>NC_092607.1:16285833-17534166 GCF_047663525.1 Anas platyrhynchos
TTCACAAAAACCTTCAGGTTACAATGCTCTTGCTGGAGTCCTCCAAACTCAAGCTGCTGGTGGCCCTGGAGCTGTAAGGAGACGTCAGCCTTGAAGAGAAAGCAAAAGAAAGTTAGGAAGTGTCTGGACTTTCATCTGCATCTTGTAATTAATGTCTGCAGGGTTTCCAAGGAGTGACAGGCTCCCGAGGCAGCAGTGGTGAGAAGGGACCTCCGGGTGACGTTGGGCCAACAGTAAGTTTCTGCTTGGGGGTCTCAGGGAAGGCCAAGTCATGAAAACACCAAGTGCAAGCAAGCTGTTCCCATGGCAGCTCTCCCTCAGTGTCTAAAAAAGAGTTTTAATTCACAATCACCGTACATTTACAGCTACACAAAATTCAGCATCTAAACCCTAAGAGCACTGGGCTGTTAGGGGCAACCTTGTGTCTAGATGTCAGATGTTTATTCCCAGAAGTTAAAAACCACCCACTATGTTAGGAAACCTCTTCTAAGTTTCTATCTATGGGATTTCTGCATCCCCATTGATGGTGCATGGCGCCACTGCTCCAGCTGCTGCTTTGTTATTCTTTTCCTTAAAAAAAGAGACCTAAATATTCCTGTGAGATCAAAGATCTTTTAGTCAATGTCATCAGGTCAAGGAAGTTATGAGTGTGTGGCACACAGACCTGGTGCTTTATGTCCTGCTGATGTAACCTGCACCCACATCAATCTTTTATTTTCTTCTCCTCCTCTTCCTAGACATTGACTTTTTTGCTTTCCTTGTAGGGACTGCCGGGTCCAAAAGGAGAAAGAGGAGAGAAAGTAAGTTTTTCTGCTACTGGGCAGCTGCACACCTACATCCTACACTCAAAAGAGTGGATGTGGTAATTTGCTTTGTGCTTACAGCATGTAAAGACCTTTTTAGTGCCGAATAGCCTAACATACCTATATCTTGTGGCTTTCCACTCACCTGCACTGGCTCTTCTGATGGGATATAAATAATAAACAGCTGCTTAGTGCCAATTGTAGTAGCAAAGAAGAAAAGCCAATTGCAAATCTATTCTTTGCTGAGATGTTAAAACCAAAACCACTGGATTTCACTGTGTTTTGTTTTGTTTTTTTCTTTTTTTTTTTTTTTTTCTCTGTACTAGGGGCTCATTTGTCACGAACCCCTGGCATTCTCTAGCACAGAGCCTTTTGAGGTCAGGAGAGCCACACTGCCTTTGAAGGTTTTCTTTCTTTTATTGTGAGAGGAAGCTTTGCTCATCCTGACCTATGGTTAAAAAGAAATCCTGTTTCTGTCTAGGATACCAAGTCTCATTGCAAAGATTGACTTAGGTGAATTAAGCTTCAGGCAGGAGCAAGCTACTTTTGACAGACAGCTTTTGTTTCAAGTTAATTCCTCAGAATTATAATTTTAATATCATTCTCCTTCCATTCCCACCGGCTTTTCCTTTTCTATACTTCTCCACCCCAGTGAAACTTTGCTTGTTACCTCCCATGGGTGTTTTGCCAAGCTTTTGTTTAATTCTGTGTAATTTGCACGGCAGTCCAGCCAGAGATATATATTTTAGAAATGGTTCCAGAAATTTTCAATGTGTTAGCTATGAATTTTCAGAAATAGAGTCAGTGTTCATTTTAAAGCAGCTTTTTACATTTTTATTACATCTCCCTGCGTTACTAAAACTTTACAAAGAAACCATCAGATATAACTTATTCAGAATACAGGAAGAGTAAGAATCAATATTCATAAAAGATTTAGACAATGATAGGACACTGTAATATCTGATCATGTTTAAAGTTTTACATATCACAGAATATTAAGTTAGCGTCTTATCAATTTTGATGAAATTTGAGAGAAATTTACTCTCCCTCTTTTGGTACCTTCGGTTATCATAGCGATTCAGTCTGTTTTTCTGTGCTTTTCTGTGTGGGAGAAAAGCAATTATTGATGCTTTCCAATCACAATTTCACGGCTTCAGAACTTTGTGATAAATAAATAAAGGCACATTTTATAGTGATTAATATCTCTGTTACTCAAGCTGACAAAATAATAGGCAGAAAGCTATCCTGCGTTATGATATCGATCCTTTCTAAAACATATTAATAAAAGATATTAATGCTTGTTTTATTTATTTTTTTATATATGTTGCTTCATTTTAGGGCGAACCACAGTCCTTGGCCACAATTTACCAGCTCGTCACCCAGGCTTGTGAGCGAATGATTCAGAGTGAGTATAACCAACCTGACTCCCAGGTTTGTCAAAGCCTCTCCAGCAGCAGTGAACAAAACCATACTGGAAGATGGCATGAAGCTGTAGTGAGCCAGGGATCTCCCCTGTCCTGTGCCATACCGAGCACCATGCATAGCTGATGTCCCACCACAGGCTCTCAATGCTACTTTGGTTTATTGGGTGGTATTAGCGCAAAGATTCATTAAATATTTTTTAGGAAAACCCCTTTTTTCCTTGTAAACGTTCCTTTTCTCTCAAAAGGTAGAGGTTCAGTTATGAAAGAAATGATTCTTCCAGTGATTTGTGTGGATTCCTCTTGAGATGAGTCAGTTTTGGTAAAGCTCCTGTGCTGTGATGCACAAAGAGGAGCGGTGGTTTGCCCAAGGTCAGACAGCAAAACAATGACTCAGCTGTCCATCCTCCTCCTCAGCTTCTGGCTTTCTCAGTTTGAGCTGATAACGTTTTCACACTAAATGGTAGTTTTAAGGAACTTTTTAGGCAACATCCTCAGATTTAGTCTCTTTCCTGAATTCCCCAGGCAAGCAAACTTTCATTTTCTGTCTTGCTTTCTCAGCTCATGTGTTGAAGTTTGACTCATTCATTCATGAACATGCAAGGAAACCAGTTCCTGTTTGGGAAGAAAGGTTAAAGCCAGGAGAACCAGGACCACCAGGTCCTCCAGGTCCCCCTGGGAGCAATGGAGAAAGAGGAGAAAATGGCATCCCTGGCCAGCCAGGAAAAGATGGGTATCCTGGAGAAAGAGGTATGGACAGAAGCATTTATAAGGCTTCTGGCATGGTATGAGCAACAAGAGCCTTGCATAGGACTAAAAAAAAAAAATGGATTAATATAATCTGAAGAAGGGGTACCAGTTATTGCACAAGATTGTGAATGTTGGAAATATATTTTGTTTGGATTTGCAGACATTTACCTGTCAAGATAAAATAAATCTTGGTTTCAGCAGTGACCTAACACCTCTAAGTAACTAGAGACACACTGTGTCACTCCATGGCAATATTCAGATATAGCTGGGATTTGTGGAGCTTATCAAAATGACGCTGAAAAGAAAAGGAAAGTAACAACCTGCAGATGTTTCCAGCCTGCTGAGTGAGGAGACGTCAGAAGACGGATCTCACTGAGAAACAATCTTAAGGACAGGGCTGATCAAAATATTTTCATTTTAAAAATAACAAAATAATGGTATTTTGTCAAAATGTACCTTTTCTATTGAGATGTACTGCTTTTGCTAGCAATTTCATGAGAAAACAGTGAAACAGCCTGACTTACTGGTATGTGGTCAATGAGATGATTCATGAGCAATGAATCATGAATAACATGAGGGTGGACCTCATACTCAGCCCAGTGCAGTAACAGTAATGTTTTGAATTTTTCTGTGAAAATCTCCTTTTTCAGCTACTTAAGGCTGCAGATCAATTCTGGATAGAGTACTGTTTGTCATAGACAATTGTTTGCTCTGCAAAAGAGAGTAGGTGCATTGAGAAAATTCAAAGAAATGTGTATTTCTGTTACACAAGAGGTTGTGACCTTCTTTCAGTTCAACTTCTAGGAAGAGCCTGGTGGGGAGGTCATGGGAGTATTAACTGAGGATGAAATGCGAAATGTAGTGAAGTGAAGTGTAGTGAAACTTCTTTGTTTTCTGTGATTAGGTGCCCCAGGACCTAAGGGAGAAAAAGGGATGCCTGGAGTCAACGAGGAAGGGATTCAAGGACCCAGAGGTAGAACAGGTAAATGCAACCTCTCTGCCTTGACCCCAAGGAGCCATTGGAGCTCACTGGCTGCCAGATTCAGAGCATCTTCAGCCTTAGGACCACTGTGGTGGAACTGATCAACCTTCCCACCGCAGCATCCTGGCTGGTTCCTCTCTGCTAAGACACGAGACTGTTCCAGGCAGCCTCCTTCCTTTGGTTCCCATTCTTATGTAACGATGTATTTTAAGGACCTGAAGCACATCCAGGGAGTTTTACTTTTACTGCCTTTATGCATACAAGAACAGCTGTTCAAGGGATAGAATCTCTTTGAAAATTCAGCTTGTGAAACACAAGGGTTTCTAAGTAATCTGTTAGGATTTGGTGTGCTCCTCCATCCTGATCCTTGTTACTTGAAATCAAGGTGGGGTTTACCACTGACTTAACAAAACAGGCACTGATAAGAGAGTGTGGCCAAACATATTCTTCTGTATTTAAATTTTTATAGTTGAGATATAAAGTTACAACAACTGTGAGTCTGAGATGGATCCTGGAGTTAAGGTGACTTTCTGCATTGATGCTTAAGTGAGCTTGCTTTGGATTCTCATAACCAGGCTTCGTTTTCAGCCAAGCTGGGCACCTTTAAGGTCAAGGATAAGACCTCTGGTTACTGGGATTCAGAAGAGGCCC
This sequence comes from Anas platyrhynchos, assembly GCF_047663525.1. Taxonomy (NCBI): domain Eukaryota; kingdom Metazoa; phylum Chordata; class Aves; order Anseriformes; family Anatidae; genus Anas; species Anas platyrhynchos. The sequence goes on from NC_092607.1 coordinate 16,290,441, forward strand.
AACTTTTTTCCCCTAAATGAGGAAACAATATTCAGAAAAGTAGGATGAGGAAAGTATAGAAGAGGTGTTACACCAAAGCAGTGGATGTGCTATGGCTTACTGTGGTTCTCCTTCTTTAGGCCCACCAGGAGAAGTCGTGCTGGGAAAACCAGGTCCAAAGGGTTACCCTGGGAACACGGGGCCTCAAGGTTTTCCTGGTGTCAGGGGACAGCCTGGCCAGTCGGGATATCCAGGTGGTTGTGATATCTCTGGATGTTACGGAGCAGATAGAAGAGGTAAGTCTTGACTATCTAAATGCAAAAGTTATGATTTTGGAACTGGTCACTTCTCTTAACTTAAACAAGGCTGAGACCTTTGTTCATCCTTCAGGCAATGTCAGTCCTGCAAGAGCCTCCTTTGCAATCAGAATGATTCATGTGCAATTAGTCTATTAATGTGGATAAAAGCCAGCTCAATCGGCTACTCCTCGGCTATCCATCATAGATTAACACATAATTGCAGTAGTAGTTGAGCAGGTGGAGTGATCTTGAGGTGTCTTCTATTCTTAATGTCCCTGACAGTGTTTCCATGTTGGAGAGAGAGTAAAAAATACCTCGGTGCCTACATATATATTTCATGGAGGCTCAGTTGTACAAAGTCCTGGAAAATGAATTAAACCACTGGCACTAGGCAAAAGATTTACAAGGGAAAATAATTAATTCTGCACCATTCCTTCTCAGTACGTGACACTGATTTATTCTCTCGCTCAGTGGCCTCATCTCGTTTCCCCACACAGATTTCATCCCCTGATGGCTGATGCAGAGGCAGCTGAGGACAGTTCTCTTCCCTGGAAACCTCTGGCTGAAAGCGCCACATGGTCTAAGAGCAGCAGCAACCTGAACACCAAATGCCTTGTTTGTTTTTTTAATGTCTTATTGTTTCTATAAGGACATGTCAATCAAACACTGCAGCCAGCAAACCAGCCTGCGTACGGATGAGTCCCAGGCATCTTGCTCTGTTTTTCAGCACTGGATGACTGCAGTGCTCAAACTCACGTTGCATGTCCAACAGCAAGGCAAACACAGCCAGAGGTGCAGGATGACAGACTTGTAAGAAAAAGAAATAATGTATTGAATGATTCTGATTCTACAAAACGCTCAGAAATAACAGATTTTTTTCCCATTTGTCTGTCTGTGGTTTATTTTTGTCACTTGTTATTCTGTGTCCCCAGCACAGAGAAAAACAGCACCTCATGCCTGAAGATGCAAAACATCCACCGAAGCAAAACTGAGTTGTGTGTTGGTTGACAAGGTAACAAAATCTAGTGCCATTTGGGCTGTTTCTGCTCCTGACAAATGGCTGATGGCTTCCTTGCAGTGGTGTTACGTGCACGAGCACTGCAGACAGGGTGATAACCTTCCCGTTATGTGACAAACCCAAGCATTTAGCCTCATTCTCTGGGGCTTGATAACTGTCAAGCAAAGCTTTCGATCAGGCCTGCTTGTACACAGCCATGTCCAGCAAGGAGCTGGAGATTAACCTACTGGCTTTTTCCACCTGTGCCTCCTGCAATCGGAGTAGCTACTTTACATTTTATCAGGTAGAATATTGAATAGCTCTGAGTCAGACTTCTATCTATATGACATGGAGGTAATTGCAGTGTTACACCCCTTTCCTTGCATGAGCCATAGTCTAACGTGGATCCACAACAAAGCGTATAGATGCAGATAGAAAGGTACATCCTTTGCAATCGCTGCGTGAGGATGTGCTCTGTTACACCCGTTGTGAACTGCTCCTGCTGCCAAACAACTGCTCCTGAACTGGGATCTACACCTGGAGGAACACAATATTTCATGTTTCTAAAATTAAAACAGCACAACCTATCAGCATAATTTTTTTTTAAAGATGCTAAGAGGCAAAATATAGAGTGTGATGCATATTCCTCTGCACCTGATTTGGATGTGCAATTTCTGCAGCTACACGCAGCTGGGTATTCATATAGCAGTAGCCAGCCTTCAAAAACTTAAACACATTTATATTTAGAAACAGAATTGTCAGATAAATACTGAAAAGGTTTGCCTTAAGAAAATGAAGCTGTTTAGATACTGATTCCAAATGTTGCTTCTTGACTTTGTGGAAAAATCCTATAGAATTTAGAAATTTTGCTAAAGTATTTGAACATATCGGATGCGTATAGGATTTACCCTAAAACAAAAGACACATAAAGATACTACTTTAAATACTTACAGAATGCAGTAACTGTTCTTGGCTTAATTTATGTTAATTCTCTAGCAACTCCCAAGAATTAATATTTTCACTATGACATATGGTGCCTTTGGGAAATATAGGAAAAACCAGAGAACTACCACGCTGATAGAATTAATGTTTCTGTTCACTTTGGAGCTCTCCAGGCTTGCATTGAAATATAAAATAAAAATCTTCCCAGCTTTTGCTAGATGTTACCATGGGCCAAGCTCCAGCCAGAAGAAAAAGGAGAGTTCGGAGGATCTGAAGCATACAGCACGTTGTGAAAGCAGTGCTGCGAGGAGCTGCATTTATTGGGATAGACACCTTGTGTGCTTGTTGTGGAGTTGTAGGTGTTTCCATTTACACAGGTCAAAGAGCTTTTGACTTGTGCTTCTCCCATTCTTTGAAAAAAATGAAGACACTCTGAAAATAGACCTATGAAACCTGCATTAAGCTGCATGCAGAATGCTTCTGTGTTTGTGTCTGGGTATCAGACCTAACACCTGTGGAACTGGAAGAGCAAAGTAATGGGGAGGAAAGGCAAAGAGGCGAAAGGGGTACCCTGCGTGGCAGAACCTAAACCTGATCCCATAAAACACCCACAAACTGGAAAAAATGACTCTGTGTGCAACATCTGTGTTTTGCACATAATTACGCTTTTGATGTAAATTAGGGCAGCCAAACTCCCAGTTCTGATCTTGTATTTCTGTCAGATCAAACCTACTAACTGGAGGTGATTTGTCACAGGGCTCCTTCATTTTGCTTGATCAATTAGCTCTGAAAACGACTAACATCATCTCACTGGACACCTTGCCCAGCCCAAATTGCACTTCCCTCCTCTGCCAGTGAATACAGAAACCAGCTGTTTGTGGATATTAATATTCCCTTAGCTCTTTGCTAAATGCAACCTGTTGCTTTCCCTGTTGTGCGGTTCCTTGGTATGCTTCAGACTTTTCTGGCCCAATTTATCACTTTTAATGCAAGCTGCAGTTAAAAGCAGTGGCATGCATAGCAATAAAGTACTAAAAACTCCCTTGCAGGTTTTTTCCTTAGTAGGGACTTCATTCTCAAAGCGTTTATCACTACAGATAAAAGTTGGGATATTAATTTTTCTGGATTTAATCCTGTTTTCTGGACAACTCTGATTTAATCTCAGTGCATAAATTTAGCATGCAAAATCCTACCAGTTCCTACTTTTTCCTCACCTTTGCAAACTAGTGCCTGTTTACCTACGTTTTTGTTCAGCAGCCCTTAAGGAAAGATTTTGTGCTGATTTGCTCATTCTTAGTACTGCCCTTACACTATCTGTTATACAGACTTTATTTTCCACACAGTGTGTAGTGTGATATCACATCCTTAGAGTTTCTTACATCTTTAAAGCTTCCATCCTCCTGTCTTTAAATTAAGATATATTTGGATTTTTTTTATCCTTACTGCAGAATTTGACCTACCTGGTGAAACTAGATTCCGGCAGAGGCTGAGGACCTTTCATAGACAGATTATTTTGCCACAAGCATCATAATAAGGCATTAAACCAGCCTCAGGGGTAGGATGAGATAAGCACAGAGAACTCACTAGCAGCACTGCTAACAAGCAGCTCTGAGAAAGCTTTCTCCAGGACTCAGGACTTTGGCTTGCCCAAACTTAAAGGGCTGGAGACCAAAAAGGTTTTATGGGTGGAGACAAAATACCTTACAAAAAGGCATCACTGCAGCAAGGCAGAGCCCATAGGGGCTATCAAGGCAGGTGGGGCTGTCACAGGAGGTTTTCCTTAGCACTGGATGTGTTTTCCATCTCACAGGTGTGTCTGTCTGTCTCTGCACAACTGGCTTTGAGTCTAGTTTCTAGAGAAATGCCTGGAGAGAAGCTTATGCAAAAGGGATGTGCTATAGGTTATGTGAATTAGCTCACTGGAGAATGAGGTGATATCGTGGACGACAGCCCTGAAAACAGCTGGGGAAGTGGGAATTACATAGCTCATCCTACCAGCCAGCTGCAGATGAAATATCCTGAGCCCCTTATGGCTGGGAAGATGACCCAGACAAAGTAAGTATTTGGCAACCAGAAGGAAGGGGGTGGAAGGGAAATCAAAAAATAAAAAATAATAATAATAAAAAAAGGTTGTGAGGTGATTGCAGGCAGGTTTCTGTGCCTTTGGTCTTCTTCCACTTGCGGTCAGTGGAGCTGTATTGGTGGGAAAGCACGAACCACCATGGTGAGGCTATGATTTCCACAAACACAACAGCAATCAGCCTCTGTGTTTGCTTTTTGTGATATCTTTAGTTTTGCATTTTCTGGTCCTAAAAATCAGGTATTTTGCTCCAGGTTTTGCCCAAGACAGCTTCAGAGTTTCTGTTGTATCCATCTTGTTTCCTCACCCTTCTGAAGTCAGCTTGGTCAGTCAAGTCTTGGGGATCAGTTCTGAGCTGGGAATGTTACAAAACAGCCTGGCGATGCACTTTTTTATTTTTTTATATATTTTTATTTTTTTTTCCCCTGGAGCCTTTCATATGTTAAAATCTCTTGTTCTGTTTCATGGATTTTGAATAGCAGAATTATTCATTTTTCTACACTTAGTCTGATTCATGTCCCAGTTTTATTCCAGTTTCTGATCATTGAATCCTACGGAGGGATACCATCCTCTTTAGTAACCTCCAGGATGGAATAATCTGTCCAAGAGAGAGAGCTGGGGCTTGGTTCTTATTTCCCTCCCTTAAATGTTACTAACAGGCACAGCAGAAGCAGAAAGCAAGACTTTATTTGAACTTTAAACTGGGGGAATATTAAAGGCGAGAAGAAATGGAGTTGCCAGTGTATGAGAAGTGTTACGATGTTAGCAACACCAATGGAAACCAGTGACCTGTATTATCCAAGCTTCTTCCCAAATGCCAGCAACGTCTTTGTAACCGGTTTCAGCTGTCACTTCTCATCTTGTTCTGCCAAATGCTGTGATCCTGCAGCATCGCTGAGTCTTCAGGGACGCAGCCCCATCCTTAGCATCCCTAATCACACCTGGGATGCTGATGTGCTAATGGAGCGGATGTGTGTGGGCAGCCCAGTGCGGCAGGGCTGTTCTGCCAGGCTCTGAATTATGTTTTTGTGCCCTTGCCAGGCTGTCCTGCTCCTCTGCTGTCACAGTGCAGTGCTACCCTGGAGATGCTGCTGTTTGCGTGGTGTGCACTGGTAATAACCAGGTTTGGTTTTGTTTGTTTTTATTTTTTATTTTTTTTTTCAGAAGAGGTGGTGATTTGAGCTGGCCCCTTTGCAGTGAACAACGTGCAGCTTATACCTTCTCCTACTGAATTTCACAACATGCCACCCTAAATATTTGGCTCTTATATCTGCCCTTAAACCTTCATCAGCTCTACTGCTATCCCCAAACCCTTCCTCTCTGCTAGGCAGGGACCTACCACAGCTCTTGCCATGCAGCCACCATCACCCCTGCATCCACAAGAGCAGGGACCCAAGCTGCTGCCCACTCTCCATCCTCTCTCAGACAGCCTGGGTGGTTTTATTGCCACAGGTGTGCGCGCACAGCCGAGCCTCCCACCTGCACCACTGTCACTGCTGCTTGGGGGCTGGAGGAGGAGGCTGCACAGCGAGCTCTGAGCAGCCGTGGTGGGCACAGCAGTGACCAGGGTCAGAAATCCTCCCACTTTCCCTGATTATTTCATCCGTGCACTTGAACTGTGAGCTCAGGCCGCCTGTGCAAGAGCAGCTTGTCTGCCTACAGACCGCAGCGCGTCCCCCTCCGCATGCCGCCGCCTCCACGCCAGCTGCAGCTGCATTTGTACATGGATGCACTAGACCTTGAAGATGTTTGACTGTTTGTTTTCCTTTCCTTGCCATAAGCAAGCTCGCTGACTGTGAAAAGGGATAAATTAGCATCTCCAAAGAGCGAGTCTCTTTATTTTTTCTGAAAACAAGCAAAGAGCCAGCAGGCTCGCTGGCTGCCGTACCAGCACAGCTCCTGGGGAACTTGCCCTCGCCAGGGCTGGGCTGTGTTGGGATCGCAAGCCAAGGCTGTGAACAAGGAGGTCAGCTGCAGTGTCTGCCACAAGAAAAGCATTCAGGGTCAGCAGGCCAAGCAGCCTGATCACTTTGATGGCTGCTTTGATTTCTGCGTGCAGTGTCTTGTGTTTGAAAGAATCTCCTTAGGGCATTTTATCCCCATTCCAGTGCTTCTGTCCCAAGCCAGCACAGCTCTCTGAGCGTGAGCAAGCCTCGTGTCACACCCTCCCACACTGGGGTGCCATGAGCCCCCCCCAACCCAGGCTCTGACTTATACCAGGACCTGCAGAGGGTCTGCTGCACTGGGCTTATATATAATAAATAAATTAAATAAATTAATAATAAATATAATTATAAATATAATTAATAAATGAATAAATAAAATTAATCTGGAATAAGCAGCTGCTAGGAGAGGTCAGCAGCAGGGTGGAATAGTGCCACTCTGTTAGCAGCAGTCAGCCCATGCCTGCTGGCTTCCTTATGCTGTTTTATTTAACTGGCTGGTTAAAATCTGATCAGTCAATGAGACATTTGGACTGACTAACTGATTTTAAAGCCCAAATTTCTGTAATTTCTGTGAAGTGCCATTCTGAATTCCCTAGTGTTGATGCCTGTCCTGTTCAGGTTTGCACAAGGAACAGCCCAGTTTTTGTTACACTAACACACTGTCCTGGATTTCTGCTGTGCCTTCCCCATCTCTTGTGTAACACCAACCACTTTCCCTACCCACAGTAAGGATTTCACAGCCTAGGGTGATTCCCAGCTGTTCAGCAGCACCCAGAACTGGGATCCAAGAAATTTCCCATGAAAGCACCGTCCACCTGTGCCAGCTGACCCCTGAACGCACAGCACACACCCTGCACAGGGATCCCGAATTTGGAGCTTTATTTATCAAAGGACTCGTACAGGGACACGCGGTCCTGAACCATTCAGCTGGACGGGGCAAGGCTACGAGGCAGGGCACGCGGAGAGCTCTGAAGACGAGCGGAGCTGATCTGCCAGGGGCTGCTTTGGGTACACGAAGCCTCTGTTGGTGCTGCTTTAGGGAGCAAGCTCGTGGGCTTACAGTGCTGAGTATATGCCAATGAATACCACCATGCTATGTACAATCTTTAATGAGAACTTTTCCCCTAAATTAGATGGAGGAGATGAAAATGGCTCGGCAAAACGATGTGACCTTGGAAAGTGTTCCCAGAGTGCTCTGGAACAACTCATGCGCAGACACGCAGTAAATTATTCAAAGGGCTGGCTCCATTTCTCTGCTCATCTCCTTCCAGGTGAACGAAAATCCACAGGGCAGGATAGATTTTCTTCTTTGTGTGGCCGTGCTTAGATCATTCCTGCCAGCCACGGCGGGAGGAAGAGCCCGACAGTTCCCAGCAAACACACAATGATGAACATCCAGAGGAAGATCCTGTCAATGACCATGGCAACGTACTTCCAGTCTTCCTTCACCTGGCAAGACAGAGATGAAAGGCCAATTATTGAGGCTTAATTGAGATTAATAGCATTAATAGATGAATAGTGCTTTATTCCTGAAGGCAATATTTTAATTTAAGTCCTGAGATAGGAGGGAAGGGTCTCGCTTACATACAATGGCCATGTACAATGGCAAAGGTTTGCTTTATTGCCTGCGTGGGAGACATTCCCAGGCTGCGTGGGTGTGCTCGTGCGATTGCAAACCCTCTGCAGAGCTCCCCAGGGATGACGTATGCCTGTGGATAATTCAGCTTGTCTGCACACTCACGATCCCATTTTCCATGAGCAACAGCTGTAACTGGGTGTGTAAATGAGGCTGAGATTCAAGCTGAGGGAGGAAAAGGAATTGCTCGTTTCTTCGTGCTAGTAAACAGATTTGCTTACAGATTAATGAAGCCAAATTCATTCTGTGAAGGGATTTACAGATTTGGCTGAGTAAGCAGTGAAAATGAACCAGCAAATAAAAGAAGCAGTTTTCCTCATCCTTCTTTTTCTCCACTTTTGTCTTGCTGTGGGAGGATTTTCCAGCAATTCCTCCCTGGGGAAATCTAGTACTTATTAATACCAGCAGGCAAGACCTGTTGTAAATGGATATTTCATCAAGTAAGAAACCACATACATATGAAAACTTCTTTTATGCCATTGCTGTTATTAATTTCTTTCCCAGGAAGAGGACTGATTAGATGGTGAAACTTTATTTGATACGGCTGTAGCCATTATAATTCCCTACAATGTACCACTCGGTGATTAATAGCCCTGATGTCGCCTTGAGCTCTGGGCTGAAGTTTGGCAGGCTGCCTTGCTCCTTAGGGAAAACAGCTCAGCGGGAGCTAGCTCAAACCTCTTCAGTGGTCGTTGCTGCAGAAAATCAGGAGTGTGGTGGTAAAGAGAAGGAGAGGGCAAAGCCTCTCTCTAATGTGCTCAGCTGGGGATGCTTTACTGAACCCACCTGTCTGAGCAAACAGAGCATAGCTGTGCCCAAAGCTGCTGCGTGTATTGGGCTGTAGCACTCATGAAAAATGCAGATCAATAATAATATAATGCTAATGGTGCGGGCCTTTTCATTCTCAAAGTTTGTTTTAAACCCAGTTAATAAGTGAGTAACCTTAAACTTTTTTTTCTTTTTCTTTTTTTTTTTTTTTGGTAAGAAACTTTATATATATATATATATACATACATACATACATATTTATATATATATATATGTTAAGGACTTGCTGATAATGCTGAATAATCATTTTAGTAAAGGAAGCAGTCCAAATGTCACTGAAATAGCCATTTGCAGGAGATTATATTTTCACAGGTATAGTGGCAACTTCAGTCCTAAAATATTATGATCTGCCAGCACCAAACAAGCAAGCTCTGAGCACACCACAGCCTCTGTAAACTCACCTCGAGTCTTTCCTTTCTTCATCAGTCACAGATGCACCACTAAAGTTTATCTTACGCCTTGTGGGTGGTACAGAGGAATCACAATGGGTCAGAGGGAGAGAATACGCAGCCCTGGCTTCTGGGACAAACATGATGATTTGTTGTGCTAAGAAAAGTATTCTTTGCAGATAAGGTATGTGAATTTTCCTCGTTTTGGCTTGCTGAACCCTTCATAAACTGGTCGTGAATCATCCAGTGTATTTGCAAAGGACTCTGCACCTCAACAGTGACAGCACTCAGCTGAAGCAATGCCAACAGCGAGCTCTGTAACTGCTCCCTCATTACTTGCCTTGTGAACTCCCTTTAAGGATTACGGTATTGCTCTAGCTCCTTGGCTCAGGACACAGAGACATGCTATTTATGGGAGGCAAGCAAACGGTCTGGGTTTTGTTTTGTGTTCTGACAGCTCTGTAGCATTTCCCTGTGACAAACTCTCCAGCATCCCACGTGGAGCTGGATCCGCCGAGGCCTCTCTGGCAGCATCTCTGCAGCTGCCAGCATCTGCCGTCCCAGCTCCTGAGCTGTGCTCTGATTAGTTTTTAAGAGGCTCACTCAAAACTGTTTTTGGGAAAGGATCAGGGGCAGGAACCAGCTGACTTCTCCACTCCCAAATTTCTGCAAGTTCAGGGAATTTGTGGCTCTTTCTTGGTCCAGCCCCCTACAGGTCCAAGCAGTGGGATAAGGCCCTGGGTCCTGGAGTATGAGTGAAGGGTTGAGGTGCTTTGGGGACCCCCAAATGACATCTGATCCTCAGGAGCCAGAGCCTCTAACACAGATTAAAGCGGTCCCAAGGGGTTTTATTGTACTTTGTTAAAAATAAACCGGTGAGATTATCCTGTGTTCCCTCCCCCTCAGCTATTTTATCTCCTATTTTATTTTTTAAGCTGTCTTCAAAGATTTCTTATTAGAGTAGCCCTGAGACGCACGCAGCCACGAGGACAATGAGGCTTTCCAGACGGTGTCTGCTTATTTTGGCTTGTGTGTGACATGCAACTTGTTTTGCTTCTCAGCCTGCAATTAATTTCTAATGGCATTTCTATCATATGCTAGGACAATTCCATCTTGCATTTCCCCCAGCAAGCTGTTGTGCTTGTGCTGTTTGCAGATACCTTTTTGTAACAAACAACTGCCTCTTGCATTTCCCATTTTCTCTTTGCTGAAGCACTTAATTAAACGAGCTATTTACTTTTAATTTAGAAACACTGCCCCTGTGGCAATGGTGCTTTAGAAAAGAGAAAGTTTAAAAGAAGCTCTGTTCCCATTCTGCGAAGGTACTTGTCTCCAAAAATATCACACAAGGAGCAGCGAGCTGGGTCTCAGGGCTGCAGCTGCATGAGAGGTGTCTGCCGAGGGGTTTCTTGGAGACCTCTGTCCCTGCTAGAAATGCCACAATTTGATTTTAAGATGATAGCAAATTTTTGAATCTTTTTTTTTTTTCCCTCAGTAAATTCTTATTTTATTAGATCAGCTCCGCTCCCTACAGTAATTTTCAATTCCATGAGAGCATATTTCCTCCAGAAAAGGAAAAAGTCAGGGCCACAATTATTCTCCCAGATCTGAAAACCCAACCTCTGCCTATCATGCAGACCACATTTGCTAGGAAAGAACAGAAAGCTGTGGCAGGGAGCTTGGGATGTCAACCATGCCGGGGTGACCCTTCCCCACTCCCTGCTGGTGGTGCTCGTGGTGCCTTTGCTCACAGGCTGCCCTGGCAGAAGGTCTGCTTAGAGCCTACAGAATTGCCCCTTTTTTTCTGCTTTTCATGTCTAATAGCTTTCTCCTCAGGTTAATTGCCTCAGTTCAAGAGGCAAGAGTAGTAGAAGGTGTAAGACTCTGGAGGCCGTTTTCATTTTGAAGAAAGTTGCAATGATGGATTAAAAGGAAAGAACACACGATATTCATCGACCTGGTTCTTGTTGATATCAACAAGCTTAGCAGAAAGAGAATCAATCAAAAGGAGAAGTATTGTTGATGTATTATTCTTTCATTTGCACCACGGGGAAATATGTGAGTTAAAATCAATTGACTTCCATGGGTTTACTTGTTATTATTACCAGGCGGAGAGAGCAGAGTTTAATTCCCACAGTCCTAATGTGCTTGCAGAATATTTTAGCCCACAAAAGGGAGCCGGGCTGTCAAGTGATGACGGAGGGGATTCACAGCCCTTCTCTGCCACAAATTTTCTTCTGCGACCTTGAACAGGTCATCTCCTCCCTGTGGTTTGGCTGTCACTCCTCAAAACGAGGGGTAAACAGCCGCTTCCTCAAAGGGATGCTGTGGAGCGAAATACATTAAAGAGCAGAGGCCTCTCAAACTGTGGCACCAAGGAGCACAGAAATGGACAGCAGCACTTAATCCTTTGTTGCTGCTGCTAAGTGCTCAGTGCTGTGAAAAATGCAAATATAAAGACACGCTTCAAGCCCAGGAAGTCTTGCGTAAAAGCACTGTGACTTGCTTCGACTGTAAATCTGGAGACAACCGAACTGTAAGAACAGCTGAAAGGGTACTGCTGCTGCCTGATACCTCTCAGAAACCCAGATAATGCCTTCTTTAGGAAAAACCTTGTGGCTTCCCTCAGTATTATGACCATAATTAGCTCGCATGCTGTATCCATACTATTGTAGGGGCAGAGCTATGAGGTGTAATAGGATGTGGCATTTGTATGTGCATCACCGTCTCCGTTAAAATAAATTCTTTCAGCCTCTACTTCTATTTGTAGCCGTATCTACCCCCTGAGAGTAAGTGTGAAGTTTGTCTGCCCATCTGCCCACCCACCTTCCTCCAGACAGAGCTAACTGCTCCATGGAGGTCCACTAATGAGGAAAGGCAGCATGCAGAGCTAAACATACCCTGCATCATCCCCACGCTACTACGCGCTTCCCACAGCCTCAGCCTATTTTGGGAATTTGCTTTCCCAGGCTCAGTAACTGCAATTGATGCTGAACAGAAAACCGAGTGTGAATTCTCTGTCTGTCAGAGGCTTAGCTATGAGGAAGCCTGCTACATTCCCATCAGATCACTGCTTTTCTGTTCTCTCTCTCCATCTTAGCTGCTGCCTATTGATGAAGGGCTTTCTGCTCCCAGGTAGTAGCTGTGGGTATGGGTTTTTATGCAGTGCAATGTGAAGGGGCTGCTCCAGTGAGGTCCTGAGTTCCCTGACCTCTCACCAGGGTCAGCAGCACTCAGCATCCTGCAGGAGACATCTCCCACTTGGTGGAGGCACAGGTCAGAGTCCGACCAGCTCAGGAAAGATCAGCATGCACAGCTGGCTTCCAGGGAGGATTCTGTTTCCTCTCTACCTCATTATTTGTTTTTTGGCTTTTATCTGCAAAATAAACCTGAAAGCATAATTCAGAGCTGTGATGTGACCCCCTGTGCACAGAGCAGGGCTGTGAACTGCTGAACTACCAAGGCAGGGATGCTAGGGTAATGCTGTCATAACCAACACCAAAGTGCACTCACTGATACTGTTCTCAGGAATGGGACAACAACAAATTACGCTGGCACCTCCTCTGGCTGTTCCCTGTAGAAGAATTGCTGCATGGAGCCCAATTCGGCAAGGTGCCCTCTGGCCTCAATTAAAATCACATCCTTGGCTGCAATTAGAGGTGTTTTAAAATGGTTCAGGCTTTAGAGTACCAAAGGATTTATTTTTTTTTCTAGCTACATTTGATCCCTTAAAAAAGAAAACAAATTAAATCCCCTCCTACACAGCCCAGAAAAGAAGAAGGGTTGGGGAGAGGATTACTATTCTCTTTTACAACTGGTCCTACTTGACAACAACTTTACTCCTCTTTACTGCTGGAGATCCTTATTGCTCTAGAGCAGCCCAGAGCATGGCTTGGCCCACATGCCTGCCAAGACCCCAAGGAGAAGCTCTCTGTTCATATCTATAGCGCTGGTGTGTCCAGGGACCATGATGATTGTACTTGTTGAGTATACTTTGATAGCCCTCGTGTTTAGAGGGGCTTCCTTAGCAGATGATTTTTGGCTTACCCAAGGAGAGCATACTCACTGAGAAATCTGCATCTTCTGCTCGCAGGTGGTCTGCAATGTAGTGAACCCCTTCCACTGCCAGCTTCAGGGCTGGGGACATCAAGACGAGATGTTCTCCTTTGTTGCTGTGAGTCTTGCTTCCTTGAGCCGGCGTGCCAGCCGCCTCACTCTTTTTGCACTTGCATTTGCACTGGTGGGGCTTGTGCTGGGGCTGCTCCTCGTTTAGGTGGCAGCGCTGGGATGCTGGCGAGGCACTGGACTGGCCATTGGTCTGGGAAGAGTCCTCCTGCAGGTAACAGTACTGGATGCTTCGGGACCGACAGCGGATGCTCCCTTCCTCTGCCTTGTTGGGGCTGTACATCTGCTGAACACTCAGCGACCTGCCTTTGGAGATGGACGCGGTCTGGGTGTCGCTCAGGAGGTGGCGTGAGGGTTGTGGAGAGGAGCAGGTCACCTGTACGGGCTCTGGGTGCAGCACGGAGTACTGCCCAGAAGGAGATTTGCAGACAGGCTGGGGTTTGGCTGGCTCCTCGAGGTGGGCACAGAAGGAAGATGTGGGCGATGGCTCGTTGCTCTGGGGGCTGGGGGAAGATGAGGTAGTGAAGTTGGGCTCCAGGTCGGTCTCGGACCAAAGTCTCGGTGAGTTGGTTATTTTGTGCATAGATTCAATGAGCTTCTTGCAATTGTCCTTCACCGTGGAGGGACGTTTCATGAAGAGGAGACGTGGGACTATGTCGAGGAAGATCCTCCTCACCCAGTCAGGCATCGTGTGGGTGCGCGGGGAGCGATGGTGCACGTTGAGCACAAAGACGGTGATGATAATGGACAAGGTGACAAAGATCATGGTGAAGAGCAGGTACTCCCCAATCAGGGGGATGACCAAGGAGGTAGAAGGGATGATCTCCGTGATGAGCAGCAGGAACACAGTGAGGGACAGCAGCACGGAGATGCACAAAGTTATCTTTTCTCCACACTCAGAGGGCAGGTAGAAGACCAGGACAGTCAGGCAGGAGATAAGCAGGCAGGGGATGATCAGGTTGATTGTGTAGAAGAGTGGCAGCCTCCGGATAATGAAGGAGTAAGTTATATCGGGGTAGATCTCTGTGCAGCATTCATATTTCTTGCTGTTGTAATTGCCCACAGCATTAATGATGACCCATTCCCCACTCTCCCAGTAGTCCAGCTGGTCCACATGGCTATGCATGCTCACCAAGTCTATCTTGGCTTTGTCATACGTCCAGGAGCCAAATTTCATGGTACAGTTCTGCTGGTCAAAGGGGAAGAAGGTAACATCGATGCTGCAGGAGCTTTTATAGATAGCAGGTGGCATCCATTTAATTCTCCCATCATAGAAGAGGTGAGCCTTGGTCAGGTGGGTGACTGCAAAGTCACCATCAGCACTGAGGAGAGAGAGAAGAAAAAAAGAGACTACAGTTGTCTGGGACTTTTCAGTTCTAAAGAAATAGGATATTTAGTGCTTGGCTTCCAAAACTGCACTCATGGGAGATATTAGGTCATTAGGGCAAGACGTACATCATGCCCTAACACTGGATCCGTCCACCCTACCCAGTGCTTTTTGAACTCTGTTGGCTTATGCAAGCACTGGATTTGCATACAGATGTCAGGCCTTGCCTTGCATAAACCATGCGCTGAAGGTAAATGCACAAAAGTTTTCCTCGAAGGTCTCCCATAAATGTCCTGGAGAGGACTGAGTTTCCTTTGCTTTGGAGGTGGGAGGAACCAGGCGGTGTGGCTGTGAGCTGGGTAGAATTAATTGTGACAGACACTATAAATGAGAGTGTTGGGTAATCATTCAGCCTCTTACATGGAAAACAGTAAGAAAGCTGTATCAATAGGAATAATAGCAGTTAATCTCTTATTTCCCAGTCATTGAGAGAGCTGCCATTTTCAGTGTTTTTTTACAGGGACTCTCAACTGAGAACTGTGTGCTGGTATCAGACGCATGGATAACAAAGGAAGATTTTATATCAGAAAACTTCAGAGACAGAAAAGAGGGAGAGTAAGGAACTCTAAGGCCTGGTGCTGGTGCTGGGACCTCAGGGACAGCCTGTATCATTTGGGGAAAGATTGGCAGGATCTGGCCCTCAGCGAGCTGTCTGACACAATATCCAGGCAGGGATGGAAATGCCCCTGATCCCTAGGATCACAGCCCAGATAATTGTTTCTGGAAACAATTTTCCAGTTTGCTTGAATTCATGGAAAAATAAACCCAGAATAATTGTGTGATGGTGAACCAGGTTTTTTAACTCAAGTCTTGCTGCTATAATAGAAAATGTTTGCTTTTTGCTGCAAGTTTTAGAAAAACAAAAGAATAGAAAAGAACCCAGTGCTTTTTGACCTTCAGACTGAACATTTTCTAAAGCTTTAACATTTTATTTTTTTTTTGACAGAAGAGCTATAAATATGTACAAACCCAGACTGCTGTCCCAAAGGTGTCAAGGCAAAACCACCATTATCTTTTGTTCTATATGTTGTACCATGCACCTAACTCCTTTCTTGACTCTTCTTTTTCATATCTAATTTACACTCGTGGACTGCTTTCTCTGGCTGAAAACCATCTAGTTTCCTCCTGGGTTTTGCCTGCCCTGTAAAGCCAGATTGAGACACGAAACATGCACAGCAAGAGACACTCCAGCATTTGCTGTTCTTGGTGGTTTTCTTTCTAAATCTCAATAGGAATTTGGAATCCAATTCAGCATTTAATGAGATCTCAGAGGCATGATTAAATTGTTCATTAATGGAACAATATGTTTATAATTGGACTTATATTACAGCAAAGGGATAATGAACATTCACCATGATTTCTTTCTCAGGTAGCACAGTATGTAAGTGGCTGGGTAAACAACACGGGTCCCTCTTTATCCTTTTTAAGGCTGTCGGAAAAGGGCATGAACCTCTTGCTAAAAGCGCACCCAGGAACGATAACAATTCCCATAGGTATCGTGTAGCTGGTTTGCACAGACATCTTGTTTCATTCCCACAAATGTCTTGTCTGGCAATTTTGCCATCTTCCCCTGCCTACCCACACGCCTCTCTTCAGTCGGCATAGCTGTGACCAGAGGGATGCTGCAGAGCTTGTATGCCAATTATTTCAGCACCAGAGCTGCTTCTTCGATAAAGAAGACTTTTTTTTTTCATTGTCTGCCCAACAACCCTGGGTCCTCAGCTCACACACTGTTGTAGACAACCATGGTCCTGCTGTCCATGCTGGATTTTGCCTGCAGTGCCATGGTGGGAATGAACCCTAGAGCCTTGCAACTGGGAGTCAGCTAATGACCCTGAAGGGCCATGAAATGCCCTGGAGTCCTCCTGCTTTTTTCTGAGCCACCTAACAAGGCTGTGAATTCCTGACCTCAGATGGGTTTTAATGGGGATGTTTGGACTTCTCACTGCAGTTCAGTATAGAGATACCTGAGCAATTTTTAAGAAGCTGCTGTGGATAGAGGGTATCCAAGCCAGCTATATTGTGCAAAGGTGGTGTTAGCAGTTGTCTTAACCCCTTGTGTTTATATATATATATATATATATTTGCCTATTTTCCCAGACTTGCCACCCACGCTGGACCTTCAAACATATGCTTACTGAGTCGGGAGCTGTGCCTGCTGGCGTGCTGCCGACGCAGGCTTCTCATTCTGCTTACCTTGATGTGAGAGAAGGAGCAAACAAGGTCACCCATCTGTTGACAGTCTCCCAAAGCCTTTCCTCAATCACTCCAAGGTATCAAGCTGAGAAAACTATCTGTAAATGAAATCTGCACTTATGAGGTGGGGGAAACCCTCTTTTCTTGTGGAAAGCTTTGCTGCACCGTTCTTGGCCAAGCTGTGCCGACTTTCACTGCATAACGTGAGTGATTCCTTAGACAGGTAGGTGGGAGATCTGCAGGGAAAATCTCCAGTCAATCCTTTATAGAGGTAGCACATTTTCCTCCTTTAGTCTACACCACTGTGTTGTGACTGTTGTCATGAAAAGCCATTTGGAAGCAGGAGCGAGCGCAAGGTACACATCACAACAAGAACTTGAGAATTAAGATAGTCAGGCTCTCCCATTTACCCTGACCTGACAGCTTGAAAAAAATCTGTCAGTAATAAAGTGCTGGAGCTCTTGAATTTTCGTGTCAAATACAACAGCACACACCAATACAGAGAAGAGAGTTGCTTGTTCCTTTTCTGATGGAAATGGTGCTGCTGTGTTCTGCAGCCTTTGATTCCTCATTTCTGGAATAAAGGCTGCTCTTTTAAAATCTTCTGAGTTTCTAAGGGTTCAAGGATGGTTTTGTTTTACTGGCAGCCATCAACCGCATTTCATTAAAAAGCTCTGCTGATGGAGATTTTTTTGCCAGTTTCTATTTTCCCTGCATTTGGGAGAAACATCGTCTCACGAAATTAAATGTTTTCAGAATGCATGTAAATGAGGCACACATTTATTTTAATTTCTGATGATACAATTTAAATCCAAACAGAGCTTTAAAAGCTTGAAAATTAGCTATATCCATGTATGGCTATAGCTAGAATGTCCTCATTTAAAGCATTTTTCATCCAACAACAGTAACCGAGAAAAAAAGGGGTTTCAAGACCCCATTAAAATATCAACTCTGCACCCTTTTTGTAGATATTAAGCAGATGCATCTGTAAGGTTCAGATTAAAATGCTCCAAAGGCAAATGAAAGAATTTTTGAATGTTCAGCAATTATTTTTCACTAGCAAAATGATTGCTCTGAACTCACAGGTTGATAAGAGCCTCTGAAGAAGATCAAATTCCTTCATCAAAGCAGTGTCAGCTACAAGAGGGTGCTCAGGACCTTGTCCTGTTGGATTTTGAACATATCCAGGCTCTTGGCACCCTAAATACAAAGCAGATGTGTCAATGCAGGTCTTGGGTGTATAGACGGAGGTGTCTGTGCACCGATGCCAACTTCTGCAGGTCTCATCCCAACATTTGCTTGCCTCAGGTGTTGAGAAATCATTGGTAACAGAAATTTCAATAATTCCTCAGTAAATAAGCATCTGTCCCAGAAGTGGTTGTGCTACACTGATGAAACAGGTTCAAGTTTCTCAGAAGGCTGTAAGATGTGCTTTCGCTTCCAATATTCCCTTTGCCAAGCATCCTTATCAGCATTTTGGAGGTAAAACTCTGGCTCCATCCTGAACGTTATGACAGAAGAAAGCCTTAGATGCTAAATCAGCAACAGCCCATGAGAGAGGCTCCTCTCGGAGATTTCTATCAGTTCCTGTATTACAGGAAAGAGCTTGGTGGCAAATCTCAAAGACATCTACAGAGATAATTCCTCTCTAAAAATATTTCAAATTCCCAGGAGAATCAGGAAAGCTTAAGTGTGAAGCAGCAATTATGGGCCTATAATAAGTACAATCTGGTGCAAAATGACAAGATCTGGGCAAGCATGCACACAAATGAAGAAAAATATCAAGAATGTTTCCAACATTTGTAAGGTTAGTCTAGGGCACTTTTTGGCATTTTTCTTTCAAACAGCTTTGAGATGAGTCAGGAAGCCAGTGTTACTCCATAAGCCTCACTAGTTGCAAACATCATAGTACATTTCAAAAGAACAAGCCACTACAGAGTAGTTCAAAGAACTCTTTGCTTTCTCATGATTTTCAAGAGCCGCCTGCCAGATGAACTTCTAACCCGGTACTGTAATCCTTTTTGTCCATATTATCACTGGGTGAGTTCCTCAAGATATTTCCTCCTCTTAATTATTGAAATATTTATTTGCATTCATATCATGCATGATCCTGTCTCTCTCTCTCTCTTTTTTTTTTTTTTCTGTGACTATGGAGACTAAGGCAGGGATTTTCTTTTTGGAACAGCTAACACCAGAAAGTATTGAGAAAAAGTAAATGATGAGGTCTGAATGTTTCCAATAACCTTTTCCCAGGTTTTACAATCACCAGGGTTGAGAAAAGAAACATTACAATGCTATCCTGTGTATCTACTTGAAAGTTAGCCAGTAAAGCTCACATTTCAAGTTCTCTGTCTACCCGTTAGGTTCAAGGACATGTTCTTACATTCCTCTTTAGCAGCTGGACCACTGGCTGCAAACCTCCTGTTTCTGGGTTTTCTCCTCTGAAGTTTCAATGATGTACAATGGCGGAGCAGTGGAAAAATCAAAATGCAGCCCCAAGGGCTGGTTAGACCCCCCAAAATATTTTTTTACTTCAAACATACACAGAAAAACTGAAGTGTGTTTAAAGTCCGTTCATAAATGGGAAACAAAGTCGATGCAGAAGATTAGATAATCAATTTGTAAATGATTTGGTGGCGTCTGAAGAGCCTTTACAGCCTCAGACAGAGAACAGCTGGCCTTCTTGGCAGAGAAGAAGAGAGGCTTTGTCATTTCACTATTAACTCATATTCCTCTGTTATACATATGTTTTGTCACATCTAGTAGAGACTATTTACAGAGTCTTGGAACTTGTCTTATCAAGCCTGAAAACCCAACAGCATATTAATTTCCCTGTAGGATATTAATTTGGTTTTAGATTCCTTATGAATGTTGACAACTACATACACTCTCTAGGCCAAACCGGCTGAGTTTACTGATTTAATTTGAGCCTCCAGAGTGGATAAATGGAAGTTTTTGATAATAATGAGCTTAGATATGAGAATAATTCACAACAAGGGGTTAGATTTCCCTAACAATGTAAATCTCAAATCAATTTAAATTTCTCCATTTCTGTATATTCCCCCACATGGAAACAGGAGAGGCATTCATGTAATCTCCTGTCCAGAAAATCTCTTTTCCAAAGGATATCATCCCAAACAGAAACATCATAATTCTGCCAGAGTACGTGGTAAACAGTTAATAACTCATGTTGGAAAGCTTGAAGAGTACAAAAGGCCAATGTGGCCACTCTCTCTCTTCCACCAAGGTCCATGCAGACATTTCTGTTGGTGTTAGTCATACAGAATTATCTGCATGACTTTAAATTGCCTCTAAACAATACATAAAATATGTGAGGAAAGCCTCATCTGTATTACCCATGACTATTCCCTATCTTTGCAAAACCTTCCTTCCTGAAACATCTCTAGCTGAAATGAGAAACATAAAAAAGAGAAGCATGGTGGGGTTAAGCAGTTGGTGAGGCGCCGTGCAGAAGAATCTCATCCTGATGTCCCCACAGGCTACGTGTTTAGCCTTGCCTGCACCACGTTTGCCCTGCCTTGCCCTCACCCTGCAACCCCTAAAAACTCTGAAACCCAGTCATTAAAGTAGTGCAACTAAGATGATGACTGCAGCTTCAGATGTGTTTGGTAAGAAGCCAGATAGAAAAGTACATCCAGGGCAGAAAGCAGGCTACATGAGACCTATTTGACACTATATGAAAGAGCATGGGCAAATATAGCAGTAAAGAGCTACAGAATTAATGGAAAACCATTACTGACTGGCGAGTGGTTGGCGTCTACAGCCATGTTTAATTCATGGATAAAGAAAGCAATTAAAAATGTATGATAGACTCATGACAACCATCGGGAGAATGCATGGTTATTGATGATAAGTATGGATAAAGGGAGAGTTGTAGCCTCAGTTTAGGTGTCTGGGGCACTACATCAACTTGCTACCTACCATAGGGATGCAGCTGGATGCTGAGGTTTTGTTCTTTAGTGCTAGGGCACCCCTTGCACGGCCCATGTTCCATCAGCCACAGTGAGCATGCTGAGCCAAGGGGGTAGGGACCATGAGGGTCCCACAGACAAGGAGATTTGTTAATCTATACTGTTGTCAGTAATTAGAAAATGAGAAGGACAAAGACTTTTTTTTTTGTCTTTTTTTTTTTTTTTTCCATCCATTGAAAACTGTGAACACCTTTCTTGGATGCAACACGAGGCAATTTTCATACCATATTCGCATTTGTTCCTGTAGGACAGGAAGGTCCAAGTGACTAGGAACTAGTAATTTCCAGTGGTCTAATCTCTAGTGATTTCCAAAAGTTTTGCAATTACCACACCACTAAGGATCAGAGGCAAGCTAACGGGAAAGATAACAATTTCACTAGTCTCCAAAGCTCGCAATACCCCAGACAGATTTCCCCTTCAGTGCTTGTTTTTTTTTATTATTTATTTATTTATTTGAAACAAAAGCAAACTTATATCAGAACCAGGCAACTGTTTATTAGAAATGAGCCTGGCTTCTGTTCTGAGCTTTTTCTCTGAGTGTTAGCCACGTACAAAAATTGGTTTATTTGATGCTCGCAGCAAGTGTTTTCGCTGGAGCCCATGCGGGGAGGCAGCCTGGGGTATCCTGCACCCTAGGAGATGGAGAACTCTGCTGTGATAAGCAAAGGTGAAATCAGTCCTGGCACTTGGACACTCTTTCTAAGAATATCAGCAGGCTGCAAAAGAAAGGAAGAAAATGACCACTTGCTCCCTGCAAGGTGTCCATACGAGAGAGAGATTTCAAGCATTTGGGACCAGGAGAAAATACCTATTTAGGAATAATTCTAGAATTGCATTGGGCTGACCTGAAACCTGTATTTGTAGACATGAAAGTCTGACATTTTTTTGGGCATATTTGCCTTATTTAAGCCCGTCTTGGTAATTGGCTTTTCCAGTTGCTGGTGATGAATGAGGGGAGAGCTCTTTGGTGAAATGAAGCTGAAAGGGACTGAAAGCTCCTATCCAGATTAATTGTCTCTCCAACATGTGAAGAGAAAACAGTACCTGGCATCCCCCACATAACTCACTGTTAGAGAAAGCATCATTAGGAGAACAAAGCCCTTGTGATGAATGTTAGTCATGGTATTTACGGCACATCTGGGACAGATAAAGTGAGAATGTAGGACAGATATTATGAGACTCAACATAGACCTCGACCAAAGAGAATTAAATAAGGAGGGACAATTGGAAGAAGCTCCTTGATGCCATGGACAAAGAAAATTTGCAAGGATGGGTTTGCCTTCTGGCCACAGTGCTCACACTCACTTGTTGTAGAGGACAATGTCCGGCCTCCAGATGAGCTCCGAGGGAATTCGGATGGATGTGACATTTTCATATTCCTGGGGGTCCCAGCGCAGCTTGTAGTCATGCCACTCCTGCCAAAAACAGGGCGGTTACGAACCTGGGTGAGCTCAGATTGAAAAACTGAAATGGAACATGGAAAAGCACATATTTTGGTGCACCCACCTGCTTCACCCACACGTTCGTGGTCATCATTTGGTTCTTCTCATCCTGAAATGCAAGATCAGATATCAGTTACAGGAGCAGGGGAAGTGTCCCAAGGAACTCGTTACATTTCTCTTAATTGTACTTCATTTCTGTAATTCTAAATCACCTCTGCAATACATATAAGTTCCATCTTGGAAATAAAGAGCAGATGTTTCTGTCATTTAACATGGGACAGGGCACAGCTGTCTGATACCACTGAACAGCTGAGCCTGCACCAGAGCATTCTTGCGAGCAGACTGACTTGAATTTACTGGGATTTTCCTGGGTGCTGATGGGTTCAGCCTAGGATGATGAGGACAGGTAGAGGCTGTGTCCTGAGCACTGACGGAAGAGGATGCTGGGCATTTTTATCTTCAGGCATGTGTGCATGGCTTACAATTCTTGGTTTCATTGGCAAGTAGTGCTTAGGATTTCTGTGTAACACTATCAGTGAGCACAGCTCTGGAAACATGAAGCTCAGTGGTGTTTCTTCTTCTACAAAACATGAACTTAGAGCACCATGCATTGAAGTTTATGAACAAAACTGAGCTACTCTGCTGACATATAACCCTTGGACAGCCTGGTGTACACCCATGCTGTCAGTTTGTAGGCTTTTTCCCACCTTTAAATAGAAATACAAGGAGAAGGTGGAACTATATATACACTTTTAAATAGCGTAAGGCAGACACAATGCTGGCAGCACCATAGTAGAATTATTATTTGCTTCTTGCCTTGCACACAAGTTACAAACCCTGTGTAAATAGCCAGGATGAATTACGTGGGGCAGAGTTTAGTCAAAGAGCTCAGAGCTTATTTGTGTGTTTGTTTCTTTTCTCTCTCTTTGTTCTGGCAACAAGACCAGCTCAGTTGACAGGGCTCATTTGGAAGCAAGCTGCTCATCATTAACCTTGCTCTTGTGCCAGTTCAGGATTAATTTGAACACTAAAAGCTGGGAGATTCATGGGGCTGTGCCTCCCCCTCACTGAGCCTCCTCACCGCGGTTGTGGCACCAAGGGCAAACCCCAACTGGAGATACCCTTGTCCAGGGGTTGGGGACCAGGAGCATGTGGAGGAAGGAGGAATACAAAAAACATTCAAGTGACCAACAAAGGAAGGAAAAAAAACAGGTACTTCCTTGGGTGGGAGATCAGGATTGGCACTTGTGCAGGCTGCCGTGCCCTGCTGTTTCTCCTAGCACTGTGAGCCAGGTGCCCAAGGGTCTCCACCACGTTCCTTGCACTGGGAATCCCAGTCTCATAGGTGCTACCTGTTAATGGCTGAGTGCTGATCCCTGTGGCAATTCCCTTTTTTTCCACCTCCGGACTGCACCCAAGGGCTCTGCCTTCCTGACCCCAGCGAAGGGTGGCTCTGGTCCTGTGGGTTCCTCTTCCAGGGGGTTGCAGGGTTCAGTCATGGTGGAGCTGCACAGCTTGGCCTCTTTCCTCAAGGTGAACACAGCACACAAAGCCCCACAGGGACATGATCTGAGGAGCCCAGGTGTGTTTTTCAGTGGTTGCTCCCAGACACATGCTCGATCCCCTACCACCTCATCTCAGAAAACCCCCAGCGCAATGGGGTGAGCTGAGGACATGTGGGGCTGTCAAGTTTCACATCGATTTTTGTTCCCATCCCAGCTCTTGTCAGCAGGAGCTGGCATTTGAATACAGCTCTGATTTCTCTTTCAGACTTCTTCTTGTTGGGAGCTGCACTCCGGGTCTAACAATTGCACCGGGGTTTGCACCAGAACTGTCGCTGCTGGGAAGGGGCACAGACAGCCAAAGTGCTGAGGTGGTGTCACTTGTCCCCAACATCAGAGGGGATGAGACCTCTCCTCTCGGCAGCCCTGGCACAAGCCTGCCTGCTGGTTGCCCTTCTAACCACTGACATGATTTTAAGAAGATTAATTCTCCTCCGGTAGGCTGGGAAAAGCACCATGAAGCAGGTGTATCGATCCCACCCCTCCGCGATTCTGCAGCTGCATAATGGAAAGCCTCTCTCATGCCTTTACAGTCACTAATGTCTCATCTTCACCCTTATCAATTATTCAGATGAGAACTGAACTTCAACATTAGCAACTGCAAACAGCTCCGGATCCCTCAGGCTGATGTAAGGGAGGGGAGGACCACAGGGCCCTTTCTGTGCTGCAGAGCTGGGAGCTGGTGTCTTGGGCACGAGGACACGCAGCTCTCCAGCAACTGGTGGCTTGATTTCCCACCTCCTGCACCTCCTTAGCTGCATTTCTTCTGCATCTAAGGTCTAAAGCTCTGCAGACAGGGGCTTGCTGCATTTTTCATTCATCACTCGCTCTATTACTTGGCTGCCTGTTGTGTTTGGACTAGTTCTCATAGCGGTGTAGCAGCCTCAAGTTCTTCTTTCCCCTGTAAAAATCTGTCTGTTTTTCCCATAAAACTACAACACTGAAAGGCTCTATGGACCAATGACAGTATTCAGCCTGAATATTTTGGGAGTCATTGAGAATGAAGGTCGTAATGCCACACCATTGAGAAAGAGGCTTTGACTGTCTCAGGAGGGCTCAGGAGGAAATGGACAGGTTCTAGCAGCACTAAGTATGGAAAAGATGTTGAGGATGATTTATGATTTCTGTTTATTGCCTTGGCTATTTCAGCCATTCCTGGATGAGATGCAGATACTATGTAATCTCATCTTCTTTAAGAGAACTTCTAAAAGTTTTTTTTTTCCTCCAGTTTCACGACTCTTATCTCAAAAGACAAAGTGTAGAGAGTCACCTGCTGTGATCAGCCTGCACCAGCAATGCCCTTCATTTCCATCATACTTTCCTTTATCACCACCTTTTCATCTGCCACAGGAATACAGTAAAAAGTGACAGAGAGAGCCTCTGAAGGCATGACCAACACCTGTGCAAGAGATGTGCAAGGGCACCAACAGAATTGTGCCAGACAGGGACTGAGAGAAGCACTCAGGAGCAAGATGTGCACAGCTGGATGTGTGTGTGTGCATGCTTCCCTCATCCTGCAGGGATCGCCTCTGTTTATGACACTTGATCCCAACACACTGTAAGAGATTAATCCTTTAAATACCATTCCAGTACATATCAGCTCAGAGTGCAGACCACACTGTTTTGTACACAGCACACACCATTTGCACGTGTGACTTCTCTTTAAGCAAACATTCAGGAATAATTGTTGTAAGTATCTGTCAGAGCAGCTAGCAACCCTCAGAACTTGCATTTGCAGAAAGCTCCTCAGGCCAGCTATCTGCCAGAGAATTATAAAATACAATTCTTCTTAGCTCGTGTCAATTAGTGTTAACAATTATGGCTTAAATTCTATATTAGCTGTTTGTTTTTTCCTTAGCCAGGACCCTCTGGCACTTCCACCAGCAGCCCCACTGCTCTGCTGTGATCAGTCCTACTGGTTTTGGTAAGGAATTTGGGATTTTGGCTACAGTCAATGAAGAACAAAGGATCCAGTTTGATGACCAGCTACTCTCAGAAGTCTCAGAGCTCTCAGAGCTGTCTTTGTGGTAACTTTTCTGTCAAGAGCACAAGCTTCCCAACCTGACCCTGAACCAGCAAAACCCACATGCACCTGGAGCATCCCCTCTGAGCCCCGACCTGGTTAATCCTGTCTGCTCCTTGCACGAACGGATTGCACTTACAACATCGATGAGCTGGGCAATGGACAAGCCAAAGCGAACCAGGACCACGTCGGAAATGTTGGCGACGGGGCGGGACCACTTGTTATACCCGGAGAAGAGTTTCTTCAGGAGACGCTCCTCCGCGTGGGCGCGGGTTTCCACGTGGCCGAAGGCTGCGGGGATGGCACGGGCAGGGCAGGGTGAGGCACGGGAGCTGCTGTGCACCCCAGGGTGAGGTGCAGGATCCCCCCAGCCCACCTCCAGTCACAGCAGGGAGCAGAGCCTCCTCCTGCAAGGACCCTGGGGATGTCCCCAAGTCGGGATACACAGGAGGGTGATGCCACCCTGGGGACCTGCCTGCCTGTTCCCCAAGACATTGCCATATATTTCTCCCTCCATTCACCCACCGTGGCCAAATCCTGTGGGGCATCACTAAAATGATTTAAAAACCACCACACGGGCCATTTTCCCCTGAAGCTGCTTTAGTTTTTCTGGCCACTTTGTGTTAAGCTTCTGGTAGTGAAATCTGCAAGCAGTAAAGGGGGGATACGTGGAGGGTAAGACAAAAAGGAGAAAGCAGCCTTGTCAGTCAAACACTGCTGGGGGGTAGGGACCTTGGAACAGATTTACACATGAAAACTGGCATCCAATGCATCAAAAAAAAAAATAAAATAAAATAAAGGAGAGGCTGAAATTCAGCTCTTCAAACTGAGCTTCATAGCTGGTATTTCACAAAAGCAGTGGGTGAAGGGAGAGGAAGGGGGACAGCACAAATTGCACACGAGTGCAGTTTCCCTCAATAATACTTTAAAAGTTGGATGCTGCAAGGAACAGCCCTGGCCATGCATGTTCACTACAGGAGCTGTCAGTGGTGCCTGCTGGTTAGTAAAAATGAAATCCTCCCTTCTTCAGGGGGCTGTGCCCCTCTGCAGGATGTGTGCACACGCAGCCTCCACCAAGGACGGAGGGGAGAGGGAGCGGGGTCTCTCCCCACGTCCCTCGTGGAATATGGCTCCTACTTAGTCTTTAGCCTGCCCTGGATTATACAAAGGGAAGCATTAGCTGAGAGCTGGCTGCGCTCTCCCCAGCCACAGCTATCGCCCCGAGACACATTAACACACTTCACCCAGGGAGAAAAGCCCAGGCAAGAAGCAGAGGCTGAGCCCCTCTGAGTCCTCCCCCCGTCCCCTTCCACACTGAGCTTTAACCCTTTTCCCATCTGTTCAGGCAAAGAGCAGAAAATAAAAGCCAAGCACTGCTCAGCAGAGCAATATTTTTAGGCGAATTGCTACCACGGGGCAGGGGGATGCAGGAGCGGGGGAAATTCCTCGCTGAAAGGGACCGGGCTTTGCAGCATGCCTTAGAGAGGGCTAAGGGAGAAAAGAGCTAAAGAGCAGAGCAGGGGAAGAAAAGCCTCTCAAACTTACCGGGGAAGATGCTGGCACACAGCAGGAGGAGGAGGTTTCCCTTAGCCACAAGAAATCCCATTGTGGAGCAGAGCTCAGGCTCTAGCACGCAGAGGCTCCCGTCAGGGCAACTTTTCCTCTCCCAGTCTCTGGATCCTCCAGCTTCATCCCCCTGAACTCCTTTCTCTCCCTCTCTCACCTCTCTCCAGGAGGCAGGAATAGCTGATTTACATCCTTCCCATTCTCTTCTGCCTGATTTCCAGCTCTCCCTCCTAGAAAGACGCTCTTCCCCGGGATGCAGATGGACACGTGCTCGCAAGGGATGCGTGAGGGCTGCAGCGAGCTCCCGTAAAGAAGCACGAAATGCTCAGCCTGCCTGGGCTCTCCTCTCCCCTCTGCTACAGGGCGCTTTGGCTGCTCCGTTTGCTCATTGCTGTTGCTGCTGCTGCTGCTTTCTCCCTTCCCCCAGCCCTTTCAGCAGCCTTCACTCAGATTTTGCTGCTGATGGACCACCGATGCCAACGCCGGCTCTCGATGAGGCAACGAAGGAGCACGATGTGTTTGTAGATTTAATGTGCTTAGACCTGCCCACCTCCTGCCGAGGAGGAGGAGGGAGTCTGGGCACTCCAGCAAACGGGCTGCAGGGAGGGAAAACTTTCGGCATGAGAAATAAAAAGGGAGATCCAGACCCCAGCTGCAGCCAGAAGCGGTGGACTTGGGGCCATCTGGGATCTTTACAGCACCTGAACCCCAAACAGTTCTTAATTAATAATAGCTATTCGTTTAATTTTGCCCAAGTGCCTTTCAAAATTTCTCTTGTATATTAACAAGGTAATTAGCCTGATAGGTATTTCTGGCTCTCCATGTAGCTTTGCTGTCGACAGCTATTGAGCCCAAAGAACCTGCCCATGGGTCTCTGCTGTGCTTGGTGCTGGACAAAGACAGAGCAAAAATACAAACATTAGTCTTTGCCCAGAAACAACATGCAAATCAAAGGTGAGGCTGAGGCAGGAGCTTACTTGAATTTATCTGTATATGTGACTGTACCTTAAATATACCACAAATAACCCTGCTAAAGTCTTGAAGACTTTCTGTGGAGGAAAGAATTGGCAAGGAATTAGCACTCAGCCCTTCATCGTGCAGCCCTGATTCCTTGCACGGAAGGCACGGAGTGGAGCCCTCTTCATTTCATTTTAAAACCAGCTTTGATATTAACACAATTACTTCCACACGGGCAGTAAATGGATTTCTTTTTTCAGGCAGGGGTAATTTTGCCAGCTGCAAAATTAATCAAAGTCTGTTCTAATGATACGAGCTACATATTTTATGTATAATAATTTCCCTACTCTGAAAGCATCTCAAGTGTCTTCCAATATAACAGATTGCTGGCTGAAAGTGGAGAGGATTAAAGCAACAGGAGAAATTAAGTCTGTAGGGATATTATAAATAATAGCAACATAGCACCAATCTCATTTTTTTTGTTCCTTCTTATCCCATCTTTACCTCAACAGTTGTCAGCCTTTTGGGATGAGAAAACCCCACCACTTTTTTTTTTTCTGCTGGGTGCGTAGACTCCTGCATGGTTTGCTTTCCTTCCTTTTGGTGGCCTGCCCCTCACTGCAGCACCTGAGCACCGGTGACGCGGCATCAAAACCCACAGCCCTTGTTCCAGGGAACCATCCAGCATTAATTCAATAAGCAGCAGATGCGAGACCAAATGAGCTCCAAGTTGCCCTGCAGGTTGCATCCTGACAGCCAGCTCCTGCGTGGCACTGAGCACCCCTTTGCCCCATCCATCACTGGGGGAGCAGATGGGCGCTCACTCCTCCCCGGGGTAAGAACAGGGTTGCTCAATCTCCTGTCGTATGCTGCATGTCGCCTCGAGCATCGCGTGTCAGTGCAGCAGCATCACCCTGTGTCTGCAGCAGCTCCCCAGGGCTGCAGACAAAGCAAGTGAGGAGCCCTCCTGCCAACACCACGGGCTTTCTGCAGTGGGGTCAGTCCTTAGGGACGTGGGTAGGGGCAGAAGACGACCTGGAGGCTGTGGTTCCCAAGCTCTGAATGCACCGTGCCAGGGCTCCAGGGTTTGGGTAGTGGAGACAAGTCTTCCCTGGCTCCTTGACTATTTCTCAGCCAAAATATTGTTGTTGGTGCTTGAAACAGCAGTGAGCCTGCCTGGAGGTGGTGTAGGCTGAGGCACAGGGTGACCACAGATTCCCAGACAGCCACGCAGTACCAGGAAAACCCATTCCCTTACACCCCTTTGCTCCATGAAAGCCAGAGGGAGAAAGATGTCACCTGAGTTTCTGCGCTCCTCTGCTACTCTCTGGGTCCAACCCTGTGCCAGCAGCATTAAATGGTGAAATCACAGGATCACAGAATCACCTAGGTGGGAGAGCCCTTCAGGGTCATCAAGTCCAACCATCACCCTGACCTTTCCAGTCCCATCACTAAACCATGTCCCATGCCCTTGTTTTCAGCCCTTCTAGTTCCAACAACAAGCACCAGAAAAGGCAAGTCTTAGAAGTTCCCAAAAGGACACAGTGGGAGATGGGATTTGCAAAAGCCATTTTTCAAGGGGCTGGTCCTCTGCACAGGTCACACGTTGGACGACCGAGCCCAAGGGAACCAAGATGAGTTTTTCCCTTTTGAAAATTTTGGCCATAAATAATACAGGTATCCTTGACTACAGGCCTTCTTGCACAGAACTGATTCAAATCCCATGGACATACCCCATCCGTCTTCTCCTTCCCTCGTTTTCTGTGCTGGTGTGTAAGGAAGCTGGCTAGCAAACACCACCTTTAGATTAACCCTATAAATAATTTTGATTAAAAAAGAGTTTTCTTCTTTCGGAAATTAATCATAAATCATCATTTCCAATAAATGAAAGGTTTATCCCTCACCTCCCTGGCTCTGCTTTTATATGATGTGGAGGAAGAACATATTTTACAGAGGTTTCTGTGCCTTGAAGTGACCTTGTTAAATCTCACTGCTGGTTTCTTTCTGCATCATTGGGCCATAACAAAATTTTCATCAGCTCCTGTATGTAGTTGGAAGGCAATGTTTTCCACTGGTACTCGTGCAAGGGACTCAGTCTGACTTGGACAAAAGATGCCATTTAAGGGCTTTAATGATTTTTTAGTGTGGGAGAAAGCTGTAACTCCAGCCTGATTCCCAGGCACCCAGCTCTGAGCCTCCTCATTATTATTATCTTCCTTTGTCTGACAAAGATGTGGGCAATTTGGGTAATCCAGATGTTCACAAAAACTGCATGCAAACATCCCAGCCACTGAAGACTGCAGACTTAACTAACCATAATTAAGGCAGTGTTTCCCCCAAAGTTTTCAATGAAATCTCAGACTTGTCCTTGGAATAAGGACAAACCAGTAACGGACACTTGAGCTCAAGTGTTGGGGTCATTTTGTAGAATTCCATGAATCTGCAAGGACTCAATAACTCCTGAATCCACTATCCTACTATCTACAGTCCTGTAAATATCTCGCACCTTTTAATACTTTCTAAAACTATTTTTAACCTGTAAAATGCACTGAAGGGTGGGGGCTGGAGGTCCCTGTGAGTTGGGTATTTGCCTATAAGCTGTGCCTGAGACCCCCCTCCTGCCATCACTGGTTTAATACAGTAAAATTTCAACTGCCCTAGGAACAGGGACATGAACAGGGAATCCTAGGACTAGCTGTTTGCTTTGAATGTGCCCAGTCTCCCTTGGATGTTACTGTCAGCTCCCCAGGGCAATCCCTTGGCCTCTGTTCATTTTGTAAAATGTCATCTGCTTGTTCAAATGTTCAGAGATTTAATAATAATAATAAATACCTCCTTATCCCTTCCCTGTTTGTTTGAGCTTCACACAGCGGATGAAGCCAGTTAATGGGATGCTTGAGAAATATCACCTTTGTATTCAAAGCTGATATGAATTATTTGCCTTGTCTCCATTTCTTCAATAAAGAAGATTTCTCTCCCTTTCCTTACTGGCTTGTCATCAAACACAGGCTTCAGCTGAAACAAAAGCAGTTGAAAGAAACTCAACACTAAAAGGGCGAGAGATCTTTCTTTTTCAGTGAACTGCACACTGAAATGAGCAGAGCAGAGAGACGTGCGAAGCTGTTTCTCAGAAGAATAGGCTCAATCTGCCTCTGGGGAAATCTGCAAGGTACTGCTGGCCTCACAGGAGTGACTCTGATTTATCCAGATTTATTTCAGATTCGCTATGAAGTGCCAGAAGACTTTGAAAGACATTTTGAACTAAATCAAACATGTTTACTGCATAGGAGACTTTTGGCCATGCAGGCAAGCTAAGACACCTGCATGGGAGCAAAAACAACAGAGAAAAAGCAAGCGTAGTGATGTTTATTTCCAATGTATTTAATAGGGTTATGAAGCTCAGGCTTCTCCCAGTTTTCTTCCTTTCTTAGAACCTGGTCGTGGAGTGTGTTGGTCTCCGGTCCTATGAAAATTCTGGAGCTCCTGACTTCCACCAGCATCCTCATGGCTGCGATCAGACTCTAGGGACAAGGGCTGTGTCACGGCTCTACAACAACAACCAGAGTGAGAAAACAGCCTTCCATGAGCAGAGCCTCTGATGTGAGGTGCTCCAGAGCTGCCTCACCCACGTGATTCCTTTCTAGACGTGTTTCCATCACACGGTGCATGCAGGGAGCAAACAGAGCTGGCAGCCCCTTGCCCTGGAGCCCAGCCCTGGGTGCTTGGAACCACCCCAGGCTCTGGTCCTGCCCCCAGCAGTGCTGACCCCAGCAGCCCCAGGGTCCCAGCCATGCGGAGATGCTCAATGGGGCGTGCAGCAGATAATAAATGCACTTCACAGCAGAGCATGATTGCTAATGCAACCTCTCTCCCTCCTCTCTGCGAGCTGATTAAGATTTGAATCCAAGCGCACGAGCCCTAATGCAGTAACCTCTTGTGTTCCCTTAAAACCCTGATGTTTTACTGAGCTGGGAGTTACTGGAGCTCAGTGCCTTGCAGGATTAGCTTTTTACAAAGCTCTGGGATGCATCCTGTTGTATTTACCTCTAGACCTCTGGGGAGCATCTGGTTATATTTACCTCTAGGCAGGCTGTGCTGGTGGAGAGCAGGGGGAATTTTCTCGCTACCTTTGTCTCCTGGCTGGTTCCCACCTCGCTCTCCTACACGGCTGTGTAACACGCTGCTGATCTTTGTCTCCAACCAGTGAGTACCAGTGACAACAAAATGCATTAATCTAGACTTCTCGTCCTTTCTGTTCTCCTCCTCCAGTCACCCAGAGGTACCTTGGGAATTCCCAAAGTTCATTATTAACAAAGCAACCAGGGGATCTGTGATTCTGTCTATGTTAAAACAAACCAACGAGCAAAATGAGCCAACCACTGAAAATGGAAGGGGAGCAACACAGCAGATCATGGCCTCATTAAGGTCTCCAGCTCTCCAGCTATTAGAGGACTCTTGTAGCAGATCAGATGAACCTCAACATCTCATTTGTAAATGCCACACTTCATTGTAAGGAACATATATGCAGTGTTAGCTTCTCCTGAGATTCAAGGAGATGGATTTTTAAATTAGAGAACAGAAGCATGTCTCTCTGGACAAGTTTGTTCTCCAAGAATAGCTTTGGTTTCACTGCCTAGCCTTGTAGGTCTAAATTAGGATCTTGTCCTTCCTCACCAAAGGGCAAAAACTGCCTGATTTATCCACTAAAGAAATCTGGAGTCGACCGATTGACAAATCCTTTCCCCTTTCTCCCCATAATCAGCACTAGGTACAAATCTCATCTTCCCAACCAGTACAAGCCTGTCTGAGAGCCTCAGTGCACACTAAAAACAAGGCAGAGCCCAATCCAAGCCACAGCGTAATTAGTCAGATGCTGTGGCTGAAGAAGTTACAACCTCCCCTGAGCTCCTGGCCTGATGTTTTAGCAAGAAGTGGGATAAATCAGGATAAATCAGTGTGACCCCCCCAGGCTATGAGGGTCAGGGGTGCACGCAGGGACTGGTCTGCTGGAGCGCAGGAGCTGGGAGCTTCTCCAGTCCCCATAGGGAATTGGTGGAGATCGGAGGTGCCACCCTCATCTGAAGCTTTCAGTCTTGGTGCACAGACTCAGCCTAGAACAGCACTCGTGCATGAGCAGAGAGCATTTTAGCCAGGCGTGGAGAGCAGAGCAGAGCAATTCAGAACTCTTGGTGTCTACTTCAGGTGTTCCCACTGAGGCTGCAGTGAAGACAAGGACGAGATTTTGCAGAGACAGACCTTCACCCTGCTCCAGGCTCTCCTTGGTGGCTCCAGGCTTTGGTTTCACGATCACATCAGCATGGATGTGATCTGTGTCCTCTGTGCAAAAATCAGCCCTAAAAAACGCTACAAACTTGGTCATAAATATTGTGCTTGGCACAAAGCTCTGGCCATAAATATTTCCTTGGTTAACCAATAGGAAATGATAGCTCTTAAGTCTCAATTACAGTTGAGTAGCAACTGGCTCGCACTCATTGGCACTGGGGCTCTGCCTTGCTTGGGCAGGAAATAAGGGCAGCTTTCCTGCAGCTACTTTGCCTCTTACAAGGAACTCTGAAATGCTGATTTCTGGTGATTCCTGGAATTCAACAGCATTTTGCCCTTCTTGAGTTTAGAATGGATAGGGAGAAATATTTATGTAAATATGTTTCATCATCTTTTTGTGGCTGCCAGATGAGCCGTGGCCACGCATGTTGTGCAGGCACCAGATACAAGTGCTGCTTCCCTCCAGTGTGCACCTAAGCGGGGGAAAGCAGGCAGTCCAAGAGCTCATCACCTAGAAAAAGATGCCACATTAATCTGAATTCAGGTCAAAGATCTTTTACAGACCCCAGCACATCTCTTTTTGAGCAACAGAGAAAGAAGTCTTTCAATAACCAGGGAAGGTAGCACCTGGTTTGTTTGCGTCCCTCTCCCACATTGCTGGTACCTTCAGGCTTGCATCTTATTTCTCCTCGTTAAAACACAGGCGTGCATTATTTTGCTGCTGACTGGCCTACATGAAAAGAAACATCAGCCATCTGTTACACCCACTGTTTTCTGGATCACAAGGGTTTTGTTGATTAAGGAGGAAGTTTTTTTAAAAAGGCGACCATCTCCCACTGATTTCCAAAAACTTTACTATCCCTCCCTAAAATTACAGCTTCTTTTCCTGCTTTCAAAGCAGAAGCTCTGTATATTAATAACACCCAGGCCTTTACTTGCGTCCAGATTCACTTACAGTGTGTGGTTTTGCACCACACCGCAGTTATTTCCAGCACTACTCACTGTTCTGTCTGAGTAGAGGAACACAAACACTTGACTTCAAGTGCCTGAATATCTTTGGGTATCTGGACTGTGCCTATTCAAGTGTTGTCTGCAATCCACAGAAATCTCTCGCTACATAAGAACTCAGTTATTTTTTTTCCACTTCTATACAAAAATATTTTGTCTCGATGTCTTTAGGTCTCATCCTGCCACTCTAAATATCAGAAGTGTTGGTATATTTATACCTGTGCTGCTCCTGATTTTGCCAACAAAAACGCTGAGGCTGGAATGACGACAGTAAGTCCCCTCCCATCACGGCGACTATAGAGCTTGAAAATAGGCTAAAGATACTTTGATGTATTTAATTCCCGATGCAATTCTTCTCCATTTGGCATGGACTAACGTCCCATATGGCCTATTGTTGGACCCTGCACCAGCTGAAGGGAAAGCATGTTTGATTGACACTTGAAAATACCAAGTTGTGCCTTTGGGCTGGCTCAGGCTAAAAATGCTCTTGGCAAATGGAAATAGGCATGTCATTTTTATTCCACTGTTCAACAGGAAGAAGACTTTTCTACACTGAGCAATAGACATAAAAGTTTTTTTTTTTTTTTTTCTCTAAGGGGATAAAATAGTCCTCTTTCGATCTGCTCTACTATACCTCCAACTGGGAACGGGTTTCCAATCAGCCATTCAGCTCTGAACAGAACTTGGAAATGGAAATCGATTCCCACCTCTGACCTCCAGATGTAAAAATCAAATGTCTCCTTTACAGAACCAACCCCTTAGCCACAACAGGACTTTGGAACATTTGTGGGGGATATCCACACCCAAGGTACACACGATCTAGTACCTTCTGTCATCATAGATGATGGAAATTCAAAGAAACTCTTGAGAATGAGCTGGTGATAGAGATTTGGAGAAAAAAAACACCCTCATATCCATTTTTATATACCATCTCCAAAATCACAGTGACATGTCCCTACTTACTTTCTTTGAAGTCCTCAGGACTAACCGCACCATCAGGAGCAAAATGCCATCCATTCTTTCAAATTCTGTCATTATGACAATGAGAAATTATTATGAGAAATTATGTCAATGAGAAAAATGGAAACAGACTCCCCAGTTTATTTCACACAGAGATAATTGTGGATAAACAAGCTGTAAATAACAACAACAACAAAGCCTTGTTAGTAGCAAGCCTTGTGCTAATGCTAATGTTTTTGGGTTTTTTTGCTTGTTTGTATTTTTTTTCCTTATAATCCCGATGAAAGCATTTCAGTGCAGGCAGAGAGGAGCTGACTAATTTGTGGGCTGCATCAAGAAGTACAGTTTGTAAAGGAAGAAAAGACAGGGGAACCTCGTTGCCTTTCCAGGAAGTGCTCACAACAGAAAATTTACAATACTTACATCTTCTTGGTCATAATCCTGCTTCTGGCTTGGGAACCAAGTCAAGCACTTGGAAGAGGAGAATGCTGAAATTACAAATTATGTCCATTTTGTGGGATGGAGATGTTGATGGATGCAGAGCTGTTCCCAAGTGTCGAGTTGGATCCTATGGCCTGGGTACGTATAGCACAACACACAAAAGCTCCTAGAGCAACAAGGAGCTTTTAAACTGAAAGCAGACAGCTCCACACAGCACAGAGTGAAAAATCAATCAGCTATAATAGGAATTTTAAAAGGCCATGCCGCCAGGAGCTAAAAGCAGTTTTCCTCTCTGAACTCAAACATCTCCAGCAGAAGAGGTTCCTGCCATGTGTTCTCTCTGCCAGAGACATCTCTCATCTTTGTCCTTAATGAAGGCTCAAGCCATTGAGCTGAGCTCTGCTTTCTGTGAGTGAGAAAGTCCTGGCCACTTAATGTAGAAACAAAAGTGCCTAAAAACGTGAGTCAGGCTCCAGAAAGCAGGAGGTTTTCTTACTAATCACTGAATTAAGATGTGTATTTGAGGTTCTCTTCAATGTTCATCTACCTCTATCCTACAAGAAGCATAAGCGTTTTTTGTTTTTTTTTTTGCCCTCTGCTGGGGCTGGGGACCAGCAGTGCTTTGCTCAGCTCTGCTCAAGGGGCAGATCTGTTTTTCATGCCCATTCACCAGGCTGCTGTGTCTTTTTGGTGGAGAAGCTTAGAAAGCCAAATCTCTGACCACATTTCAGCATGGCTTGTTCCAGTCTGGAGAGCATTATTTGGTAGAACAGGAGAAAACTTTCTCGACTTGAGAACCCACGTAGCTACCCACGTAGCATTGTTTTGTTGCTGGGATTTGCAATCTTTTTATTTTCCTCTCCCTCAGCTTTGCAATTCATGAAAGTGTTTCGTTGAGGGATATTTGCTTCAAAGGACTGTCTCTGTGAGCAGACCCAGGCACTGTTTGCTCTTTTATTCACTGAAGGCAAACAAAAATGTATAATTTACACAAGCAAAAATCAATGAGGCTTCTAAAGGGGGATTCACTGAAACTGGTTTGTAGGCAGAGAGCTGCTCGGCTCTGCTACAACCAGTGACTCATAAGTACCTATCACACCAGCCTTTCAGTTTATTAAAAATCAAGTCAGGTCCCATGCCGAAATGATGTTATTCTAATATCGCAATCATTTCAGCAAGGTGTAAATTGCTAGCTTGCAAGGAATGACGTTGCCTGAGGCAAGCTATCGGTTTTGTGGAGGGGGTAGGAGATCACATAGTGGAAGAGACAGCATGAGAAGAGGCAAGGGGCTGCCTGAGTATTACCTTCAGGAGCCCAACTGTAGCAAGCAAAGCTTCGGTAAAGACAATCATTGCTAGGATACAGGAAAATCTGTCCACAGCCATAGCAACTACTTATTGCGAGCAATTCCCCAAATATTTGAGGGGATGTTCATTCTCGATCAGCACCTCAACTTCTGGGTGTTTATCCAAGATGTAGGCATCTCTACCCAAAAAAACAGGCTGGCAGCCATGAAATTAATGAACTGGGCAAGCGGACACCTGCAGAAATGGTCCTGAGAAGATCTGTTTAAGTAAGACCCCAGCAGGAGGTCGGCAATGTTGATCCCAACATGGGAGTTTGGAGCTGGGCAGCCCCTTTTCCTCTGTGTACTGCAAGCTGTGCAGCCCTGGCAAGGCTCTCTTTGTCCTTCAGACAGCATTGCTGCTTTTGGCTGCTACTTGGAAACTTTAGCCACATTTAGGGAAACACTGCACCAAAATTTAAACCATCATCCAGTGAAGCTGTTGGCTCTTTAATGCAATCAAAGTTAGAGCTGGCCCTTAGCTGGCCAGGAGCATCCCTCGCAGGGTAGATGGGGTAGGAGCCGTGCCAGCAGATCCTGCTGCATGGCAGCAACGATCTCCTCTTGGCTTGCAGCGTCAGCAGCTAATAAATGCCAAGGCCCTAGTGCAGTGAAAGCACACCGGAGGCAGAGCCAGAAGAAATCAATTGCAGAAAAAGACATTTTCTTAGAAATCCTTTCCTTTTACCACCTCCGGAGACCCAGCCAAGCTTTCCAATACCATTTTTGACCTGTCTTTTTAAGTGCTGCTCTTTGCTGCCTCCTTTCTTTGTTTTCTGAAGCTAAGTTCCCACCAGAGCAGCCCGGAGCAGTACCTGGCATTGTTATCTGTATATGTTATCCCTTATCAGTATGGGAGCACGAAGCAAGGTGTCCACCACGGGACAGTATCAATGGACAACATATCTCAATTTGGTCAACATATCTCACAGGTCAGCCCTGAGCACAGGTGAGCCTGGGATGAAATTGGGCTGGTGGTGCTTTGAGACAAGGCAAGGGAACCAAACATTTCTGAGGATCCTCATCCAAAGGCTGCAGGGCTGGAGTCACAGCAGTAAATAGAGCTGGGAACAGAGACTGTGAGAATAGGGACAGAGCTACAAGCACTTGCCCAGAGATGCTTTCCTAGGTTTATTTTATGTCTAAAAGGTTTTCTTGCTAAGGAAGGCTGGCGCATTATCCACAGGACTCCCTCTAGCTCCTTTGAAAGCTCCCAGCCTGAGTCTTTTTAAAAAGCATCCTTTAAAGTCAAATTCAGTGATGCAAGTGATTCAGCGAGAGGCAAAGTCAAGGAGAAAGATGACTGCTGTAGAAATTCAAACCTGGCTCAAAAAAGTGATGAAGTCTCAGAGAGACACGGAGATCCCACCCCTGTCAAGGCCAGCAGCATCGCTGGCCCTTGGGAGCAAGATGCTCGACCTGACTCTGGGACTTCTGTAGGGTGCCTCCTGCCTGGCTCCAGGCATTGGCACTGCTTCCATTAGCAGCCAGTTTTGTTATTATTTTTGTTTGTTTTGCCCCAAGGCTGTCAGCCCTTCATTAATCACATAGTGGCAGGTAACGTTGCCATCGCTGTGTTGGGCTTTGACAAATTGCAGCACGTTGAAGGCCCAGGAAGGCTAATTGCCCTGCATGAAAGCCACAGGGAAATGCCTCTGGTGGTGGCTGATGCAGGAAGAAATTACTGCCAGGGTCTGGTTCCCAGAAAACCTGGGAACATTGGCTGGGCCATAGCCCTCCCAGGTGGAGCTCAGCTCAGAGTGTGAACGGCGCAGGGAGCTGGCCTTTAGGGGAGGAAAAAAATGATAACCAGAAAAGTCTGAGTTAGATAAGTGGGCACAAGGGAGCTTCTGTAAGCCTAATTAAAGATAATTAGAAATCCTCCAAAGCCATTCACCAAAGCCCTGCTGAATATTTATTGCCCTATTAGGGACTGTCTGCAGGTATTCTCCA
This sequence comes from Anas platyrhynchos, assembly GCF_047663525.1. Taxonomy (NCBI): domain Eukaryota; kingdom Metazoa; phylum Chordata; class Aves; order Anseriformes; family Anatidae; genus Anas; species Anas platyrhynchos. The sequence goes on from NC_092607.1 coordinate 16,329,778, forward strand.
AGACAAGTGGTAGTTTTTAGGGGGAGAGAGTGATATATAGCATTAAAGCAATTCATTCCTGAATTGTAGCATGCTGCAACACTTAAACGATGTTCTTATCTTTTTTTTTTTTCCTTTTTTTTCTTTTTTTTTTTTCAGCCCACAGGAAAGGACACTGACTTTCCTGAGCTTAACGGACATCACGTTTCACCTGCTATTTCTACAAGGATTTGGACCTACACTGAGGAACTGTGTTTGTAACCTGGGCTGTACAGGCAACATCATGCAGGCTCCAGTCCCTCAGGAAGGAGCCAGAGCATGCAAGTCAGCACAGCAACACACATCACACAGTCACAGCTGCTGCAGGTTTAATGATGCCTACATGTTTGGGATATGGGCCGTGAAACCTTCAGAAGAGAGAAGGCAAGGCTGGGTTGCTGGCATTTGGTCTGGGCTACCAGGGCCAGGTTTTGAAGGTCTTCAGTGATACCTGCATTTCACCTGCAGAAAAAACACTGCTCTCATACATAAAACTTCCTGAGTCCAAAATTACAGGTAGTGGAGCCAGATCTCTCTCTCTCTTTTTTTTTTTTTTTTTTTTTTAGTGTGAATTTTTAAATCTGATATTTGAAGAGAAAATCCTGCAGCGAAAGTCAAAAAGAGGTTCTGAACCAACAAGCAAATCAAGCATGAAAACATATCTCAGCATTTTAAACATTTCTTGGGATTTTGGAGGACCTGACGCATGGCTTTTGTCCCTCTCCCACCCACCCAGCAGCATTTGCTGCCCCCAGTAAAGGTGGTAACTGCCCTATCTGTGCTGGAAACCAGCACATAAATTCCCACGTTGGAAAGACTGAACACGTAGCACGGGCAAGGAGGAGATTAAGGGAAGGAGAAAGTCAACATCACCAAATCCAGGCAAGAATTAAAGTTGCTGCAGGGCTTGTGCTATGCAGAGGGACGTGGTGGGATTTCAGTGATTTTTGTACTTTATTTTAAACACAGTGGATGTGATTTGGAAGTCAAGATCAGTTACCAAAGTTGTTTTTCATGCTCCTGATGCAAATACCAGCAGAGCTCATGTGTGATGCTCAGTCTGCACATGCAACAGCTTCACTGCTGTGATTTCAGCATTAATAGGTTTGACACATCTCACTGTGCAACTGCAGCTAAAATTATGAGACTCCTATCTCTGAAACCATGCAGGTATTCTGAATATTCAGGCTCCATGCCAAAACTGATGGCACAGACCTTTCCACAGCACCTATCCTTCCAGGGAGATGAGCCAAAAAGCTTCTGCACGCTTGTGGTTGCATAACTTGAAAATCAAACCTCCTTTCTACATGCATCTCTGGAAGACACACAAGATAAATATAGAGAAGGCACAATCTCAGCTAATTAGGCTCTCACAAAGGTGAACAGCTGAAAGTTTAATCAGCTGAGGCACAGCTCCCTGATGTGCCTTCTGCAAGGGTGTTTAAATCAAAGTCAGCCTCATCTGGATCCAATTTGCAGGACACAGGGTTCCGGAGGAGTGACCAGACCTTCACCTTTTGTTGGAAATGGCACATCAGCACAAGCACAGGGACCATGTGCTGACATCATCAGGGCTCCCCTGGGCAAGGTGTCACGTTTTTCTGTTAGAATTATTAACCTGTTATTTAGCTTAACAGTGCAGCTATTTTTATTGAAGATGGCCAGCTCAGAAATGTTGTTCCTCCATTCACTTCAAGTTTCCGTGTTGGCTTGGCAGGAAAATACTTACAGAGGGGCAGCACGGGGCCACAGACCATGGGAGGCTCTTTCCTAGGGGATCATAACACCACATTGGAGCCAACCAAAAGGTGGCTGAGCTGATTTGCTTCCAGATTTCACAAAGGATTCTCCAAAGAAGCAATTGAATGAACATGGAAAGGAAACAACCAAATAAAAACAACAACTCACCCCACATTATAACTATTAAAATTAGCAAATTGTGTTCTTCTCCTGCTGTGTTAAAGCTTTCTTCTCTCAAAAGCCTGAATGCTGGGATGGGAACAGCTGGGATGTCCCCTGCTGGCACCAAGTTCCCTCTCTCCCTGTCACCTCTCATCCCACAGAGCTCTGGGCAGCCTGGGCCAGGCCCTCACCACCCTCAGAGGGAAAAATTTCTTCCTTGTATCTCACCTAAATCTGCCCTCTTTCAGGTTTAAGCCATTACCCCTTGCCCTGAATGGATTGATTTCAATATACGGCAGTAAAAACAAAGATCTCTTCCCTCCCCTCCTCCTTAGATTTAAAATGAAATGTTATCTTAATTCTGTCTCTCTCTGTCTGAACACAGCAGCTGTTCTGGTCTACCCATATGTGAGCCTTTACTCCACAGTAAGTGAGAGCTAATTGGAAATGATTTTAAATCATCCGTGACAAAATATTTTTTTTTTTTGAAAAGCAAACCTTGAGAGTCTGAGGTCAGCCTGGGCTTGAGTAATTAATATAATGTTTCTCTCCCTCTAATTTAATATCTTATCTACAGACACTTATTCCCACCAGTATCAACAAAACCAGTATTTCTTTTTTATGCCTTTTTTTTTTTTTTTTAATTTAAAATGAGCAGAAGGTAAGGTTTCTAAAAAAGAAAAAAAAAAAAAGAGAGACAGAATATGCCAGTAGAGAGGAATTACATAGTGCCTGGAAGAGAACAATTAATATCCTTTGCAAAGTTGAATAAGAGCCACAAAACTCAGTTAATTTGTGTCTTAACAGGATTTTCCTTTTTTAAGCAAAACTTGAAATATAAATTAGCGATTGACATTTCTCCTTGGAGAGTAAGAGCAAAAGAGTGACATATGACAGATGGCAGAAAAGTGACATTACACTTTGCAGAGATGCTCAGATCATTTGTTGACAAGGAGAGTTTAAAAGCTCGAATAAAATGAGATATTTCTGCTCATGCATTTAGTCAGCCAGTGTTTAACCGCTTTAGTGATGAAGGCAGAAAAATGCTATTTAAAGTTTATGAAGATTTAAGGAAATAGCACATGGATGATCATTTTTTTTTTAAAGTCCAAGTTGTGAAAAAATGATAATGCATTGGCATAACATTTTCTCTGGGATAAGACTTGAAAGCCAGCACAGGAAATAGGTAAAGAAACATAACTTTACTGTCATAAAAAATTATGGCTTTGCATTTCCCCAAAAAGATTTTTTTTTCTTTTTAAGTAGGCAGTAGAAACTCTTTAAAGTTTGACTTCAAAAAAAATAATAATAAAAAAATATATATATACACACACATAAAATGCGTAGGGTATTTTCACTCACTGAGTTCTGTCCATAAAGTTCCCTGCAGGCTCCACTATTGCATGCAAAGAAAAAAATAAATCAGTAAGATGGTTTTGAGCAGGACTCTGGAGTACTTTATTTTTGTGCCTGTTCAGGAGCTTTGACTCCTGTCAGCTCTGCATGAGCAGGGCTATAAGCAGATGGTTTCAGCAGAGCTGATCATGCCTGAGGGTAGGTGAGAGGACTCCTGAAGTCTGGACCAGTGTGTCCTTCTCCCTGCCCATGCAGCAGGTGCTTCCTGGCAAATGCAGACAACTCTACATAAGCCCCCTCCTTGCTGAGCATCTTCCCATCCGATTTCTTTTTTCCATCTTCTCATCCTCCCCTCCCCAATGGGGAGGATCTCCCATCCCTCTCAGTCACCTCACACACCGCTAGATGTAGGGTAGCAACATTTCAACCTGATCACGGGGAATAAAACTTCCAGCAAAGACTGCCAGCTACTGATATTAACCCACATTATCACCTCTAACCTTTCTCTCTGATGAATATATATCATTGCACGCTAATTGGACCTCAGAGAGCAAAAAGAAACTTATCGATGAACTAGAGAGTGTAAACTCCTGCTAGGAAACTGGAGCAATTTCTTACTCTTGATGTCTAAGTCAACCCTGAGCCACTGATCTGAGTGAAACCTTTGCCCCAAACTATACAGAGAAAAGTAGCAAAGTCAGGATGAGTGCTCAGGATTTCTTCTGGCCATATTCAGACCTACTTGGGAAAGCAAACCATTGCAAAGTATATTTGCGGGAGCAGTTCATATGAACAACAAGGAAAAAAAGTGATCTATGCTGTGTTATGCTAATGTCTCAGTCCCTTCCAAAAGCCTGGCATGCTGCGGTAGCTTTAAAGAGAATTCTCTTCTTGATAATTGTTAAATCTGTCTGAGATCTGTCAAAATTGGTTTTTGGCGTTGGAAGCCCATCTTACCCACCCAGCTTATTTAATAGGTGCAAAATAGGGATAATAACCTCATTGCTTCATTCTTTTCTTTCTGAATGAAAGCCTCAAAAAAATTGTTTAAATGAAGTTGGATGATGTAACCCACTGGATCCCTCACTTAGGGAAGGTTTTTGAACAAACCCACAGACATATCCGTTGCCATTCATCAGCCTCACGCTTGCTATGAGACATTAGGTTTTATTTTTGTGGAAGTCTTGGCTTTAAACCATGTGTCCATTATCTGTTCGCTGCTATTTAGCATGGAAAAAAATAGGAAAGCCAAACCCGAATTTTCAAGAGGGTTTGGGCAGCAACAGATAAAAGTAGTTCCTAAAGCCAGCTAACCACATTTCTGGCTGATCTCCTTTGGCAATCCAAAACACCGAAGCTGTTTGCGAAGCATCTAATTATTTAACCCACAGTTTGTCAGAGTCCGGGCCTTAAATTCCAGTCAGTTGCCAGAAATAGATTAAGGCTGGCTCTGATGGATTGGTTGATCCATTGCACACGCTCAGCACTGAAAACAGGAGGTGATGGATAGAAACCGGTTCAGCTGCTCCCCTCCTCATGAAATTTAAAATTTCAAATCACAAGTGACCAAGAGCAGACTCCAAAAAGAACATTTCCCAGCTGTCAGCACAGGTCTTCTGCGCTCTTTACATAGAAGAGAAAAATATTTTATCTGGATACTTTAGGTATGATGTGCTGTGAGCTAGAAGTACTCAGACAGGACAGGGTCAGTGAAATGAGCACATGGAGACCAGAAATTAGTGTTTTTTTCCCTTGACAGCTGCATGACCAATTTCCTTGACTTTTGCAGCATGATCCAAGTCTAAAATCTAGGCATTTAAACAAATAATAATGACAATAATCTCTGTTCTCTTATTTTTTTTCCATTAGGGAAAGGAAAAAAAAAAGGGGGGGGGGGGGGGAAGGGCAAGACTGGAGAACAAAATTTTCATGGGGAGCAACAGCTTTGATGGCATGAAGTGAAGGCAGGAGAAACCTGCAAAGATGAAATCTAATGCTGTAGAGATTTTATTCCCCTCCCTGAAACCCTTGTAGGTAGCTCACCAACTCAGCTTGGTGGCAATACGTGCTGAAAGGAAAGGAGAAGGAAAGAGTAAAGAGACTGGGGGATGCAGAAGGGACAGGCTCTAAGGAGAGAGCACTTCAGCTACTAGCAATGGGCTGCACTCAAGAAAATAGGTCATACTTGAAAGAAATGGGTGAATTTATGGCAGGAAAGAACAGACGTTTAGCCCCCGTGCTTGTGGCTCGGCATGAGGTTACGATAGGGGTTGCTAACACCGATGGAAAATTACCACTGTGTTCACTGCGTCTCGTCAAGGTGACAAACACCAGCTTGCTTCTGAGCACCACCATCAGAGGGAAAAAGTTGGGAGCCTCTCTCAGCCCCGACAGCCTGCTGCAGGCTCTGCCTGTGTTTACTGCAGGGATAATGACTCCTTGTCAGGACTGATTCTGCAAGGGAGTGACAACCATTTAGGGGCTGAGTGGTGTCATTAGACGTGGCTTGCACTCTCTCCAAGCTGCTTTTGCTCGCAATTTGTGCCATGTTGGCTTTCAAGATGTGCAGGAGAGGATGGGAGCTGAGGGGGGAGAAGAGGGGGAGCAGTGGGTTATCTATTCCCAAACCTCTCTAACATTTTTTGGGCAGTGCCAAGTTGCTACAGACTTGAGGATTCATGTGGGGAGGCATGGATAGAAGAAGCATACACACGAGGAACGAGGAAGAAACCCCCAGATGTGCTCTTCATTTCAGTGTGAAGGTCCCAGAGCTCCCCTGTGTTCTTCTGAGCATCTGCAGGTGTCAGTGGGCATCTGCTCCCGGTGGGCAGCGAGCTCTCTTCCTGCACAGCAGCACTTAGGGTTTCTCACACATCCAGCTAGCTGCTGGGTCCCTATCTGCCTGTCACTCCTGTGCTAATTTTTTACAACTAGCAGTACCAATTTGTACCGGGTTTCCCTCACCGTGTTTGTTTTATTTCATTTTATTTCATTTTATTTCATTTTATTTTATTTCATTTTATTTTATTTTATTTTATTTTATTTTATTTTATTTTATTTTATTTTATTTTATTTTATTTTATTTTATTTTATTTTATTTTATTTTATTTTATTTTATTTTATTTTATTTATCAGGCAGTTCACATTACAGACACCTGAAAACTCCAGCCAACATCTCCAGGCAATTTCCCAGGGACTTGCAGCACCACTTTGGAGGTGTGCAGTCTGCTTGCATGCGTGTAATGGTTTCTTTTCAAGTTGTTTAAGGCTCTGAAGGCATTGTTTGCCTTGAAGGATGTCATCCAGTGGGTCTGTCTTGCAAGACAAGCAGAACACCATTGAGTCGCCTGCCTGCACAAGGCCACTCTGGTAGGGATTACTGAGAAACCTTTACTCCATGTGGCATAATGAGGTCTCACAAGAGGAACCATGCTGGTTGTTTATGCAGGGGAATGGCAGAGGGGTACTGGTAAGCCCGTTGCAAACACGTTTTTTGACTGACAGCTTAAAAAAAAAAAACATATATTCTGAAGTAAACTGACCCTGGTCAAAAGTTCTTCACTTATCATTACTCACCTTGGAAAATAAAGACTGTGCTAGTTCTCAGGTCCTCATGTCTCAATGCTTAGCAGGAGGGTGTTGTTTTTTTTCTCAAAAAGAGCTTGACTTTGATCAAGAGCAAATAAAACAGGGAAGCAGAGCAAGCTAGAAAAGCTGGAAATGCAGTTACAGTTTCAATTTTTTGGGCCCAATTTTTGTCTCTTGCTCTGAACCAGCATATCAGCGTGGGGTCTGCTGGAACGAGTCTTCCTCTGTCATCTGGACTGGCACAAGCCTTGCTCATGTCATCTTGTCAGTGAGATAACAAGGCTTGTTCTTCCTGAAGACAGAAGGAAAACAAGGTAAGGAAAGAGGTGGAAAGGGGAAAACTCAACCAGACCCCGAGGCAGCCTGAGCAGCACCTCCTTGGCTTTCAAGCCAAGAAAAGTCTTTTCAAGCCAAGAAAAGTCTTTCAAGCAACGCTCACCACAGGTCGGCATCGCCCTCAAAAATCCACGTGGTCCCAGCAGTTGGAGAGTTGGCCATGCCCTGACCGCAGGTGTTGCACAGCATCAATGCCCAGTTGAGTCTTTGCCATCTACTGGGCAGCTAATTAGTTCTGACAATAAATGAAGATGTTTCTTCCTCTTCCCCCATGGTTAGCCAGTCCTTAAAATACAAGTGTGTGTGGCTTATTTTATTTTTTTCCAACTGTCATGCTGAAAAGTGGCTAAAATGAGATGACTGAATTGATTTGGGGAAGCTGGTTAATCATATTTAATTGTATGACACGTTTAAGCCTTGGTGCAGTGATATGGTCTTATGAATCATGTTCCCCTGGGATATGAAAGAGTGGCACCAATTTTATATAGCAACATGCATTTGGACAATACATCCCTCTTGTTCTTTACCTGGCTGGCTCTAAAAATTCTTGTAAAGACTATGTGCTGATTTATTTTTATTTTTATTTTTGGATTCATTTGCAGATACAATTAGTGTGGCTGGTGTCAACAAGAACTATTCTTAGCAGAGGGCAGGCAGGCTGGTGTTTTAAATAACTACACATATGTTAGACAGAATTCATGTCAATCAAACGTTTCAGCTCTAGTCTTGGCAAAAAAAAAAAAAAAAAAAAAAAAAGAGGCAGCAGCAGATCATTATTATTTTTTTTTAGTTGTTAGATGAAAGTTAAAGCTGCGCAGTACTGAAGGTAAATGGTAGAAGAGAGACTCTGGGCTGTCTCAGCAGCCCTGAGTTCTCCCCTGGCAGAAATAATTTATGGTGCTGACATGCTGTGGACAGAAACCTGAGGGCGAGTCAGTCGTGCGAGGGGAAGGACGTGTCCGAGGGATGTGAAATGCAACGTCCACGACACTGTGGGTGCTGACGTCTGTGATAGATGGGCAAGAGGCTCAAGGAAGTGTGAAGACAGATTATGAAAGCTGTCCCGGCTGTGGGTAGAAGCACTGCCCAGGTGCTGAAAGGAGAAACATCCAGGGTGCCGCGGGGAATGAAACCCTTTGTTTGTGTCACTGGAACCAGGCCAGACGGCTGTGCTCAGGATCGGCGTGTCAGGGAGGCTCTGCGCTGTCCAATTCCTTCTCCGCCTCTCGGATGGTGATTGATTTACTGACCTTGAGTCTAACTCCTCGCCTTGTAAGCATCGTACATCTTTCCTCGTTCCCCTGCTCTTCGTGCATGCTCTTGCCTTTAAGATCTCTTTTCGTGAATAATCCAGGAATCTCATTTTAATTCAGTACAAAATAACCATTTTATGCCACTACATAATGTACGAAGGGCTGAGGCAGGTGGCAGGCCTATTGCAGGGTACTTGGTTACGTGCAGGCAGGGGAGAACCAACTCTAGTCATTTATTTATGTCTCAAGAGCTGAAAGACAGGGCTAGGCACCATGAAAACACACAGGGGGAAAGTCTCTGGTGTAAAATAAGCCTGCTGCTACCTCAGAGGCACACAGTGCTCAGCTGCCCCCGGGGGCTTGCTTCCAGCCCGGCCTGGCTCATGTGCAGGAGGGATTCCTATAAAGCCCTCCTCCACCTCCAGGTCTGGCCTCCTGCATGAGGCATATGGATGGGGATGGAGGCGCTTTTGGACCGGCTGGGTTCCCCAGAGATCTTGCCACAGATCTATAGCAGAAATAATGCAGAAAACAGTTGTTGCCCTGGCTCTGCCTACAGGCCGGGCCTGGCTAGGCCTCAATGGAGGTCATCCTCACCCAGATGTACTCACTGGGCTCTGTCCACTGAAACGCTGGGTCCTCTCCTCCCCCAAACACAGCCTTTCGCCTGGCTGCTCTTAATCACTCTGCAAATTCATTTTCCTTTGCCTGTCTGCTCCCCCTCCTTTCCTTCCCTCTTTTTTCTTCCCTTCTGCCCCCACATTTTTCCTTCTCTTTCGTCTCCCCTTCCCTCTCCCCATCTCCGATCGTCCTTCCTTTCATATCCCGGTCGCTCTAAATCCTTTCTGACGTCTGAGCTTTTGTTCTGCCTTCCTCCTCACCCCTGCTGGGACCAGCGCTGCCTTTTCTGTTTACACGCATGTCTATACAAATCCTGTGTCTGACAAAGCGTAGAAAAATGCCCCTCCGAGACCCGTTTTCCTTTTGCAGAACAGACTGTCCTTTATGGCGAAATAATGACTCAGCACAGCCGGGGGAGAAGGGCCGTATTCACTCCTGGAGTGAGAGAGGGCTGCAGATGAGCCGCCCAGGCTTTGGATGGATCCTGCCTACAAGACAGCCTGATGTGAGCCAGCAAAACCAGCAGCGAGTCAGGGAGATGAGGAGGAGGGAAAATGATCTGGCAACATAAAATTGAACTTTTTATTTTCATTTCCTCTGCATGGATGCATGGAGAGGCCGGAGGAGACAGCCCCTCTATTGCTCCAGCCCACAACATGCAGGGAAAGAAGTTCCTAGGGGTTGGCCCATTCTCTGCATGCAACCTGAAGCGTACTTCCTTCATAAAAAAAGAAACTGGGGCATTCTGAGTTTTCATCTGTGTGTTCTGAAATGGTCAGTTGTCACCTTGACTCCAGCATCCTTCGTCAGTCACTTTATTCCACAGCATTTTACCTTGAAGCAAGCCGTGGCTGCATCTTTCAGCATTGCCCACTTGAACTTGCTGCCAATTTCCCTCTGACTCACAGCATTTTATTTTAAGCAAACAGAGTCATGAAATATTTATCCTTTTCTTTTTTTTTTTTTTTTTTTCTTCTTCTCTGGAATCTAGAAATTGAAAGGAAACAATAACACATTCCCATTTCTTGTCCAAATCTCTGAATTTCCCCCTTCATTCGCACTGGGATGAGAGAGCTGCTCAGGAGTTACCAGCAGTGGTAGGTGCAGCCTCACTCCCCAGATGCTTGGGTTTCTGTATGTGAGAAGAGAGAGAGTATCCCCTAATGATGCTCCTGGTGACGTAAAAACCCTCTCACCTTCTGTCTGTCCCCCAAAATTCACCCTGGCTCTGCTGGGGTTCCCCAACACCAGGTGGGAAACTGGTAATTGTACATTTTCTCTGTTGATTTTTTTTCTCTTATGCTAAAATATATAAATAAATAAATAAGGAGCAGAAAACTCTGTTGTTATGAATTTGGAAATCATGAAACCATCCGTTCACCATCCTTTGTGCAACCTGTGAGCTCCCGACCTTCTTTAGAAATGGATTGCCCTAATCCACCACCAGTGGGAAAAGCCCTTTTGGAGTTTCTTGGTAACCCTGTGCTGGGATATACTGGGAACAAGCTGATTTTACCCACACGAGATAATAATAAGCCCATGGGAGGAGGTGATTAGTGGAACAGATTCACAGGGTGCCCTGCTGAGTCTAAGCTGGCTGTTGTCATTCTGCTGCTGCTGTTGGCCTGAACAGCCAGACAGTGAGCTAGCCGCGAATATCTGTATTTTGTGGGGTTTATGTCAATCTCCCAACTTTTCATTTTAATAGATTTTTTTTTATTTATTTAATGTATAGCATTGGGCCTGGCTTGGGCTGTGGATAATCTCTGCTAAGAGCTTTTTGATCCATTTTCCAAAAAGATTATTTTAATCTCTTCCTCCCTTCCCCCAGGCCGTCTCGCCACACCGAAGGATAATTATTTATCCCCTTGGCCCACCTCTCATCCACAAGGCCACCGTTTAATACCCACCAGATGCTAGGAGCAGAGGAGTCAGGGTCAGTTTTTGTGCAAAGATACAATATGGCACAGTGGAGATGATTTGAGAGAGAAGGACAAAAGGACTAAGTCCCTACTTCAATGAAGTGTTGCAATAAACAGTTTTCTTCCTTTTCTGTACCCCAGGCTGAACCTGGCACAGTTTATAGCATCCCCTAGGCAGCTCTGGTTTGATGTGACAGATTGTTCTGCCAAGCAAGCAGAGAGCAAGCAAACATTCAGGCAGGTAGGTCGGCAGCACCCAGCACTGCCTCTGCTCCCTAACTTCTGCCTGCAAAAAGAGGCAGCAGCAAACACCTTCTGTATCTTCAGCTGCTCAATTTTCACAGCACCGTGCTTGCTCTGGAAGAAATGGCCATATTCATGTGCAAAACACGTAACTGCCCCAAAAGGACAGCCAGCGTTATTTCCTTCAAAGGCTGCTCTAAAGCCGAGAAATGGCTGGGTAGGATGTTCAGGCTGATGATTAGAGTGAACGTCACCAACCCCAGGCCAAGTAAAAAGCTGGAAAGTTTGTACAGGCAGTACGAGTAAGTTGGAAATTTCTCATAAGAAATATCACTCAGAATATTTTATTTTCTCTTTCTCCTCCTCCTGCTTTTGTCTTCAGAGATCCTCCTCGTCCTATTCAACCAGTCCTAAAGGATAATTTTTCTCTTTGTGGCTTGTGGAGGCTACTTGAAAAGCTTCAATTAGCAAGGAAAGGTTCTCACCCTGTATTCGCAGCACTTCCATTTCTCGGATTTGCTGAACTTCAGTCCTCATGCAGATTACACACTAATCTTAATTAGGAAGTGGAAGAGGAAAAGAAGGGCTTTTTAGCCTGCATTAACCAACTTTGATCTGACTCATTCCCTTTCATTGTGAAAGAAAAACATTTCAAAGACTTCCAGAAGCCTTAGTCTAATGGCATTGACCAGACACTGCCACTCTTACTGGAGAAGAGAAAATGGATGGTAGTATTGGCAGTTTCTTAGAGAGTGTAATAATGCCCTTCTTAGCAGCTAGCTCCGATTAGACATATTTTTAAATTTAAGGTCGTATGCTTTTTTCTTAGGTGGTTCTAATTTAAGATTCTGTAATGAGAATGACGTGTAATGAGCACCTTAGAGTGAGGGAGCCAGCTTCCCAGGCTGTCCAAAACATGGAACATCTCACAGCGTTAACTCTAAATTTTCTATCCTGGCAAAACAGCTCCACAACTCCCTTCAGGGACATGCTAATACCAACTTCTGATCTGGAGATGCTCAGGAAGAGTTATGGAGGCTGGGAAGGAGGCCGGGATCAGCTGTCTGAAGGGTTAGACTAGGCTCTTATTTATAGGACAGTTCTGGTAGCAAATGAAATGTGAACCCAGGTAGGGGTTGAGGGCAACACCTGGCCAGAAGGGGCTGTGCAGAAGTCTGAGCCCTTCAGGATGCTGTCAGAAGGACATCTTATTATCAGTGCTGTATCCATGCAGCCTTGTATGAATAAAATATCATACGAACACATTCATTCTACCTGTAGAGACAGATCTGATTTGTCTGACATCCTGAGAAACCATCAAGCTATGTATAGTAAAGGGTTTCTATTGGTGTTTCAAGGGACCTAGGTTACACGAATCAATTATCTCTTTCAAAAGGGGCCTGAGATTTGACATCCTTTCTTCTTTTTATTTCAACATGACCCAACAAGACAGAGAGTATCCTCAGATAGTGCTGAATTTTAGATTAGCTCCTCTAAAACAGGAATATTAACGACATTCCAACTATAGCAGGAGAGATTTTTAACTTAGGAAAGGGCAGCGATGAGTGATTCCCAGCATAGCCTGGCTGAAGGGGGACAATGTGGCAGTAAATAGATTTCCGAGTTGTAATGAGGAGGAAATAATGGTAATGGGAAGTGTTTACCCTCGCAGAGCTTCCTGAAGAAAGGAGAACCTGCTTGCTGGGCGCAGACGTGTTGGGCACCAGCACTGTCACTTTGCAGCATGTCTGCAGAGCAGTGGCACTGGGGACAAGGCTGCAGCACAGGCAGGGACAGAAAACACCCCAAAGGTGCTGGGGGTGGAGAAAGGACAAATCTGTGATGGAAAAAAGAGGAGTATTTTCTCTGTTTCACGTCCCAGCCTAAAACCAGCTGAAGGCAGGTTGTTCCCATTTCTGGAAGGACTCCGGGGCTCACTACTGAATTTAGCCCCAATGCACTGCTTGGGGGCAGGAGCCCTGCTCCTGGTGGTGGGAGATGCTGTGTACATCTGTGGTGCTCCTTGCTTCAGGCACTGAGCAAGTTTCTCCGTTTTGCTTTAATGGGATGTTTTTTTTCTCCCCTCCGAATGAGGTGTATCCAAACCAGGTTTGTATCTGACTTTGTAATTCTGCTCCTTATTTCAAATCCCTTCAGGACAGGATGCTCTCCCTGTTCTCTGCCTTCCTGATTGCCTCGTTAGCTTCTGGTATTTTCCTGTCTTATCTGGATTCCAGTTTTCTTGAAGCATCCCATCACCTGCTCCAACCCCTCTCTGCCTCACGCCTGGTGTAGGTAGGGCCAGATCATCAAAGGGACAAAAGTCAACATCATTGCCATGAAAATGATGAAATCCAGCCGCTTTCTGACTACTTGTGGATGTGACTGAGATCTTGCTGTAACTAAAGGAGGTTTTGACACACCTTAGGTTGTACATATCAGAGTGACTCAGAGCTCGCGGAGGTGGGAATAGTGGCTGGGTGCAAACAAAATTTTATTTTATCTTTATTTTCTTTGCCTAAGGTAAAATAATGAACCCTTTTCAATGTTTTCCCCTCATATTGTAGCTCCCGTTCTCATAATGCTTTTTATTCCCAGGTGTCAATAAGGGCATTGTTCACGACAAAATACCAATCAAAAGGAATCTGGTTAATTGTTTCATGCAAACCTGCATTTCCCAAATGAGCCAATGCACTGAGTGCTTTTTTTCCTCCTCCCTTTTGCTTTTTCATATTATGGGGTGGTCAGCACCTAGGGGCAGTGTTTATAAGCTAATAGCTGATTAGGATTCTAATCACGTGCCATCAGGAATGAAAGGAAAACACCAGGCAGAAGCAAAAAGCAGATTTCATGTTCATGGAAGAGGGAGCTGCTGCCCTGCATCCCCTGCAGCTTGGGGTGGTGAAGAAGTGCACGGCAGGGACTGCTTAGCAAGGCTGTCCTGGGGACAAGGATAGGGACAGGAGGGGGACAGGGATGGGGACAAGTGAATCCTGCTTCCCCTCCCACAGTCCTCTCACCACCCTGCTGCACGTGCAGGCAAGGCAGAGCTGGTTTTGCTGCATGAAACCACTGCCACTTGCCTTTGAAGTGTTCGGTGTGTATAATCTTGTTTTTCCAGACTCTTATCTATCTCGTATAAACTAAGACTTGGCAAACATTCCAGCCCCGCTCAGGAAGGTGTGAGAAGAAGATTAATTTGTTTGTCTTTCAGCCCTAAGATGGGTCCTGCCTGCCTTTTCCGAGGTGGGCTTTGAGTCTTTGTGCTACAAAATGCTTCCAATTCAATGACTGACTGCAACGCTTGAAAGACAGACCCCCAGCTCATCACAGGCTTCCTTTGGGCCAACCCAGACAGTCCAGACCAAGTGCTATGCCTCAAATGCCATAAGCACACCCCATTTCTCTTACCTGTTGCTTTTGGCACCGTGGTAGACACAAACATCTCAGCTGCACAGCCCAGATCCACAAAGCACCTTCTCCTTGGGATTTGGCAGAAAACCTCTTCAACGTCTCTAGCATGCAACCCCAGCATAGGAAAAAATCATGCCAAAAATTAGACGTTGTCTGTAAAAGTCCTGTGGGCTTTTCTCAGAGCACAGAGCGAACTCAGCAATTGGTCCCACTGGGAGAAAGGCTGCATCCTCCCCTCTCCCAGAGGGATGTGCCCAGTTAAAACATCAGGACCCAGTGGTGCCTGGCACTAAGAGAAAGAAAACCTGCTTGGGCTCAGGACAGAGTGAAAACAGAAGTCCTTGAGGCAGAGTCCTTGCCTTTGACCTGTTTATAAGGTGGAAAGGGCTTCTTTTTTTTATTATTATTTTTTGATTCTGCAAAAATGGCTGTGAAATAAAGCCTCTATTTATTTTAATTTAATTTTATTTTATTTTATTTTATTTTATTTTTATTTTATTCCTTGTGTGTCTAAGGAGAGGCCTGCAAGGTCATGGCAGCAGCCAGGTGTCTGGGGGTGGCCCTGCTGGTGGGAGGGACAGAGGGGCACTGATTGCAGCTGGAGCCTGCAGATAGTGGAGCCCCACTTGGGGAGCTGATGGGAGCTGTTGGTGACCGGAGTTTTGATGATGGAGATGAGCATCGTTCTCTCCAAACAGAGGGAGAAATGGGCACAGAGATCTGGGAGCCATTGTGAGCTGCCTGCCTGCAACAGATAAGTGCTCTGCTGGAGTGCGCTGCATGGCCAGACACAGCTTAAAGGATAAATGCAGAGGCTTTGCATTTGGGTAACTTAATGCACATGCAGAAACAGAGAAAGCAGGGATCTCAGCCAGTGACTGTCTCACAAATGCAGGCAGGATTTTCCTTCCATGAAGTTGCATTTTAATGGGTGAAGGAGGGATTTTATCTTTTTTTTTCTTTCTTTTTTTTTTTTTTTCTAAGTGGGATTTTTGTACTTTCCACTAAATGTTTTGTTTGCTTATCTGTTTTTATATCTGGATAACTTATCCAAACAACTCCACTGTCTATACTTCCTTTTCCCTCTGCCACCCAGAAGACCTCAACATCTCACAGCCTTTGGAGTAGATGGCGAAGAGATGTCATTTTTAATTTACACAGAACTGAGGGGCAGAGAAACAAAGTGATTGATCAAAATTAATCTGCAGCAGAGCAGAGTGCCCTGGTCCCCAGCCCTGGATATCACCTTGTGGGTTATCCTTGCTTTCTACCCCTGTAATAAGAACAGATTTGGACATTGAAATCAGGCTGCATTCATGCTCAACACAGCATGAAATCTTCCAGTATACACGACACCTCTGGAGATTTGGGTTGCTTGTATGCAAGATCTGGCTTTCAGTTCTGGCTCCTGATTTTAATTTCCGATCCTGTACAGGTGCTTGGCTTGGGAGCCTGCATTGCTGCTGGTCCTGAATGCTAATTCCCCCAAAACCATACAAAAGAGCTGTTGTAAATGTGATAAGGAAGCACTGGGAGCTAGTGTCAGAGTCTCAGCTGATTGTAAACTGATATTGCTCCCTTGCTTAAGTGGAAAATTAGCTGAAAAAATCATTAAAATATGGTAGACATTTTCTCCAGGCTGTTCTGAGGGCTGCTGTTTTGTGATGCATTCAAATAAGGTCTCTATTCCCTATGCCCTTGTAATACAGAGCTACTGTCTGTCAAAAAGTACATGACTATCTGCTATCTATTCTCTGATCTATTGTAATTAAGGCACCAGGAATGTTTATGGGATTTGGGCCCTTGCATTTAATGAGTGTTGGACTTGTGCCTCCATTTTAATCAAGTGTGGGACTGGTTATTATTAACGTAGGACTTGGGATGCACACGGCTGCTCACAGAACTAATGAAGATGGATTCCTTTCCCGGAGTGAATTACAAGCTAGGTCCTTCAGCCACTGATTCGAAGGGGCTTTGGTGAATAAAGCACTGCAGAAAACCATGGGCTGCTGTAAGGTGACATAATTAAGAACAGCAAGAACTGCCCTGGCTGAGGATGCAGTTGTAGTGGGAAATGAGTGGGAGGCCAGTGGGATTTTCTTGGTTTGAATGAAAGCTGTGATGAAGTCTAGAAGACAAGAGAGCGCAGTGGATGAGTCTTGGAGAGCTACAATGACTTCAGACCCTGATGAGGCAATTTGTTCCAGGCATCAGGATACCGAGGTCTCGACACTTTGTGTGCGTGCTCCCCATCCATCACACCCACCAGCAAGGCTGTGTCCCGAGACACAAGCTCAGTCCCTTGTTTGTCACAGCCTTCCTTCGTCTCCTGTCCCTTCTGCCCTTCACCTGGCATGAATCACAGAATGCGTGGAGCTGTGCCTCCATGTGCCTCCATCTGCAAAATGAAGATAGTGCTGGCTTCTGCTAGCATAGATGGTTTCCAGACAAATCACATCTATTATGTATCTGTGCATCTTTTTTTTGCACAGTGGTGCATGATGTCAGTAGGGGTTCTTGGGTGAGAAATAATACAAATGCTAACCAAGTGAGAAAAATATGGGGAAATAGGACAGCGTGAAGGGCAAGGATAAAACTACAGAGGTCAGGGATTTAAAGCCATGGCTGGCCTGATGAAGTGTTGGCCGTAGTTCTGCCTCAAGCTGGAGATTTGATTAGAGATCTCCAGGAGCCCTTTCCATCCAACACTGCTATAATTCAGTGATCACTAACGAAGTTTGCATATTCCAAATTTTGCTGCTTTTAAACCAGAGCAGTCAGGTGAATAAGCCTCTTTCCTGAGATTGAAGAACTGAGATGGAAGAGGTATCCTTGGTGCTTAACCTATTGTAAGGCAGCTCAGCAGCCTGAAACCCAAAGATACTGTTTAAATGGTCTGAAAAATGGATGGATGGATGGATGGATGGATGGATGGACGGACGGACGGATGGACGGACAGATGCCTCAGAAGTTCACAAGGGACAGTCTCATAGATGGAGCCAAAAATTCCAGGTTTATCTTTAAATTTGAAAATTAAGTCTAGGATTCTGAATTGTCAACAGAAAAGGTCACAACACCTACTTTAGGCTAAGAAAGCAGAGTTTAAGGCACCTGAGAGCTTTTCAGGCTCCTTTGGCCAGCTCCACAGTGCTGTGGCAATCCCAGCAACCAGTGCCTGCAGAGCCAAAATTTCAGTTCTTTGGGGTTAGATATTATCAAAGTTATATTTTTTGTCTGACAAAAGTTTTTGTTTTCTACTCACAGGGGATGGGTTTTGACCTTTGACTCACTTCCTTTGGATTCCCTCTGAGACCAGATCTGTCAATGGTAATGCTGTACAAGGCCTGAATGCAATCACTCTTGGTGTGACAAAATGACTGCATGCTGATTATCATAGTCTGAAATCACACCATATTGTGGTTTTCAGGACAGTAAAGTATCTTCTTCTCCTAGCAGCCTGCCTGAATTATATTATTTGTGTCCAGATGCTATCATACCGGATTGGATTGTGCTATCTCTTGCAAAAAGCAGTAAATTAAAGCTCCCAAATCACTGCTTACTTCCCACAGGCTATCTCCTTCTGCCATACTCAGTGCTTATCATCCTGTTAAAGGGAATAGCACCGACTTCTTCCATGATCCTGACACCTGACAAAACTACATTATTTTTTTGCATTACTTGTCTTGTTTTCTTCTGTGTGGTGAGGAAAGAGGAAGGACAGAGGGGAGAGTGCTGATTTGTTTCCATAATCCTAACCTCCGCTTCGGGATAGACTGGTGCGGGGTGCCAGCTAACATGAGCTCATTAGATTGACTTAATGAGAGAAGCTTAAACAAACACATTTCACCATCCGATGGGATAAAAGTGCATATAAGGTTTCCTACTCTGCCTCATCTGGCTAGCTGCTGCCTGTTTAGATGAAGACGGCCACCACAGGGTCATTGATAAAAGTCAGCTTTTTGTCCACCCTTCTGCTGTTCAGCTGCAGGCTCCCTTGCCCAGGGAGGGCTGTGAAGTCTCCATCCCTGGAGACATTCACTAATTGTTTGCAAAAGAGCTCAAGGAACCTCCTCTAACTTCAAGGTGGGACCTAACATCACAGCTGGCCTTGCCTTGGGTGAAGGATGGAGCAGGAGGCACCCAAAAGTGCTGCCAGCCCCAGTAGTTCTCTGTGTGGTGCCACGCAGGCGAAGGGAGCTGTGTTTTCCTCTGAAAAAACTCCCATGTCAGCAACTCAGTGCTTACAGGGACAGCGCCCATATAAATTACATCAGGAAAGGTTACCAAAGCATGAAATTCCTCCTTCACCCTGAGTATATTGGAATTGATTCATTTTCATGAGAGATGTGCTCATGCTTGGCACTAAATTCTTTCACTTCGCTTTCAACCCGCACTGAACACCCACATGCAAATGTTGCTTTTTTTCCCCCCAAAGAAAGTGAGACACTGACGTGAGTTTTTGTGCAGGTTTGTAGTAACAGAGGGCCCTGGTAGACTTACTGCAGTAAATGTCCTTACAAAAGAGAGTGACGAAATACCCTTTAACTTTCAGTCTTGTAAATCTGTCTTCATACCATGAGCAAACATGGTAGGCTTTGTGCAATCAAATCCTTATTTTCATATATAAACTGGGTTCTGTTTTCAAGCAAATGCTGGCATGTACAAGCCTGGAGATGAGCTGTCCCTTGGAAACTTCACACTCCAGGTTGTTCCTGCACTGAACTGTGTGTGACTCCCTGTTTTTTTCATCTAGATTTAATCTAAACTTTCAAGACTGATGACACCCTTCTGCATAAATACATTTATATGAGCTGGTAGTAGCACCCACCTTCCCTAACATCACTCATTTGTTTAAAATTCCGATTTTTTTAAAATGTTGGAAGAAGCTGATCTGAAGAAAGACCACTCTATCACCTTCCATTTCTGCTTTATTCTTGTGGTGGTCCATTTCCAAGCAGAGGAGACCACGTCTGCTTGATCAGCTATGCTATAACTTGTTCTTACTGCAAGCTCTAACGCTTGATAGACGTTTATTCATGCTGAATGACCAGCCGTTCTCATGCATTTTCGAGAAAACAAAATGGTTTGATTACACAAAGTGTAGACAGGGAAAAAAAAAGAGATTAGGAATGCAAAGCATGCCAGAAAATGGTCTTTTCCCCATCCACTGGTTTATGAGGACTGAGCTTTTCTTGAGGGATGAATCTTGGCAGAGTAGGGGAAGGCAGCAGCATCCTTGTACTGAGGTGCTTCGAGACCTGCTCATCGTGGGACCCAGACAAAGCTCCCAGGGACAGCCTGGCATCTTGCATGCTCCTGCAAAATTACGGAGTCTATATAGCTGCAGAGGGGGTGGCAACAGAGTTAAGGAAATGCAAACTCATTTCAAATGCAAATACCAAGGCAACAGTTTGCATTAAGAATTAGCAGCTCTGAATGTCAGAGAAAGAGTTTTACAGGCTTCATCTGCCTGCTTTCAGGCAAGGTGTCCAGACGTGGGCAGGCTGCTATTTCCAGAGACCTGGGCTGGAAAGGGAGACGTCTGGGAGGGTCTCTGGTCACTTCTGCAGGAGCAGTGACCTGGGGAGATGACGGGGCTCCCAAGGAGGGACTGCAGTGCCAGAAGTGGTCAGAGGATGCTCCAAGCATATGGAAACAGTGAGAGGATGATTGGAGAGCGGTGCTGCAGACTTGCTGAGCAGCAGTAGGAGACCAGGAGGTGTCTGGCAACGCGGGGAGGCTGTGGCTGGAAAAGCAGCAGGACAAACAGCACAGTGGGCCAGCATTCATGGGGCTTTGGAGGAGGAAGGCCCAAGCGTCTTGTCTCAGCTTGTGACCTGCTCTCTCTTCTTCTTGCTCTTTAAAATCTCTTGAATTTTTTTTGCAACTGGATTTCAGGTTAAAAGGAAAAATAAACAGAGCTTTCAAATGAAACAGAAGCTGATGTTATCTCAGCAGTTTCAGCCATCACTTGCCAAGTTCTGCTCTGGCACGAACGGGTCCCTTCCATCTGGAGTGTGCTTCCAGCTCTCTAAATTGAAGTCCTGTCCACACGATCCATTTTCTGTAACAGCAAACTTCACGGGCCATTTCTAGCAGCTCCCTCTGCCTGACTGCCCCTCTGGTTTTTGGCTGTGCAGGGTTTCCTCCTGCCAACCTCAGGCCCCCAGCTCAGGATGCTCTGAGCACAGAGGCTGGGTCCCGCAGGAGGGTTCCTCCCAGACACCCTGCTTAGGTCTGGATTAGGGATTCAAAGCTTTCAAAACTGCTGCCCAATTCCTCTTTCTTTCAGTTTTCTGCCTTGGCCACATTTACAATTAATAATAGCTGCAGCTGTTGTCACTGCACAGTATTAGCCACTCACTTTTCTTTACAGAAAGGCAAACTTGCACAGAACTCTTTTAAAAGAGAAGTTTGCTGCTGCAGGAAGCCTGGAGGCACTGGATAACACTTTCTTTAAATTGTCCAATTAAAAACAAAGTGTCCAAGAGCTAATAACCAAAGCAGATGTTAGCTCAAAATCTAAACCAATTATTTTGAAAATCTGCTCTTGATTGACTTATGTTAATGCACTATTTTATTATCATGAATAATTGTAGCTTGTGCTGTGGTTTAACAGTCTAATTACATAGATAACATTTGTTTTGTGCGCCCACGATAAGGACAGACTTTTAATTGACTCGGCAAATCATAGCATGACAGCGACTGGGCAGGGCTTTGCATCTGCAGCTCTAGAGAGGGCACGAAATGGGAGCTTCGACATCTGAAGAAGCTATTAGAGCTTGTGCATGTCTTGGCTACATGGGGAATTAACGAGAGCATCTCCAACAAAATGCTTCTTTCTGCTCTCTCCCTGTGAAGACCCCAAGGAAAATTTGCTTGACTGCATGCAGCTGGTGGCTGGGGGGAGCCAGAACTGAGAGGAATTTGGGATATTTGTTTTCTGTGCCCCACCTTACTGCTCCAGAGAGGGTGATGTGCTGGAGATGTTGTTCTTCAGGGGTGAAGAGCAGGCCTGCACAGCTGCGATGCTGTTATGTTGGCATACGATTTCTGCACAGGGAACTCATTAAAGGCTTTACAAAAAGCTTTGCAAAGGAAACAGCTTCATCAGCAACCCCAGACAAGGGGCAGGTCCCTGTGCCGAGGAGGGAGAGGGCACTGGCACTTTGGAGCCTTCTTCACAAGCCTCTGGTTGTCTGCCCACTTGTCCATGAAAAAGAAAGCTTGTTTTTTCGTGTTTCCTTTTTTATTTTTTTCTTTTATTTTGCCAGCATTATTATCGATACCTTAAAGGCAAGAGAAAATAACCTTTTTTCCTCCACAGAAGTTGTTTGTTTGTTTTTTTCCTCGTTTAGCACAAACAGTGCCTTGCACAAAAATAAAAAGCTAAAGCTCAAGGACTCTCAAGAACAAGAATTTCCAGCAGTCTGATATCAATCTCATCAGCAACCACATCTGTGAGCTGCCTAGAAATTTCTGTGACTGCACCTTAATACAACTTCCTTAACCAGAAACATTTCAAGACTTTTCCAAAGCAGTGTGAGCAGCTGTGCATTGCCTTTGGCAGGCTGGCTGTATCAGATGCCCTGAGTGCAGGAGTCCCCAAACCATGGTTATGGTCAGTGTTGGTCACTAGATCACAACAAATCCATCCGTGTACGTGTCTTGTTGTGCCCTCGATGTACCACAGCCTGCTAAGGAGGTGCCTGGTTTATTTAGTGGGATGTGAGCAGTGCTTGGGAGTGCTTTCCTTGTCCCACAAGCGGTGTTGCAATGTCCCTGGGCACATCCCAGCTGTGTGACACTTCTGAAGGACACTGAATGTCCCCCACGGTGTGGGCTAGGGGAGCAGATCTGGGTGTGCATAACAAGGGGCTAATCAGCACTTATAAATGCAAGCAGCTCCAGCAGAGATCACCCGCTGGCCAGCAGACAACCAAGAGCCACGTTAAGACAAAAACAGAGATCTGAACTCCATGGCAAAAGCACTGAAGAGGACAAAGAAATCCCTCCATGCCCTCTGAAATGAGTCTTCCCCCATATTACAGCAAGTTCTGTTGCCAGCAGTGCCCTCCTGCTCTGCTCCAGAGGAGCCGGAGAAAATTGCTAGCCTATAATCAAGATATTTTTCACGTGCCTCCGATCGTTAAATAAATGTGAAGGTCACAGGGTTGTTTTCTCCCTTCCTCTTTGCAAAATCCATTTTTATAGAGATCAATATCTGTGAAGATTGAAAGAGAAAACAGACTTTGGGAAGCAAACCTTAACTACTTGGAAGCAGGGCAAGAACACGATGCTCTCCAGCAGTATTTTATTTAGATGCATGGTTTATCATTGCAGACCAAGGCTGACATCTCTTCCCTTCTTCAGAAGGCTTCTTTCTTTCAGTGTCTCTTATTTCTTCCCACTGCAGCAAGAGGGTGAGTGGCGAATAAAGCTTGGCACCTGGCACATCCATTCCCACATTTCAAAGGGGTTTGCTCCCTGCACTGTTTTCATCCCATCAGCTGGAACAGGCTGCCTTCTGATTACTGGAAGTCTTGGAAACAAAAGGAACGGGAAAGGTTCTTGCCTTTTTTTTTTTTTTTTTTTTAAAGTCTCCTCTTTTATAGGCAATATAGCGAAGAACCTATCTAAGATTTACTTAGAATATCAAATGGCAGATAAAATTCCCAAATGCTGCTGATCTCTGTGTGAGTGATCCAGCACTTGGCTCTTATTCCTCCCTTCTGCAAGTGAAGTTTCTGCGTCGTGCAGTGGTCAGAGCCTTCCCACATCCCTGTGCTGTCCCTGTGCCTTGGTGCGAGCTCATGAGTTGCTGTGCAGCGGGAGGAGGCAGCCTGAGAGCTGCAGAGGAGTGGGGAAAAGGGGCTGGTGAAGATCTTCTTTTTGTGCAGAAGAGGTATTTACATCTTTACAAAACTCTAACGTGTTAAAACTGCTTCTTGTGTGTTCCAGATAAAGCAACTTTGCCCGCTTTGTAGCCAGCTCATTTTTATATCCAACACCATGTCAATATCCATGGCAGAGCATCCTTTCAAGGGCCGGCCTCAGCCTCCAAACCCTCTCTCAATCAGGAGGAGATGAAGTAAATCAGCTTTCAGCCAGTCCCAGAGGCTTCCGTGCTATGGTGGGAGATGAATTGCACCGTTGTCTCCTATGACTAATGCAGAGTAATCATAGCAGGACTTCACAAAGTGCCATACATCTTCGAAGCTCTCTATGTCCATTAGCTAAATAGCTCTACTCAAGCAAGCACTAATGCAGGATGGGGAAAACAGGACATGTTTTCCTCCCTCTGAAACACAACTGAATCCACATGGGAGCTTTGTTCCCTTTTCACAGGACTGTGTCACAGTCCTTGGGTCCAGCTGAGGTGAGCGCAGCCCCTGCTTTCTGCAGGACACGACACAAATGAGAGCAGGCAGGGCCAGTTTACCACCGCCACACTAATGAAGATCCCAAATTAACCAAGCCGTGTGCTGTCGGCTCTGGAAATAAAGCTCCTGCACCCTCTGCTGGGAGAGGGTCGCGGATGCACAGCCCTGACACCAATGCCACCCTTTCAAAGGAGATGAACCTAAAAGCACTTGTTTTACCCAGAAAACACCAACTAACTACCACGTAATTCACATCTAGGAGGCTTTAGGGAGTGCTTTCAGAATGCTGCAGAAATTCCCATCCTGCAGACGGGCGAGCAAGGAGCCCTGAAGGCAGTGCCACGCATGAGGATGGGCTCAGGGTGGGCTCCTGAGGGGACATCTCTGGCCACCAGCCTGGGGCAGCCCTTTTGGTGTGGGGCCATCCATGGGAGCACCAGCCCGACCTCCTCCCCATGCCAGTGTCACACCAACCCTGAGGAGCAATTAGCCCCTCATTTTAGAAATAGCTAGCTTGAAAAATCAGGACAGACCCGTGCAAGGCCCTGGGCTGCTGGGAGGGGTTTTGCCCACAGCAGGGGAAGGAACTGGGTGGGCTTTAAGGGCCCTGCCAGAAAAGCATCCCATAATTCTGTAATTCTGTGTTAAAACTCAAGTCTTGGGTAGTTTTCCCACTCCTTTCATTACAAGAATATATGTTTCGCCTCATTTAGGAACCCAGTCTCACTGAATGCCTTTATTTTTGCCAGCAATGCCGCTACTGTTCTGCAAACCGTAAATTTGATGGGAGACATCCTAAAACCAGGGGTGAGCCCAAACTGGGTGTGAGCTCCTACTTCTCCCCAGAGCGAGCAGCTTTGAGGTGGATGTTCATAAGTGTTCCTTCCTGGGATTCCCTGGAAACTCCACTGTGATTTTCCAACTGGTGGTTAATTAACATTACTAAGCAGCTATCAGCAGTTCTCTGGACTCTGATGGACCCAGAAGTTTAGCTGCAAAAGACAGCAAATTAGTCTGCTCCTAATGAGGTGACGAGCTCAGCCACTGCTTCCTAGCAGCCTTGAGGGATTCTCCAAGGAAATTCAGCCTGCAGAACAGCAATGTAATTTCTCTGGCTGTTCAGACAAACAAGCAAAGAGGCTTACTAGCAGTGCTTCATCCTGCTGTCAGCCCTGGGAAACAGCAGGCTCTGCTCCACGACTCCTCGCAGCAGCAGCAGGACGGGCTCACTCTGCCATCTAGGGTCCAGTTATTTCTAGGGTCCAATTATTTTATTTTTATTTATTTATTTTTCCTATTTCAAACCCTTTGCACTCACGGACAACATGTGTCTGTGGGTTTGCTCTTACAAAGCCCCTTTTGTGCATGGCAGGGAGCTGGGACTGCTCAGCACGCCACTTTCCTGGCTTCTTCACACTGACTTGGTGCATGTTGTTTAACCACTTTTAATTAAAGTTGCCTTAATTGATTAATATTCACTGGCTCCTTCATGCTCTGATTTCAGTAGAAGCTTCAGCTGAATCACAAGTGAAAAAAAAAAAAAAGCCACACTTTTTAGCATTTGTCTTCTAAAAAAGAAATTAGGGCATGAGATGTAGGAACCTCATTTGTATCTTAGTGGGGAGAACCAGCCCCAAACCTACACACTGCTTTTGTGATTAAAAAGGAATTGAACAGAATTTTTTTCAGCAATGAGAGACTCACAGCAGCACTGAACAGAGGGAGACAAAGACACTACAAGTATTCCTACTCAGTTTTGGTACTCAGAAGTTGGAGTGACAAAGTGTGTCAGTGTAGCTAAAGCATTTGCTCAATAAAACATCAGAAAATGTGTAATTAAGAGGCCTGGTCATGGGAGAGTACCTGATGTTTTGTGAAGAATGGCACTGACTCAAGTGAAGCTGAGAAATTCCTGAAAACCAAGAAAGAAGAGATGGGGAACGCTTCCTTGTTTGCTTTAACATCTGAATTCATTGGTTTAAAGCGTAGCCTCACGGGATATTCAGTTATATCCAGAAATCTCACCTGTGAATTGCCTCTTGTTAAGAGTCTATCAAGGGCAAGGAGATAAAAATCTGCTGATTTGATGAGTTGTGTGATATCACGTTTGCTGAATTCCTTATTCATGCCAAATTACATTAGCTTTTAAAGTGTGTGCCTTGCCCTCTTCCTTCCGCCCCATTTGATGTCTGTCTTTCTGTTTAGCTATGCATTATTAACCTCCCTATAGAAAATGGGAGTGCAGCTAGAGGAAAACAGCAGCCACCTTTGCTAAGAAGGTTTTGCTTTCCAGAAAGATGCTTTATGTCCCAAACCACCATTATGTTCCTATTGATGGAAACAGGAGATGGCTGCCAAGAAGTCGATAGAGGGAAGTTGTGCTCCAGAGCAGTGGTGGAGTAATGCTAAATGGATTGGTGAGATTTCATTCATGGTTCTGCCACGGAGTTATTGTATAGTTTCAGAAAGGAAAATTGAGTCCATCACATAACACAGTGGTTTCTGCTCAGGGTTGGAAACCAAAGTGCTGGACTCTGATACATTAGTGGGATCAAAAGGCAAAGATGCCATTTTCACCTTAAAGTGATTTAAGCTGTGTGCCCAAAATTAAGACTGACATAGCCCAGCCTGATTGTTCCTCTAGTGAGCAGTTGTGCTTGTTCAGAAAGCAAGGAATAAGTCTTTCATTAACTGTCAAGGATAGTGTGTGGTTTAATTAGTCAGTGAATGAGGCACAGAGATAGCAGCACTGGGATCTTGTTAGGAACGAGGCTTTAACCTTGGCAGGGTTCATGGCAATGAGTTCATCCTGTAGAATTTCACGCCCTGTAACTGCAGGGTGTTTAAATAATGATGCTCATTTGGGAAAACAATTTTTACTTGTATTCTCAAAACAGCTGCTTTGAAGTCAGCAGGCTGTAAACTCGCACAGGAGCACCCCTGAGTTATTGCAGTGTCTTTGTGTCACTGGAGCTGTGAGGAGACCAGGCAGACGTGCTCATATGATTGCCAGGACAATTGTAATCCTAAGGAATTGGGATAGTTTATGTTCCTGAGAACTTCTGCTAAGACCCCAACTGCTATTTCTGCTCCACAATAAGTGCCACTTACCACATCACGGGAAAGGATCCCGCTGTTTTTTCCTCCAGACCAGGCGAGCAGGGTGCTGGATGCCAACAGCCGAGGACTAGCAACACCTCCTCCTGCATGCTCTGCCTTGTTGGCCTGCTGAATGCAGGAACTTCTCCAAGGACTCCAGCTCTGCTGCTGCTGCTTGGGGTGCAAAGCAGAGCCACCCTGGTGGCAGCTGAGATCCCCATGCAAGGACAGGCTGACACCACGTGTGCCACCAGCCCCCCTCTCCCAGGGAGAGCTTTCCACCTTCCCCAAAGGTGGCTGCCCCCTCCTTGCTGTGATGGGGGCAGCATCTGAGCCCAGCCCACACCAACCCACAGGCTTTTGAACAGTGCATGTGATGAGCAGCGGTAGGTGCTCTCTGATTATTTAAAGGGATGCAATACATCCCCTGGACACACACTGTTTGTGCAAACTTGCAGGAAGCACGCTTAGTATATATTACAAGGGTTTTTTTTCGACTGCATCAGGAAAGAGGCTGGTGTTAAGCCTGTTCAGATGACAGGGGAACGTGATCTAGCAAGCTGAACATTTTCCTGTTATATCCTCGCTGGTGAGAAACATGATGAGATAAAATATAGCGATGTTATTTAAGTACACCTTAATTTGCCATATCATCTGAGAAATGCTCACACCTGGGTTTCTTTAATAGCTTCGGGGAGGATGGGCGCTGCTAAAGGCTTGGAGCCAAGTCGTCTGCTGCAAGCAGGGGCTGCCGAGCCCGAAGCCAGCTGTTTGTTCTGCCAACCTCGTTTCCCTGCCTCGTCCAAGTGACTGGCAGGCTTTTTAAAATCCAAGCGCTCATTCCTCTTGATTCTCCTGCTTCATCTTTCTGGAAAAATATCAGTGTGGAGGGATGGATGGTTTTTTTTCTTCTTGCAAAATGAAACTGCTGTTTCATCAGCCAACCTTGCTGTGGAAAATACCATTAATCCATCCACTGTGTCCATAGGGAGAACCCTCCAAAATCCAGAATGCGCTTTCTTAATTTAGAACTGATGCTGGCTAAGCAAGATAACTCATGAGACAGATAAAGGTGTCATTCGTTGGCTCTGAGCCTACTTTGATGACACCAGCCTCAGTCTGAGCATGGTGATAAGAGGCTGGCATGGGGGGTGAACAGCCACAGGAACCATCCCTTATCTGTCAGGACATGGCTGATGTCAGACTTTAAGAAAATCGATAATTTTAGAGGACTCCAAATGGCCAGTGTCCTTGTCACTGAAGGTACTTGAAACTTCTGAGCTTGATTATAGACATCAGAAAGAAAGAAGAGTGTTGTCTACCATTAGAAGTAAGAGAGTGAAGTGTGAAGGTTTAATGCCAGGACCCTCAGCCACCATCTCGCACCTCCTGAATATTTCCCATATTAAATATGTCACCAAGGCACTGAAAAACCACCAGAAACAAACAAATGAAGTAAACTGAAGAAGTGCAAAGAAAAATAAATGTGTATTTCATCTCATGAAGGTTAAATCATTAATCATTAATTCAGTATTTTTACTGAATGCAAATTTTCCATTCTGATGCTTTGAGGCTTAAATTAATGAGTGTGATTATTTAATTTTCCTCCATTTCCTTTCTGATTGCCACCGTCGCTGTTGTTTCTATCACACATATACAGTTTTGCAGCTGCCACAGTCACTCGTGTGAAGGTACACTCTGTGTCGTGCTCAGTGCTTCTGTGCAAAAAGTCTGGGCTATGTTGCTCTTCCACAGTGCTAACGTAAAACCATCTCTGTCTGTGTC
The DNA here is from genome assembly GCF_047663525.1 of Anas platyrhynchos. Lineage (NCBI taxonomy): Eukaryota > Metazoa > Chordata > Aves > Anseriformes > Anatidae > Anas > Anas platyrhynchos. The sequence continues at coordinate 16,358,698 of NC_092607.1, forward strand.
GTTCGGCTCCTAGCTGTTCCCTTAGAAAACTACAGGTCATTCCCTTGGCATCTGTCCCTATAAAATGTACATTGCACAACGTCATGTTTGAAATGTACAGAGGAAATTACACATTCACCAAAAAAAAAAGAAAAAAAGAAAAAAAAATCCGATTGCTATATTACAAGAGAAAGTGTGTACCATTCAATACATACAAAATGTCTGAAAATCGTACATAAGTACCAAAGGCATTATGAGAGATTCTTTGGAGATGAAACAAAAGTGCAAAAAAGCCAAGGCAACAGAGCAAATTAAAGGAAGCAAAGCAGCAGCTGCCTTTGCTTTCTAAAGGACAACCAAACTTCAGTGCTCAACTGAGCCTGAGATTTTTACGAGCGGGAGGCGAGGGCGTGCAGCACCTGCACTCACCCCAGGCGAGAACAGCCCATCCCAGCCCAAAATTCACCTCTTAGCTCATCATCAGGACAAGGGCACGAACCATTTCTAGCCCAGTTAAAGCCAAATGAGCCAGATCCTGCCATAAACTGGGATAGTATTAGAGAAGCACACTCCTGCAGGGAGCATACTATTTGCTTAGTAAAGAACAAACACATTCAGGACTTAAATGGCTCTTGTAATTGATAACTTTGGAACTAGAGATGAATTTCAGGCTAAAGCAAGAATCAGGTTACCATTTTTTGAGTGGAATTCAGCAGAATTTAACCAGAAAATTTAGCTCTTCCTGCTTATGTCAGATTTAGGTTAAACACCAAGGATAAGTTCTACCCAATCATTTATCTATGAAAATAAGGGCAAAATTAAATCCTAGAGGGAGAATCTTTTGATGAGGTTGGTGAAACCTCAATATAGGGGCAATCAGAATCTTTTTTTTCTCATAAACAAACATATCAAAAGATTTTTATTTGGTTTTACCCACTCTCCCGCCACCAAAGAAAGAACTTTTCCCCTGTGCATCTTAGATGCAAAATTGTCTGCCTTAAGGCTTGTATGAGCACGTGTCTGTACACACCTACACATACAGCAATATGCTCGTGCACGTGTGCAAACAGCATGCACGCTTTTGCAGCCAAAGTCGTGTTGTCCTTTTATCTTGCAGGTTATGGCAAACTGTGAACTTCATTCAACCTGTACAGAATTTACAGTTCAGATGAACAGCAATGAACAATATATAGAAATGCAGCAGTTAAGTATCTTAGGGCTGTGTGGTTTTGTTTTGCTCCGGTATTTTTTAGGTAACATTGCAGAAACGATCTTGTTGATTTTAGCTTCCTGGTCAAATCTGGTTAAAGAAGCATTCAAATGCAGTGCATTTCTTAACCAAACAGGATCTTCATTTTCTTCTTGTCCCAGTTATGTTGAGTCACACCACTAAACAGGCAGGTAACGCTTGGTTTGGTGTCTCTTCAACACACATAGGCTTATTCGTCTAAGGATACCTATCAGCATTTGGCATGTAATGTGCAATCTGTGTGCAGTATATGTGGATACTGTGCCAAAGTGACACCAAGCAAGATAAATTTCATAAATACAATGGCTATACTGGAGAAACAGGAGTATAGTTTTAGTGTACGGGGCATTGCTGTATAAGAACAGTGGCACCCACCTATAGGAATAAAAGAATTCTTATTCTGATAAAAGAATAAAACATTTATGAGAATAATTTATTGAATCTCCTAAAGCATTTGATATAGCTTGCAGCAACTGCAACTATGTTTAAAATCTGCTCTTGAGTTAATTAATTACCAGCTGTATCTTGTTTTGCCTCTGTTGTTCCTGAAAGGTTCTCTACACAAGTATGTGATTCTTTGGAGGAAAAAAAAAAAGAAATGAAGAAAATTCCTAATTCAGATTTTAGGGTATGGGGTCAGGTAGTGGGGAACAGTAACCAGTGCAGAATGGTCCACGTCCTGCCTGCTGACAGGAGCAACTTCAGCTCCAGGAAGGTGCTGGACCAGTGTGGGTAGCCAGGCAGGACTTTAGAGACCTGGCACCAGCTTTGATGACTTTTTCAGGCTATCAGCAAGGACTGAACTCAATGTCTACAGAGATGTTAGAGGAATGAGCCCTCTGCATTCCCAGCTGGAAAAAATGCTCTTCGTGAGCATCACTGCACATGTGAAATACCGGGTCATGGTCATTGTGGGTTACAGTGAAATGCTGCTTCTACTAATGGGAAGTGCCCATGGCATGCTAAAATGTGGAGGGATTTTCTCATCTGGGCTTGCAAGGTTTGTGCCAGCCTTTTCTTGTGTGCAGAGGGAAGGAGGGAGCTTACCCCCCGCGTCCACGGTCAGCAGTGTCAAATGGAGCTGAAATTCCAGGGGAGGCTTCACTGGCAGCATGACATTCAGCCCTAGTTTTGGGCCAGAACCATCCCAAACAGAGTTTGGCATGGTTTGTACCTGAAACCATTAGCCCTGCCCTAACATTATAGGCGTAGCTGCAGGTGAAATCTAGCCTGAGCTTGGCACTGAGTTTCTGAAAGCTTTGTAGTTGCAGTCAGCTCAAGTTTCTCAGGACTAGGCAAAGAGATGCTGCTTGAACAATTAATCTGAGGCTGTATTTACAGAAATCAGGAGAAGGGAAGATGCTCTCAGGTTCACTGGCAGCTTTGGAAATAGCACAGCTTGGACTAGCTGCTTTCCGTGTCTCCTTCTCACCAAGCTGGAGCGTGGCAGGCACACACGTGCACTGCTGAAGGAGACCAGGATTTGGAAGGCAGCTCTTGCTTCAGGGACCAAAAGCATCGACACTGTTAGTCTGTGAGCTCTTCTCTGAGATGCTCAACTCGGCATGAAAACCAGAACTCAACCCCCATCCCTACTTCATTGCAATTGTCTCTAGCCAAAGGGACAAACCCTTACAAGGTACTGTACAGAGGGGACAAACAGACCCCATCCATCCCTGCGCTGGAGGCTCCAGCAGAACAACCCAGGGATGTGTTGAGGCCATGGTGGCTCAACAGAGAAGCAACTAAATTGCCAAGAACAAGCAAAACCATCACGCTAACAAGACATAAAGACTCTCAGGGGCAGCTAGATGTGCCAGGCTAAAAGAAAGCCTCAGAGCAGAGTTCTGGCATTACATGTTCGCTTGTACATGGTCTGGACAAGGAAGGCGAGGACACAGGACCAGTGTCAAAACTAAATTGCAGCACAAGAGACACAAAAGACTGCCACAACAGCAATGTGGGCAAACCCTGAAGGCCTTGTGAGTCTGCAAACACAGTGGGGAGAAGAGTGGCAAAACTTTATGGCAACAGGGAGGCAGCTCAGTGCCCCTCCACAAGGAGAGGAAGAGATGCTGCCATGAAGTACGGATATGGCACAGCTGCAGGGTCCCCAAGACCCCCGAGTGCTGTAGACAAGCATCGATAAAATCTCCAAAGAGGGTTTCCAAAGGCTGGGAGTCACATCCCCCTGCCCCTTGGACTGGGCTGCGGGCACAAACGCACACACACACCAGAGCTGGGTGCAGGCGAGAGAGCCCTACGGGAATTAGAAATATGGCAAGTCCCACAAACGTGGGATCAAATGGCATCTCTTAAATGAAGGCCAGGCCTCTGCCCTTGGCATTGCCTGCCTGGCTCTGCCTGCTCCTCCAGCCTCTTGAGAAAAGGTATCTGAGATGCTCTTCTTCTGAGGCATCTGGGAGGAAAGGAGCTTGATATGCACAGCCAATGCAACTCACGTTATTTTCTTATTTTCTCCCCATGTACACATTTCAATGAACCACAGGCTCCAAACCTGTGTTTTTTACCCCTTATTAACAAGTAGAAGAAGTGGAGTTTGTGCATGCTGTATCAGAGGGACGGGACAATGATCGGTCGCAGCATGAAAGACACTTGGTATATCAGTGTTACCTACAGAAGCACCGCAGCACCCTACGGGATGGGTCTCTGGGAGGATGGCCTTTCCCCAAAGTGATACTTTTGGCAATGTGACTTCTTCAGGTACTACAGCAATCTGGGAGTGCAGATACAGCTGGAGCGTATTGCTGTCTACTCGTCTCAGGCTGCATGCAGTAGCAGGCAAAATTGAGAGTACAGTCAGTGAGATAGTCTGGAAAGCACATTCATACATTAAAAAGGATTCGGCTGCTCCTCCTGCAGCAGCCGCTCCTTGCTGCTACCTAAATTACAAGCGTGATTAATACTGTATCAAAACGTGTGTAATCCCTCTCCCTCTAGACACTAATATAAGGCAAGCAGTATTGTGTCACTGGGGCATCAAACACTAAGGATATACTAAAGAAGATTCCTATGCATTATAATTATCATTATTATTTAAAAAACCCTATTGTTATTGTTTTAAAAAAAAAAACAACCAACCCACAGCCTGCCCTAAGCAGCTTTTGCGCTGTGACGCAGAAAAGTTTGTGTGCTAAAAGCAAGAGTTTGCTTTTACACCCCCATGCCACATCCCTCCACGTCGCAGCCTCAATGTTACGTGCAGGTGAAGGAGCTTTTGTATCTGATTTCCTTGTTCCTCGTTCATGGAAAGGAAGCTGACCAAAACAGAAAACGCTGACCCAAAAGGGGGAGCGGGTGCAGGAGGATGAGGGCACGCGGTCGAGGCTCGGAGCACTGCTGGCACAAGGAGGAAAGGACGGAGGCGAGTGGCTCGCTCTACCTGAAGGCTCACACGAGCATGGATGGAGAAAGACTCAGCCTGCTCCTGGGCTTTGTAATGAGATCTCAATAAAATTCTCAACACTACTGGACTTTATATGGGATAACTCATTTATATTCCTAAGGAATTTCTTATTAAGGGAGTCCTGAAGCAAGCCAATATCATCTCCTGCTCTCCTGTAAGATGAATTTTTCACAAGGCCATAGCAGTAGCTGTTCAGGTAAGAGGAAACCTTTCTGTGTGAGAAACAAGAAAATCCTACTTCACACCACCATCTGAACACCCAGCTGGAGCCTGGCTGGCCCCAACGGGGTGGCTGCACCCCTGGTACCTGCTGGTTCAACCTAACCCTGGATTTCCTCCTCTGGCCTCTTCAGGACAGAAACTTCAGTTTCTTTTTTAATGCTATATTTTTTTTTTAGCAATAATGTTGCTGTGATCATAATGGTCTGAGGATATAAGGGAAATGAGGTTTGCAGTAGCTCCCTCCTGAGAAAAATATGAGCAAATACATTTTTCCTTTCTCTTGGGTAACTGTTAGGAAGGGGAGCACTTGTATCTGCAGTGATACTCTGGCTTCTCAGGTAGATTATACAAACTTGTTCTAAAAATTCACATAATTTAAAATCTTAAAAATCAATTAAAAGTGTAAAAATAGACCTATTTATCTGTAAATAGCAATGGCCCTGCAGGATTTAATTGGATTTATTAAGCAGCGTTTGAAACAAAATACATTTTTAGAAAACCTGATCTATCGCATAGTCTGTGTAAAGAAAAGTAATGGCTTTCTGAGCTGAACAAGAGGTTTTTTTTCAATGAGTTCCTTGATATATCTGTTTTAAAAATTATTAATAAGAAAATGAGTCAACAAGGAAATTCACATACAAAATCTGCACTTGAGTAACATTAAAGTCTCTTCCCAAATGTTGGGAAATTTGACTTATGGCTAGTGCTTTGTTCTCACGTCTCAGGGTCACGTTATGAAAGGCCACCTGCACAGAGCTTGCAACATCTCTGGCCACATCTCCTCTTCAGAGACACGACCTCCTCAGACAACTTGAGCTCATGCTGGGACTTGAAGCACCCAAAAACTGACTGGGATTTCAGGTCCCAGTCTCAGGGGTTGCCCCATCCCACAGGCAGGGTAGTCTGTAGTATTTTACCCATACCCAGATTTTGGAAAAAAAAAAAAAAAGTCCAGAAGTTTTTTGGAGACCAGATCCTGGGCTCTGGTTCAAGGCCACAGCTTCACCTCCTGCATCTCAAAAGTAGGCTCTGTGCCGGTGGGCACCGGCACCCCTGGAGCACTTCAATATGGCCTGCTGGAAATTTGGCCTTCACGTGTTCTTCAGCTCTCCTGTGTCCACACTTGGCATGGTCTAAAACTTGTTTTGGTCCTTCAGTGTCTGCCACAAAATAGGCAACCAGACACGGCAGGAATAGGGGAGCAAAGACCAGCCCAAGAGAGGCTCAGCAGAAGGACAAAGTTGGCCTGCACATCGCTTTGAAGGCCTTTGTCACTAGAACTGCCTTATTAGAGAAACATAAATAAACTGGTTTTCTTTTCTAAGCTAGTGTTTAAGACTTTTGTGGGGAAGATTATCACCAGGAGTGTGTGATATGGGCATGGGGAAATTGGACTGAAAGTGAAGACTTTGCAGGGAGTATTGGACTATGACTTAGAACAGGAATAAAATGACTTTTGTTGATAAGGAACAAAACCTTTAGTTAGAGCAGGCTCTGCTCCTATTCACACAGGCCCGAATTAATTCTGGTATAATTTAACCCAAAAATCCAGGTCAAGCCTTTTTGCCTGGATGAATAAGAAGTGGTGATTTATGGCACGGCTGTGGATGGAGGGGGGGGGGGGGTCAGAATTTCTTTGAAATTATGCCACGGATAAGGGTGCAATATCGCTTATCTCTTCCAAACAATTCTCAATGAAATTTGTAGCAGCAAGATGCAATCTGTGCTGCACAGATATAAAACCCATTTTCTGTTATCATGTGGGGCAAATCTAACACCTTTTAAAGCTAAAAGTTAGGAGATCTTTATGAACTTCAGAGTAGTAACTTACTTGAAGAGGGAAAACACAATTCTTCCTATGCAGTCCCTAAAGGAGGCAAAAGACTGACAGATTTCAGCATGTGGAAAATTTGGAGGACACGGTGAAACCGCTTCTCAGGACACACTGGCATCATATGCGTTGAAGGGTGTAACATCAGCTGGGCAAGAGAAAAGGGTTTTGCAGTAAGAACTGGAAAATGCGCATTCAAAATAGAGCCAATAAAGCTTCAAATTTCGGACTTAATGAAAATTATATCCCACAGATATTGTGCCTTCATGTCCTGTTGACTTTGCCTTTTATATTAAAGACAAGGCATTTACCGTTGTGGTAATAGGATGGCACAACATCATCTTCATCTGCAGCTTCTGCCTTTATATTGTACACTTCTGTGCCAAATTTCCAGCAGGCCTTAAAAAGTAATTGCAAAAAACATATAAATAAAAATAAATAAAATAAAGAAAAGAGATAACAGATGTTTGTAATCTCTGATTTAGAGAAAATTCACAGCGAGCAGGCAGGCTGGACCAATGTTGATTTTTGTCTCACCCAATGCCATTCCCATTCTTGTGGTCACTAGAAAAGACATGCCTCTGAGTCTGATGTGGGACCTGCTGAAATTTCTTGTTCTACCAGAAGGCATCTAATTTTGTAACACGCCAAGGGCAAATCTGCACAATTTACAGCCATTTTGCTCTCAAAGATGAAAGGTTTCGGTACTGAAGTCAAGAACATCTCTGGGTTCACTTTGCACAAAGAAATCCGGAGCCAAAGGGACTCTGGGAACTAAATCAGAGAGGGAAAAACTGTAGAAGAAAAAGGATCAAGTTGGAAGGGAGGGAAATAGCAAGGCTGGAAATCAAAGTTCCCTCTAAGGAAAATGTTTTTCCCTTCTGAATGACAAAAAATGGCAGAAAAAAATTGTGCAGAGCCTTTCCCCACTCCTCAATCCCATGTGAAGACCTGTGTGTTGGTCCTGAGCACTAGCAAAAGGATGGATTTATTTCCTGTCTGCAAACTCTCATACTGCTCCCATACCTTCCCTAGGGCCAAAATAGTCCTGGGTCTCCCCTGGTTGCTGCCAAGCAAACAGGAGGAGAGAAGGCTGTGGTTCTCCCTTCTGCCCAAAAAAGTTCAGCCTCTCAAAGGTCACGCAGAAATGAAGCTGTCACCCAAATATCCTTAAAAAGCTCTTGGTACACACGGGAAAGATGAGGTTTGAAATCACAGATACAGCCCTGACTCCTGCAGAAAACACACATGGGATTTGGGCTGTAGGTGCACGGGAGGGTTCAGAGGCACAACACTGGCCATGGTGTCCCAGCCTTGGAGATGGATCCCACAACACACTTTGTCTGATCCATCCCCTTGCAAAAAAATAAAAATAAAAAATAATTAAAAAAAATCTCTATCCATGTAAAGGATCACTTGGTGGCTTTGTTTTGGTCCCAAAAGCAACTCTGAACATCACTTTTCCCCTTGCCTTCCCCCAGCTGAATGCACGGCTGAGGTTCCTGATAGCAACACAATGGTCTTTCCAAGACAAACCAAACCAGCAAAATGGGACAGACTTGGATTGGCACAACTTGTGGGCACGCACAGAGAAGAGGCTTCTGAAAGATCATGAAGAAACGAAGAAGTACCTCTTAATTCAGCTTGAGGGATCCAAACAACCCAACGATGTCCAGAGGACACGGGCGTGTGATTCTTGGCAGGGCAGAAGAGGAAGGGGAAAATTTTCATGGGGCTTAGTGTGTGCAAAAGTGTTCAGGCACAATGCAAACTTTAAGAAAAGGGCCCAACTCTGGCCAACAGGGCTTCAAAAGGATGGAGCTCAGCACGCAACTCGCAGCAACACGGGGACCACAGCGTCTTGCATATCCACCCTCTCCCTTCGGGCTGGTGCTGCTGTGACTCCAGCACAGCACTGCTGGATGTGAGAATGGTTTCACACCACGGCAGCCCTCCAGAGGAGTTGTCTTTGATTTGCCTTTGCTTCCAAAGCACCTCCAGGTCATGTCAACAGGAGGAGAGATAATTAAATATAATACATGGTTTAAAATATAAAATCCCAGCCACGTTGTCCTCTTTCTCCATCTCATTTCTCTGCTCTCTGGGTTTTCTCAGAAATATGTGCGAAATATGAGCATGCAAGCTCTTATTTCTGAGTTTTTCCATTTCCTAAGCTGTGTGACAAGGACAGTTTCCAAACCATTCTGGTTCAGAACCTGTCCTGCTCTGAGGCCGTGCCTTCTGATCATGCAAATACTCCAGCCCCCATCCCTCTCCACCAGGGGCCTACCCAACATTTCCATGTATTATATTGGAATTATACCACCTGCCTGATGGTCAGTGAGGAACCACAGAGTAAAAACACCCCAGTAAATTTCATGCGACCTGAAGTCTAAGCCAGAAACAGACAAGTGTTCATTCCACGACTCCAAAATACCTAAAGGTGTCATCACCAGTGCCATGGGATGGCAATTCCCACATAACACTGGTCAGCCACCAGTCACTGCGACCTCCAAAAGCCCTGACCGGGTGATTCATTCCTGCCCTGCATCTCTGAAAATTCCCAAGAAATGCAAATTGCCTATCCTGCACCATTAAATTATTTCACCTAATGATCTCAGAAGGAGCGTATGAAAGAAATCCGGACTTCCCAGCTCCAGTTCGCTCGCCACCGTCACCTCTTCCACAACTGCAGGCTTGGACCTGCTCGTAACCCCCCCCAAGAGTAAGCTGCAAGAAAGTCTCCGCCAGCTAAGGATGTCCTAGATGGAGGAAACCCTTAGCTGTCTATCTCCTTGAGAAGTTCGACGTGTGGACAGCCGGAGCGGGCAGCTGCCGGTGCTCGGACGCGGCTCGGCGGCTGCGAGGGGGTCTCACTGCCGGGGGGCTGACCAGCCCATGTCACTGAAGGGTCCCTCGCCCGTGGCTGACCTGGGGGGAGGCCCGCAGGGCGTGCAGAGGTCAGAATCGGTGTCCGATTCCCCTTCTGCGATGTAGGGTCTGATTTTGGCCACGGCTGCATAGCACCCGTTGTTTAGGATGTCCAAATTCTCTTTGGACTGGGAAATGCTAAAGCCGCTGAAAGAGCGCTCCAGTTCCTCGTGGTCTACCGAGGGGATGGAGATGGAGGTGTCGCTGTCTCTCAGGGCACTCTCGTGGTGTTTGGTTGTAATGTCTTCGTTCCGCAGGTACTCCGCGCTCGCCCTGTGCCCGCCGCTGTAGGCCGACAAGGAGCGCTCGTGGGAGGGCGGCGGCGGGATGCGGACGAGCGAGCCGGGGTCTCCGACGGGCGAGGAGCCGTGGCTCTGCCGCTGGTAGGCCTGCTGCTGGCACGAGGTCGAGGGCGGGCACGTGTTGGTTGGCGGGGCCGAGAAGTTCTTCTGCCCCATGGAGCTGGTGGACCTGATGATCTTGATGATGCAGCCGTTCTTGTCGATGTGCTCCCTGCTGTCTTCGGGGCTGTGGTAGGGAGGCGCCGGGTCGGGTTCTTTGGAGCCGAAATAGGCCTCCGTCTCCGTTGGTGGGATGCCCATCCTCTGCATGTAAATGTTCACCAGGAAGTCCAGCTTCTTCTCCATCGACTGAACCTGCAAAACACCACAGATCCAGTGCTACGTTCTGCACGGAGGCTGAAGCAATTTAACAACCTGAGCACGAACAACTTCCAGTCCAAATGTGGGCCTGGACTTCACAGATGACCTCTGCCTACACTGACCTACACCAAACTGGCCCTTTTCATAAAAATTTAATTGTCCTGTTCTGAAACAACCTTTCATTCCCCACCTTGTCACAAGGTTTTCCTTAAGCTCCTGTAATCTTTTTGGCACGCACCAAATTCCAGGAGAGCTGGAGGACACTCGCATCCTGCCGGTGGCTTTCAGCTCCTTACTACATCTGGCACTTGCTTGGGCTCAGCTGGTCATGGGGATTGCTGAGCCTTTTTTTTTTTTCTTTTGGGAGGATTTTCATCTTCAGCAAGGCTGGCAGCTGCAGCAGCCAGGCTCATGGACTCATTTGGAACATGTCTAACACAGTGGCGCTGTGCCATTTTCAAAAATAATGTAGACTTTTGGTAGACTCATCAAAAAAGAAAGTCAGTAAGGAACAGACTCCGAAGTGTCTAGATCTGCTTTGAATGTAGTACTGGGGTTTGTAAGACGTTTAGTGACCTTTCATAAAATCCATCTTGACTCCTCTTTAAAATATCCTTAGCTCTTTTTGTGCAAGTGTGTGAGTGGTTTTTTGGTTGTTGTTCTTGTGTTGTTGGTTTTTTTTTTCCTTTTCTGGATGCTAATATCCCACAACAACAACAACAAACAAACAAAAAAACAGAAAAGCATCCAGAAAAAAAATAAACCAACAACCACAATAATCCCACAACTCATACCATGCCCCCTGATAAGAGCCCCTTTTGCCCCAGTATACCTGTTTTTCAACTTTTCCGAGCCTGCCCATCATGCTGGGGTCTTCGGGCATCTCTCCTTCAGCTGGCCCTTTGGTCCGATCCTTGTCGGTCATGGAGGATCCTCTCCCAACGATCTGGTCAACTCTACCGGGATCAGAAAATCCCCCCGCCCCCGGAAAAGGACTGGAGTCAGTCGGAGGCAGCAGGTGAGGGGGGCTCCGCTTGTCGCGCCTCCAGGGGACAAAGCAACAGCCTCTCTCCCCACTAGCACTCCAAATTACTCACAGACACGCGGTGGCACTGAAGTGTTAATTCAGATGCAAAATTCAGAGCGGTATTAGCGGAGTTTGGAATTATCCATTTCTGTTTATACAGATAAAATCTGGCACATTATGCACAGTAAATTTACCCACTGCAAAGAATTTCTATAACTGGCCTTCTTCCAAATCAATTAAGTTTTTATTTGCACTGAGGCTTTATTATCTTGGGGGAAGATCAAGTTTTCTGTCTAGCATATGTCAATGGGATTCTGTTCAGTGTTTGCAGCAGTTTCCTCTCCTCGATGCAAATGTAAGCGTGTAATTCCTGTGTCCGTGAAAATGAGCCACTTGCCCTAAGACCCAACCAAACAGGCGTGGTGCTAACTGTTTTAGTGGAATTACGTTGTGGCTGAATTTAGCCATAACCCACCACACAGTACCAAACCATTTTCATCTCAATGCTACTGCAATTCACACCTGTATCATTAGACGTTTTCTATTAGCAGGGCTCCAAGCTGCTAATAGCAGAGGATATTCTTGCAACATCAGCAGCTAAAGCTACTGGGCACGATGTGTGGCACCAAGTTATTTACACATTTTACATTTGCAGTTCCTTCTTCCCAGTCTAGAAACACCTGAGCTGATATACAGCTCCCTGTGCAGAGGAAGAAGGAGGGCAGAGCCAGTCTCGAAGCTGGAAGTCAAATTTTTTTGAGGTACCAAATAAATAATTTTCTAGAGAGTAAGCCTTGAGGCTTGATCCCTCCAAAATCCAGGGAGCAACCCAGTTTTGGAATAGCTTGTTAATGACAGCCCAGTTTACAACCCAGTTCTACACCAGGCAAAATTTACTCTTGCATAATGCACCAAAAGTAAGGGTGGCAGGGGAAAAGAAGGGTTAATCAATCTGACTGAAACCAAGTTGAGGTATCTTGAGTGGAAAACTCAAAATGCTTCTTACGCAGTTCTGCCGTGTGGGCCATGGGTCCATGCACCAGTAGAAGGAAAAGGAAGGAGCTGAACACAGACAGACAGGGGAAAATGAACAAACAAAAACCAAGGAAAGGAATGAGACGTGAGGCTATTTCAACACAAGAGCCATCTGTTTTCTTCACATGTGACAGGGACTTAATACATATGTTGGCTGTTGACATAAAGGGACAGATATCAGTGGGTATAGACCAGCGTGGCTCCCTTGGCTTATATTAAAGCGACAGCAGTTTACAGCACCAGAAGGTCTGGCTCAAAGAGATGAAGTGGGTGAGCACATCACACCAAAGACGGAAAATGTAAGCCAACCATTATTTTGGAGTTCAGCTTTGATCCCAGAAGATACTTCATTTGGGCAGGGATGCGACAGAATACTATTAAATTTGAAAAGTCGTGTTTGATCCTTTGCTTAGCAATATAAGCACAGGAGTACAAGGAGCACCAAGTGCTATAATTACAAGTGTGAGGAATATGCATGCCTTATTTCTCTCTTGTAACGGGAGAAGCAAATTATCGACATGTACAGGAACTCCCCACAAGGGATGCAATTACTGACATGACATACAGCACAAGGAATCCTAAGACAATGTTGCTACCATGTAAGCAAAGAGGTATTAAATCGGATACCTCGGGCTACCTTGGTTTGGAATCACAAGTCAAGGCGTGGTACAGCCACTGTACGAACTCCTCTCCTGTATGCACAAGCAAGTAAACTAGTAAAGCAATGAACATGCATTTTAAGAGGCTCAAAGCCTAATCACTACTGAATAATTGGGAAGGCCAAGAAAAATCAGGGTGCTCTGTCACGCCTAGCACAACGCTACCACCAAACCGTGTGCACTAATGAACGTGAGATGTTCTTCAACAGTTGCTGAGTGTAGCAGGGAGGCAGGACAGACTGTTAACAGAGAGGAAAACTGAACATAGCCATGCTACTGGGTATCCTAATAGCAGAAAGAGCCTCTTGCAACCCTGTTTCTAGCCTTGCAGAATTTCAGGAAGGACTTCTGCTCTCCTCCATGTCCTCAAGAGAAGAGCTCTCCGTACTGAGCTCATATGACCCATGTGAAGCACGGTGGGCAAGGTGCACTTCACAGACAGAGGGATTGACAGTATCACATAGAAAAGCACTGACTTCTTCCATCAGAATGGAGACCACTTGCCTGTAGACCTGCTGTGATTTAAAAGCAGGACTGAAGCCCTTCACAGAGCTCACCCATAAAGCGTTGAGAAGCCCTTGCCCTTGTGCCCTTGATAGTAGTGCCTCGGAGAACTCCTCCTGATGGGATCATTCCCTTCCTGGCTATAACACAACCCAGCCCTGAGGGGGTCATCTTGTGCAGCTCTGAGAAACCAGAGCCAGATTTCACCTTGGAGGCAGGGTCTGCACCAAGCACGGTGTGGTGGGCAGCTGGGGGACGCTGGTCTCAGAGCAGAGAGCGGCAGATGAAGGTGACCAAGCCCTTCTCTTGGTGCCTGGGTGGGAGAAACCAGGCTCGAGGTCTCCCACCTCATTGCTCTCCATGGGAGAAGCTAGAAACCAGGGGAGAGTGCTCATACCCTCAGCCAAGTGCAGAGATTTCGTTCGTGCCTCGCCTGATAACAGAGAAGAGAGGAATTTCTCCATGAGCTCACAACCCAGCTGTGCCTATCTGAGCACCACAAAGACACAGCCATCAGCAAAGAGCAGGAGGCCTTTTTAGCCATTATGAAAGAGTCTGGGGTCTTGTCCAAACTGGGCAGCAAAGCTCACAAGATGAAGAAGGGATATCATATTCCACCTTTGCAAGCGGTGAGGAATAGGGCATATTCCTACCGCGTGACAAGGGACCACGAATCTTCCCAGAGAAGCCAAATCCCCCTCCTGCACTACATCTCGTCGGGAGCCTTGCGCCTTCCCAACACTTCTCTGGGATGTGTTGAACACAAACGTGTGGAGGGAAGCCTTCAGCTGGGGCTTTGGAAGATGCCCGTGCTTTTCTCCCTTCATGGCAAAAGAGGATTCAAAGATTTCTGACGAGGCATGACAGCAAGCCATCTGCTGCCTTCGATATGCTCTGCTGGGTCTTAGCTTGGGAGGGGGAGAAAAGCGGGTTGCTCCTTAAAGTGAGCTTTGATATCTTTCCTTCTTTCTCATGATACAAAAAAAATGTAAATTCTTGCATCAGCCACAGTGCAGGTTTTCTCATGCTTCATTATGCTTCATGCTAACAGTACATGCAAAAGGTGTAGTATGTCACCCTCGGGCCAGAAGCAGACATCAAAAGGTCAAACAGCTCAAATGAGATAAAAAATGAATTGTTTGGGGATATATATTCAGTTCTTTTCTGTTTTCTTTATCTTTTATAGTTTGTTACACAATCCAGGCATTGAAGCCAAACCCCCTTCATCCATGTCATGTGACTGGCTACTTACCTCCTCATTTTTCAATAAAGTTTGCTCTAGACGTATTTTGACCATTGTCTCTTTGTCTAAAAGCTCCAGCTGAGGTTGCACCTATTTCAGAGCAGGTCCATGCTACACCAGCAGGCCGGGTGATTTAATCCAAATTCTCTGGGTGCACAGCATGGAGCAAACACCCGCGGCCAAACCACAGCCATGGACATCCAGTAGGGTCCAGCTGCCTTTGCTGGGAGCTATTTGCAGAAATAGTTTGGCTGAACTGAGCCCTCGTCACTAAAGCACCGCAGTGCAATCCATGGGGCTGAGATAGCTCAGGGGACATCACCGGGTTTGGTTTCTCTTCCCTCACTGGGTGTTTTCGTACAATCTGGGCACTATTTGGCTAAAGCAGGGATGTGCAGGCTAAAAAGGAGAGGCTGCTGTAGCCCCTGGGGACCCCACATCACACTGAGACGATGGAGACGATCACAGCAGCTGACCCAGGGTTTTGGGGCTGGGGCTGGGGCTGCTCAGAGCTCTGGGACACATCCATCAGGCGCTTGGAGCACCTCGCAACTCCCACTGGTGTCTGTGGGAGGATGCAGCTGCCTGAAATTAAGGACAGCATCAGTCCTTTAATGGGCTGGAACAGATTTCAGCAGCCTCCTGTACTCTGCTGCCTGCTGGAGCCTCTCAGCCACAGCTCAGGAAAGAAATGGGAAAATTCCTTTAAAAATGGAGCAGTTATAAACCAAATATCTTAATGTCGCAGGAGCCTAGAGGGCAACTGCAACTAGATTTTTAATCCAACAGTCAGTAGTAGAAACAGTAAAAATAAAGGGGAGGGGGGGAAGTCATTAACATTAAACTGATAAAGCAACAGGCTTGGAGTGAATAAAAATAAATATCTCAGCTTGGGACATTTTGGATCTCTTCCCCTAGTATCCATCCATCACCTTTTCTGTGTGCAAGGCACTAGCTTTCACACGGAAACCTTAACTCTGCTGAAGGCTTATGCACACCTAACCTTATAAGTAAATAAAAAAAATAATAATCCATCTGAATCTATATTTTAATTTTAATTTCTAAATGTTGCTACACGTAAGACATTTATTTCATTTTAAAGACCTGTTTGAGGCATCATCATTTGGGGGAAGGAGATTGAAAAAACGCTTTTCTGAAAGCATCTTTTTCCCAAGCCTGAAGCTTGGGGCTTCTGGAAAATTCTCTACTTATTTTATTTAATCTTTGAGCTGGCTGAGTGGGAAAGGTAAGCTTTCAATATTCCTTTTACTCACATTCCTCTAGTGAAGATTAGTCAGAGCCGCTTAAATAAAAATCAAGAGATTTGTCATGTATTAGCTGTTAGGGAGGGCAAGTATATTTAGAAGAAAAAAAAACATAGCTGAGGCTAAGCTTGCTGCATTTAAAATCACCTACTATGTGTACACAGAGAATAACTTTCAGCAAGTATTTATACCTGCCCTGTGATCCAGTGGTCTCGATACACGGTGAAAATGCTGCTCAGCTCTCTGCTGCCCAGACCTGAGAATGCCTCAAAAGGGGTGGCTCAGCTTTGGCATCAGCTTTGGGCACGTTTTATCTAAAATGAGAACTTAATAAGGGCAATAAGAAAATCTCACTGAATGGCTGAGGGCTTTGTTGGACTCCTTTTCTTTTTACATGCAAAACTGGGACCTTTTTCTGAACGTGAGTCTCGTGGTGGTAACTTTTTAATGGCTTTTACCTCCGTGGTCACTAGAGGTGCATCAGCAAAATGAGACCACTGCATTTCTCAGGCACGAAACACTTCATTCTTACTTTGCCCACTGAGATGAACTCATTTCACAGTCCAAAGAACTGCAAGCAGAGCCTCCTTCACTTGCGTGTCGGGCATTTGTTCTTTTGGAAAGTAGATGGTCTCGTTTATATTGGCTTTCTGGGTAAATATTCCACTTTTTTTATTTGAAGATAGTCTGATACAATATGAGATTTTAAAGATAAATTTCACCAGCACCTAGAAGAAGACTGGAAATACTCTAGCTGAAGAAACTGATGGTTATTAATGACAGTATGGATGTCCTTTTTTTTTTTTTTTCCTTTGGCTTGCCTGGTGTGAAAGCTCATTACTGAAAGTAAATCAGAGCACACCCAGAGTAGCGAGCCCTTCTGAGTCACGATTTAGCAAGCTGCGAAGTGATAAATGCCGTCATATAACTGGCATGAAAGGGGTTTGACATTAAGCAAATGAAAAATCCAGAGAAAGCGGCATTTTTGTGAATCCTAACCTAGGCGAGTATTGGGGAGATTCTTTGGAAGAATACATGGGTCCTTTGGTTGGATACTTCTTATGCCGGGGAGTTGAAGGGGGCGGGGGACCCACAATCATATCTATCCTGGCAAAGTAAATAAGAAAAAAGACACCAGCAAAATGCATAATGAAGCAACATGTAGAGAAAAGTTGGTCAGAAAGTTGCAGAAAGAAACAACTGAAAAACAGAACGACAGAGAGAGAAAGAGAGAAATTGAAAATATATTCCGCTGGAAACAGAGATTTCTTTCCTACCACTTGTCGTCGGTGAAAGCCAGAATCTTACCCATCCCGGGGTAAGATTTGGAGGTTTTTGGCACCGCGGAAACATCACTGCTGATTAGGAGACCCCCCGCATCCCAGATATTATAGGTAACATGCTTTACCCTCTGGAATATATTTGCAGCAATATCCCATTGAGATGGTTGGACAAGAAACAACAAATACTCATTCTCCTTTCAGTTACACCGCTAGAGAACACATCCTCAGCTCGTTCAGAAATGCACGAGCCGTTGGGGTCGGCGAGACACGCTGTGGGACCGTGCAACTCAATGAATGGGAGACATCCGTGGCTGGCAAGGTGTCGGGATGAGGCACGAGACGGTGTGAACACAACACTGAAAAGAGCACGTTACAGACACACCACGGTGACAGAGGCATTCATGGTTAGAGGAAAGTGCACGTCGACACGCCAGAAATTTGCTCGGCTGCAGCTTTACTCCGCAGCCCCGGCTGCGGGAGGTCCCAGCTGGCCCCGCAGAGCTGAGCAGGCAGGGAGAGCACAGCGCTTTGGTTGATGAAAGGGAGTAAAAATATACGTTCTCCTCTGAGCTGGCCCCTGACAGCCTCCCTGGGCTCCAGTAGATGGGCACACCACACTTTATCACCAGCTGGTCCTGCCCCAGTGCTGGCCACGGGCACCCCAGGCACACACCTCTCCTACAAGGTGGCCTTTTCCCGTTATACTGGGCTGGTGAGCAGCCAGGGGGTCTGTGCCCATCTCGCTGCCACGATGCAGGCTTCAAAAGGTCAGCCCAAGGGGCTCTGGTCCTGTTACCATCACTGATCTCTTGCTTGGGGGGGACAGGGAGACCACTGAAGCTACCCACTAGCCCCAGATCCCAAATCCAGGTCCTTCACACGTGGCTTTCAAACATCTCCTGGTCCTCCTGACGTCCCTGCAATGGGGTGGGTGGCTGTCCCTGCCTAGTCCTCTCTCTGGGACTTCTGCCTCACAATCCCACTGGTGCAGCTAAGGGGACAATTCAGTTTGGTCTTGCGAAAGCTTCAATTCCTTACTCCAACCTCCCCCAAAAAAAACAACTGACCAAAACACCTTGCCTTTGCAGCACACCACCTCAAAGGGTCAACCAGTGGAGATGCCAACCCCAACAGCTTGCCCCCAGCCGCAGAGGCTGCCTGGAGGCTTCAGGCTGCAGCTTGTTAAAATGAGGAATATCAATCTCTTCCTCCTCCTCTTCCCCCTCCAGATTCAGCTGCACATCGCAGATCCATAATCGTTCAATCTGTACTGAATGAGGGTGAGAGGCTCAAAGAGAGGAAATTCTCCGCGATATTTTAGTCTGAATCACAAGGGAGAATTTACCTTCTGGCAACAGGGCTGGCAATGGGAAACGCATGCATGGTGTGCAGCAACACCGAGGAAGTTGCCTCCACTGCCTGAACATTGAAAGCAGCAACATTAAAATGGTCTCTGAGAGACTAGGAGGAGAAGAAAGATTCCTCTTTTGCATATGACAAATATCCAATTCTTGGGGTACACATTTGCATACCTAAAAACATTTATTTTTTGCACATTTTCAAGGACCTAAATGGGCTGGAAATTAAAGGAAAACCTCCCCAACGACTTCCAGGGGAAGCTCGGCTGCTGCAGCCATCAAGGGAAATACTTTTGTTATCCAAGTGTAAAAGTAAATGGTGAACTATTTTGATCGCAGACAGCCCGAGGCCAAGCCCTGCCTCCTGTTCTGGGTGTCCTTGTGCTCAGCAGAGCTGGAGCTCCTTCTGCTGAGCTGACACAGCTCGGGGTGCTGGGACCTGGGGTTTGGTCCTCAACACAGGACATCAGGGCCATGGGAGCGGTGGTTGGATGAAACTCCTAAAGTAAAGCCTGCAGGGGGATGAGCTGTAAATGCTGTGGGTTTTGGAAGAGGGAGAAACCTTGCTACGAGCTATCAGGGCTGTCCTGGGGTGGGCAACAAGGCAGTTTTATTGGTATAACCCCAGTGCTTGCTCTGTGTGCTCTCCCTGTCCTGCTCATCCCCGCGGGTCTCAGCCACGAGCAGCGATGTTTCCTCTAGGCTCCCTCTTAGGAAGAAAATAATTCAGTTTTAGCTGCAAAGGAAAGTGTCTCTCCCATGGCAACATCCCCGCGGCGAACAAAAAAGCAGGGAAAAAGTGAAGCAAGCAGAGGGGTCTCTTGCCTGGACTGAAGGTTTTTAATCCGGGAGAGCATGTCCAGGTGACCGGCCGAGTACTGCTCGATGACGTCCATCACGTCGTAGGGCCGAAGGCTCTCCTTAAATTTGCGCTTGGAGACGAGGAATCGCATAATGCTGCAGGAGAGGGAGAAAAAAAGGGGAAATCAAGTCCCTGGGCTGGAGCCTGGCCTGTGCAGTGGGAAATGAAAAAAACAACGCATGAAGGTGAGGGAAACTGGAATGAATCCCAGCCCTGCAAGCTTGGGGGAGGATGCAGCAAGAGGAGAGGGGATGGGGCTCGTAGCTGAAGTCCTGTCCGCGCCAGGGGACACCGATGCCCTCCAGACTATCAGCTGTGCAGGTCTCCTCTCTGCGCCACTTTTATAAATGTCAGCATTAAATCTCAGAGCTAGTGAGAACGATCGCTTGGATGCATCCCTGCAGGGGATTTTCCTGTTTCTGCATTTATTCCTTCCCTCAGCAAAAATTGCCCTTTCTGGCAGAATTTTCTGTAAAGGAGGGCAGGCCACCCAGGGGAAAAACAGCCTGCAGCACAGGCATTTCAGCATTTGCCATCTCTGCATGGACTTTACATTTCTTTTTCTTTTCCTATCATATCTTTTTCTGGACCATTTTCTCCCTCTCTTACCACACTGCCCTGATGCTGACTTTCAGTCCCGGCGTTAAATCTTCGGTCACAAACTCACAGTTGCAGCTTTTGTTCTCGTCGGGAATATCTTCTCCAGGGAGGCTTGCTTCTGGGTTGGGGAAAAGTAGGAATAAAAGACAGCGTGTTACTATTCCCCCACGCCAGGCAAGGAAGGGGAAACTGGGTTGCAAACAGCAACCCTGGAGGAAGCACCGAGAGATCTTTGCTGAGCATCCCAGTGAGAGCATCCCCAGCCACACTAAGGTGACATCCAGCAATGCAGGACCCATCCACCTCTAGATGCTTGACCCTTCCTCCTTCCTCAGCCCTATATAAATATAAAATTACCATGGATGTCAGCAAGGGGTTTCCTCTCTCACTATAATCCTGTACCCCGGCTAAAGGGCTGGAAGGGGTCACAGACATATTTAAGCACCCCAGGTTGCAGCTCTGCCCTTCCTAGATGGTGAAAAGAGTGTCAGTGTTACCCATGGGTTTTAAGGTCCCACAGGACCCCAAGCCCACACCTTCCCAAGCCCCCACCTTCTGAGTTTTGCCGGGACGCAGCTCCCTTGATGCGGAAAGCTTGCCGGGCTCGGCTGCGGTCTCCAAAACTCCAGCTCTTGGGCACCTTGCTGGGGCTGTCCTCGATGCTCTGGTCAGCGCTGGGGGACCTCCGGATGCCCTGAGCCTGTGGAGAGCCTTTCCCTTTGGTGCCAGCACCGCGGGGACTGGAGAAGACACGATCTTTCAAACTGACCTTCTGACTGTTCAGAGAAACACGTTGAAACAAAGACAAAAAGGAGACAGCAGGAGGAGTCATTCTGGAAACCACGCAGTCCTTCCCCACCAGCCATTAGAAACCAAGAGCACTTCCAAGCAGCAGTGAGATGTAGCTTTGCTGTTGGCTTTTCTTTCTTTCTTTTTTTTTTAAGATATATATTTATTTTATTTATTATTTTTTTTAAGCGTTGTAGAAATGTTTCCGCCATAATGAGTGAAATGGGAATGATTATTAAGAGAGAAAAAATAATGAGGACTTGAACAGAAGCCCCTCGTGGGATGCCAGGGCTGGCGGGACAGAATGACGTTAAACGATGAAGTTATGAGTCCTTAAATCACTGATCGGCTCCGATCATGAGCGAGGAAGCTTTTCTTTCACAACTGCCTTCCAAAACCCTACATCTGATAAGAAAATACCAATAAAAAAGCCTTTACCTTAGATATTTAACTTTACTTGGAAATACTTTATTTCTGGTGCTCAAACCTGTCCTTCCCCCTTCATTTACCCTTGTCCTTCCGCCCTCCTAAAATATGATCTGCCCCTTTTAGATCTTCCAAAGAGCATTTTTCCAGTCATATATTTAAATACTTCAATATGAACACTTAAATGCACAACTCCTTTATATCCTATAAAGATTCCATCTCAAAGCCAACTACCACCTAGCTGCAGGTCTGCTACAGGCTCCATAAATATGCAAAGCAGAATTTTACAGCTTCAAAATACGGCAATTTATTGATGTTTTTCTATTCGAATCCAATTTCCTTAATAATGCGTAATAATGGTTTGAAAAGAAGGTCACTGAGAAACCGTCAGCTGAGCCAGCTTTAATTATTTTCCAAATTCTGAAATTTGTAAATAAAAACTTCCATCCGAATGACGATGACAAATTTTCACACCAAAATTGCAAACCAAAAAGCTCGTGTGAATCTTTAGGAAAGGGCCAGCTTCTGAGAGACAGCCCCGGGGGAACCCAACTGCAAAGGGTTCTGGACAATTTGATATTCTCTGAATAGAGACTGATAATTAAAATCTACGAATATAGGTTTGACAACCGGTGCAAGGCACTTGTGCGTGGAGCTAAGATTTTGTAAACAGGTGACTCAAAACGGAGCAAACCCAAGGATTTCATTTCCAATACCCTGCACCATTGCAGCAGCCTCTTATCCTGCTGCTGCACACGCTCCGCCTCAGTTTGCAGGCACAACACTGCTGGAATTTTGATTTCCATGTTGGCTTTCCAGGTCACCAACCAAAGGCCTGTTTTTTTTTCTGTCTCTCGGCAATGCCACCTTAAAACTCAGAAGCAAATGCTCCTCCTTTGCTTTCAAACCCAGCACGAGATTCCTCAACCAGAACTTTGCTGCTGCTGTTTGAAGCAAAGCAAACTGCAGCTCCCTTCTCCCAGCTGCATCAGCTGCGCTGACAGCACCAGACATTTGTTTTTGTCAGGAGAGGAAGAAGGCGTGACTTGAAGACACACGGGGGGCAGATTTGTTGAGTAAGAAGGTGCTATTTTTACAAAGTCACTTCACATTGTGAGACACGGAACATTTACACGGGCAGCAAGGTGCTTAGGCAGCATTTACTGGCATTGCCCAGTGCAGGACAGGGCTGCCTCTGACCATTGGCTGGGCAACAACTGCAGGCCGAAGGATGCAGATAAAATCTGCTCGTGATCAAGTTTTGAGAAGAAAAGGAAAAGTAGAAAAATGCATCCAATTAACAATGCATTTTTAATTCGGTGAAACTGCAGAGACAGGTGCTGGAGATTTAATTTCCACCTGCAAAGTGCATCTGAAAGCCAGGGGCCAGCAGACATTCAGCACAGCTGAAAATCAGACGGGAGGCACAAATCCGTACAGGAATCCAGGAGCAGGCATGTGCCCAAATACCTTTCTGGATGTGAGCTTTGGGCCCTGATGCTACCAACAGCACCATACACAGCAACCAAATGTTGAAAAGCAATTCTTTCTCTGCGTTTCCTGGGTAAGAAGCCAGATTGAGGTTTTATTTGTCATTTCATCCTAAGTAGGCCATTTGGATTTTTTTTCTTGATTTTAGTTAATTAAAAAAAATAATAATATTCTGGAATCTACTGTATTTCAGTAGCATTAATGCACTGAATTATCCAGCCTTTTTTAAAATAAGTTTTACACCAAAAAAAATTGCAAAACAAGAACATTCAGAATTCAAAACAATCTCTTTGTGCCTCATCCCTGTTGCTCCCATCACCAATTTCAGCACGAACCCAGTTGCCTATCACTGAGTAAAGCAGGGCCTTTGCTTTGGGGCCCTTTCCATTTCCACAGTAAACGTGCTGCAGATGACTGCAAGACCCACAAAAGGCCAAAAAGAAAGCACTGAGCTCAGGGAGGAATCTGAGGGAAGGGTTTCAAGCCTGATAGCACAAGTGCAATACTTTTATATTTTAAAAATTCTCGTAGAAATCTGATGAACAATTAGGGTCTGGGTGGGTTTTGTTGCTGAGCACTCACTCCTCAGACAAAAACCCAACACCTGATGGAACTCTGGTGTTTCAACAAGGACGACATGAGACGATATGAACAATTCACTGAAGTTTTCCTTCTGCCATGCAATTCTCTCACTGGAAACGACACCTGGAATTCGCATGCAAGCCCAATCCCTGCAGAGGGGGATGCTGTTGGGGTCTGCAGGAGCTGGCGGGCAAGAGTCCAAAAGAAACAAATACATACAGAGAGATGTGTGTTGTCAGCTAATCCAAGATCATGTTCTCGTTTAACCAGAAAGTCATGCAGAGTGACACAGAGCGTGCCAGAGAAGTGGTTTAGGTGTCACTCAATGGGAAATGGACTTGGGATCAGTGGACATCATATGTGTGGGTGACATGAACACGAGGAGAGCGGTAATCCAGCCACACACAACACGAATCAAAGCTTGCAGTCATGATGGTGAGAGCAGCGTGGGCACACTGCTCGCACCTTGCTCGTTCCAGGGGGAAGGGAAGGGAAAATAAACACTGGCTTTGTAATCAGAGATTATGGGAAGCCGTAACAGCGTAATAGGATGTGCTTTGCTTCCTGGATCTTTGTAACTACTTTAAGTTGGCAGCTATTAAAAATGTTTCCGGTCTGACTTCAGGGAAGGTTCACAAGACTTTCAGATCTTGGCTTGAATTTACAAAGGATGCAAGAAGCTGAATTGACTTTTTTTTTTTTTTTTTCCTGTGGCTAGGCAGAAAACCGAGAGCCCCCAAGGGAGGAGCATGTAAGGACTGATCCCTATCCCCAGCACTTGACAGAAGGGTGCTCACTGCTTTAGTGGCCCAGCACTCAGCAGGAAAATGCATGAAAATTAACCTTTAAATGAGCTGCCACCCAGCCTCCTTAGGATGCTGGGGGCTTGAGCTCTTGTCTGAGCCCCTCTGCTACAGGGGTTCATTCCATACTCCTCCATGGTATTAAACCAGCACTTTTTAAAATATGGACTATAATATTGGCAGAAATTTTGGATCAATGAAAATAATCACCTGTAACTTCTTGCCATTGATTTTAAACTACGCTTGAGCAATTGCTTCATTCTCTTCTTTCATTTTGTAGGCCAAACTGACTTAGGCTGTCATGGCTCAGATCCACCTCAGCCAGTAAAAGTGTTTCTTCTGAAAAGCTATGGCCAGGAGAAGCAGGTTATCTCTTGCTGGGAAATGAGGCTGTTATTCCATCCGGAGCTTGTGCTGAGCTCATGGCGCATGAGAACAGCTTGTTAAAACCAGGCAGGAGAGCCAGGAGTGAATGATAGCCTTTATGAATCACTGGGCAGAAAGCAATTACTGGGGACATTAAGGCAAGGAAAGTATGTCTGTGTGTGCAAGGCTCGCCATGGCTAGAGCAGAAATCACCAGAGGACCAGGCTCAAGCCTGATTTACCTCCAGTGATTTCAGAAAAGCCATTGTGAAGGTGAACTCAGCCCTGCAAATGCAGCTGCTAGAAACAGAACAACCTGGGCATAAGAAAAACAAAAAGAAAATTCAGCCAATGATCAATGTCATGGTGAGTAATCCTCTTCTCTTCCTCACAACCGTGGTGTTAGGCTTGGGTTGAAGGAGGTCACTGAAATCACAGCTGGAAAGACTGGCACTGTCCCTGAAGCCACCACCTAAGCCTGGCCAGATGTGGGACCTTGGGCAAGCAAAGGGACACCAGATCCAAACACATCATTAATGCTGGTCTTTGGTATTTTGCAGCATTTCTGTTATGTTCTCATCCCGCTCTTCCTAACACAGGGAGGTTTTTTGGTTTGGGTTGGGTTTTCTTTTTATTTTCCCAAACTGATGTTGGGCACTGTCAAAACCCACACTGCACATGTCCTGCGTCTTCCAGCAGCCTTTAGCTATTTGCCAGCTCAACCAGAGCATAGAAAAACAGCTAGATTAAGTCTTCAAGCTTGGATGATTATTTCTTAAACAAGACTTTAAGAAATGCTGCACCCAGACCTGCAGGCCAGTCAAGGGCTCTGCAAACACCTTTCCTAAGCTGCTCTGTGTGCCATTTCCTCCTGCTATCAGGTTCAAAAGTCTCTTACAAAGCAGAACATGATAGACTTACTAATCTGGCTTGGTATAGTTACACTGGTGTCTAAAAAATGCACGCATTATTGTGTTTATTGACCAGAGATCATTGGTTTAGTACATTACGAAACCATGGCTCCTAAAAAGTTCTCTATTAATTTACCTCCAATGAGTTTTCAATGATTGCCTCATTGTTCACTGTGATTTCATTATATGCATCCGAGATGAAGGCTCCTTAGCACTCAGCCTTAGATGCATTGATGTGCTGGCATCTGCCCCTAAGAGTCTGTGCAGTGGCTGACTGCAGGCAGGTAGCCCAGGGGTCCAGGAAATCCAGATATTTCAATTATTTTTATGTCCTTCTAGGGTTGACCCACAGTTTTACTAATGCACAGAGTGTACAACACTATATTCACGATGCAAGTAACAAAGATGCCCTTGTAGCTACTCTAAAATTAAAGACTCCTTTGCAGCATGAAGCACATTCCATATTCCCCCTTTGCAAGGTCTCCAATGGACTAAGACGATCTTGAGATAATAATTTGTTTCATCCTCCCTTTCCCTCACAGAACTCAAGATGGAGGAGATGAAATGAGGACCACAGCAGGAAGGAATTCAGTAGAACATAGGAAAAATATACTGGCTTTACCAATTAAAAATTCATGCCTAGAAAGACATGCAAGGAAGACATTAAGATCAGAGTGGCTGATTTTCCAGAAAACAGAACTGGACACGGACAGGTGAGAGGAGAGCATTACAAACATCACTGCTTGTCTTAAACTCTGCCCAAACCAACCTCAGTGCTAAGCAATGAAAGGAGCCTTTCTGTGGGAGGAGTCCCTGCCCGCATTACATTTCATCCTCCAAGGATAAAACAACCTCACCTGGCAAATGGAAACACTACAGAGCGTGTGATAAACTTTCCAACTAGGCTATTAAACAAATCTTTGCTTTTTGGAAATGTATTGAAATGTTGTCCATGCAACCGATAATTACCCAATATTTAAACCAGTCCTTTCAAGGATGAATTTCAAGGAGTGCTAAAGTACCATCAAAACACCTAGCAAGAGGCTAACTCAAAGATTCAGGCTATTTATCCAGGTACAGTAGAATTTCCTATCAGAAACCTGCCATCATGACTATCAAACAAGAACTGCTGTCATAAAATCTAGGTCATGCCCCCTGACTCTTTGTTACCCACTCAGAGATGGGATTTACCACGCTACTTCTGAGCTTCTGGTACACACAAGTCTCAGATATGAGCCTTAGCCTCTAGTCTGACAGGTAATAAAAGTAACCAGCAAGGGAAAAAAAAATAGCAAGGAAGGAAAAGATATAAGTTGGAACAATTAATGGAGAAAATCAGAGATACATTTTTTTATTTTTTTTTTTTAATATAACTGTAGTTTATCGGCTTTCTGACGGAGACAGAGACTGGTGATTTTGAGAATTAAAATGGACTCCAAGAAAGAGCATGCAAAAATCCAGTTTCACAAACATGCTGCATCACTCAGTGCCCTGCCCCTCCTGGGCTTTCACCTGCCTGGCCTGGGGGGAAGAGCTGATGGGGTTCACCTGCCAGCATTCAAAGCATGCAAACTCTGGGCATTGGTAGTTGAAGAAGGTGCATGTCTGCTGCCGAAAAGCAATGTCTGGGGCAGGGGAAGATTCTTCCAGTGCAGGCACGAAAGTAGATATCTTTATACACAAGGAAAATAACACATGTATCTGTGTGCCCTCGTGGTGATCAGATGGGTGCGCTAAGGGATGCTCCCTGGGAATTCTCTGAAGCCACCTAGCAATTGCCGACTTGATGGAAAAGATGAAAACGCGGCTGGTACAAAATGTTCTGCTCTAGCTGTCTGTTCCCCACTGGATCTAGAAACAGACCCATTCACAAGGCCAATGTCAAGGCTAAGGAGAACCCGTATCCCCTACGTCTGGTGGGACAGGCTAAGATTAGTCCTTCTCTAGCTGCGTAGTAGAGGTGCTAGATAGGCAAGCCGTGGCTTCTAAAGGCCACACGACTAGGAAAGGTCAATTTGCAGTGTTCAGAGAGCCAAAGGGATGGTGATTGAGTGGAGGGGGGAAGCTGGCATTTCTCGTGCTACTAACTTCGTATTGCTGTGCAGTGCAATTCAATTTGCAGGGATTCTCTGGACCCTGAGGAGGGATGGAGTGATGGGGAGGAAGGGGTCTTGATTTAAAAAAACAAAAAGATTACTATTTTTTTTAATTTTCCATCATTTGTTAAACTTTGTTTCCTTGCCTCCTTTGTTGCTGAACAGTCACTGGCTTGCTAGCCCAGACCAAATTCCCCATCCTCATCTCTGTGATTCAACGAGTTCTGCATGATAAGCAGACAAGGACGCCGCTAATTTCGGAGCGGGCAATGGGGAGGCTCTTTCGCTTTTATTTTACTCATCTAGTACCTCTATTAAGCAGAGAAGTGATCAGAACGGGTGGTAGCAGGGTAGAGGGAGAATGAGCCGTGCAGCTTTTGATTAGTTCCGTGCGACGCATTTCCCGTGGTACCTAGAGTTTCCTGAGCAGCATCCGCAAAGTGACTCCCTGCACGGTTTGCTTTTACTGGAAATGAGGGGAGAGTAAAAATTAGACCTGGAAGCAAATGCCAGACAGGAAACTTTTGATTACTGACTCTAGGTTTAAAAGACAGCTGACTTGAGGGCCACGTTCATGACAGGATTTTTATGCTTGAGCATTAAATTTAAAAAAAAAGTAATTAAGGTGGTGTCTGAAACTTGTCTTGCTGTGGTCAATAAATGTCGTTATTAGAAATGACACATCCTGCTTTGAATTGGTGGCATCAGTTCATCTACAATTGAATGAGTCCTACAGGAAGACAATTTCCAACTGCATTGGGAACAAAAAGTATGTTCTTCTTCCTCTAAATGGATAAAAAAAGATCATATTTTAATTTTCTGGAGTATGGTGAGCCGAAAATTTAATTTGTATTCTCCAGCAACACCTGAAATGGTTGAATTTATTCTTAAAAAAAATTAAAAAATAAAAAAATCTCACCAAGTGAGCTAGTTAATCTCTGAATTATTTGCACTACTCATAAAGGTAATAGCATTACATTAAGCCTGGCATTAAAAAAAAATCCATATAAAAAAATGGAGTGTGGTGCAGTCCTTTACAGGAAGGCATTTGAACATCAGCGTTCACATGCTTGGTTTTCGTTGTGTTTGTCCAATGGCCCCTAACACTTTTGGGGTGATTCAGGCTTTGTGGACATCCCACCACGGCTCCGTGAGCCCTGCCCAGAGATTGCCACCCATGAGGGTTCTCCAGGCCATGGAGCAGCCCTCTGCCTGTGGCAGGGTGATGGGGTGGCCCCAATTCACCCCCTGGGGCACCAGCACGCAGCTGCCCACCAGCGTTCCCTGCTGAATTCACAGGCAGACTGAAAAGGATGAAAGGGCACAAAAACCCAGTCTCGTTTTCAGCTCGAATTCAGCAGTCGGAAGAGCTCGTGGGCATGCACAGAAGGAATTTGTAGAAATTCCTACTGCTTCGTGCTAGGTGCAAGCTCGGGCGATGCCACTCTCCCCTTCCCGGGCGCTCCTCGGGTGCTCAGAGCAGGACCCCACGTCCCCAGGACTGGTGGCACTACTGGGGCTGTCCTGGAGCTGGGGTCCGGGCATCGCAGCATGGGGTGAGATATTGAACATGCAGAGCCCAGGGGGGATGGATGGGTTCCCCGGGCTCCCCGCCTCCTCTGCGGTCCCTACAGAAAGATGCAGTCCCTTCCGTGCAAATAATCCGCTCCCCTAAAGGCAACTGATTATTTCCAGATTACTGTCAGTCCCAGCATGAGTCTCTGACACCGGTTTAATGGGTTAAAAGGCCAAACACCAACCCAAGCTAACACAGCCCTGCGGGCTCCTAGGGTTGACACCGGCTCCCACAGGCAGCAGGGGTTGGTGCCACCCCAGGCTGGGGGAGCAGGGGCCCAATGAGCCAACCAAAGGCATCCTCCAGTGCGTACAAAAGCCTTAATCACACCCCTGAGCAGAGCTTTTAGTGTCGTGTGTATCTCAGACAGACATATACATACACTGATATAGAGAGATATACGCACAGATATACATACACATTACAAAGTAGCCCAGTCCAGCATTCACCCAAAATAACAGCCAAGGTCTTGCTGGGTTCATTAGGGTCGAGGACAAACCACAGCTGAGGACAACCTTTTAAAGAGGTTCCTCTCATTACCTCTAGAGCTTAACTCATGCTGGACAAAGTAATCTGACTTTTAGCTTCCTAGTTCCTCCTTATGTTTCTTTTTTTTTTTTTTTTTTTTTTTTTTCTGATATGAATGCATTACTGTGATCATCTGGTTCGTTAATTTTTAGCTTTTTGCCCAGTCATATTTTGGAAAACACAAGAGGAACAAATCTGGTTGTGGCTGCCTTCAGATGTGTACCAAACCATCTGGGAAGGAGCATCTGGAGCGCACATTTCATACAGGAGCCTCCGTAGCCCTGGCTAACCATCCGTTTGCCTTTTTGACATTACAATCAGAAGACAAAATAAACAGAGACAAGATGCCACAGTAAATTTTCAGCCCGATTAGCATACGAGTAACCAAAACCCCGTCAGCCTCTCCGAATTGCTCACTTTGTGCAGCAGGCGGCTGCTCCTCCCGGCCGATGCACAGCACCGGGTGGATGCGGCGCCCAAAGCGATTGCTAATAGAAGAGTTTCTGTAAGCAGTTTTAAAAAGTGGGAGGAAAATAGAAAGGGCGAAAGGGTCTGTAGCAAAAGGCCAGCATCTTTTCTGATCATGGCAGCCTGGGCTCCACGTCATGGGAGCTGAGCTCCTGTCCCCCCAGAGCAGCCCAGCATTTGGTCAGAGATGGATGCAGACAAGCTCACGGAGGGAAACAAAAGAGAGATGACAGAGAAAGGTCAGAACCTGTCTCCCAGCCAGGCTGCCCCAGTGTACGCCAAGACCCAACCAAAGGCCACCCGAGTCATTCCAGGTGACCCCGAGCCTCCGCTATGCTAACCCGGTCACCTCCCGGTGTCCTCCCAGCCCAGGCAGCAGCTCTCCCAGTGCTGCCTCGACAGAAATCAGCACAGCCACAGCAGCACTGGAGTCAGAGGGCAGCATCGTTGCTGACGCACAGGCAAGACCCCATGGGCTGGAAGGGCACTGTGGATGCTCCTGAACCCGGCAAGGCAATGCTTGTTCTGCACAGTGTGTTCCCACGAGCCAGGCCAGCATCTCTGCTCTGACTTCAAATATAGTAAGAAGCAGCACAGCAGAAAAGCCATTTCTGTTCTGTTTGCTGTAAGGACTTTGCAGGGTGTCTGTTGTGGATATAGGAAATCAGCCACTCCCTACACACAGGGACAATCAGAGCAAAATGCAGCTATGCCTAGATGAGAGAATATACATTTCACCACTGCAGTGAAATGGAAAGTGGTAAATCCTTCACTGGCCAAAGCAGTAACAACACGGTGCTGGGGTCTGCTAGCAGAGATGATTCAACCCGAGGAGTTTCCTACATGAAAAGGTCACCACATAAAACAGACCACGGATGGGTGATACCCTGTCGGGTGGGCTGGCAAAGGGGATGAGTTTTCTTGTGTCAGGATGACACACTGAGCATCACTGTGAGGCTGCTGAAAATCAAAGTGTGGGGGACTGTAAGAGATTCAGAGATTTTTATTCAGGAAAATAGCTGGCCTGGGGCCCCTCTTTATATAGGGACATCCGTGCAAAATGCCTTCCTGAGGTCTGAGACATTATCAGAAAGAAAAGGGCAGCGGGAGCAGGTAGAAGAGATTTTGTCCTAATGAAACAAGAAGGAAAGAGCTTTGGCTTTGCTCTGTCAGCTGAGCTGAACAGTCTGGAAAGTCCTCTGTGGTCACATATACGGCAGCCACAGACCTCAGCTTAAGCACTCCTGGATTCAGGTTTAGCTTTTACAAGGGAGGGCAACAGCACCATCGGTGTCACCAGAGACAAATACAGGAGCAGGAAAGCAGTGTTTGGATATTACCCTGATGAAGAAGCTATACATAGTAAGAAATACTCTGAAAAAGGGCAGTGAAAGGTTATTTTTACTTCTTCCTGCGACAGAAGATTAAGAAAGCAATTTTGAAATTGAACAGGAAAAACCTGCAACTTCTGTGAAGAAATATTCTGTCTAACCTATTGTACTCAGTGCTGAAAATGAACCCTGCGAGATGGAGCAGAGCTAAAAAGGGAAATACCCGCAGAAGTAAGACCAGTGCCTGTGACTGCAGGGACGCAGGCTGGTGTGACCCTATGAGGGACCATCCGTCCTCAGATTTCTCCAGCTATGGAGCTGATTGGGTTGAAGAGAGATTTCTTCTCGCTGCAGTCATGTGGCTGCGAGGAACATGGATTTACCCTTTGATGCAGCCAGTGTACGCGCTGGCTGAGATGGGGCAGCGAAGCAGCCAGGGCCTGGGGTTAAAATTCTGTCCCTCCTGATGCCAAGGGCAGGTGGCCGAGATTTCAGCCTTGCTCTGCTCCCAGAGAGCACTGCCCTGTTTTAATAAAGCTGGATGGAGGCTGCCTTCACTCTCACTGCACTAGCAGATACCCCAAATAAGAACAAAAAATAAATAAAAATTCTGGCTGGTTGAAACATGATCTTGGTGATTTGATTTACTTGGCAGGGAGTGGATGGAGTGCTATGGAGGTTCTGCTTGCAAAGAAAAGCTCAAATGAAAGACAGAAAAAAAAAAAGAATAGGGGGTGGGGAAGGAAGGGAAGAAGGAGGAAAACAAAGAAGGAAAGATGAAATTTCTTTCCTTTAGTTGGCACTGTATCTGCCCAGACATCTTTGGTTGGATTTTGTGCTAGGAAAAAAAAAAATTAGTTTCTGTCCTCTGATAAGCTAAAATGCACAGCAGAAAGTTACATCTGCAAAATGCCAGGTTGTAGTTATGCTTCTGAAAAACATGTCTGCAATATCTTCTGCAATATTTAAGCTGTTAGCTAAGTTCTGAGATATGAGATGGAAAATCTGAAAGTCAAGCAGATGACCTCCACAGATCATCAGTTTTGTGTCTTGTTTCCTAAGGGGAAAAAAAAAAAAAAAAAAAAAAAAAAAAAAAAAAAAAAAAAAGGAGATTCAATCCCAGAATTACTTCTTGAAAGAAGTGGGAAAATAGAGGAAAACTTCCAGAATTAAATAGTTCTAACAGGACAAAAAGTATCCCAAAAGTATCCCAAACACCTGACCCATTGCTTTCCCTGGGACATGTGAATAGCCAAAGCTCTCCCTGAGGTCAGATTTGTGGCTGCCCTGGGAAGGTGCTCGCCACATCTCGGAGGCGCCCAGACGAGCACTCTCTGCACGTGGACTCAAAGACAGGGCAGGGGCTGTGCTTCACCCGCAGGGTGGGAGGCCAAAGGGACATGCAGAGCAGCGTGTCTCTGCCACCCAACGTGGTGCTGTGTCACAGAGCCCTTCTGTGCCCTGCAGCCAGAGGCATTCAGGAGCTGCCAGCTCGGCGGTGATGGCTTTGTGCTCCCACATCCCCACTACACCAGGCGAGGACACAGGCAAGGCATCACCCGCTCCCTGAGCCTGCTTTAAACCGTTTCAGAAAAGAAAGCAGCATAAACCAGAGCCCTGCTGTCGCCCCGGATAAAGGTCTGCCAGCTCTCCCCGTGCTGCCCACCGCTGTCCCTCTCCCCCTACAGCCTCGCTATCCTCATAGCCACAGCCCCAGGCAGACTGGAAGGAAGATCTGATTTAAGGTCCAGCGTTACACGTAGATACATCGGACTGCCACAGCACAGAAAAAGCACGTCAATACCTAGAATGCTTCCCTCGATGGCGCCACGACATGGTACACACACGCACACACGTACATAGAGATCTACGGGTAATGCATGGGGATGGCGTGCTGGCAGTGATACAGACCTTGGCGATGGTTCGGGCTGCTGCTCTTTCCTTTAAACAGAAGCAATAGTACATTAGCATGGTGTCAGGTGGCAACAGATGTTGCTGCTTCACTGTTAAAACATAACGAAAAGACAATACCAAACAATACAGCTAAGTGGAAAGTTGTGGACAGAAGAGAGGGAAAGGAGCGCTTAATTCCTGGAGTTTCTGGCCTGGACAGGAGATCACTGGAGACTCACACAACCTCAGAGAAGACACATACAATGCACAGGGCTGAAGAGTTGATCCCAACCCACCCTTGTGCCTACACAGGACTGAGACACCTCACGGCTGTGTGATTTGTGTGAGCACAGGAGGACTTCTGTGGGCTCAGAGAGCGGCCCCTTTCTTTGGAAATGCGTGGCCTTGAGTGGTTTCTGCATGTAGGGAAGGATTTGAACATCTCCTGTGACCCTGGGGTATCTCGTTATCCTTCCTGGCCATCAGGACAGAGCTAACATCAGACCTGCTGATGCATGGCTTCACTCCCAGTGCTAATGCATAGTACTGGGGGGGTGTTGGTGGGAAGGGGTACAGACCCTTGGCCCCAAGGCCCTAGCACCCCTAGCATCCTTTCTGCCTCCAAAGCCTTTGGCAGATACTTTGCCAAAGGCACCACTGGGGGAGTAGGAAGCCACAATTTTTGCAGTCAGCCTCCTTCTGAGATCCCAAACCACTTGATTGTCCTGAAAAATCATCACCTGCAAAAGGATAGACATAGCACCACAAGCCAACACAAGGCCACACTAAAAAAAAAAAAAAAAAAAAAAAAAAAACATTTCACTGACCAGGCAGCTTAGTGGCATTTCTCTGCAGCAATGAGGAAAACTTGTTCTGCTTTCAACTATTCACACCTTCACGGCAGGAAACTGCAAAAACTAGCCCTGAACCATCTTTGCCCTTGCAACTCCAGAAGAGAGGGAGCAGATTGTGTATCTCAGCAGAGAAAAGTCTGCTTCCTCTGGCACCTGGCACAGACTGTCTCTGGTGGGGACAAACTGGACTGCAAGAAGAGCTGGGCAGGAGGAGCTCGACTGCCTCGCAGCGTGATGCTGTACAAGCCCTGGTCCTGCCTCCACCCCGAGCTTAGACCCTGAGATCTGCACAGACCCCGAATCCTGTCCCTTGTGCTGAAGGCAGCGGCCTGGAGAGACTAAAAAACGCCCCCCTGCCCTCTACTTATTGCTCTGCCCAGTTTCAAAGCCTGGCCCCAGGCACTATCTCAGATATTCACACTTTAAGTTTTGCCATCAGACCCATTTGCCTCCAGATCTCCATGCCCTGGAGGGACATGCAGCCCTGGGGCAGGTCCTGTCCCAGCCCAGCAGCCCTGCTGCAGCAAGGCCAGCATCTCTGCTCCGTCCCCAGGGGTCTGCAGCTCCCCTTTCACCAAACAGGGCACCCTGGCCTGCTTGAACCACAAGAAATGACCCTTCCTGAGTACATGTTTAAGCTGCAGGATGCCTGGCCTTCTGGGGCAGTAATTTATACCTCGCCACAGCAAATTTAGCAAAACTGAGGTGATGCTTCTGGCAGACACTGATTGGTATTCCCCCAACAGAGATGCTGTGGGATCAGCAGAGAGCATGGGGCATGGCTATGGTGGCTGTTCTGCCACACGGAAACGTCAGGCTTGGCCTGATGGATTCACAGTGCAGGTCTGGAAACCAGGATGGTTTCCCAGAGGATGCTCACAGCAACACTGCTCGTTTGACCCACCACCACGATGTGCTGTGTTCCAACTCAGTGGGATCTGTGATTTTTTAACCTGGTTATGAAGCCATAGGAAATCAGGACATGCTGTATGGTCTGGGGCAAGAGACTACGAGGGTGTCCCTTTTCTTTTTCTCACCACTAACATCTTGCCTGCTCTCAGGGGGAGGCGAGGAAAGGTTGGAGGGAACAGGGAATGAATTAGCACATCGTGGGCTTGAGTCTCCTCTGAGGGTGGTGAAGAACAGAAAGGTCAGAGGAAAACTGGGAACACTACCTTGATCTGAACCTCTGAAAATACAACTTTGCATTTTCAGCCAAGCACTGTAACATTACTCCAGAGACAAATTAGGCTGAAGAAATGCATGTGCAGCATGGAAGAGGGATAGGGAGGAGGTCGCTGAACAACCCATGGGGATCAGCTGCCAAAACCTCTCACATCTTCAAGGTTGTCAATATGCAAAAGGCAGGAAAGGGGAGAAAAAAAAAAAAAAGAGAGAGAAAAAAAAAAAAGGTAGTGAAGTGTGAGCTTTCCAAGCTCTCCTAACTCTGCTGCTAACCTGAATGTTAGTCCCGATTTGCTCTTCAGGTTCCTCAGGAGCTCCAGCTGGTTCAGAGGCGGGATGAGTCTAGAGGGAGAGAAGAAAGGTGGTTAATATTCAAGCACAGCTGATTTCAGAGCCTCCCACCTTGGAAGCTTTACCCGCTGCCCCATCCTTTTAATTAGAACCAGCCTTGTGCCACCAACTGCAACTGGGGACAGCTGGGGAAGGCTGGAGGGGGTTTGCCTGCTGCTTCCAGCAGTGCCCTGCAGCAGAGAGGTGGGGAAGAAAAAGAGGGACAGCAAGAGAGAGAGAGAAACTTGTCTGCTACACCGGGCTCTTAACCTTCCAAAGAGGCTGCCAGGGTCTCTGAGCAGCACCGTGGTAGGAGCTGTTTTACTGCCTGTGGGCAGTGGTTTGTTTGGAGGTCAGTGCTTTGGCTGTGTATCAAGTGGAGAGAGGCTCCAGTGCTGGGGGCAGATGAGAAAATTCAACCCTGCTGCTCTCGGGGCAGGGAGATGGGTGAGAAGGAGCAGCCTGGGAGGCAGAGGGGACAGGGACCTGAGGCCAGGAGCATCCCAGGAGAAAAGGCAGTGTGCTCTGGGTGAAGATTAGCTGGTTCCCTGCTGTCTGTGTCAGGTTTTGCCCCCCAAAAAGAGGCATAATCACATATTGCCATCTGGATCTGGGAGGAAGGCGGGGTTTCTTTTCTTTCTCATTAAAAAGAGACTGACAATGGAAATCCTGGTGAACAATTAAAAAAAAAAAAAAAATAAAATAAAAACAAGTTACTACACTGTTTTTCTATTCCTTATCTTGTGTTTAAAGCCACTAAATTAACTCCCTTTTCCACCTTTGCTTTCTTTGGTTCAGAAGAGGAAGCCTGACTGTGCAGAGCAGGGGGCGCGCTGCGGCCTTCAGGCCTGGGGCTCGCTCCATAAACATTTTGCATTGAAATATCCTCAGTCAGGGCCCAGGCGGGACTGATGTGAGCTGGAGGTGTTGAAGAAGGATGGAGAACACTGCACATGGTGTGGAAGAGCAGCATCGACTTCAGAGCTTGCTCTGGGACTTTGCATTTGGGGTCGAGGCCTATAGGGCCCAGCCTGTGGCTTGCTGCAGGATCCTTTCTGGGCCACCAGCATGCCAATATCAAACTGCTGATATGCTACACATCATGACTTGGCCTAGGGGGTGTGAAGTCAGCAGAGCTGTTGCCTCTGGTTGTGCTTGGGACAGGCGAGCAGGAGGATGGGATGTAGGCTGGACGGGGTGCTGTGCGGCTGGGGTGACAGCCCAAAGGGCCACAACCCCCAGAAAAGGTCTGCTTGCATCTGCTGGAAAATAAGCCATGCTGGTTTTAATGAAAGCAAGGAGGATCTACTCAAACTGCCCCAAACTGCAGCTGAGGACTGGAAGGAAAGGGTTGCAAGCTCTTGCACTCCCCTCACAGACTGATCTTGGCTGTGGTGCTGTAAGAAATGGGGCTGTTGCTAACCATAAAATAAAGGCAAGGATATTTATACCCACATTTTTCCAGCCATTAAGACACAGTTTTACAGTTTTCTTCTAACTGAAAAAAAGCAACTGGAAACGCCTTTCCTCTGCATGCGCAAGGCACATACTCAAAATGCAGTTGTTCAGCAGAACAGCTTCGGTGTTCACAAAATTGAGGCAATCAGAAAAATTTCCAATCCTAAGTATGGAGAAAAGAATAAAAATAGGCCTGAAAATTTTGGCTCAGCTCCCCAGTCCGGCTCTGTTCACTTCCACCCAGAGAAGAGCACATCCTGATCTGATGAATTAATGATCCTCTTCACTCAAGACGCCAGGAAGAAGCTGACCTTGGTGCACTGGCGCAGTGCGAGTGTTGGGCTGCCACCTCCATTCAAACCCACTGCAGGGTTTGCAGCTTCATTCCGAGATGGGAGAAAGTGGTACAAAAAATCATGCACAATATGCATGAAGAGGGCACAACTATTTTTCTTCAGGGAGTCAGTTTCCTAGAGAAGTCCATGAGCAGCAGAACACAGGACACCAGCCCTACTTTCTCCAGCTGGGATCACAAATGCAAGGCTTCGATGCAACTCAGAGCTCAAGACCCCTTTAGCTATATTGGAGGATTCAGGACCCCAGAAGGGTCCTTTCTTTGCACTAGCTCATAATATGAGGTCCACACTGTGCTGAAGGTGACAAGCTCTTGAGCCACCATAGATGCTTCCATGCAAAGGTGGGGACACACAAGCAAACGTGGAGATTCCCTGTTTCTGCTATTTCTGCTGTAGGGTGGTGGGCATGGGAGATGCATGATGGAAAAAAAAAATGCTTTCCTGAAAATACAGTTATTAAAAAAGTGTGTTAATCAGCCACATACTTGACCTAAAATTTAATCTGAACTGAGCACTCAGTCTAACCTGCCATTACAAGAGCAGCTTGGAAAACTGCTACTGCATTGCATGAATTCACCAGAACCTCAAAGAAAAAACAGTGCCTGTTAACTAAGGGCTCTGCAAGGCACTTTAGCTGAGCCTTGCTATAACACGCTGGACAGAGGGCACCCTGCACTGGTGTGTGTGTGCTCGGGGACAGGTGGAGCTGGTGCCATCGTGTCCTCAAAAGGCATGGAGAAAGGACCTCCGGCTGGGGCGGCTCACGTTTTCTCTCTCTCCTCCCAGTCCGTGTGTCAGTTGTTAGCAAGGGAAGCAAGTTTTGGTTAAAGGGGAGTTAGGTGAGAAGATCTGCACACCACAGGAGCACACACAGTTCATGCTACCCACCAGAGCACACATCTGCATCGCCGGCTGCTGCAGGGGACCCAGCGGTACCTATAGCTGCTTCCCGTCACCCACCCCAGAACTGCACAGAGAAACACCACACTAACTCCAGTTACAGGCTCACCCAGCCAAAAGGAAAGTGAATTTGCTATTCCTGGTAGCACAGATAACGTTCAAGCATTTGGGGACAGTGGGGGATATCATGCCTTCGGCCAGGACATCATCAAAACCCCACAACACAAAGAGGGCAGCAGCACACAACAGTACACAGGAGCAAACACAGACACACACACAACACGCACACAGAGACGATGATGATTTTTTTGAACAGCCCCAGTATGAGCGATTAAGCAGAGGGTGACAAGGAGATGGATACTGGGATGGGGACTAAAATGAGTCTCCATGCTGTGCTGGAGTTCCTACGAGGAGCCAGTTATTACCCTCACCATGACTTTATGTCTCCAGCCTAAGCTGTTCTTCATAACTGGGAACATTTATGAAGCTTATAAAATATTTTAATATAAGAACTGGAAGGGAAGAGTTGTGGTTTTATTTTACTTTCAGCAGTAGAAAAGTGCCCAATTCTCAAAGCAGGCTGCTGTTCTGCACGACGTAGCATGCATTCATAATCTTACACTTGCAATCACTGATGCAATTTGCTGTAAATTAAGCACACAGACAAAGTGGTAAGTGCGATTCACTAAGGTGGTAAAACTTGCATCTGTGGAAACTGGAACCAGGTTTGGAAATCGGGCACTAAATCACATCAGCCTTAATGGTGTTAATGCATTCTGTGAAGATTTAAACTGCTCTAGGAACAGAGCTTGGCCCACAGTCTTGAAGATGTGGAATTAATGGCTTGCATTTATTCCACATCTTCAAATATTGACTTTCCTACACCTTCAGATAACTACCTCATATAAAATATGCCTATAATTTGATATACCCTTTTCTGCAGAACCTGAGATAACGTTATTTGTAATAAATCTTACCCAGCCATTTACATGTCTTTTTGGTTGGACAGATCCCAAAAAGTTAAGCCTCAGAAGGAAATAACTGGGACAAATAACTGCTTAGCTCCAGGTCTCAGAAGGAAAAACTAAAACATAATAACCCTGCTGAGATGGAACATCCCTTTATCAAACCTCAAACTGGATTACTGGGGGGAAATCGTGAGTGATCATTTCAGTTAGCATACCAGACCTGCATTCAGTCTCTCCCTCCTCCTCAAAAGCAGGCACGACCACTGCTGTGATTTAATTCTGCACTACCACTGATGTGTCCCACGGTGCCACCACCAACTCTCACAAAAACAAAGGAAGCAGACGTGGTGTAACCTGGTGGGCACAGCTCCTACAGCATGAAGTGAGATAAATGGTACACTGATGGAGAGGGAAAAAAAGGGTTGGGGGAAGAGGAACACACTTGAGTGATGGAAGAAGGGAAATAGAAGTATGAACAGGGAAGGTTTCTTGTTAAGCGTTGTTATGATTTGGAGGAGGTTGGTAAGACCATCAAGAAATCATCCTTTAAAAAAAAGCAAGCTTATCAAGCACTCTCGCATTCTCCTTCCTTAAATCGACATTTTGGCAGTTTCCCAACACCTGTGTGTGTACCAATAGCTAAAATGTGCATGGAGGTGCATGGAGTTAGTTCGCAGGCAGCAGGATGAGGAGCCTGGTTTGCACTTTCACTCATTCCTTTGAAAAAAACTGATCTTCAGAGGTTTCTGGTTTCGCTTTTTTAATTAAAAAAGGCTTTGCATGTTACAGTCCCAAACGAAGAACAAGGAGTGACATGACACACAGCTTCAGTCACATGCACTTCATACCTGGAGGCACCGTACGTTTGCGTTTGCGTGCTTTTCAAGTGTTTTCACCAAAGAAAACCAAAGGGACAAGAGAAAGAAATACAGGTCGGAGGGGAAGGGGGGGGGTGGGGGGGGAATGGGGGTGGAGGGGAGAAAAGAAACAGAATAAAGAAAATTAGCATATGAACGAAGAGTATCCCCTGGTGCAGATGCACTGGGACCAGGCGTGCAGGTGAGCACTGAGCGTGGGCTGAGCTCGTTCCCCACTGCAGCCCTCACGCCACTGTCACCCTTGGGCACAGACTGCTGGCACCTTGCTCCGAAAGCAGATGGGCACCACAGGGCAGGGAAAATGTAGGGTCTCAGAGAGCTTTTGGGAAGCATCCACGGCCCTCAGTCCCATCAGGCAGGGACTCCTTGGGCCAGATGGATGGCTCCAATGCCATATTCCAGTAGGTTTTTTCCAGTGAAAACCAGTCTATCAACAGAGCTGAGATCAAGGCCTTGTTCTCAGGAGTGATAACAAAGACCAGATTCTTTCCTGAGCAAATCCAGTGGCTGATGTGTATCAGGTTAAAACGTGCAGGCACACCAAGCTGTGCGTCCATCATGACCCCAAAGGGAACCTGCATACACAGGAGCCGCACGCACATTGCGGGTTTGCTTCTGCTACATTTTGAGTTGAAAGATCCAATCTGAGCTTCTCTCGGAGACCACCATATTTTCCCCAGAGGGGCGAGACCAGCTCTACCGCAGTGATCCAAGTGATGTTCTGTGAAGACGTGAACTCCTCCAGGGCACGTGCACCAATTTTGGGCTACCAAGCAACCAGTCTTTTTCCGAGGTGCCTTGGGAAGACGAGTTCAAGTCACAGGGCTCCTTCCAGGAGGAAGAAGCAGCCCGATGTTGAGCAGAAAAGGTGCCGAGACAGCGGTGCCTGCAGCTCACCTCCAGCAGCCGGGAGGGAGAGGGGAGCACCGTGTCCCCCCTACCCACATCCCAAGCACGGCGTGCGCCCCAGCTGTACGTCAGCAGCCATTGCCTTAACGCGGCATGGGGCTCGATGTGCACGGCTGGCAGCACACGCCAGCTGGCTTAGGGAGGAGGGTAGGAAGGGTAGATGGACAGTGTGTGAGAGAGATGGAAGCGGCAGCCAGAACATACAGTTACCCCCTTTTTTTTTAATTAGAGGAAAAATATTTCCAATTCATTTAGGTGAATGCATCCAAAATGGACTCAAAAGATATTCACTCCTTTCTTGGTTAAAAGAAAAATAAAACTGCCAACAGCTGAAGGCATCGGTGCAGCTGGGGCTCACTCTCCTGGTGATTCCTACTGCCTGTGCACGGACAGGAACTGGGGTTTTGGGGTGAAGCTGAGAGCGGAGAAACCTGTGCTCGGGAAGCACAGGATGCAATCTTTCTTGGGTAAAAGGGTGTCCCTGTATGTCTGGCCGCGTGGTAAGTTCAGTCCTTCAGAGAGCAGTAACACCTGACAAAGTCCACCGAAGCCAACCCTGGTGCTCTGAGCTTTGCAGTGGACTTTGGGCCAGGCTCTGGTCCTCGTCCTCTCCAGCAGCTGACCTCAAGCAGAACCCCAAAAATAGGGCAAGGAGATCAGACACCAAGAGGGAGAGTTGGATGAGTGGGCTTAATGCTATTGGGAAACAATTTGGTTCCATTTCGTTGGGTGGTTGGGATAGTTTTTGTTTTTTTCTTAAAGCAAAATCTTGAAGTCAGTTCATAAATCTCTTTAGGGGAAAAAAAAAACAACCGATCAGACACACACTGGGAATGAATCCAACGAAAACTTACTGACCACGACAATGTGACTTCCAACAGGCTTTTAAGATGGATTAACAGACTGGCCGCTGCATTTGAAATATGGGCTAATGCTTACCCTGGGAAATGTATGCACATCGTCTTCTGGAGGGCTAAAAGGCACCACACAGATAAAACACAGAGGGATTTTGATTCACACCTGCACTGGCACAACCCGGTGCTGGACAACAGCTCCGCATCGCAAGGAGTAGGGTCCACAAGGAGCCCCAAAAAACCATGAAGCTGCAGGAATATCTAACCAACATTGCTGACTCCTGTACAAACCCAGAGAGATCCGGGCAGCCCCCAAAACACACCACAAAGGGATGCACAGCCCTGCCCGGGCTGCAGCACAGTGTGAAGTGGAAAATTAAGGGCAATGTTTTGCACTGTAGCGTCCAGGGAAAACCCCTGATGCTGATGACATTGAGAACGTGCCCCTCTCCATCAGGCTCTGAATTCCCAAGCCCCTGCTCTAACCTGGGTCCTTTCGGCTGATGGAGCTGCCAACAACAAGTTCCCCCCCTTTGGAGCAAGCCGGACGGATGCTGGTAAAACACTGCAGTGCTTTATCAGCATCATCCGTCACGGCACTGCCGCCCTTCCCTACTCACGTCAACACTTGGTGATGGATAAATGAAACGCAAGAAATGGGAAAACACTCACTGAATCCTGATTTGGTTTTTCTCCTCTTAGAGAGAAAAAAAAAAAAGGAAAAGGAAAGGAAAGAGGGATGGAGGCCAAATGCACGTGGCCAGCCCAAAGGGACAAGAGTGTGCTGAAAGGCAGAAGGACCATTAGAGACCGGCTGGAACAGCAGGGAGAGCCCAAGTGGGCGCGAGGAGCTGCACACAGGGCGAGGAGAAGTTTACCTAAGGTCCAGGGCAGCTCGGGAGTCTTCACACCTGGGCACGGCAACTGTCACAACCCAACGCAACTACCCCCGGGCGTGGAGAAATAAGGGTGAAAAGAAGAGCACATACACACACACAGAGACGGAAAGAAAAAAAAAATTACAGGGAAATTAAAATCGAGTCAAAAAGAAACACAAAATAAAACAAAGAATAATAAAAAAAAAAAAACTCCAAAAGAAAAAGCATATACCAGCTCTTGAAATCAATTTTTTAAAAAACTTAAATAAATAAACCAAACCGTATATCCAGATAACGAAAACTAAACATGGAGACAGCGGCATGAGGAGGTGGGCAGTGTGAGGAGGAGGTACCTGTACATGGGGACGGTGACGGTGCGCTCGTAGTACTGCCAGGTGGAGTGCAGGTCCGTCCGGGACAGGTTGGTGGCGTAAAACCTCCAAGCCGCCTGTGGAGGAGATGGGTGGGATGGAGGATGCTGGCACAGCTGGAGGTGCCCTTGGTATGACAAACATCAGCCAACTCCAGTTTTGCCCCTTGTCTGTGGGACAGGTCCAACATTTTGCCCTCTCCTTGATTTGATATGTGACAAATCTGGGGTGCTACCGTGACAAAAGGCTGTGGGTACCGGGCACTCGCTGTCAGGAGGAGGTCGGGTACCAGACACGTGCTGCTGCACATTAGGAAGTTAAAAAAAATGCGAAGAGAGGAGCAGGAGAATGTAAAGTGACTCTCATTTCA
The DNA here is from genome assembly GCF_047663525.1 of Anas platyrhynchos. NCBI lineage: Eukaryota > Metazoa > Chordata > Aves > Anseriformes > Anatidae > Anas > Anas platyrhynchos. The sequence continues at coordinate 16,402,405 of NC_092607.1, forward strand.
AATCTCCGAGATAGACACCAAGGCCAGCCTTCTGTGCAGACATCTGTTATCATGAAGAAAATGCTCCCAATTGTAACTTTATATCAGTATAAATATTCTCTTTAAAAAAAATAAAAAATTGGTGAAAACAGACTGTCCTAGTGTGTTTGTCTCACTGCACTGGGCTGGGTTTCGTTCCTTTTCTCCCCCAGATTGCCTACCACATATGCTATTTTCCCATGGCTGACTTCCTGGCATTTATCCCCAGACAAGACCAGCCACCAGCTGCTGTCTCACACCTTACACACACGGCCCCATTTTTCTCCTCCCCTGCTTCTAAACATCCACTAAGACCCCAAAATCAGGAATATACAGTCTGTCCATGGTCCTAACCTGAATCAGGCCCGCTGCTGGGTTCCGCCTCTTCTCAAAGTGTTTTTGCCGATGCTGCTCTTGAACCTTCAGAGCAAACCCTGAGCCTAAAATGCCCTGGGGAAAAGGATGAAAAAGTGCAGTTAGTGGAGCATTAGGTGAGCTTTAACCGAGAAGTGGCAGCCAGCTTTCCCTCCAAAGGCTTGTTTTGTCTCCTTTTTTGCTTCAAATGCACGGGGGAAGGAAGGAGCAGCCCTAATCTGAAGCATCGCTAAAAGGGAACTTTGCTGGTGCTGGCTGAAATGGCTGCTTTTACCAAAGCACCTCCAGCCAGCTGATAGAATATGAAACAGCCACACCATGCTGGCAAATTATCCTTATTGGGGAAAATCAGATCCATGCAACCCACTGAAACACACTGCAAAAGGGACGGGGGTAATTTGCTGAAATGGCACAGCCACCCCTAGGAACAGCAGCAGAAATACGGTTTCACTTCAGTAAACATTTTCCATCTCATTTGTGCAGAACCACATCCAGATTTTCCATCTCATTTGCTCGTAGGCACGGTGCCTGCGCTGTGGCTTTTCAGATGGGGTTTCCCCTCTTCTCCTTCTCTGTTTGACTCAAAAACAACAGCTGGGAGGTTTTGGGGTGCATGAACCCATGGGATGGAGCCGTTGGGTTGCCAGCAGCCCCAGGGGAAGAGCAGCCTCTACTCACGGCCGGGAGGGCGAAGAAGGAGACGCCGATGAGGGTGAAGGTCGCCGCCAGCAGCCGCCCGTTCCAGGTCTGGGGGTACTTGTCCCCGTAGCCGATGGTGGTGAGGGTGATCTGGGGAAGGAGAGCACCCCTCAAGTCACACAGATCTTTATTGAGCATAAAGCAATGCCACCAAAATTCCCCGATAACAGAGCTGATGGTGAGGGCTGGGGTCCCTGTGCACCCTGAGCAGACAAAACGTGGGGTGCAGCAGAGCCAGCTCGCCTCCAGCACGTCTCGGCAGACAGCAGCAGGGATATTTGCATGCATAAAGAGCTGGTGCTGTTTATTCCTCTTCTTCCCAGCAGTGTTTATTAGCCAGCCTACCCTTCCAATTTAAAAACAGCACATTAGCCAACAGGATGAAGTATGGCTGCTTCCTACAACCTAATTTAGGGATATTTTCCCTCTCCTTGGTATTATTGTAATGCACCAAGAGATGCTGGCAAGCTGGTGTGTGTGTGTTTTGGGGAAGGAGCTGAGAGACGAGATGGAGACAAAGAATCCCCTGAGATTCAAACTGCAGGAAAAGGTGATTTTTCTGCTTCACCAATGGAAAATTCCAGGCATCCCCTTATGCAGCAGAAAGGATTTGGAGAGCCTGAGACCTGCAGGACAAGGCAGGGAGGGATGGCCTGATGAGGGACCATATTTTTGGAGATTTCTGCCTGAAGGACCCCAAGGGTCCCCATCCCATAGACAGAGCTGTCCCCAGGGATGGCAGAGCCCCTGCACCTCGATAATGTGCCATTGCAAACCTCGTGCGTTTAACTTGGAGCAAAATCACTTGCAAACAAATGGAAGTACGATCCCAAAGCACTGTTTAATGGGACCCACTAAAAGCCCTATCAATTAGATGCCATTTTGACAAAGCGTTTAGTAAAATGCATCTATGTTGCTATTCCACGCTGAAACACTGAGTTGAAGCAATGTTCTCTCCTTAATCGCTGCAAAGTTGGGGTTTAAATTTTTATAGTTTACGTAAACAACTACGAGGATTTGGAACCACCAAGGTGAGACCAGGAGACAACCTCTGAATGTGAAATTTGACTTTTTTTGTCCTCCTCTTAACATCTGTCTACACTGGGCCTGTGAGTTGGACAATGACAAAATGTGTTCATTTTAATGAAGCTGAAATTTCACCCTAAGATGGTCAGAATCGACACAGTTTGGTGCACCTCCACGTCCTAAAATAAGGAATGAAGGGGGTACTCCCCTCCAAGGGGCTGGAAGCAGGAGGGAGAGATCTGCACGTGGCTTTCCCCAGGCTGAGCTCTGATCCGGGCTGTCAATTTTCCCTCATTGTTTATTTTCTAGTTATGTCAAATTGGGCTTTGTTTTTATTTTCTGTCACAACCAAGGGGCTTGAAAAGCAATTTACTGCCTTAACAGCGTTTCTTCCCCTTTGTCGAAAGAGAGGAGCTGCTTGATCAGCCGATTCCTCCCCAAGCCTGTTACTGGGATTTGATCAGATCTGGGATTTTCATTACATGCTTTGTAATCAAGGCCAAACCAGCACTGCAGTGTCGGAGCAGAGCAACAATAATGCAAGAAGATTAGAACGTCATTAATTCTCTCTTTGTTAATGGGGTAATCCAATAATTCCCACGCGTACACAGAGCAAACTAAAAGTATTGCCCTTTCCTCTTTTGTCAGCAAAGATTTGCAAAGGGAGCGTTTTCGGCACTCGAGCCTTTCTGGTACTTAGGCCGCATTAATTTCATAAAATATAGCCCGGCGCCTTTACCAGCACGCTGCCTGAGCACAATTATAAATAATGAAAAGGCGGCAATATGATATTTCTCAAAATGATGATTGAAGCCCCCAGTAGTGTGGGGTCTTTATTAGATCTGCCTCTATTGTCGTGCTGGAGTTGAGGCCTGTGGCTGAGAAGCGCACGAGTTGCCTCCTGCCCTGCAGCTAATTCAAGAAACGCGATCCCATAGCATTTTCTACCAGCTTTATTTAAGGAATTTAGCTAAATGCAGTAGCCTGAAGCCATTTAATAAAAATGTTAACTAAGCAGCCTGTAAGTCGATTCCTCACATAAGTGATAGAAGATGGAGGGTTAATGGACATTTTATTTTAATAACCAGCAACTGCTCTATGAAAATTACTTACCAGACCCCACCAGAGTGCATCTGCGTATGTATCAAAGTGCTCATTTTCTCCTTTCTCGGCCAAGTATACCAGGAAAGAGGCCAGAATGAGGCACAGGAAGCCAATATACCAGGCAGTAATCAGCTCCTGCAAGATCATTAAGGGACAGAATAGAATAATTGCAATCCTGGTGTGCATCTCCGAAAGCCGAGTTACTTGCTTGCGGTTGGCCTCAGAGCTGAACTTTCTCTGCATTTGTGTGTGTTTAGGCTTTGGCTGGAGATCTGAAGCGCCAATTTTTAATGTAGTGCAGAACGGAGAGGTCTGAGATGGGACCACGTGCTGGTGGTGGCCCCACAGCGCACACGGGGTGACCCCCACCCCGAAGGCCTCTTCATCTAAACACACCCAGCAAAAGGAGAGGGAAAGGGCACATTCATTGCTCCATTATTTAAAGATGTGGAACAGCAATGAGTATAAAAAAAAATATTATTTCCCCTGACCACACTGAGAAAGGGGCATAAATTGAAATGTGAGCCCCAAATCCCTGGGGACTCTGCGTAGCGCATGTCCCTTCTGCTACCTGGGGAGGAGCTGCAAGGCTCTGCTCCAATAATATCTGTGTATAATATCCCCCAGTTCCAGGGAAGTTTTAATTTGTAATTCACAGGACTGGTAATTTTTGGACAAAGTTAATACAAGGCTAGACAGAAGAGACCCACAGATTCCCTGTGACTTTTACAGAATTTTGGTTAACTTAGCTAAGCTTTTTAAGAGAAAAAAGCTTTCAGAAGTACATCCTCTTTGAAGTGGGCATCCGAGACTAAACATCTGCAACAACACCTGTGCTTAACGAGGCTGCTGGCTAATTGCTAACTCTATGAAATGAGATAAATGTGCAGGTGGCCACCGTGGTCAAGATATTCCTTGCAAACACCTAAACATCCCTCCCATCTCTCTCCTGCTGGTCAGAGGGCTGCATCAGACCTCGTGTCTCTGTGCACTGCTCTCCATGTCCCTGCATGGTGCCCCCCCCCAAGCCTGGGAGATGTCTGGGGTTGGGAACCAAACGGAGGCAGTGTCCCTGCTGGGGGAAATGTGAAGAGTGGCAGTGTCCTTGCTCACCTTGCTGTGCGCGTAGACCACGGAGCCCAGCAGCTTCCAGGTGCCGCCGCGCCGGTCCATGCGGATCATGCGCAGGATCTGCAGGAACCTCAAGCTCCTGAGCGCCGAGGTGGCAAAGACGTTCCCTTGGGACCCCGCCGCCAGCACGGCGATGGACGCGATCAGCACCATGATGTCTGCAGGAAAAGAGGGCGTCAAAAGCTGAAGAAGTGTTGCTGAGCCACTACCAAGCGGGGTGGCGCGCATCTACTGCCGCTGGCAGCAGAAGTTTGTGCATTTTGATATGGTTCAGTGCTAAATTGGGCTAAGTCCCTGCAAGATACGTGCCTTTTTTATTTTTATATTTTTATTTTATATATTTTATATTAACACAGCTGCCTGTTACACTGCACTGTCCAGAGATGTGAACTCCCCCTGTCTAAATAGGGTGTGAAAATCCCTAGGTTCACCATAGTGATCCTAGAGCGCTCCCAGAAAGAGAAAGTCCAAGAAAGAGGCCAAGAAAAGAAGCCTTGCTCTACATATCCCAAACCCAAGGATCCTGAAAGCCTCCCTCTATTAATTACATCTCGTAATTCCCTTGTGAGGCAGCTCAACGGCAAAAGGGAAGGCAAAGTGAGACAGAGAGTTGTGATGACTTAGGAGTGACCTGATGTTGGGGTTGGACCCTGGGCCATGGGACTCCAGCTCCTACACTCAGATTCTCCTGGCTAAATCCCCCCTCCACCCCACACCAACAGCTAAAGGCAGCTGTCAGCAATTCTTGGGGTACCAGGGCAATGGGATGGCTCCCAGCTCTACAGAAAATAGGGCAGCCTCATGTACAATAAGAACACCGTACAAACAAGCTCTTTCAAAAACCCTTTTAGTTCAGGAAATCCCATGCAAGGCTTACCGATGACGCAGAAAGGCTTGCGGGCAAATTTTAACCTCCCCCTCCAGCCCCGGTACCGGCAGCAGCAGCCAGCTGCCCAGATCCTCACAAAGTACTCGACCCCGAACACCACGATGGTGACGATTTCCTGCAGGGAGGACAATGCTGTTAGCCTAGAATGAAGCGTGGTGAAGAGCATGCTCCAGAATTAATGACAAATCCACAGCCTGAACCCTACAGACCCCAGGAATGATAACACAAAAAAAAGGTAAAATTTCAGTTTCTTTTTAAATTATTATTTATTATTTAATTTTACTCCTGAGTGCCCTGATGCAGATTTCTCCTTTTCCTATTTCTTAGCTGTGGGTCCCAATTTGCGATGCTGGCTCGCAAATGACAGCGTAAGTTCTTGCCTAAATTAAAAATTCCCAACCTCATTTTTTGTGCTTTTGACTTTGTTTTAACGTGCTACGGACCACTTCGTTCGCAAATCCCAACTTACCAGAATGTAAAGGGCCCCTTCTGAGCTGTTCTGGTACTCATCGATGGTTGAAAAGACAGACAGCACCAGGCAGGAGAAAACTAGTAGGAAACTACAGAACACAAACATAAAAAATAATAAGAATTACAAAAATAAAAATAGAGGGTGAGAGAGAATGTCACTCTCTGAGCAGGAATTTTTTGCACTTTTAGATGTTTTCCTATAGGAGCATTTACCACGCTGATACAACACTGTCCCTCCTTGCAAGGAGGCTTCTCGCGGGCTTTTGGGTGACAAGAGGTGGCAGTAACAAGGCCACCCAGGCCACCCACAGTCAAGGCTGGGACTCCACTGCCTGCACCGAGCTCTGCAGATCGGTCGCAGGACTTATGCTTGGGCAGCAGGGGAGAACCGAGGTGCAAAGACAACACAAAGTCCCTCATTCTGTGAGCTAGAAGGGCTGTGTGGGAGGATGTGCTGGACTGGTCCCGGTTAGGCCAGTGCCAACCCAGTTCCCCTTCCAGCACGGGGTTGTGACAACCTCTGAGATCATTTTCCCATCGTGTCAGCTCTTACTGCACCCTGCTTTCAGCAAGCACAAGACAAGCAGGGAAGAACTCTTTTTCTTTTCTTTTTTCTTTTTTTTTCTTTTTTTTTTTTAAAAAAAAAAAAAACTCTTTACTGACACAAACAGCTGGCAACCTTTCAGATTTAATTCAGCTAGGGGCTTTCCTAGCATCTCTTGCCCATAGATTACCCCAAACCAAGGATTTAACAGACATAAACGTCAAATAAAATGCACTTAACCTCCCACTGATGTGCTGCAAGCCCAGTGCCACCACGGGCTGTCCCAGCAGCAGCCCCAGCAGTGCCACCCCCAGTCCCCGCCACCATTCCCAGCTCTGTCCCCATTGAGCTGCCCATGCCACAAAAAAACAAAAGGCAGCGGATGAGTGACAGGAGCTCGACCCTCTTCTGACATTTGATGCCCAGCTCTGGAGGTGTCCTGGCATCTGCTCACGGCCAAAGAAGGCTTCCACCAGCCCGTGCTGCCCACTGCTTACTCAAAGAAAAAGAAGGGAAATTAATTTCCTGACGATCGTTTTGCTGATACAATGAAGTAGGCCAGCGCAGGGAGGAACCAAGAGCTACATTCTTTAAAAGCATTAAATAATTCATCTGTCTGGCTTTGTCTCGCATTCCTACAAACTGGATTTCAAATATTCATAAGGCACGGTTCAGCTGGTGGGCGCAGCTCCTTTGTGTAAAGCAAAGGAGTTTCACGCCGCCAGGTCATGCTTGTGGCTTTGCAATGGCCATTAACATCACGGTAACGAGTGAAAGCAGGGGGATTTGCAGTATTTATTCCAACCACAGGCAGGACTAAAACAGGGAGGGAAGGGACCTTCAGAGCCATCTCCGCAAGGGCTGAGCTTTGTCAGCACCGAGCCCCATTCAGCACATACCAGGTAAGGAAATTCCCCAATTTCTCCCTGCAGATTTTCTCTGCTTCAGTCTGGTACTTGGGGACTTGGAACAACCCCCAGAGTGTAAGGAAATGTCCCCTGCAATCCCACTCCTGATGGCCCCTGATGTCACCTGTCTCACCCAGGGAGGTTTTTGTAAACTGCTGGTACGGAGGGAGGGAGCTGCAAATGGGTCAGGCAGCCCCGCTCTCAGGCTGGCCCAGATTTTGTTGCAAACTCCTACGCTGGGGTGAGAAGCAAATGAATAATCAATGAAAGAAGAAAAAGAAAATAAAAATACATCATGGAAAAAGAGGGAAAAGGAAAATCCTGCATACTCTGCTCGAAGAAGTAGGACACCGTGGATGTATTTTTGTGACTGAACACCACAATAAAATGCCCAGGGAGGTGCTGAAAGTGAAGTGCTGATATCAGCACTTCAGACTTGCACTCCCTGGTTTGCTAAGGTGGGCCAGCAGCTCCCTAATCCTCAGGCCTGATGCAGATGTTCAGCCAGCAGGTAAGGAACAGTCCTGCCACCAAGGGATGCAGGCACTGGTTCATCACGGGGTGAGCCGCACAAGCATCCCAAAATAGCTCCGGGGTGATGCACAGCTGCTCTGCTCCACCCTGCGGTCCACACACCTCTAGGTGACTTTAAAAGAGGCCTAAGAATGAAATATGTTTGCAAGGAAACTGCATTTGTGGGGTTGGCTCTGCATGGAGCTGCATCCATGCCAGAGGTGGGGTGCATCCTCCGAGCCCCCGTGGAGGGGGAGCAGCGAGGCACAGGAAGGCTGACTGCTATAATTTCACCTAATCTGCCCAGACAGCACAGGAAAAGGGCTCCAGATAATAATAGATAGCTAGGGAAAGGGAAACAGGCCAATAAATAGCATAGAGGCTGGGATGAATCTAATTTTTAAAGCTACATATCTAATCAAAGCAAATCATGTCTGCAGCCTGACTCTGGGTAATGTTAATGTGCAATAAGGAACGTTAATTATGTCCCGCCTAATGATTTCCACGTTAAAGATGCCAATTCTGCTTAGAGCTTTGGAGGAGACGATGTCCTCCTCCCGAGCAGACGGGAGCAGGGCCCTGCACGGCTGGGGCTGGCTCTGAGAAAAATCTTGCTGCTAATAGTGATAAACCCAAAGTCCTCCAAAGTCTGGCTTCGCATCCAAAGGTTTGACTTAAAACACCCGTGGCAAGCTTCTTATGCAGCTTATAAATCCTGGCACAAAAGCTGCATATCAGTTTCATGTCCACTACGTGTCAATAGAAAAAAGAAATGAGTGATCTCAATAAATAAATAAATAAATAAATAAAACACAACAACAACAACCATTTAAAATGACTTGAAACAGGAAATTTTCTTCCCTCTCTCTCATAAAAGTCTATGACCAAATCCTTGTAAGGCTTTTCAGATTAACCACCTAATTTGCCTTCCAAAAGAAAGCCCCTTGGAATCTACACACTCACATCAGATTTAAAAACAATTTAAAAAAATATATTTATTCCTGCAATACTTGTGTTGAGGTAGCATTTGCTGACATGCAGGGACTTTGAGCTGCCTCTGGTGGAGCACCAGCAGAATAAATCAGCAGCAGCTGGATGCCTGGACACGATGGGACACAAGGAAGCAGCAGCACAAGCCACCATGTTTGCTATATGCTTCACTGCCTTCCCCTGGAAGTGGGAAAATAATTAATGATTTGGTTAATTAGAAGGAGCGAAGCTGGAAGGGAGGGAGTGTTTTACTACAGGCAGCTGAAGGCCGCACAATAGAAAATCATTTAAAACGTTTAAAATACTCTAAAATGACTTTGGGGACGTAAACGAGGCATTGATAATTGTGCTAAAATAAAACCAAAATGCTCGTGGGCAATCCGCCTGTAATCCCAGCAATCCATTTGCTGTGGTCTCTGCAAAACGCTGGCTTTCAAGCCTCTAAAACTGGTGTAAATCAGAGGCCGCGACAGGCAGCAGTGACAATAAACCAAGGTGAAGAGACTGAGGATAAACAGAGTCTGTAAAACGACTTTTAAGACTCAGAAAGCCCTGTGATCAGAAGTGGAGTGTGCACTGCTGAATTTGGATCTCCAGTGACCCAGAAGCAAACCCCTGACCATGCTGTGACTTTCCAAGGGCTAACACCGATGCTGCATTGCCCCCACCCTTCACCAGGAGCATCCATCATCATCCTTCACATGAGCGATCCCGCCGTGATTTGCAGCCCAGCTATTCATTTGCGAGGCTAAAATGCCTCGCTCCAGGTTTCCACATCCCTCAATCTCGGCCAAAACCATCTCCCAAGGCGACTTCTGTCACGAGCAGAGCTGAAAATAGAAGCGGGGATCCTGCCTTTCGGTCCTGTGCCTTCGGAAGCGCTCTCCACTCCAAACGCAGCTCTCCGTGGGGGCTCAGCCAAGCCCAGCCAAGATCTTGCTCTCCGCAGGATGAGGCTGGCTGCTCCCTGGGCACCCACGTGGGTAGAAAACATCATTTACGGGTGACACGAAGGCTGGCATTCTCGTGCTGTATGCACTTTTAAATAAATCTTTGGCAAAGGCCTCCCTGGGACAGCGTTAATAGCTCCAGTGCCTTCTCGGCGCACTGAGATGATGGCTGAACAGCCCTGATAACAGCACCTCGTCTGTACAAAGTCAGAAACTCAGTTAGAAAAAGGGCAGGATTTGGGCTCACACTCCTAAAAGGGCAGGAGTTTTGTGTTTTTCTCCAACGTTCATCACATTTGAAGAGCTGCCACTCAAAAAGCTTCCCCAGCCTCTCCCTCCTGCTCGTAAGGCAAACAGCAGAAACGTCATCGTCCTCCCGGAGAGCCCAAAGCCAGGGAAAGACCCGAGCTGAACCCATGCACTGCAGGAATCTGAGCAGAAAGGGGTTTTGCATGACACATCTTGTCCCTCGTCCAGCGAAGGCTTATGCATCTCCACATTTACAAGCAAGATTGACTGTAAGAGCTTTCCTGGATGGAAGCCTCAAAGAACAAAGCCAGCTGGAGAAGGCGGGTAATGGAGATCGAGATCTGCAGGTTTGCAGCAGGAAAGGGGTTAAAATTTCAGGAATCAGCAGCCTGCTTTATAGGCTCTGATTATTTAACAGACTCAGGGCACCTCAGCTCAGAATAAAAGCCACGTTAAAAACAATCAACACACAATTTTCCAGCTCAAACATTCCTCTTTGTCCTCTAACACAAATCACGGGGAAATGCTGGGCTGCGTCGTCTCCCCGCACTGTGCACGCAGCCTCGGAGGAGCCAGATGTCTGGAGGAAAACCCAAAATATTCATCACGGCCGTGCACCTGCCAGCAGGGCCCGTCCCTGCCGCAGCTCTGCTGGCCTGAGGCTTGCTGTGAAAACTCGGTGGGGAGAAATAAATTTGTGCAGCTCCAGGAAGGGTTTGCGGGACAGAATCCTAAAGACCACGGCGCAATTACGGTGCATTAGGAGGTAAATTAACGGTATGAAGTATTGGAGATTTTAGTAATTCTGAAAACGTCCACGCAGGCATTTACTCAGAGCATGTTCATTGATTTTAATGCAAGGGAAAGTTGCTGTCTCATGCAATCCCAGTATTATTCAGATTGAAATCTGAGCACTGCCTATGTTTCGTTCCACAGGGTATTCCCCAAAAAGAGTCTCCGCTTCCTCCCTACCTCTGCGAAATTATTAGCAGTGAGTACAGGAACATGAGCCTTCCGAACGTGACCTTTATCTGTGTATGACGATTAAGTTATCTCTGCTTTTACAAAGCAAAGCCCTGCTATTCTGTACTACCTCAAGGAAAAAAAAAAAAAAAAAAGAAAAAAAAAAGGAAATTAAAAAAGCCAAGGGCTACACTGCGTGGTTTCAGCATGCAGGCATAAAAAAAAAAATCCCCTTGCTGACCTGGGCAAGTCACTTGACCTGACTTAACTGCGCTCTCAAATTGGGTTAAAAGCAAGATGTCCCTGCAAAATGTAATGCTGCATCTCATCTAAACATTCCTCGAGGGAATGGGGTATACAAAAATAGGCTCTGGTCTAATTGCAGATAGGAAGATTGTCTCAAAATGTGCAGGGCTGGTTCCTGCTGCAGACAGGAATAGTAGCCAGTTTTTCAAAGGTCTGTCCCAGAATCAGCTATTCAGCTGAGCCCGAGGTTCCCTGCCTGCGAAGGACAAGCTGTGTCTCTGAGCATCTTGAGCTTTCTTCTCCCATCTCTGGCTTTGCGCTGCTTTTACAGCCAGCAGAATTAAAGCTCCTCAAAGTCCAGTAAGAGGAAAAAGTAAAAGGACAGCAGCCAGTTTGGGAGCTCTGGATCCGTGTCGCTTCCCCATGTCAGCAGGATAGCGTGCTCCTCCCTGGTGCCTTTCACATCCATAAAACAAACCCAGACCTCCAGAGGGCTCAAGCTTACAAGGGCAGTGCTCTTTAGCCCTAAAAATTGCTGAAACAGACAGTTACGCCTTAGGGATGAAGGGAGGGAAGAGCATCAGAGCAACTGCCTGTCAAGCTCCGTGAAACTTCTCTACTATCACAGCTCCTCTGGGTCCCCCAGGAGCCGCAGCCCCTCACAGCCCTTCTCCATCCATCTCCCCGCTACACCAGTGAGCGGCTTCCCAGGGTTGCAGCCGGATTTCCCAAGCTTTTGCAGGGCAGCAGGCAGAAAGACCTTAATCCCCCTCTTCCTTAACACGAAGCCTCCCATAAAATTGAACAACTCCAATATTTTGTGCGCCTTCAGCCCTCCACACCCCTTGGGAAGTTGGCCAAGGCCGGGGGATCTGCGTGCGCAGCGCACTCAAGTTCGGCACGAGGAATTCCCCAAAAACCCTGTGTAGCATCAGTGGGAAAAAGAGGGATGATGAGCATCTTCCCCCATTCCCTGCAGTGCAGATGCTCACAGACCAGCACCGTTTAGGGCCACCCTTCCCATGCCCACAGCCACGAAGGGGCTGGGCAGGAGCAGCCGCGTGCCAGCAGTGGCCCCAGCACCACCCCGCCGTGCGCTCTCGCTATTTTCGTCCTAGTTCCTAAGGCAATGAGCCTCATGTGACCGCCCTGTCTGGCTGCTTTCCTCCATTCCCACCTAACATTTGGTGGTGTTGGCCAAATTTCATCGTGTTTGCCAAAGCAGAGCCTTCCTCTCCGCTGGGCAGCAGCGAGGAGGAGGATGCACGAGCTTGGCAAAGCCCCAGAGCCCGGCTCACGCTGAAAAGGAGAGGTTTTGTTCCCTCTCCTTATTTCCCGGTGCCAGTAAACACAACAATAAATAGCAAGCTGCAGGAGGCAGATGATTGTGTGGTGAAAGGTGGAAAAATCTAAAAATGATTTAAAACAGGGAGGGGAAGAGAGGACTGTGGGTTATGGTCCCTGAGGAGGAGGAGATGCTCAGCGGTGAAAGGCAGCAGAGACAGGAGGTTTTCCTGCCCACCCTGCTCCAGGTGATGCTCTGGTCCCTCCTTGCCAAGGTGCCCAGACCCAACCCGATGTGGGATCCTGCCAGTTCCCACCCCAGGATGGGCTGGAAGCAAGTCCAGCACCACAGGGACCGGACCCGTGGTCTTTGAAAGCTCCCAAGTCGCAGGGACACATGAAAGCTGAGGAGGGATTATCTCGCTGCCATTTCAACGCGCCGGTAAATCAAAGTCGATGGAAGCCATATGCTCTGCTGGGAAGCATCCATCTCGTTGCCAAGGAAACATCTTTCCCATTTAAAATGGCAGGCAAAGGCTGGAGAAAAACCTGCTTTTAACCCGCTTTTCTCAGGCACACTCCAAACCCCCAGGCACCGCCTCGGACTGCTGCTCCCAGGAGAGCTGCAGCAGCTCTGGAGCAGGGCACGGGGCCTCTCCCACCCACCCAGAGGGAATCAGCCCCAGCCTGGCAGCAGCATGACCCTATTTCCAACATCCAGCTCACTCTAAAGGGAGTTCCCATCATTTATTCCCTGGGAATTTTAGGGGATTGCTTGCCTGGGTCATATCAAGCAGTGCTGCAGGTGCATGGCGCATATGGTACCTGGCCAGGCAAGGACGTGCCCTGCAATGGGGCAAGGCACTGCTAAAGCAAGAGAAAAACCAACAGCAAGGCCACAGCCTGGGCTACTGCTGCCCAGATCCAGCCTTGGACAAAGCACCAGGTACCACCCAACTTCTTACAAGCAGCAACCGCCAGGCAGGGCTCTGAGAAACAGCCAGAAACCCAAGGAACCCATCATTGTGCTTGGGTCTGCAACTGCCTCTGCACCTCCTCGGGGCTTTAAGCAGCATCCACAGTCACTGCCCGGGATGGGGGGGTGGGAAGGGGCACCCCCAGAGCACAGAGGGCAACCCATGGTCCAGCATCATGGAATTCACAGCGGCAAACGCTCTCCAGCCCATTTACGCTAATGCATTTTCCTGTGATGTTGGGTTAGATAGAAGATAAAGAATAACCATTGGGACAGAAAACTGGATATCCTTTTGGAAAATGGTACTTCTGCATATCTACTTCCAACCTCAGCCTCTCTGGATGTTTGTTTTTTAATAAAAAAATATAACACTTGCATTTATTGTAAATCCCACAAGCAGATGAAGTCAACTCCTAAAGTAGGGAAAATGACTATTTTCTGTTCTGATAAGTAGCTGTGTTCTAACAACCTTTGCGATGCAGAACAGAGACATTATTTAATAATTCAAAGCCAAGGAAGGCCTGACGGGACAAGGATACACGCTGAAGTCTCCTTGTCTGGGTGGGAAACGCTTATTGCTGCTGGAGGAGGGAGAGGCTGGGGATGCTGGATGATGCCGCAGGGACCCTGTGCTGCTGAATTCCTCCACACCTCAGCTCCCAGAGGGGAAAATGGGGATAATGACCCCCCCCAGCACACAGGCACTGCTGTGTTTAAGCCCATGTGTAACTCGAGACACAACCATGGCCAGCGGTGACTAATAAATCCTCCTGGAGTGGAATAAAGCCTGGCACAAAGACACTGCACAGCACACAGCACTACCCGATGCTTGCACGGAGCAGAGCCAACAACAGCATCACACACAGCTGCTCAAAGGCAGGAGCAGCGTCCTGCAGCGTGTGACACCAGGGCATGCCCAACACCACGCCGAGGTGCACGTTCCCCCCATACAACATCTCTGGGCACTCGCTACAACACTACAGCCCCTCCCCAGCCTCTCACTTGGCTGCTAACCCATCAGCTCCACCGCAGCACGACCACTCCAGCAGAGCATCCTCTGCTCCTGCCCAAGCCTGGAAGGAGTCACCTTCACTCAGTGGCTTCATAGCACGTCTGAGACATGCTGGAGCTGCCTGGGAATTATGTCACCATAAATATCCAATGGTCCTTCCACGGTCCCCGCACACTACGGCGATGAAAAGCACTGAATGGATAATAGCCAGGTAGTATTTTGAGTTACAGCACCACCAGCCTGCTGCTGAGCTCTCCGTCCTGGTTGTGTAACCCAGCCCCGCAGGACCTTCCCCGTAATTACAGGGCCTTTCCCTGCAGTCCCGCGGGGGCCGCATTCTGCATTCATGAGAGGGTGCTCGGAGCTGAGCTTCCTCTTTAGCACATTTTTTTGGTCTTCCCTAGAAACAGCAAGAGGAAGCAGGAGGAAAAAAAAAATAGGTTTAATTAACTTTTGTTTAATTTCTGCTGCGCTTTCAAGTGAACAATAACCGAGCCACCACCTCGCTGCCTGCCCCAGGTTTTGTTCCCCTGGGCCTCGGGGTGCTGGCAGGGCTGGGAACGTGGCACAGGCTTGGGCTCGGCTCCAGCCGCTCTTCCCGACTCCCATCACGCAGGGATGTGGCTGCGGGGAGGACGGGCATCCCCGGCCACGAGCGGGGGCTGGCAATCCATTAGCTTAATGAATTTCCCCGGGGTGTTTTTAATAGCAGCTGCTCCGGTGGGGAGAAGGGCCAAAAGAGCAAGGCCGGGTAAGAAGGCAGCTCGTTTTCACCCGACCTACTCAGGCACATTGGTTACCTCACCATACAGTCACTCAAATCATTCCTCCCATACCGAGGCAGATTAAGCCATCACCAGCCTAAAACCATGTCTCAGACCTGCGTTTAGTGTTTTGTGTTTTCACGGTTGTGTTTTTTCCTCCTGGGACATCTGATTCACAGACTGAACCCCAGCAGCTCGCCCTGGGCCACCCGGCACAACTCGAGATGCTCCCACCTCCCACGAACGTTCATCGCTCAGGGCCTGGAGGGGCAGCTCAGAGGTTTCAAATTATATCAAGATTTCTATTGCAGAAGAGAAAAAAAACAGTAGGAACAAAAGGTCAGTGTGTGTATTCTCCCTACCCCTTGTTATCTGGTAATCTTAAGAGAGAAGATAAATAAGAATTGCATTAAAAATGTGCAAGAACAATTCAGTGCAAAATTCGATATGGCTGCACGTTGTGTCTGACAAATCAGAGAAAGAATTTCCCAACCTCTTTTTTTTTTTTTTTTTTTTTTAAAAAGGTCTCTTCCCTTCCTTACAGCAATAGCCATAAGCAAGAAACAGACCACAGCGATGCGTGCCCAGGAGCCACGAGGACCAGACCACGAGGTCACATTAACAGAGCTGCTTCAGCGCCGATACGGATTAAATGCTCTGGTCCCTCCGGCGATGGAGACAGAGCCCTCATGAAGCGCCAGCAATTTAGTTCAAGACGTGACGACATGAGGAGCTGTCCCTCTGGCTCAGGGTGATGGTTAATTGGGTGTGAAGTCAGCTTTGGATGAACGCTGTCATTAGCCCTTCCTCATACAGAGGCTGGCTTCTTTGCAGCTCCCTGGGGAGCTGTCTGGCAAGGGGCTGTGCTTGTACCCCAAATTCATCCATAAGGCAGCTGTCTGCGAGGCCAACCGAGCAAGCACAGGATGTGTCTGAACAGGGAGACGTTTCTCCATCCCAGGAGAAATGACACAGTGAAATTCCTCCAAGCCTGGCAGCTCCTGCTCTGTCAGTGCCTCGGAGGAGCCCGTCTGCATTTGCCCATGGCACCTCCAGTCTCTGCTGTAACACCAACCGAGAACTACAGCCACAGGGAAATGTCTCACCTCCGCTAAATAAGAAGAAAAACACACCAAAAACCCAAAGGCATCAGCAAATCAACCTCAGGGGAGAGAAGGATGTACAGACCATGCCTCCCCGTGGGTTAGGAGGCACTGCAGAGCAAGAACTGCTCCAGGGCAGCAGCACACAGTGCTCTGTGTCCCTACAAGCTGTCCTAGAGACCCCAAGATGGACAAACATCCCATAAAAAATTCCTACCCATGCTCCAAGCAGCCATGCTCCTTCAGCCAGGGAAAAAGGGGTCAGCAGCACGCATCTTCCAAGCCATGGAGCCAGTTTTAGGGTTGGTTTTGCTGCTCATTCAAGCCTGGAGTCTTTATATAGAGTCAGGGCAGGATCCAAAAGCGGAAGAGAGACACCCACTCCCATGGAGTGTAACACACACACTGAAATAAATAGCTCCCTGCCGAAGGAGATGACTCAGGAATCTCACTAGTCCTTAAAGCGCAAATCAGTGCTAATAAGCCTCAGGAAACTTGGAGGAAGGCCCAGCAAGGGGGTTACTGGACAGCACATGGCATTTCCAGCCTTTCCAGATGTGTAACAAGAGGAAGGATGAACAGGCACAGAATTAAACCAAAGCCAACACCAAAGCAGTGGCCACACCACCAGCCTGAGGTCTCCTTGCAGCGAACCTGCTTCAAGGGCAAGGGGTGGTCCTCAGCACTGGGGGGAGGTTTTGGTTTCTACCACCGCTTCTGGAGACATTCAGGCTTCACCATATGGCTTGGAGTGGCAGCAGGCAACGCAGCCTCACTCTTTTTGTCCAGCTATAATGTAGAGGTATTTATATTTAACTCCTTTGCTCTACTCTTGAGTGAAAGACGGAAGGCTCTTACGTCCCTTATTATGTTCCTCAGGCCAGGTAACGAACCTCCGAGCAAGCATAAACTCAATTAACGGCCACTTTGAGACTCCGAGTTGTGTGGAAGCCCATAAACACGCGGCAGCAAGCCTCCCAGCGCTGTCATTTCGCTGCCACATATAACACCCGACAGCGAGAAAGCCGATAAGCCCAGCTCGCAGCCCTCCGCACGCTGCATTCGTAATGAGCAGCAAGATCACAGCAAGCAGCCAACTGCCCCGCAACGGGGGAGCCTCTCCCAAGGAAGATGCCTTCCTCCTCCCAGCTTAAGTTAACTATGCTGAGCACCTGAATTTATCAGATTTCCCCCTACCACAGGCTGGCCGTGCCTTGGACAGCCTGCCCCAGCCAAACCAACCCCTGCTTTCTTTTGCAAACCCAAGGAGCGCAAAGAGAAACCAACCCACTAATTCAAAAGCGAATGAGAAGCCGGGTAAACAGCATTAAAAAGAAGACTGGAGCAAAGCTAATGCTTGCCAGTGGTCCCCCTGCAACTGCTTCACAACTTTCAGCTCTCTCCTGTCCAGTACAGTAAGCTGTTATGGCAGGGACTGGCCTGATGTACGGAACAGAGCCTCATAGACTTTATTTCCACTAGGGCCACTTGCACACTGCTATAATATTAATAGAGTATTGTTTTCCCCCCCCCCCCCCCCCCCCCCGTATTCATTTTAACTATTATTTGACTGAAGTTTTCCTTTTTCTTTCGCACTGCTTATTAGTTCCCCGAGCGTATCAAGCAGAAGTTGTAACCAACACACCCAGCAGGTGCCCAGACACGAGCCACTGCATTCCCACAGGAGCCGGAGGAGCGGTGTACGTGAGTCACCTTTGAGTCAGGATTTTTTTTCCCTTTTTCCCTGGGCACCATAATGACTTCACAGAGTGACAGCGTATCTGTGGCAGCTGCATTAGGATCACCTGTCCTGCTGCGCTCATCCATTGCGGCGTATGACAGCAGCTCAGCGATCACCTCAGCCGAATTTCATTTCGCCGCTGTCACCTCCCCGGGCTGGCGGAGCCACGCAGCAGAAGGCAGGGCTTCCAGGCACATCAGGGCTTGGTTACAAATGCAGCAGCTGTGAGTCCCTGGGAAAGACCGTCTGAAGGCAAAACCTCCTCCAGTCGTGCCCTAAAGAGGCCAGCCACGATGGATGGATGGCATCTCCAGCTGGAGAGGCACTCAGGAAGGAGGGTGTCCAAATGAACACTGACCATCCCACTGGGCACTCTGAGAGCCTGAACACAACCAGAGCTGCTTAGAACTACAATCAGCATTAATAAGGCTGGATTATAGCTGATTTCTCCCAGGTCTTGAGTTGCAGGTCCACAAGTTGACTGGGGTTTGCTGTAAAGGCTCCTTTCCCAAATCCACTTCTCAATAGTTGCTGGCTAAACGTGGGTCTCAGATGCTGGTCATCCCGTTTTGGTGCAGGTCAGACCTGTCTCTCACCTTCACCTTTCCCTGTTGGGATGTCCACAGCATAGTTCTGGCTCTGAACATCACAGATCCCACTGGCTGTGGCAGGAGGTGGGAGATGCTTAGCACTGCCCCAGCTCGCTCCAGTTTTTGGTTTGCAAACTGATGTCAGGCTCTGTCTTCTTGTCTTGTGGTCTGGACTCACCCCACCCAGCCTATGAAAAGGAATTTAAGTTCCCTCTCCCTTCAAGAAATAGAAAAAGGCATCTCCAGAAGGCTGACATGCCCAGCTTTGATCTGCACTGTGGCTCCTGTGGGATGGGATGTCCTGCAAGGAGCCCAGAACAAAATATTCCATCCCAGAGACACCCGAGCATCACCAAACTTGAGCTGAAAGCCCCCTCCACCCACAATCTCTGGGCAATGAAACAAATCACAAGGTTGCTCAGTCTCTGGGCTTGCAAAGCTGGGGGTGCTGAACCCAGCAGCCCCAGTGACCCCGATGTAGCTTTAAGTCATCCCCTACAGCAGGGAGGGAGAGGTGAGAAGGTGTCACAGATCTCCCATCCCTCACACATCCGAAAAGGTCACCCTTTGCCTGACAGCCAACCCACCCAAAAGAAGCCACCAGATGGGGGTTTTACCAACACCAGGGTCACACACTTTTAAAACGCACATCAGAGGCCAGAGTGATATGAAGACAGATCAGATAAATGGAGGAATGCTCCAATTTCCCTCACTTATTAGTGGTTAGACACTCAAGAAGCCCGGAGGCTGCAATAAAGCAGCTCTCAGCATCCCAGCCGGTGAATTCTGCTCAGGATACTCCAACAGACAGCACGGTGATTAATGCAGTGCTTCGGAATAGATACACTGACCTCCCCAAACACCTTCACAGCCTGCGTGCCATGGGCCACTGCCCTCACAGCCTGCCCAGAACAGGGCTGGGAGAAGCGCGTGGGAAGCTGAGGGCACCCGGAGCCTCCGTGAGCGGATGGTGCTGCACAGCCTGTTCTTTGCGGGGGAAAAACAACATTTTTCTTTCAGCCTGGGTGGCTGGGCACATCCACCAAGGAGCTGATTTAAATACCTGCTCCTGCAACAGCAGCAAGGCCATCCTTTGCTGTAGGATGTCAGAGCAGGCATCGGTTTAAGCATACGGTGTGAAGGAGCAGCCGTGCCCAGCGCCCTCCTGCACGACCTGGCTTTGCTCGCCACCCAAACCACCTTGCAATACAGCCTCCCTCTAAACGCACTCATAAAACTCATTTAAAACCACCACAATAATTGCATTTTGAAGTGTAGTTAATTCCTTTTTGACCATTTGGGGCCCAAAAGCCACTGCATTATCCTGCAGCAACGTGAACCTCATGGAAAGAAGGGGTTTACCCTGCTCAACGCTGAAGAACTCCTCTCTGTGACGCATGGGGGGCATTTCACACAAACAGGGACCAGCTGATGTTTGCACAAAAGCATGCCGTAGACAAAGTTTAATCCTTTGTAGGAATCACTCTCCTTCTTCCTCTTCTCTCCTGCATGTACTTTACAGGAGGTCACATATCAGGAAAAGGGACTGGCGCATCTCCCTGACACCACAAATTTAAAGAGGAATCTGTCCCTCTTCTGTCCCCAGCTAAAAGTTTGGGCTACCTTAACAAGGATTAAGTGGGGGCTAAGTATTTGCTGCTTACATCCCAAATACCAAAATTCTATGCTTTTTTATCCTGGAAAGCCCCATTAATGCCTCACTGATGGGCAAACCCTATGTCCTCCTCCCCCTGCCCCACCAAAAAAAAAAAAAAATGCAGGGTCTCACCCCACTATATCTCCACCATCTAATTCAATGCAAAAAAAATAATAAATCAAGAAACCTGATCTCCACAAACTGCGTTTTTGTTTATGCAACACCCATCTTCCCTTTAGTTGAGGATTTGGGGCTTCTTTCGGGGTTATTCCTTCTAACGACAAACAGATTCATCTGGTTGAGGCGTGATATAGCACAGAAAGGAGGTCATCTGGGGAATCGGCTTGTTTTTCGTTTCCATAATGTCAGTGTGGGGTGAACGTGACGGCTGGAACGTGACACATTAAAGCGAGTGAAATCAGGTTGCTCCCACCAAGCTCTGACTAAGCAGCTGGAGAGGAGCTCGTGAGGCACCGCGGCGCAGAGGTCTCCTGGTCCCCAGGATCACCAAACTCCAGAGAGGACAAACTGCATGGATGAGGGCATCAACACCAGAGGCCAAAGCCCAGCAGGTCCATTAAACCCAGCACAATTGGGAGATTTAACAGTGGCATCTTCATCCCACACACATTGGAATGTGGGGAGGGGGACCCAGAAGGTCCCTGCCCAACACTGGTGGATGGGCTGGGTCTGGGGGCTCCGTATCTGGCAGCAAAACCCCTGAGCATGGGCTTGCTGGTGGGAAACAACCTTCAAATTGGGGATGGATAAATGAGATAGCCAAACTAAATTTACTCCTAATTAGTCAATGCCAGAAAACAAGTATAAAAAAAATTAAGCGGTGTGAAAAACAAATCAAAACACGTGAGCTGCCTGAAAACCCAAGCCAAGCAGCATTATCTGAGACAGAATCCGCATGAAATAACCATGATAGCTCCTAGAAGGAGCCACAAAAGAGGCCACCTCTGCACCAAGAAACCCCAGACCTTCGGGGAAGCAATTGCACCAAGGCTCCGTCCTCCCAGCACTGCCACCGCGAGCTGTGCCAAGATGCGGGCAGCGCAGAGAGGAGACTTGCTGGAGACAGAGGTGGCTTCTGGCTGGGTTAAAAGGGAATAAAAAACAGAATGGGGATGGCACAAGGAAATATTAATAGAATGAGACAGGGAGGAAAGGTTCTTCCCTAATATAACTTAAGTCTTGTTTAATTAGT
Source organism: Anas platyrhynchos (assembly GCF_047663525.1). Lineage (NCBI taxonomy): Eukaryota > Metazoa > Chordata > Aves > Anseriformes > Anatidae > Anas > Anas platyrhynchos. Next base: position 16,423,821 of record NC_092607.1, read on the forward strand.
GAATATTAATTAACTGAATGTATGGTGCATGGTATGCAGATAAAAAATGCACCCCAGCTATTTTTAAACATGGTTAAAAGACACATTAAGGTTGTAAATTTAAAGTAGGAAATGCAAGAACCACATTTGCTCTGGGGATACAGCTTTAAAAGTGACAAAAAAAAAGGCAGGGACAAAAATCACTCAAGTGTGACAGCCCTTCAGACTCAGCACCACTGAGCATGGGACAGGATGCAATAACCAAAGTAAGAGGACTACAAGAAAAAAAATCTAAGTTAGGGAAGCTAAACCAAACAATTTTTGCAAGCAAATGTCTCCCTGTGCAGAGAACAAGACCTCAGTGCTGCTGCATCCCTCAAAAAGCCCAGCCTGACATTTCGACAGGGCTCAACTTTTCAAGTTCCAGCTCAACCTTGACCAGAATGAGGCCACGTGCTGCAGCGCTAAGGCTCTGCCAAAATAAATAAATAATAAAATAAAAAAAATACTGAGAGAAGATGGGAAATACATGAAAGGCCCAGACTTCTAAGAGCTGGAGTCCGCTTTTCCATTTCCAGCCACACTCAAAATTGGGACCCATCAGTCTTCGATGTTCATGGGGTTGTGCAAAACATCCTATTCACATATATAATTTGTGCACAAATACATGTACCATGGGCAGGTCACCCAGTTGTGTCAGTGTGGGAAGAGCTAAGTATAAAAATGAATCACAGTAAGAAATATAAGACAGTGCTTCTGCTCCCAGGTAATAGCGCCTTTACGGAGGCAGCATCTGAGATGAGACAGAGTTAATGAGTTTGGGGCTGGAGGGGTGGGAAGTGCTCTGAATTTCCCATGAAATGGTGCAAAGGGGGAGGAACAACAACAGAAAGGAGAGAAGGGAAAGAAAACAGATGGATTGGAGCTAGAATACAGCATTAGATCTCAAGGCAGTGCATGAACTCATTTCTCTTGGAGATATTTCCTAAGCCTTCGTACAAGGAAGCCCCACGAGTAGGGAAACGGGGGTGCTGGTGGATGGGGGCTGAGACAGCAGCAGGATGGGGCTCCCCACCCGCAGCCTCCATCAGCACTCACACACAGCATGGAAAATAAAGGATAAAGGAGCTTCTGTGGCCAAGGCAGTGGCACAAAATGGGTCCTGGGGCAGGAGGGGACAGCGAGACCTGACCACGAGGGTAGGGCACAGCATCAGGCTGTGGGGACACCAGGGGGAGTCCAGCTCTCCATACAAACTTCATGACCTTGAGCCAGTCCCTTCACTCTCACATCTGTGAGCAAGCAGCCACTGGCTTTTTGTCTGTCCTCTGGGTTACAGACTTTTAGGTGCAGAAACCCCCCTGCCAGCCCCATTCAAGCACACACAAAGCTGGCACGGGTGGTTCCAGGCTCATCCCAGGCAGCACAAGGGGATAAAGTGATGCTGGGCTTTATCCCGGTGACTTTGGATGATGTTTATCATATCCTCCAGCTCTTTAAATAACATATTAGTGAACTGCCAAGGCTAACCTCATCATACGGAAAGTTCAGAAGACTGGAATCCACAAAACATCCCGACACACTAAAAAATTAATCGTATCAGCGATGCTTCACAGACCTCGGCGCAGTTACCACCTCAGCCCCGGGCACTGCCTCCATTTCCCAGCGGGTGCATGGCTGGGGGTCAGGGGATGGTTTTGGAGCCCCAAAGTGAGCCAGGGAGGCAGCCCGGCTCCCAGCACATCCCAGACCAGCGGTTTCTAACCGGAGGGCAGGGCTCCACGTGGTGGCACAGCGGGTACGAGTGGAGTCACGAGCCCAGGAGAAGATGCAGCTGCTGGGGCTGCGGAGGGCTGCGGATCCATGGGGAGAGCCAAGGGGCACCCAAGCTTGGCAGTCTGTGATTGTGCTGGAAATGTGGGCTCCAGGGAAAGGCGAACCCTGGCAGAAGGGTTTTTGGGTTTTTTTGGGATGCCCCTGCCCCATGAGGATCGCTGGTTGCCCAAGCAAACGGCACTGCAGAGAGCAATGTGGGTCAGGAGTTAAGGCAGCAGCTGGAGAAGCCAAAGATGCTCACGGAGCCCTCGCAGCTGGGGCTACCCCTGCTGCCTGCCATTTGGCTTCCAGCCCCTTCCACTGCTGTTTTTTGTCACCCCAGTGTCCCCAGGCTGGGCTTTCACCTGTATTTAACAGCATATGGTGCGTGCTATACACAGCATCCCCCGTCCTCAGGGCACAGGCAGGCAGGCGCCCAGCTCACCGGGTGAACGCTCAGCTCAGATTAGGGAGGATTTTGCGACACAAAGCACCTACAACTCCAGAGCATGGCCCCGAGCGTGGAGGATGCTCAGGACTCTTGGTGCTGGACTTTGCGCCCAGCACATCCCCAGCAGAGCTCCGCAGAGGCTCCCTCTCCTCCTTCTCCATTTCCCAGGAGGACGAGCTCGCTGCCAGCACCCCAGCCCCGCTGCAGTGCAGTACCAAGCTCCCCCCTGCACCCAGCCAGCATTTCCCCACCCCGAGTGGTCCCAACCAACACCTCCCTCGGAGGCCTCCACGCACAAAATGGCTGAGGACCAAGAAGCGCATCCCAGCACCTTACCCAAGAACAGCGTTAACACCAAAATAAAGGAGAGAAAAACAACAAAAGGCCCCAAAAATCCTCTTGCTGAAGCTGACAGAGGCCCTAGCCAGGATGAAAAACACGCAAACAAAAAAGCCATCAGCACCAAGGGGACACCGAGCGCCCAAACCTGCACTGTGCCCGAGCCCAGGCCCGCAGAAGAGCCTGGTGGGACCGTGGAAAGTCCCAGAGGGAAGGGAGTTGCAGTAACACAGCGATTTATCTTGACCCTCCCTTCGCAATCCTCTGAACAACGGGAAGTCATCTGCCTTCCTCCTGCAGCAGCGCCTCCAGAGCTGGGCATTTCTCCGCCGAGCGATGGGGGCAAAACCTGGTCATTTCTGGCCAAAAAAAAGGGGAGGCAGAGGGGAAAACGGGCACCCTGGGACTGCTCCTTTGTTTACCGCTCCATCTCCGAGCTGAGGAAGCCCCAGACACTGATTTGCATTTCCTTCTAGACACATCTCCAACCCTGCTCCTTCTCCCGGTTGGGGGGGGGGGACAAGAAACACCCCCAGGACCCGGTGCGGGGCTGCAAACCCACCCCCAGCCCCGACACCTTTGCAGCCACCCAGCAAAGATGGGGCTGGAGGAGAAGGAGATTTAAGGGGGGGGGGGGGGGAGGGAAGGAGAGACAGTGCCTGAGCAGAGCTTTTTGTTCCTCTGCTCGCAGCATTGCTATGGTGATTTCAAGCAAGACGGAGGAGCAATCCCTACCCATCACTCCCGCTGCTCCAGCCCCCCCTGCACCGACCGCATGAGCAGCCCCTTCCCCCGCAAACGGGAGCGGCCGGGGAAGGAGGAAGGGGGGGGGGGGCTCGGGACCGGTGCATTGCATCTCCCCGGCGGAGCCACCCCCCAGCAATGCAGGGACGGCTTCTCCCCATCCTTTTGCATCGCCTCCCCCCCCCCCAGCACCCCACACACCCCTTCCCCAGGCTCTGCCTACCCGAGCTCGGGCACCAGCTGGGGATGCAGCAGCTCCCCGGTGGGGGGGGGGTCTCAGCCTTTTGCACCCCCCAGGCTCCCCAAAGAGCATCCCCCCTTTCCCTGCACCCTCTCCGCATCCGCAGCATCCCCCTCTCCCCACGCATTTAATTTAATAGGATGGGGGTTGGCTGCAAGGGCAGCTTTGGGGTCGGGGAATTGGTGAGGGGGGCGCACGGGGGATGCGCCCCCCACCCTTTTTCTTACTCACACGTATGCGTGGTAAATGAAAGCCCAGCCCCTCGGTCTCTCCAACACGTTGTAGAGGAAATTCTGCAGCTTGCGGTAAAAAGCATTCCTTTTTGGGGGTTTGCCGCTCCCGGATACCCCGGAGCGGGGTTTGCTGAGGATGCTGCCCCGTTTGGTGCTTTCGGAACCGGCGATGAGGAGCGCCCCGTCCCGGCTGGAGTCCGGAGCCCCGGGATCCAAACCCACGAAGCCCACCTTCAGCTTCTTCTCGGCGGCGGGCCCCGGGTAAACGCCTCCGTTACGGGATTTCTGCACCATGGTGGAGGCCGCCCGGGGTGGGGGGGAGCTCCCAGGGGGCTCCCCCGGGGGGCTCCGGCCGCGCTCCCCCTGCGATGCTCTCGGCTCCCGGCGCAGGCGAAGCCGCAGGAAGGCAACGGGATGCGAGCGGCTCCGCCCGCTCCTCCGCCCCCTTAACCCTCAGCATCCCTCGTCCGCATGGGGGGGGGGGGCGGCATCCCCACCCCCCCCCTTCTCCGGATCGGGATCTGGAGGTCCCCGCCCTCAAAGGAAAAAAAAAAAAAAAGGAAAAGAAAAAAAAAAGCAGGTTCTGGTCTCCCCCACAAAAGCTCTGGCATCGTCTCAAGAAATCAGGATCTGATTCCTTCCTCTAAAAACGCGGTCTGGCATCTTTCCCTGCCCCCGCATCACTCCCCCAAGCCGAACTCCGTCTCTCCCCCCTCCCCACAAAAAAATAAAATAAATTACCGCAGGTGTGGTCCTTCTGGAAGGCCCCACGAAAAGGGCTGGGCAACAGCCTGGGAGTTTTTTTTTCCCTCGCCACAAAGAGCTGAGAGAGCTCTGACCTGGTCCCAGGCTCACAGGAGGGAACCAGCTCCACCTTGATGCTGCCACCAAGCCAGTCAGAGGACCAAGCTCCCATTCTAGGAAATCCATCTCCAAGTGTGCTGACCTAAATCAGCTCTGAGACACCCCAGTAGTTATGGTCCAACATTAATATTTCCCCCATACAGCATGATTTGCTCCTGCCCTAAGGGATGCTTCCCCCTGATGCACCTCCACAAGACTCAGGAGAAGACACAGCCTGGAAAACTCTGAGATGAGGTAGGTATAGCTGCCTTGCACCATTATCCACCACAGAAAATGGTTATGCATGGTTTTTGTAAGCTTATAGTGCTTTGGCACAGGGAATTTTGTATGTGAATGGAATTGCAAGCTCCAGAGACCTGCTTCTTTCAGCACAGAGCACCTTGCCACAACGTGCTTCTCCTGCAAGCAGCAAAATGGTTGCTCAAAGTTTCATGGCATGCAGGAACCACACAGGGCTGAGTTTCAGTTCCCTCTCTTGTGAGGGCCAGCAGCTGCCACTCTATTGTTTGAAGTCCTTATGACTTTTTATGTCTTTCATATTTAAATGAAAAAAAATAGCAGTCTTCCATAGCCCACTCCCCAAGTCCTGGCTTCTTTTTTTTTTTCTCTTCTTATACCTTAGCAGAATCCCAACAAGTGATGCACAAGAGGCACTCCAAGACTAAAATTGCTGCTGTTTGCTCTCCACAACCCTCCACGTACATTGAGAGAAGCCAGCACAGAGCAGCCCTACACTTAGACGTGTTTCCTCTGACCCATATTCTCTCCAACACCTGGCTAAAAGAGAAGACTCCTCCACAAGGCAGGCAGAAAACTAAAGCTGGGTTAAATAAAAGGAAAAACAGATCTGCAAGTATGTCAGTGAATAAATTACTCAATTCAGTGAGGGGCCATTCTATTCATTATTTGTGAACACTTCTAAGATCATTAGTGTTCTTTAATAGGGTAGCCAATTACAAATGTGCCTGGCACTAATGTACAAAGTGCATTATTATAGATCCAGCGACGCAGTCCAAAAGCAGGAAATATCCCCCTCCACGAAAAGGCCGACAACAAACAGAGGAAGCAATTTTCAATTAACAAATTCCAGATTACTAATAGACTGCGAGCCCTAAAGAAGAATCTAAATTCATCGCACTCCTCTCCGCCTAATTAGTTGGTCATCCGCAGCATCGCACTGCGGCACAGCTTCGGGTGCCACGCATCTCCCCCCGAAACTACCAAAAAGCAGGGGGTGGGGGAACGGAGAGGGGGATTTCATCCTTCCTGAGCCCTGGGGGGCTGAGTGAGATGCTAGGGAAGGCATGAAATTCTTGTGGCAGCTGGCAGGGCTCCACTTGCAAAGGAGGTGAAGCCTCAGACGAAGGCAAGCAGAGCAAGGGACACCAAGGATGCTCCTCTTATACAGACAGAGCAGTCTTTGGGAGATAGAAAAGACCCAAAATTGTGGATGAAAACCCACTATTAGCCTTGCTTCTTCCTTCTCTTCACTGTGGACCCTCAAAAAAAAAAAAAAAGTTAGAGATGTTTTAACAAAGATCTCATGGCTCAACTCCTCAAGTTGTAGTTGCAGCACGAGTGGAAGGGATATATCCCATGCCAGGAGGCGAGCGGGGCTGCAGCCCCTCCACCAAGCACATCACCGCCCTCCCCTGCTCCCAGGGCATTCCCACAACCCACACTCATACTGATGGGAGCAGCATCTCTTGGGAACAACTGGAATATAACTACTAATCAGCAGCAATGTCCTGCCACGGAGCCTGCAGCAGGTAATTTTGAAAGATGATGGGGGGGAGGCAGGACAGAGCCAGCCACTAACACTATGGGAATTAATGAAGTACATAAAAGCACCTTCCCAGTACTGCTTTTATCTGATCCAAGGACATTATGTCTCCACACAGAAACAGAATTACTGAGTCAGTTCTTTGCTTGCAACACGACTGATGGCTCGAAAATGCGAATACCATGGCAGATAGCTTAGACCCTGAAGGTAAGATGAAATCTATCAAGCTCTGTGAAGATACAGAAAGTTCAGTGTTCTGTCCTTTGGCAATTTTTGAGCTGTAGTAAAAAAAAAAAAAAAAAAATGACTGGTGTGAAATATATGGAATGACTCCAGGGATGTGCTGCTGTTTGAAACACGGAGCCAGAGCCCTTTCTCCACGCCCGCCCCACCGCCGGTGGTTTGTGCAAACTGCGCTGCTGCAGCCTGGGCTTTGTCACCCTCAGCCTGCTGCCTGCTTTCAAACCCTAAAGCAGATGGCTCCATCTCTCCCTGTACAGAGCTATAGACAGCTGTACTGCCCAAGCAAAAGGAACCCAAAGCTGCAAGCAGGGCAGCCTTTCTGCTCTCTGCATCCACCCATCTCCCTCCTCCGCTGCAGCACCTCCCCTGTCACCTCCCACCACCCCATCCTCTCCTCCAAGCAGCTCCAGCCCTCTGGAGCCCGTGGTTATTGATTAGATGTCTTTGCTGTTTGGCTAACGAGGATTCTTCCCAGCATGTGCCAAATTATTTTGGGTTTTGCAAACAGGAACCTAAGGGAAAGGGTTGGTTCCTTGGGTGCAGGTGCGCTAACCTAGGAGGTGCTGCTTCTCTGCTGTTATGGTTTGGAAATGCTTTAAAAAAAATAAAGTCTTATGCCTAAGTGGAGAAATCTGCAGATTTCCAAGGAGAAAAATGAGCATGTCAAGAGGGATGCATACTTCTGGCTAGAATAAGAGCCGCCTCTCAGTAGAGGTTTCATCTCCTGGGATGGGGAGATTTGGGCACAGCTGCAGAAAATTTGTAGCATGATGGAAAAGTGGTTAGATGAGGCAAATTAAAGTAAATTGGAGGGAGCCTGCTTATCACTTCTGTTAATTGAGCCACAAAGAAATGGGCCTTCAGTGAGAGAATTTGGCTGAATAGGCTCATATTAGTTTGGAGATCCATGCCCTGCTTATAGGAACAAGGAAGGGATGAAAAGCACGTTATAAATCTGGAGTTGCTGAGGTCACAGGGTTAACCTCAGGGGTGGTGGCTTTGTCTCACCAACCTGAAAATCATTTCTGGAGCTCCCCATGGCTTGGCCTGAGCCTCCTGCTATGATGGGGACACCTGTGCAGAGGGACCAACTTGAGAGCAAGGGAGCTCCAAACTGGGCACTGAGCAAAAACCTTTCCTGACACTTGTGTTCAACCACAGCATCACCACTTTTTTTTTTTTTTTTGCAGCCTAAAATGAAGAGACACCACATGGCTGTCCAGTTGCAATCAAATTTGACAGTCGTGAGCCTTGAGGTTAATTAAGTTTGCGTCAGTTTTCATGACAATTAGAAGCCGAGAGAGAGGGAGAGGCTCCCTGATGCTGCCTCCCTTGCCATTCAAAGGGGATCCTGAAGTGTGATCTCATCTCTGCTAGATGCCAGAGAAGGTGCCCGTGAGGACACCACCCCTCCCAGGCACTAAAATGCTCCCGTCCGAATTTGCTGTCAACGCATTGATAAAAAGCCAGGTTTCCTCCTTCCATCTGGTGCCGACAGAGCTACTTATTTTACGTTCCCCATTTACTGGATGCAAGAATTCTCTGCCATCATCCATCTTTGCCCTTTTCTTAGACAGCACCTACCTTGTCGGAGGATGCTGCAGCCAAAGCCAGGACAAATCAGGCTCTGTGGGATGGGTTTGAGCTGCAGCAGGGAGCCTCTGAATGCACGGGCAGAAATCTTTAAGTCACACCAAACACACATGCCCTCTCTTCTCAACCAGAATTTGGATGTTTTTCTTTTCTACGGGTCATTAAAATTGCTGAGGTTTCACTATTCTTTCGTGCTGTGGAGCCTTAACTGGAAAGGAAACCCGTTGCTGGGAGGAACGAGAGCACGACTAGGTGCATGGGAGGAGATAAAAGGAAAGGTGGGGGGAATTCTGATGAATCAAATGGGGTTTGGTTCAGGGTATGCACAAAGCTGAAAATAAGCCCCTTGGTCACACAGGGTGACCAAGTTCTCCTCATTTCCCCCAGCACCTCACAGCCACCCAGCCTGACCCCCATAGCGCCTTCCCCGGCAGATTCCCCACTGACCATGTATTCTTCCCCATTTCTCCTCTGTAGGTCTCCATCATTAGCCTCCAGCTCTGGCTTTTGCCCTAGCCTCCTTTGAGACCACGCACAATTCCCTTTCTTCATTTACATCGTTACCTTGAAGGTATTTTTAGCCTGTGACCACGTTGCCCCTGAGCCTTCCTTTTCCCAGACACCATAAATTTAGCTCTCAGTCATTCCTCACGTTGCTCTCATTGCTCCTCTCAGCCTCCTTGGCTTTCTGCCTCCTCCTACACCCATAGGACCAGGCCATGGGGCTCAAACTGCCATCACCCCTGGGCTCTGAGAGCTCACCCCTTGAGACAAGGCAGCTCCAGGACCTCATCTCCCCACTGTGGGGTCACCACAAAGCTCCTGGTGGGACAACCCCATAGAGACATCACTTGGAAAGCTTCCCATGGGCAGCCCCCTTCAGGTTCCTCCAAACCAGGGCCTTACTTTTTTGCATTTTACAACTTCACAGCAATAAAACGAGCCTGGTCTTGCATGGCAGCTCTTCCAGCCCTACCAGATCTCATTAGTTTGGGGTCCAGCTCGGGACTGACCCCACTCCCAGCCAAGCACCTCCTGGGGCTGTAGCAGCATCTCTGTGAGGCTGGGCCTCACGGAGCCCACAAAGTGCTTTGATCCCACTCAAACACCTGCCTCCCACCGACTTCAAAGCCGAATTGAAACCTGCATGTATATTTAGGGACTGGAGGTTGTCATCAGAAAAAAAAAATATTAAAAAAAAAAAATCTACTGAAATAGCTAACAATACTGACACATCTACCTTAGCTGAGACGAGCAGTGCAGGAGCACACCAGACTCCTCTGTCGCTTGTTCTGCAGTGAAAAAAGAAGGAGAACAGCCCAGCCAACAAAAATAAATAGGCTCCAAATGATCCCAGGTGTCCTGGGTTAAGAGGGAATGACCTTGCTGAGCTGGGCTCTGCCAAACCTTGCTGAGCTGCTGTAGGGAAAAAAAGAAAGGGAGCTTGGGGTAGGAGAAGAGAGGCTGGTAGAGGGGGCAGGAAAAATTCCTGCTTTGCTGGGATGTGTAAGGGGCTTAGGGGAGAGGCTCCAGGTACTGGATCTCAGAGGGGGCTCCTTTTTCTTGCTGAAATGTCAAAACCTCCAGGTTCGACAAGTCAGGCAGCCAGAACCCATCACTACAACAGCGGAAAGACTTAAAGCTAAATCCTTTATCTCATCATTATTGAGAGATAAGAGAACTTCCGAATGCAAAAACTCGCTTTCCCATTTCCCGTTTAATCTTTCCCTTTTCAAAAAATGCTGAAAATCAAAGTTTAGCTGGTGGCTTTAATTAAGAGGGTCATTTCTGATCCGAGCGCCAGGTGAGAGGCCCGTCCTGCAGCAGTGAGGTTTAACCACACATCCCCTCGGGAAGCCCCCAGGGCTGTCCCCTGCCTGTCACGGCACACGGAGCTGGCAGATGCACGGACAAACTCCTGAAGGAACTGAATTTGTGGTTTCTGTGCTCTGTGAGCCTTGCTGCAGGCCTGCTTCAGTCTTTCAGCTGGGACGCTTGGGAAATCAAGAGAACATGAAGGGACGAGGGCTTATGGTTTATTTATTTTTAACCTGGAGTCCTAAGGAAAGCTGGTGTACGCGGCTCAGCTCTGGATCTGCCGATTTCTTCCCTCCTTTAATAACTGTGGAGCCCGTGGGCAATTTTCATCTTAGTTCATTAAAGGTAGGGGAGACATTCCAGGTTGCTGCAAGTGATAAAATGCGATCAGAGGGGACAGAAATCCTGAAATCTCTCCCGTGAAGGAGATGGCGATGCAGACATGTGGCATTATTAGACATCAGAGAACCCAGCCATGCTTTTTTATAACAAAGCCGTAGGAAATCAGACTCCCCTGGTCCTGCTGCTCACGAACTTATTATCTGTGGGCTCATTTTGGATCCCACACGGGGAGCACCGGAGAGGTGCCAAGCCAAATGGGTGCTCAGCCGAGCAGGCAGGACGTGCCATGGGGCAGGTTCCTCCGGGTGAGCCTGGTGCAGCGTTTGCAGGATGACTTTTCCTCTCTCCCAGCCTTATTTTCATGCAGTCCCTGTTTTGTTCCTGCAGCTCCATCCTGCACGCTCTGGTCCAAAGGATGTTCCTGTCCTCTGGGCAGCTGCGTGCTCTGGCTGCGCCTGCAAAATGTCTCGTTCAGCATCTCCGTGTGCAGACAGCAGGCAGAGAGGCTGTAAAAAAAACGAGCTGTGTTTGTAGCCTGAGCGAGCTGGCAGCTGGCAAGGGCTCAGCTGCCCAGGCCACCTTGAAGAGGGCTTTGCCTCTCCCCAAAACTGCGTGTCCTGGGAGCTGGCACACGGCAGAGGGGATGTCCCCACTGTGCTCACCACTCTGATGTGTGAGCAGGGGCTGGGGGTGGCAGCGAACCCCCCTGCTCTGAAAAAAAGTGCTCAGAAACCTGCAGCAGTGATATTTGGGGGTCATATTCCCCCCTCTTTGCCCTTGTTGCTGGAGCCCCTTGGCATGCCCTGTCCCGAAGGCTGGCCGCTTCCAGCCTCATCACTCCTAAGTGCTCCGCGGGCAGGCGCTCGCTGCGGCTGGCCAGGACTGCAAAAAGCATTTAGCAGATAGAAGGCACGAAGGCAGTGCCAGACGAGGGGAGATTAGGAATCATTTGGGCTAGGCAGAACCAGGCCATCCGAAATTTGCAGGCGGGCTGGCACATGGAAGGGCTGTTTGTGAACGAAGCTGAAATAATTTATCTGAAAGATGCTGCAGCATCTCTCCGTGAAACACCCGAGCTTTGGTCTCAAGGCACTCACTGGGGGGGGGTCACCAGAGGTGGGGGGCGGGTGTCTGAAGGAGCTTGTCCCTGGGCTGTGTTACAGCTCGGGTTTCTCCTTTGGATCAGCATTATCTTTGTGTGGGGCTGAAAGGCCAGGCCAAGAGGACTGGGCATGGTGCAGCGCCCTGGCAGAGAGCTGCTGCTCTGTGCTACCCCAGCTGCCAAAGCATCCCGGGCTCATGCTGAAAATGCAGCTCTTAAATACAGTGGGAGGGTACAGAGGGAGTTGGTTAAAGGAAACAAACAGAAAGTCCCTGCTGGTGCCCTCCTGGGCTTGTTAAAATACGCTGGGAGGGCTGGCCCTTGCCTCCTTCCCCCTGGACTTGTACCTCCCTGGGACGGGACACGGCCAAGGGGGAGCTGATGCGCTTTGTGAGTGGGGCATGGTGGAAAAAGGATGGAGAGAGGAGACACGAGCAGGAATGGGGGGATTTTTTGCATCGTGGAGGGATGAGCCTGGGAGCAGAGCAGCTGCCGGAGGTGGCTCAGCACCTCTGCCACCGGCGAGCAACATCAGGGCCAGTTTGGGTGGTGTCCCCTGGGGATGCTCCAAGCATACTTACATACCTCAGCCTCTGAGGGAGCAGGAATGGGATCAAACTGCCACGTAACCCTCTACACGGGCGTGCTGGAGCCTCCCTGAGCGGTGCTGCCCGTGCCGGCAATGGGCGGCTCCAATTCACCCCGCTCAGCACCTGCAGCGTGGGTTCCACTTGCAGCCTCGCACCAGCCTCATGAATTTTTCAGCCCAAAGCGCCCGCTGAGCCACCCAATCGGATCCGGTGGATTAACAAAACTCACCTTAAATTATTAACAGCGCACAGGCAGCCACCAGGCCCGTCACTCATTCCCTTTCTCCAGTGGGTGCCAAAAGGATGGGGCCAAGCAGCCACGGTTCATGGGGTCACCCCTTCCCCATCTGCAAACCCCACCAGGGCATCAAAGCCCTGCTGCGCACATAGGGTGGCACAGGGGTGGCATTTTCCCCCTTTTTTACCCATTTCAGGTAACATAATCACATTTATAAATTCCAGTACCAAAAAAAAAAAAAAATTATCAAGCATTTTGCAGCTCCCCAGGCCGTGTCCTGCTCCGGGTTTGGCAGAGGTGGCACCTTTGGGTGCGCCCCCAGCCCCTGCAGCGGCTGCGAGAGGACCGCGGGGCTGCTTCCACCAGAGGGCAGCGCGGAGGCTGCTGCCGGGGGAAAAGGGAGGGCGCCTGGAAATAAATAATAAAATAAAAGGGAAAAAAAATAAAATAAAAGGAAATAAATAAAAGAAAAGGAAATAAATAAAATAAAATAAAAAATAAGACATAAAATATAAAATAAGATAACATAATAAAATAAAATAAAAAATAAAATAAAATAAAATAAAATAAAAATAAAAAATAAACTATAAAATTAAAATACAAAATAACACTGAAATAAGATAACATAAATAAATTAAATTAAATTAATAAAATATAAAATAAAATAAATAAATAAATAAAATAATAATAAAATAAAATAAAATAAATTAAAATAAAATAAATAAATAAATAAAATAAAATAAAATAAAATAAAATAAAATAAAATAAAATAAAATAAAATAAAATAAAATAAAATAAAATAAAATAAAATAAAATATAATAATAAAATTATTGCTAGAAAAAAATATTCCTGAGTTTTTGGTGAGGTCCCAGCCTCCCTGAGCATGGCAGGAACAGGAGGAGGAGTGTTTTAAGATGCCTCCCAGCAGCACAGCCCTACATGTCACCTGCCGCAGGCAATGCAACACCCGCCTGCTTTTGTTGATGGCTCTCAAATCGGCTTCACTTTGCTGCAAGGTTTTGCCGAAAGCCATCTGTGGCCCAGTTCAGAGCGATGTCGGGTCGCTCTCAGTGTGGGTAGAAGCCCCAAACGGGTCAGCCCCCAGCCCCAAAAGGGGCATCATCCCCCTCGTCTGTGGGGTCGGGCAGGGGTCTGCACATCGGTGACTGATGGGTCCCAACGAACAGGTGATGAGTCTTCAAACCCCAGGCCTGGGTGGAGGCAGGTCGTGGCTTCATTTTATTTTGAGATTCCCAGAAATTGAGGATACCTGATATATTTGAACCTCGTGCTTTGAAATGGGCCTAAATTGGAGCATTTCTGTTTATTCTGGCTTTCTACAGAGCCCAAACCAAACATCCCAGCCCAGGGGATGCTGTCACTGCAGGCGTCCCACTTCAGGCCACCTCTCTTCTTCCAAACCCTGCAGATTGCCTGGGGTACCAACACCACAGAAATTGGTCTGAAAACCTGAACCTGCTGTGAGCCATGAGTGATTCTGAGTTAAATCCTCAGGGTTTTCGGTTTTTCCTTTTCTGCAGCTACCCCGTTAATTACCACACCGCTTGCGCATCCCTCCCAAAGCATCCTTCACGGTTCCCCTGGCGTATCTCTATGGAAACGTAGCTGGGGTTTTGTGGAGCTTGTTTTTCCTTTTAAAATAGCGATAGAGGGCCAGGTGCAGCCTTGTGCCTGCTCTTCTATTCCATCTGATCCCAAAATTGTCCCCATTCCTGCTGCACCAGGGACTGGCTCCTGCTAGGGGCTGGTGAGCTGCAGGTACCCGCACAGGGACATCCCCAGAGGAGCTCCTGTCCCTGCTGCTTGAGGGATGGAGAAGAAAACATGCACATGGAGATGTTCTCCTTCCAGCTTGGAAATCCCTGTGGATGAAGCTGGTGGGTGCTGGGGGTGTGAGGGAGAACCCCGGTGGTCTGTGCGCGCAGTTTTGGGGGAGGCAGCTCGGTGAGCTGTGGCATGGGGCTCTGCCTGGGGCACTCAGTGCTGCAGAGCATCAGTTGTTAATTAGGACCATTAAGAGCTCCTGTAACACAAGCAGTAATGATACTTATGCCTCTGGAGCTCTCCTGGGAGGGACCTGGCACAGTGCTGCCCTTCACAGAGCCCGCACGTGGCGTCCTCTGCCCCGCAGCTCCCGGTGCTGTTGCTTCTGAAAAGTGCTCCATGAGCCCAGGGTGCCTTGGTAGCTGCTAACCCCAACTTTCAGGAGAAATCATCCCTTGGGAACGTCCCCAGAGCATGGTGGCATGCTCAGCATCCCACCCTTTCCCCTCCAAGCCACTTCGGTCACCCCTCAGCATCTGCACCCGCAGCCTCTGCGTTCGAGCAGCCTGTGCTGGGTGGGGATGGATCAGGGCATCCTCACCCGCATTTGGGTTTGCATGGGGTCAAGATGTGGTCCTGGGTGGGCCCCCACAGGTCTGGGACTCTTGGCAGCCCTTGGGCATCTCTGGGCTCTGGATCACAGCATCCTCTGGGCAGGAAGGTTTTTGTTACAGTGGGGGATCTGCTATGGGTGAGGGAAGGAAATGTACAGAGGGGAGGCAGCTTTGGCCACTTTACCCAAATTTGGGGGTTATTTTATAGTTTTACATAGAATTGCCAGCCCTTCCAGGACATAGGGTATGCTATTTTCTCTCTTTAAATTACATAACTTTAGGGGATTCAAGCTTAATCTTCATTGAAAAAAATGATAATAAAGACCCTGATAATTGATATTAGAGGATTGAGTGGGTTAAGGAGAGTGCAAAACCCCTGTTATAAGACCAGTCCCTGCTTAATGCAGGGGTTCTCAGCCCATAAACCTGCGCTGGTCAAAGGGTGAGAGCTGGGGAACGTCTGGGCACTGGGTGCCACCCTGACCGGGGTACCCATGGGTCCTCCATCCTCCTGCCACCCATCCCAGCCCTGCCTGTGCCCATCACCTGCCCTAAGCGGGACCCCACGAGCCCCTCTCAATGACACACACACACACACAGAGCTCCACACCTTTGGGGTCGGTTGGTTTGTTTTTTTTTGTTTTTGTTTGTTTGTTTGTTTGCTTGTTTGTTTTCCACTGTGGATGTTGTACCAGTTTTATTGGTAAAATTAACATGAAGCCTCACAAACGCTGGAACATGCTTTTCCTTTTAAAGAATTTCCACTGGACCTTAATGGTGAGCATCCAGTCGTTGACATATAAACTCTTACAAGCTGATGTGCACACATGCGCCCGGGGGAGACGGTGGCAGCGTCCTGGTGTCAGGGATGGTTTCTGCGCTATGCACTGGGAGCCCACGATTCATTTGCCAGCCTTCTGGGCCTTCTGGGCGGACTTGGTGACTTTGCCGGCCCCACCGCTCTTCTTCTCCACGTTCTTGATGACGCCCACGGCCACGGTCTGCCGCATGTCACGGACAGCGAAGCGGCCTGGGGGCAAAGGGGGGGGGACGTGAGCGACACGCGGCCGCGCCACCCCCCACCCCCAGGTGGGATGTGCACCCCTCGGAGCTGAGCCCACCCCGTGTAGCTCTCGTTACCACTGTCCTGGGAGAAGGAACCAGCCCTGAGCCCTCCAGCACCTGTGCTGACCCCCAAGGAGCACCGCCCTGGTGTCCCTCTCTGTTTAAATGGCTATTTATTGAATAAATAACTAAATGGCTATTTATTAGATTTAAATCACAGCTGCCCTCTGTGTTGCTAAGCCAGATGTGCACCATCATCCAAGGCAAGCACTAAAAGGTGTCCTCTCCCTGTTTCTTCTCCCGACCAGTTTTCTTAGGGCAGAGACAAGGAAGCTGAGAAATGTTCCTGCACAGCCACTTTTGGGGTTCAGTAATTTTGGAGGAAAAGCTCCAATATTCCCAGTGGGAAAACCCAGCCTTGCCTTTGAAAACAGCTCAGCAGAGAGCCTGTCCCAGCCCAGCTGTCCTAACCCCATTCATGCATCAGATTTTGCACGTGGAGGAGCAATGAAATGCGCTCAGCTCCCCCTTCCTCCCCAGTCTGACCAGTGGGGATACTGGGAGAGGCTCAGCATGGCCAGAGCGAGGTCAGCACCCACGCAGCCTCCACGTTCCTCCACGGGAGACCACAAAGGAGCCGTTCCCTTACCGAGGGGTGGGTACTGGGAGAAGCTCTCCACACACATCGGCTTGCCAGGAATCATCTCCACGATGGCCGCATCGCCCGATTTCAGGGACTTGGGGTTGTCCTCCAGCTTCTTGCCGGAGCGCCGGTCGATCTTCTCCTTCAGCTCGGCGAACTTGCAGGCGATGTGTGCGGTGTGGCAGTCGATGACGGGCGAGTAGCCAGCGCTGATCTGCCCGGGGTGGTTCAGGATGATCACCTGGGGGACACAGCAGCGTCAGGGTCACCGCCCAAAGGGACTTTTTTACAGGGTCTTGCACTGCCAGGGACCAGCAGGGTGGGGAAATCGATGCCCTCTCATGCCACACACAGAGGAAAGCGAACTGGTTTAATGGCAGAACCCTCTCTTTGTTTAAAATGCCATTTAAGCTATCATTTATTTATTCAGTGGGCAGAAGGATGTGGGGGCAGGTACCCGGTTGTTGGAGGTTACCAAGTCCTGCTCTACCACAGAGCCAGGTGAATTTTGGAAAGGGAGCAGCCTTTTTCACATGCAGTGGCATGCAGATTGCAATGAGAAGAGAAGAGAAGAGAAGAGAAGAGAAGAGAAGAGAAGAGAAGAGAAGAGAAGAGAAGAGAAGAGAAGAGAAGAGAAGAGAAGAGAAGAGAAGAGAAGAGAAGAGAAGAGAAGAGAAGAGAAGAGAAGAGAAGAGAAGAGAAGAGAAGAGAAGAGAAGAGAAGAGAAGAGAAGAGAAGAGAAGAGAAGAGAAGAGAAGAGA
Source organism: Anas platyrhynchos (assembly GCF_047663525.1). Lineage (NCBI taxonomy): Eukaryota > Metazoa > Chordata > Aves > Anseriformes > Anatidae > Anas > Anas platyrhynchos. The sequence continues at coordinate 16,441,065 of NC_092607.1, forward strand.
AGAGAAGAGAAGAGAAGAGAAGAGAAGAGAAGAGAAGAGAAGAGAAGAGAAGAGAGAAGAGAAGAGGAGGGGATGGGTTGGGATGGGATGGGATGGGATGGGATAGAGTAGAATAGAGTAGAATAGAATAGAATAGAATAGAATGGAATGGAATGGAATGGAATGGAATGGAATGGAATGGAATAGAATAGAATTCCACCCTATGCAGCTGACCTGAGACGTGAACTGTGCCGCCTCCTGCGGCGGGTCCGACTTGCTGTCCCCGCAGACGTTCCCGCGGCGGATGTCCTTGACGGAGACGTTCTTCACGTTGAAGCCAACGTTGTCCCCAGGCAGGGCCTCGCTCAGCGCCTCGTGGTGCATCTCCACCGACTTCACCTCGGTGGTGATGTTCACGGGAGCGAAGGTGACCACCATGCCGGGCCGCAGGATGCCGGTCTCCACTCGGCCCACGGGGACAGTGCCGATCCCTGTGGAGCAAGGACAGAGTAGAACAAAATGTAACCTGCTTGGTGCATCCCCGAGCAGCATGGCCAGAGCCTGGCTGCCATAAAAGCAAGGTATCTCCAGTGATTTTCACCAAAGACAATGTTTGTCTCTTGCCAAACTGAAAATCAGTTATTAGTTGCAAGATCGGCATCGGGGTCTTCAGAACTACCAAGAACCAGCCCTTCCTACCCAATATTTTGTAAAAAGTGGGTAGCACATTGCTAGAAGGCTCTGAGCAACCCATGCATGCTGAAAACATTTCCTTTGCAGCAGCCGTGGCCCTCCTGTGCAGAGGACCAGCACAGCCCTGCTGGCCACACGGTCCCAGCTGTAAGGAGCGAGGGTGGCTAATTAAATAAATGGGACCTTTGGCACCTGGCATCATCAGAATTTGGAAAAACTCACCTTTGGAGTCAAGTGAAGAAGGGGAGGCTTTTGGGACCCATCCAGTCTCCCACACCAGCCCTATTGCCTCCACCTCCCCCAATCCTACAGTGTCTCTGCTCCCTAAGGACCTCTTTAACCCCATGGCAGAACCCTACCTGCCTTTCTCCAGCTGAGCTAGGGGAGGACACAGAGCTGCCCACCACCCCTCACCTTTAAAATACCCCCTTTAAAATTTAAGACCACGGGGACAACTCTCAACCCGCCTGGTTCCTGCAGCACACCCGCCCTTGGAAAATTGTGGAAAAGAGCTGGAAATGGCCATGTTCGCCTAGCCCGGCAGCCATCAGGGGGACTGCCCAGCAATGCCAGCAGGTCAGCGAGCCCGGGGGACATTTATAGCTCGGAGCAGTGTCTCCCTACATGGCTGGTGCCGCGACGCAGCTGGGCAGGAGGAGGTGCCGGTGACGGACACCAGCATTTGGGAGGCACGCACAGTGGCCTCACCAGTGGCCCTCCCCACTGGCCTCGTCCCTCAGCTGGGCCCCAGGGCTTTTTTGCTGCTGGGCCTCATTCCTGGCAGGTCTCCACCCCGCCTCGCCAGCCGTGACCTCTGGGACACCCAAATTTGCAGCCGTTTTGGCACCGGGTGTTCTCCAGGGCGAGCTCACAAAGCTGCTGCCCCTCTCCGCTGCCCGGGTACCTTTGGGCACCTCCAACCCAAATCTCAAATGGGGTTTTTGCCCCGCAGCCACCACCCTTCTCCCCCATATCTGAAGTTCAAGGAGCCCAGTCCCTCCAGTTTCCCAATACCTGGAAACGTCGTTCCCAAATTCCTGTGGAAGGAAGGCTGGGGTTAAAGAGGGATGGATGCTGGTGGGGCTGCTGCTCACCTCCGATCTTGTAGACGTCCTGCAGGGGCAGGCGCAGGGGCTTGTCTGTGGGGCGGGTCGGGGGCAGGATGGTGTCCAGGGCCTCCAGAAGGGACACCCCGCTCGCGTTGCCTTCCTTGCGCTCCACCTTCCAGCCTTTGAACCAAGGCATCTGGAAACAGAGAAGAAAAATCATTCACTGAGTGTGCCCGTCCTCAGCTTCCCAGGATGATCCCACTGAGGTGTCCCACCAGGACACGGTCCAGATGTGTCCTGGCTTTATTCGGGGCTGGGGTGCTCTTTCCAATCTTCCCATCCCTGCAGGTTCATCTGCACACCTTGCTCCACCTCCACCCACCTTCTCCCCTCTCTCTGAGAAACAAGCAAGACGTCCGTGAGCAGAAGAAAAAGGGTGGAAATGGATAAATCCAGCAAACCTGCAGCCCCCACTCCCAACCCATGGGTGCTGCCTTCCCACACCATCCCGCCCCCAGCGCAAAGCGCCCGGCCTTCAGGCTGGGAACTGAATCTCAAGGCTGCTGAGGGGCAGGATTGTTTTTTATAAATAGTTCTGCCCTACATTGGATCCTTGAAGCTGAAACTGGCTGAAAAAAAAAAAAAAAAAAAAAAAAAGAGAGATGTAATGAAATGTGCTCAGCAGAGGGCACGGTTTGATGCAGGGATCTGTGGTGCTTTCCTGGAGTGATGCTGCACAACTGAAAGGTGCAGCCATGCCTGGGCTTGCAGCAAGGAAGAATTCAGTGCTGGGTCTGAAACCACCCTAAGACATCAGGGACCAGAGTCCTGCAAGGCCATTTCCCCTTTCTGCACCAAGAGGGACTTACACAATATTTCTCCATGTGGATTTAAAATGCTGCCTGCGTTATGGACGGGGCTTTTCCCTTAGGCACCATCACAAGTGGCATGGCACTGGGGGTGCAGTGGGTCCCCTGAAGCACCCCCTGTTTTACACCCACCCCCGGAGGCCCCAGCCACCCAAATTTGCTCTCCCACCCTGCAGCCTGCACCACTGCATAGATGGAGTGACGGGAAATGATGGATCCATCCTGTGCTGACTCAGAGCTTCCCTGCCACGTGGCCCAAAATGCCAGCAGATGCCCATGAGAGCAGCTGTCCCTGCAGCCACCTGCCCACAGCCCTACCCAGGGTGGGGGCACAGCCACCCCTGTGCACCCTGCGCCCCATCCCCTGCCCGCCCTGGGGACAGGGAGGAGCAGCAGACCCTGCCCCGTGGCACATGGCTGTGGGAGCTGTCCCTTCTCCTTTCCATGCATTATTCTGAGAATATCTGACATCCCGAGAACATCTGACATCCTGAGGACACCTGACATCCCGGGAATATCTGATGTCCTGAGAGCCATCTGATGTCCTGAGAGCCGGCTAAAGCAGCACTTGGACACGCCCCAGGGGAAAACCCATCTGCAAAACCTCCATGTGGCCTGAGGATGAGGAGCATCTACAAAAATAGGATCGTGCTGCCTCCTAGGGCTGCCCAAGTAAAACCTCACTCATGTACTCCCATACCTACTTCCCAAGAGCCATCCCTACTCCACTATTCCCTGGCTGGGGAGTCCACCCTAACCCAGCCAGAAAGGGTAAATGTTAACCCTGTGCCGCCAGCCCTGGGTGCTGCAAGCTCAAGCAGCCTTAATTCAGAGCTGAGCTCTTATTCCTATTGTGCCCCAAATGGGTTTCACAAAGGAGTGATGTTTCTCTGATTTTACCCCCCTGGCACCTCCTGAGCACCCCTGTGCACCCCACATCACAACCGCGCCACTGCAGCCACGGGGCCACCACGCTCCTGGCACCGCAGGCAGGGTGCCCTCAGCTGCAGCATCCCCCAGAGAGCCTCCCAAACCCATCCCGAGCGGCCCAGATCTGTCAGCTGCTGCAGCAGGAAGCTGGCTGGATGCAAAAATCCTGCTTGCCAGAAAAGCTTGTAAATGTCAAACTTGGATGCGAGCACAGCCCAGCTGTCGTTTGGCCTTGGAGCGCTGCACTTCGGGGCCACGGGATGCAGCCCCCCATGCAGGGCTGGCTCCGGCCCCAAATCCCTGCACCCTGGTGGGCTGGGGCTGCTGCAGCCATGCAGCTCTAATCCTGGCTCCCTGCTGAGTCCCCTGGTGGGCAGACACATCACTCCTTGTGCTTCAGTGAAACCCAGCCAGAAGTACATGAGTGAGAAAAATCGGAGATTTTTCAAGCAAGAAATGGGAAGGGAGAGATCCATGCCGGATTCCCACCCACACTCCCCTAGAAGCAGTGGGGAGGGGGCTCTGTCCCCAGCTCTGTCCCCACAGAAGGGGGAAGGGGACCCCTGGGGACCACGGTGTGGGATGTCCCCACATCCTTCCAGCAAAGCTCCTGCCGAGCACCCAGCCCCTGCGCCCTCTCCAGCCCTCCTTCCCTCCCGATGCCCCCAGCCTCCTCCTCTGCTGCTTATCCCAGCCCCTGCCCTCCCGGGCAGCACGTCACGTTGAGATCACACCCCAAGACCCGTCTGGAGGAGCGGGGCCAGCAGGACCCATCCTGCTCCACGCCCGCCCTCTGCAGTCTATTAATAGGAGAATTGCTCAGGATCATCTTCCCGGCCCAGCAGCTGCTGACATTTGGAGCCCGATTTGGAGGCACCCAGCAACTATGCGGCCACGTTTGGCATGGCCGTGGTTGACCTTATCCAAACCCTGTTCCTCAGGGGACAGGAATCTCCCCAACACCCCCAAAAATGCTCGTTCCTAGCCAGCCCCAAGTTCCCGTGAGCTGCCTTTCCTGCACAAGCCCATGAGCAACATTTCGGGTTGTGAGCTTGCATTGCAGCTCTCCTCTAGCTCAGGACCACAATGCCCGAACTCCCTCACACCCATGAAGACATGCTGCTTCCCTCTCCATGGAGCTCTGACCCCTAGTCCACAAGTCTTAATGCCCCCGTAAGCATCGAATTTGCCTTTGGTTAGAGGATTGCTGGGGGTTTCTGCTCTGAGCGACTTGCTCAAGGTCACCAGAAACCAGTGGGAGAGCAGGGACATTCCTCGGGCCAGAACTGCCTAGCCCCTAATTTCTTTAGAAAAATAAAGCTGGGGTAGCTTTTTCTCCAGAAAAAAATGCCTGAGTAACAATTTCTATTGGCAGCTTGTCTGCCAAGGAACCCCCATCCCAAAGCACCTTGCTGTCGTGTCCCCACCATCCCCATCACTGATGCATGCAGGAGGAGGCCATTTAAGATTCCACCAGCCAAGGAGCAACCCCAAATGGATGCTCAAGGAAACCACGGTCTTCACGTGGGAAATTTGGTACCTCCCCAGGCAAAAAACATCTTAAGGAGTGGGGTCCCAGCTCTGGAACATGGGGCACAGCTGCCACAGTGCCATATAACACTGGTGGGAAAAGGCACCCGATATTTGGCATGGAGGAGCTGTTCCAAGCTAGTGACCGGATCGTGCTGTTTGCCTGGGAAAACAATGCCCTAAAAACACACCCAGGGTTCCTGCTGAGCCTGACAAGCGCTGTGGACGGCTCTAACGTCATCAGGGGGCTGACAATGCGCACCCCACAGCTGACATCCCAGGAGCACGGCCGTGCAGATCACCTCCTGGAGATGCTCGTGGGCAGCCACTAGGACATCTGGGCACGGCACAGCAACAAGCGTGGCCACGCACAGCGCGCCCATTCATCCCAGCTCAGCACCACCACAGCTACGTGACAAACACATCCACGTTGGCACCACGGGTCATTACGCACCACGGGGGCACGAAACGTTCCTGCAGTTTTCACAGCACCAAAGTCAAGTTTCAGCCTGGCTCAAGGTGGGGGGAAAAAATCCGACACACCACGCACACTTACATTAGGGGAGGGCTCCAGCATGTTGTCCCCGTGCCAGCCCGAGATGGGCACGAAGGGAACCGTGGCCGGGTTGTAGCCGATCTTCTTGATGTAGGCGCTGACCTCCTTGACGATCTCGTCGTAGCGCTTCTCGCTGTAGGGGGGCTCCGTGGAATCCATCTTGTTGATGCCGACGATGAGCTGCTTCACCCCCAGGGTGTAAGCCAGCAGGGCGTGCTCGCGGGTCTGCCCGTTCTTGGAGATGCCGGCTTCAAACTCGCCGACGCCGGCAGCAACGATCAGCACGGCGCAGTCGGCCTGGGAGGAGAGAGCTCGTGATCTGCTCCTGTCCCCAGAGAGCTGCTCTGGGGAGCTTTGAGTACGCCCCAGATGGATGTGGGATGGAAGCACGGCTTGGGCAGGCTCCCTGCCCGGCTGCTACCCAAAACCCCACTGATCTACCTCAAACCTGACCTGCGTTATTTTATGCTTGCCAACCACACGTGGTTTTGCAAGCTGTGTTGGAAATCAGGGTGGGTCCTTTAGGCTGTGTGAGTCCAACCAGGACCTCATCTTGTTCACTGAGGGATGTAGAGCCTAAAATCCCACTGAAGTCTTTCCAGTAGTCCCTGGGTGAGGGCCACGAGCGGCACTGGGAGGCAGGAATGCCCTGCAGTGCAGTGAGGGGACTCTGCCCTGCCCTGGGAGGGTCAATTATGGAGTATGGCAGCATGATTTATGGAACAGAGATGTTTTGAGGGAAAGAAAAAAGACTCACAGAGCCTTGTTGGGCCAATAGAAGCTAAGGGACTGCATGAAGTTTCTTGTCTATCTGAGTTGTGTGAGGCTAAAATAACATGGGAGACACCCTCCCATAACAGCCTGTAGCTCAGGGAGGCCATGTTCATCCCCAACTTATCCAAGTAGGGTAAATGGTGTGGATTAACCACCCCTCTGTGCTAAGGGGGCCCTTTCCCCCAGACATCCAGGAGGTGCAGGATCACAGCAAGGTCCCCAAGCACCACCTGGCCTCTTGCATAGACCCTGCTCAACACCACTGGCCGACTGCTCACCCAAATACCTCCTCCAAAAGGGCTCCAGCAGCACCTACGTGACCCCAGGCTGATTGGAGAGCCCCAGCCTCCCCCTCTCCAGTGGTTTGTGGCCACCGTTCCTCACCTGGGAGGTCCCGGTGATCATGTTCTTGATGAAGTCCCTGTGGCCGGGCGCGTCGATGATGGTGATGTAGTACTTGGTGGTCTCGAACTTCCACAGCGAGATGTCGATGGTGATGCCACGCTCACGCTCGGCCTTCAGCTTGTCCAGCACCCAGGCGTATTTGAAGGACCCTTTCCCCATCTGGCCAACACAAAGGCAAGAGCAGTGAGACACAAAACATGAGCTCAAGGTGTGGCAAGCACCAGAACCCACCCCAGCTCCCAGAGCCATGGAGGCAGAGGGTCACGTTGCAAACATTGAGGGTAAAACCCTCTAAATTCAACGTTTGCTGTGATCTGATTACTAATAAGTACAGGTGAAAGCAGATATTGTTCTCAACAATGATCCTTAAGGGGATGGAGAAGAAGGTGGAGGAGCTGTGATGTGGGTTTGTGGTGGGACCAGATGAGGAGGAGCTGGAGCCTCCTCAAGGTCTCCTCTACGAAATGTCAGGGCCCTGCACGGCTGCTGTGAAATCATCCTGGTGTGGAATTACCCAGCGGTGCTGGAAGGCTCCTTATTGTTGTATTTTAATCTATTATCCCAACCTGTGAGACATCTGCTCAGAGGGAAAGGCCACGACTAAGCGAGGGAGCCCCTAAGTGACAGGGGTGCAGCAGGGGAACGGGTTAAAAGAAAATGAAATGCAAAGACTGTTGCTAGGAGCTGAAGGGAAATGTGATTGATTTTTGCCACAGAGTGTGTGAATTCGCACGGAAAGCTACCGCGAGCTGCAGTCAGACCAACTGTCATTGCCAAATGGCCAAAATCACTGCCAACACTGGAGTGCAGCAAATCATGCTGGGCGAGATTAGCCACCAAAAAATATATAAATAAATAAATCTCTGTCCTGTGATAAAGCACACCCCTTGCTAAAACCAAGATGTCACTTCTGAACTGGTTTCTCCTATTGTTCAGTGTCCTCCGACATTGTGCCATGGGGGAGAGCCAGGGGGATCCTGCGGGCATAGGGGGAGGCTGAGGTCCCTCCGGCCACGCCGTGCTCAGGGGCAGCCCAGAGGGACCAAAGGGTTAACGGGCATCGATCTTCAGGTCTGGGGCTGAGAGGGGAGTTTGCTAAGATGGCAAACAGAATTCAGCCAGAGAAATAGGTCATCTGCTGCTGATGTAATGTGCTGTAACCGCTGCGCAAGGACGGAGATGTTACAGCGCGCTCCCCCTTCACCCAGAGCTGCGCTCTCTGTAGCGGGGATTTCTTCTGGAGCATCAATGCATAAAATTCCTAATGGGCCATTATAAATCACCTCTCCGGAGGGAAAAGCCTCCTGCTGGCAGGCAGCTAATGCTCCGGTGTTGTTTCTCACCAGGAAGGCTAACGCAGCATCCCACCTGGATGCATCCCACCCACAGCAGGGTGCTGGGCAGCGCTCTGCCCTGATCCCTGCTCGTGTCCCCCCCCCCTTTTGCTCCCCGTGGCTGGGCAGCACGGGGAATTAATGGTGCCGGTCCCTTTACGTAACAGCCGAGTGCTGCGATGACTTTGCAGCTCGCTGGGGAGGATTACAGGCAAAATCCTAAAGCCAGGGAGAGCCTCCCCTTCCTCAGGGGGGAACGGTGGGTGAGAGGGCGATGCCGCAGCCCCAGCCTGGAGCTCTCACGGGGGGGGTCGGGGAGGGGGTGGAACAATCCAGAATCACATCTCTGCTCCTGAGCATCGAGTATAGCAAGGGGGGGGCAGAGCGGGAGCTGGGAGGTTAACCCTTTGCAGCATCTCCCTTGCTGGGGGGGATGAAGGGCATCATTCGAGCGTGATCGCTTCTTGCCCAAACTGAGGTGGGGGCTAAAGAAAATTAATTCATTTTGTGCAATGCATTAATAACAGGGAGTGCTCAAGCAGGAGCTCAATGAGCAGATCCCACAGCCTTACAGCAATCAGCAGCTTTTTCCTTCACTGATGGGTGGGGAAACTGAGGCACGGAGCATGCCCCAGGGTGGAGCTGGTCGTGGGGGCACCCAGCTGCCCTGCACCCCGGCTCCTACAAAACAGGATTCCCGTGCAGGAATCAGAGGCATCTACACCCCCAAAAAGCTGTCTATATTCTGCAAACGCACCAGGAGACGTAACGTGAAGACAAATGAGATCCTTTATTTAGCAAACAGCTTCCCTCCTTTCATGGGGTATATTCAGTTACCCAGGGCTGTTGTTGAAAAAACACAGTATTATCTAGCTTTGCACAATACCTTCACTGTTCAGGGCCAGAAACTGCCTGATTTTCCTTGATCAAACCCCAGCAGAGGGACAGCTTTCTATTTGGAGACCACAAATAATGATTTTTCTTTTTTTTTTTTTTAAAAAGAACAACTCCGCTTTGGGAGATCCTATTACCCCTGCCCTTGAAGTCGAAAGGAAAATAAAATCTTTTATTTTAGGGGAGAAAAAAAAAATATCAGACCCTGTTGTTTTTTTTTATAGCTTTTTGGGTGCACGCAGGCCTCCATTTCCTGCGAATGCCACCTAATGGAAGAAAACCCTTCCCCAGCCCTGCATCAGAAAATGGAGTCTGTAAGCTCAGTCAATAGGCTATTAATAGCAGCTTCCAGTCCCCGCATATTCTGGCAAGTCAGGGGAAGTGTCTGTTCAATTAAAATAGCCGCAATTGTGCCTACAACAACCTCATCACGTCACACCTGAGCTGGAGGTAAAGGGGTGGAAATATACTGAGGCGCACCAGCAATCCTTTGGAAATGGGGGAAAGGAATCATTTTATGCTAAGGAAGAAGCTCTTCTATGGGAGGCTGGAAAAAAAAAAAAAAGGCTGACAATGAGGCAGGAAAATGGGTGGTTTAGCTCGGCTGCTACTGGCAAATTCAAAGGGTTAAGAGACAGCAAAACATTTGATCAGGAATGGCAGGGCTGAAGAGATTTTTTTTTCCATTTTCTTTTTTTTTTTTCCCTTTTCTTTCTTTCATTTTTTTTTTTTTTTAATATAGGATCTTGGCCAGAAAAAAAAAATAAAATAAAAAATGAAGGGATGTCTGCATTAAAAGGCTCCTGGAATGATGACGACAAGACATCTTGTGAGAGACCAGACCTGCCCTATCACTGGCACAGCCTGGCTTCCCCTGCCTCACCCACCTCTCTAGAATTTACCATCATTAATTTCCCGGAGTTTCCGATCCACAACGTTTTCCTCTGTCCCCAGGATTATTTTTTCCTCTTTAATCTCTGCATCTGCCACGCTATAGGTGTTGGGTGGTGCTTTACAGTGGAGCAGCCTGATAAATGCTGGAATTATTACATTGCTATAAATGCCTCCTTTAGAGAGGTTAAACAAAAGAATTCAACTAAAAGGCTTCTAATTCACGTAAGCTTTTCTGTATTAAAGGCTACTGATCAAGGCACACACCAGACACCATGCTAGAGAAGAATGGGAATGTTTTTTTTTTTAACAAACTGGATCAAATGAGGGGTCCAGCTGGTGCTGCATGCTCCAGCAGGCACTGGAAGGGGATTTTCCTTTGGTTTTTCCTCCTCATGCACAGAATTTAGAGGGAATTGCGTGCCCAGAAGCACAAGGGTTTGTGGCTATCCCAGACACCTCGCAATTGCTGCTGGAATTAGGAATTGCAATCCCTAATCCACCTGCCAAATCTCGCCAAGCCCCTTCAGGAGCAGCTTGCAGCAGGGAGCCCCCCAGGTGGTGGGCTCAGCTCGGAGAGGAGGGGGGCGAGCACCCAAATGGCCCAATTTTACCGAGGCCGGAGGAGCCAGGGGAATTGGGGATGCAGAGGGGGGAAAATATGATGGAAACAAAGGGAGAAAGAGAAGGTACGAGAAGGGCAGCCCCAGGAGAAGGGGAGCATCGCCCCTGGGATATTTTCGGGGCATTGGCGCAGAGCTGGGGAGGGGGTGCACGGGGGGGGGGGGGACAGGCTCCTCACCTCGGCAGCCTCCTTCTCGAATTTCTCAATGGTCCTTTTGTCAATGCCCCCGCATTTGTAGATGAGGTGCCCGGTGGTGGTGGATTTCCCAGAGTCCACATGCCCAATGACGACGATGTTGATGTGCGTCTTCTCCTTCCCCATGCTGGCGGGCTACGCGTGGCGGGCGGGCGGCGGGGGGGGCTGTGGGGGCGCAGCTGCGTTTTTGGGGAGGCTGCAGGGGGAAAAAGCAAGAGTCAGCAGAGCCCCCCTGCCCTCCGCAGCATCCCCAGCCCACCGGGGGCAGGTTCTCCTCCTCTCACCCCTCTGGACCACGCGCCCCAACCCAGCTGGGGGGTGCCTGGGCTTCGTCTGGCGGCTCTGCCCGTGTTGGGACAGATCCAAGCCACCCCCGGAGGAGGCTGGCCAGGCTATTTCTGGCCACCATGTCCAGCCTCCGACCCTCAGCAAGACGCCACGGTTTCGGGTCTGCCCTCCACCACCCTCCCGGAGACCCCCGGTTCCCAGGGCTGCATCACCGGTGCCTCGAAGGTGCCCTTCCCACGGGGAAAATCCTTCCCACACGGCTCTCTCCCGCTTCCACCGCTGCCTTCTAGGTCTTTCCAAGCCCCAGGGCATCTCCTCCGTTTCGTGGGCGTCCTGGGAGGAGCCGTGGGCGCCCGTCCCTGCTGGGTGCCTTCACCTCCCCCCCTCCCCAAAAAAAAAAAAAAAGCCATGCGTGGTTCGGGTGACAGCACGGTGCCCGCAAAGCGGGGCGGACAAAAATAGCCCCCGACCACAGGGCATAGCGGGGCAAGGGACAGCACGGGCTGGACCCCAATGGGGGATTTGGTTAAATTCTGCTGCCCTGAATTTGGATAAAACGGAGGGAGGAGGCTAAAAGGAAAAATCGATAGAGCCGGGGAGCTGTTCTGGCATCTCCCGGGGTTACCATGGTGCCGCAGCGCTGCACAAGCCCCGCACAATTAGGAGCTTTCCTTTGACGTCTCATAAAATCCAATTTTAGGAATCCGCCCGGGGAAGCGAAGCGGGTCAGGAAATTCAGCCGTGAGGGCGGCCACGGCCCCCCCAGCCCCCCCCCAGCCCTCCGTCCCCTGCCCTTGAGCAGCCCCAGCGCTGGATGCGGCCATTGCGCAGCTCCCAGCGCCCGCTGAGCGCCCTGCGGCACCCAGGGCTCGGGTCCCCTCATTTTTATCTTCTTATAGTATATTTTTATATTTTTTTAATATTTTTATATATTATTTATTCCTTACAGAATTATTATTCTTTATAGATTTCTTATTCCTTATGGAATTTTTATTCTTTATAGATTTTTATAGGTTTCTTATTCCTTACAGTATCTTTATTATTTATAGATTTTTTTATTCTTTATAGAATGTATTCTTTATAATTTTTTTATTCCTGATAGATTTTTTTATTCCTTATAGAATTTTAATATTTATAGATTTTTTTTTCATTCTTTACCGATTTTTTTTTTTAAGATTTTTTAGATTTTTCCTAGATTTTTTATTTTTTCCTATTTTTTTTTTCCTAGATCCTTTTCTTTCCTCCCTTAGGAGCAGGAGGGGGGGGGGGTTGCGGGTCACCTCCCACCTGCGGGATCAGGCACCTGCGGGGCTCAGCAGCAGCAGCCCGGCCCCATCCCCTCCTTCCCTCGGGGGTCCCCACCGGGGGGTCCCCCGCAGCACCCCGCACCCCGATGCCACGAACCCCCCCCTGCAGCCCGGTCCCTCCCGTTCTTAGCAGCCCGATGCCGGTACCGGGGGGGGGTTCAGGAGCTCTTACCGGAGCGGCGGTCGGGGCGGCAGAGGCTGCCAGCTTGGGCTCCGGCGGCTTTATCTCCCCGGGAGGGGCCCACCTATTGACGGCGGCAGCGCAATGCAGCGACCCCCCCGCACTACGGCAATGCGGTACCGGGCGGGGGAGGAGGAGGAGGAGGAGGAGGAGGCGCGCCGGGGAGAGGAGGAGGAAGAGAAGGAGGAGGAGGAGAGAGCGGGGCGAGGAGGAGAGGGGGGAGAGGAGAAGGGTTTGGGAAGGGAAGGGGATGGAGGGAAGAGAGGGATGGGGAAAGGATGGAGGAGAGATGGAGGGATGGGGAAATGCAGGAGAGATAGAGGGATGGGAGAAAGGGATGGGAAAATGCAGGAGAGATGGAGGGATGGGAGGAAAAGAAGGATGGGGGAAATGGAGGAGAAGGAGATGGAGGGATGGGAAGATGGAAGGATTGAAGGTGGGTAGGAGGGAGCCGGTGGGATGGCAGGTAGAGGGATGGGATGGGAGGAAGCTGGAGGGATGAGAGATGGAGGGATAGAGGGAGATGGAAGGAAGGGCTTTTGGGAGGAGAGGGGAAATGAGGGAGCTCCTGATCTGGAGGAGTGGGGCAGATAGAAACCAAGTGGGGCTCGGACCCCCTGTGGCAGCCTGGGGGCAATTTTATAGGACTGGTGGGGGAGAGGAGCCCTCGCTGTGTACCCTTAGGGCCAGCTGTGCCGGAGGGCTGACCCCAAGCATGGGGTGGGCAGGGGTCCCTGGTGGGCAGGGGTCCCTGCACGGGCACACGTGGGGCAGCCACGTCCCTGGGCACAGCCCTGCAGGCACTGACCCACATTTCTGCCTCGGTGCAAACGCATTAGCCCAGGAGCAAACAGAGAAGCAAGGAACAAATCGAGCAAAATATGCCCCTGCACTTGCAATTTGTATTGCTCTTGCTCGAGAATCTGTGGTTTATGGACGTCGTTTCATTTAACAGGGGATGGGGTTCCAGTCCTAGGGCAAGGAAACCATAAATAACCTCTTTCAGCATTATCGGGACGTTTTCTTTGCGTTAAAAAATATCACGTAGTGGTCAGAATATTTATACCTGTGTCGGCTGTGCCATTACAAGGTAATGCCAAATTTTCTGTGTCCCAAAGCCAAATATAGGTCAAAGGAATGCTAATTTTGAATTAAGCTGTGTAATAGTCTAGACCAATTGCATGGCCTTGACCATCTCTTAGTGAATTTAACAGCAAAGTCAGGTACTGCTAGTTCATAGTCTCAGGGTTAAACACTTAACCATCGTGTAGATTAAAATGGTCCTAACCTCTCATTAATGTTTAAAGGGAGACTTCCCTTTTTCTGAATGTTAGAGTTCACTGGTATTTTCTTAGAAACGTGATAGGGAAGATGTCTTTTACGCAGTGTTCCACCGAGTGCCAGAAAAAGTAAAAAAGAAGCTTTCAAAAGAAAGGCTTTAAGCATTTAAAGAAATTAATCCAGACCTTTTTTGGGACAGGAGCGGTGGTGCTGCCTCAGGTCTGGACGTGCCGGGGATGGACACGGGTGGTAATGCAGTGCAGGGATGAGCGTACAAGTCCCTTGTTCTTCCCTCCCACTTTTCAGGGCTTTGCCAAGAAATAATCTCCTCTTTTTTACGCAAGGGCAGCCTTGCTGGCGAGCGGGCTGCACAGAAACGGGGCTGCCTGTAGTGGCAGCGGAGCCTGAGAGCCCGTCGGACTATAAATAGTAGGGGACGGGGAGAGGAGAGAGCTGCCAGACCTGGATAATCGGGGCGAGGTTCAGCCACCTTACAGCCAGCCGCCGAGGGACTTAAAGCCACAGCTTGGGATGGATCCTGCTGGGGAGCAGGGCTACACCCAACACCTGCCATCCCATCGTTATTCCTGAGTGGAAGTGCATCCCTGCAAGGCTGGACCAAAAAAAAAAAAAACAAAAATAGTGCTTATCTGTCCTTTGATGTTCAGCTATTCGAAATAAAAGAGACCTGAGCAGGCAAAACCTGCAGTGGCTGGAAGTTTTGCACCTCGCCTCCATCCTTCCAGCTTCAGATTCAGTCCCAGCTGAAACTATTCCCCAGATCCTATTTAGGATTGGATTTACCCCCCCCAGAAAATCCATCTCCAAATAATTTGGGATCAGTCAAGATTAACTGAGAGCCCCAAAAGGCCATTCTGTCTAGGTATTGCTATGGGGACTGGCAGGTGCTCACCCCTTTTATAATTACCTCCAACCCCACAAACCCCGGGTTAGGATCTGATGCATTAAACCGTGCAAAAAAAAAAATAAATCCCTTTTGCCCAGACATAAAAACTGAGATTTTTTTTTTTTCAAAGAGGCCCTGCATGGTGTGAGAGTGAATAATCTGCAGTGCCAGTAATTGGTATGGATCTGGGCTGCCTGCCGGGGTTGGCGTTGGCGCTGGGGGTGTTCCTTTCTAGCTGAGCTCCTGCAATTTGGGAGGCAGGGGCTGGGGCTGGGGCAGTGCCACCAGGGCTGCCCACCCAGGAACAGCCCCCCTGAGCCCTGTTGGGTACAGGAGCAGCAGAGGGGACCCTGTTCTCTTTCTTCCCCTGCAGAGCACCAGGGATATCTGGAGAGAGCTGCGGGGCCTCGTGTGTTAGCCATGGGAAAAGGTGCTCAGAGGTGAATGCCCTCAGGTTTCCTTCCTCCTGTGGTTGGGGTTTCAGCTCCTTCCACAATGTTTTTTTGGGCTTTGGACCCAGGTGTTCCAGCATTTACAGGTTACCACATGCTGGATGTGGCCAGGCTCGGAGCACCGAGGCACTGGCCGTCCTCTCCTCTACACCACACGCATCCCACAGCAGTCCTGAGTGCCCCCAGAACAGCACACATGAAGAAAAAAAAATCCCATTTATCAACCCCGCTGCTGCAATGGGATGGGATTCCCCATAGCATCTCCCAGTAATTTCTGGAGCACATTTACACGGGGCTGGCTTTGGGGTCCCCCCCTTCTGGGCCCCCATAACAGCACATATCACACCCCATGGCACACACTGTGGCCGGCTCCGTATCTTTGTGTAGGAGCACTCCAGGCACCAAACAGGACAAAATTTCATAAAACCATTAATACAAGCAGGTTTCTCAGCTCTTGCTCATGCTGTAGACCTATAGAGGGGCAAAAAAGACAGAAATATGGGGCAAAAAGACAAGGGAAGGAGGAGGGGAAGGGGAGTATTTTGAGGTCCTGCAGTCAGCACATGCTGCTGATAGCTTTAAATTGGAGCCAGCAGTTTAAAAATAAGCTTTGGACGTGATAACAAGATGCCCAAACCCTCTCACCACCCGGCCAGCTGGGGACGGTGTCTGGTGACACCCCTGCAGGGACAGCAGCGTGCTGTGCACAAACCCCTTCTGCACCAAGCAGCTGAGTTATGGGGTCAAGACAGGGAAATCCCCCCCTGGAGGACTCCCCTCCTTCCCCCCCAGCCATTCTTTGGGTGTATTCATGCCCAAAATTCAGCTCTGCCATGGAAAGCCTTGGGGGTCCTGGGTGCCCAGGTTTGGAGGACGTTGGGGAGGACGTTGCTAAGGCTGTGCGTTGAGCCAGGAAGGAAGCAAAACGACGTGCTCAGGGTGTGAAAATTCAGCCAGGTTGAGAGGCAGATGGTGGTCCTGGAGGGAAAACCACCCAAAAATCAGCCCAGAAAGGGGCTGTCCCCTGCTAGCCCTGCCAGCCCCATGACCCACCTCGCCAAGCTCAGCAGCACCATGGGTTACAGGTCCATGTCCCCCAGGCAAATGCAGCAGCTCCTCACCTAAAATTGGATTTCTCCCGAAGATTTTCACTCCTTCAGTCCTCCTCGCCTTCCCCACTGGCATTTTAGCATCCCTACCCCGCTTCCTCCTGCTCTCTGGGATGCTGCTGAGAGAAAAGAGAATAAAACAGCCCAATCTGCTCCACTGCCAGCCCGGGAAGCAGGCAGGCTGCACACATCCCTGCTCTGAAATCTTTTTAAACTCAGGGGAAGGAGAGGAGCAGCACCTAAAAGGCATCTCTTTAGGGATGCCCTGACACTTCTGATGCCCAGGTGCAGCACCTGATCCCATAAATATCCCCAGGTGCTGAGGAGGGGACAGACCCTGGTGCAGCACCCAGCTTTGTGCTGATTTAGGTCAAATCCCGGTGCAATGAGGAGCCTCTGCCCTGCAGTTTTTTATGGGTTTTACAGCAGGAGTCTGGGGCCACACCAAGCCGCAGCAGATTGATGTATTTGTTTTGGCAGCCAGGCACATCTCCGAGTTAGGAAAAGCCTGAGTTAATCCTGGAGACAGCTTTTCTTATTAAAACCACAGCCGCTGAATGAAAACAGCCCGGGCTGCCCGTATCTGCTGGTGAAGGGCTGCTAACGGGGGTGGCCGGCTAACTGCGGAGGCTTTGGGTGCATGCAGAGGGAGAAATAAGGCTCAGAAAACTCAACGAGCAAATTCATTGCTGAGCCACCCCCCTCGAAGCCCAGTGAAGTGTATTTAGCAGTGATTTTTTTTCCCGTTTGTTTGGTTTTCACTGAATGGCAGTGAAATTTTCCCTCAGCCCCACGAGGGAGACGCTGCTCGGAGAGTTTTCTGCAGAGATTCAGGTCCCGCTCAGCACCACTGCTGGTTTCTTCAAGATGAATTTCCCATTTGCCCGGGTTTTGCTGACCATACACCAGCTTGGAGCAAATCCTTTCTCATATCTCCCCCTCATCTGCTTCCAACACGCGTGGGTGGGCACAGGGAGCTGGGGGACAGGGTCCCGGGGACATCGCGGGTGGTTTTTATCCCTAGGTGGCAGCAGCTGCCCAAATCCTGCACTTGGAGCAAAGCAGCCGGGAAAAACGCAGGGCAGGATGAGAGAGATGGGCACAGCCCATGCATGGGTCGTGCCTGCCCCCTGGGCTGTAGCTGGAATAAAAATAGGGCAAAAATCCTCGGTGGGCAGCATCAGGAGCCCTACAGATGGCTCCGGTCGCTGCCTGATGCAGGGTGGGATGGTGGAAAGGGGCTGCTGGGCTGGTCACCGCCGGGTGAATTCCCAAATCCACCAGGGTGTCCCAGCCCCCAGGTCTGGCAGCAGCATTAAAACTCGCTGTCCCCTCGTTGGGGTGCCCCAAGGTCCCCGTCTGCGAGCGTGGATGGATGCCAGCAGCTCCAAAAGATTTTGGATGCCTCCAGAAGCCTTTGCTGCCTTCCAGATGTTTCTGCCGAGCACGGGGTGACATGAAAGGCTGCTCCCCGATGGCACACAAAACCTGCAGACAACAAAACCCAGTTGCCAGTCATAACATGGAGCCCCAAGAACCAGATTTTTAAAAAATAATTTAATAAAAAATGGGTGGGAACAAACAAAACATGCCCCAAAGCAAACTGCAAGGAGAGTCGCAGTCGGAGGCTTTGGTTTTGGCTTCGATTTTAGTGGAAAATCAAAGAAGAAAAAAAAAAATCTGTCCAAACCTTGTCATCTGCTTGCTTTTAAAATGATTGATCCTCGATCGATACAAATGAAATTTGTCTTCCTCTCAGCGCACCCAGCACGGGCTTGGTTCTGGGAAACCCGCCTGGATCCTTGTCCCCTGCTCCATCACTCTCAGCCCCGACTGCTCCAGGCGCCTGTCGTGGCCCCGCTGCTGTTTTATGAGCAAATCCTCTAAAAAACAGCCCCAAACGGGGGTGGAAGTGGTGTCGGAGCACAAAGGGAATGGGAAGTGTTTGTGCATCTCTGCTCTGTCATTAATTAAAGCAATTAGCCCACTCGGGCTCAATGGGATACGAAGCCATCCCGTCCTCCCCGGGGAGAATATAGTCCATTACAGAATATATTCTGTGTATTTTTATATCATATTTTTATATTATGTATATTTTTAGGCAGATTTTTATTGCTCTGTACGTTGTCAGAGGGGCACAGGGTACAGAGACGCATCTGTCAGGAAGGATTTGGGGAGGAACCTGAGAAATGCCGGGCTTCACTAAAATAAAAGTGACTTCTTGGCTCTGAAGCACCCAAATCTTCCCTTTCCTAGGCTGGATAAATCTCCTGAGACCGTTCCCCAGGGCTCTCTGTGCTTTGCAGCCAGGGGGGTTGGAGCAAAACACCCAGCCCGGGGGTCCCTGAAACCAAACCTCTGCCAGGGCACGAGGCAGAAAAACGAATCCTAATGCTGGGCACGAAACCAGCCACGAGGCTGTGAGCGCTGCCTGCTCGTGTTTGTATATTCAAAGTCCATCGCGGCCTTTGGCAAACTCACTGCCCGGAAAGCACCAAGTCAGCACAATGCACAGCCAAATAACCCCGGATTTATCACCAAAACGATGGGCTGGTGGGGGTGAAACCCCACTGCCGGCAGAGTTTGTGCAGGAACCACTCGGGGCTGGGCAATGAGCTCCCTCTGCCTCCAAACTCCCCAAAAATGATGAAAAAAAAGATGATGAAATGATTAAAAGATGACCCGGAGCTGCCCCTGACGACATCGTGCAGGGTTTTTGCACCCCTTCAGTGCTGCTTTGGTGTTCCCTTGTTCCTGACCATGTTTCCATCCCACAGATTTGCTGTAACATTTTCTTTTCCCTGTATATTTTATGCATTTAGTCACTTTTAGTGTGTTTTGTTGGATTTTTTTCTGCATTTTTTGATTTTTTTTTTCTGCATTTTTTTCTGCATTTTTTTATTTTTTCTGCATTTTTGTTGTTTTTTTTTATTCTGCATTTTTTATTTTTGTCTGCATTTTTAATCTTTTTCTGCATTTTTTGTTTTTTTCTGCATTTTTGTTGTTTGTTTTTTTATTCTGCATTTTTTATTTTTTCTGCATTTTTTGATTTTTTTCTACATTTTTTATTTTTTTCTGCATTTTCTGAAATTTTTTCTTAATTTTTTGATTTTTTTCTTCATTTTCTGATTTTTTTCCTGCAGTTTTTAACTACCCAAAGGTCTCACCACCCGCAATATTTAAAACCTTTATTTTTTTTAAACCTTTTCCCCCCAAACCCCAAACGCGGCCGCTGCCGGGAGCCCCCAGCCCGGCCCGGCCAGGGGGCGGGGCCAGCTCAAGGGGGCGGGGCTACCGAGGCCAGTGGGCGTGCCCTCCCTCTTTTCCCGCAGCCTCATTGGCGGAGAGGCTCGGGGGCGTGGCCAGAGGGTATATAAGGGCGGGCCGGGGGGCGGGGCCGGCAGCGCCGCGGCTGAGGCCGTGCGGAGCGGACGCGCTCGCTGCGCTCCTCGGGCGGTGCCGCCGCCTCCGAGCGGCCCCGCAGGGTCCTAGCGCCGCCCGCCGGGCTCCCCGCAGGGTCCTAGCGCCCGCCCGCCCAGGTGCGCCGCGGCCGGGGGGGTGCTCGGCGCTGCAGGCGATCCGGGAGGGGGCGGTGGGCAATGAGGGGTGCTAATAGGGGGTGAGGGGGGGAAAATCGGGGGGGTTTGGGGGTCTTCAGGGGCGTGGGGGGCACCTGGCCTCAAGGGTGGCTCGTTGGAGTAGGGGGGGGTTGGTGGGGAAATGGGGCAGCCCGTGGGGATTTGGGGAATTTGGGGGGGGTGCTCGGGGGGGTCCTGGTTTGGGGTCGGGGCTGAGCACCCCGACTGCAGCAGCTGCGAGTCCCCTCGGGGTGACACGCATGGGGCAGCCCTGCCAGCCCCGTGCCTCAGTTTCCCCCAGGGATCAGCCCTGTGTGCTTGGGGGGGGCCACCCATGCCCCCCGCAAAACCTGCCTGGGCTTTCAGCACCGAGGTTTGTAACTCCCAAACGCTGACACCACAAAAGAAACTTTGTGCAGAGAGGCAGAACATCCAGCAGGGGCTGGGGGGGGCACACAGGGGCTGTGCACGCAGATGGTTAAAGGATTTTGGCTTCGCATGCAGGATCGGGCACACACAGGGGTGTGCAACAGCCCCTATAACCCATATAGGGTCACCGTGCTGTCAGATCCCCAGAGCAGTCACCAAATTGCCCGATTTAACCCCCTGCAGCTTTTTGGGTGCTGTCCCAGGCAGGGTGGGGGCTGCAGCGGCTCCCCCCGCGGTGACAGCCACCCTTTTTCCTGCAGCTTTCAGGTCCGTGCAGCACCCAAGACCGAGCACCATGGCATCGATCCCATCCAGCGGCTCGCTCATGGCCACGCACAACTACCGCAGAAGTAAGAGCCTGGAGGGGGGGTGCCAGGGTCTCAGTGGGAACCCCCCAAGAGCTCCTTGGTGTAAGAAAGGGGGTGCCCAGCAGCCTGTTCCAGCTGGACACCCCCTTTCCTTGCTGTTAACCTCGTGGGGAAGGGGCTGGATTTAAATGCCCTGTGCACCATTGCTGTGGAAATTGCCCAACCTGGGCAATAGCAGCTCCTGGTGCCTCTCTTGGGGGGGGCAACTTTCTGGTTTGAGGGACTGCCTAAACCTGAGGGGATTAAAATATTTCCCTGGAGCTGAAACTGGTAACAGGTTTATAGCAGTCAGGCTAAAACTGCACGGATTATGTGCAGAAATCTGCATCCTCTTGGCCCTAAGACACCCGTAAAGGCTTCCAAGTGCTGCATACAATGCAAAGCCACTCAGAAATGTCCTTGGGGATGGAAGTGGTTTCCTACACGGGTTTTACATGCTTTTCTGCTACCTGCTGTTGGCCAGCATGTAATCTCTGCAGTAATTCCTTCCTACTGGTTTTTACTGGCTTGGCACTAAAACTGGGTGAGCACCAAAGCGAGACAGAGCCAGCGGCGAGCCCGAGCTGTGGCTCTGGGTCTCATGGTGCCAAGGGTCAGTGCTGATGGCTGGCTCTGGGTTTTCTGCAGGGCGCCTGAGCTCCACATCCAGCAACAGCTCCTGCAGCGGCTCAGACTATGGGGAGGTCATCCCGCACCACCCGGGTACGTGCATGGTCATGGCTGGTTGCATGGGCATCCCCTAAAAGTCCCAGCAAGAACATCCCACGCTTGGAAATCTCTTTGGGGGAAGCATGGAGCTGTGCAAATCTCCTGGGAGGCAAAACCCAGCCTCTCCGGGGTGAGAGCGGGGCGGTGGTGGGGCTGCCTGGGGTGCACTGACTGTGCTGTTCCCCCAGGGCTTCCTAAATCTGACCCCGGCCAGTGGTGGGCCAGCTTCTTCTTTGGGAAGACGAATCCTCCGGCCATGACAACCGTGTCGGAGTCCCCGGAGAGGTGAGCACGTTCCTCCAGCGTGGCACTGGGATGAGATGACCGGGGACAGAGCCACCTGGGGCAGCTGGGGACATCCCCAAAGTGCATCCTGACCCGATGGACGACATCCCTTGGGTCTTTGTACCCAGCACAACCACTCCTGGGCTATGGAAATAAACACAGGGTGACAACAACACCCTGGCATCGGCCTGGCACCTTTTTTAATTTTTTTTTTTTGCTTTGTCCTGCAGCTTGGGAGCGCTGCAGGTGCCATCGGGGCAGCTGGCGTGCGCGCTGGTGCCAGGAGCAGGAGCAGGACGGAGGCGGCACACCAGCGAGCCCGGCCTCGGGCCCTCATCCTGAGCATGCCAGCGGGCACAGCCCCTCGAGGAGGCAGGCTGCTCGGAGATGGAAGCACTGCAGGGGGATAAAAATCAAGCAGCAGCCCCCCAGCACTTTCTACACCAGCTTTTTTTACTATTTCTTAACGCAACCACACCTTTCTGCGCAGACTCAGCGACACGATTCTGTACTTTGTACTCGTTCAATGGTAACTAATAAACTCGAGCAGCCTTTTAAAAAAAACCCTGCGGGTTGTTTTTCGCCGGGGATGGGAGTCCTGCCAGGCTGGGGATGGAGATGGGGTGGAGGGAAGCAGCGCAGCCTCCAACCGCGGCGTTTCCAGCAGGGTAACACGGGGAGGGATTTTTGCAGGGGTTGAGCAGCTCCGAGCCAGCTGTGGTTGTGCCAGCGTGACTCACTGCGTGTGTACCCTGCGTGTGAGCAGGATCTGGCTCCGTGCAGCCTCCCCCCAGCCTTTTTTCTCTCTGTGCTGGTGCCTGCTGTGTGTGGGGTGGGAGCAAGTGGCCAGGGCTGAGCCTGGTCCCAGCACGAGGTCTGTGCAATGCCACGGTGACTTTGTGCCCCAGCATCCCAGGGGGCAAAGGGCAAAGCTTTGTGCCCCGTTTGCTGCTATCAGAGCAGTTTTTTCAGGCCAGGGAGAGGCAGCTGCCCCGCTCTGTGTCAGTGCTGTGGGGGCACCGGGGGCACCGCCAGCCTGCAGCAAGCCACGGCTGTCAGGACTGGGCAGGGGGCTCTGTTAAAGACATGTGGCTGCCCACTACGAGAAACACAACAGCTTTTAAATATCTCCAAGCACAGGAAAATAGAGGGGGTGGGAGATGAGGGGGGGTTCTTTTTGAGCAAGGCAAGTCAAGGTGCTGTTGGGGTGGCAAGGGAGACAAGCACCACCCTGGGGTGCAACCCAGTGTCTGCTGCTCACCCCTGGGATGGGGAACACTGGGTTGTATCTCCTATTAATTCCCTGGAGAAGCCTAATAGTTTGAAAATAAAGTATTTTTTCTTTTAATGACCTGCAGATTGAAGTGTGGACATGCACCGGTCAAGTCAATATCTCTCTGTTTGCTTTTTTGTGCCCCCACGGCAAAGCAAAGGCACCAATCCTGCTGTCCCCGGGCTGCAGCTGGACCTCTGCCTGGCTTCACCCAGCTCTAGGTGATGCCAGCAGCTGGTTCCAGGCTCTCCCATCCCTATTTCCCATCCCTATTTCGGGTGCTGCAGCAGGTCCTGGCTGCCTGGACCCTCCCTGTTGGGCCACCTCATCTCCATTTGAAGTTTCTCCACGTAAGAGACCAAAAAAAAAAATACACAG
Organism: Anas platyrhynchos; assembly: GCF_047663525.1. Lineage (NCBI taxonomy): Eukaryota > Metazoa > Chordata > Aves > Anseriformes > Anatidae > Anas > Anas platyrhynchos. The sequence goes on from NC_092607.1 coordinate 16,464,333, forward strand.
AGGGGACCAAATCACTGATTTTGGCCCACCTTTGCTGCGTTTTACTGACAAGTGCTTTAGGGCAGGGCTTCTCGCTTCGCTTGGCAGCAGCCCCAGCACAGCGAGGCCACGAGCCCCGTCCCTGCGTAACCTCACAGGGAAATTTCGCCTGAGCAAGCTGGAGCCCGGCCAGCACGTCCGAACCCTCCCCAAATCACCCAGGGGCCCCTCTCCAGGCTGAGCTCTCTCCCGCTGTGAGGCTGCTCGGGTTGGGAGCTGCAGCCACAGCACCAGCCTCATGCTGTATCTGGGGCCAGGTATCAGGGAAATCAAAGTTTTTGCAGTTTCCTTTTGAAAAACCCATTTCAGCTTGGGTTGAATGAGTCAGCATCACCCACTGCTTTATAATAATTATTATAATGTCCTCAACAAATACGCATTAACTTCTGGTCGGCCCTGAAATAGGCCGTTGCACTAGGTGATTCGTGAAAATCCCTTCCAACTGAACTTTTTTCTATTCTCTTCTCACCACTAATAACAAAGCCAAACCTCTCAGAAGAGCTTGGAGCAGCCCCGTGCCCACATGCAGCTTTCTGGTTTGGCACCTAGAGATGCTGAGAGTGACCCAAGGAGAGGAGGATTGTTTTTGCCAAGACCAGGCAGGGTCATGCCAGAGGGCACGGGTACCAGCACCAGCAATATCATGAATTGGGAATGGCAGCTTGGCCCCCCCACAACCCCTCTGATGCTTTTTGCACCTACCCAGGACAGCAGGAGAGTCCCTGGGTGCCTCGAGAGAGAAAAGCCAAGGGGTTTCTCTGCTACACCCCACGAGCACCCCACCAGGGACGGGCGTCCCCTATTCTGCTCTGCCTCGTGCAGCGTTTTGGCTGTTGATTAACCCACATATTTGGGCAAAAATAGCTCGTGCTTTCTGCTCGCCCTTGGTCCTTGCAGCTGCCCTTGTGCCACCCCTCTGCTGTCAGAGCTCTTGCAGCAGCCCAGCATGAGAAATACTCGCTTTCATTTCCTGCTTTTGCTGCTTTGGGATTTTTTTTCTTTTTTTAATTTTTTTTTCCTCTCCAGAAGCTTTGCTTCCCCCTCACCCTCCGCAAAGGCCGACGTGGGACGCTAAAAATAGGAACAAATGACACAGCCGAAATGCACTGCATTAGCCTGGCACTGCTTTCAAATGCCACTCGGCCAACTTGAATCCATCACCGGGGCACGCACCGGGCTGAAACCAGAGCAGGAGGGTGCCTGCGACAGCACCGCTTGCAATTCCCACCTCGGGGAGCTCCAGAAAGGTCTGGGCAGCTCCGGCCAGATTTTGGGAACAGCCTGGTGCCCCACCACATCTCCAGTCCTGGAGGGAGCTGCGGCACCCTGCCCAGGCTGAGAGCACAGAGGGCACATGCAGGGGATCCCACAGCCCCACGCACACCCATTTATTTAATTTCATTTCATTTATTTCATTTTTAGCACCACCTCGTGGCAGTGAGACCTGTACATTTGCTTCTCCTGCTGCCGTGCTCCTCCCAGCCCCTTCCCGGCACGCAGCGAACCCCCACCTGCCAGACACGGCTTCGCTCTTTGGTTTCTCACCAGACCGGGACAGCACGGAGGCGTTGGATAAAGCTGCAAAACGTTTTGCAAAATGGAAGTTGCTTCTTGAAACCATCCCACCGTGGCAAATCCGACCGGATTGATCCAGGTGGGATCAGTCCAGCCCAGAGCTGCAGCTTTCCCAGGACACGGATTCATCTCAGGAGCACCGCAGCTCCCGGGGGCTTCAAAGGAAACGTGGCCAGACCCTGGCACAGCACACCTAGACCACGTTCCCACCTCCCCTTCCCAGGCCCCTCATCCGCAGGGCTTCCCACCAGCTCCTTTCCTGCTATTTCACACAGCACAGCTGCTTTTTGGATAAGGAGAGCGCTGCCGGCACTTTATTAACTTTATATACCCCAACCCCACCAGCAGCTCAGTCCCAGCGACCACCACCCCTCCTGCAATCAGGCAAAACGGGCTCAGGAGGGGGAAATCTCAACCCACACAGCCCCAGCTGTGCGGGGCTGCCTTTCACCCACCACCTGCCCCCCAACCCTGGGGGATGCTGCGTGCAGCAGGCACCTTGGCAGCGCTCCCGGGGCTGCCTTCAAGGAGTCCTTTCACTGCTGCCAGGGACAGCCCGGCCCCAGGGAGCATGCACAGGGTGGGAAAAAGGAAAAACCCTGCTCCCAGTTGCAGTGGGGAGGAGGGTTCGGATGCTCCTGGGGTGCTGCACCCCGGCATTGAGCAGGGGTTTGGTGATGGAGGTGATGGGAGCTTTGTACCGTGGGTGTGATGGAAAAATAAGTGTCCCCATGGCCAGCCATCCTTGGGGGTGTCCGTGCACCCCCAGAGCACAGCAACAACAGTGACTCGAAATCCCAGTCTAGATCCATCTCTTTTCCAGCATCTCCACTTGTAGTCGGGCACTGATTTTTGGACAAAAGGCCAGAAGAGTCCCCTCACCCCCCCCAAAAAATGTCCCCATCCAGCTCCGCTCGCCCCAGGCAGCCAGAGCGTGGTGGGCACCGTGCCCTGGTGTTGCAGGGGAGCCCTAGGAAATTGTGCCGAAGGGTTTAAAGCCTCTGTGCTGCAGCAAAACAGGGTGAAGCGGGTGGGTGGGTGGGTGGGTGGATGGATGGATGGATGGATGGATGGATGGATGGATGGATGGATGCGCACGCATTTATTGATAAATACACCGGACACACGCTACAAGAAAATCAAGCAGAGCCACGACTGGACACAAACTGCAAACCTTCATGTGGGCCTGGGGAGCGGCAGGGACCTCCCTCCCTACTGGCTGAACGGAGATGTGAACCTGGGGTGATGCCTTCACTGCCACGGGGCTTCTCAAGACACGGCCAAGCTCCGGCAACGAATCCTCCCCACCTCGTTGCCTCGTCCCTTGGCCACCTCCCTGCCTCCTCACCGAGAGGGGCCACGGGCAGTGTTCTTTTTTTTTGGGGATGTGCCTTCCTCGGAGCCCTGTTGGAGGGCGAGAGAGGAGGAAGGAGCCACTCGGCAAGAGCTGGCGTGGAGGGGGCTTTGCAGGAAGGGTGGTGGGAAGGGGCTTCAGGACAGGGAGTTGAGCAGGCGCCTGTAGATGAAGCCCAGCTTCTCCCGCAGCGCCAGGAAGGTGGGCCGCTCCTCTGTGTTGCCGCTCCAGCACTCCAGCATGATGCTGTAGATCTCAGGGGGGCAGGAGCTGGGCCGGGGGAGGCGGTAGCCCCTGGTGATTTGCCGGACGGTTTCTTGGTTCGTCATTCCTGCAAGGAAGGAGAAGATTCCCCTCACTCTATCGTCGCCAAAGGACATCCCGATGGTGTGTCCCGGCCTGCAACAGGCCAAGACGTCAAGGAGCACTGCCACGAAATGGCAGCGGCCACAGGTTTAGCATGGGATGGATCATCCAGCCCACAGCACCCTCCAGCCCCCTGGGTTGTGCACCGAAAATCCCTCTAAGCAATCCCCAACGTGACCAATCTCATGTCCCAGGAGGTGTTTCCACCTCCGAAAAGCTTCTCAGAGTGCAGATGGAGAGGTGCTGGAGGGGCCCACCAGCCCTACCCTCGTATGGGATCTGCCCGTAGGTGAAGACTTCGTAGAGGAGGATCCCGTAGGACCAGACATCGGATTTGAGGGAGTAGGTACGGTAGTTGGCTGCCTCCGGGGCCGTCCACTTCACCGGGATTTTGGTGCTGCTGCTGGTGGAATAGATGTCATCCTGGAAAGGAAAGGGAGAAGGGTTTTGAGGGACTGACTTAAGAATGCAGCCACTGCTTTTGGAGTCTTGCTGGGGCTGTGGGTTTGGGAAGGGGCAGCGGGGGCTGGCTGCAGCCTGGGGCAGCTCGGTGGCACTGCAGATCCCACTGACTGACCTTGAGGAGCCGGGCCAGCCCAAAATCGGCGATTTTGCAAGTGAGTTCCTCTCCCACCAGGATGTTTCTGGCCGCCAAGTCCCGGTGGACAATGTGCTTCTCCTCCAGGTACCTCATCCCATCCGCCACCTGGCAGGCGATGTTGAGCAGGTGGGAGGTGCCCAGGGACTTCCCTTCAGGACCTGTTAACCCAAAGGACCCAGGCATTTGGGGCAATCTAGCATCTTCTGATTTAGGTGTTCTGGTTTGGGAGGAGACCCTGTGCTTGTAGTATGGGACCCGTTGTTCTAAGGGGATGTGAAGAAACTCAAATCTGAGGTCCCATCTAACCAGAGGTAACCATCCAACCCAACCACTCCCAGTGAGGTTGGAATTGCCCAAACCCAACCGAGGGGTTCCTACGTGCTGGTGGGACACCAAAGGGATGACACCAGACCACGTCCTTCAGTCTTGGGGTCACCCAGGCCCTCCTCCACCAAGCACCTACGGATTGCTCTGTGTTACGGCTGACAACAGGACAAAACCAGGGCTTGTTCTCTCTTAGGGTCCTCTCACAGGTTTGTAGGGCCACCCTTCTGGCCCAGAGGCCTGCTCCCCACAGCAGCACTCACTGTTGAGGTAGCTGTGGAGGTTGCCTTTCCTCATCAGCTCGGTTATGATGTAGACGGGCTCATCCAGCGAGCAGACGGCGTGCAGCTGGATCAGCTTCTCGTGCCTCAAGCGCTTCAGGTTCTGGATCTCCTTGGTGAAGTCCTCTGCCTTCATGTCAGCTGGGGGGGGAAAGCCGGCACGGCTGTCATGAACCCCTTTATCACCCAGACATTGGGAGCTCGGCACCTCTAATTTGGGATGAGGACCTTTCCCACCCCTGTTTTCAGGGCTGACGCCCACCCAGCACCTCCGATCCAAACACCCGTGAGATGTTTCCCACGGGGCTTTGCATCCCATTTTCAGCATCATTCTTCCACTGGGACATATCACAAACTTTACTTAGCTTAATTTGGGTTATCAATTATCATGAGCCCGTTGGACTGAGCCATTTTGGAGAGGCGCAGCCCACGCTTGGCTGGATCCACAGACCCGTGGCTACTTGCCAGCTCGGAAACACAACGGGGTGAACGTTGTGTCAATGACCAAGACCCCATAGACCACCGCCGACATCCTCTCCCCCACGCACCTTTGATGATCTTGATGGCCACCGGCACGGAGTTCCTCCACAGCCCTTCCCACACCTCTCCGAAGTAGCCCTCGCCCAGCTTCCTCCGCAGGGTGAATTCCCAACGTGGGCGCTCCCAGCCGTCCCTCTCGGGGGGGGTCTGCGGAAGGGGCACGGCACGCTCGGACCCGCTGGGACTTGTGGCACAGCCAGCACCGGCTCTCGGTGCCGGTGGCAGCGCCCCAGGCATGGTGCAATAGCGGCCAAGGGCTCCCTGGGGGCACTAAGCGCGGCGCAGCCGCTGCAGGGGGCACGGCGTGCACGGGGAGTGCGTAAATATCAGGAATTCGAGGTGTTCGAATCCTCCTCGTCACCCCCCAAAGGGGCTTTTCTCTCTGTCCACCACTAAATAAAAGTGACTAAATGAATATCATTGCGTGCAATGTCTGATCGAGGCTTCAGGTCGTTAAACATTTCTTTTATCGGACGCCTTTCTATCTCACTCTCGAATTATTCCCATGTTTAATTGTTATTTCTAAGCTGTACTCGGTGAATGTATTTCAAATCAGGACGTAAGCTGGTAATTTGGGATTGGTATTGCAGTTGGATTTAGGAATGTATTTATGTTTTTATTATATTCTCAAAAAATTTGGAATCACAGCTATTTCCTGACTCAGCATCAAAGGGGCTTGTAGCAACGTGGTTTCCAATCTTTGTCATGGAGCAAACATTTCAGAAAAACTTGTGCATTTTGGCCGAACAAAAAGTCAAAAAGCAACTATACATACAGAGAAACAACACCTCCACCTTTAACACAGCCAATAAATGTCAAGCTGACAGCTATGTTAATGGTGTACTTAAAGTTTTAGTTTAATAGAGCTCGAATCCCAAATGGATAGGATTTCTATTTTTCCTTTTTCCTTTCCTTTTCTCCTTTTTCTTTTTATTTTTTCATTTTCCTTTTCCTCTTCCTTTTTCCTTTTCCTTTTTCCTTTCCCCTTCCCTTTCCCTTTCCTTTTTCCTTTTCTGTCTTCCCACCCTGGAAATTTTCTAGGCAAAAAGTAACTAAATAAGTCACACCTGCCAGACACCTGCCAGCAAAAAAAAAACACCAGATGTACCCAGCTCGGCCAAAAGGAGAAAAAAAATCTGGGAAAGGGGGTGGATGGCAGCAGCAGGAGCCGGTACGCACCGTGGGGCTGCAGGGCTGCAGCAAGGGGCTCTGGATGACCTTCCAGTTCTCGGTGTAGAAGGCGAGGAGCTCCTCCATGTCGGGGAAGGGGTGCCCCTTCTGGATGTACAGGCTGCCCCCAGGGCTCTTGCAGATTCGGAAATGGCTGACTTTGGCGTGGTTGCGCACTGCGGGGAGCCCAGGAGGGGGAAATCTCAGCTCCTGTACATCCCACTGAACCCCTCCGCTCCCACTCCCAGCCTCTTGAATTCCCCCTAAAGCCACCCAGCTCTCCCTGGGGGTTTGCACCTCGTCCTTCCCCCAGCTCCCGGCTCAGCAGGCTCCTGGCTGTGGGTGGCTTTGGACCGGGGGAGGCGATGCTTTGGCAGAGGAACTCATTCCCCATGCAAACGAGCTGCTCAGAGAGCACCTGAGTTCACCGAGGTCGATGAATCAGAAGCGGCTGTGCCTGCGGAAGGCACGCCGCGGCGTGGGGACTGTGGGGACGTGGGGTTTGCCAGGAATTTCGGGGAGATGTTTGGTTTGGAGAGGAGCAGAGGGGAACGACGCTGCCTGGGCTGAACCTGCCCAGGTCCTGGCAACCCGGAGTGGCAGCGTGCTTTTAGACAATCCCCGGATGACAAAAGCCACTGGAATGAAATTCTGGGAGTTAGGGCTGCCAAACTGTCATTAAAACCGCTGTAAATTGTTCGTGGCTTTCGGACCCTGGGCAGGAGCGAGGCACTTTCCTTCGCCACGGTCATCCAGCAACCCACACCTGCACCCATGAGCGCTCCCCCTGCCTTTAGGAAGCAGCCAGCTCCTCTCAACAAGAAACCCTAAACGCATTTCCACATTTTTCTGCCCCCGTGCTGGCTGAGCCGGGAGCTGCTCCTGGGAACGGCCTGGCTCCTTTCCCTGTGCTCATTTTCTCCGGGTAATTGCCCCAAAATTACCTGAGAGAGAGTACTCGCCCTTGTTGCTCTCGCTGTCCCGGACGAGGAAGGAGCCGTGCTGGTTGGGAGGCGAGAGGAGGAGCTGCTCGGCCTCGCTACGGCTGATCTTGCTGAAATACCAGCTGGGGGGAGAGCAGAGACCGGTCAGAGCAAGGTTGGGACCCCCCCCCCAAGGGCTAGGGACCCCCCCAGAGCCAGGGATTTGGTCCCTGACCCCCAGGACCAGGGGCTGGGGTGGGATGCAGCGGGGTTATGCACAAACAGGGTTCACACAGCCAAGGCTGCAGCAGTCCCCAGGGCTCCAACACCCTCACCCAGCCCCAGCTGAGCCAGGGGATGGGAGCAGCCCCCCCCCCCGAGCTTGCTCATCCTCCTGGCAGCCACCTCCTGAGTGGCACGGAGCCTGTAAACGCCTCTGCCCTCGTGCACCGTGGCCAGCCTGCGCCTGGGGCTGCTTCATTTCCTTGCTTTCATGAGTGCTTGTTGCATTTTGGCACAATTTCCTCAAATTCCTAACTTCAAACCATTTCCTTGTTGTTGTTTTTGTTTTCTTTAATGCTCGGCAGAAGGCATCTTTCACCCCTCTCCAAGTAAAACAAATTTCCAGCTTACCCTCTGCGTGCACCAAGGCAGGGCTGTGGGCTGTGTTAGCTTCCCTCCAAGCTCATAAAACAGCAAAATTGGGCATTTCTGCCTCTTTTTTGGGGGGCTACACCCATGTGCCTTGCCAGGGGAGCAGGATCTCCCTTCAGTGCTTGACCTTCAGCTCACAAAGAGCTCTCAGAGCCCTCCAACCCATGTCTCAACCCACGCAGACCTCTCCAGGCTGCAGCAGCACGGAGCCAAGAAGGGGAGGACCCAGCCGACCTTCCCCCCCCGTTTCATGCCCCAAAATCCCCCGGCAAGAAAAGGCAGGTTGGCAGCTCGGGCCCAACGCCCTCGTGACGCACGCGATCCAGGGAAAGAGGCAGCTTCGTTCAGCCTCACGCGGCCGGGACGTGCAAAGCCCAAGGTTTCGTCATTAGCCGGGATCCCCGGCGTCTGGGAAGCCGTGCAGGAAATTATACCTGATGGGTTTACTGCAGCTCAACAAATTACCACCCAGCTGCGACCGGCGGCTCCGGGCAGTCTGTGTGCCCAGGGCTCGCGGCGGCTGCTCAGCGGCCCCACGGCATCGCCCTCACCCCTGTGCCCAGGATGGGGTCCCGCGGACACCCCCAAACCCGTGGGCACAGACCCGTGGTCAGCCTCAGCCTGCCGAATCACTCTGTGCAATGGGAACACAGCACGGAGCTGAACTCCCCCCCAGTTCTCAACAGCGTGGTCCCAAATCGCACCGATTCGCCCCAAAGCGCAGGCAGGGTGGGGAGGGAGGGTCTCTCCCATCCTGCTGGCTGCGAGCTTTGAAGCCTTATTTTCCTTTACCCCCAAGCTTTGGGGGCAGCGGGAGCCTGCAAGGTGATGATCTCCACCTGCATCCCCACCGCTCGGCGCCACTCAGGACCTCGTGCAGGGGAGCAGCCGCCTCTCGGGGCACTTTGCCTGGCGTGTCGGGACCGGGCTGCCTCGTGCGAGGACAAGCCCAGGTTTTCCCCAGCTGGGAGAGGGCTGGGAGGCTAACCCAGCTCCGTGCGGGTGGGAGAGGCAGCAGCGGGGAGGGAGCCCCCGGTTTTGGGTGCACAAGAACAGCCCAGGCACGGCTTGGTCCTAAAAAGCTCCAGGTTTCCCCGGTGGGTCTCAACCCGAACCACTTCTCCCCGTGTTTTCGGGCTTTTTGGAGCCAGCAGGGCTCAGATAACTCCTGGCAGCCTCCCCAGCTCCATCCCTCCCTGCTGCCTCCCCAGGAATGCAGGGAGAGAGGCAGAGGAGCTGGAGCAAGCGGCGACCCGCTCTTTGGGCACCGCAGGTACCCCCGCGCACATCTCCTGGTCCACCCGGTCGCAAGGTTTAACATCGGGAAAAGGGAACCAGCATCTCTGTCCCCACACGCTGAGCACCCCCACCCCTCTAATATCCCTCTCAGGAGCAGGAAAACCTCCCTATAGCAGCCCCATAAAAGCCGGGGATGAGGATTTTTGTGCTCCTGCTGCCTTTCCCCACGGAACCACCCAGGACACGCGTCGGGGTCCGAGCCCCGGGTACTTACGGCCGGTGAGCGGAGGAGCCCTGGCTGAGGTTGGCCACGTAGGCGGCGGGGACGTAACCCATGGCCGGTTCCCCAAGCAGCCTCCGGGCTAAGACATAGTCCCCTTCTTCTCTGAGGACACGCAGTTTGTCCCCTGCGCTTATGCTCAGTTCGTCCGCACTGCGGGCTGTGAAAGCGTATAAAGCGATAAAGAGAGAGGACTTGGGGATGAAGGAAACCGAGCTGGGCTCCGAGTGCAGTGAAACAGAATCGGAACCAAAGTACCCCAGCGAGCAGCTATCCGGGCCGGAGCGGGGCCACAGCTTGTTCCAGAAGGATGTCAAGAAGGTCAAACGCTTGCGGACAAACTGCTCCATCCCCGGGGAACGGGACGGGATGGGACACGCGGTGTCTGGCCGCCGCCGCTGCTCTCCTTTTTCCTATATCCTTTGGGAAGCCGGAGGAAGGGGCGCGCTGGGGTTCATGCCGCCGGCCCCGGGGTCCCCGCGCGTGCCGGCAGCTCGCTGCCTTCGTCCCGAGCCGCGTGTGCGTCTGGGCGCCCGGCGCCGCCAAGTTCCTATTTCTGAAAGTGAAACTGGTCGGGCTGGTGGGGTGGCTGCTGGGGTGGGTGCGCGGGCGGGACGCGGCTGCAGGCGGCAGCCCCGGCGCGCACCTGCGGGCACATCTGGCAGACCGGCACAGCTGGAGCTGCAGTACGACCAGCAAGGAGAAAGGCTTCTCTTTCTCTTTCTTTTTTTTTTTTTTTTTTTTCTATTTAATTATTATTTTAACGCCTGCTCTCACGCTCGTTGCCGGAGCGCAGCCCTCTGCTCTGTAAGCAGCTCTTGTGATGAAGTGGCGGGCTCCGGTTAATAGTTTGGGGCTGTGGGAGGGTGTTTTTGTAATTTTTTTTTTTTTCTAGAGGAAAATAATTGCATCCGCAAATGCGCAAGGGTTAAAAAAAAGAATTAGGGAAGTAACCTAGAAGAGACCTGAAGTGGTTTGGGGGTTTGGTGGGGGAATCCTATGGGGTTTATCTCACCAGAACCCTTCTCCATTGGGTCTGCAGTGGCCTCCGAGCATCACCCCACTGAAGCATTCCCCTCTTCCCATTGATTTCCCTTTCTCATTACAAGGGATTTCCAAGGAATCTGCTTCCCAGACCCCTCAGGATCTTGCCCAGCCTGTGGCAGGGATGGGACCCCCTCAGGACCCGCTGGACATCACCAGCCACAGCGCCAGCATCATCCCCAGGCCCCCGCATGCGCCCCACAGCCAAACCCTCACCCCCAGCCCCATGTGGCCAATTTGCACACCCGTGGTGCCAGCAGCCCCGCTCACAACCACACAGCAAAGCCCCTGTCAACCCCCAGCAGCTGCAGAAGGATGGAGATTTACACCTCACGTAAGGGTTGCATGCTTTAAACTGTCTGTAATGAACCTCTCTGCTGAGAAATCCCAACTGCGGCCCCCCCAAGTCACCCCCGCGTGGGTTTTGTCACTTCCCTGCTTCATCTAATTAGGGGGAGGTTTGTGCTCGGTGCGAGCTACTCCCCCGGGGACTCAGCTCCTGGCCCTGAGCCTGTTATTTTGATCCTCCCCTGCTGTAATTGCTGCAGATAGCTCGTTTTGGGCGTGCAGCTGGGTTTGCAAAGCTACTTGGAAAAAAAAAAAAAAAAGGAAGATTTATTGTAGTGGGTCTGAGCTGAGGACTTCAGTCGGGCCCTGAAGCAGCCTCTGCCCAGGTGGGGCTGTGCCATGCAGCTTAGAAATCCCCACCACAATGACTTTGGGGATTTTTCAGCTTCCTTCTCGGTGGCGCAGACAGACATTTAATTTGTGTGTTTTTCCCACTTGAGAAAAACAGAGGATGGAGCACAAAAAGGGTCTGCAACCCCAGGGGGGGGAAAAGCAGCGGCCGTCCTCCTTCTGCTGTCCTTCAGCAGCTCTTCTGACAAGCCTGCTCCTCACGTCATGCTCCACGGGGAAGGAAATGGGCTGCCTGCTTATGCATTTAGAGAGATTATCTGATCAGATCGAGCACCAAACGTTTATGCCTCGCTGTTTTGAATGGGGACTTGGTAAACTTGTGGTTTGCAGAAGGAGACTGGAGCCTGATTTACCTTTATTGACCTCCGCCGGATTAGACTCTCTAGTGGTACGACCGATAGACGAGTGCAGCTGATTTATAACACACAAGGCTTTGGACCTTGATTTGCACCTAAATGAAAGAGTACTTCAAAATGACAAACATCCCTGAGGACTAAATACTGCCTCCGAGCCGGGCTCACCAGACATGCATAGCACACACTCATCACTGCAAACCTCCGTCTACACAGCACACGCACGCACGGCTCCGAGTCCCACGCCAGGAAGCAGCTGATAAATCACCACCTTTTTCAGTTTCTTTTCTTTTTTTTTTATTTTTCTATTAAGTTCCAGGAGCATCCCTGCTGCTTTGAATCCCTTTGGTACTATCACACACCTAAAAACAGAAAGGAAAAGAAAAAGCACATCCGTAAGAAGGTTTGGATCCTTGCGCTGGGGAAGAAAGGTGGGAGGATGGAGGGAAAAGTGAAAAAGGTAAGGACGGCACAGGTCCCTAATGGGTCAAGTATTTTCTCTCGGTCCCTGTGGTTGGTTTTCACAGATGCATTCAAACCAACCTGCCCGCGGATTTGTGGCTGTGGCGAACACCCAGGGACCTCAGTTCTAGCACCACTAAAAAGCACCTCCGAAGAGCAAGGAAACCAGAAGACCTGTTCTGTGGAGCTGGTTACAGAGTCCTGGTTTGGTTGCAGAGCACCGAGGAGCAATAAACACAAACAGCACTTTGCATTCATCCATGTGTCAAACGCTGCACATCATGTTCTTCCGCACTAATTGACGGAAACCAGCAGCTCCCCTCCACTAACGAGGGCGCCCATTACATCTAATTATCCGAGGTTCTGTTCCAGGTCCTGTTACGTTTACACTCAAAACACATCTTCCAGCGAAGAGCCTTTTGGGAGGAAAAAAAAATAAAAAAGGGGAGGGAAACATCAATCTAATTAAAACCCTCAGAAGGGCAGAAACTTGGAGGATGCGGTTCATGTTGAGGAAAATGTTTTTGAGTGCTGGGAACGTAACGGGAGGTCACTCACAGGGTAATATAACTCAGGATGTGCCACTTGTTACCAAACAGATGGCACAGGACGGTGGCTGCCGTGGTGGTCTGCTGCTTCTGCCATCCTGGCCCGAAGGGCTCAGCCAGCCAGGAGCCTTCCCCAGGCTCTGGATTTGCCTCATCGCTGGTGGCGCAGACCCAAGCCCAGCCAAAAGGGTGCTTTCCAGCCCTCGGGTTCCTTTTTGCTCCTTCTGCTGGCATGAGAAGATTTGTTTGGGGTTTCATGTTTATTCAATTTTTCTCTTTTTGTTGTTGTTGTTTTGTTGTTTGTTTGTTTTTTTAAACCCCACCCAGATTTCTCCTGATGCTTCCTGGCACAAGGGCTCGGAGACAGCGCGTTTGAGAGAGGTCGTGCTTCATCGTGAACCTCGGTCGGGTGCCCAGGGGACGTTGCAGATGATGGGGTGCGTGGGAAGAGGAGGGCACGACAGCGACACTAAAGCAGCTTCGGTTATCCTCCGCTTCCTGGGGACGCGTGGCAGAAGGTGGCACCTCGGCAGACTGCTGCTCTGCCACCATCACACGGGGCAAGTGCCAGAGCCCGTCCCCAGAGGCTGACAAGCAGAGGAGGTCCGGGAGATGGAGGGCTCGGAGCAGGGAGTGCAGGGGCTCGATGCAGGCAGAAGTACGGTCGTGCTGGGACGGAGGTGGTGCAGGAGACAGGAGGGGAGGCAGAGCATCGCAGGGGCTCGTGGGGTGCTCGTTCGGAGCCCTCTGGGAGTGGGGTGGGCTGGCTGGTGGAGAGCAGGAGTGCAGGTCACTGGGCACCTGAAATTGAAGAGAAAAACAGAAAAACTCCATGGGAGGAAGCTGGAGGCCGAGATCACCATTGGTACAGTGCCTGGCGTGCCTGGGCTGTGCATGATTGCAGTACAAAACCAGCAATAATCCTTGAAAACCACACAAGCACTTTCCAGGGACCCTGCAGACCCTACAGGACTCCTCAGGGATCTGCAAACAATGTCAGGAAAAAGCCAATTTACACGGGTCACGCTGCAACCCATGGCTGTCAAATTTCTAACGGGGATCAACGTTCGGCCAGTAAATCTGTAAGGATCCACATACCAAACCAGGCTGGAAATGGCATGGCCAGCCTACAGGCTTCCCCTTCTGTTTTCCACTGAGATTATCAGCACAGAACAGCCTTTGCTTGCCCTCTCCTGTAATGTGACTTCCAGAGGATGCTCCTCCTCGCACAGACTGCCTGGCAAAGCAGTGCTTCTGCATAACTCCTCCGCTCTCGTCCCCGGAGTGATCATTTGCAACATGTAAAAACTATTAAATGCCTCCTCCAGACTGGCAGGTGCCAGCAAATTGTTTACCCTCTCTTCCACAGCTGCAGGGATCTCTACGGGAAGTGGTAAAGGATCTCAGCCTGTGCTCACCGTGACCCTGGGCACAGGGAACCAGAGGTCTTGGAGACCACAGCTGAGCAGCGGCAGCAGTCCCCACGCTGAGTGGTGCTTCCAGCACTCCTGCCCCCTTGGCTGGGGCTGAGAGTGACTCAGGGGGAAATCTCTGTCAATATGTAAGCAAATAGTGGATTGCTCCATCTGCCCAGGTGTCCTCGTTCCCCTGAGGAGGAACCAGTCCACCTACTCCAGCGCTAGGCTTTCTGATAGCTCTCCCCGCAAAGGGAGGCTCTGGTGGATTTGGGGTTGTGGTGTTGCTAGAAGAAATCGACCCGGAGTCCCAGAGAACAGACCTCAGACACCTCACCCAGTCCACCTCGTCCATCCTATACTTATGTCTTTCCCCATCTTTGCCAAACCAGTTCTTAAAAGACCTCCAGGAATGGATATGCCACAAGGTCCCCAGACAACCCATTGCAGTGAGTCACTAATCATCGCTGTTAGAAATGGTGTCTAACCTGCTGCATTTAAGCACATCACCTCTTGTCCCATTCACCACTGGATTGCTCCATCCCTTTCTGCAGTCTCTTCTGTAGGTGAAGACTGCTCGGGTGTCCCACCACATCCCCCTGGAGGACCCCAGCCCAGAACAACCACACTTACCTTGTACAAAGAGGCAGCACGGTCATCTTTTTCTCCATTTGTCTCCAGTCTTCTTCCCCTGTCCGTATGCGCTGGAGTTCCTGTGGTGCCACCTTAGCTGGCTCTCTAGGACATTCACCTGGTGGGGATGAAAAACCAGCAGCTCTAAGAGGAGTCTCCCTTGGGTCAGATGGTTGTTCATGGCTCTGGAGGGCACAGAGGCTGCAGATAGCTAAATCCTGCTCCAGACGCCACAAAAGACAAATACTGAATGTTTTACCTGTTTCCGTAGGGAAGCAACTGTCTTCTCCAGTTCACCCACGAGGGACTCGAGATTCCTTCTGGAATAAGGGCTCGGAGAAGGCACTTCATTTCTGGGGAGAGGGATAAAAATGAAACGGATCATGGAATCGTTGACTTCCTGAATTGCCTTCTCCAACACCAGCCTCCAAATCATAAATGGGGCGCAGAAAAGCCCAGCTACCCGCTTTGCCTGCCAAGGGAGGTCAGTTAAACAGCCACTTACGGTGTCCCTGATGTGCCCAGATATTTAAACAGCAGAGTCATGCTCTGTGCTAAAGTGCTGGAGGATTTTGATCAAGCTCAGCAGTGACTTACTGAAACTCTCCAGGCCTCAGTTCAGAATGCCAATGTTAAAGGCATGAATGGAATGGGTTATTAAAAACTTCTCTTACGCTTCAGAACAGAAACAAAAGAAGTGGCAATACCGCACCTGGGGAAGGCAGGCTTGAGCTTGGCAGGATTTTCTTCTGGGTAGCTGAATCCAGGAGACCTCTTGCTTCGGAAGCGCTGGGAGAGCGCCCTGAATTGCCCACGTGTCTGACAGTCTTGGGAAGGAAGGGAAAGCCCGCATGAGCACCCGTCTTTAATGAACCATTCATCCTGAAGTGATGTGTGAACAAGTCAGTGCTGCTCGCCTTCCCCACCCACCCTTGGTGCCTCTCTTACAGCAGAGTGGAGGAGACAGCAAAGGTGCATAACAGGGCGTGCACCGCGCAGGGATTCCTGTGTCTCGGGAGGACATCTGTGCCAAAACATAGCCCAGAGAGACCATGGCAGGATGTGTGCTTTAACGGAGGAGCTTTACACACCTCAAATGTGTTTGTTTGGTTATACGTGGTGGAGATCACCATGCCTACACCCTATTTTAGTCTCACCCCTAAGCACGAGCCATCAGCTGCTGCCAGAGACAGAAGCACTGAGCTCAGAGGACCCTTTGGCCACATCCATCACAGATATTCCCCTTGCCTAACACTTGGTTCTCACGGTGCACCATGAAACCAGCTCCTGGCATTTTATACAAAGGGATGATGCTGGGTGATGCCCCCCAGGGCCATCAGCCTCCTTCCCACCTTCGCAGCAGTCCTGCCAGAAGCGCAGGTCCACCGCGGGGATCTCCTCGCAGCCGACCATGCCCTGGGGGTACGATGCCACCCGGAAAACGTCCCTCTGCAGCTGCTGAATGTGGTCGCTGTTGTCACAGATGACACGAGCAAGGGACGCCTGCCTGATCTGAGTCAGCTGCGCCGGCGTGAAGACTCCAGGATTCTCGTACCAAAACCTGCAGTGGGCGGTAATCGCAGCATGAGTCAGGAGTAGAAGAGGAGGACAGGGAGTGAGGCTGGGAGAGGGAGAAGAGCTCCTCTACATCTGCGTGGCTGCACTGAGACCACTGAAATGGGCTTTTATTTGGTTGTCAGACAACTGTGAGACCCCATGAGCTGCTGGCAGATCTGAGTGCCACCACCTCACATATACGGTCCCTTGCAGGGGAATCCCAAGCTTCAAGGAGCTCTGCTGCAGCAGGCTGGGAGATGCATGGGTGGGTTTGCAATGCTCCTGCCCTAAGTGCATCATCAGGCCAAGAAGGCTCCCACTTGCACAAGGAGCAAAATGGAAATAGAAGGAAGCTCTCTAGATATTTTCAGCATTTTGAGGAGAGAGTGGACACATCCTCAGTGGTGCCAGGTGCCCTGAAGAGGACAGGGAATTGTTAAATCATGAAAGGACACATTGACAGTAACCGTGGCATGTCCTCCCTCAAATACCAGGCAGAGGAAATCCTGCCTAGTATCAAAGACAAGCCACAGTCAAAAATGACATGTTCTGTTACCTCCTTGCTCCTCAAAGGGGAAAAACCTCCTCAAACAGAATACCAAAGACTTTAGGCTGACTCTGATGACTGTACCTGTCTCCATGCCTCAGCCTGCTGAACTGTGTTGTTAACAAGCACATCAGCGTTGGTCCAACTCTGGTACCAGGGACAAGATCCTCCACCATCAGTGCTGGAAACAGGTCAATGTTTTTGGTAGTTCCATATAAACTGAGGGATAAAAGATATATATTTTAAAAAAAATCATTTAAAGACTATCAAAGAATGGAGACAAAATAAATCTGATCCCATCGTAGGAATTTGTATGCCAGGAACTCAGCTGGACAATATTTCTAATGGTCTTATCTAAAAGAAAATGGGATAAAGATCTGTCCTGGAAAGAGTAAGCTAATGGTAGCCAGTGCAGATAGGAGGCAGTTTAGTCTCACTGGAAAACAGCTCTAAGGCTCAATCTGCTCCCAAACTATACCACACCAGTGCCTGATGACAACTCACTCAGAACCAGCCTGATCACTCGGAGAGACCTGATTTATCTTACCCTGTTCTTAAACCACAGCTATTAACTTATCCTAATATCTGTGGGCAGTAATATCTGGGAGGTTATTTAAGGGGTGCTCTGGCAAGAGCAGACGCTTTTCACCGACTGATCTGCAGCGATTCTGATGCTCCCGAGACCCGGCTGCAGTACCTCCTGAGCTTTTCCCTGATCTCCAAGTTCTTTATCTCATTTCTGAGGTCCTCGAATTCCTGCGCAGACGAGAGGTTGCAGAAGACCCTGAAGTCGTTGTACGGTGGGATGCCGTGGTCTCGACCTCGCTGGATGTTGATAGCGGCCAAGTCCAGTGAGACGGAGTGGGCCATGGAGAAGAGCTTCTCTGTCAGCTCCATGTTGAGGAGTTCGGAGGGGACCCGCATCTTCCCAGGAACCCCAAAGAGCCCGCGGAGGAGGGGGTCAATCCCACCCTCCTGCGTGATCCTGAAAGGGGAGAAGAAGGCCTTGTGCAGGGGGACGTGGCCTTGGCGGATGGGCTGGAAGGTTTCGTTCAGCCGGTACAGGATGGGGTTGATCAAAGTGTGCCCGAAGCGGAAAGCGGCGGTGGCAAAGGCGTTGAGAATCCCTGCGTTGACGTTGGGGTCGTAGCCTTTGTACTCACCCAGCATCTTCATCCCAGCTTCCCCGAGGATTTTCGGCAGCCAGTGGGCGTAGGTGATATGCTGCATCTGGGCACCCACGATCTTCCGCGCCTCGTGATAGAGGAGATCTCCATCCCAGTGGGGATTGAGGGCCGAGAGCTCGGCGGCGATGCGGTTGTGCTCCCTGAACCACAGGGTGTGCATGGCCGTGAGGCCCAGCTGCTCGTTGGCACGGTGGTCTCCTGCCAGGAAGCACGGCACGGGGCTCTCGTTCTCATCCCTCATGCACTCAGTGGGTGGCCCCACGGCAAAGGGAAGGAGAGGTTTCCCCGAGCTGGGCACGACCTGGCCTTGCTTCAGCAACCCTTTCTGGCTGCTGAGATCCCGCAGCTCCCTCGATTCCTGCTCGGTGCTGCCGTAGACGTTGGAGGCGTCGATGTAGGAGGTCAAGTGGTTGATCTGCTCCCTGGCGTAGACGGAGTTCATCAGCAGGGAGGTCATCCCGCTGCCGCACACGGGGCTGGAGCGGACGAAGAACATGCAGCGCCCATTCCTCACGCGGGGGTCGTTGGCGGGGATGAGGACGGAGAAGCACGGCGGGTCGTTGCTGCACACCTGGCTGCAGGGAGCCCCGTCCGAGAAGCGGGACATGCTGATGGCTGCCACCGTCTGGTCCATGTCGTGGTCCAGGAATTGACCCCACTGCATCAACATGTGGGTGAACTGCTCGTCGGGGGTGACGGTCTCGGTGCCAACCATGGCGGTGGAGACGAGGCGGGGTAAAGGAAGGGGCAGGTCCCTGGCGTCTTCTGATAAGGAAAAGCCCCGGGGGAGGTTAAATCCGTTCTGGTAGGCAGGTTTGAGGAGCCGCTGGAAGGCCGTGAGGGACGCGCCCCACATCGGGTGCTGGAGGTTGTTGCAAGAGCCGTCGTGGGTGCGGTACTTCTTGTGGAAGCAGATATCGGAGCAGTTTGGGGTACGGCGGTGAGCAGAGCAGCCCGACAGGTTGGCGATCATGTTGAGGTAGTGAGGAGACACCAAGTCATTGTAACGATAACCTGGGAAGGAAAGCAAAGAGCACCACGTCAGCCCACAGCCGGGTCCTGCTGTCCCACGTAAGGGTGCTGGCCTGAAACCTGCTGCTGGGATCCTCAGGATGGGCATGGGGAGGCCGTGTCTCAGCGTGGTGTCACCGTGTAATTTACAGAAAATCTGGATGCACGGGATTAGATCAGACCCACAGATAAGAAGGGAAAATAATTTAGTATAAACTGTGCAGAGATGGAAACCAGAAGCGCTGTGGCTGGCAGACCAAACTGCTGGGGCGATCTTCTGGGTTTATTTCCCATCTCTCTGGGTTATTGCCGCAACCTTGAGCATCCCTGACGAGCCCAATTCTACGTGACGAGCAGCAGGGAAGCTGTGGGCGACTGCACAGAGCGAAAGTGCTGAATAATGCTGAGCCGTGCGGATGCTGGCGGGGAGCGAGGAGGAAGGCTGGCGATCCGACGAGCCCGGACCAGCCCCGCAGCTCCTCGCAGCCTGGAGCAGATCCAGGCAGGTAAAAGTATTTACGGGCCCAAACATACGTGCCTGCTGCCTGCTGCCTAACACGTAGAGGTGGAAACATGAGGCGGATGGGAACGTCTGATGGGTACAAAGGAAGACCCAGTTAGCAAACTTCATCCTCCGTTACAGCACCTGAATACTCCAGTTTTCGGTATTTTTCTTGTTGCCACTTGGAGGGCAGGAATCACCTCTGCCCGTGCTGCTGAGGAGCTGAAACTCAGATCCACAAGGTCACTCAGATGCCTGACCCCCTTTTTCTAGGGCTGAGGAAGGTAGACGGGTAAATATTTGTAAAGATTAGGGTCTTCATAGCCAATTGGGAGATTTTTAGCAAAACTGGGAACCGAACCACTTTCACGAGTACCAGGTTGGTACAACAACCACAGGAACAGCCCCCAGCTGTCATGAAAACCTTTAGATGTTACAAAGAATTGGGACCCAGACAGCACATTTCTTGATATAATGATAATTAATCTATACTCTTGGCAGAACATTGTACTTTTAAAGCTTTCTAGATACCTATACATTGTTCTTTTAATTTAATTAATTTTAATTAATCACATGGTTCAGAAGGGAAATGAAATCTCTCCTACCTGTGACATTCACGTCCACAATTAAGCCTTGCTGCACGTGTTCCTGAATCAGCTGCAAGGTCCTTTCAAAGATCTCACCTGCCCTGGCTGTTTCAATGGTGTAGGGGTCCCGGGGGTAGCGGAAAAGAGCCAGCAAGTCGTTGGGTGTCTTGGGGCGTCTGTTCCAAGGAATTAGAAGAGATGCTATTTTTTAATAGCTGAAACCCCAAGGTTTTGGGCTTAATACAAAGTGTTTATTTTTTCAACAAAACATATGTTGGGATGCAAGAGGAAGGAATTGTCATTCTCTCAGAAGTCTTTTTTCATTAAGGAAATTCTAAGAAGGATTATATTAGCATTTCTCCCTACACAAAGTCAATTGCATTTATAATATGACTATGTTCCTTTTTTTTCCCACTGTCTCTGGAGCCAACTCCAGCTGACAAAATGCATGTAGCAGATATACGTGACATAAGAAGTGGTATTAGTATATCAGATTTTTCCAGGACCCCAAATGCCCTCTAGCACATCCTCACATCTACACGGTATAGCTTCAACCTCCAATACCTGAACCAGCACCGTAGCTTTCATTTGCGGATTGTCAACAATAAAATGAGATTTCAGAAAGCTTCATTCAGTGCCTCTTATCTCGTTTCTGCTTCACGCCTCACTTCTTGGCCCTTCATGCACTTACTTGCTGAACAGCTCAGTACGTGTTGAATTGATGGCATAGTCCACGCTGCTGATAGCTTCCCGTATGGAGGTGGCTACAAACGTGTCGCCGCTCCGACCGACATCTGTGGCTTTCCGAAGCACAAAGAGAAAATACAAAATTCTAAATTTATTTTGATA
This sequence comes from Anas platyrhynchos, assembly GCF_047663525.1. NCBI lineage: Eukaryota > Metazoa > Chordata > Aves > Anseriformes > Anatidae > Anas > Anas platyrhynchos. The sequence goes on from NC_092607.1 coordinate 16,485,073, forward strand.
TTAATTTGTTGTCCAAGCTCAAAAAAAAAATCTGCATATGAGAACAGGCACCACAGTAACTCCACAGCAGGTCAAATTCCATTTGCATTTGCAATTTAAATGCCATGAAACTTTTTTTTTTTTTTAACAGATATTCTGAAGAAGAAATTAACTGACTGAAAAAGGTGATTTTTCCAGGTGGCGGCTGTGGAACACTCATTCAGAATCTGTTCCTGTACAGCTTTGCAAATAAATGCCAGTTCTGGTTGGTGGTTAAAGTGGAAAAAGAAAATGTACAAATCACAGTGGGCTAACCCTCCCCAAATGCATTTACTTCCTACAAAGGAAACTTCTAAAATTCATGAAATTCATTTAAAAGCATTGCTTCTATATTCACTTTCCGTTTGTGGAACACTTCTAATTCAGTTCAAATTTAGTATTAGCACATCAACCACATCATTTTAAAACAAAAATGAAAGCTGTTGTTTGAATACCTTCAGAAGTAAACAAAAATCCTTGACAGATGACTACAGAATGCTTTTTTTTGGGGGGCCTTTTTCACAGCAAAGCAAACCAGTTCTCATTTGACTACTGGTGTGTAAAATGGGCAGCTGGAAAATGAGGTAGGAATCAAGAATAAATCAGAGAAATTATCTTTCAAATAATTTCAGGCAACAAAGAAATTTCAGATTATCTCGGTTCCTTGCATACTGACCCTGTATAGAAAATGCTATTAAGTTCACCTAATAAGCTCCTCAGTATTCATGATGGTCACTCCTGTGTGCTTGAGAAAAGGTCTCCACTTAAATTCTTAACCTTACTGCCGGCCTTTTATGTTTTTTTCCCTTATCAGTTCTTCCTCACCCTCTAAGAAGCACAATGGCCGCACTTGACCTCTGCTTTGATTAGCGGAGGAGTGCTGCTCTTCTTTATTCATTACAGTTTCCCTAATGCACAGAGCACTTGCTTGAAAACCCGAGACTTATTTCCCATCCCTAAGGGACGCGGGGAATGTTTCAACCCCCGTATTTGCAGTGACAGTGTTGTTCTCACTCCCCATCCCCTGGTGTGCGAGGTTACGGTCAGACGCTGACTTGTGAGCGTGCTGGCACATTTTAATAAGTTTCTCCCCCTCAGCAGAGGCAGGAACTCCAGGCACGCTGACAGCTCACTGCAGCATGAGACAAAGCCGGTGGTTTAGGACAACACCTTGTGCTCTGCGTTGAGCAACTGCGGCTCAGCTGAGGCAGCAGCGAGGAGGTGCACGGCTTCGAGCACGCCTGTGGGTGACCTGTGTGCAAAGGAGCTAAGGAAATAAGAGTGTTTTCCCTTCAGATTGCAGCCGTCACGATGCTACAGCCCCTGCTTGCACAAGAGCAAGAGGAGGCTCCAAAGGAGCAGCAGGAGATACGCTACCGGTGATGGTGAGCTGCATGGCGCTGGAGGTGAAGCCAAAGGGGTTTCTCGCTATGCACTCGTATCTGCCCTGGTCGGCCACCCCCAGGTCTTGAATGGAAAGGGTCCCGTCGTGGCTGATGTGGAACTTGCCGCTCTCGGTGATCTGAATCCCTTCCTGTTGAACCGTCAAGATACATAAAAAGGTGTCAGTGGGTGGAAAGCTTCCATCAGCCCAACCTTCGGCAAGCCCGCAGATGGATGCGATGAGCGAAGGCGGCCACCAGATGTTAGCATTGCTCTTCCAGAGGAACCAGAGAGCCGTCCGAGGGCAGCTGCTCCTGCCTGGAGCCACAGCAAAGACCTCCTTGCTCAGCTCCCTCACCCCCAGCTGCCCCCAGGCGCTCGCTGCAGGGCACACAAGCAGCAGTTTCTCTGCGCTGCGCACAGACAGCTTGGCACAGAAGTTCTGAGCCACATAACTAAGTCTAAATGTCCGCAGTTTGGGGGCAGCCTGAAACTGAGGGATTTTTGTTGGCTTTGAACTGCAGATGCCAATTTTTGCTGGCTCTGGGCGGCTTCGCTGATTAAAGTGCTGCAGAAGGCAGCACACTCAACCCCACCTCTCAACCTGCCCGGTGGCACAGGTGGCTCCAGCTTTATTTCTTTATTCTTTTATTTCTTAATATCTTTCTGCTGCCCTGGCCCAATCTAAAACTCACTGTGCTGCCCTCCCAGACTCTTTCCTTCTGCTCCACTGCTGGCTGGAGCCCAAGGCAAGCTGCAGGTCACCTCCCACCAGACCTCTGTGGGGTAAATGAGGCTCAAGCATTTTCCCCTGTGACTTGTTCCATGCCTGGCTGTGCTCACAGCCAGGGCAGGTCCCAAGTGAAGGTCACAGGTGTGATATGGCACAGAAGGAAAAAGTCTGAAGAGCTCCATCTAATGAATTCTTCAAAAAAAAAAACAGCCAGACTGCAGCATGACTGTAAGGGATCATGGCTTTGCCCCACCAAAGCTGGGGCCAACCAGCATCATCCAGTCCCACCAGTGGGAATCCTGGAAATAAGGACAAACTGCTTAGGAAAAATTCAGTTTTCAGTTATTTCCAGGAATAGTCAATCAAGCGTTTCTAACATCCTGGAAGGTCACTGGCTTCAAGTTACTCGTTTGGAAGGAAGAGCAAGAGAAAGCAGGCATGTGCACTGCGAGGCTTTGAGCCCGAAAAACCATTTAACAGCACAAATCAGTGGAAGTGTTGGTCCTCATAGTGAATGTGGCTTCTTCCCTGTGCATTGCTGAAACTGATTTAAGTAGTTCAGCTGGGAGAGTTTAATGAGAGAGCTGCTGAGGCTTCCTGAGCCACGCTGAGTGGTGTCGCCTCTTACTTTGACCCAGGTTATGGTGGGCCGTGGGTCCCCCTGGGCAGCGCAGGTGATCGCGACATCCTGGCCGGTCTCTGCCACCACGTCTTGGGGGGGATGAAGGAACACGGGGATCACTGTGAGACACAGGGGAAAAAAAAGTTACAAGCAGAAAAAAACACAAAGAAAAACAAGTCTGTGTGCAGAACTTCTCACTGTTGAGAGCACAGAGTTGCTGGGCTCCTTTTGCTGTTCCAAGGGTTCTTCAAAAAGTGTCAGAAGATGCACAGTCTCTATCCCTACACCAGGTCCTCCATCATTTACATCTATTTCTTTACTTTCTACTCCCGTGTGTCTTTGTTTGGTGCAATTATATTGGAATGCATTAGGCTCTCTGTCATTTAAAAACTTTTATTAAAGGACTCTCTAGGAAAGATGCTCTAGCCGAAATGCTGATTGTGGATTGATTCAGGGATTATTGGGTGAGGTTGTCTGGGAAGTGTTAGGCCAGATTAAGGAATTATATCGATCGTGGTGGTCTTAAAATATTCTGTGAATCCTTTCTTTGCAGCATTAATAATTTCATGCTTCCAGTTTCCTTCCATGCAGTCTATCATTACCAAATTCTGTCATGCTTGTGAAAGAGCAAGGGCAGTTGCTTGTTTTGAAAGATTATTTATATGGGAATAAAAAAGAAAATGAAAACACGAAAGCATTCCTGTGTGACTTTTGTTTTCACAACGGTTTGATTTTAGAATACCTAAATTTAGGTTGAACCTGTGGCCTTGTAGCGAATGTTTAAGATAAATGTATCTGGAGCCTGAGTTAAATCTTGCTGAGAAGTAATCAGTTTTTTGTTGTTGTTTTGTTTTGCAGAACACTTAATTTAAAAAAAAAAAAAAAAAAAGAATGTCACAATTTATTCTGTAGGAAAGCCAACATTAAAAAAAAAAAGAAAGAAAAAAAAGAATTACTAAGAATTTAATTAATATAATTTTTTAAAATTCTCCAACAAAAGTCTTGTTTCCTTTACCAAAAATCACTTTCTTAATAAAAACTCCCTAACACATTAAAGGTCCCCATTTTTCACCCAAACTGGTCCAAGCTCATCTGATGGGTGTTAAAGGTCACCTCTGCTCACAGAACGCTGCCTTAGTTTTTATGCAACCGATACAATCCCTTCTCCCATTCACTGGCCACCCCAGATGACTGCATTCCCACGATTATACTCTTTCTAGACAACTAGACAAACTTTCAAGTAAGGAAAAGCGAAGCAGCTTCTTCCAATTTGCAAATCTTGGCACAAGGGAAACCTCTTTAAAGTTTCCCACCAACAGATCGAGCTCTCATGGCTAGACGTCTGCTCCCTGGCAAAAGCAAACTCCCATCCCACAGGCATCAGGGCAAATCCCTGCCTTGTCAGAAACTGTTATCTACCAAAACATTCACTTAACGAGTTAAGGTTTGCCAGGTTAATTCTCACAACCTCCAGCTCCCGGCAGCTTACCTCGGGGGGTCACGGAGAGCTGCACGGGGAGGGTCCTCACCCCGATGGCACTGATGGCATGGCACTCGTACTGGCCTTCGTCGTGCAGCGCGACCCTCATCACCCGCAGGGTCCCCGTGGAGAGGATGCTGTGCCTCCGGTCATTTGGCAGCGGCCCACCTGATGGAACAAGCAGAGCAATTTGTTAATTGGCTGCGAGGTTTCTCTCCCCATCACTGCAGGTATCTGTGTGAGGAGTAAAAATTTCATTTCCTTCCCGACGTGGCATCAGGCACCCTGAAATATCAGCTTCGGCACGCTGAGGGAGGAGTGGGCAGATGCTGCTCTTCCCACACCCAGGAAGATGACTGAGTTGTCTTGTCTAAGCAACACAAAGGAGATGGTGCTTTCTTTCCTCAAGCCTTTTCTTAGTGAAAAATGCAGATTTACCAACACCTGATGGAAAGCAAATCTGCGTTCAGTTATCCAAGCTGTCTGTTCAGTCAAATACATGGGAATATTTAGCATTGCCTTTAATTCAGTGTTTTGATTTTCTCCAGGTTGGAAACTTTATCATTCATATTTTCTCTACTTAAGGTGGAAAGTTCAAAATGAAAATGTTTTATTAACCCTCACCCAAACTTCTCTATCTAGTTACTTTTTCTTTAATATTCTGCTTTCTTCCAAATGAGAGCTCTGTGGGAGCTGTGCTCCAGATCTTCTCCTATTGTCTTGGTCTTAGCATGTCTCCTGTAAAAGCACTTCAAAGCTCAGCTGATTTTTGCCCTATTGAGTGATGTAGCAAAAATGGTCAAAAAAATCACCTTAACTTTACTTCTTGTCACCGTAACCTTTTACATCTCTCCAAGAGATCACAGCAGTGAAATCAGGTTAAAGGAGATGGGGAACAAGGTGGAGGGGAATTTCAGCTGGTCCTTAACTCTGCATTAGGGCTATAGCTGTGGAAGCTGGAATACAATAGCCATGAATCCTCTGCAGCACTAAACCATTAATTATGGCTTGTGAAGCATAAGGAAAAGTTGGAGGGCCTCTGGGCCAAGCGTTATTGGCTTCTGTCCCAGAGCGTGTTAGATGGGATCAGTTCAGCATAGCCAGCGCTAACAATCATTAGAGATTTTAAAAGTTCCCCACCACCTGTTGGCCCAAAGAGGTTTTTCCTGAGCTAAAAGAAACCTCAGAGGTGTGTCAGCAGAGAACCAGCACCTTCCTGCTCCTCAGGAGGAGCAGATCAGAGACTTACAGAGCTGGCACACGGTGATATCCACCAGCCTGGGTTTTCCAGACCTCACCTTTCCAAAGGCTGTAGGAAGTCCCAGGAGGAGGAAGCTCAAGGCTCTCCATGGGTTTCAAGGGTGACCTTATAGCTTAGCTCTTCTCACCCACATCCCATGGGTGGTGGCGTGGAAGAGAGAGAAAACCCAAGCCAAGCGAGGCAGTACCTGCCCGTGTCCAGGCAATCACGGGTGGAGGGTGACCCTCAGCTGAGCAGAGGAAATCCACACTTTGCCCCTCGGTTACCGTCTGATCAGTGGGGACGAGGAGAAACCTGGGAGAATCTGGAGGAGAAAGCAACGACTGAGGAGCAGGCAAGAATTCAGCCAGCAAGCTCTGGTTAATTCTCAGCTCACGGGAGCATAAAAATTAATGAGTCACAATGCACAGGGATTAAACACACACACCTGGACCGAGCATTTTATCCCCAAAACAGCATCAGCGTGGGGCTCCTCACCTTGCACTATGATTCTTGCTGTCGCCTGGATGGACCCCTCGGTGTTGCTGGCGTTGCAGTTGTACTGCCCCTGGTCGGAGAAGGTGACGTTTTGAATGAAGAGTCCTCCAGAGCTGGTGATGGCGAAACGGGGATCCTGCGGTAAAGGAGAGCCTGTGCCAAGGGTCCAGCTGACGCGGGGGTGGGGGTGCCCAGAGACCCCGCACTCCAAGGTGACGCTTTCCCCAACCAGCACTTCAGTGTTCTGCGGCTGGATCACAAAAGTGGGCTTGGCTGGAAGGAAAGGAGTGCTTCAGAAACCAGGAGCCCTGCTGCCTGCTCAGTCGCAGACAGAAATTGCTTGAACCCTTCATGCAGCCCAGCTACTGCCCTGTCTTTTGCCTCTTCCCCACTCCCATGTCCCCTCCCCACTTGATGCCCCCATGCTGCAGAGTTCTTCCCAGCCTCCCAAGTCCCTCCCTAACCCCAAATCACCCCCAGTCTCTAACCCCCCAAATTCTGACACCCATGAAGGAGACACCCCACAGCTCAGCCCGTGCCGTGCCATTACTCTCCTCCCTAGCACACCAAGACCAGTTCAGCACATAAAAAAGAGGGTGCCAGCTCTGCTCAGCTCCCCTTCCAGCCCTCCCCATGCCTCTGAGATGGGCCAGGAAGGAATAAACAAGGCTCAATTACACGGGGTGCCAAAATAGCGCAGAACAACTTCTTGTGTCTTGACCTCCCCGGCGATGTTCTTGGCCATGCACTGGTAGACGCCTTTGTCCGACTCCTTGGTGTTCTGGATCATCAAGGTACCGTCCTGCAGCAGGTTCAGGCGGTTGTCATCTTTCATGTCGATCTCGTTACTGAAAAACAGCCATAAACAGGGAAAATTGGAAAGGGGAAAAGCCCAAGGGGTCCTCCCACGAGCTGCCAGCGGAGCAGGGGGGCTTTGCACGCACTGCAGTAAATTGGCGTTCCTTGGCACTGCTCTGAGACCTCATGAAGTTTATAGCGAGAGTTATGATTTAGAGCTCTGAACTCCAGCTCCAGCTCTGATTCACTCCCTGGGCGAGCGACTTTCTCCCTCACCACGGATTCCGTGTGACGTTTACGGCCCATCAGGAGAGCGCACTGTTCCTGAGCAACAGCATCGCTGCTATTGTCAGCCATCGAGGCTTGCGAAGCTTGTTCTCATTATTTACCGAGTGCAAATATACTAATGAATGCATATTGTTATTGTGTGCAGCCATTTCTATTCGAGCGGGCTCAAGGGCCTCAGGAGGGGGCAAAAACCTCCAAGTAAGTCTCAACGGGACCCTACCCTGGCTCGGATTCCAGCCCGAGACCTACAAGCTAGGAAGCATCTTCCCTTTTTCTGCAGTGACCTGTGACTCCTGGAGCCCAGCCCGCAGCAGAAGGTCCCACCACGGCATCCCATTTGTCCCAACGTGAAGGAATCTTGGATGGCTGCGGGTGATTGAAAAGGGAGAGGGGACCTCTCTCCCCCCCAGGACAAAAGCTGAATCCACTACGCAAACTAATATGCTTGCTGGGCATTTATTTAATTCCCCCGGTGTCTCCTCGCTGCAGTCATATCTTGTTTGAGGAACATTTATTATCATTACCCCTCTTACAATGCTATCTTTGGGAGCCTGCCAGCATTTCCCTAACAAGACCTTCCTTCCAGGGGACTTCACTCAGCCATAAACTTTTGCTCCGTGGTGAAACTTTGCCTGGTGGGGAGTTAGCTGAAGAAGCATACATTGATCATTTTTATTAATAACCAGGCCCTATTCAGACTCCCACAGACAAGAAGCTCGTAAAGCAGCTAAGTAACTTCGCTTCCTCAGTGGGTAACTGCTTGAGCACAGAATATTTTATTGTGTAGCATTTCCCAGAAATGCTTTGGCATCTAGCAGAGCCATATATTTTTTTCAGCGGTGCTGCATATAGCATTAATCTGCAGGCTGCTTTGCAAAGTCTTGTCTTTCGGAGGAGCACGGTAATTTTCCCTCTGATAGAAAAGCGTTCTCCCAGCACACTGGGCCTTCAATGAGAAAAAGCAAGCATCGTGGCTTAGAGCAACGCAAAATGCCTTTCTCCTTTTTATTTATTTTTTTTTATTTCAGTCTGCAGAGTGTGTTTATGGGAAAGTTATAAACTCCTGGAATCCACTACAATCCACATGAAACGTTTTAAATACAGATGATAGCTTGGATTACACGGCCATCAGAGAACGCTGTTAAAAGGAAGGTAAATACAACACCTGGAATATTCATTTCTAGTTTTTAACGTTGCATGAAACAGCTTTTGTAATTGCAGGCTGAGGAGCTCAGCGCTTGGTAGAAACCTTTGCTACCCCGGGGCTCATTGCGTGCGACTTACTTGTTGTGCAGCCAAATGATCGCAGGCTTCGGGTTGCCTTCTGCCCTGCACGTGAAATAAACCGTGTTTCCCAGGAGGACGTCGACATCGTGGGGCTCTGAGGTTATGCGAGGCCTCTCTGCAAAAGACCATTGGAACACAACCCAGTCGAGAGCAGCACAAAAGCACCTCCAGTCTAAATGGATGGGGGAAAACATCATCCTGCAGCCCCATCCTGCAGCCCCTGGGCACGAGGCACCAGCAGAGCCCCAGGCACACGGGCATTTAACACAAAACCAGCCCAAGACTTCTTATCAAGAGCTGCAAAACTAAAGGTGCCAGGGAAAAGAAGAGCATCATTTATTCAAGCCCTGCAGGTCCACAGTGACCATTCTTATTATCAACAGCTGCTAGGGAAGATCAGCTCCCTGCAAAGCCCAAGGCAGCACTGGGAGGAAACCAGACCTGCCTGCACGCTGGATCACTACAGCTGCCCCAAAATTTGGTTCCTGGCTCCCCCAAATGACCCTGTAAGTCAGCAGCACCCTCACGTGGGTCGTTTTTCTGCCCTTGGCATCCTGCTGCTCTCAGCAACCGCCTGCTCCATCCGGACGGTGCCAGCTCTCTGCAAATCACACCGCTTCTCTTCTGACAGGGTTTCATTCATTATGGCCCTAATTCATCGTCCCAGCCCTATTCAGCTGAGCCTTTCACTACGTGCTTCATTTTGAGATGCACTCAAGCACTCAGCGAGCCAAACGGGCTGAAAGGACGTGCTAAAATAGGAAGGAATTCGTGCCCATGGTCTGACGCACTCCATCGTGTTTCAGCAGAATACTTTCTCATCTAACAATCTCTACGCTCACCAGCAAAACCAGGTGGATTATTCAAAAAAAAATTAAGTGAGAACCTACTAACTTTTCCAGTGTAAGGCTGGTGCCTTTATTCGTTAGCCTGCAAGTCCACGAGTTGGTAGCCAGCCTCCAGGATTCCAGGGAGAGACCAAAACCACCACGAGCCATGATACAAAATGCTGACCCGGTGCAAATCCGCACTGCTGGCTCACATCTGCTCCGAAGCGGTGGGTTAACTCCATGCCAGCAGGCTCCACACTGACTCAGATATCAGCTGTCTGCATCATTAGGGCTTTATGCTGAATTATGCATCGTTTGTCTTCCCCAGCTGGCACAACACCAGCGTAAAAGCCTCATGCCAGCAAAATCTTCCCACCAGGTGCCCTGGCTAATTTGACAGGCATCCCGCTGTGCGCCCATGCCTGAACCGGGACAAATTTCCATCGTGGCTGTACCACGGCAGCGGGTGCAGGGCAGGGACAGCTCGTGGTGCAGCACAGCCCATTGCAACAGGTCCCAGCCCGTGTTCCAGCTGCTGCCCTTGGACCCTTTTTGTTCCCTCCACCCCCTCGAGGTTACGGGCCCCGTTTGTGCCAATTAAGCCCTTTGCACAGCTGCACCCTAAATGGAGCTGCAACATGGTCAAAGAGGAAAAAAAATAAATAAATAAAATTGTAGGAGAAAAGTGGAATTCAGGAGAATTCAATTTCTTCAAGCCCCACCTGATGTCACACATCTGGCTCCCAGCAGGGCCACACAAACAGCTGGACTGGCACGTACTGGGGGGCTGCTGGTGTCTGGTGAGGGGCAACCTCAAACCAAGCCTGCTGCAGGGAAGTATCGGGGATAAACAGCCAAAGCCCTGCTGATGCTTGCACACCAAAGGCAGCGTTCTGTCGTTCTCTCTCCACGAAATGTTTAATTTTGTCATTTTTCAGAACAAAGCCTTTCATTTCAAAATGGATTAGTTCATGGAGAAATTATCTAAATTTAAAGAATAACAGATTAACAAACGCAACACACTGCCACAGGCAAAGCATCCGGCCATTCACCCACCATGTGTTTACTTGGGCTTGCAGCTGTTTGGAGCCACTGAGACTCTTGCAGCGCTCCCACTCCATTCAGCCCAACGCGGGACAAGATTTCCCAATTTCTGGTTTAGCCTCTGACTGCAGCAGATCCTGTGCTGGCCCTACGCTTTCTAAAAACCAAGACAACAACCGCCAGACAAAACAGAGCAGCTTTCAACATGCACGCGACTGTTGACTTTCCCCGCGTTACACTGATAACCAGCCTGACCCCAGCGAGACATTTCTGGTTTGGCAGCGACAGGAGAGAGAAAGCAGGATCCCGGGATGGAAGAGAGGAAGGGAAAGAGACGGGGGAAGCATTTCCTAGCCCAGAGCCCAGCCCCGTGGCTGCAGGGCTCACCGCAGTTGAACTCCTGAGCCGTCAAGGTGACGATGGAGCGGCCGTGCAGCTCCCGAGGAGCCTCGCAGGTTGCGGCTGTCTGAATGCTGCCCTGCTCCGCATATTTCTTCAGCAGCTCAGCCAGCCACAGCAAATCGCAGTCGCAGAGCAAGGAGTTGGAATCCAGCCGCCTGCAAGAGCAAGGGGAAAACATTTCAGTCCCCAGCCTCCCGCCTGTGTCCCCACCTGCTGCCTCTCTCCTGGGCATGAGAGAGGAGCAGCCCTGGACTGAAGGACCACTCGGCTGTTCTTCCTTGCATTTGATTATATCCCAAATGAAAATCAGAAATGTTTAATCCCCATAGCTCTTAAATTCTTAACCAAGTCAGAATGATTTTGTTGAAACACAGTCGTCTATCGGTCATCCTAGTTTTAAATGACAATTGTTCTATTTAACGAGCTAAAATGAAATATTTAAACTTCTCAGAGGATGGAGATTTCAACCTTTGTTAACTCTCTCAGGTAGCACTGCCTCTGCTAGAGATTTCTCTGTTCTTGGGTCAAATATCACCGTGTGACTGCGAGACATGCCTGAACCAGGTCGAATGGGGGCAATGGTGACCTCCTGGTGCCTTTCCTTCCACTGACCTCATTACGCCGTACAGGGCTGTGTGCACAGATAAAGGAGGCTGTAGGGAGATTAGCTTATGCCTCCTTCCCCACTGACAGTTTTACAGTATATGAGCCTTAGCCATCTAAAAAGACACGGGAGAAAGGCCTAATGGCTTAATGGACAAACATTTGAGAAGGTGAGATTTCGCACAAGGCCATGACACAGCACTTCATAGACACCGTGCCTTTTTCTCCGACCCACACAGACAAAAGTTGTTCTCTGTTAAAAAGATACGAAGCATTTTACCCGCTTGCAGAAATCACAGAGCGCTGTGGGGAGAAGCACACGATTTTCTTGCAGTATAAAATCATGGCAGAACCCCCAGATTCTTCAGTTTTTGCTTCCCTCCTTCCCCCCATTGGAAATGCATCATATCCAAAGATCATAAAACACCAAACAAAGCTAAGCACTAGGAGATTTAAGCAAGCAAAAAGTAAGAATAAGAGACAGGTTACACGGGAATAACACAGCGGGGCATTCCTTCATGGGGTGAGAATCATGCACTGAGCAAAATGACCTTTTTTTTTCTTTTACAGCTACGATTTTTCCTCCTGTGTTAGGATACGGATCTAAGATATGATTGAGGTCTTATCCATGGCATGGACTTCCCACGTTTTTGCATACTTTTTTATGGTTTAAAGCACGTAGGACAGCAGAGGGTTGGGATGACTTTCCAGGAACGTTCGTTCCTGCAGTGTTATTGATCTGTAAGCTTCCAGTTAGACTTTAGTTAGACACCAGCGTGAAGCAACTCCTAACTGGTTAAATCAGCTCTTGCATCCAACCAAAACTGTTTTATAAACTTCACAGTGGCCTTAGAAGTGCAACAACTAAAGGCTTTGCCAACCAGGCACATTTTTCCTCAGATCCTGGCCGTCTGATCGAAGATAAACAATTGCTCTTTGCAGGCAATGTTTTTTACTTACAGTCGTTTGAGGGATTCCAGTTGAGAGAATGTCCCTGGATGAATCCTGGAAATTTTGTTGTTGTGCAAGAATCTGCAATGGAAGAACCCGTGCCAAAACATTATTCAGTATTTGCACTACACGGATGATAACAACCCAGGTCAGAACTCAGCTGAAGTACAAAGGTTGCTCACCAAAATGGAGCTCGGAGTTTTAAATTGACTGTGTTTGTTTCCATGAGCTATGGGGATTTTATTCATGTGAGAACGCAATGCAATACACCGAAGCAGGGAGCGGGTGTGTACTGGAAATGGTGACTCAAGATGTGATGTAACAGATTTAAACTGGAACCTCAAAATTAATCTGCTTTATGCTGTGCAAAGGGAGGAGAAAGGGCACAAAATCCCTGCAGGCTGGACCCACCCTGTGCTTTCTGTGCCATGGTCAGCTCCAGTTTACAAGAGACCTTTCCCCCCTGCAGATGATATTGGAGTTTACAGGGGCAGCTGTTGAAGTAAGGCTCCAGTAGACAACTCAGAGTAGTTATAGACCCAAATCCATGAGTAAATCTAATTCAGACAGCAGCAGCCAAACCTGGGTATACTCTGAACGAAGCCAAAGCAACTTCTCACTTCCAGGTTCTTAGCATGTAGATAAGACTCAACAGTTCTTAGAAAAAAAATTGCACTGAAACACAGCAGGGGGGAGCAGGATGGAATAATTAACTCTCCATTCCCTTAATGGAGGAAATTTAGTTATGTCAGTTACATCTAATACTCTCAAAAGACCACTGACTACAGAGAAGTAATTTTAGTAGATGGTGGAACAGGAAAGCAATACAAAAGCAGTGTGAGTTGAGTGCAATTGTCTGCATACGCACATGTACAGGGGGGTTCAGCCTAGCTGCGCAGCCTGGATGTTGACAAACCTTCCTCTGAAACTTAAATTCGGAATTTTTGTTGGATCAAATACAGAGACTGAGATCAGCCACAGCGTACTGATCCAGGTCTGAATTTTTCTAAGGGTGTTGTTTGGATCCCTCGGTTTTGTTTCCCTAGTAAGTATGGGTGTAATGCATGTTTGCTTGCAGCAAGAAGGGTCTGTTGGTTTCACCATGGAGTGGGAACCACCACGTGAGCCTTTTTCCTGGTGGGTATGTTTTTACTACAAGCAATGCTGGGGAGCAGGGGACACAGGACTTAGTTTCCTAACTGCTTTCAGGAAGGATGCATGTTTTTCTTGTCAGATATTCTTATGACTTTGTTCCTTTTCCATCTCCTTTTTTGTATATGCTGCCCAACAATGACTTAAGTTGACCTTACAAGTGGAATAAGATTGACTTTCTCTAGATTTACTCCTACTTAGATGGAAATGCAAACATTAAACAAGGTGAGAAATTCCCACATAATTTCAGTAACCATCCTGTTTCTCAAGTATACAAAATCTGATTCTTTAAGGATGCTTCTCTCCATACTTCTTTCCTTTTAGGAGATCACCTCACTTTGCTTCAAGCTACAAAAACATCACTGTTAACCAAAATGAAGGGTTTTTTTATCTGTCTTCTCCCCCACTTACTCACAAGGAAAGTCACATCTTTACTTACAGCCTTTCAAGTTTAGGCAGGTCGCTAAAAGTCTCTGCCTCCAGGGTTTCCAGGTTGTTGAAGTGCAGGTAGCTGTCACAGAGAAAAGCACAAGGGACAGGGTTAAGGATCACAATTTAAAAGATAATCACTCACCACACATCTCAGTATTCTCTTTACTATCTTCAATTTTCACATGCAAAAATAGTAGCCAACACTGGCTTCTCCCTGTGCTGTCAATTGTTTACTCTCTCTGAATAAACTGTAACACGCACTGGGGAGATCAGATTTGCTCTTCCCTTAAACTGTGAAAGAATGAAACTCATGAAGAGCCTGCAGCAGCTGTTCCCCATCCAACCACCATCCAAGAACTTTCCCTGCCTCGCTCCTAATGCCTCGACATCCCCCTACACAGCCTTGGATCACTGAGAAGAAATAGCCATACTATGAAGCACTTGTCCCCAGCCTAGAAATTTAAACATTTCTGAGAGGGATCATGAATTTTCCAAGAATTAATATTTAGAAAAAGGCCCTGAGCATTCTGATAAAACTTTGAAGTCGGTCCTGCTTGGAGCTGGAGATTGGGCTAGAGGCATCCAGAGGCTTCTTCCAGCCTGTGTTTGTTTGTGATGCTAGCAGGGGCTCCCAGAAACAAGAAACAAGAGCAGGAACATTTAGGTACTGCTGTCATCAGGCTATTCTGGTTCTGTGGAAGGAAAACAGCCTCCAAAGACAGAGATAATGCAGTCAGCTGGAACACCATCATCTAAATGGTACATTAATGTGAACAGCCCTGCTATTGCTCATGCAACCAACCTGCTGCTCCATCAGCAGAGCTCCAGGAGACCTCCTGCACTGCCCCAAGTTACCCCCTGCCATCAGCAAAACAAATCTGGGGTCTGCAGCACCACAGCAAGGACCCTGACATCCCCTGCTCCCGTTAGCTGTGGTGTGCACTGACATAACCAACCTGTTCCTGACCTTTAAACGCATCTCGGGGCAGTTTCCAAGTTGCCCAAATTCTTCCCTGATTTTTACACAAAAGCATACATTCTCCAGCAGACACTGATTAATCGTGGGTCTACAAATACTCGCTGCTATTGTAGCTGCCTGGGATGAGAAATAATTGCCTAAGCCTCCGCGTGGCTGTTTGATTTGTAATGGAAGGATTCACAATAAATGGATCGCTATCAGAGCACAAAACAGGCACGGTGACTCAGATCCTGCAGTGGAGGGCAAGAGCGGGGAGAGGGAAACGCATGTGCTGTAATAAGTCTCAGATGTCTGCTGTCACTGCTTTGGCCTTTGAGGAAAGCATCTGATATTGTCCATCAATCGGGGGCTATACTTTCCTTGAAAAGCTGGCTTGTGGGGTACAGGAACACGGGGTAGGATTTGAGCAAAGCTAATTCTTTTGGAACCGTGCCTGCCTCCGAGATTGAAAACAGATGGGCCTTTCCAAGGGTTGTTTGTTGTTTTTGTGGCTTTGTTGTGTTTTTGTTTTTTTTTTTCTTTTCTTTTATTTGTGACATCAAGTCTGGAACGCTCATTGTTAAAATATCACCGAGGCCAGCATCATCTCCCTGAGCACAGCTGAGCCCGTCTCTGCTTCCCGTTTTCTCCCAGGAATCACGGCTGAGCTGGCTGATGGAAAAAGCATACCATACACAAGGATGGCAGCACACCCGTTGTTAAGCTTGCCTGTAATGCCCTACAGCTATAATTCCTACAGTACCTATAGCTTGCAGCTATACCCCATCCACTTCTGCTGTCAGCCTAGAGAACAAGCTGGATCCTATTCTTTTTACAGCAAAATTGTTAGCTGCATTCCAGCCCCATAAACTCTGCCGTTTGGGACAATCCATGAATTAGTGGTTTCACCTTTGCTCCCTGTTCTCCAGTGATGTAAATAATTGCTGTATTTCAAATACCTATGCTCGCATTCTTTCCAGCACACACAAATTCACCCGCATGCACGTCATATATCATGACACCTGACATGAAAAATCCAACCCCAGTTCAGCAAGCCCCGTTAGAAGAGTCAGACCTCAGTCTTGCCATCTCACCTTTAGCATGGAGCCCGAACGGTCAAAAAACAAAACCTCTCTGACAGAATAAACAGCACGGATTTGCAATACACAGAAGGGGAGCAATTAAGGATGCAGGAATGTCACTGTGAGAGGCTCCAGCTGCCAGGAAAACTCATGAGGCTCCTTTCATCCCAGAGAGCCTCGCAGCCTGGAGGGAAGGTCGTTACTTGGTTTGCCTCCACCTTTTCTTCTCCCCATTGCAATGTCCAGATGATTTAGCGCATGCAAACACCACCACCCTGGTGGCTTGCATAAATACCCCATCCCAGCTCTCAGCTTGCACTTCATCCATTCGCTTTCAGGAAAGGTTTGGATAAGAGAGAAACTGAACCAGCACCGTCAGTTCAGGAGAACGGCCAGACCCTACACTGCTCCAGAAGTCCCAGCAGACATAAACACAGCAGGCCAGCTGCCTCCTGTTTCAAGCCATCCTACACATCCCTGGTTTCCTCCCATTGGAAGTTCTTTGGACATAGAGGGAATTAAAAGCACAGCTGGGCTCTTCTTATGCTCCAGAGGTTTAGGGTCAGAAGAAAACATACGGGACATCAGTAGGAAGAGCCCTTGGTATTAACTACCTCAAATCACTACTGGGACCAGCCGTTTTTAAGTGAAGCCAGTGCAGCGTTGCAAAGTTGGACCTCAAAACAGCAGAAGCCTCATCCTACTCCTTCCTAAGTGGCTGGTACACAGAAATTCAGCTTTGGGATTAGACAAGCCAACAGCTCGGCTCTTCTGCACGACAAACTCAAGCGACAAAGAGCACTTGTCTGTACTTACAGCTGCTCCAGAGAGCGGAGTCCTTTGAAAGCATGCTGCTGGATACTCTGAATTTCGTTTTTATAAAGGTAGCTTTCAACAGGAGAGAAAGAAAAAAGCATTAGGACAACCCACTCAGCAGTCGTATTTTAAGAGACACAGGAAGCCAAAGCAGAGCTTTCTGCTTGGATTCAAGGGCAATGTTTTACATTTGCAACATCAGCATCCAGAAATTCTGAGCACAGAAAGTTCACTGGACAATGCTGGGAGTGGGCTGTTCAATTTCCAAGAGGTTAAGAAACTACCAAGACAGCAACTCACAGGTATTTCAGGTTCTCCAGATCTTCAAAGGATCTTCTCACGATGTGTTTTATCAGGTTATTGTTCAGCAGCCTGTTCAGATCAAGACAGAAAAAAACAGAGCTGGTGAATTCAGCATGAGAGAGACTCACGGCATTTGTACTCCTGGATGGCCACTGAAAAATCCTTAATCCACAGGTTTCATAGAATTTAAATCTAAAGGGGTTATCAGCCTGAAGTCAGGATGCTCACAACACTTAAGTCAATGAGAACATTTCTTGCCCAGAGGTGCATTCCAGCAAGGAACATTCAAAAACATTTCCTTACCTTTTGTCACGGTGGCTTTCACCCAAAAGTTACAATTTTGGCCAGGAAAAGAGTGAGGAGAAGGGAGACGGGCAGCCGAAAGCAGAGAGAAGGGACAAATTAAATCATTGCTGCCAGTTTTGTACAATTACCGAAGGTTTTTGGGGATGCATGGTTGTGTTAATGTGTGAGCAGGGGCATGCAGAATCAGGTTTTAACTGCACAAAAGCAGTTCAAAACGCTACTTCATCGGTTTTAAGAGTTATTAAATGGTAAGGCATTGTTTTAATCTCTTTGTATACAAATATGTACACGGGAAAAATAAATAAATGATATAGATCTGAGTCCCACAGCTAGTCAGAAACAGCCTCTTTCAATCTGGAGAGCCTCGTGCCAGATTTTAATACAAAACCTATGGACAACATCGCGTTGGCAGGCAGCCTCTGACTTGTGTGTTTCGTTACCATGACTGTGCATGCAAATGCGAGCCTGTGCCAAGGAGCAGAGAGCAGCCCGTCCTTGTAAGAGCGATGCTGGGTGCAACAGCAGTGACCACACGGCCGAACCCTACAGAAACCTCCTCTGCGACCGCTGCCAAGCCCAAGGCTGAGAAAACTAAATAAATCACTTACAAATAGCTCTTGAATGGATGAGGGTTCGCTATTCGCCGTGGCTGTTGAACCGCACTTATTGGGGTCTTTCCCTATGGTTTTGGATCCGACAAACCTCACGGTGGCCGCTGGTGGATTTCGTAGCCTGCTGGCTAGGATTAAGGATCTCGCTGGCTATGCTTATTTTTAAGTTCTTAAATGGAGATGTGGACAGAGAAGAGCTGTGACTGCATGTCAAAGATCTGTTTTTCTAGGAAAAACTGCTCTTCCCCCTGTAAGCAGCCAGACCCTACGGTATCAGGTCAAATTCAACACAAAACCAGGCCAGGCTGCCCATGGAGCTCATTTCACAAGTTCATTCTCTTTCCTTTTTTTCCTGATAGCTCTGTTCCTCAGAAATGATCCATCACCTGACGGCACATGGGAAGACGGTTCAGTGGTTTCCCAGCAGAAAGCCCAATTTTCTGCCCCCCCTTTGATGAAGAAAATCGGGTAGACAGCACATCAGAGAGCCTCTGGCAAAGGTCCCTTCCTGGGAGCAACATCTGTGCAGGTAAAGGATAGAGAGAAAAGACAAAGAGGTGGGGGAAAATGGCAAAAACACGTGGGAAAAGAAGATGAAGATACAATCGAATGCCCCAGGGATGCAAGGATGAAAGATCTCAGAAACACAGATGCGTTACGGCAGCTTCACAAGGTACCTGAGCTGCACCAGCCCTCCACCAGCTTGTCCTCAGGTGAGGAATTACATTAAAGGTGCAAAAAGCACAGATGGTACTTGAGTGAAGGGGAGAGAAAAAAAAAAAAAAAAAAAAAAAACACATTTTTGGAAGCCAAAGCAGTAAAGATTTGAGGAAAAACCTCACTATCCTCTTTTGATTACCTATTCTGCCACCAAGGACTCGGGTGCCACTTCCAAGCTGCACGTAGCAGCAGCGTGGACAAGCAGCCCGAAGAGGTTAAGGCAGAAGGATGCTGGCAAGTTCCTGCACAGCTGCGAGCAATGGCTCAACACACACGACTGAGGCTAAAAAACCCAATTTCGCTCATAAGGATGCAAAAATGATGTCGAGCCCTTGGAACACGCTCTCGTGCTTTGACAGCCAGATATGCTGAGTGGAAATCCAGCCCCTGAAAAGCAACCCCAAGGTTTGTTTGATGACCGAACACCCGAGGACTGCTCAAGAGCGGTGCAGGAGAGGACTTTTGTCTATTTACCCACAGGACAAAGACAACACAGGCACCAGCGGCGCACGCTTCCTTCCCTGCCCTCTATCAGCACACTTTCATCTTCAGCCAGGGGAGAAAGGAGGCGGCTTGTTCTCTGCTATCTGATCCTTGGCCCCACTTCTGAGGATGCTGGATAGGCTGATAAACAGGTGCCAGCTGGGACATCACTCCCCTGGATGCAGGCACTTGTCCCCTGCCATGTGGCTGGCATCGACTGCTCGACTCACAGAGGACACAAGATGGCTACCAGCAAGCAGACCCTTGGGGCAGGGGCATGCTGATGGGCTGAGGAGCCCCCCCTGCACCACCATGGGCTGGGATCCTTGGCTGACCCTTTAACACAGACCTTTTAATGCAGAGAGTTTAGACCCGGACTGAAATCCAGGGAGATTTTAAATCGCAGCTTGTCGACTGGCTGAATTTTGGTGCTATTGAAAAACATTCATCGAGTCCATTTCGGTGTCTCTGCTGTTTAGGGCAGTTAAAAGGGGGCAGAATTGGTGATCCAAACCAAACAAGAGGAACTCTGGAAGTTCAAAGAGCACTCACTGTGCAGGTCTCTCATCTCATGGCCTGATACTTAAATTGTTCATTGTCTGATTAAAGGTTAAAAAGCGTATGGAAGGAGCCATCTCTGTTTCCTGTCTCAGGATTCCCTATTGTAACAGACGGATATGTCCTGGAATACACTCAAAACTGAGATAATTTATGAAGTCCCTCATACTGTACATATTCCAAAGAGCTACTTTCAGGGAAATGCATAGTCAAGACAGCACATCTGGATCCTAGAAAGACTTCAGATGGCTTGTGGACAGCTGTCTGTTCCTTGACTCCTGTGCAGTTCACCCAAGCGAAGAAGTGTGCAAAATCCTGGCCACGATTTGCATGACCTGGATACGGATCCCAGCTGCAATCAATAGCAAAATGCCCAATTACCCGTTTAAGTTGCAGAGAATTGAAAGCTAAGTCCTACCGCTAACCGGATCTGCTGGGAATAAACGCTTTGGCAGACAGAAGCTGGAAAGATCATTATTGATGTATGTCTCAAGCACACCCCGTTGCAAAACGAGCTCGATTAAAAATATCAGCAGTATGTTTCCTGGAGCTTACCAACAGATAGCAAACTGGTGTGGTGCTCCCCTCCAGGACAGCTGGCGAATTTGGCTCAGAACAAACAGGCGGACTCAATTGTACAGGTTTTATTCTTGAAAATTCTTCTGGGAGGCTTGGGATACAACACCAGCCCCACACAGGCTGGCCCATGTCCTCTAAGAGAGCATTTCCCACCAAGTTTCATTTATTCTCTGACCGTCCCTCCCTCTTCCCTCCCCACCCTGCCTCCAGGTTGCCAAGCGCAGGCTTAAGTTGCATTCACCGAGTCGTTTTTCTACTCCGAAGAATGTATTAGATGATGTGACAGGCCGGCATTCATACCCAAAACATGTTCCCTTTCCTCCTTTCCTTTGACAAACGACATGCTGCAGTCGGCGTGACATAGCAGCTCCTTTTTTTCCCCTCACGCCATTACCAGAAGTCATCACGTAGCGCATTTAAAGGGGTAGAAAAAGTTAGTTTAATGTTCAGCCGTGCTTTCTCCCTTGCTGACAGGATGATTTGGAATAGCCGTTTCCCATATGTGAGAGAGAAACCTTTACTTCAGGATCCATCAGGCTCCAACATCCCCTCCTGCTCACAGGGCCGCGTTCTCTGAGGAGCCACCGGAGGATCCGATGTGGCCTGCACTGTCCCTGTCAGCCACCCTGAAAGCAGCACCTAAAGGAGAGCTGCAGAGCTCACCAGAAGTGCTTTTTGTTCCACATAATGCTTCCTAAATAGTTTTCAAAGCACTCACAGACACAGACAAGTGTGAAAACAGGTAACTTAAGGTGGAAATAGAAGCACGATGTGAGCGAGGACATGGACGGAACAAGGACACGGGCAGAAGCACAGACCATGATGTGGTCTCCTCTCAGTCCCTGTTCCCTTGGGTGCCCGTGACATGGACAGGAAGACAAAAAAACCTTCTGGGGAAGTTAATAAGTACTGCTTTGGTCTCAGGACTCGAGGTTTCTATGAGCTGGAGGGACAAATGGCAGCAACTACTGGGCTGTGGTGGCACTGGTGTGAAACCAGCAATCGCCCAGTTGGGTCAATGCGGCAGGGTGCTGGCCTCTTGGGGAGCACACAGGAGGGCCGTAACACAGCGGTGTTGTCATCCATCCCCACCCAGAGATGAGCTAAAGGAGCAAAGACCGGGAAGCAATGAGACACTGCCTCTCACCACGGGCTTGCAACGTGTTTGCTCTCTGCCAGGGCCCGGCACCTGCTGTGAGCTAATGCTGGGTTAAGCGATGAGGCCGGCGTCGGCCAACTCGAGCAAAACAGCTGCTGCAAAGCTGCTGGCACTCTGCGGATGGCATACAAGAGGTTTTTTTTTTCCTTCCTGCTCCCTGCTGCTCTAACATTTTTTACTACGGTGACATAGTAACGGCTTAAAAATACACAAAGGAGATTCTGGGACCAGCAGCTACATGGGAATGGATAGGGCTGGATGAGAAAACCTTACAGATTTAAGACTTTTTGCCCAAAAATATTGGTGCACGCGACGTTGTGGACAGCCAACAAGCAAGCTCTCGGTGCTTGCTTGTAATAAATGCTTATTACCTCTGGTGGTGCACCAGGAGCCCAAAGGCAGGAGCATGTAATGACTGTTGCTCCTCCACAGACAAACAGAGCTCCTGTTTTTAATTTCAGTAGTGCTCTGTAATTTATCAAATGTCCTGCCTTTCCTAAAAGGAAAGAAGAGAGAAGAGCCAGGGGAAAGTTTGAACTTTACCCAGGATGTTTAAAAGCTCCACGGGATGTTCAGGAAAGGCTCCTCTTCTCTCAGCCCACCTCTCTGCACCTCTCCCTCCAAATGCAGAGTACAAAGGCTTCCTTATCAGGGTGGTTTATAAACTGTCAAACTTGGATATTTTACAGCCATCCTGCCCAAAAGGAGATGCAAAACAGAAACTGCACCAGGCTCTGCTGCCCTTCCTCTGCCAGGCCAAAGGATTTCAGGAAAAGGCTCATTTAAAAGCTTTTACTTGGTTAAGGAACTTTATTTCTGTAAATCCCACGGCAGATAGCAGCAATCTCAGAGTTCCTGCATATGGAACCTGAGCTGCTCTGTCCTCTAAACCACGTGCTTCAAATACTCTGGCCAAACTTCCCCAGCACTTCTCTCTGGGATTTTTAAGGATTTATTCTCTTTATCACTTGAAAACCTATGCAAGTCCTGAGCCAAAAGGTTACTGTCTAGGAAACATCAGCAAATTCTTTGGCTCTTGTCGGTTCTGATATGGGAATTGGAGAAACCAAAGTTCCTGGAGAGAACCTTGCCCGAGGAACGTGAGGTCTGACTTCCATTCCGTTAACTCCCACCTGTGGGGAACCCGATAACTCCTGCGAGCGTGAGAATAACCGATTCTTCCAGCTTGCTGGCCAAAGCAGGAAATAAAACAAAGTAAATGAACTATCTAAATGGAAAGGTTTCATTTGTAAAAACAGTTGATTTTCAGAACTGAAATATAAAAATGCCATATTTTCTTAGGGCAGTGTTTTTTAGCCAACCCAGTATTCTGGCTCTGAGGACAGCTGTAGGATGCTGTTTAGGGAAAGTGTGAGAGCCTGTCCACCATCTGTGCAAAACACGTCCCTCTTACTGCCCTGGCATCCATAATGCTGAGATTAGGGATGGTAGGTGTATGTTCACGCCTATTTCCTTCATTATCAGTTCATGGAATTCCCTGGAGGTCCCTACCCAGGGGCATGTGTAAGCAGTAACCAAAAAGATTGGACAAAGCCATGGAGCGTACAGATATCATTCAGAGATGGGTCTTTCTTTCTCAGCTAGGCTGCATATCCCCATCCAGCAGAGTGGCAGGACTTAGGGAGAAAGAAGCAGAAGTCTTGCACGTGCCAGGGACCTGTCTACATTTAAGCACTGTGAGGACTGCACCTGGCATCTCTTACAGAACTCTGCCCATTATGTGAAGCATTTCTCCTGTGCAAGCCTTCCAGGCTCCTTGGTTTCCCCAAGGTTCAGCTCAAACTAGCTGTTGTGCTGCTGGTTTGGTCAATCAGTTCCCTATGCACAGTGGAACAAACTTCAGCAAATGCTGATTTTCAAAATTCAGCTTTTAAACAGCTCTCTGTGACAAATTACTCCTGCATTGCTACTCTTTCTACAACTTCTTACAACTGACTGAACTTCTTATTTTCTGGGTTTGCCTTCTTTCAGCACTGACATCTTTACTGGATCAGGGACTTCAGATCTTTCAAGGTCAGACGGAGAAAAAATAATCTGGACTTTCTCTTGCTTTTTGGGGCCACGGATGTCTGAACCCAGGAAATATGAATGCGCCTGTCATGCAGTGCAGACTCTCAGACTAGCTGGTTTGCCTCACAAAGAGCTTGAACCTAGAAATCCTATAGCTGTTAGCGCCATGTAACAGCTTGAATAATCAGATCTGAGCCTCACCAGGCCAATTACATCCAGCACAGTGCTGTGCTGACACAGCTTCTGTTTCTGATTTGGGGGCTGGTTTGTTTTCAACGCCTTGGCTACACAGTGCAGATGTACTCATATCTATCTTCAAACCCTCAGCCTTAAGGCAGCAAGAGGCAGCAAAGGCTCCCATTATTTCCTTTGAGCAGAGCAAGAAATTCATTAGTAGAGTAGTGTAGCAGACTGACATGAGCACGCCTGCCCTGGTTGGGATGCAAGGCTCAAGGAACTGCCTTCTAATCCCATCCCTATCTGCAGTAGGGTAGGGGTAGGTATTTATTCTATGGCAAAACAGAGTGACAGACTGGCATTTATATGGACTTGCTCACTTCAGGAAACATTTGAGGCAGCCATGGAAAGAAAGACACTTTTAATGCATCCCTCTGCCATCCAGGCCATTATGGGCTGCTCCAGCCATACCTGCTGAAACATCCTCAGGCAGTAAGAGCATGCACAAAAAATCTTTTTTTAAAGACAGGTTAACTACCAAAATGAAAGTTATTAAATTGCTCATTTAATTAAAAATTGTAAGACACGTGATCCAGGGTAGAACAGAATTTTAAAGCTTTAACTGGGTATGGGCAAATCGGCTGAAATAACTAAGACCAAGGTCATCCTTAAACTATGATAGCACTAATGTAATAAATAAATAAGCTCACTGCAGGATCACTGAGTGGGACTTACAGAGTATTGAGGTTCTTCAGTCTCCTGAAGGCTCCGGGTCGTATCTCCTTGATGTGGTTGAAACGTAAATCTCTGAAAGCAGAAAACACAATCAGTACACTCAAAATATAAATGAGGCAGTAGCAAACAGCAACAAAGGGAGAAGGAATTCTGGAAGAGTTTATTGTATCAGGTCTACAGGACTGGAGAAATGGAGACAATGATCAGGGATGGGGAGGGGGAAGAAGAGGAGGAGGAGTGGGGATAATGGCTAGGGGGCTACCATTGCCTGCAAAGTCTGCCAAAAGCCTGCACAACCAACCCTACATTTACAAAATGTACAAAATTTATTTTCATTTCATAGAAAACTAAAGGCTGAAAGGACTCGAGTGATCAATTCCACGAGCAGTGCACAAGGTCTGCTGCTCGGCACCCCAAGTTCACGTACAATTGCTCTTGCACCTCATGCTGGTTTGTAGAGGAATGCACATAATCATGTTGACCCACTTTTTAGGTCCCTAGCAAAATTATCTTTGTCCTAAAATGGTTAAATCTGATCAAATAACCTCATATAATAAGCATTTCACATTCTGCTCCACAGTGCTCCAAGACTCAGAACAGCTTATCGCTGCCTGCATTTCAAATTTGTGCCAACTTCAATTAGAATTAGTGGAGTCCAGGGGATTCTGGCAATTTTCAAGGGCTGTCCATGTATCTACATTGATTTGGAACCCTAAAACATGTTGTTTTGATGGCTAATGAGATAATAAAATAAGAGCTAAGTGGTTTAACCTGGTTAACCAAGTAGAAACACTTCTATAGGGAATGCGCATCGATTTGGCACCTTGCATGGTCCAGCATATTATAACAAATTGCAGAAGACTGACAACTGGTTTTTGCTGTTAGTTTCTATCCAAAGCACAACAATAATTATTTTTTTTCTCCAATACTACCTTTAGTGAACACACAGCTATTTCTGTTTAAGACAGCCTTTTAAGGGCACTTGCTTCGAGGGGAAAAACACATGAATGTGCTGAAATGCCTGTCATTCTGGTGGTAAACCAAGGAGAATTTGGAGTCACAGCTTAAAACAGGAATTCTACACACTGCTAAGTGTTCAACACTTATTTTTAGAATGAGATTCGACAAGACTTGTGGCCTATGTAAGACTATAACGAAGTGCATTTGCTGCAGATAGCTGTAAGCAAACAGAGTGAGCATCCAAGGGGGCTGAAAGATCTTGGAGCAAGTATTTGATAGGAGGGTACCCAGTAAGTAGAGCTGATTTTAGTTTAAGATGTAATGTTTCTTCAGCATAACAGTTTGCAAAGAAGGTTATTTTATGTTAAAAAGAATCCCACTAAGCTTTCTTACTTTTAGGCAGAAAATACACAGTATTTTTATTGAACTCAAGCTGAAATATTAAATCTCTGCCTTGTTACCCCATTAATCACTGAATGCAATAGAATGACAGTGGAAGTTGTCTCTCCTGTTATTTTTTTCCCATTTCTGTAGCTTTTCAGCTTTGAACAAAGACATGAGAAGACTAAATAAGAAAACTTTCTCCTCTTTCTTAGTGGTAAGTATTGCACGCTGAAGAGCTAGAGGGCAGGAAAGCACGCAGCTTCAGCATTTTGAAAAGTGTTTCAAACATTTCTTGCTCGCCTTGTTGGAAGGTGTTACAGATCCCTCTTCACTGATGATGTGAATTTGATGGTATCTGTGCCGAGCTTTCGAGGCCACGGCTGACACCGTAAAGCCAAATACAATTAAGTATTGGCAAAGGCGATAGCACAATGCACTATTCTCCATGGTCTCATTAAAAGGAAATGAGGGAAAAACTAGACCATGAGAAAAGGTGAAGAAATGCAAACTTGATTTATGCACTGTAACACGCAGACACCAACTCTGCCTCCCTGGGGGGCTGTGAGGACAGTGTAATTAGTCCTGGCAGCTGGCTACAGGTAATAGGGGAGGGAACAAACAAATGGAAGAAACACACAGGAGTCAAGGCTGAGGCTGCTGATGCTCGAGAAAGGCAGTGGGAAGCGGATGGTGAGGTGCAAAATACCACCTTGGGTCACAGACTGCTGGTGGAAAAAACATCCAACTATTTTAATGAACACAGACAACTACAATCCTTCACACCCCAGCATTCATGCATAAGAGCACAGCTTCCCCAGCTGAAACTAGAAGCAAAACCCAAAACCACGGGTGACCGAAAACACCTCTGAAAAGCCAGCAAAAATAAAACACAAGCTCCCCCACTCCCAGGATTGCTTTCACTTTGGGTCACTTGCCGAAAACTACTCTATGGAAAGGTGCTGGAGAAGTCTGCAGCTCACTAAGCAAGTCTGACCTCCTAGAGAGTGGGATTTTTCACCTGTGAGAGCAAATAAAGCGAGCCTGGGCTGCAGAGCCTGGCAAGAGCAATCATGCATCACTAACAAAGGTCCCAGCACTGCAGCTTGGCAGCACCTTCACCATCAGCAGTGCCCCTGCTGGCGAGAAGCACAGGGATGGAGATGCCTCCTGATATTCCCATTGCTGGGTGAGCAATGGGTCTGGTTTCACGCACTGCAAACTTTCAGGAACTTTTCCCCTCCACCACCCTTGAGGAGCAAATAGTAAAGCTTAGCATGTTATTTTAATGAAATGTCTTGATTTTTCACCCCTTTTCGATTCCAGGTAAGATCTTCAAATGAATCCCTGGACGCCAAGTTCTGAACTCGTCTGGTTTGCACTCCTTTGGAAAGGTCACTCTGGCTTGCCTTCCATCACACAATGGCAACAGTCTGAGAGCAACCCATATCTTCATCCTTACCAATGCATTTTAAAAAATAATAAAAAAAAAAAGATCCAACTCTGGCTCATCCACAGCATCTTCCTCCAGACTTTTCTTTAGCCCTAAGCTTAGCTGGTGAAAGAACACCATGTAGGGCTGCACTGGGAAATTCCTGGCTTGCGTGCAGTGATTGAGAGCGTTCCCGCTCCCTGCAGAGTTTGCCCCTTTTTACACAGAAAGGCTTGTTTCTCCCAATTCCCAGGGTACTCGTGTTGGAAACTCGACATTTCTCCTAACAAAGCAGCGTGCTTTTCACCGGGACCCACCACGCAGCTGCTCGGGTGCCAGCCTGTCCCAGCTGCTGTGGACGTGAGCAGCTGGGCTCCCTCCCTCCCGCCTGCTTCCTTCACCTTGGGATCTGCAAAACTGGGGGCCAGGGGGGAATCCCTTGTGATTTGCCTCTCCCCCATGCTAGTGAAATCACTCACCTTTCCTGACTGTGGGAACTCCCAGCCCCATCCCCGAGGCTTACCAGGAATGAGAGAATTTGCAAAGGGACTGAGGACACAGGTATTTACACCCAAATCTTTCCGATCCTCCCAGCTGTTATCAGAGCAATCGTTCCTGAAATCACTGTGTTAAATAATTAACAATGATTAGCATATAAAGCAATCTACAGTTTTTACAAGAAGCTTCCATTTCTGTTTAACCTATTTCGGCTTTTAAAGAATGAGATATATATTACCACGTTACCTAACCAGATAATTAGCTACACGAGGTGTTTTACTGCAGTTCTGTGGAAATTACTGGGTTTGCTTCACTGAAGTATCTTCTGTGTTCAAAACACCGTGCACAGCAATGATGCTGCCAGTTTGGGGCCATTTAACCCAGAAGTGGTTGGGTAAGTGGCAACCAACCAACCATTATCACCAAAGACACCGAGAGTAATGGTTGTTTTACAGAGGGAGATAAGACATTGAGGTTCCTTCCAGTTTTTCCTGGGGTGTGTGGGACATTCTACACATGATTTTTAAGTCAAGTTTCCCACTTCTAATAAGAGCCAGAGCACTTGTCAGGAAGATGCTCGTTTATCTAACTCATCCACAGAACATCGCAGTCAGCTCTGCAGGTTCCTCCACGCTGCCAAGCAGCTACAGTGCTGGCAGGAAGGGAAAACAGCCTTGCTGAGATGGGAATGAAGTCTTCCAGGCTCATTGTCATCAGCTCCCCGGCTCAGGAATGTCCCTCTTGCACACAAGTCCCCAAATGGCTTTAATAAATGACAGCTTTCATCTGTGAGTCCCTACAAGGACAGCTGAGCGTTGTCATCTCCGCTAGGGAGAGGAGACCACAGGGGGGCTCAGGGCTGGGGGCGCTCCAAGTTTCTGCTATTTTGGGGTGTAACTGTTTAAGACATCAAGATTTGACTCTTCGAGGAATGAAGAGGAAGGAAAAATACATTCAGCATGGAAATACTGATAAAGAAGTCAGTAAGATCACGGATGAAACAGGGAAGAGCAAGCATACGCAGAGAGCCTCATGCTGCAGAACAAGCTGCTGTTCCCTTTTGTACACTTACGGATGGAAAGTAGAGGGATGGGCACGCCAGGTTTTAATTAAGAAATCACCACAGGCATTCCTGAAGAAAAACGTTTTAAAATTTCAGCACCCACAAACAGGTCAGGATTTTTAAAAGGGCTCCCTCTTCGTCAGCTGGAGCACGAACTCGACAGTAATTCAGCTTGGTGTGTTGACTGCTGCTGTGTTGATCCCCCTTTTTCCGTGCACACAAGCCAGCACACACTCACAGGCACTCGTTCATACAAAAATAAGTGGTTAGAGGCAGTTCTGGGTGGTTTGGGACCACCACAGGCACTCCCCACAGCCCCCCTGGAAGCCCAGTTACCAAAGATGCGATTCTGGTCAGTGTCTGGAGGAAGTTGGGCTGTACAATGTGCCTGGAAGAGTTGCACAATGTGTCTGCTGCTGCTCCTTCCTCGCTGGAACCATTTTGCCATGTGCCACCAAGCATCCCATAGCTTTCAGCAGTAAAAGGCAGGTGCAACAAATACCTCCAAAACACACTTTTGGCCCTGAACACGTCTTAAAGTAGGAAGATTACACAGCAAACTGTTGACCTCATCAATCTTAGATAATTTGAGCCATTATCTATTAGCAGCTGGTATGGAGATTAGGGTCTGATCCTAATCAAATGAGCTAAATCTATTCTTGGATATTCATGTCAGCAAAGAGGAGTCTCTTAGCCTAATCAAGATATTGCCCACATCGAATACAGACAACATTCCCTCCTCCTGAACTGTATCCTGACCCTGATCCAGAAGTGGTAAAAGAAAGTTTCAGAGTGCAAAGATATATTTATTTTTTTCAGGAAAACCCAAAAAGCAGTAGCACCATGTCAGCTTAAATGAACTGCTAATGGCATTTTTAAATACCAAGTCCCTTGCAGCAAAGATGTTGGCTTTTTTCTGTTTTAAGAGCATGACCGTTTCAGTCTTTAACCAGAATATAAATGCATTCTTGCACCAAAATATACTGATTTCTCCAACCTACTGCTGTAGCCTGCTCTGAGAAAGTGGCCTTAAAGAGCACAGTGATGGCCCTGGTACAAGTATGGGGAGAGGGATGTGGTGAGAGCAGAGCAGTCAGGGAAAGTGCAGATATTCAAGTGAGAACCAGATGAAGAGGCACTACAGGTCAGTGAAGCCAGGATTTCTAAATACTTGAGGTAACCACAAACCCAAGAGTTTGGGTGATTTCACCAAAAGATACTGGAATGCCTCTAGGAAGGAAAGAAAAAACACAAAACCTTTAAATACCTCCCCTCCCCATCTTCCTTCTGACGAAGTGACTTATAAATAGAACATAAAGAAGATTTCGGTCACCTCCAAAATGTTTAATGATGATTAAATACTGCAGCAAAGAACAAGTCGGAAGGAGATCACACCTGGAAGATGCAGAATGTGTGGGTGTACATTCAATGACTGCACATAGGACTATCACAGGCAGAGGAAATGACTAATCCATTCTTCATCTGAAAGACCGAGAGTGCATGACAGAGACCACAATGGGAGCAGCATTTCCAAGAACTCATTTGCTCAGGAAGCCTTCCCCCTGCAAATGCAGATGCTTTTCCTGCAAATAGGCTTCTTAAGACACACGGAGAGTGCTGCAGCCTGTCCCAGCACAGCCTTCATTCCTGCTGCGGAGCATCCTACTGCAGGAAGAGGGGAACCGAGCAGGCAGCCACCCCGCAGCACCCTGCACAGCCACGATGGGGAACAAAGCTCGTCAAAGCGTGCCCACGCTGCCCAATTAGCAGCCAGGTCCGTGAACAACTGGGTCACCTCCCGTTCATGCCAGCAGCGTGTTCGCATCCCAGCTACCGCGCCGTCTTTTGCTGGTGCCCTCAGCTACGTTTCCCTCGAAGTCCCCATTCATTACGTGCTATGCATAATGCAGAAAGGAGACCAGCCCACGGATAATTGGATTGCCATCCATTAGCTGCCAGCCAGAGGGGAACTTCTTGCCATGGATTTCTTCCCCTCGTGCCCACACGTTTCAAAGTTTATTGTTTCAAATGTCACTCTGTAGAACAAATGACTTTGAAGGTTAAAGACCTATTGAAATTTTCGGAGTGTATGTTTCGCAGCTGTTCCCTTCTTTGGGCTGCTGGCTAAAGAAACTGCTCGAATCCCAGCGGTAACCAGCAGATCACATCTGGATAATCGCGTTCCAGTCGAACAGACGGCAGCCAAAATACGTTTGCAGTTAAACACCACAAATTTTTATAGCTTACTTATCTGTACACACGTAGCCATGCCTGCCATCCTCTTCTCTGCTCGGGACAAAACGAGCAGACTTTGTTACCAAAGACAAATAGGCTATTGCTAAAACCAGACGCTGGGCCAGATCCTCGGCTGCACCCAGCTGGGACTGGGAAGGGAGGAGGGAAACGGCGACCAAAGAGGAGCCAGTAACAGCTCATCAATCCCGGAGCTGGTTCCATGCCAGTCCCAGCATCACTCAGAGACGGCCATGGGCTGCTCCAAGTTACGCCAGCTGGCTACCGCCCCGAGGGGGCCATCTGCCAGCAGGGCTTGTTGAAGCACAGCGTGTGCCGGCTAGAAGACTTCCCTGCTCTTCAAGGATTGTTCGAGAGAGGGTGGCACGGAGTCACGGAAGTCAGAAAGTCCCAAACTCCCGACTTCAAAGCAAAGCCCATCTGGAAGCTGCAGCTGTTCGGCGAGGGAACAGAGCTGGAGCCTCGCATCGGTGTTTGAATCTGCAGGCACAGGCTTGGTCCTGTTCATACCAAAGGGCAAATGTGGAAAATATCACAATCCCACATTTTCTACTCAGAGTAACTCCACGATCAGATATTCTTGCTATAATTCTGAGTGCTCGCGTTGAGCAGTAACAGTTCTCCCAAGAGAAAGATTAACATACCTAAAAGCTGGAGTAGTCAGGGCCTGGGTTAAGAAGCATTTTGATCTTTCAGATTTTTTTAAAAAAAGTTTAATTATTCAAATGGTATTTATAACAGATACAATGGGATGCTGGATGCCAAATGCATTTACATACATTAAATCCTCAAGATTGCCAGAAAGTCAGTATCTCGGCTTGCTGCACACCATACAAAAGGCATGTGATATGCCAATAGAGAACTTACCAGACTCTTATTATTCTGTATCTATGGGAATCACTACTTAGCAGTATGGCTTTTACTTATAATTATGCAGGCACTATTAGAAGAGAATATACCAGACAAAACTCCCTCAAAAATATCAGTCTATAAAGACAGTCATCTCGAAACACGACTGCTTTCATATCTCACACCTATACCATGTAGCTAATGCTTAAAACCCCAGTTTCCCATTCAAGAAAGACTTGTAAGGGGAGAAAAAAGGCTGGTGACAAGTTGGAGAGGGAAACTGCAAGTTCCTGAAGAGCAGATAGCTACAACCCAGCTAATGTGCAACAAACCATGGAGTAGGAAGCATCACCCTGCACAATAACTACAGCATCACCAGCCTCGACAGAAAGCAAGTCCAGATTTGGGTCTGCCCCAAGTCGGGGTGAACCCCACGTAGCCCAGCTGCAATCAGTTTCTGCACCAGCACAGCTCTGGCAGATGGAGCTAGAGTAGGCATTTCCTTTGTGCCAGTCCTGCTAGGACCTCTGTGCTTTTTTTTCCATCCACCCAAGCAGATCTAGATGGCAGCAATTAAAATGCCAGCATCCTGCCTGCATTATGCTCCTTAGGCTGCCAGCAGATAAATCGCATTAGTAATATTAGAGAAATGCTTACAGGAGACACGCTCGTATGGATGTTCTGGCTGAGACCAAATTTGGATTGTTATGGGCAGAGAGAACGGCTTCTCAACCCACCAGAGTTGGAAAAGTTTGACAATCAGCAGTGATTTAACGGTTTTGAGATGAATTTTTGACAAGTCTTTCCTGCTATTTACAAAAAAAGGTCTTCCAAACCAAGGGAGCAGCTAAGAGAAACATTTTGTCACATTAACACCCTTAAGTATATGATATACCACAGAATGAGAGGAAGGTGCTCTTCTGGACCTGTCAGTAGGAGCTGTTTAGAAGTCTGGAAGTGCTATGTGCCCTTTTCCTACACCTTTTCCATTTGAATGGACACACCAGCAGCTCCCCCCCCCCAGAAGGCACATCCAACCCAACAGGTAGAGTTTTACTTCTCAAGGAGCCTGTGAGATGCCCCGATTGCTGCTTTCCTAATAAGCCTTGCATGTGGTTTGTATAGTTCAGATAGAATCTGGAAAGCCAAAACTTAAAGCCTAGGAAAGAAATAGGGCGGTATTTATGAAAAACTAGGTGTTTTGTTCCGTAGAGATAAGAGCCCGAACTGCTGTGTTTCCTCTCTCTCTCCTACACCCATACACAAAGCCTTCTCAAACATAAACTGTGTACCTTTCTATAAGCACAGCTTAATATTTGTGACCTTTGATTCCCCAAAACCATCTTCCAGGGATTTCATGCCATTCTTCTTCTGCATTTTTCAACTCCCTTGATTGTCCTGTTAACGATTAACTGATGCCAAAAGAAGCAGTTTCTTTTCTATGCTCTAAAAGCCTTGAAACAGTTTGCAGCACAGACAACTGCACCAAAAAGGGGAAAAAGCATGCCTTTAACCAGCAAGCTTTTTCTTTCGTCTTTCTAGAGACCAAGCAGGTAAGAAAGGCAGTAAAACAAAACGGCTACTCACAGAATGTTTGTCTGGGGTGGGATGTCGGGGATGGTTTCCAGCATCAGATGCATGCATCTCACCGTAGTCCTGAAGCACAGGCAGCGACTGGGGCAGGAACAGGAGAAACTAAGCAAGAGGAGAAAACACAAAAAGCCTAGGAGAGCTGAAGGTTTGATCAGCATGGTGTTTGCCCGAGTGGATTTTCCTCAATTCTGAACTGCAGGGAGCTGACAAAAAAAAGTTTCCCAGCCCTGAGGTCCAGGAGGAGGGGACTCATCAGCATGTGTTTGCAATTAAATTAAGGCAGTTTGACAGTCCAACCGCCCACCCTCCCTGCCATTATGTACATCATTGAAGATCAGACTGTTCCCACCCCTCTTTAATTGTGGTGTTGAAACCTTAAGTCTTAATTTTGATTTATTTTTGCCTTGTTTCTTGTTTTTTTTTTAACAGCAGGCTAACTCCTTAGCCATTTATCTAAAAAACATACAGAATGCACCTTTGTGGACAATGACAAAAAACTGCCAGGACTTGGATAGCCTGGGATCATGCTTTTAGGGCAAAATTTTTGCCTTAGCACACACTTCAGACTGAGGATGGCCTCTGTAAAACGCAGCAGACGAGACGACTTTTAGGATAGTTATTGCACGTACGCATAACATCTGGTAAAATACATCTCCCACAATTTGTGGGACCTTGGAGCACTCCAGATAAGGGATTTTAAAAGGGAGACCACTAACAAAGATAAATAACCTGCAAATAAAGAGAAAAAAAAACCTGGCTGTACGCTTTCTGTCATGTTATACAGAGTAAAGTTTGATTAATTTCGAAGACTTTTTAGCTAATGTAGTTTCATACTACAAAGATGTAATTTAGAAAAACGTTAGGGCTTTGGAAAAACCAAGGGCAATTGAGGGGTGAAGAGGGAAAGAAACAATGAAAACAACCACGTTTGAACTGCAGTAACTCCTGCAGGAGATACAGGCTTCTGTTTATCCCGTTGAAGGATAAGAAAATTGGGGTGCAAAATGGAAGACCTGTTCCTAGTTTAATTAATCATTTCTACCATTATATTACACAGCTTAAGAGTGCCAATGGCTTGTCTTTAAGTTTTCGGTTATAACTATACAAGTTCCTAAATGTGTGGTTTTAACAGAAATGTGGAACATTAAGGCTCGTTAGGATATAAAGCTACCTCAGGAAGTCCAGAGGTGGCATCATTTCATACTACCTGCAGGACCAACCCAAAGTTTTCTATGAACCTGCAAGTCTGCTTTATGGTGTGAGCTGCAAAACAATTAACATGACAAAACGGTACTTAACCAGAGCGACATCACCTCCCCGGTCTCTTTTCCCCTCAGATATTTTGTCACTTGAGTATCTGTGGTCCAAGCGTTGTTTTCTGTAGTTTCTTTTCAGGGGGTTATTTTTGCCAGTCTCCCTCTCTCAATGACCCTGTAAATCAAGGCTTAGAAAGCATCTTCCAGGATACAGTAATAAGATTATTGGTCTCCTCCTCACCCAGAGAACTTGTAGGTATTTAGTTTCTGCTGACACATTGGACAAATTGCCATTATACAATAGCTGATGCATCATCCTCGAGCACTTAGAAATTTAAGCAGGAGTCATTTAATACACAGTAAAAGCTATTTTCTTCTAGCCAGCAAAGGACATTACGCAGGTTTCTTGCCTCTGATGCTCAAGCAATCTGCTGGTTGCTTGCACCACTTCGAAAACCAGGGAAATTGTTGAATTCCCCCAATTCCCCCGAGAAGCAACTCATGCTTTTGAGCACAGTGTCCTCTAGTGGCCACCCAGCCCTTTCTTACCAAGGCAGGTCGTGAAAGCAGCAGCATCTGCTGCAGCCTTTAAATAACACCCTGAGTGCTCCAGGTAAGTGACAGCTTTTAATTCCTGATTTGAGAGGTTAAGTGCAGCTCCCTCCTGAATTAAAAAAAGATGACGCAGGTTATGTCACCAGAATCTGCGAGAATTAAGTCGTTTTGTCTTCCACTCTGGTCCCCAGACCATCTGTTTGTGAAACATGAACTCCATCAGGACAGGATAACTACTTAGGAGCTGCTCTGGAAGTATTTCTAGGAAAATAAGCAAAACCACTCTCTTCTAACCATGTCTTAGCATTTATGAAATTCACCATCTTCTGTCGCACACGTGGATGCTCCACTAATACAAGACTTTTTGTATCCAGTTATGTCTGACTGCATAAACTACAAGCTCTAAACCAACCATCTGCAAAAAAAAAAAAAAAAAATTAATTCCCTTCCAGGTTTATTTATATTGCTAAGAGGAGAATTGGGTTATGCATCAGTCATGTTTCTATACGCACTTGTCTTTGCTATGTTAGTTGAGGGCCTGGTGGTATAGTTGACTGTAGCTTCTGGAAGGATTGAAGATATTTACTTATTTTGTGGGATATGGATAATTAGCAGTCAAGATTTAATAAGAGCCATACAACAGGGAATAATTTGAGTGCATAAAGGCAAGTTCTGCAACCTGAATCTACTTAGGAGCAGTCTTCACTTGAAGCATTCCTCTTCTACCTTACCTCCCCTTCATAACAAATGGGATGTTGGTGAGATGTTACAAAACACTAGCAATCATAGTTCCCTTACATGTGCATCAATTCATTTTATTTTCCAACAACATGACAAATTGTTTAAAAAAAAAAGTTTGCAGGTCTGAACAAGAGCCAAGAATTAACTCTCAAGTGACAGGAACAAAAGTTAATGCTTGTGTCCCATGGTTCAGCATTTGCAACCTGTGCTAGAAAGGCTTTTGCCACACTGGAAGAACAGAATTTTTGCTTGTTTGATCGTTTTTGCTTGCGTGGGTGCTGCTTTTTCTCTTTTAAGCACCCTTCTTTGTTTTTAACTTTGTTTTCTGTCCCAGTAAGAAGATTTCACAGGAGTACTCCTCCCAGAGTTCCTCACTACTTCCCTGGGAACTGCAATATGCATTTCACTAGGAAGTGAACATAAACATTACCTGTCTTGACAAAGTTAATCTACTTGATGTGACACATCCACGGCTTTCCAAAGCAGGAAAGGATTTTTTTCTTCCAGCACTGTCATGTGAAGGAATGCATTAACACTGTACTGCGCTTGTTTTATGGCTTGTAGAAGGACATCTATTATACAGACAGACAACAGGAAGAAACAGTCTACAAAGAACTATCACATGGAATAAAGGTGAGCAGACATTTAATTGGCAACAGCTGGATTTGCTATTATGAACAGCTTTCTATTACAGCTGAAGCATTGTTCTCAATATTATCAGAAGGAAGCTTTCAAACTAGCTCCTAAAATCTGCATTAATTAAACAGAAACAGCACAGGAGACGAAAAGGGAATTGCAGAAGTGGCAGTAGCTCAGAATGCATTTAAGAAGGTACCATCGTGCTTCCTTTAGGTGATCTTGTCTCAAAGCAGAGGAACAGACTTGATGACCTCTTGATGTCTCTGTTGTCTACAAGCCTATCAGCCGGGTAAGCGAGCTCTCTTTAAGTGTTCTATTAAAATCAAGTTCAGTGCTGCATATACTAACTCCAAAACACATCTTGCACAACTCCATTACATAAGGATTTGGAAATCATCAGATGGGCAGGTTTCTTTTGATTATATTCTGAGGAGTTCATCTAGAACTATGCACCTGCACCATATCATTAAGGGCTTTTTCTACTGTTCTAGTGTCTTAACCTTCAATTATGGAAATCAGCACTTATCTACAAAGTATTCTAATCACAACACGATGCAAAGCCATGTTAAGAAGGCTAAAAAGTCTTTACTGAATTTATTGATACAGAAACACTTATTAATGAAAGTTTTTAAGTTGTGTAACACTTTCGCATGCCTCAGGCCAATTTAACTCGTTTCTATACACAGATTTTTCAGCTTACACACTAATTATTAAAGCAGTTTGAAGTTCATTTCTCTTTGCACGTTTACTGAACTATCAAACCTAAAAGGAGTCAGATACAATTGAAGTGAAAACTACTTAAAACAAAAAGAAACAGTAAAAGCAGATAAAATTCCTAGAGAGCTTACAGGCTATACAAAAACAGTTATGCTACAATTACTCTGCTAAAAATGCATACAAAACTACAGTGCAAATGCTTGTGCACAGGGAAAAATGCATTTATGGTTCCCCTTCATTTATACACTATAAGCAATACTACTTCACAATTTTATTACACGGAAAAAATTCTACTATGGGTTTGTTTGGATCTGTGGGTTGTGGGGTTTTTTTTTTGGACAAGGGGACAACCTGACAAGCTAGAACACACATTTCCTGTATATATATTTACTTATCCGTATCCAGGAAAAATAGCAGTATTTTATGCATTTTATAGAAGACTACAAAAATCTAGCAAATGTAATAAAAAGGCAAATCTGGTGAAAAATCTGAAAAATATCTTTTAAAATTAGGGGATGGGGTGTGGTAAAAAAAAAAATCAAAGAGGGCTAAACAAAAGATTCTCCCTCAAACTGTCAGCTTTAACACAATCTCAGCAAAGTTTACTACCACAACCAGTACTTTACACATCTCTTTTTAAAGTGACTTCTTTACGACCTCCATAAGTTCTGCAATTGATAAACCAAAGGATAACCTGCTAGCCAGAAGTAAGCCCCCTGTACTTACTACATGGAGACATGTAAAGTGTGCCACAATACAGAAAGGTGCCTACCTGGTAGGATAGCTATTAAACAGAAATGCCTAACACCTGCAGAGATGATAGCCTTTGGGGAAGCACAAAGGAACTCTATATAGATTCTGTTACACCTCCATTTATCACCATATTCAGGATTTTCATCTGTAGAAAAAAAATTCCTTGTGGTTGCCAGATTTACAAGATGGGTACTTACAAGCGTCCAGAAAACCATCAGCTCAGTGGCCACGTAACTGCCCCATTCCAAATGCACAAACAAAAACCTGAGGGAGCAGGATAGCTTGGGGTACCATTTATTACAGAGGTGAAGACTTAGGAAACTAGAGGCAAAACACAGCCTACAACTTTCATATCACGTGGCCACCAGCCACATGACTCTGATCAGTTAATATTCTCAAAGACAAAAAAAAAAAAAAAAAAGCCTATTAAACAAGGAAGAGTTCTCCAGCTTGGGCTTAGATGTATAAGAGTTATCTGTACATTTTCAAAGCTGCATAGAACTTTGAAAAACTATCAAACAAGTTGTGCAACTCAGTACCATTAACTGAACACCCAGCATATTTTTGGCAAGACAGTCTTCATTCATTCCTCCTCAGAAACTGAGGAGACAGCTTCAAAACAGGTATCAAAGTGATACCACCTTCAGTGCTTTGATGGGCCAACCCTTTTCTTAAACAGCTTTGTTATCTACTGAGGGTTTGCTTTGTTTTTTTTATTACTCCCAGATTTAGGAGTACTACTCACCAATGCAAGCTTAAAGGTTTCTTTCCAGCCTATGCTGATTTAGGTAGATTTTTCCAACAGGCTGAACCAAGTCAACTTCCCCTTCCAAACACAGTATCTCCTTCCATCAGCATTACAGGAAGAACGGGGAATAAAAAGAAGTCCACACCCACAAAACTGCAGACTGTAAAGTCCTTCTATGCAAGTCTGGTAAAGCATCTATTTCATTGCTGCAGGAATAAAATAAACTGAGACAATCCACCTCTTTCTACCTACTGTATGTGGATTAGATGTGCACGAGCTGTATTCTAGCCACCTTGCTATCTACGAACTGCATCAATTTGGCTTTTTAGGCAGTTTCCATACACCCTCCACAAAACTACGCTTGGCTGATTTCTCAGGGCACAAGCCACTCTGCCCAGGCTGGAGCCCTGCACTCCACTCTGTTCAGCCCAGCAGCTGCAAGTTCTCACGCTTACTGCAAAATCTACAGATTCTGCTTTCACTGTCAGTAGTCACAAACTCTCCTACGCATCTCCTCTCTACCCTCGTCCCCATTCAGAATTACTCTGTAAAGATTTCCAGAGACTACAGTCACAACCCTGACTACACAAGCATCCTGTCAAAGCTAATCAGCTTCACAACTCTTCACCTGACTCCACTGCTTTAAAAGAAAGCTTCACAACTCATTGAACTGTAATTCACTAAAAGAGGTGTTTCCCATTAAGCAAACCAATATTCTGTAAATCATTTCTACTTTTTACTGAAAACGGATATAATGTTTAAAAGCAAATCTGAGACCAACCAAACGGGAGCTGATGCTTTCCTTCTGAATTCAAAACCTGGATGCCTCAAGAGTAACACCAAATATTCTTTTCTTTCTTATCCATAAAAGTTGTGCTTTTTCACGTTTCTGGAAGAAAAAGATTTGCTGGGTCAGCTTTTTACTAACAATCTTCACCCTCCATTAAACACACGCCACGGTAAATACATGGCAGGTTGAGCGGTAGAGTGCACAGACAGCAAAGGTCTTCAGGGAACTGCTTAAGAACGTAAGAATATTTAAAAACTGCAATTCGGTAGAGCAGCCGTGAGATTTTAGAACATCTCTCTGCAGTTAGTTTCAGGGAATTAAATCC
Organism: Anas platyrhynchos; assembly: GCF_047663525.1. NCBI lineage: Eukaryota > Metazoa > Chordata > Aves > Anseriformes > Anatidae > Anas > Anas platyrhynchos. The sequence continues at coordinate 16,524,905 of NC_092607.1, forward strand.
TCCTTTCCGTAAGCAGCCAAGCATTTCACCAACTTGCTTCCTAAGGAATCCCTGCTGTAGGATCAAACTATAGCACACAACCAAGAAGAAAGAGGAAACTTAAAAAAAAAAAAAAGCTATAATGTTTAAGTATACAGCAGCCACATTCCCCAGCTAGCCTACTGCCTTGGGTGGTCACATTAGCAGGCAAGCAAGTGGTATACGTTTGTCAAGCCCTAAGTAGTACTTTATTTTCTGCCTACTCCCCACTTTCTAGAACAATTTACTTTTCCCTGTAATAAAGCAGGTAATATTTCAAGGGATCAGGCAAAGGCAAACTCAAGACCTTTTCCCTCAGAAAGTTTACAGGGGGATCTGGCTTTAGTTCAGAGGGTTTGGTTTCCTCCTCTTCTCGTCTCTCATCCTCGAGCTCCTCGCAGTTGTTATCATCCGATGGGTTGGAGATCCGACTAGCGAAGACCTCTTTGTCCAAGAAAACAATAGTTTCCATGCGACGGCGACGCACACGTCTTCGTTTAAATCTTGGGGGGTTCTTCAGCCCGTTTCCATTTTTGCTCATTGTTTCTTGATGTATAATTTTTTTAATGGTTCCTCGGATGGCTATGCGAGCCAGATCCTGGAGGCTGCGAACAGCCACTGGGGCTAAAACAAAATGAAAACCATGAACAGATACAGAGAAATTCCCCTCAAGAGCACTCACAGGAAAAGCTGCATTTGCTCAGATTAAATCAGGCCACTTGAATTCCCTGCTGTGATTTCGAAAACAGCTCTATTCAACTCCTGTCAACTCCGATAAACTGTATTGTAACTTTCCAAACAAAATTTAATTATGCATTTCTCTCATTAACTGGAGAGAAAGAATGGGATGAAAGAAGAGTTGTGTGTTTTGATGTCAAATCCTCACAATTATTTTAACATACACATCTTAAAGATTATAAGAATGTAGATTTAGGGACTGATACTGTGACTAGTTAATAACCAATATATTTTCCTATTGTAGATAACTAGAAGTGAAGTCTATTTAACTCTTCCACACAATGACTTTCCTATTGTGAAGTTATTTCAGCTTTGCCAAGTTGTTCTTTTTACAAACGAGTACTATTTATGCTCTTCAAAGACTGCTCCAGACTTATGGGGTGAAGACTGGCTGGAAATCTATTGGTAAAAATAACTTCAGAAGCAAAAGTTATTTATTAAAAAAATACTTTCCACATTAACGGCTTGGAAGACTACTGTCTTCTGCACTTATTTGCTGCCAGTATATAAACACATAACGCACGGAGCATAAGAAAAAAGGAATATACTAATGTATACGTCTATATGCTAAAAAAACAAGCAAACAAAAAACATATTAAACTGAAAAGCAAGCATTCCTGTGATCTGGATGAAAGAATGAGGAAAAAACCAGCATGTAATAAATGCAGGTGTCTCTACAAAGACACCATAAAAAGTATGCTCAAACACATTCTTAGTGGACTTTATGGTACTGTATGGACTGCTTACTGAGGTGCTTTTTGTCACACACAGACACCTTTCCAGAATAAGAATAAAGCCTGACTAATCTCTTCATGAGTATCTTTGTCTTTGTTCACTCTTAAGAGGCCTCTCTACAACAAAGTCTTAATCTGAAGATTGAGGCCATTGCATGACTGCATTTCAAACAACGAACCAGAAATTGCACAATTTACTTCTCTCAGGTGTTCCGGGTTTGGGCTTATTCTTAACTGCTGAGAGCCTTTGGGTAGAGGATGTTTGTTCACAGGTACTGCCCATGTATTTTCCATCACCATGGTGCAGGGCCTGAGAACTGTGACAGTACATGATTCCAGATTGAAAGAGATGTCTGAACATGCAAAAACAATGACCAAACATCCCATGAAGCTTAGGTACAATTTCACAACAGATCATTTGTATTTAGCATTTTAATTATGCAATTCTGATTCTAGCAGCAGATAGACTCCAAGACAGACTGGGATCCAGCACAGGAGTCTTAAAGAGTGTTCAAAGAAGGAAGCAGATGGAGTAATTTTTATGGAAAGGATTGGTAGCGATGTTAAGAACAAGGAAGCAAGATGCATCTTATGAACAAAGAGCAGACAAAATCTCTCCCATAGCCAAGAACATTTGTACTCACGCAAGTGAACAAGCCTTGATTTTCCTGAATCTGCGTGGTTGGGCTGAATCAAGGGAGCAAAAGAAACAGCAAGAATCTTCTTGGTTTCCCAGGCAGAAGGACCAGTACGGGTTATCTTAGTTAACTAAACCAAAACAAGGATGTTATTTTACTGTGTGTGAACTAGTAAGATTTTTAAACACAAAGAAAGAACAAGCAACTCCTCTGCCTGGACATGTGGTTAAAGTACAAGAAACTGTAATAGTAAGAAACTGGAAGGTAGAGGGATCACTTTTTCCCTCCAGAAAATTCAGAACTCCTGGTAGGATTAGCCCCAGGTAGCTTTTTCCATTGAATATGAACACGCACAGAATATGTACACCAGCAATTTGGGTCACCTAGCTTTCCCAATTCTCCCCCATTCTGAACCAAAACAGACTGACTCCTGAGAAAAAGCATCAACCACTAATGAACAATCCCTCTTGAGAGAAGCCTGCAGCTCACTATATTTCTGTTACAGCTCAAATCTTGCACAGCATATTACTAGGAAGAAACTGCATTCTGCTAATCTTAGCTCTAGAAAGGCAACTGAAAGATCAGATATTGGCCATTCAAGTCCATTAAAACAAGACATCTTTACAGCGAAACAATCACCTGAATTACCATCTTGAGTTTGCACACAGGGCAGTTACCCACTTCTTACTGAAACCAAATCCATTGATACTTGTAAATAGGGATGACTTTTGGGATGACTTGCAAACTCTTTCATGAGACAGTTTGGATGTAAAACCTTCTAATAGCAATTCTGTACTTTGTCATAGGTAAAACATTTGACTATACGACTTGAACAAAACCTTCTTACATTTTCCTGTAGCATTGAAGTAAGTCTGCATTAACAACAAAAGACCAGCACACATGGAAGTCTGGTACAGTGATGAATATTATGGTAGAACTTAAATGTTAGGAAGTGTGCAGAGTTCAGCTACCACTCTGAGTGAAGGCTGGTGTACTTTAGGCTTTCTTCAATTTGTCAAATCGCTGTTGGTAAGAAGTGCAAACTGATGGAAGAGCTATTGACTACTCTGAGATCAGAATTAAAAGTAACTGGAAGAAAAACAAGAGTAGAAAGGCACTCAACCTTCTCTTCCAGAGGCATGACAAGAATTCCCCCAACTTTCAACAGGTTCTTCATGTAGTCTTCGTGTTCCTTCTGTACTCCAGCACCACAGTAAACGCGGTCATACTGAGTACAGTCCGGGGAAATCTCTAAGCAATTGCCAGTAACAAATGATGGCTCGCAAAATTCAAATCTGAAAATTAAGAAGATGTGTATCATACAGGAATATTACAATTTATCATCTGAATTACTTCAATTCTGAAAAAAATGACAATGAAAAAAATACTCAAAATGTTTCATGGCATTTCTCCTCCCAAGCCCTTGTATTCTAGAGATTGCCAGAACAGACCACAGCTGGAAATCCTGAAACCACAAAAACCTTGAGGTGAGAACTCATACATAAAAATTTCCAAAGGGTATTGATGCACGATTGCACACCTGATTTGCATCTAACTTTAGAAGTAGCTATTTTTAGTTAGCTAATGCTGACTCAGTTCTAATATCTAAAGATAAACATTTGGCCTGCAATTCTAAATGTAGAAGTCTCAAGGACTACTGTACCAGTTGTTTGGTATTTTCAAAACCTTTTATATGGTTTTCAGATGTTCTGGGGAAGCTTGATGCTTCAGAAATATACATGCTGAAGCCAATGGGAGTTTTGCCATTAGCTTCAAAAGCAGCTTGATTTCATCCTTCATAAAAAGGAATTTTTGTCCATTGAATTTCTGATTTAGTTTGGAAGCAAAATGAGTAATTTTATGATACTTTTTTCTTTTTTTTACACACTCTAATCTACATAAGCTTTAAGCCCTACATTCAAGGCCTGACCTTGATTGAAGCTGTACAACATACCCATTTGTCTACCAGTATCTTGCGAGGCACCTCAGTATAACACCTACTTATTCCTAAATACTTCCTGAAGCTTTTTGCTTTTGCCAAGCATGCTAGACTTTCCTAGCAGCTGGCTAACAGTTCCTACACGAGGTGTTTTAGCAGCGTAATAACTCAGCAGCCACTTCTCTCAGCAATGCCAATTTTCCAGTCATGTTGATTTCTGAATTCAGCTGACTTTTGCTTTTACTTGTCCAGAGAGAAAAGAATAGCCTCCTTTAAAAACACCTGTTCAAACAATAGCAATGTGGCTGTCTGGGGAGGTGGGGTCATCAATGTGCAAGCACCTTCCATGCAGAAAAAATTTCAGCTGGTTGCCAGCATCAGGAAAATGCAGTTCTTTCATCAGCAGCTTCCCAGTACTGCAGTACCAGCAATTTCAAAATGGAGTAGTTTAAATTCCAGCATTTAAAGACTAATTTTCTTCCTCCCACAACAAGATGACTTTCAGGTAGCCAGAGATATTTTACTTCCATGTCTGAACAAACTGTGAGACAGATCCAAAAATATGACAGCTACAACTTTCATTGCTGAGGTTGCTTTTGGCAGTGGTTATCTTGCTAGAAAGTTATTACTTTTGACAGCAGCAAAATGGATGTTGTAAGAAAGAACATAAATCAAATCCCAAGCAGCTTTAGTACTAACTTAATCATTATAAAAATACCTTCCTGTTTTAAAATACCATTTTTCTTCTTCTCAGATAAAACACATTAGGTCACCACAGAAATCAGTTCATATTCTTCTCAATAACCATGCATGCTCTCAGATTACAAGCATAACTATTATTGTCATTTGTTGTTTCAAGCTGTTACCTGCAATTGCATTTTAAAATAAGCAACCGTTTTCAGCTTGTTCTGAGCTCTGCACCATCAGAACTGCTGTTGAAAACACCACAGCAGTTTCTGACCACCACCACCACCCCCCAAACACACATCAGCTTAGAAGGTCACACACTGAAGCTCAGCAAGCCTAAGGAGCCAGAATCCTCAGATTACCCTGAATCCAGAGCTGCCACATGGGAGCAAGAACTGCCACAACTACAGCCAAGCACACAAAATGAAACTGAACAGGCATTGAACATTCTTACTTGTCAAAGCTGTCACTTGTTTTGATGAAGAAGTCCAATTTCTGCTTTGCGTATTCAATCACATCGGAATGGAGCTCCACACCATGGTTAACACCAAAAGGACCTGAAAATTTAGAGAAAACAGGCAACAGGTAATGCTAACAGACAACAACACAAAATCCAGCAGAATCGAACACGGCTTTGGTTACTTCTTATATCAGATTACTCCTTGAGTGTAATTCAGTGCTTGTGTAGGGCTAGATGTCTTACTACTACAATAGGAAGTGAAACCCTACACTCACAGCTCCTGTCAGCAAATAAAGGTGTTTTGCACCATCAAGTTTGAATCATTCGGCCTTAACCAGGCAGGAAATTCGTCTGTAGGAAGAAAACACCAATAGTGAAGAAATACTGTTGCTGTAAAACTGACCACCTGGAAAAAACTTGCATGTGTAGAACAGCCTGCATGTTTTAGAAAATCCCTCAGAAATGTTATTTTATACCTCCTTGTTGATATACTAAAAATATCCACATCCAAGAAAACAGGAAGAGTGACCACAAATTGTACTTCAATTAGCAACAAAAATAAATTGGAAAAAATAGATGTTATTCAACATCCATGCTTTTTATTCAGGACTGACTTGATCACTTCAAAAATACTTCAGGGCAAACTGCAATTATAAAGCTGTACTTTGATGCTTCGTACCTGCAGTCACAAAGCCAGTTCTGATGCACTAACTGCTCTTCCACAAGCTATTCCCACCTATACATTGGTAAGAACCAAAACTGGATCTCAATTAACTGGCAACAAACCCAAGTTTGCACCCAGTCCTGTGGGAATCTACTAAAGCCACCCGTGTAATTTCACTGCTGCCTGCTCCAACTTGCCACAAAAATCTGGACACCATCCAGTTCCAGAAAGAAGGCTGCAAGAGTCCTGATAAATTGGCCAGCTGGATTAACGCACTGTTTACTAACATTTTTTTTCATTAATTGAGGAATGCTTCCCTCCTAAATTTAAAACTTTCTTCATTTTTTAAAACTAATGACAGTAGTTAAGGTGATTGAAAAGGTATTTACCCAAGATGAGTCCAACCATAGAACTCAGATAGCCAGTGCCACTGCCAAGATTCAAAAACGACAGCCCGGGTTGCAGATCCAAAGCTTCCATCACCTCAGAGTAAATGCAGGGTGCTGAAAGATGAATATTTCCATGCTTCCACGCCAAGTCCTTGTAAGCATTGTCTTTGAACTCTTCCAGGTAGTAGTCTGCTCGATCAATGGCACGGAACGCCTGCTCTACCAGTTCTGTCCGGATATATTGTGCCTCCTTCAGGTTATCAATTAACTCGTCATTGTCTTCTCCTGCACTCACTGCACCTCCCATCTTCAAGTTTTCTGTAAATGCTAAAACTAAAGAAGAGAAAGGAAAGGTGAGGAATACAACATGCATTTGAATGCTAAGTTCTGCTGCTGCATATGAAGTCCTTTGAGATAAACCTTTAGGTACATGAAGCACAAGAAGCAGCAGAAAAACATTACCACCACCACCCTACCCTGTCAAACAATGAAGAACAAAAGGCAGATCTGGCATCTAGTACCTGATGCTAGCAGGGAAAATCATAATAGACAGTTCAGATGTGCAACGCCTATCTTAAAACAACAGCAACACGTTACGAGTGTGTCAGCTGTTCCACTGAACCCTTTTACATAACAGATTACTCTAGCTGTTATGCTTATAGGTCATTCTTCATTGCAAATCCGAGCAATAACGTAAGTCTGGCTTCCCTGCCAGAGCTCTTGCCACACGTAGACTTTTATTTCCAAGAGCACCAAGGGGAAATTAAGAGGTAAGCAGGGAGAACCAGAAAATCTCAAGCTACACATTCAAAGAAAACATCAGGATTTTGGGTTCGTGGAGCTTAAAAACCTCTGGCCTAGACAGAAGCACAAGCTTCCTTTAGCAAATATACTTTCACACAGCTCATCTTTAGAGCTGGCACCATTATCATCAGTAAAGGACAACAGGGACAGCAACTGCAGAGAGAAGTTTCACTGAAGCCAGTGGAATTTTTTTAGGTCCTCCTAAATCCTAGACGAGCTAGCCCCCAATCTGAAAACACTGCAGTGACACAGACTGCAGAATTACAAACACTTCTGATTTTCCTGTCATCTCCGGCAACAAATTCAGACCTTGTGATGTGGGGGAAAGAAAAGCGAGCACCCTCCTTGACTGTGCAGAATATTAAGTAGAAATATGTGCTTCATGCGGTACAATATCTGCAGGTTTTAAAGAAAATATACAGGGAGAAGAACACAAAAGAACTTATTACTCTGAATTCTTCCAGCTTTCCTTCCCCTGGCCCCACCTACAAAAAAATCCCTTTTCAGAAAGCGAATTTTTTTTTTTTTAAGTGCATTTATTTACAATGCCTTTCGTGGCTCACAATAATAACCACAGAAGCAGCAGCTTTAGAATTCATTCCTGGGATCAGAAGATCTGCCTACAGCTAAATTGTTGGGGCTTATTTGTTACATTCAGCAGAGAGCAAATTGTACACTTTCGCTTTCAGAGGAAACAAAAAAACCTGCAGGAATCTAAGAAAGTTTCGCAGTTACTCAAATAACACACCATCCTAACCACCTGCTGTTGAGACACACAAAATAACACATATTTCAACAGGGAACTCAAGGCAGTTTTTAATAAATTCTTGTCTCAAACATATCAGTCCAGTTTTAGACTATTAATACAACTTTAAAAAAAAAAGCCTCCCTTTGCCTCTCTATCATAAATCCTTCAGTTTCTCTACAGAAAAACTATTGTGCTGTATTACTTCACAGTGGAAACACCACAAATTTAAGGCCTAGGTGGGTTCATCAGCCAAATCATTTTTTTTCCCCTCTTATATACAAATCACACTGCAAATACTCATTGAGGGCTGCTTTGGTCTTTAATACACTCCCTCTAACACTGCATTAAAACACTCTCTTCCCTGAAGGCGTTAACTCCCTTGACCTTTTGTACATTTAGTTCTTACACTTGCTTCTTTTTTCCACTTAAGGTCTTCTTGCAATTAAAATCAGCGTTTTCAGATTTAAAGCGTAAATCCACAGACTTTAACGGCGTTCCACTTTGGATGCCAATCAAATTCCTCCCAGCGTATGCAATCCCCACTGGGACAACTGGTCCGACCTGGTTTTAGCTCAGCTTTGTGATCAACAACCGTTCTTCCACGTTCTACAAGTAGCAGACATTTTCTAAGGGGATCAAGGAATATCCCAGCTCTAACAGGTGCCAGTTATTTCTGAAACAACTACTTTTACTGAACGCTACTTGGCTTCCAATAAAATGAGTGTTTTATGAGCAGAACACAGACCCCACTCATTTAAACTCCTCCTCGAGTAATTCCATGTTTTTGTTTACCTTCGTTGCCTCCTTCTAATTAGGAGGGAGCAACACAGGCTTGAAGCAGGATTTACTTGTAACAAACCTTTTAAAACGAGATCCTCTCCATCCACGCTTTGCACGGATGCACTTTTCACACTCCTCAGGAAGAACGCTGAATTCCACAGCTCTCTGCAGGCATGAAACTGATGTGAAGAAATGATGATCGGCAGCAGATCACGGTACAGGTACGGAATCAAGCAGCCTTCCAGCCCTGAAGCATCCCTTCAGTTGCCCGTTGCCATCTTCCTCCTTAAAAACAAACAAACAAGGCTGACATGAGTGGCTGCATTCAGACGCCTGGCCCAGAACAATGAAATTAAAGGGGTTTGGTACGAAGCAGGGAGCAGCAGATGCGCGGCAGCAGCCCCGGAACAATGCACAAGGCCCACCAGCACAGCCCCTCACCCCAACAGAGGGGCAGCACCTTTTTTCCCCCGTTAAAAATGAGCTGCAACAGCCCCAGCCTTCAATCCCACCCTTCCCACCCCAAATTAAGAACTCCTCCGACCAAATTAATCTCCCCACCACCACATTAAGAAGCCCCCAACCCTAATTAACCCTCCCATCCCCAAATTAAGGGCTCCACACCACGTTAAGAACCTCCAAAATTAAGAACCCCACAGCCCAAATTAAGAACCCCCCCCACCCAATTAAGAACCCCCCACCCAATTAAGAACCCCCCACCCAATTAAGAACCCCCCACCCAATTAAGAATCCCCCCAAATTAACCCCACACCAAGTTACGAACCCCCAAAATTATGACCCCTCTCCCCAAATTAAGAATCCCCAACAAGACACGAACCCCTCCAAATTAAGACCCTCACACCTCAGATTACGCACCCCCACCCCAAATTAAGAACCCCTCCACCAAATTACAAACCTCCCAAATTAAGCACCCCCCAACCCCAAATTATGACTCTTCTACCCTAATTAAGGCCCCCCACCCCCAAATTATGACCCCCCATTCCAAATTATGAACCCTCACATCAAATTATGACCACCCCCACCTCAAATCCAGACCTTCCCATCCCAAATTATGACCCCCTCCCCAAATTAATACCCCCCACCCCCAAATTAAGACCCCTCACTCCAAACTACGACCCCTCCTCCCCAGATTAAGACCTCCCATCGCCAAATTACGACCCCTCACCCCCAAATTAAGCCCCCCTCATCCCAAATTACGACCCCCCTCCCCAAATCACGAACCCTCACCCCAAACCCAGACCCCCCCCAACCCAAATTACGACCTCCCACCCCAAATTACGACTCCTCCTGCTCCCTAATTAAGACCTCCCCACCCCAAATTAAGCCCCCCAACCCAAATTCGACCTCCCATCGCCAAATTAAGACCCCTCACCCCAAATAACGACCCCCCATCGACAAATGACGACTCCTCACCCCAAATTAAGCCCCCCTCATCCCAAATCACGACCCCTCGCCCCAAATTAAGACCCCCCAAACCCAAATCACGACCCCTCGCCCCAAATTAAGACCCCCCAAACCCAAATTACGACCCCCCCGACCTCCACAGTCGCAGGCTGTGAGAACCGAGCTGAGGCCGGGCCCCCCCTTCAAGCTCTGCCCCCCCCAGCCCCGCCGCTGTAAACAGAGCCCAGCTGAGCGCCGGCCGCGCACTGCGCATGCGCGGCCCGTCCCACCGGGCCGGGGAGGGGGGGAGCGGGGCGTACCACTGAGAGCCGGAGGGGGAGCGGGGCTGTGCCATGGGGAAGAGGAGCGGGGGGAGGGCTGTACCACTGAGGGGTGATGGGGGGGGTTGTAATGGGACCTGGGGGTGGGAGGGGACTGGGAATAGGGCCCATATATAGGGCCTGGGGATGGGGTCTGTGTATGGGATCCCCGTATAGGACCCCTGTATAGGACCAATGTATGGGAACAATGTATGGGACCTGTGTAGGGACCCGCATATGGGACTCTGTATAGGACCGATGTATGGGACCTGTGTATGGGACCAGTGTATGGGGTCTGTGTATGGGATCTATGTAGGGACCCGCATACGGAACCTGTGTACGGGACCCTGTATAGGACCAATGTATGGGACCTGTGTATAGGACCTGTGTAAGGACCCATGTATGGGACCTGTGTATAGGACCACTCTATGGGGTCTGTGTATGGAACCTCTGTAGGGACCCGCATATGGGATCCATGTATGGGACCCTGTATAGGTCCAGTGTATGGGGTTTGTACATGGGATCTGTGTAGGGACCCACATGTGGGACCCGTGTATAGGACCAATGTATGGGGTCTGTACATGGGATCTGTGTAGGGACCCATGTACGGGACCTGTGTACAGGACCAATGTATGGGGTCTGTACATGGGATCTGTGTAGGGACCCATGTACGGGACCTGTGTACAGGACCAATGTATGGGGTCTGTGTATGGGACCTATGCAGGGACCTGCATATGGGACCTCTGTGTGGGACCCTGTATAGGACCAACATAGGGGGTCAGTGTATGGGATCTGTTTAGGGATCCCTGTATGGGGCTTGTGTATAGGACCTGTACTTGGGGTCTATATAGGGACCAGTGTATGGGACCTGTACATGAGACCCCTGGTTGAGGCCAACACATGGGGCCTATGTGTGAGGCATGCACAAACAGGGCCTGCATATGGGGCCTATGTATGGGCCCTACAGCCCTGGCCTCACCTCGAACCCAGCCCGCAGAGAGGCCTACCGGTCATGCATGGTTAAATACGGACCAGGCCCAAGTACAAACTGGGCCTGAGCACAGGCTGAGCCTCCAGCATGGAGCAGAGCTGCAGACCGGGGCTCAGTGCCAGCGGGGCCAGCAGAGCGGGGATAATTCCATGGTTTTATGACACTGGCCAGACCTAAAGGCAGACCAGGCCTAAAGAGAGGCTGTGCCAACAGCCCGCACCCACAGATCTGTCCTAAATATGGCCCAAGTTGAAATACAGCCCCGTGCCCATGTCCCCATCCCATGGTGACTGCCTTCCCCCCAGTCCCATACCCCGTACACTGCCCTAATTTCGGGCTCAGCTTCTTTTTGAGCTCAGCACCCAGCCCTCCCAGTTCTCCCAGTTGTCCCAACCCTCGAATCCTCGTGCCCTGCCACCCCGCTGTGACAGCAGTGCCTTGTCCCAGATCCCACTGGGATCGGGGCTCCCTGGGGTGCGGGAGCAGTGGGAGCGGTGCTGGGGAGATGCCAGCCTCCGGCTGGCACACGCAGTCCTCGCGCCGTAGCTGAGCCTCCCACGTGAAGCATGGCCAACACCAGATGTTCTGCTATCATTAGTCAGGCTTGGAAAAAAAATTAAAAAAAAAAAAAAATATATATATATATATATATATATATATATATGGGAACGTGGAAAAAGCATTGCTCTGGGGGCTAATTGATATTCTGCATTTTGAGCCTATGAACATCCAACACGCTAGGATTTTTATTATTAATTATTATTTTCAGCACCCATTAATATGAAAAAGAAATTCTCTGAGAAGTAAATAAGGGAGATGCTTCTTAACCTGACTCTCGGGGTTGGGAATTGAAGGAACCATGGAGGGTTATCGGCAGACTGCCACAATATCCGACTCCCCATTTGTGCAGCAGGGAGATCCTGTCCCCTGGCATTATCTGCCTGAGTGTTAGGCACATAATTCGGATTATATCAAACCATGTGGGCTCCTTCTCTGGTTGTAACCAACCTGGCAGGGTCTGAGGATAAGAGAAATTATCCTCTAAGTGTGTCTCCATCCATAAGTTACCCACACGATGTCAGCTGAGGCTGTGGGATCGGTCTGACCTCTATGGCTGCAGATCAGACAAAATTGTCTGAACTAGCCTTAGATCAGGGACTTGGTGCTGTGTATGGCTGCGAAATGAGAAGGAATAACCACATCTAGACAAGAGGCTTCTTGATTTGTCTGAAGATGATTTGTGGGGGAAAAAAAATAATAAAATAGCTGTCCTTCCAGACACAACAAGCCTGCAGCGGGGGAAAAAAAAGAAATAGCCTGGCAAATTGGACTCAAATAAGAGAAAGTGAATCAGCATCCGCGTATTTATGCGTTAAGGTGATTATCTCTGCTCCCTTCATTAACATGATAACAGCAGACTCCGTGCAAACAGGCACTGGGTAATACTGTAGATGTCTGCACTTTCATTTTGCAGAAGACAGCTGCCTGGGAGAATGGGATTATTTGTGGAGAGTGAGCACTGAACTCCTCCTTGCTGATTCAACCAAAACAGGACATGTTGATTGTGCTTGCCTCGTCTTGTTTAATAAGAAAAGCACCCGAGCATAATGGCAGCACAGTTGAAATCTGCAAACACAGAACCGACAAACTCCTTGCACGTATGAGTCCTGGGCTTCCATTCAGCATCTGCTCCCCTTCCCAGTAGAGCTGCTTGAAAAAAAATAGTTAAAATAAAAGCTGGGTAAAAATTTCCCGTTATCAGTAGGTCAGCAGTGATGTGAGAGCAGCAGGAGTGGTGGGGGGCACTGCTGTACCTCCCAGCAAAATGAGTAATTACTGAGGGAAGGAGAAAGATTCAGCGGCAGCACCTCTTCTTGCAAGACCCCAAGAAGACCAGAAAGTGCTAGAGGAGTGTTTTAGAGATTCCCAAATACGCACCTGCACCTCCCAGGTGTATTTGTGATTCCTAACAGCCTTTTGCTTCCAGGATTTGTGAGATGCAGCCCACCTGTTTCCAGATAATTACAGGAGTGAGCCAGGAGAAGCACCAGGGAAGACAAAAACCACGAGTCCCTGCCTGGTTGCCTGCACCCCAAATGTGTTTGGGGACGGAGCCTTGGGGAGGGACCGGCTAAAGGAAGATGAGCACCCCTAAGGGATGGGTTATTTTCTGCAGCTCTAACTCTGAGTGTGTCTGCAGTACCTGGCCCGAGTCACGATGTAGGAGGGATGAGTAACAGAAGAGTAAGGCAGAGCCGTGACCACACGGGCACATTTTGCTGCCGCATGGCTTCACCCCCAGCTTTCCCCTTGGCACCTGCTTGTTCTGCTCCCCTGCCAGCTCTTTCCCTTCTGGGTTCTTTGAACACGTAGTTCTCCGTTTATGCAGAGAATTTGGATTATTGCGAAAATCCCCACATTTAGGAAAACAGAAGGGTTGGGTTGGGACCCCAGGGACCCAGCGCCTCCGGCAGCAGCACCGGCAGGTGGCCCCAGCAGCACGGCCACTGCTGCGGGGCTCAGCGCCTGCCCCTCAGCATCCCCCCCAGCTCCAAGGCTCACCAGCAAGGATCAGGCCTGCAGCCTTCATTAGCTGAGATCCCTAATTGCTGAGAGCAAGCAGTTTTCATGAGGGCGAGCTGATAGCTTTTTCTTGCTTTCCCTGTATTGATTTCCTTGCTTTCTACTGTTTCCTCCTTCCTTTTTAAAACCCGATTTCTTTTATAAATATTTCTAAAAGCACCAGCCAACATGAATTAACTTCCTGAATTCCACGGTGGGGACGGCCAGTTAAAATGGGATGGTTTTGTTCATTTGAAAGAGGAAATAGTAACAATTAATTTTCGTGCCCGGCTGGGGGCCAGCAGGCTGAGCTCCGCCTGACCTGCAGCCTTGCAGTGCAGGTGGCTAAGTCAACACAGCAATTCGTAGGTGACAGGGTGGCTCATGTAAATCAAGATTTGGAGGAGCATTAAATCATGGGGTTATATTTTCACCATTTCCTTTTTTTTTTTTTTTAAATTGTGCACAATACCTCTGTTGCCTTTTCTGGTCATCTTGGCACTACATCTCGGTCAGAAGCTTATACGTATAAACACACACACACATGCATACATGTAAATACACACAGGCATATGTATTCCTACAAAAAAAACTGGCAACAGATCACCTAAATCCTCCTGCCCATGCAGAGGGTATGTGTGTGTGTCCGTGTCTCCGAAAGCTTTCCTCTTGTCTCACTTACCGAAGGGCTCTGTGAGTAATTGCTGCGCAAAGAGGAAGCACATCTGTCTTGATTTGCACCATATTGCCCTGTGCATAACCACTGCCACTTGGAAAAAAAGGCCCCATAAAGACCTGGATTCATCTCACTTAGCTGAGATGTCGGAGCAGAAAGGAGGGCAGCTGCTATGAAGTCCTGCGTGGTCAAAGGTAGGAAACAGCCAGCAGACCGAGCAGTCCCCTGCCTGCACCACCTGCTCTGGGGATGAGAAAGAGTTACCAAAAGTGCCTGCAAAAGCACCTGGGAATGTGAACATCTTCACATTCCCAATGGGAATATATTCCTGGCCAAGGTGCACTTTATTTGATCTCCCACCAGCATTATCCTCTAACTTAAATCATTCCCCTTCCTCCCACCCTGCGTGTATTTATGAGGAGTAATCATATCCCCTCTTAACCTTTGTTTTTTCTAGGCTAAACAAGCCGAGCTCTTTTAATCTCCTCTCCAAAGATAGGTTCTCCATTCTGCTAATCACCCCGCCAGTCCTTCCTGCACCTGTTCAAGGGTAAATTCATCCTTTCCTTTCCCAAAGACAGGTCCCAGAACTGCCCACAATATCCTGCACAAGGTCTTACTGCACCGCCTGCGCTGTTCCTAATACCTGGCTGTGTCTGCTAACAACTAGCGTGAAAGCTGCACGAGTCTTTTTGCACAGCAAATGGAAAATAGTTACAAATCCCTAAACCCATAGCCATAACACAATCATACTCAAGGAGATCGCTGTTTCACTTGGAAGGGCATTGTGCTCCTTTACATTTGTGGGTCCTGGTGCCCAGCAATCCTTACTCGGTATTTTTCTCTTTTCACTGGGTGAGCATCAGTCTCATCTTGGCTTTCGCTCAGCCTTTGCTCCAGCAAAACTCTCTGTGCAATCACGGGCGAGGGTTTGAACTGCATAGATGCAGAGTCAAACGATGAAAACCATTTTGCATTCATCTCTTCTCTTTTCAAAACGATTTTCCAGTTTTACTTGGGGTTTAATTAAATTTCTCCGACCCAGGCGGGGAGTTCAGCCTTTCTAGATTAGCGCTCTTTTAGGTGCCTCTGATAAGAATTTAGCATCAACAATTGAGCTAACAAGCCCCAGCGACCAGTTTGTAGCAGAGGACTAATTCTATTAACACTTTGCAGTGTCAGGGCTCCACTTTGAGCTAGAAGCCGAGAGGAGGGACGGGAAGCAAATGCAACATTTGGCAACTAAATCCCTGAGATTCAGCCTCTTTGCGGGCAGAGCTCAGCTGGAAACTATTTTAGCTGACAACATCAGAATTTCACCTGTTCTCTTTTTTTTTTTTTTTTTTTTCTCCTGGCTGAAGCTCTGCACTTTCTTGGCTCATTGTGATAACGGCCGGGAATAAGGAGCGGAACTGACTGGTGGCGTTGATAAGAGAAATGAAAGGGTAATGCGATGACATGATACCGGGGAAGGGCCTCTGCATCAGCCCTGCCCGTCTTGGATGTGGACCGAAGTACAGGATGGTCAGGACAAAGGTGCTTATGCTGACAGTTGCAAATTAGCCCGTTGTAAGGGAAAATTGAGGTTCGCACTCTGCAGAAGTGCCTCGGTTACTTTTTTTGGGTGATGACAGAAATGTCTTGCGGGTCTGTTGTGCCGTTCTGCACTAAAGAAGCTTGGCTGGTGCACAAGCATTTTCTCTCTCTCTTTCCCCCTCCCCTCCTGCTTCAGGTACCACTAAAATCTCTCTCTGTCTATGCTAAAACACGGCCTGATGTCTCTGAACCATAGCGTAACATCTTGGCCAAGGCATCCACCTGCCCAGAGCTTCTCATCTCCAGTGCCTGGAGACCCCATTTCAGACCAGCCTGCAAACCTCACACGAGCGTCTCCTTTGCGGAGAAGCCAGAACATTATTTCAGGGACATTGCTTTGCTTTCTGCCCCGGGCAGTCATCGAGAATAATTTGAGTCAAACAGATTACCTGGATGTGACCTGAAAACAAGGCTGCTCGGTGCTTGCTGCATTCCTCAGCCACACCAAACTGCGAGTTGAAATTCAGCATCCCTCGCTGCTGGGCTGCAGATGCTCCTTGTTGCTTTGGAGCACACGGGTGCCTTTCCCCATTGCTGCCATCCCTCCTGTCAACTTCTCATCCTTCCTTGAGAGGCTCAGGGCTCCCACCTGTTTCTGCTTTGCTCAGAATGGCTCCGTGTGGCTCTGCTGCCCTCTAAGGCTTTAGGAGCAAGGGGCTTCTCCAAGGCCAGCGGCTGAGCCAGGAGCGTAAGCAATGCTGGGGACCTGTGGCTCCTCCAGGACAGAGCTGCCCAGGAGCCCTGCAGCACCCTGCCATGCCATGTGGCAGGGAGAGGGACAGGGACGGGTGCCAAGTGCTGCTGGAGCCGTTCCTCCCCACGATGCTGCAGCTGGAGGCTGCCCTGGCAGGGCTGGCTGTGCCTGCACCCACGTCTCCGTGTGCGCACAGCCGCCGGTCTGCACCCCGCGCCCACAGAACACGCCTGGTTGTATTTTATTTATTTTCCAAAGCAGGCTAATGATTCAATTAAGTTATTTAGGCAATTTGATTACCTCCACAGTCAGTGCAGGGAGATGAAGAGCGTTTCAGTCCCTTCCTCGCCGGAGCTGGCAGGAGCATGTGTTCCCACATCACACCCAGCCTCCCCATGGCACTTCATTGGGATGAAAGCTCTTCTCTGTCCCCGGGTCAAACGATGACAAAATCTGCCAAGGACACGCAAACAGGCACCCTCCCTCACCCCCCTTGCCCGACTTTTGCCGCAGCATCGCCGTGGATTGGAGCTGTCAGCGGGAGACCACGCTCATCAGAAGGCTCCATCCGTAATCACTCTAAAGAGGATGCTGATATCTAAGTCCTGGAAGCTCCCCAATATCAGATCACAGCAGGGACTGAAATAATTCCCATGTTCCCTCCCATGAAAACGTGCAAACCCGCTGAGAAAGCACAGAGGAGGGAGCTGACGACACTCCCAACGCTGCAGGACCAGAGGCAGCAGAGCATCGGTGCTCAAAGGCACCGGCAACAAGCGAGCGCCGGTGAATGTCCTCTGCCTTCATCTCTACAGCTGTTGGAAATGGCCCCGCGCACAAAGGGCAGCATCCTCATTAAATTCCGTAGAGGGTTGCCATGTGGCCAGCAGAAATTTGGGTTTTGTTGTATTTGGGTAATACATTCACCACCTCCGCCGTAATGGGGTGACAGATGGGAGCTGGGCTCCGGCTTTCATGGGAAAGGCTCCTCTCGGCGGGGAGGCAGCGAGTTTCCCACCTAATCTTCTGTAACCTCCAGACTGCTAACAACTGCAAGAAGAAAGCAATGGGTAGTTATTAAATTAATGACTTCATCCCCGAGCCAGTAATAAATATCTTACAGTTTTATCTCTCCACCCTGTAGACTGCTCTAGACGGACTAGACTGTTTATTAATCTAGCTTCTGGATTTATGTTATTTAATTGCTGAACAGCCTCAGCATGGTTGGGCTGGATTATTAAATGCTGAAGCCCGAGGAGTCCTCTGGCAATGGCAAAACCTGAGGAGCTGATTCTCGATCTTGGGCTCGACGAGCTTTGGGCCAAAACCAAATCCCCTGAGGCCAGCACCATTAAACTGGTGCAAAGTCCAGGGTAGCCCCTGGTTGGGTCCAGACTAGTTGACCTCATGCCATTTGGGGGGACTCTGGAACTTGCTGGGAGTAGGAAGATGCAAGGAAAAGCTTTGGCACATCATGGCTTCGATAAGGATGTGCTGGAGTTAGCCATGGTCATGCCTGGCTGAGTCTCTCCCCATATGTCCCCTGATGTTGTGGGGTCAGACACCAAACCTGAGCATGTCCAGGCTCCTCCTGGCGTGGTCTGACCCTTGGTGCCAGTCCTGGAGCTTGAGTTTTCATGTCCTTGCTCTGTCTCTTCATGGCTCGTGGTTCTCCAGATCATCACTGAGATTCAAACAAAAGAGCGTTGCCGTTCCACAAATGAACGCAGGCTTTAATGCTTGCTGTACTTCCCAGCTGACAGCGATGAAAATGCCTTTAAATCTGATAGCACCGTTTTTACAGCAGTTGGTGATGTATTCGTCCTGCAGAAAGAAGGGGGTGAAGGCATCTGGAATAACGAGAGCTATTTGACGAATGCATCATCCTCGTGCTTCCCTACAACCCCAGTCCCACGAGCCCCGCTGGGCTCAGTGCTGGTCGGGGGGGCTGCGGTGGCCCCAGCACCCTCAGCACCATCTTCTTGGGGCCCAAGGAGGTGAGGTCCCTGCCAAAAAGCAGCTCTGGAGAGCACAGTTGTCTTCTCTCCCTGGTGGAAAACCTGATGGAGGAGGAGGCCACCCCATCCTGACCACACCAGTCTTTTCAGACCCTTGACGTGATCATGGTTGGCCTTTCTGGAGGCTACCGTGCACCATCCCCCCTTGTCCCCATGAGGGTTTTTGGTGGGGTGGGCAGGATGTAGGTGGTACCAGGACCACCACGGCTCACCGAGGGGCTTGGGTGTTACAGGGCAGCCTGGTGGCAAGGAGGCAGGTGGAAAGGAGGGCATGGATCGGGTGGGAGCCTTGAGACATCACCCAGAGGAGCTCGAGGGGAAGAAAATCAGTAAAAAAAATACAAGGCTGGGAAAGAAACCCCTTACTGCTCCCCCCAAAAGCCCTTGCCGGAGCGAGTGGAAGGTACGGCTTGAGCAGAAGAACAGAGGGAAGGGTCATTAGCAGCTTTCAACAATTAACAGTGGCATCAGCGAGGCCAAATGATGCTCTCGTTGGTCAATGATTTATCGACGTGTTTAGAAACGACCGTACGCTGACAAGGAGCTTTTCCCTTCATCCTGGAAGCAAAGCCCCGCTGTCCTCTGCCGCGCAGCTCTCACCCTCCGCTTGTCGGAGGAGGCTTAAGAGCTCTCCTAAGCACACCTATAAACGCACAGTGTACCATCTTAAACCAATTCAATTCCCTTCCCTGCGATAAAGGACGCCAGTTCGGAGAAGATAACATCTCACAGTGATGGCTCCCAAAGCTGCAATTTAACACAAATCCAACCGCTCCATTATGCAGCGCGGCCAATTCGTTAGGAGAGGACGCGCGAGCGCGCCTATTAGCTCGATCATCATCATCAAATATTGGCACAACGAACTGCTTCGTGGTGCAAAGCCTGTCAACACCCCCCCAAAACAATGCCGTGCCCTTCAGAAAAAAGCCATGCCAGCCAGTTTAGGCGTGCCATCACGCGAGTCTGCCCCCTTTTCCCATTTAAGCTGTGCCGCTCATTGTGGAGGGGGCAGGACCCCATGAGCTCCGTGAGGTCTCCAGCAAAACCTCAAAGAGTCCTTGTCCAGTTCATGGAGATAATAATTTTTTGGTTTTGTGTTTGGAGTGGCTTTCACACCCCGAAACTTAATAGCCTCATTTTTTTTTAATTTTATTTTTTTTCTGGAGAGCTGCTGGTGACTGGTAGCACTGTGGTCGCACTACTGGGCTCCAAACTCTGCCGCTCGCCCAGTCTGCAGCTCGCAGACACCCAACAGAGAGAAAAAAGCTTCCAGTGAACACTACGGCCATGCATCTTTGAGGAAAGGCTTTAAGGAATCTTGTTTCTATCCCAAAACCTTGCTCCAGCTTTCTCTGGCTCCAGTCCTTACCCGTCTGCCTCCATTTCACTCCGCCTTTCATGCCCGTGCCATCGCAGCGCTGCCACCGCCTCCAGCACAACCCAGCACCCCTCGTGCCCCTGTGCGGGGACAGCCAGGAGGCTCAGCTCACTTAATAAGAGAAATGAATTTCTCAATGACAGACCTGCCTGAAATTCCCATTCGCCCCAACTCGCTCAGCTCCAAACGGCCTTAATGTGATTTACCTTATTTCACCTCGGAAGCTGCAGCTCCAGCAGAGCTAAAGTGAATTTCGGTGACTTCCGAAATGCCTCCTCCGACGAAGAGCACGGTGATGAATCCCCTTCATTGCCACAGCTTCAGAAACGAGATTCTTCCTCCAGCAAAGCATCTCCGCTCCTTGACGAGGACAGCCTGGGAGCCAGGCAAATAAAAACGAGGCAATCCTGTCGAGAAGAACAACCGCCTCCCAGCATTTAAGTTAAAGCTCAAAGATCAATTCTGTGATTTTTTTTTTTAGTAAATCCAAAGGGTGAAAGCATCCATCCTGCACCCTGTCCTCCCCCTGCACCTCCTGTGCTCACGCAGGGCTGCTGAGTGCTGGGGGTGCAGGATGCGACCCCTGCTCGGGGACACGTCGGGGACGTTGGCAGAAGCTCGAAGAAAGACCATAGGAACTAAAGTCACAAACAGAACTGGGTTTTATTACGAAATAACCCTGCCAGTACATAAGGAAGTTCTGTCTGCAAAATACATTTCCTGAGGAAAGTAGATCACAGTATTCATCTTCACAGAATAACATGTAGCCTGCTATAACTTTCAATGTGACTCTTTATTATTTAAATATTAACAGTATTCCTTCACATAAACAAGTACTCAGTCATCACATAACCGACACACAAACGACAAAATAAATATACAACAAGAGCACAGTTCATTTTTTTTTTTCTCGACTTAAATATTAAATAAATAATAAATACAGAATTTTCATTTCCTGTTATCAGTGCCTGAAACAATATGAATGAAAAAGAAAAGAAAAACTGAAAAAGTCTCTCTTCCCCCGGTGCCCCTGCCCCCACAAAAAAACAAACCAAAAAATTATCAAAATGTCTCAGTTATAAAATATCTTTAAAAAAATTCCCATCGTTAAAAGAATAAATAACAAAATATATAAAAAATAACTTGGTTGCATCAAAATTACAAGTAGGAGTTGTAGATAGGGTGTTTTTTTTTTTGGAATATCATTTTTTATGGTCAAAAGTTTTAATTTTAAACTTTTTTTGCTTCTTTTATCTTCTTTTCTATGGTGCGGTGTCCAGTTTAAAGTAAGTATAAAATTAATAAATAAAAAAGTTAAATAAATAGAAAAAGTTAACATAAGGTGTTGTAAATATAAATTACATACATCTTGCCAAAATTAAATAATTTACAGGATAATTAAACTAACTACTTTTTTTTTTTCCTCTCTTTCTTCCAGGAAGTGCAATTTCTCTACTTTTAAATACTAACTGAATTGCAGTCACAATCAATTTGGACTCTATTTACATGTTAAGAACATTGTGTTTTTAACACCTCAAATTATTATTATTATTTTTTCCCCTTTCTTTTGTAGTTTTGCACTTGGAATGGGTTCTAAAATAAGCAAACTCACGGAGTCTGAGCCCGTGGAGGCCTCAGCGTGGCCGTGCACCCACTGAGCTCCTCAGGGGAACCAGCCCAGGCTGAGCTCCCCACCGACCTCTCCAAATCACAGATTCTGCCCCAAATAGCTGCAGGATTGGGCTCGAAACACCACCACGGCCTCGCCTTTAGCATCGGTCACCAAAATCCTCCCCACCTCTGCTCTGCCCCAACGCCACCAGGAGCCATGTGGGGGACCCTGGAGGGGTTTTGCCCCTTCCACTTCCAAGGTGTTTGCACCAGGGTGGCAGCGAGCCCTGGGTGGGAGCTAATGGAAAAAAAAAAAAAAAAAAAAAAAAAAAAAAGGAGCTCCCACCTCTCCTTTTCTTGGAAAGGTGCCGAAATGGCCCCCCAATCCCCACCGCGCTCAGCCTGGATGCTGGAGCATCGCAGAGACATTCACGGAGCTGCACGTACCGAGCTGCTTACAAAATGCTTCTTTGGAACAATACCCAATACCTGAATGCTTTTTTTTTTTTTCCTTTTTCTTTTTTTTTTTCTTCTTTTTGTTTTTCCTCCAGAGCGGCGCTTGTGCTGTGATTTTGCACAAGGTGTAGAACACCAAACCAAGAAAAACCCATTGCCCTGTGGATATCTGCAAGAAATAAACTGCTGATTCACGTTAAGTAAGCACTTTGCTGGCCATCAATTAACATTTCTCTTTTTGTTGCTTTTTTGTTTGTTTGTTTGCGGTTTTTTTTTTTGTTCATCGCAATCTCAAACGTTCTCTGGCATTGATGTATGATCTCTGGACTGGCAGTACTGCGCCACTGTAAGGATGATCACAATAATGAAAAGAACCAGAATCGTCATCAAACAGACTTCCAAAAAATCATATACACCGGACCATGACACATTAAGAATTCTTCTGTATGAAATATCTGGTATTGGCCTATTCATAATAGCTATTCTCATATTTAAGACAGACAAAGGAATACTGTAGTTGCAAACTCCAAAAGCTTCCCTGAGAACCTTTTTTCCATTGCGCTTTCCACTGGAGATCCAGAACTGCTCTTCAGATTTCTTTCAGAAAATAAAAATAAGCTACTTTATAATACTTAAGAGTTCCCATGCCCAGTGGATATCTGAACTCCTGGGGTTGGGAGGCCCAGCACAGGTTCAGATTTACAGGTAGCTTGCAGCTCCAGCACTTATAGCAACATATAACATAATTCATGGGTGAGTAGGTGATCTGGACATACGACCATAGACAACATGAGGGTTTGAGCCAGTCATACGCTAGTCTTGGATCAGACAAAACCCTGTTCTTGTAATGTTTTAACCCTTGGATCAACTCTGTGAAAGCACGGCAGCTTATGAAAGACGCCTGCTCTTCACCAGCTACCGAGCCCCACAGCCTACTGGAGAATTTAACCTTCCATCCTGGTCTACCTCGTGGTCCAGGGAGAAAAATCCCACTTTTCCTAAGAAGGTCCAAAGTTAAGTAAACGAGAACATTGAGTTCGATCAGTTCCACGTCTCAGAAATGGCCTCTTGGTTACGTTTTGGTCCTTTGTGTGTTTTTGTTTTTGTTTTTTTTTTTTCATTCATTAAACAAGTTTTACAACTTGTAAACCTGAATACTTGGAGGGAAAGTTCCGTCTTACAGTCTGTTTGCTTGCCCGTCTCCATCCCGCGGCACTAAACCTGGATGCCCTTGACGGCTTGCTTGATGCTCTCCAGCAGGTCCTTGTTCTCCGGGTTCTGGTAGCACTCCTGGTTGGTGTACATGTCGGTCAGCGTGTTCACGTACGCATCGAAGTTCTGCTCGCTAATGGGCTCCTGCAGCCAAAAAAGCCAAATAAAAGTGTTAGCAGCGGAGCAGGGAAGGATTGAAATCTTTCTTTGCAATGAATCATACCAACAGCCAACGGTCTCGACATCAGAGACTCTTTGTGCGCGGTGCTGTGCGTACAGGAAACTCATTGTGCAGCCCCTGATCCTCCAAAATCTTCACTGGTTGCTCAATTTTTAATGCATTGGCCATGAGGAACAATTAACAGCACCAGGTTAAGTGTGTGCGGGCGGTTTGATGGGCTTGAGGCTGAATCAAGCCATGGAAATGAAAGGTTGGAGGAGGAGGCAGGGACTGCTGGAGCATCACAGGGGGAATCAAAGGCGAAGTTAGGACAGGAGCAGGTCACCCTGGGCTCGTGTCTGCCCACGCCAGCATGCTGCTGCTGCTGGACAGCTTTGGCTTTTGAGGGGCATCGTGGAAACCTTGCCAACATCTATTTCAGGGTTAACAGGGAAAAAAAAGTAACAAGGAGGAGGAAGAAAAAGAACAGGAATAAAATAAGCATACAAGTCTCCTGGGCCTTATTTAATTGGAGTTGCCTGAAACCTTGAAAATATATTTGCTGAACAGTTTATTTGACCTTTATGAGTCAAATACTTCACAAAAAAAAAGCACTCAGTGAGCGGTTTTCTGCCAGTTAGGCAGCTGGGTGAATACTGTCCAAAAGTGCTCTGCTGGAGGATGGCGCATCTCCAACCAGCCTGAATTTAAATACAGCCCCCAATGAAAAGGGTTCCCAAAAAATGATGGCAGAAAAAAAAAAAAATAAATCAAAAGCTCATTCCTCTGATCATCGTGATGGTCGTTATGGCTTGTAAGAGGACAGCTTCCCCACCAGCACGCAGCCCCCCCTGCACACACCTGTTTTTGACAACAGTAATTACATTCCTGGGAATAGAGGGAAGGTAATTAATAGCCTTTTGTGGTTTTACTATTTTAATGCAGCCTTTTCATTTTGCAGTAACTCTATGGTAACATGCTGTGGGCTGTTAGACCTTGTTAAATTAAACAAAATACACTCTCTTTAAGAATGCTATTCTTTGGCTGCCAGCTATTCAAAACTGAATTGAAACTACCTGCATTATAATGGGAGCTGTAAGATCTCTCTGACGTTGAAATCCAATCCCTCCTGATCTCTGCTTGTGCTGTCTTAGCCTAAAAGGCGCTGGGTGCCCTTGATAAAGTTTCCTATTTTGTGATAATACTCCCAGATGTAATGAGACAGAACAATAGATACAAAAGGAGATCAGCAGAAAATGACAACAAAAGGGAGATATAATGCAAGCTTCAGAGATAAGGCAAAAGCACTGATCTTATAAAGGACAGGTAGGTGTACATAGAGAAATTCTCCCCCTTTTTAGTGGTCCATAAGCCTTATCTAAGCCCGATTTTGCTCTGCTCCTTCCATCACCCCAACTGGGGCCGGGCGCCAACAAAGTTTCTTACCATGTGCGGAAGGCGGATATTGGCAAGACTTTGGATTAGAGCCTGGCTCAACCCTGAGAGCTCCAGGAACAGGGCTTCGTTTTGCTCCTCTATGATTTTGTTTTCCTCCTCAATGTTCTTCAGGTTCTTCTCCATGCTGGAGATCTGCAGAGCAAGGAGCAGGCAGGGTTAGCAGCCCTCCATCGAGGGCACCCTCCACCACCCTCTGGGAGCTCCTCTGCACATCCACGCTCACAAACCTGCGACTGCAGCTTCACCATGGCAGCTTCCATCTCCGAGTTGGACTCGTTCAGCTCACTGATCTCCTTGTTCAGCTGCTTGATCCCTTCATCGTTCTCCAGAACTGCAGGAGGGAAAGCAGCAGGAGCTCAGCCCCTTCACATAGGCAGGCATCACACCTCCCAGCGTCCTCACCTTTGCTTTCACGTCCTCAGCACAGGATGCACATCTCGCTTGCTCTATTTTTTGTTTATTTTTTAAGCGAGGCTTTCAGCAGCACGGTTCAATAGTGCTTTATAGGTCAATATGTAAATGCAAAAGCAAAGTAGAGCGTAGCGGCTGGAGCCCAGTGCATCCGCATGCCCTGCAAGGCTGGCTGCCCCGACAACTGCTCTGTCTGGTCCTGAGTCAGGAATACATCATTTGAAAAATGAATGTGTGTCTTAATTAGAAACCACAGGGTTGGTAAAATAAGGGAACTTTTCTGGAAGAAATTTATCTTCCAAAATATATAAGAATTCAAGTAAAACGTCCAAAGCTTGCCCAATACCAAACCCCCTCAGTGATAGCACCAGAAACAGTGATAGTGCCATCGCTAACAAAACTCCAGATCCAGAAATATCTGTGGGATTAAAAGTCCTGAATAGGTGAAAGTAGAAAAATGACTGAAAGGGACTTATGAAAATGCCAGAGAATACTTGAAAAAACATCTCGATTTCAGCACCACTTCACTATGGGATCCCCTTTGCCATTTCACCTGTGTCACTCAGGGAGCCGCATCAGTGCCACACCACCCCCAACACTGAGGAGACCCCAAAAGAGGAGTTCATAGCACAGGATTTGCTAGTAAAACTGAAGCCAGGTTTCAATCTGCGAAGAACAAGCCATAGGGGTTTGGTACCTGACACACCTGCCAGAAAAAAATGAGTGCAAATCCTTACCATCGCTGGTCTTGAACTTAGTGTTGAGAATTTCATCCCCTGAGAGTTTTCCTTTCTTCCCAGCAAAAGTAGCTCGTGGGCACCCTGACAAACTGAAAAGCAAGTAAAAATGGGTTTCATAAACTCTCCGTATTTATAGGTGCTATGTTCCCAACAAGAGCACGTACCATTTGGTGGAGCTCACGCTGTGAGACAGCCCTTCTAAAAGCTTTTTATGGTGCAGAGGAAATTGCTTTATGAATAATGCCACAAAGGTCCTCATTTATAAAGCAAGAGCAATTTTCTCTGAGCAAAGATTTTTTAAAAAATATGTTGTTTCCTAAAAGAGAGGGCATGACAGGCAAGGAAGGTGAAGCGAGTCTGGATGGATTGGGCAACAAGCCCCCATTTTGGCTGCCAAAGTCCTGAGCTGGCGTGCTAAATGACATTATATCACTGCTTTTCATGACTTTGGTCAATTCACACCTCGCCACTGAAAAGTTACAAGAACCAAGCGTTTCCAAGTGTTTTTATCCATTGCAGAATGGTGCCATGCTTGGGGCAACCTCCAGCCCATCCTTTACCTCCTGTGAGTGAGGAAGCTCCCGTTGGCGTGGCCGGAGCCGTCGCAGCCCGGGGTAGGGCAGGTCGGGCCTTCGTTTTTCAACGATTTCCAGGAAAACGAGGAGCCGTTGAGGGATCCTTCCTTCTGCCTGCGGGCTGCGAGGGGGCACCCCGAGGCGCTCCGGTGCGAGGCGTATTTGCCACTGATGTGTCCAAGCCCAACGCAGCCAGGAACCGGACACCTGGGCACAGGGAAAAAAAAATACAGCATAGGAATGAAGAGGGATGGAAGGAAAATAAAGATGATGAAGTGTAGGAAGTGAGTGCTCGTGTTTGGGGACCTCATCTAGATTTTCTTTGGTCGGTGCTTTAATGATGGAGAGGGTCACACCGCTTTGCATCAGCTGGGATGATTCTTCCCATGGGCTTTAAGAATCTGTGGAACTTGCTGGGCTCTACCTGTTATTCCCATGGCTACAGATGGCAACAAAACCAGGCTGGGAGCTTTTCTCACTGCAGGGGCTTGTCCCTGAGCTGAGCAGGGGATGGAGGGCAGCAGAGCAGGACGGTGCTGGAGGGAACCTTCCCCACCAGACTGCTGGTGCTGTGGGGCAGAAGCTGCATAGCACGGGAGGAGAGGTGCTTTCTAAGTCCAAAACCAGGGGACAGGGACACAAACATGTAGTAACTTCTACCAAATATGTGATGGAAACCCCACTTCAGGGAATATAAGCTCTGTTTTTACAGCAATGGGTATGGGAGGCAGATGGCTGCCCCCCTAAAAAGACCCAAAGCCAGCCAGCAGACCACATCAGCGCCACACTTGCAGCAAAACAGCTGAACAGCAGCTGCTGGGGAGTCCCAACCCATCACACAGAAGGTCAAAAACCGTGCTGGGTGGGTGCCTTGGATGCCAGGTGGCCTCCTGGGTCCTGATTTTGGACCCTGACACCCCCCCAAGGAGGACACGCTCGCACCAAACACCTTTGGGAGCAGGAATTGCTGTCCGTCCCAGCACAAACCCTCCATCCCCATGCCTCCAGCACAGATTAGGGCTGGTTAAATTGTGCTGGAGATGTGGTGGCAGTGCTGACACGGCCAGTGTTAATTAGCAATAAGTGCTGTGAAAGGAGCCACTGTCCCCTTGCTCGCCAGCCCGATGGCACACCAAGTACACGCGGCCGCTCAGCACAGCCCTGAGTGTCTATTAAGGTTTCTGCTGTGCCTTGCACTTGCTTAAGGATGCTAGTCAATTATAAATACAGTTAAAAGTTTATTACTTGAGGGAGGTTGCCCTATAAAAGGGGAGAAAAAAAAAAAAAAAAAAGTAGGCAGGAAACGGTGAAAATAACCTCTTGTCCTCAGTTGGAAAGCAATTAGGGGCTTCAGGTTTCCCCAGCAAAATAGCCACTGAGCTGCTCCTGAAAATCGCAGCAGTTTCACCACAGAAATGATTCCCCTTATTGTTTATGTTTGGTACAAAAGGGAGCTGACAGCAGAAGGGGGAGCCGCACACCCATTATTTTCCCAAGATAATTTGAAAAATGCTGATCTCAATTTTAATCAGCTGCAAATGCAGCACAATTCACTTATAATATCCCTGCCAGCAGGATCCTCACTAAATTCATAACATCATTGCTTTTATATGATCACGAGCAAATTACTGAATCCTCAGGAGGAAAAGGAGAGGAAAAAAAAAAAAAGAGAGAGAGAGAGAGAGAGAGAAACAAACCCCAGCATTTAGCATGCAGCTGTTATGGCCCAACCGTTACATATTTTACACTGTTAATTTAACTTTCATTACACTTCCATTTTTTAAAAAATAAACCAGAGCCTTGTTGTGCAAAACAGCTGGCTTGGATATTTTATTTTATTATTATTATTTAACGGAAGTAACGGCAGCGCTCGATCAATTAGGCAGCCACGGATGCTTCCGCTTTGTGCCAGGGCTGGGCTGAAGGTTGAGGTGATCTGTTCTATCACATCTGTAGCAAATTGCTCGAAGGCTGAGCAGCAAAACAACGGGGACTAAATGACATTCTCCTTGGTGGTGATGTGCAAAACTCGGCCGGGTGCCAAGAGGCACTCGGTGCAGGCAGAGGAGAGGATTTGGAGGCAAAGCTCCTTAACGCATCCTCGTGGGGATGTGCGTCAGGTGCACCTTGTGCTGGAGACAAAACTCCAGCTTGCCAAGGGCTGGAGGAAGCCAGCAGTGAAGAGACCATTGCACTGTGCTGTTTTGCACATCTCAAGGAGATGATGCTCATCCTGGGAATATTGGAGGACTGGGGGTTGCTGCTCGTACTGCAGCACATCAGGGGATGCTTTCATGGCCCCCTGCACCCCACCATCCTGCTGCAAACAGGGGAGCGGAGCCCCAGTGAGGTCTCTGAGGCCAGTTCGGTGATGGACAGCATCAGTTCTCTGGGATCCAGAAAATCTCATCCCTACAAGAGCCCCTTTTCCCTTTGCTCTGGGAAGAGATCTCCTGCCAAAGAGCTGTGCTGGGGGAGCCACTTGGTGCATTCAGCACTGCAAAAGCCCAGCAGCCCTGTGACCACACTTACTGCTTTCCCTGTCCTTTACCATGACACCAGGTAATGGAGCAGCATCACAACACCACCAGTTATTTAGGATATTTGAGTCCAAATGTTTTTTCTTTTGTCTCTCTCTCTTTTTTTTTTTTTTTTTTCCTGCAGATTATTGAGCAGTTTGCTTAATTTTTAATAAACTCCGCTAACTCCTGCTAATTAGGCACACAGTTCATTTAACTCGGAGGCTTTCCTTCCTGGAGACAGAGTGAGAACAGAGCAGATGGCTCAAATATCATCTGCTTCGTACAGCTCCTTTCCCCAGCTCGTGTGCCCCGGCTCCCCACAGCCCTGGCAGAGCGCAGGGGCCAGCAGCAACCAGCACAGCCTCTGCTCCTGGACCTCCGAAATTCGGCAAGGGTGAGAGCTGCCCTGTCAAGGGAAGGGCTAAAATAGGGAGAAAAATGTCTGGGGAGAGCTTGCTGAGTGAAAGGGGTTTGACCAGAAGTGCCAGCACTCCTGGCTGCTCCGGCAGCATCCAGAAACTCACTAAAAGGTTTCCTCTGGCTCCCCATGCTCCCTTTTTCCCTGCTCCACCTGAACCTGCTGGGTTAGTGGATGGGTTCTGGCAAGCTGGGGATGTGCTGGGTTAACCAAAAATAGGATCCTGGAGTTGGGGCTGGCACCATCCTGCCGTAAAGGTTTTGACATCCCAGAGATGTGCAAGGGGTCGCAGGGCAGCCCCTGGGCACCCAGCCCGTGGTGCTGTGGTGTGCCAAGAGCCAGGATGAGGGGGTTTGAAGTGGGCTTTTTTTTAAAATCCCTGTTCCCAGGCGGATTATTCCCCTGGGTGGTGTTGAAAAATTCAGCCCGAGGCAGCAGAGAGGGGCTTTTTCAGCTCACTCTGAGCACTCAGCGGTGGCAAAGACTCTACAACACATTCACTGCTACCAGGTCCTGACCCTGCAGAACTAAGCAAGCCCACCGGCACCCTTCACATGCCCATTTCCACCCTGAAAACCCCCAACATTTCATCCGGCTGCGGGTTTTTACCCTCATTCCCAACACCAGCAATTTCCTCAGGAATTATATAAAGCACGGGAAGGAGAGGAACCGTTGGTGCCCTGCCAACCTACCTTTCACATCTGCAAACAACAATGAGAAAAAAAAACACGCCGTTACCTCCCCCACCTCCCAATTTTCCCATCCAATTTCAGAATTGCATTTGTGGCATCAAGGAAAAAATCATGGGAAAAATGTGGAAGAGCTTTGATGGTGCCAGAGCCCGGCCCCGGGCAGGCGATGCTCTGAGCGGTGGGGATGCAGGGTGGTTTTATCCAGACTTACTTCATCAGCTCCGGGTCTTCTTTATCATCCTTTGTCGGGGTTATCTTGATCCCGCTTTTCTTGGCACGAGGGCAGCCTGACAGACTGTGTTTGAAAAGAGAAGAAAGGCCTGTCTGAGAGGCAGGGCCCCGCGCACGCGATGCCCCCGCTCCAGTCAGCTTCCCCCTGCACTTCGCGCACTGTTTTGATCTCTCTCGATTTGCAGCTTCACATCACCAGAAGTCAGGAGGAGAAAAAAAAAAAAAAAATCTATATATTTGAGGGAGATGGACAGTAATTAACGGTGTCTAGATAAGAAGATATCTGCTAACAGCCTGCGATGTTTAATGGAATTGTTGAAACAGAAGGCTCAGATCTCCGCTATTAATGCTCTAAAGTGATAATAGAAGTCATAAATAGGTAGCATTATTAACAGGAACATTGCATCAGCTAAAATCTGACCCTTTGTCTTTTATTCTATTGAAGGGAGCTTCTAATCAGATGCTGGAAACATCAAAAAAAAAGAAAAAGAAAGTCAGATTAAAGAGATGAAAATAGGCTTCAGTTGTCAGTAACATTAATGTTTTATTCAGAACTTTACAACTCTGCCCATTGCAGGGGAAAAAATAATAAGAAAGAAAGAAAAGAAAAAAAAAAGGAAAAAGGAAAAAAAATAGTAAGAGGCTAAGGATAAAATAATTTAAGGGAAGATCTTACCTTCTATGCGATGCATAATTTCCTGTTATGTGACCAGAGCCGTCACAGCCAGGAGTAGGGCACCTGCAGAAGAAAGGGAGGCTCCCATTAGCCAGGGGACACGCACAGAGCTGGAGGCTTTGCACTGCTCGTGCCAGAGAAATCCGGGCAGCACCGAAGCAGGATTTTCTCCCTGCCTCTTCTCCCTCCACTGGAACAACGTCGGGTCCGTGGCATCCGCAGCGTCGGAGCCCCTGTGCCCAGTGTGGGCATTAGGGGGGTGGTTGGTGGGAAGGGATGGGGTCATGGGGAGGGACACGAGTCCTGGCCTCATCCCCACCTTCTTGATAGGGACAGCTCAGGTGATAGTAGAAAACCATCAAAAAAAAAAAAAACAAGGCAAGAAAAGACCTCCAGGACAGTGCCCATCCTCTTGGGGAAGATGCAAGGAGACACTGGTACCCTCCCGGATCATTGGGTTGGATGTGAGCCCAGCCAAGAAACCAGAAAAAATGTTTTCAGCCATGGACAACTCGGCTGTTGAGGTTTCTCCTCCTGGGCCACCTTGGCTGATGCCAAGAAGAAGCCCATCGAGAGGTTTTATTTAGCTCAGGTCTGGGTGACAGTGGGGGGCTAAGTTCAGTGGGAGCAGACCCAAAAACAGACTCCAAAACCAACCAATGCCTCTGATGGAGAATAATGAAGAAGGAACGAGGAAAAAGCTGAGCTTAACCTTTGGTCTCTTCCCTCTGTTACACCATGGGTAAGGGCATGGGTCCCACAGGGGTCCTCAGGTGGGGTCACCGGCACCTTCAGGTGCCCCCTCTCCACCTCTGCCTGTTGCAGAGGGCTCCTTGAAGACCTCACCCCCAACCACGGGGCTGAAGGCAAGCAGCCAGCACTCAGGCACATGAACGAGAGCCGAGCCTGGCAGAACACATCCGTGCTCACACAGAGCTGCACAAAGGCAGCGAGCGGCAGCACAGATAATGCTGCGAGTCGAGCACGGCGTCATTAAGGCCACCGAAGCGAGGGAGGTGAGGGGCTCTGAAGTGCCACCAGCACAAAGCCCCGCTCCGAACGCCGCAGGTGAGCCATAAAAGTTGTCATGAGGACCAGCATGAGAGGTGAGGAGTCCTCGCCGAGGACGCGCGTGCCGGCCTGCCAATTAGCCAGCGCTGCTCCAGTCAAGTGAGTGGGGCTGGAGGGGGTCCCTGGGGGGGTGCTGAGCTGCTCCCTGCTTGCAGAGGGCCCCTGCTCTCAGGGGAATGGTTTTGTGCCCCCACTTTCTCAGTCCCCGTTTAGTTTAGTTTTAAAATCAGGAAATATCCCACTTTCTCGACGCCCGTTTGGTTTGGTTCTAAAATCAGAAAATAGCAAAACTCCTCGTTGTGTCAGCTCTGAGTGTCGGTTTGGGGTTTGCAGGTCACTGATGGTCTCTGCTGGAGGAAAATTTCGGCTGCAGGGAGAACAGGGACCTGTCCCGGTCCCAGAAGGGTGACATGGGGCACGGCTCCACCTGCAGACCCAGCAAAGCCCCAGGTCCATTGCAGGAGGGACAGGGCCACATCCAGCAGGACCTGATGAGGATGCAAATCCTCCAACTCAAACATTAAAGGCTTAGGAGATGACTACATCTTTGAACAGGAGATGAACATCTTTGTTGTTCTAGCTTCGGGCTGGGATGGAATTATGAAAACACCAACACCGAACTCCTCCTGCCTTTCAGGACTTTTAAAGAGGTGAAAGAAGTGATTTGATTTTTATTTTTAATTATCCGGAGACAAATCATTCCGACAGAGACCTTTTATTGCATGTTCCAGCCTGGAGCTATTTTTTTATATCAGGGATATTAACCCCCTGAAATAGAATTTATAATGGAAATGCTGACATGGCCTTATCTGAAGTTGTGAAAGAGCTGTGACTGTGGGATCCGCAACATCTCCGAATCCTCCTCCTTCCTCCTCTCCCTGCCTCCATCCTCACCAGGATATACGAACAGGACAACCCTTGGAAAATAACACTGAAAGGCTTTGTTTTGGCCAGGGGTTACCTGTTTTATGTAGTATTTTGATCAAAAAGCACTAACTTCAGATGCCCGAAGTGCATTATTCTGGATGCTGAATGATGACTCTAGTCCATTTTTCACCACGTCCATACTTGGCATGGGTGCTGTTCCTGAGAGCTTTTAATATCTTACCACTAATTGCCTGATCGCCAGGCTGTTCTTTAGGGCTGTTGGAGAAACACCAGTTCAGCAAAGCTCTCTTAAGAGCTTCTTTCAAAATGTATATCATCTATAATGCACGATTAAGTGTACTTAGCACTAATCAGGAGAGTCCTTGCCATCCACTGGCATATTCTATTAACGTCACCTAATCCAGCCACTTTTTCCACTTCTCTGGTGCAGAACAGGAGGTTAACGAATGGTTTCCTGGCACCAGCACCTGCAGCAGTCCCAGACCCACACTGTAAGGGGATTTGGGGTTTTGCTGATCACCTTCACTGAGCAAAGGGGCTCCCACCTGGCTGTTATTTATTCTGAGCATCACCAGCTGCATACGGGACACAGGACTGAGTTTTTCTATCATGAGCCTATGCAATGCAAAGCCCCCTGCAGAGGCCTCCCTGGTTATGGTTATGAATATCTCACCGTCAAAATAATCCTAAAATTGGATTCAGCAAAGCAGGACGCTACGAGGAGAATCAGCCTGCAAAGACAGGCTGGCTCCATGGCAAAGATGTGGGAAAAACATTCACCATTAGTTCTGTCCCTCATAGGTTGTGTTGGGAGAAGAAATGCTCAGGTCCCCCCATGGTTTCTGCTGATTTTAAATACAATTTCTAATAAACCTTCCTAGAGGGGATGCAAACTAAGAAACAGTAGGGAAACTCCCCTGTGAAGCTGCAGCTCCTCCTGAAAATGAGGAGCATTGGGAAGAGAGGAGCAAAGCTGAAAATGGGATTTGGAGGAACACATTTGAATGGAAATACCAATGCCAGATTCCTCCCTTCGGGAACAGAATTGTGCACACACATCCAGGTGCCCAAAGCCTTTTGCCCCCAGTTAGCAGATGCACACTCAGATCTGCCCCTTCGCAGCTGCTCAGGATCCAGCCTTGCCCAGCACCATTTTCTTGGTCCCGCTGTCATTGCCCCACTGATCAGGCACCCAAGTGTCACTGCTCCCCCAACAGCCCCTTAAATTTAGCAAAAAATTAGCACGTCGGGTTCTCCAAGAGTTGGCTTCTTTTTGCTATTTTCCCAGCTGTGTCTCTACCCAGTCCTAAAGCGTGTGCCTTCATCCTGGCTTTGGATTCTCTGAGAGCCACACAGAAATGATGAATTAAAAGGGAACAAATGAAAAAGAAATGAGCTTATTTCTGCGGTGTCCAAAGGAAAATTGCCAGGGGTCCGAGTTATTGCTGAACAGCTCCGTGATCTCCCTCTCCCCAAAATATTCCTTCGCTCATTCCATTGCATTCCCAAAATGACATGGAGAGGCTGGGCTCCACCAGAGCTCCTCGCAGGTAGACACTTATCGGCTTTTGGAAGGAGAAGGGAAGGGATAAAAAAAGCAAAAGCAGAGCACAAAGGGGGGGCAGGGAGGGAAAAGACAGAAAAAAAGGGGGAAAAAAAGAAAAACAAAAGGAGATCCAAGTTGAGCGCAAACATACTTGAGGTCAGCAGAGTGGGCAGCCATGAGGTTTCTGAGGCTCTTGTCAGCAAGAGGACAACCAGAAAGGCTGAAAGAGAAGAGATGGAATATCTGGATAAGCAAAAAAAAAAAAAAAAAAAAAAAAGGAAAAAAGGAAAAAGAAAAAGGGCTGGGGCGTGGGGAGGGAGAGGGGCAACAGAAGGCGGGGAAGAAACAGAACCAAATCGTCCACATGGTGAAAAAATATACTAAAAAATAAAGTTGTATTTAGAGTCTGAGCCATGGAAAAGAGGCGAACCCACCTGCGGTGAGAGGCATAGTTTCCCGTGATGTGTCCGCTGCCGTCACAGCCTGGGGTAGGGCAACTGGGCAACAACAACACCACAAGCGTAAGTGCTGGAAGGGAATGAATTCACCCGAAAACGCGCGCATGCAGCCAGTAAAGCCCTCCTTGGGGTCTGCCCCTGCCATCAGCCCTGCTCGTGTGCAAATACCCCAGCTCTTTCCCTTCCACCCTCTTTTCATGCCTCTTTTATTTCAAAAAGATCACAAGAACCCTCCATAATTTTGAAAAAAATATGGCAAATGTGAAGAAAGTGATGTGTTGCCGTGTGCCGGCAGGCAGAGGTGAGCAGCACCTCCACACCTCCATCGGTGCTGGGAGATGGCCCAAGCTCTGCACCCAGACACAGAGCTTCAGATAGACACAGCCAGCTCCTGGATTAACTGCAAATAATTTCTTAGGGCCAAGAAGGAGCAAGGATGCTAAATGGGGAGAGGTGGCTCTGGGCTGGCCATGACATCGCTTATTTATTCCAGGGCTGTTTGTTTGTAGGAAATTCGTCTACCTTCATACTATACCTAAAGGGTTCTACCTCAAAAACTGCTATTCACATCACTGCTGGGTTTTAAAAAAGCCCAGAGAGCTTTGCACAGGGCAGCTGGTGCATGCTTTGCTCATTTAGGAAGCTGCTGCTGCTGCTCTGCTCCCTCGGACCTCTTCCTTGCCTGTCCGCACAGCTCCCTCAGGTTCCTGCTTGCGCAGCCAAATAACGAGCAGCTTGTATAGGGTCAGCAAAACGAGGCTCGCCAGACTTCCCTCTTTAGCATATGGGAAGGTCAGATGCAGGAAAAAGATCTGCAGGGAGGTCTGGGAGGGGAAACCTCAGCACCACGACCTCCAAACGGACCCGAGGGGCATTGGGGCAGAGCCAGGTCTGGGCTGCAGCGCCTGTGGCCAGCTCTAAACCTTAACCTTTGGGGGGTCAGCATGGATAGAACAGCTCTGGGCCTATTTTTCTCCCCATCCAACGCTGTGAATACACGGAGGGGAGCTCGGTTAAGACCCCTCTGCAATGCAAAATGCAACGTCAGCAATCCTGCTGCAGCCAGAGCTCACGTTTGGTGGCCCTGCACCTTCACAGTGATGGAGCTCCTTGCTCCACATGAAGCAGAAGTCCTGCCTGCTCAACAAAACACCTTGAAGCCCAACACCTCCGTGGGAAGGTACATTTTAAAATGTATTTCCTCCAGTTTTTGTCTGCTGCATGCCCTGAGTGCATGTTTTATATGCATCAGAGAAAGAGGCGAGAAGGACTCACGTGAGCAGCTCTTTCTTGATGTCCTTGGAGAGGAATTTAAGCTTGAAGTTGGTTAAAGTAACTTCCCCTGGGTATTTTCGTTCTTCAAAGTTTTCCTCCGACACTTCTTGCTCATCAGCTTCCGAGGAGGCAAACGAGTGGGCTGCTGGCTCTGACTGCAAGAGAACAGCCGGGAGAAGGGGATGCAGGGGTGCAGTGGATGTAAGGGTGCCGGGAGAAGTGGATGTAATGGTTCATCCCAGCTCAGAGCTCCTGCAGCTTTGGCAACACTCCTGAGCCCTGTAAACACCTCGGTCCCCAGACCAACCAGCCTCAATATCCCCTTTTGGGCTGTGCAAGAAAATATGGCCTTCAGCCCCCCATGAGGTGTTACCTAAGGTCCAGAGCTCACCTCTTCTGGCTCCTCTTCCCGCTGGCGGTTTGGTTTGGTGTAGTCGATGGGCCCATCCCATTCATCCTGGCGGGAGGTCTGGCTGGACTGGGGGGAGGTCATGGTGCTGCTCGTGGCACTGGTGCTGTTTTGGCGCTGGGACACATCTGGGGACTTCATGCTGGGACTGCTGCTGCAGCTGCTGCTGCTGGGGAAGGTGCTCTCCCGCTTGCGGTGCTTGTTCATACTCAAGTCCAGAGTCCCATTTTCATCCACCTCAATGTCCATGGACTGAAAAGGGGGAAATACGCCCAACGTCAGCATCTGCCAGAAATCCCCTAAGGGGATCTTGTCCCCATTTGTCATGGGGGAGGTTATGGAACAGGTTACTCGTGTCCTGTCCTCTCTGCAGTCACAGACCCACGGATCAGTTTGGGCTGGCAGGGTCCTTAAAACCCACCCAGCTCCTGCCCCTGCCATGGGCACCACCTGAGAAGGTTCTAAAGGTTTCCAGAAATGTGCCTTGCAAATGCAACCCTCCAATAAAAGCAGCATGGTATATCACAAAGGTTGCCTGAATACAGACATCCAGTGCCATGTAAGACATCTCGTGGCATTCAGGACATTTGCCCAAAGCTGGGAGTGTGGCACAGGACCTCTGGAAAACCCAAACTCCTCTGAAAAGCAGCTGGAGGTCAGCCTGGATGCAACGGGGAAATCTCCAATGGCACCAGACACTGAGCTGCGAGCAACTGGAACCAGACATGGGTATCTGCTTGGGATAGTCTCATCTCCAATGGGTAAATTCAAACTATGATGCAGCTCCAGAACACACAAAAAAACAAGATTATATCCTCCAAATTCTACATCACCCAAAGCACGTCAGGAGGCAAAGGCTGGCAAGCGATAAGCCATCCGCTCCTCTCTATATAAAGCTCAAAATGAAAGGGAAGGTTTAAAAAAAAAAGGTCTTTTTGCCTTCTGAGAATTGCAGTTCGAAGCTCACCTTGCCGGGGGCCTCCTGCTGCTTGGTGCTGAGGTTCTCGGGCATTTCCCAGCAGCGGGTGGAGAGGTTGAGGATGGCGGTGGCAGCCATGTGCGCGGCCTCGGCGTCGTGGGAGTAGTCGAAGCCTGTGGAGGAAGATGAAGTGCTCTTCACGTAACTGCTGGAGGGGCTGTGGCTGGGGGAGGAGGCCTTTGGAAAAGGTTTGGCTGGAATAAAAAAAAAAAAGAGAAGGAAGAACACAAGGCTAAGGCATGGCTGGCACAAGTAAATCGTCGGCAGCGCCAGCCCGCTGCTATTACCGGCCCTGGATTGCCAGGGAGGTGCAATAGGAGCAGTGCTGGCTGCTGCCACGATCTTGTGTGATGGTTTCTTGTTGGGAAAAGTCAATTCATTAGCTGGCTCTGCCATCGAGCCTCCCAGAACCCACTTTCCTTCATTAAAGCTACCCCTCAGTGGAAGACACTGAAAGAAAAAGCCCAGAGGAGCTTCCCAGCCCTTTTATTTTTTGCTCTCTCTCTGTTCCTAACTTAGCCACGGAGCTGACTTGCAGGGAGATTTCTTGCAGCACGTTTGAACACTTCTAAGTTAAAAAATTACATTTATAGGAAACCCACGGCCATGAAATACGAGCTTCTGAGGATGACAGCGGTGAAATATGGATTTTCCGACAGCTGACATATAATTTAAATATGTCTGAGTAACCAGATTTATTGCACAGCCACACATGGTCACTACTCCGCACTGGCACTGTATATCACAGCACAGAGCAGCGCGATCCTGGAGGTGTTCTCCTCTCTTCACACCCTATGAAATCAAAGTCAGTATTTCCCAAGGTTAACCCACAATTAAACTGGCTCCAGTTTAAAAACTGGACCCATTTAGGAAGGCTCAGAAGTCAGCAGTTTCAGGGGGTGCAGACTGGATCATCCGATTTTGAACCACCACAGGATTGTATTCGGAATCAATTACCAAAGTTTTCCAATTCTCATTTCATTTCCCTCTGCACGTTTTGAGGGAAAACCCAGGAGTCTCACCCAGGGCAGACTCGTGAGGTTTGTCCTGCTGGTAGCGGAGCAGGAGGACAACCTGGGCAGCTGTGGCTGCAGAGCTTCATGATTGCCATCACAAACTGGAAATATAAGACACCATAAAATGCTAATGTTCCCGAGGACTGCTTTCTTCCTGGCTGTGTGCGTATATAATGCACGTTGACATTAATGGGAAGGACGCACACACATGCAGGGGAGTATAAATCCCTCTGGATGAAGATCTCTTTAAAATAAGTTCTCAGTGAAAGGAACAGATTTCCCTGCTATGATTGGCAATCATATTCATCTTGTCGCTTTGATTAACTCATTGGAAGCTTGCCCAAATGGTTATTCTTGTGTATGGCTGCTTATTTTTGAGTCCGGTTTAATCCACATCTTCGCTGCGGAGTGCGGGTGTTTGCCAGCCCAACCTGACAATATCCAGGATCGCGAGATGCCAATTTCAATTTCACACCGTAGACTCAGCGATGCTTTTCCATTTCATAAGTATTTCTACCACTAATAGACTCGCAATCAGCAAATTAGTAAAATAAGTGATGAGAAAAAATAGAAAGGATTATCCTAGTGGGTTTGCTGGAATTATTTTTGTCAGTACAATTACCCTGAAAATTCTTTGCTAATATTGCAAATAACACAATCTATTCAGCAAGAGAATCACTTGTGCTGGGAAACAAATTACTTTTCCATCAGCCCTAACCCAGGATGACAGTGGCAGTTGTGCTCTCTGGCCTCCATCCAATTTCATTGTCTGATCCTTTACAGATTTAGTACTGTAATAAAGGCAGCTTCCATTGTAGTGCAACAACCGGGATGCTTTCAAGTACGAGCACTTTTTAGAGAGCAGCTGCATCAGGATTAAACAGGATTGTGGAAGTGGGATTAGCCAGACAGAAAGCCCTCTTGAGGCTGCTGACTTCTGCAAACCGGTCTCCTAAATCTTTATGTTTTTATTCAGGAAGATGTCCTCAGGAGCATGTTTGGTGTCAAAGAGAGGGGGGACATTAAACGTCAGTCCCCCGGCACAGGGCTGGGGCAGGCGGGCTCCCTACACAGCTCCTGAGAACCCATCCCGGAGGGTTTAATTTCATTTCACCATTTCATTTTCACCCACACTGTCATCGCACAGCGCTGTAACCAGGGCAAGAGCCTCGGTGCGGAGCAGAGGTGGGTGGCTGCGACAGGGAGCAGAGGATGGGAGGGGGTGATCGATAGGAGCAGCGCTGGAGAGCCCAGCGCGGCCAAGAAGACAAATGGGGGGAGTGGGTCATACGTAAGATGGAAGAGAGGAGAACTATAATCCATTTAGCTAGATGAGAAAAGACAGATCAATAGATATGAACTGCAAAGCAGTGGGGACCAACTGAGGACAACTGTGTAACTTATCCCACCTGGAGCCATCGCTCAGATTAATGCTCCCACCGCTCCAGGCAATTCTTCCCAAACCCGAAGCCCAAGGGCCTCTCCCCCAGGCCAAGCTCTTGTGGCAGCCACGGACCCCGTGTCCCTCTCCCCGTGGTGGGGATGTGCCACAGGACCCAGCTCAGCCGCCCCATCCCATCCCCATTTCTCCTCCCACCCCACAAGGCTCAGTCCCGGGACTCTCCCCGCACCCCAAGGTGATGCTCCCCAGGGCCTCACAGCACACGAGGTGCTGAGACAGGCAGAAAATTCAAAACCCAACCCTTCCCTGCGCCCAACTTACATTTAAAGGCTTTAGGTGAGGTTTCGCTAGTCTGAATCTTTGGGGCAAGCATGCGTTTGCCAAAAACCTGAGCATCAAAACTTGCATAATCGAAGGTGACCTTGGAGTACTTCTCCAGCTCCTTGGCCAGGTTGGCCCGGGGGGTGGCTGGGACCATGTTGGGCCGGTAGCTTCCATACTGAGGGATCTCCAGTTGCTTCACAAAGCACATAGGCCTGAGGACGAAACAATGAGCACCGGTGACTTCTCTTTTCCTCATCGTGACCGAGGTGGCACCTGGTGGCTGGGGTAGTGCAAGGGGACTGATGTGGTGGGGACATCCCCAGGGGCTGCAGGGGAAGAGTTGGCAGTGACAGCCCTTTGGCTGTTCCCTCAGCAAGTCTGCACCTGGTTTGGATCCATTAAATTCATTTTTCTTTTTTTTTTCTTTCTTTCTTTCTTTCTTTTTTTTCTTTTTTGTTTTTCATTTTTAATTTCTTTATAAACCAAAAGCTGAGGTGTCCATCTCATCCAAAATACCCCGCGGGCTGCTGTGAGATGGCAGCACGTTTCCAACAGCAGTAAGTAAACACCCAGGTGCCACTTGCCCATGGGAGCTGTGCCAAAAGGACAGCACACGAAGGCATCAGGACCCCAATCCAGCTCCGAAACCCCCTGCAGCTTGGCCGCAAAGGGGAGCTTGAGGCACAGCCGAGCCGAGCGTGCCTCTCCCCTGCCTGCAGAGTCCCCCTGCTTCTGCCGGGCTGCCTATCATGAATCAATTTGTCTTGCATATAAATTGTATATAAATGGCCCATTGTTATTCTCCTTCCCGTGACCTCTTTCCACCAGCGAGTCCTCGGAGCGGGAGCTCCTTGGAGCATGGAGTGTCCTCGTGATGCGCTCAGAGCACGCTGCGCCCATCGCAGGCTCCGCTGCAAATAAATAAGTAATCGCCCCGAATGGCCTTCCTTTGCAAAGCACCGAGCTCTCAGCACCAGTGCACCGGGGTGCTCAGCAGTCCTGGGGAGCAAATAAATAAATTAATCCGACCTCGATGCCTTGGTGGGAGCGCTGCTCAGCGCAGCATGGCAAGGGCTCGTGCTGCGGTTCCTATCCTCCTGCTCTCATTGCGAAATAACTAAGCATATTACAATCCATCTGTAGCCTCATGAATCACGTCGGCTACGGAAGCCAGCATCTATCAGGGACATCCTTGCTGTGAGACAGCCCTTTCTCCCGGGAAGACAGAGATGGGTGAAATAACAAAATAAATGCGGGCGGTTTGGCAATGAGTGGCAGGTTCCTCTCCTCTGACCCGTGCGGGCTAAGGAAGAAAAGTGGGAGGACTTGTGTGAAACTGTGATCGAGTGATTTATATGTAGCCGAAATCTCCTCCTCCCCCTCCCCAGGCCCACCCTACTTATAATGCTAATATAATAACCATAATTCTCTGGCAGTTTGCATTGCAGCGCTATCGGCACAAATGCCTTCTGCTGCGCTGCTGAAACCCTTTGGCCTGTAGCCTCAGCATTAATTGATGCTACAGAAGCAATTCATTGTCCTCAATGCCCTCCCTGGGATCATCAATTAAATATCTCCCCACCTTGGCGAGACCTATGATCATAATAACAGGACTCAGCAGTATCAGCATACAGCTGGAGCGAGCCGGCTCCCGCTGTGGGCGCGGGTCCCCGGGGCTGGCTTCCCACGCCACGTACCTGAGTATCCGGTCAGAATTGGAGCTGGTTTTCGAAGGGTCACCAGACTGGGTTTGTTGCTTTTCATGTGATTTGGCTAATTTTTCAGCAGCAGCAATGGGGCACCCAGATAAACTGTGTGAGGTGAAAAAGGAGAGAGGGGAGGAAACAGAGCATGAGGGATGCGCATGGAAATCCTCTCTCATTTCAGACACCCAGAACTACACTAAGCCCATAAGAAAAATATTTGCATTTAAGGTTTTTCTGGTTAGCATTATCCCAGTTTACTGTTAGTCTTGCCGAGCTGCAGAGCTGCCAGATCTCTCTGGGACAAGCCCCGGAGCATCACCAGTGCCGGGGATGGAGGAGGGAGGCAGCTGCCCCAGGCTGAGCACAGCAGAGGCCGGGCTGCTTTCTTTGGGGAGTTTTAACCATTAAATGGCATTTTTGATTTGTGTTTATTTGTCTCTTTTGAGGCTGTTTGAAGGGAGCCTTCTGAGGGGTGCTGGATGGGAAACATTTGCACTTCTGATGTGCACATGGTGCCTGGGGTCACTCGGGGGCTATGAGGGTTTTTGCTCGCCCTCATCCTTTGCATGAGCTTGGCTGTGCCTCTTTGGGATCAGCTTGGCTCTTGCAGTGATCACTCAGGGAAGGTAGAAACGCCTTACAAGCAGTGCTTGCATGCTCTAGCGCATCCCCAAGCCATCTCAGGTGCCCCCATCCCTGCAGCATCCAGCACCAAGGGACCCCCTCCAGGCTCAGGGCCGGGTCTGGCAGAGCAAAGCCCTCTCCATAACCCCCTGGAAGCAGCCGCTCACCTCAGCCTCTCTCCAATCTCACTGCTTGCAGCAAACCACATTTCTCAATTAACCCAGCAGATTTCCCTAATTCCCCTCTAGCAATTACAGCTACAAGGAGGGCATCACCAGGGTGGCTGCCCCCGTGGTCCCCAGCCACGTCTGGATGGGTGACGGCGCACACGCACCTCGCGCCAGCAGCACGGTAATGCTCACAGAGCTGGCACTCTGTGCTAATGAAGCGTGGGCATAATGAATAAATCACAAACTGGTGAGCAGATCCCTGTAGCACAAGCTAGTCTGGCTTTTGGGATGGTTTCTAGCTTGAACAGCACCATCACCTCTTCTTGTAGCCTTCCCGTTTGTAAAATTTCTGGGGTTTGACTGAAGCCAGAGCACAGGGTATAATTACTGATCCCAAAGCACCAGCCTGTCCCCTCCTGCCCATAGCTGGGCTGAGGTCCTACAGCAGCCTAAACTCCCAGCCCACTTGTACTGCGGACTAATTTC
Organism: Anas platyrhynchos; assembly: GCF_047663525.1. Classification (NCBI taxonomy): domain Eukaryota; kingdom Metazoa; phylum Chordata; class Aves; order Anseriformes; family Anatidae; genus Anas; species Anas platyrhynchos. Next base: position 16,568,659 of record NC_092607.1, read on the forward strand.
AGCCCAAATATTGTGGCAATTCCCAGAAACCCTGCAAAGTGCCACACAAGCAAACATCACGAGGTGCCACCGATCCCCTGGCTCCATGTGTCTCCTCCTTGAGCCCCCACCCCTTGTAGTCCACCTTTGAGCCTGGAAGCATTGCTCTTCCCTATCACCCAGCCAGAAATCCCTGCCCCATCTCTGCTTTCCCATATTATTCCTTGTCTTAGGATCATCCCTTCCTTGTCCATCCTGCTTGGAGCATCTCCCAGCATGAGGGCTGCAGCTCCAGAACAAATCCTGTGCCCCTGGGGCTGGCTGCAGGGCAGAAGAAGTGGAAGGCAGTACCTCCTGTGCGTGTTGCGGTTGCTGTTGACGTGACCCTGTCCTGTGCAGCCTGGCGTGGGGCATTTCAACACGTTCTCGTGCATCGCCAAGACTTCGGAGCGAGGAGGGGAAGGGGAGAAGGGAAGGGAGGCAAAAAAACAACTCGATAAAAATCAGAGAGAACAAAATAATAAAAAAAAGACAAAATCATCAAGGCTTGTACACTGGCTTCCTAGAAATCAAGGCACGTGAAATGCTGTAATTAGAATTTGTCTGCGTGGAGGGAAAAAAAAAAGAGATGTTCAAAGGAGAACTGCTCAGGTCAGAGCATCCCTGCACACAGCCTGGGCTTTGTCCCTCTTTGCTGATTGCAGTCCAGTTTCCCCAACCAGCCCCTCCATCATTTTGGAGCCAGGCCTCCCCATTTCAGGTAGTTTTAAGTGATTGAAGTTGTATCTCTGCTTTTATCCTGAGGACTAGTCTTTGTTTGATTTTTTTTTTTTTTTTAATTTTAATCTTCAGGATTATTGCTTCCTGCAGTGCTGACCTTAAAAGTAAAGAAAATAATTTGATTTGCAAGCCTTTCTGAAGCACACAGCTCGTATTATTTATTTATTAATATTTTCCCTTGCATTTGAACTTGTGCAGAGATAGCTGTACTTCCTCCTTGTTTCCTGCAAGTCTGTCTTTATAGCAGGTCTGCAACCTTTGAAATTACTGATAAGGAAGTGTGGTGGTTTTAGTTTTTGGTCTATTATGCCATTATCGTAAACATACAACATTGATTTTTATGTATATGCACAAGGAAAACTATTTAGGATGCTGGTAGAGAGGTAGAAATAAACTCTCCCTCTGTATATGTATATAAAAATCTGTTATGATGCTGATAAATATTTTCTGGAGAAGAGATGAATCTCAGTATAGTGCTTCATGAATTTTATAGCAACGAGAGCACAGGAGGAGACTCGGCTGCCTTACACGTCCTGAGCACCTCCTCTCCTTTGCCAGATGGCAACACCCTCATCTCGGTTGGACATCAGTAGAAAACACTTTTTTCCTCCTTCCAAATATGATGTCTCAAATAGAGAAAAATACAAGAAATTCAGTGTAAAGGTGGGAACCGCTCGACACATCTCTGGGGGTGGGCAGTCATTTTCAAAGCACCTTTGATTTGCAGAGAAGGGACCTCATCCTCCACAGGATGGTGCTAAAATCTTTAAGAAGGGTCTGACTTTCTCGTAATCTCCTTAGCATTTCCCGTTAAGTGCAGTACCACCTTGGTGGACAGAAGCATCCTGGAATGAGCTGGAAAATCACCATACCACACCAGAGACCCCGTTATACCTCAGGGGTTAACATCAGACTCCTACTAGGGACTCATTTGCAAAATTCACACTATTTGGTATTCTATAGAGTGCCCAATACCCTTGGGTGGCTCTACCCATCAGATGTAAAAGTCCCTCTAGGAAATACGGCTCCAGACTAATTTAAGCAACCTGTGCTCTCCTGCTGGGCACCCGAGCATGTACTCACTCTCAGGGGGGATCCTGTCTTTGTGCGGACAACCAGAGAGGCTGCGATGGTGAGGGTAGAGTCCCGTGACGTGGCCAGTCCCATCGCAGCCAGGCGTTGGACATTTGATTTCTCGCTTCTCGGGTCTCGAGGGATCTAGGGGATGTGGGAAGCAGGTTAGTGGATTTGGAGGAGAAAAAGTGTAAAGGTTTGGAATATTTCATTGAAAAATTGCCCCGGATGCTTCCCACCACTCTTCCAGTCAATGAGGGAGAATCTTTGGGTTTGGAGATATTTTTCTGAAAGTGGAGATGTAACACTGGAGACAAATCAGCAGTGAAGAGCTACTCCTCTGACCAAGCAGGCAGCCCAGCAGCAGTGCTCGCAGTGCACAGAGTCCCTTGCCTGGCCATGCCCAATGCCTGCCCTTACCCCAAAACCCATCTGGCTTTGAAACCAACCCTCCAGCAGCCCAGGCTGAGATTTGCAAGGCCAACAGAGCTCTTTAACCAGTTAACTCCCCTGCTGAGACACGGAGGCCACCATCATTTTATGCATTCACTGCTGACCTCAAGGATGTCCCCCTTTCTCTGGGCATGGATTTGTGGCTAAATTCCCACTGTGGGACATGAACCCCCCGCCCAGCATCCCTCTTTTCCTGGAGCTGAGCAGCTCAGCCCCTGGGAATGGGAAGGAAGAAGACACATGGAGGCTCGCCCCCATACCCCACCTTTTCCATAGTAGCTCTTTCGGATACTGTCCAGTGGTTTGCTCTGCTTCTCGTCCACCTGGAAGTGCTTTACGTGCTCTCCCGGCAGCCGGCTGGGTTCCCTCACGATTTTCACCTGCTCGGCCTTCAACGCGATGGCTTGCTCCAGCAGCCCCAGGTTCCCCCTCGTCATCATGTCGTACATCTCCGACTCGTCGGTCACGGCTGACTTCTGGGAGCGGGCGTCATCGTCCTTGTCATCGTCCGAGCGGACCTCCACGATGACCGAGTACTCGGGCTTCGGGCTGAACTGCCCTTCACAGTGGCTTTTCTGGGCATCCTGAGAAGTGTGAGGAGCTTCTTCACAGATCACTTCGGGAGCTATCTCTTCCTCTTCCTCCTCCTCCTCTTCCTCCTCCTCCTCCTCTTCCTCTTCTTCTTCCTCCTCCTCCTCCTCATCTTCATCCTCCTCCTCCTCCTCATCCTCCTCCTCCTCCTCTCCTTCAGCCTGCATGGCTTTGGGCAGCTTGCAGGCCTCCTCGCAGCTGGCATCGTCCCGGTGCTCCGGACACAACTCGCTGCTGCTGCGTTCGCTGGTGACCTCGATGACTTCCTCCGCGTCCTCCGTCTGGATGATGATCTCCTTGTCGCACTCCTCCACCATCTCCTCTCCCGCGTCCTCGTGGACCAGGTGCACAACGTTTTGGGGCGGTTTGGAGACCTGCAGCTCCGCTTCGGGCAGCTGCCCTTCGATGGCGAGGGTTTCCTCCGCTATTTGGCCTAGGTTTAGGAGAGAGTTGGCGATTATTTCTTGATAGCTGCTATAGTTGGCCTTGCTGGGCCCAGATGTGCTTGTTGCTGGTTTTTGTCCGTAATGGGTTGATTTTGCTGGGCTTCTCTCTGAGAAGGGGGGGGGCGTGGGGAGTGGGAAAAGGAAAAGGGAAAGGAAAAAAGGAAAAGGAAGAGGAAAAAAGAGAGGGGAAAAAAAGAAAGAAGAAAAAGAAGATGGAAAAAATAGGGGGAAAAATTAGAAAACAAGGGAGGAAAAAGAAGAGAGAAAAAAAAAGGAGGAAGAAAAAAGGAGAGAAAAAAAAAAGAGAGGGGAAAAAAAGGAAAATAAAGTAATGATATAAGCTTGTAAACATCTCTTTGTCTTCCTTAAGCTTAATTGAAACCAGAGCCTTGCTGTTATACCCCTGGAGCAGCCTAATTTATTGCACTCGGGGACGGCAGATAGAAAGGGGATTTCCTTGCGAAAGCTTTCCCGGTGCTCAGACGCTCGCTGCTTCCCAGCCCCCACCCATCAGCAGCCAGCTGGCCCCGTACTCCCCCTGCTCCCAAAACCAGGGGCTCTGTACCCAGCGATGCCAGGACCCTGAACAGACACCCAGCCCATCCGCCCGTCGCTCCTCTCCTTGGAAAGAGGATGGATGGTCGGATCCTGCACCAGTGAGGTGATGGAGGAGCCCAGGCTGCCGCTCTCGCCACCACTTGGAGCTCCTTTGTGCTTCCCAGGGGTCTTTCCCCGGGGAGCATCCCTGGTGGAGCAGCTCTCGCTTTGAAGACTCGAGAGACAATCTGCGCGTAACCCATCACCGCTTAACCAGAGCTCTGCTGCCGTGCTTCCACCAAACACAATAATTGCGGGACGCGCGATTCAGAGGAGCTATAACTCCTGGTTATTAACACTCGCTGCCCTTTATTCATCTCCACAATGCAGCTTGGCAATCAATAATGACAAAGCACCTTCTGCCGGCTCAGGGCTGCGGGTCTCCTCCTGCTCCACCGCCTCCGCCTCGTCCTCCTCCAGCGTCCCCTCCGACTCATCGGAGCCGGACTCCTTCGCCTCGGCCTCCTCACTGCCGTCACTGTCGACGTTGTAGCCTTCGTCCAAGGCCAGCTTGAGCGGGTGGGATTTTCGCTTCGACACCAGGTGTTCGGCCTCCGCATCCTGAAGTTTCCTCTTCTTTGCTAGAGGGCAGCTTTGTAGGCTGCGGGTGGGAGCAAGGAGGCATTGCCCGGTGAGAAGGCATGTCTACGGCATCCCAATCGGGCAGGCAAGTGGGATAAATACACAAATACTAAAAAATAACACATGTAGTAGCTCAGATTTTTATCATTTCTAATATCTTATGGCCAGAAGATCTGCTCTCAGATCTTGACTTTGGGTATCTCCTGATATTGGCTTTACACAGAAGCCAGCACAAACTTGCCGGACTCATGCAACCAGTCCGCCCATGGACAGTTGGTGTCCAGGGAGCAGCAAGACCAATGGTTCCCAGCAGCACTGCTGGTGCTGGCCACCAGTACCATCATGAAAACCAGGCAGGGGACACAGAACCAGCCTCTGGGGCTTGTCCACCGACCGCTGTAACTAAATTTATCTGAAAACCACTGGTTACTGCTGGCTTGGCTTCCAAGGTAGCCAGTGGGCTCTCATTCCTCTCTTTGTCCATAAAGGCACTGAGCAAACCAAAATCTGTCCCTGCTGACAGTTCCCATTGATACCAGGCACCCAAACCAGGCACTGCTGTCTTGGTTTGGGGTCGGTGTGAAGGCTGCTGTCAGCCTGGTGAAAGACCCCACGGACTGATGGATACACAGCAAGAGATGGATTTAGGGTGAGGGAGTTTGGCTCCTGCTCTGAGCCATCCTCCAAGGAACCAGCTTCTCCAGGGAACATCTGTCTCTGGGTTTCCTGCTTGCATGTTTCCATCCCCATTACCTCCGACCCAGCCTTACCTTCTGTGCCTCGCATACTTCCCACGGATGTGTCCTGAGCCGTTACAGCCTGGGGTAGGACAGCTGGAGAAGGAAACAAGCAACCATCAAGAACAGCAATAGGACCCGAAGAATTCTTTTTTAATTAGAAGAGTATAAGCTATGGTCAGTTAAACAGGTTCTGTGCACAAAGAACAAAATAACCGCAAAAAAAAAGGAAGATAATTTCCCTCAAATGCTTCAGCTTGTCCCTTTGAATTCCAAGTGAGGAGGGCAGGAGAGCAGCTTTGCAGTTTGCTAAAAATTAATGAAATGACTCACCCCATTTAATTAGATGAACGGTTCATTATAGTTTTATGAGTATGTTTAATTAAAGATTTGCATGTGTAAGAGCAAGCTTTTAAAAACCAGACAACTACTACACTCTGCCTCCCCCCCTCCCCACTCTTCAGCTTTCTTTTTCGCTGGTGCTGGAGGGAAACATGGGTTTCCACTCGCGTGATGGCTTAGTGGGGAACTGGGGCTCCTGGCACCAAGAAATGGGAGCCCTGATGAAAAGAGCAGGCAGGGAACGGGGTGAGGACGTTCAGCTTTTAGCCAGAGCACGGTGGGTGAAAGTCACCTGGAGGCAAATCCCCCAGAGCACTGCAGAGGCTCGCTTTTGGGGGAACAGATAGCATTTAGGTGACAAAAATCCCAATTCCTCGCACTTGCTCCTGCTGCCCTGCAGAAGAGGACTCATTAAAGACTTCCTGGGGGCTCTGGGCAGTGCTCACAGTCGCTCCTGCCCTTGCCAGGGGCTGCATCCCCGCCGTCTGCTTGCTGCATCCCTCGTTGCGGGGCCGCACGCTTCCCCTGCAGGGGTAATTAATCCCAGCTCCGAGAGCAAGAAGGGCTCCAGATAAAAAGCATTAAAGCAAACATTTTCTGGCAAAACCAGATTACGGCATTGATTATAGGATGCCCAAGTGACTCGGCCTGACGTCTGAGGGATTCTGGAGTCGTGTAGGATTAATAACCTCATTTAGCACCGTATCACCCTCGGCCCGGGAAGTTGGAAGCGCTAATGAAATCTCCTGATGACAGTGCAAAGGGAGAAAGCATCGCCAGCCCAGAAGGGATCCGGCCAGCCTATTAGTCTTGGAGTAAAAACACGGGATGATATTAAATAGCAGCAAGTGCCAAGTCAGGCTGTAGGGACGCAGAGTTTCTGCTCTCAGCAGAGAGCACAGCCCCTGCAAAAAGCTCGGGAAAAGGTGAATGGGAGCACACCAGTGGGTTCCTAATGGCTTAGCTCCCAAAAACACCACGCACAAGCTGGACTGCTGCATTCAAATGAAAGAATTAAACCCCAAAACAGGACAGGAATGGGTTGCTGGATTGTCAGGGCAGTAGGAATGGTTTCTTTGGGTACGAACTGAACCATTTTTGGAGAATTTAAAAACTGAGTCCTGCCACTACTGGGGGTCCTGCATACAACACACCTATCCCTAGCAAAACGCTCAGGGCCATATATAAACGCACCTCATCCCACTAACGTGCATGATCAGGGGCTGCCCCCTCGCTGCTCCCTCTGCTGCTGATCTTCAAGTCTAGTTAATTTTAATTGTCCTCAGCCACGACTGAGGCTGCTCTGTGCCCAGCAGCCCCAGACACACGTTAAGGGAGTGCAGGCAGAAGACAGAGCGGTGTTTATGGTGCCAGTGACTCGCCTGAAAAAGGCTTCATTCAGCAGGAAACAAAAGCAGCTCTGATGAAGATGTTACGGGCTTTTATAAGCTTTCCTGAATCAATTAAAGCTCGTTCCCCCCACCTCATTTTTTAATGTGGTGAAATGAAGCCTGCAGTAAATAATAAAAAGGAACAAGCCAAGCGGCTCAGCATCGGGGTTTCCCAAAGCAGGCGGTGATTTGGGATGTCTCCGGTGCGTGGATTTAATCCCTTAAAAAGCCCCCAAAGCAGAGGTGATGCTCACCACGCTCTGGGCCAGGCTTTGCCATCCCCACACCTCTGTCCCCGCTCTTCTCCAGGGGGGTTTCACGCGTTTTGGCTGGGGTCCCAGAAGCAGAAAGGGCCTCTGGGGTCTGTGAAAGCCTCGCTCCTTCCCTGCCACAGCCACTGCCGGACCTGCTCCCCTCTCCCCGAAGCCTTCATCTGCTTGACAAAAGGGCCGCTTATTGTCATGCAGACGTTGCCCTGCTTCCAATTAGTCGATTAATCGTCCAGTTAATCAGGCAATTAGGTGACAGCTGCAGAGATGGCTTTGTGGAGCGCTCTGTCCTGCCCCTTATATATGTCACCTGCTCCAATTACCACCTCCACTCAAGTGTTCAGCAATAAAAGTTGGAGAAGTGGCGTGCCTGCCACTCGCTCCTCCATCTCTCCAGAGCAATCGGGGAGTGGAGGAGCAGAAACGCGCTGAGATTGGGGCTGGTTAAGGTCCAATTACTCTTTGACACGCACGGCTTTCTAGCGGAAAGGCAGCCCCTGCTATTAGCGCCTGTCCAGGTTAAAGACTCCTACCTCTTGCCTAAGCCCTTGCGCGAGGTTTAAAGGCAGCTTAGAGGTGGGGGAGGCTGTTATTTATAATGAGAAGCTCTGTAGGGCTGCAAAGGCTCGCTCCAGCTCTTTGGGCTGCTGCTGCTCGCATGCCAGCGCTGCTAAATGAGTGACGACGAGACCTCGGTGGCTTGACAGGGGACGCAGGGCTGGAGGAGGAGCATTTGGCACGAGGAGTGATGTGACGTGGCTGTGTTTGGGGGCAAGGGGAGGATGGGAACTACATGGAAAAGAAATCCTGCTCTGTTGTAAGATCATCAAAGACAACACCCTACAGAAAATAGAGGCATCAGGCATTGCTGGAGTTTACACCAGGAAGGACAAAAGGTAGATGGAGGCTCTTTGGTCCCATATAAGCCATCCAGCAAGATCTCCACCCTCTACGTCCCACACATTTGCTCCCCACACCCTGGTCCCCAGACGGGCCAGCAGCAGCAGGGTTTCACCCGAGCTGACCCCAGCCTGGGGTCTCCATCCCTCCCACTGCCACCGAGGAGGAGGAGCAGGGTCCTTACCTCACCTCCTGGCCGATGAGCTCCGTGGGCACTGGCCGAAGGGGCAGGAGGCAGCAATGGAAACAAAGACATGGTCAAAAACACATCAAGGGGCTGAGCCCTCATGCGGCACCTCCCCTCCCTGGGGGATGCTCTCCTACAGCTGCTCCATTCCTATTGCACCCAGAGGCATCCCACTTGGGCAAGAAAGGACAACCCACTCTGCCAATGCTTGCTACGTGCCATCATACACTTGCCTTGGAAATCCTTATGCTCAGACATGTGGCTTTTAGAGTGAACAATAGTTTTGGGGGGGATAGGGATTATTCCCCACTCGTGGTTAAGAGGACATCCCACTGCTTACAGTAACAACATACACCAACATCGCGTCGGTGCCAAAAACCTTCCATTCAGCCAGAAATCCAAATAATCAGGAGGGAAAAAAAGACACAACACAAGCTAAATTTGCCCAAGCTAAAAACCATAACACGTTTGCTCAATTTGTTTGAGCTAATTGGGTTTCCTGGGATCCAGCTCCCGGTGGGATGACTCACAAGCTTCAACAAACTGGAGGCAGTGGCAAATCCCACGGTGTATTCGATAAATTACCTTTTCACATCCAGAAACCCAGATTCAAGTGTGGCGAAGGCAGGGTGTGAGAAAATAAATAGAATCGGGCTGCTCTCATTAGCAACCTGAGCGAGCACTTTTAGGTACGTGCAGCAAGACAATAAAACCCACATAATCCAGCTTGATTCAGCACAATTGGCAGCATCTGGTTTTTCCTTTGGTTTTAAAAAAGATGCTGAAAAGTGCAAGGAGGAAGGCAGGCCAGCACTAAGTGAGGTGGGCCAGCACAGCTGCGTGCATGAAGCTGCAACCCCTGCAGCCCTCCCGCTTCATGTCAACCAGCCCCATTCATCCCTCGCTGCCAGCCACCTTCACAATTAATCAAATCCACGTCCACAAGAAGGAATAAATACTGCGAGGATGCCCTGCGCCCATCACACGAGGTGATGCACCGTGCTCTGCACCAGACCGCCTCGCCTCCTCCCGGAGAGGAAACACGTGAAGAGCGAACTGAGCAATTTTTTAAAGGTGGAAAATAAATATCAATCAAGCTTTGCATTAACAAGTCACTTGTCCTCGTGTCCCTGCCGGGAGACAGCCCTGTTTGCTTCTGCAGCATGCACTACTTCTGCCAGGCGCTCTCAGATGTACAACTTCAAAGCCGCTGGCAGAGTGTGCATGATGAAAGCCCCGGGAGCTGATCTGAAGCTACAGCGATTGCGATCCCCATCAAGCAAAGCATGCAAAGGGCTTTTGCTTTTTGCTTTTTAATTTTTTTTTTTTTCTTTGGGCAGCGGGGATGAGGGAAGCAGGGAGGGAGGGTTAAATATTACGAGGCGCTGTAAAGGTTTGTAGCTGGGAGTTTTCCAGGCTCGTGGACAAATCTCAGTGGGGCTGGAGGAGAGGCAGTGTGTGTCATTTAAAGCCTGGACCTGACAAACCAAAGCCCTTTTGGAACAAGCAAAGTGCAGGGAGCCCGGGTGCCACCTCCCCGCGCAGGGGGATGATCAGCTGCTCACCTCTGATAGACTTCGATCGCGTGCGTGCTCTCTTATCGTCATTTTCTAAACTCATCTGGGATGGAAAGAGAAGGTGTTGGTTAAAAGACAACGTGAAAACTATCATTAAAGGCAATTTGCACACATGGCTGTTGCTCTGGGTAAATACCTGAGATAGACAATTCTTGCATTGCTTTTATCGTTCAACCCAAAGTTATTCATTTGAAAGGCAGAAGGCACAATCTCCTTTTGGATTGCCAGATTTAGCAGTCTTACATTAATTTCCCCAACCCAGGGCACAGCAAGGACTCCCTGCTGGGGGTGCCAGGGAGGGACGAACAGGCAGGTGAAAACACCCCGATAGAGGCAAACAACTCCCTTGCTAAGGCCAGACCAAATTTCCCTGTATTTACACCAAACCCGGTAATTCAGAACTACTGTGAGCAACTCAGGGAGCAGCCAGCACATCTCAGCCTTCAGAAATCTCTGAATATTGGGTCAAGCTGATCTTGTGCCCGGGAAGGGCAACTTCTCATGTAGAGCTCTAAAGAGCAACCTCTCCGCTGTGCTCAGATTTGACACAGAGGGTGCATCTAAATAACCTCTGCAACATGGACATCAAACGGGAGGGTCTGCGGGGAATATGGGCATGAATAAGTAACGCCAGGGACTTCAAAGCACTCGCTATTAATTAAACATCACAGCGTGCCACAAGGTAGCGGAGGGCTGAATGCAGCAGCGCGTGGCTGCGGCGCTGTCTCCGTGCCCGCACCGTGGCGGAGGTGGGAGCTTTGAGATCAGCCCTGCCTGAGGTGGCAGCAAAAGGAGGGGATGGCCAGGTGAGGGGAGAAGGTCTGGCCGGGATAACAGAAGTGGCACTGCAATTAGCTTCTCAGGGAAGCTGCTGAAGGGGCCCGAGAGCCGATTTCGTCTCCTGCCCTTGTCCTGCCCTAAGGCGATTGCAGCCGCTCCTATGTGGGCAGCCCAAATCTCTTTGTGCAGCCCCGCAGCAGGGATGAAAATCCCAGTGTCACAAAATCTGAGTCATCGGGTGTGTTTGGCAGCAAATGCCAATGGGGTGTGGAGGATCAGGGTATGAGAAGGGAGGTGAATGGGATCTGGGTAGACCGGGGAGATGATTTAGGTTTTATTGCAGAGCATTACACGCCAGGAGATTTCCTCCTGGGAAAGAGAGAAAAGGGGGAAAAGGATTTCTGAGTGCAATTTGATGCAATAAAAATAAATTTTCTTTGGCATGTGCTCTTTGGAGCATCCTTTACAGGTCCCATATGGATGAGACCAGCTCCTGTGCCACCCCAAAACGAGGAGACTCAAAAGCAAACCCTCTGGTACCCCAATGGAGGTGGGACAGGACACACATGGGAGCTGCCCCACTGCTGGTGGGGACAATTCACACACAGTAGGTGCCTCCAAGACCCTACGAGCGCCTCAAAACTGTCTGGATGGATCCCTGGCAGGCAGGGATTGTGGATGGAGGTCCCAGCCGATGGGGCACCACAGCTGGAAACCCCTCAAAGCGAGGGCTGAAGTTTCCCCAGCGCCTCTCTCCCTCCCACTGCCTCCCTCTGGCAGCAAGGCACTAACACACCTTCATTTCTGTGGTTTGCTGGATAGAAACACTCAAGAAAAGGAAAAAAAAATCAAAACCTGGAGCAATTTATGCATCCTGTCAGCATTCAGCTCGTGGCACCGCGGTGTTGTGCTCCGCGTTTATTACAATCTTCCCAATAACACAGCAGACAATTACTATAATTTCTATTTTTAAAGCCCCGGTTCCCTGCGGACCAATGGCTTACGTTTAAAGTGCGGAGAGGAGCAGGTGTCAAAGGGACTTCATTACATTTATGAGCCTTTCAAAGCCGGCGTGCACTGAGCGAGCTAACGCCGCGCGCCGACAAAGCGCCTGATACGTTTGATTGCTGGGAGCCTGCGTTCAACCAAAATGAATTTCAGAGAGGGCTTTTTTTTTTTTTTTTTTTTTTTTTTTTTTCCCTTTGACAGTTTTCCCAGGGAACTGGCACGCTTTGGGCTGGTGCCTTGGCAATACGGGTTTCCTGCGGATAAATTATTCAAAGCGAGAGCAGGGTGGGCTGCGGGCAGTGCCTGTGACGTGCTGGCTGCGTGGCCAGCGGAGCTGATGGACGTGGCTCTGGTTTCACAGCCTGTCTTCAAAAGAGCCCAGAGGGAGGGCTGGGACTGAGAGAAACACAGGGCAAAACTTCAGTTTTCTTAAACCTGCCCTTGGATGACAAGCAGGTGGGCCAGGCTGCGGCTGTTTGCTTATAAACGGGAGAGATCCCGCTGCAAAAAAAAAATCGATATCACACCTGAGCTAACACCAAGCTCCTCTCTACACCACAACACCTCAACAGAGCAATCCTTCCCATTGCCTTCAACGTCTCTTTCAAGGTGGAACTGTCTTCCCTGGGCAATGAGAGCACAGGGTCTGCGGAGAAGGGGCAGGAGGGTCCTTTCTTCCTAAATCCAGCTCCTAACAAAAACCCTGCATGCACAAGCACACGATTAATTGGTAAGGAAACCTGAAAATAAATTATTGCTCCCAGGTGCTGGCCCCAGTGCATGTTAGAGCAGCTAGAACAAGGCAGGGGTTGTGCAGCCCCTCCTCGCCTCGTGGCTGGATGCTCTCTCACACACCGAGAGGATTTCCTAAGCCAAAAGCACAGAATCAGGCAGACACCAGGCCCTGCACTGGGTCAGGATGCTCACATCAGGACTCAGCTTCATGGCCTGTCACTGCCAGGCACGGTAACCTGGAGAGCATCCCTTTTCTCTCTGAAGGTGCTTTGGTGCAGGGACAATTTCTTACCACGTTTACCCTGCGCTAAGGAACTTCCCGACACAATACAAACAGTACCGATGGTGTCCTGATGCTGCACACCTAAATCAACGAGGTTCGGAGAGAGAAACTTGAAAGCCAGTTTAACCTGAGCACCAGGTGAATTTTAAAAGCCTCCTGGTGCAGTAGCTGTCTGGCTCTGCTGCCAAAACTACAGCAATAAGGTGCGGGAACAGCGGAACGGATCCGAAGTTTAATTTTACAGAGCACCTACACGGTTGATATTTTCATCTCCTTTCTCATCTTAATACACATTTATTTTCTGAAGGCAGACCGAGGCGTTAACATAAAACCACTGAAGCCTCCCGTGCCCAGACACCCAGGTGCGCCGGGGCTTCGACAGCTCTATGCAAATCCCCCATTAAGGGCCATGCTGAAATTCCCCACGGTCAGCAGTAATACTTTATATGTATTCAAGAGCAGCGCGGAGCTCAGAGAAAATAAACACGCTGAAAAAGCCTTCAGCTGGCCAAAGAGAGGTGAGGATTCAGCAGGAATATTTATTTTACTCTGGAAGCAGCAGAACTTCCATCAGCGCCTATCTGCGGATGCTGCAAAAAAAGCCTTTTGCGTGAAGCTGGGGCTGAGGGACACGCAGAGAGCTTCTGCTCAATTAGAAAACAAAATTGAGATTTGCTCAGCAGGTAGGGGAGAAAAATGCCAGAAGAAATGATGTTTTACAGAAGGGTCGAATGGTGGTTTTGTTCTTGGTTTTTCCTCTTGGGTCATGCAGGGTAGGACAGCCCAGTTCTCACTGCCCAATTTCGGGGCTGGGTTCAAAGCCAGGATGAGTTAAGGGAAGGGAGAAGGGTGGTGAGTGGGAAACACCACCACCAATAACCTTATCCCAGCAGTCAGACTCCTTCAGGCTCTCACCAGGGACAATTAATGGTCTGATTAATTTGCACTGTGGTCCCCCAGCTCCCTCTGGACCAGGGGGCTGCCTCACCAGCCCGAGCTAGCCCCAGGGTCCAGCTGGATGCCAGCGTGGGGGGCTATGGGGCCAACCCAAGTCAGGCAGCAAAAACGGGGTTGAATGGCCTGGCCTGATTATTTTAATTTTTTTTTAACCCCACAAGGATCCCCCTTGGCTGCTGCACAGGGGTGGAGAGACCTGGATCTGGGTCTCCACATCCCCCTCTGCCAAGTGCCATGGCATCACCGCCCACTGCAGGAAATACAGAGGGCTCCATCCCGCTGCACCTTCTCTAGCTATTAATTTTTAAAGAATAAATAAAGAGAGGATGGAGGAAGAAATACTCTTTGCTCAAGAGTCTCGCTCTTCTTTTAAAAAGCGCTGAAAGTGGCTGAAAGCCTCCGCAGCAGCCCCGTAGTTCCCAGGCACTCTTTTATAACCGCACTCTGGGGCTGTTTATTTTTTCCCCCTCCTCCTTTAGGGTCTTCCCCTGCTGCTTGATTTAAATCCTCCTGACGTTTCACCTATGGAGAGCCCCGTCCTCAGCTGTACAAGCTACCGTCTGCCTTCTGCTCTCTCGCTGCTGCCGAGAAAGGCCACCCTGTGCTCCGAGCCGGGGGAGGATTTCGCCTTGACATCCTTAATTGCAAAACCACAGCTTGTACCTCCGCCCTCTCCCCCAAATTAAAACCTGTAGCTTTGTCACCACCAGCCTCCTTCAGCTGTGCTGCCAGTTTTCATTTGCAAAAAGGGGTCCTACACCCACCCCCCCCAAAAAAAAGGAAAACAACAACAATGCTGCAAATTAAACATTTACAGAGCGCTAATGCTCTGTAGCAGAGGCATCCTCCGCACGAGTGAAGCGGACCAGAAAAGATGCTCAGAGCATCACGTTTGGCACAGCCACAGCTGCACCGTGTGCCTCTGCAGCTCCGGCATTCAAGGCTGGGGTGATTTCACGGGCAGCAGTTTAAGTTGACATCTACTTTCCTCTTGACTGTTTGGAAGTGCTACAACATGCAATCCAAACGCCATTTCAGGCGCACAGAGACCTAAGTGGCTCGGTATGTGCAAACAGCTCTCGTGCCAAAAGAGGAGGGGTGGGGGGAGGGAAAAAAAAATTGCAGTTCCTCAACCCCATTGTTTTCAGGCTCGGTAATAAGCTGCCATTTTCATAAGATTATCCTCAAGTGGCACGAGCTGAGGCAGTTGCTGAAGCGAGACTATGAGAGCACATCTCCAACGAGGGGCTCTGGCAGCCCCGTCACCACCAGCCCTACCTGTCCTAGCAGCTGCCAGCCTTTGCTGGGCCAGGGAGCTCTCCAAGGCACAGGGGAATGGAGATTTGGGAGAAAAAGGCTCATTTTTCCTCCAGCTGCTGGGGCCAGGACAAGAGCAAGCAGGAGTGTCTGGGCAGACAGACGCAGCTGGATGCATGCAGGGAGCGCCTCTCATTTCAGACCTGTCAAAGGAAATTTTACCCTGCACCCAGACTTCTTTAGGGACAAAAATAAATAAGAGTGTCCCACATCTGATTGTCCTTTCAAGCTGCACATCCTGTAGGTTACGAGCCATAACTACCATGGAAAGCTACATATAAATGTAGTCCGTGCTTATTTGGTGCTCTCAGCACGACCTGGCTTTGCAGGACCACCCCAAATCCTGCTCCCACTTTGGATGTCCCCTCCCAGCTCCTCCTGTCCCCAGACCAGGTTCTCTGTGTTAATGCACAGCTGGGCAGAGTGGTAAGGGTTGAGAGAAATGGTTAATATTAGCAACGTGCTTGGCAGAGGCAGAGCACTAGATGAGCACCAGGTACTAGGCACATTACCTTTTGTAATCATCGCTTTATTAACATACAACAATCTTATTAAATCTAATCTAAGTGCTTATTTGGCAGGTTCAATAGAAAAGCCTTAATTGAGCCGCTTTTAAATATAGCAACAACTGCTTACTCTGCTTTCTAAGAAGGTGTGAGCTTTCCTGGCGACACCTGCACGCAGCTGACAGCTTGTTAGCCAAGAAGGATGCTGCTAAGGGGGGATTTTTGCTGATTTGGACTTTTCCTGGGGCTCCATTTATTTGGGGACCGAGGATGAGTGGCTAACATCAGTCACCCAAGGAGGGCTCCCTCCACAGCCCTGGGGGTCCGTCCGTCTGTCCCAGCCCGTGCTTCATTACCAAGAGTCCAAAATCAGGCAGGAAGCATCACTTGTGTAACGAGCAGCCCCGTTCTGTGCTTAAATAAAGCTTCCTCATCTGCTGGCAGAGGCTCTGATGGCGCGGGCTGGAGCCCTTTCAGCAGCCCCAGCTGCAGCAGTAAATGGGCAGCTCTGTGGCCGGGCAGGATGAATGCCTCGCTTGTCCCCTCGGCGCACACCACGGCTTCACCTGGCCCGCGAGGGGCTTCTTCCGACCAGCCGGCCCCTCACAGAAAGGGTCTCTTTTAACGGGCCTGGGACTGAGCTAAATATCCTGAGCTGTCCTTGAAGGATGGCACCGGAGAGGAAAGGAAATTTAAATAACTGGCCCCGAAGCCAAATCTCGCCAGCTGGAAGCCTCTCTGCCTGCACGCACCACGCAGGAGGCTAAGTTTTAACAAGGAGACAGAGCCACCCAGTTCCTGCCTGTGGTTTGGGTGCCAGAAAGGCTCCGTCCCCCTGGCCCAGCTGGTCCCCGAGGGCTGTGACACCGTAGAGCCCTGTCCTGCTGTCACCACAGTGAGGAAGAGGATGCTCGTGGAGGAGGAAGGGCTCTCCGCTCACCTTGATGCGTGTGCCGTGCAGGCTGGCGGCTCCCTCGCAGCTGCTGATCTTCTCTCCGCAGGTCCACCTCTGGTTCAGCAGCTCGCCCCGAAACTCATTTTCTAGGGAGGGGGAGAGGAACACGGGGTCAGGAGGTGAAGTCAGCCCGGCACCGCTTTGGCAGCATCAGCCAGAGGTGAAAATGCCATTTTTATTTCCTGCTTTATTTAAACGGGCACTTAAACCATGCTGGGGGTCTCCATGCCCTGAGCAGGACCCCTTGGTGACACTCCAGGACCACGAGTCCTGACCATGAAGACTTTGCAGTTGGGGTAAAAGAAGGCTCAGAGACCTGACGGGCTCCCATGCAGCAGCCAAGCTGCAGAAGCACCCATGGGTGCCCTCAGCCTTTTGCAGGCTCTGCACAATGCTGCTCATTTTGGTCTTTTGATGGAAAAACCAACAAGATCAGTGACTGCAGCCTGCAGGTTGCCCACGGTGGCCACCAGCAGCAGCCCAGGAGCCTCGTGGTGCCTGTGGCAACCAGCAAAACCTCTCCACATGCTCTACCCTCACACTTCCTTTTCTTCTCTTTCCAGAGATAAAGTTATTTTTTATTCTTTTCCAGAAATTTTACACATCCAAGGCAGCAGATGGGACCCACTGCTGGGCATCGCTGGGAGCCGAGCAGGGTCCCTGCTCCTGGTGCAGTTTTCCATGACAACTCTGGGCACCACCAGCTTTTTGGGAGCAGTGCACTGCAGTGATTCATGGTGAAGATGCAAAATGAGGATATTCAGGTTACAGCTCCTGGAGGCAGAGCAAGGGAAAGCCCTAGGAAGCACGCACTTTACAAGCTGATGCTTGGCACTCTCCCTTCCTCTTACACAACTTCAAACACATCCGAGGGGCAGGCACCAGCCCTGCTGCAGCAGCAGGAGCTGCGCTGTGGGTCTTCCCCTCCTGTTTGCGGTAATGAGATGAAAAATGTTCGCCCCCAGACTCCAGGTCCCCAGGGTCAGAGCTCACCTTGGCAAGCCAGGGTTGCTTTGGGTGCCGCCGCCACCAGCCTTCCCCTTCAATCTTTAATTGCGGCTCCCTGTGGCATTGAGCAGTGAATAATTTACTGCCTCTTCTCCAAGCCTCGCTCCATTCATCTTCCAGCAGCAAGGCGAGGGGAAGGAGAGCATCCCCCAGCAGGAGGGAGCTGGGGAAGCGCATCCATCGCAGGTGCTAACAGCCTGCAGAAGAGCCCAGGGCAGCTCTGGGCTCCCTGCGTGATGCCGGAGCAGGCTCCCATGCTTCCTCGATGTGTCTATTATTTGGGTGATCTCTAAGCGAAAGCAGGCAGAAGGCTAACAGGCACTGAAGGAAACCTGAGACGGGCTTTCAGAAACGGATAAGGATCACGGGTAACTTGCTGAGCGTGCAGGACGCCAGCTGAGTGACTTCAGAGCTGCTCTGCCACCGAGCAGCTTTTAGGAGAACGCACAACAAATACCAAGGGAAATACCCAGCCCTGCCTGTGCCTGTTCTTTATCTACAAGATATTAAGGAACAAGCACATCCCACGGTGCTCTTGCAAGGATGAGCACGTTGAAAGGCTGGGATAATTCAATCCCGCAGTGACACACAGCCCAAGGTAGCGCCCGGCACCGATGACTGTGAAAGTCACCTTCATGCATTTGTTGTGAAATTGTTCTGAAGCCAGCAGAGAAGTTTAGGGGGGCTTTTCTAGGCTTCACGGGAAAAAAAATCTGTGTTGGAGACTCTGCTCTAAATCCTGTCTAAAGCACTGTGTCCAGCCTGGATCCCCAAGAAAGGCACAGGGCTTGGACACAAGATCCAGGAGCTGCTGAAACATTATTTTCCTTGAGAGAAGCTCCAAGGAAAGGAAGTGGGGAGGCACAGATGGCCAGGCAGATGATAAAAAATGAAACATAATGTGGGAGAGAAACTAAAAACGGGACAGAGGAAAGGAGAACGGGGGTGAGGGCATCAAGTGATAATAATAAAAGATGTTTCTAAAGCACTTACATGGGACATTATGGCCTGACTGCTTGTCTGAAGGGAAACATTTCCCTAAGTAGGAGGCTAAGAATGAGCCCTGGAGCTGTCGGGATAAACGTAGACCAAGGTGCCAGCTATATTTCCCATCACATCCCGTGCCTTTGGACCTAGGGTAAAGAGGAGGGGATGGGGCCAGGCTCTCCCCACCAGCTCAGCACCCTCCAGCCACTGCTCCCAGCCCGGAGCTGCCGTGGCCATCTGAGCCGTCACCACCAGAATCAGATTTCCTCTCCTCTGTGCTGCTTAAATGCATCTCTCCGGTCTCCAGAGGGGATCAGCTTGCACGTGCTGGCTGTGCCCTTTCCCCTCGCCTCCAGACCTGGATTCAGCAGAAAGGCAGCACGTTTATGTGAAGGACACTCCTGTTAACCCTGCCCGGACCACCCAAGCTGAGATGTGGGATATTGCCTTCAATGACAGATTTTGTGCACGGGAAGCAGATCCCTGAGGGAACCGGCCCTTCTGAGCTCCCCTCCTGGGAAAAAACGTTTCCCTTGAAAAGCAGCCCTAGATGCTCAGCCTGTCCGGGAGGTCACAGCCTGATGCTCACATCAAGCCTGATGCTTACCCAAGGAGGTAACCAGCCTTCCTCCACTGCACCCATCCTCTGTGCCCACTGTCTGGGTCACTCATTAAAAAGATCATGTTTTCCCATCAACATTTATGTCAGTCCATCACCAAAGCATCACCGTGTCCTCTTCTGAAAGAGCTTTTTCCCAAGCCTTGAATCTGTTTGTCCCCTCCTCTCCTTCAGAGATAACTGCCGAGGAAGGGCGGTTGTGAACCGAAGCACTGCAAAATGTGCAAAACCATGACATGAAAGAGCAAGGTCTCTGAAACCTCTGGTCACCCTCATCAAGTCCAGAAAGGAAAATCTGGGAACTTTGGAAGGAGACCGCACGCAAGGCAGAAGGTGGATCAGACTTTGGAGTATTTCACTTTCCAAGGAGAGAAAGCATTGATTTTCCAGGAAAAAAAATAAAAATAAAAAATAATAATAAGCCCTCCAAGGGACAGCACATATTTCCCTCAAAATTAAGCCCATACAAAACTCGGGAGTGCAGAAGGTGAGCAGAAAACAAGGTGGCCGTGGAGGGAGGCTGCTGGGAGGCAGCACAGGGCAGCCCCCTCGCAGGCAGAGCAGCACGGCCGTGCCTCCGGAGCTGCCCCTGCACGGGGTTACAGCTGCTCCGGCAAAGCGACGGGGTGAGAGACGGGGCTCTCGGAGAACAGATGGGGGAAAGGCTTCGTTTCCTCATAGATGCATCGCCGCATATTTTAACCGAAAGACCAGAAGAAAAACATATCAATCTTCATTTGCTCCCCCAAGTGCGAGGAAAGAAAGAGGAAGAGGGGGAGATTTTTCTTCATCTTTGTTCGGGCACATTTTTCACGGGCAAGGTGAGCGCCGTGTTCACAAGGGACCCTGAGCTGGGTCCTTCAGCCCAGGTGCTCTGCATCCTGCTAAATGACACGGGCTCGCTCCTTGGGACAAATACAACAGCGGCACCAAGGGTGTATTTTGGACCCCGTCTTTCACATGAATAAAAAAAGTCCCAGGTCCAAATTTTGCATCATTTCTGTGCCTCCACACCTCTTGGTGGCTCACAGGGGTAACACTTCGCAGCGCATTGACCACAATCACTGCTCTCTGCACCCAAACTCCTCAAGGCAACAGGCACCTTTCCCTGCCAGCCAGAGGGGGAGCAAACCCCTGCACTGAGCTGCAGCTTGCACGTGCCATTGTAGAAGGGAAACGCACGGTCTCAGCCACATACTGAAAGACTTTGGCTCTTTTGCCAGGTTTACAAGGAAATACGGGAGTTTTCCACCTCGTCATTAGGTCCCTGAATGCCTCCGCAGGTTCCTTTGCAGCTACACTGAGGAACAGCGATGGCATGGGGTGGAAAAACTCTGTGGAGGTGGCTGAACACACAATCTGCTGCTTTTGCTGCCACTACACACCCGCACACCAACGCTTGCACCCGACAGCACAGAATAAAGGCAGGGAGCTCTCAGCAGCCCCTCTGATAGCCCTCGGGGCAAACAGCCTGGTGCAGGGCTGCATTTGCCTTGGGAAAACCCTTCAGTTACTAATTGTGCTGCCCAAGATCTCCACGAGAAGTGACGAATGCCCTCTCACAGCACAGAAGCACTGTCTACTCCATACGATGATCACTGTTTACTGCAGCGCAGCCACGTTCAGCGCTCCAAATTTAGCTTCCCAAACATGCATTTAATTCAAGATTTAATACCGGATGTTAATTGTATATTGCACAGTAAATGACTGATCGTTAAAACATATTAATTGGGGCTTAACAGCTGTATAATAGATATTACATCCCGCACTTATCAGCAAATATGATTTAATAATCAATTAGACTGAATGTATGGATGGGAGATGGAGCAGGGCCGGCCAGATTGCAGGTTGGTCTGTGTTGCTCAGTGGTTGACCTAAAGATACTTTTATTTAGCAGGTTGGGAAAGGAGCTCAGCAATTGCCAAGCAGATGTTGAGCTTGGATGCTGGGAGATGGGGAGCTTCCCCGGACAAACCCCAAAGAGTTTATTATCTCTGCGAAAGGACAGATGTAGGATCCACAGACAGTTCCTTCTTATAAAGCTGCAGGGAGCTGGCCCCACCACTACACCAGCAGGAAAGTGGGGAACTGGTGAGCAGGGAGCAAATGCCAAGAGATGCTCGTCCTCCCCCGGCACCTGGAGGCTGCTGCGTGCCAGAACCACAGCAGCCCCGTGCTTCTGATTGTGGCTCTTATTTAAAGCAGGCTGGCAAACATTAGCGCCTTTGATGAGGGATACAAATGGCTCCTACACCCTGGGCTGGTCTCCAGGGCAGCTCACCCACATCTTGGTCTCCTGCTCAGCCACACTGGGCTGGGTGATGCCTCACTGCTCACCCCAGCCATGCGGAGCCCCAGCAGCCCACTGGATGCATGAATTTTTGGTCCCTCTGCCCCAGCAGGCAGGCAGCATTGGCTTAATGCACTCTGCTACCAAACCACACGTTGTAGCATCAAAGGTTACAAAATCCACGATGCACACTGACCTTTTCCATTACACAAAGGAAAAGAAAGGTTTGGATTTTAGTAGGATCAAGTCTTTCTGGTGCTCTCACTGCCGAACCGATGCTTGCAGCACAGCACGTGTGACCAACCAGCTCAGCACCAGTGGGGCTCGGAGGTGTCTGGTGCTGCCACCCTCCCTCCAGCTCTGCCTGATGCAGTGCCGGGGGCCACCCAGCAGCACCCTGCCTGGGATCCCTTCTCCAGGACCACACAAAGCCCAGGAGGCTCCTGTCCATCCATCCACCACCCCCCTGCCATCTCACCACCCCCAGACCCAGCAGCTCTGCGCACCGAGCACCAGGACCCACCTTTGGCCTCACCCTGAGCTGCAGGGGCTGAAGCTCTCAGCACACCTCCAACGCAAAGAAAGCAAATGAGGCCACAGCCTCTCCTCATTAAGAGCAATATTCATGCTCCAGTGTTCACAGCCAGTTAATAAGGCTTTTTGTTGGAGCCTTTTTTATTTTCCTTTTCCCGCTGGCTGGCAGAAGGACGGCACACGGTGCTGCAGAAGGTGTAGGGGCTTTTTGCCTTCCATCCTTGCATCACTGTGAACTCTTCAAGAGAAGGAATGCTGCATGCCCACAGTAACATCACTATTTGAGCACTGTTCATTAAATATATGGATCAAAAAGAATAGAAAGAGTGAACATTCCTCAGCGTCCCATCCATCCCCAGCTCCTTGGCTTGCTGCTGTTAATACGAGGCACGCTGAGCGTGGTGAGCAAGGCCACCACAACAGCAAAAGCAAAGTGGTGAGATCCTCCATGAGGACCCCTTTGAGGTTCCCAAGGGCCAGGGCAACAGCAGGGCTTGGAAAAGCAGATGCTGACCCCACCGAGATGAGAGCTAGGTCTGAAGGACGGGCATCTCCCTCCTGCCCTCACCTTTCCAGCCCTTACAGGTTGCCCAAAGAGCGAATTTTCCTGCTGCTGTCTCAGGAGCTGCACCTTCCGTGCTGAACATACCTGAGCCTGGACAAAAACCAAGCAAGCCCTGGCTTCTCCTTTCCAAATTGGGAGTGCCAGGGCCCTCCTCTGCCACACTCTTCCACAACAGGACCACTCCTGCATCCCTTTGTGCACAGAGGCAGCCGTGCTCAGACGTGCGCTCGTGCCCAATGCATGTGCAAACGGGCGTGTAACACGTCAGGCATGCAGAGCGCATCTCCGAGAAGCAAGGCACAGGATGCCGCTCCTTTCTTCTTGCACATTTTCCTCATTATTTTGTTCTAATTTGGCTTTCCCGGTACCTTCTCTATTCAATAAAAGCCAAATGCAAACTGCGTCCCTTAATCGCCGAAACAGCAGCTCACTGCTGAGAAAATAATATAGATGTAACTTCCAGCACCACACACTTTCTTTTCCATTTATATGCAAATGTCGACCTTTCACCCAAGCTGTCTCAAAGAAGTATTTCCTTAAAAATGCAAATAGCATGTTGCAGACAGTTACTCTGGCTGAGTCTTTCTTATATTATTATTATTATTTCTTTTAACCTTACCAGTGCTGTGAAAAATAACTGCTAAACTGCACCCCGGTAATAATTACTTTTCATACCAAATCGAAAGCTTCCATGGAGCCGATGTGTCGAAACACCAGCAGGAGAATTCACCACAGATGGATTTTTAGAGATGATTTTGGATAAGTGTGTCTTGGGTCAGGGGAAAGAAAGCAGCTCCGAGTCGAGCCGCTGCTGAAACAAATGAACTGATGGCTCGGGGTGAAGCCACAAAAGTGTTTTCTGTGTCGTAAAACCTTGTGCACGTGGAAAAGAGGTGCAGCACTAGGGCTGCTGGGGATGAGGAGTAGAGGGAGGGGTGGCTAAGGAAAGAGGTGGTGGGGAAGCAGGTCACAACGAGGTGATGGAGAGGAGCAAACCGTATGGGGGGATTTCAGCTCCAAGACCCACCTCGTTCGCTCCTCAAGGGGTAAAGGGGGGCATCAGTGATTGCTGGAGCCAGATCCTTCCCTCTCGCATAGCAGTGCTGTGCCTGCATGGGGAGGGTCTCCCGGTGTGGGTGGATGGACGGCAAACAGATCGAGCTGGGTGCACTGAGACAGCTCAGGTATTCACAGCACCCCTTGTCCGAGCTGCTCCATCACCAGTTTGGATATCAAGAGAGAAGAGGAGCGAACCTGAGCACTGTGCTTGCACGGTGGGGGAAGCCAAATGTTTAAATCAAAGGTAACAAATGGGGGTCTTTGCGTGAAGAAATAGCAAGTGAGGAAAAACTAACTCCAGACAGCCTTCCTGGGGCAGGCTGAAGCATCATTTAGGTCTGTTAGATCTGTGGTTTTTTTTTTTGGAACAGCAAACATGGATTCCCCCAGCATGTAGGGAAAGAGCTGAAGAAACTGCTGGGGTACAAACTGATCTTTCCTCCGTCATCTGCCAGCTATAGATTTGTCTGTCAATGACTCTTGTTCCTTCCGGGCTCCAAACTTCCAGAAATACCCCAGCGAATTTGTCACAGCCCACGTGAATCTGAATCTGCCTGGGGAGCTTACCCTTGGGCCCCCCGGGTTCGTAACAAAAACACAAAACTGGAAGAAAAAAAAAAAAAAAGAAAAAGAAAAAAGGAAATAATTTTGCTGCTGCCTGAATGTGGCTCACTGCTGGTGACCAAACCGGGCACAGAGGTGTCCGAGGGACAGAGCCCTCCTGTCCCCAGCACAGGACCAGGTCCTGCTACTGGTGTTTGCTGGAGCAGCCCCTTTTCTGCACTGGGGGGGGGTCTGCAGCAGGCAGCAGCAGGTCAGGCACCGGAGGAGAGGCTGCCTGGAGGAGCCGGGGAAGATGCTGGCAGCGCTGTGACGCACGGCTAGATGACTAAGTGGGCTACTTCCCAGCTGCCAGCTTGTCTTTGCGATATTAAGCCTTTCCTCTCGGCTGTCTTATAAGAAGTGAAAACTTGACACGTAAGCGTGTGTCAGGCGGAGTCCAACAGACAGCAGCAATAAGGCAGGAGCGGAGGTGAGCTCATCGTGCGCCTACAGCTCCCCTGGGGAAGCGGCAGCGCCGCGCTCGCACCGGGGTCGTCCCCACGCTGCCCACCACGAGCCAGGACCCTCTCTGCTGGGATCGTGCCACGGCCTGCCAGGACAGTCGCCTGCTGAGCTCCACTCGCTCGCAAGGAATCATCAGATACGCTGAGTTTATAGCCCTGCTGGCAGCGCTCTTCGCGCTCCTGCAGCCCCGTGTAATTGGGATTAAATGGAGGCGAGTGGCACCTCTCCGCCTGGCCCATGGGAGCCAGGGCTTGCTTGTGAATAAGAAGCAGGGACAATGTCATGCCCGGGGAGGAGGATGGGGCAGCGGCTGCGTGCCTATCTGCACATCATCCATCCCCACATCCAGCCTCTGGCATGGGCTGAGCCCCCTTCAATGCGCCTCTTAGCCACAAAGCTGAGCCCCAGCCCGAGGTCTGAGCCCAGCGCATGGGAAACGCTGCAGGATGGGGGGTACAGACCCAAATCCCAAGGCTCAGACACAGGCAGGGTTTAGCTCACACCCTGCCAAGCCTCCTTCTCCCCCCTGCCCTCCCCTCGCTCCTGCTGTCACCCAGCACCCCCATGGCACCGCAGCACCCTGCCCATGGCCAGGGGCCTCTCCTCTGCAGAGGAAAGCCACAAGTTTCCAGGGGATGTGTGAGAGGAGATGACAACCCCGTGCTCTGCTGCGATGCTGCAGGCAAAGTTAACTGTTTTGACTGTCTTTTTCCTTTCTGAAGCAACAACATGGCTCCCAGGCACCTTTTTTTTCCCTTTTTTTTTTTTTTTTTTGAACCAGCAGCTCCCTCCAGAAGGCCATTCATCCTCTCCTGTCACTTGTGTACTTGCAGAGAGCATTTCTCTGGGCAAAAGCAGCTACTTGCTCGCTGACTAATTACATCAAAATATTGAGGGCAACAAACAAACCTTTAGCTCCACTTGCCAGGAGCTTGCTAGACGCAGAGCTTGAGGATTACAGAGGAGAAACGTGTGCATCAGCAGCTGGGGCTCACGGCCACGGCTCCTTGCAGAGGCACAAACTTTTCATCCTTGCTGCTTGAGCTGGGCCAACTTTGGAGGCACAGACACTGATACAAGTGACTAAAAGGCCAGGTTTGGCCCCAAGCACCCAGCTGCCAAACAGACATTGGCCTCCACCCCCTGTGCTGCCTTCCCCTGGCTGGGAAGGCTCCAGCCCCAAAACACCGACACCAGGTGGGTTGATCCCAGCCAGCTGCTGGGGGGTTAATCCACACCTCGTAGCCGTTTCCACGTGCAGATAACTCAGTACTCATCACCAAACTTAACCAGCCACACTTGGGGATCCCAGGGACAAGCACAAGGCAGAATTACTCAGCACCAAATTGTCAGGTTTGTGGGATTGTTTAAAAAAAAAATAAATGCGAAAGCGTTCAGAGTGTCACCTACAGGTTTTGCCTCCGTTTTTAAATACCGTGTGCATGAAAGCTCCCCCAGAGCCATCTCTTGTACCTTATAATAATATTCACCAGGGGATCCTCCTAATGCAGGGTTTAATTCATTGCTGTTGAATCCACCTGACTGCCACGCTTGCAGAGAGCATTCAGGTAAACACGCCCGCGAGCTGCGGCTCAAGGAGACGATTACAGCCCTCTGTCCCGTCCTCCACGCTGAGCAAAAAGGTCTGAGCGTGCCACCAAGGGGGGAGAGGCTTCTTCAGAAGAGGCTTGACTTGCAGATGCTGGCCTAGGGAAAGCCGCACGCGTGCCAAATGGTCTCAAGCGAAGGCACGAAGCAGAAGAAACCCGAGTCCCCGCTGCAGTTTATATTTAATTAGAGCAGAGGCAGCTTATGCAGCAGTTTCGGAAGCATATTGTCTTACAGCATATTGGGTATTTGTATCTTAACAGCTCGACATCGATTTCTTTTATGTGAAGGAAGAGAGGGAAGAGAACCGTGTGCCCTAAGTTGTGTTAGTTCCAAAGAGACTCCTGTACCACTTGGACTAATGTTTAGCGTAATCAAAGGCGTGAACTCATGTATTATGGATGGGAACGAGAGTTTTCAGTCTTCTGCAAAAAGGAATCTCCAACGTTTGGTATTTTGTTAGCATGCTGGCACCATATGGCTCTCCCCTGCTGATATTCTTTCACACCAGAACTTTATGTTCAGATGCTTTAGTTAATATTTTACCCAGCAAGCATAAACAAGATGCAAAGATTGCAGGCGACAGCAACCTTCTCCTAAACCATATACCCGCGTTAATAGCGGAGGGTTCTTTCAGCAGGTCGTTTACCGAACACACGCCTGGCTTTTTTCCCCCCCTCCTTTAAGGGTCCATTTACTTTAACTGCATTAGCATCAAGCAGAACACCAGCAGCAAACCCAGGGAGGACATTTGCACTCCCTTCCTGCTCACTTTCCTGGCAGCCCCATGCTGCCACCACCCCAAAATACAACCCCACAGGGCAAGGTACGAGGAGCTGACTGCTGGTGCAGGGCTTTTTTATGGGGTGGTCCATCCTGCCCACCCCACAAATACAGCAAGGGGATGCTGGAGCACCAGGCACAGATCCAGCAGCCCGGCAAAGCTGGCAGCCCATGGGGAGAGCTGCCTCAAACACCAACGTGCTGAAGCACCAGGCAAAGCCAGCAACACCACATCCAACCTCGCTGCCTTCCCACCCACCCTGCCCCAAGTTGGGCACAGAACCACTCTGCAAGGCTGCAGCTTAGACATTTGGCTCTAAAAACAGCATTTAGGTCCCCCATTCCCCCCCCTCCCCCAAATATTCTTATTATTCTTTAATATTCTTAAAACAAATAGGACCCAACAGATGTCTTTCAGCCTGCACTCTTATTAATGAGAATATTGTAAGAATGGAAATCAGGTCACAAATGTTTAATACTTCGTTTAAAAAGTCTTCAGCTTCTTTAAAGAGTTCCACTAATCCCAACATGACAGATGTACAAGGCAGTTTTGCTTGGGGCAGATTAAAGTTCTCGCTCTGATTTGCTCTTTCATTTGGTCTGATTAAAATAACACTGCAATTTTTTTAATGTGCTGACTTCAAAATAAAAAAAAAAAAAAAGGAAGAATAAAAAGAATAAAAAAGTGACCAGTAAAGGCCAGCATGATCACAATAAAAGCAAGTTTATTGTTGTCGAGATAAAAAAGCGAGACAAAAGGAACTGAGGGACAGCCAGCCCGTACCCAGGTTAGCATTAAAGCTCCACGTTAAAGATGAAAGGGGAACCTTTCCAAACTATGTTTTTTTCCATTTGAAAGTGTTTATTAATCTATTCTTTCTGAAGCAAAAAGTTCAATGAAAGGCAGATCAAAAGTATTTTAAATCAGGTGAAAATTGTATTTTATTTTAAACTAAGCCAAAATGAAAAGCAGATATTGCGGAGCGTGTCACCGCATTACGGCCGGTCAGAGGAGGCGATCTCTGCCACCCTCCCCTCAATAAAATTGTGCTGGAAATTTTCTGTATCCTTTCTTGACATCTTTTTGCACCAGACCAGCTTCCAGACTCTTTCACAGCTACCTGCATTTCCTTGCTGCTATAAAACACACTGGGCAGCCCAGAAGAGGGGCTGGCAGGGGGCTGAGCCCCATCACGTTCCCAGCCTCTCTTTTCCCCCATGGCCTCCACAGAGCTGTGTGTGCCGGGGGTCTGCCCAATTTCCTGACCCCTCCACACCCCTGGAATGTGGACAGGGGCATTTCTGAAGCTGTTATCTGAAACACAGACCCATAAGTGGTAAACCACAGGATGCCCAGATTAAAGGGTCCCAGATTTCACTCTCACATCCCAGCCAGTTGGCCTGGGCCTTCCTGGCCCCAAATCCTCCTCTGCCTCAACGTCCCCACTGCAAAACCACAGCAAGACCTCACAGAAGCGTTGCAGGGATGAGTAACCTCCACGCTAGGCTTGTGTTGTGTATTCAGCCACTTTTCCTTACAACTCCAGCGTGTGCCATCCATAAGCGTCCACAAAAAAATTCCGCAAAGTGTTCCAGATTTCCCAAGAACGACCCCGTTCGGGTTTTTTTTTGATGCTTACAGTCTTTGCGCATGAATATTTAGCACGTGTCCATGCTACCAAGGTGTCCCCTCCCCAGCTGGTGGTGGGGCAGGAGCAGCCCCCCCCCCCAGCACACACCACAGTCACAGCAGCTCTGGGATCCCCTCCTGGGGGACACCAGGCAGGGAAAACCCAGCAGACCTGCACGGGGAGGACACCCCTGGAACATGCCCTTTGCATTTAGTGTCCCAGTCCTGTCCCCAAGGGCCAAGCCACCGCGCAGCAGCTCCCAGCGAGCAGCTCGCGAGCTCTGCAAGAGCAAACGCTGCGCTTTCAGAAATTATCAGAGCAGCCTACCGAGAGGGGAAGCTTGTTTCCTCTGAGCGTACACACACACGGAGCTCTTCTCTCCTCGGCTAAAATAACCGGGGGGACTGAAGGGTGACAGATTTCCTCCCACCTCTGTTTGAAGCCGGAGGGATGCCACAGCCCTGCTCTTTGGTATTACTCATGACCTGCTTCCCAGATCGGGAGCCTCGTGTGAATTCATTTCACTAGGAGCAAGGTGGTTTGGGGCATCTCACCTCCCCCCCAAAAACTTCACAGCACACGCTTACTGCCACGCTTCTGTATTCACACCACCATCTGCTAAGGACTAGCTGCTGGATGGAGTTTATTTCGCAGAGGTAAGCATCCTCAGCAGCACCACGGAGTGTTTGAGGTTGTGGGAGGCTTCACACAGCCCCGAGGCTGCCAGCGGTGCCAGCCAGCAAACACCAAGGACCCTGCAGCACGTGCCCATGGACACCAGCACAGATCTGCAGGAGTTCTTTGCAGAACCCAGCAAAAATCAGGAAAAAAAGTGGAAAGAAAAGTGTAAAGAGCGAGGCTTCCTGACAGCAACTTCCACCCTGTCAAAACTCTGGAAGTGTCTGGGAACCGAGGGGATGGGCAGGAGTTAATCGGGGCATCCTTCAGACTGCTGCTGTAGGGCTGCTTCCCCAAATGAGCAATAAACCCAGGGTCTGGGGCCACCTTTTCAGCCCTCCTGGGTGTCAGCACCCCTGCCTGCTCGGCTGAGGGTAAATCAGCATCTGCACGGCACAGAGCTGATGGGGAAGGCGATGGGAGCACTCCCAGCTCTGGAAGTTTGCAGCGTGGATCCTCCACCCTCCGCTCCCACGCAGAAGAAAGGGCAGCAGCGAGAAAGTGACAGGAGACGTCCTTTGTCGTTAAGGGAAGAGCTCAAGCAACTAAGCCGTCCAGTTCGCAGCTGTAAAAATAAGCCCTTGCCACTCACAGGCTGCCACAAGGACACAAAGCCAAGGGGGGAGCGGGTCTTGCCCCCCACTTCACCATCAGCGCTCACATCTGACTTCCCAGCGGTAAGGCGATGCCTCCCCCGGCCTCCCCCCCCCCTTCTTTCCCAGGGCTGATTTCACATCTTCTGGGAAGCCCAGCCCAGCCGAGGCGATTTCCCCTGCACACTCCAGCCTTTACTGTAAGCCAGCCGCTTCCCCCTCGTCCCTCAGCTCTGGGGGGCAGATGCAAGCACCCCCGGCAAAATCAGCACTCCCCAGGACTCAAAAATAGACCATCCCTCGCCAGACCGGGAGCTAGGGACCATTTTGCATCACACCGATCGATTTCTGGGGCTCAGGGAATAAAGTCACCTGCCACTCCCCCCACCCCCCCAAACCCCAAGACAGAAGCAAGTTGGGGTTTGGGGGGAAAAGACGTATTTATATCCCTGAGCCCCTAAAGCTGCGTTGTTCGGCTTGCTCAGGGCGCACTGCTGACTTCTTGGTCGTTGTGCACCCGAAGAGGAGCACGACCCAAGGAGCCCGATTTGATGCGGCGCCCTAAAGCCAAGTTATGGGGGGGTGCGGGGGGGGGCAGTTTAACAATGTCTGCTAAAATGGCAGCTGCTCTGACGCCGCGCTACGTCTTGCAAAGTCAGCCCTGCCCTCCCCATCATCTGACTGCCAGGAACCGGGGCCGGCCCGCTCCCGGCGCCGCCCCCCCCCGCCCCGGGCCGGGGGCAGAACCGGAGCTGCGCACCCCCGGACCCCCTTCCCCGGACCCCCGGTTTCTCGCCGAAGTCCCGTCCCGGCTGGGTTATTTGGCGACCTGATGACTTCCCCCGGCTGGATGTCACCCGGGCTCCCTGCGCCCCCCCAAGCCCAGCCCGGGGCGATTTACCAGCCCAGCTCTTAAAACAGAAGCCCGGGGGGGGGTCCTCGGGGTGTTTGCCCCCTCCCCGGCTCCGTGGGAGACTCTGGGGACAAGGATGAACCCAGAGTGGCAAAGGGAGCGTGGTGGCACCGCTGTCGCCTCCCCCGCCCCACAACAGTAGGGACGGGGAGGGGAAGGGGAGAGGTGTCCCCCCCTCCAGCCCCAAGGGCTTGGCCGGAGGGTAGGGGTCACTGCCACCCCCCCCACCCCAAAGCTACCGAGGTGACACTCCGCAGGGACACTGAGCGCTGCCTGGAGCCCCCCTCCCGCAGCGGGACCCCCTGTAGTAGGGCTGGGGGCTTCGGGCTGCTCGGGGGACAAAACGGCCCAGCCCGGACAGACCTCCCCAGGACCGGACCCCCGGTCAGCCCCCAGCTGCTGCCCACCCCCAGGGCACGGAGACCACCCCCCTCACAGTGCCACCGGTCCGGGATGGAGCCGGACCCACCGCTCCCGAGACCCCAGCCCCAAATTCCACCAGGACACGAGGGGGGCGTCCCCGCTTGCTTTTGGGATCGGGACAAAGTCAACTTTTGGGGAGTTTTTCCTACTCCTCGCGTCCGTGCGGTCGGGATGCCACAGATCGCTAAACCACTTTAAAAAATAATAATAATAATAATAAAAGGGTGGGAGGAGATCCTCGGCCTCCCCGAGGTGGCAGAAAGAGGGGAAGGATGGGGGAAAGAGGGCAGGCAGGGAGAAGGGGAGCCGAAGGGCAGAAGTTGTGCGGGGCGAGCCCGGGGGGGGGCTCCGAGCAGCAGGCGCGGGGCTGAGCTTTGCAACACGCGGCTGCTCCAGCCTGCGCCGCTCGGGAACAATAAACAGGATCATACAAAGAAGTGGAAAGGCGGCATCTTTGCTTCTGGTTTCTATGACAGCATCGGAGACAACCCAACTATAAACTCTAATTCCTAGATTCCTCCCCCCCCCCCCCCCTCGCGCCCCCCTCCCTTTTGTCTGCCATTAATTAAAGTGGCCATATGGAAAAGGCTGATAATAACAGCAGATGAGCCAACGAGAGGGGGGAAAAAGGGAAAGAAAAGAGAAATAACTAAAAGTAGCGGCAGGGCGAGAGATTTACCCGGGGCTTTTTGCACTTGTTTGCAGAGGCTGCTCGGAGCGAGGGGGTTCAACAATAGCGGGGGGGGGAGAAAAGGGGGGGGCAGCGGAGGGGGCTTGCGGCTGCCCCCCACCGTTTTTGGGGTCGCGGGTGCCCTGCCAGAGGCGGCCCGGCAAGGTCTGGGAAGCAAAGGGCAGCTGCCCCCCCCCCAACGCCCCAGCAGCCCGGCTCCGGGGGGGCTGACATTAGGCCGCCCCCCCGTGCCTCCTGGTATGGGGGGTTGATGCCCGCGACTTGCCCCTGGAGTGCGGGAGAGCCTCGGGGGGGTTCGGGACCCTCTTGGGGACACCTCCCCTGGGGGGGGGGGGGTCGGTCCTGCCCGCCGGGGAGCTGCGCCCCAAACTCAGCCTAACTCGCCGGGCTCCATCGCAGCGGCAGCATTTCCCCGGGCACCGAGCCCCTTCCCCCGAATTATCGATAGAACAACATCGCCAGCAGCACCACCAAACTTTGCTGAAATTGATAAAGGGATTAGGCGAGCAAAGCCTCTGCCGAGCTAGCTAAAAATAAGAGCCCGCAGATCTCTGCCACGGTCAGCGCACGGGGAGAAGAAATCCACAAACATGGCACGATTCCCTTGTTCCTCGCTGCTATAAATAGAGAAGTCTCAAGGAGTCGATAGTGGGGGGGGGGGGGAGGAAGGGGAGAAAAAAAAAAATAAAGAAACAAAACCCAAAAGTGCGCTCATGGCAAGAGCGGGGCAGAGGCTGGGGCGTGCGAGCGCAAGCCCCGCACACGGAGCCCCGCTGCTGGCAGCGCTGCCCCCCCCACCCCCCCACCCCAGCCCCGAGGGGTCCCCGGGGTGGGCTGGGGGCCCTGCAGGGCACCGAGGGCTCGGGGGGAGCCCGGAGAGGGATGAGCCGAGCCCGGCCGCGCACCGCGATCAGCACCTCCGAGAGCTCCGCGTCCCGGCGCCCCCGGCGTCTTCTGCTAACACCGCGCTCGCTGCCCTCCGGGTAAACATCCACCGATCCCCCGGTCCGCAAACCCGGCAAGCATCCTCTTCCAGAAAAATTCAGAAAGTTTCCCGGCTGAAAACGATGTCTTGTTTATATATATATTTAAAAAATAAAAAAATCTCCTCCTTCCTCGTCTTATTCAAGCTCTTTTTCAGTCAGAAGCAGAATATGTCCACTAGCGTCTCGCAGCCAGCGAGAGAGCGAGCGAGCAAAGATGGACCTAGGAGCATGATGATCATCATAAAATCCCCTCGGTTCTCCAGTGCAATTTTCAAAACAACAACCCAGCCTTCGTGCTCTAAAGGCGAAACGCCTGCGTCTGTTTACATCAACTGTGTGCTCCGAAAGCCTTTCCCCTCTGTCTCAATCCAAGGGAAGAAAAAAAAAAAAAAAAAAAGAGGAGGAAAAGGAAAAAAAAAAAAAAAAGCCAGCATTATCTGCCTTTGTCAGCGAAAGAACATAATATTGACTTACCTTTCCCCACAGCTATTGTCTGCCCCTTTGCAAAATGACATCACGGAAACCAATCATGAAATTTGCATGGGGGAGGTTGTGGGGGGAGAGTTCTTGGAGGGCAGCCCACTTCCCTACACCAGTAACACGCGTGTAAGACGGGTTGTTGGTTTCAATTAAATATCTGATACTCCTTAGTGTGTGAACTCTTAAGCCTGCTAAAGGCAATGTCTCATTTACTTAATGACCGCTCTCATTAATGGAAATGGCACAGAGGGGGCTTGCTGCGCCTTCCCTTTGTAAATACACTACCCATGAACCCTTGGGGTTGCAATATATCTGTTTACTCTCCGAGGTGAAATAAATTTACAGTATAGCATCAAAAAGAGAGAGAGAGAGAGAGAGATGGAGCTGCTGACTTGAGCGCACGGAGAGTTGGGGCTCTCCCAGCCCCGCCGGCCCCTCTCGCTCCCGCTCCCCCTCGCCGAGAGCCGGCAGAAGGTGAGGGATTTTTGCCCGAGCTGATTCATAATTAATATGCACGAGGCTCGGGGCTCCTTTGATGGCAGCAACACAAAAGGACGGCGAGCTCGACGAGCACCGTGCCGTCCCCCCCGCGCATCCCTCGGCGTGGTACAGCCCAATAATTCCTAATAGCAGCAAGCAGCGAGTGACAGATGCCCTGGGTTAGCACAGCTCCAGCGAAAGTACTTTACAATATTTATTGGTGGTTAGGAAGATGACCTATCACCATAAAGAACAGACTGGGAAATTTATCGCCTCTATGAACCTGGAAGTATTGCATATTAGCTGATATACATATTCAAAAGCGAGCGCTTAAAAGGTGTATAAATATTTTTTTTTTCCTTCCCCTTAAAGAAAATAAATGGCACAAGGTGTTCCCGGCAGACGTCGCCTCACCCCACGAGGGACGGATCCCCGACTCGTTCAGGACTTTGGGACGGGGAGGAGAAGACCGGGAGGATAAGTCCCAAAAGAAAACGGTGGCTGAAAGAGTTCGGGGGGTGTTTTAAGTGAGCAAAGCCCTGTGCTCTGCCCGGCTGCCTGCTTTCCCCCCCCGGGGAGAGCCGCACTTTTCCTTGCGGAGACCCCCGCAGGAGCCCCCCCCGGCAGAGGGGCGCATTAACACTTTGCTGGCAACTTTTTGGAAACGGGGCAGGAGGAGCGGGGGCTCGCCTTCCTACCCAGCACTTTTCCCTGCACCTTCACGCCTCCCCCGACACTGATTTAGACTTTGGTGTTGTACTGAAGATTTCCGAAAAGATGCGGAAGGGAGCCCCAGGCATGGAAAGCCGGGTCCTACCCTCTCCCTGCCCCGCATCGGAGCGGCTCCTGGGGGAACAGAAAGGGAAAAACCTTGGAAAAAGCCCTGGACACTGCTCGGGGACTCAATCTCAGCAGCTCTGCTGGGACCCTTCCAGGCACCGTGGGCTGGAAGGAGCTCAGGATGCAGCCCCGTCCTGCCCACGGATTGTTACAGGGGCATGGCAGGGGGACACTGAGAAAATCCATCGTTTCGGGCGTTTTGTTGAGGAAAGGGTGACAAAAAATAAAAATACTCATTTTAAACTGTCGAGGTAGTCTTGGAAATTCTTGCGATGCTCATTTCCATGGCTCGCAAGCCTGGTGTGCTCCTAACCCGGGAGCATAAAGGAGGTATTCAGCAGAGAGTGCTCCTGAAAAGCCGTTTTCTATCTCCTTTGGACACACCACGAAGACGGGGATATTTTACATCCTAAACCTTTGGCATTCAGAAATTCTATTAAACTCTTATCTGCAGGCAGCAGGCCCGGTGCTACACCGCAGCCCCATTGTTCTGCGCCCGCGATAGAATCAAAGGCAGGGCCGGGAGGGCTCAGCGCCTCTCCCCACAATGCTGCCTGGTGCTCTCCACCGCTATTTCATTTAGACACGCAACGCTAAAACTTGAGAAACAAAAGCATAATAGCCAGGACGGGAGGCAGGAGGGAGGTGCTTTCTTTCTCTTGTGCTCCCACATAAATCTGTGCGTGCACCGCCGCTCGTATACAAATGCGGGTGATGTGCAAGCGTACCTGTGCCTCTGAGCATCAGCACGGAGGTGTTTTATTATTGCTGCTCTTGCATTTATTAGCACGCGGTGCACCCAGGGAGCCCTAAGGCAGCTCGAGCTCGCAGCTTTGATACCTTTTCCTAAGCTCGGGGTTCCCAGAGGCTGGTTGGTTCCCCTTTGTTCCCAAACTCGCCAACTTCACCGTCCTCCAGCCTCAAAACCTCCCCAAAACGGTGCAACCAACCGGCCCCTTACCCCCACCTTCCAGTCGCCACCAAGAGCTCCAGCAAGCAGCGGGACTCCCCAGACCCCCCCGGCACCCCCCAGGCTCCGGGGGCAGCCCTAAGGGGGGGGGGGGGGGGGCTGCAGCCCGGGCCGAGCCGTGCCAGCAGCGGCTCAGCACCACGGCAGCGGACAGCTCCGGCCGCCCCCGTCCGGCTTTTAAGGCATTTTCGCACTTTTTATTTATTTATTTTATTTTTAAGCTCCACAGTCACTTCACAGACGGTTTCAGGCAGCAAGTAATTACCGTGCGCTCCCAGGTCTGAAAGAGCTGCCGCATCCCCGAGGGGAGCCGTGCAGCGGAAAGGTATAAAATAAAAATATTCCAATATTTTCGCCTTTGCAGCGTTGTTTGAGACGGGTACGCTGAGGGCACTGACTGAACGTCGCCTACAGAAATGAATGCCAGAAGGGTTTATTTTTTTTTAAGTGGAGTCCCTTCGCTTCTGTCCCCATGCAGTATTTTTATTTATTTTAACGTCTTTCTATGCTCAGCTTTTCAGATCAGGCGTTTCAAGTTTCAGGTTATTTAAAATAAAACTGCAATTGCTTGTGTAAATACAGACATAAAAAACGCCGTGCTGCAGTTCGCTTGCTTCGCTGAGACTGTTCCGAAGTAATTTAGATCTCAAACTTTATGCATTTGTAATTGGCACCAGCTTCTCCGGTTACCAGCTGGGGGTGAAAGATTTTTTCCTTGTTTCTTTCTGAAAGCTTCTATGCAGATGGGCTGGCTGCCTTAATGCCTCAGACTACAATTAGTGCCGTTGTATGCCGAATAGAAATGGCCAGCATTAATATTGTATATGGAACAGCTGAAGGGTTGCGAAGAAACCTGCCCACTACAGGCCCCTGGCAGATGGAACAACATGCACAGGCACAAAAAAAAAAAAAAAAAAAAAAAAAAAAAAGAAAAAAAACTTTTAATAACCCTCTGCTCGCTCTCTGGCGCGCCCCTTCTCCCCGATTTGGGCGGTTCCTTCCCGAAGAGGCGATGCCTTTGTCTCACCCCCATCTAGAGCTCTTTTCTCCCTAAAAAAGCGACAATTGAAGCAATCGGCGGCTTTTGCAAGAGGCACCTTGCGTTAGCCCAGCACTTTCCCTTTGTACCCCGGTTAATGCAGGCACCGAAACACCCCCCCCGGCCAAGCGACTTCACCTTTTGTCGCGTGCCACCCCCTCCCCTCCGTTACCCACCCGTGTGCGGGAGCAAAAACCCAACCCAAACTTAGCAGAACTGTGCCAGAAGTGGCAGAAAACGGGATTTGCTCCCTTCGCCCCCCTGCCCTTTGTAAGCAGCTGGGAGCCGCGGCAGAGG
Source organism: Anas platyrhynchos (assembly GCF_047663525.1). NCBI lineage: Eukaryota > Metazoa > Chordata > Aves > Anseriformes > Anatidae > Anas > Anas platyrhynchos. The sequence goes on from NC_092607.1 coordinate 16,605,647, forward strand.
GGACAAAGCCCGGCGGAGGCGCGCAGCAGCAGCAGCCCCGGGGCCGCGCGCGTCCCCGCGCACCTGTAGCCTCGCGGGGACGCGCCCGGAGAGAAGCGGAGGGGATACGGGGCCGGGATCACGCCTGCTAGATGCAAACTCGGGAAACCTGTGCTCTGAAACACTCTTTCCGCTATGACATTAGGGGAAAAATAAAAAAAAAAAAGTCGAAAATCAGCCCAAAACAAGGGGAGCATTTGTGGGACCGCCTTCCCCCCAGCCCACCGAGCCCCTTTGCGAGGAGGGGCTTGGGCAGAGTTAAACTTCTCGAGAGCTTCAGAAACAAGGGGAGAGTGGGGGCACCCAGCACGCCCCCCACCCTTACCCACGCCCCCCCCCCACCCACCCACTCCGCCCCATCCGCCGGCGAACGGCTACGAACCGAGGAAAGTCCCGCAGAGCTTCATCCTTGCCGGCGAGCGGTGGCTGCCTTCGGCGGGGAAGAGGAACAGAGAGGGCCTGGGGAGGGGGGGGTGGGGGGGCGGCTGGACGGCGGCAGGGAGGGAGGGAGCGGAGGCTCCGTGGGGGTTTCTCCCTCCCTGGGAAAAGTTCCCGGCCGGAGCAAAAACTTATCCCCGCCGTCGGCCAATGGCACCTCGCCGCCAAATCACTGCAGCGCACTCGGCGGCCAATGGGCGGGGGCGGGCCGGGGCCCGGCACAATGGCTCTGCCCCCCCCACCCCCACCCCCCGACCCCCCCACCTCCCAAAGGCCAAGCATCTCCGTGTCTTTAATTGGAAGAGAGACGAAGCGATAACTCGCATGTCCCAGTCGGGGGTTATAATCCTATAACCAACACCCTCTCCAGGCTGAGCGTCCCCGGAGCCCTATCCACCTCTCACGGGTCAGGGAGACCCCAAGAGAGCCCATGGCTGATTGTGGCGTGACAGTGTGTCCCCCTCCCAGTTCACCCCGAGGGCACCCTAGGGACCTGGCAGCCCCTGGAGAGCTTGGTGGCTGGGTCAGGGAACCTCTTGCATGTCTGATCTGGGTGTACATGGGCCATACGCAGCTCACGGGATGCTTTGGTCCAGTCCAGAGTGTGTGGGGGAAGGGGAATGGCTTCTGGGAGAGATCCGAAATGGAAAAGGACGTCCCTCTGTCTCCAAGGACAGATGGCAACATTGGACTCAACCGATCCCAGCTGGAGAAAACTGGCTACGGGCCAGCGAGGAACGCTCTCGCTGGCCTCCCAGATGGAAAAGCAGGGAAATAGTTACCAGGAAATAATAATAATAACGATGATAATAAAAATTAACCAGCAAAATTAACCAGGATTGTAATTACAACATGCGGTAGCACCGATCTTTGCTACCTTGTTGGCTCCAAGTGCAAAGTGCCTTCTGCAGGTTGTGTGGCCCCATGCCCTCTCCGCATCACCCTTGACAAAAACATGGCCAGCTCCTTCTGAGAGGCAGCTCTGACCTGCAGAGAGGGGAAAGTGCCTTTCCTGAAAGTGCGAGAGAGGAGGGATTGCCTGGCAAAAAGCCTGATTGTCAGTATGAAAACTCAGTGCTCAGACCTGGGGGGGCAAATAAGTGCACTTGCAGACAGAGGGCAAGCCCACCCAGGCCTCAGCTTGAGTAATTTGGGAGAGGGAAAGAGGAAAAGCCTGGGTTTGGAGGGACAGGTGGCACCAGTAACAAGGAGTGCTGGACAAAGCTGATATTAGCTGAAGGAGCGTTGAATGCAATTTATCTCAGCAGGGTACGCCTGTATATTTGGGTAATTTTTTATTTTATAAACATAGGGGGGTGCAGTTGGAATAAAGGTCAGCAAAGAATGTAGAACAAGAGGCTAATTCACTCTTTGGTGTAAGATCCCGGGCTGAACTCTCTGCTGAATGCATCGAGCTCCTTAATTCAGATTTCTTTGAAGGCAGAAGGCTGGAAGGGGGAGCCTGGAGGAACAGCTTTGCTGGATCGGGGCATGGAGGTGAATATCTAAGTGCACCTTTTCTCCTGCACATCCATCATCGCCTTCTGGTAATCTCAGGGAGGGCTAAGAAATTAATAATAATAATTATTATTATCATAAGCACTGGATTGGATTGGAAGTCAGGAGTTTGGTTCAAATTAAAAGCGTAACTGGTGAATTGGTGAGCTTTTTTTGTGATTCTTGCTCTTAGAAAGGCTGGAAAAAGTGATGCTCACCACATCCAGCTCACCTGTGCAGCTTGGGAAGGGAGCTGGGAATGGTCCCCCAGTACAGGTACGTCTGAGCTGCACAGATCTCCCAGAAGAAGAGGGTGTGAGGCTGGCTGTTTGGGGACCAGCACCTCTTCTGTCTTTGTATTAGCAGCTCTGTCTCTTCAGAATATTCTGCGCTTTATTGTTCCTTCAGTCCCCACCTTGGAAGATGAGAGGTGACATTGCGGAGAGCTCTGCGCTTGGAAAATGACTTTCAGAATTATATTCTGGCAATTTGAAACTTTCACTCTCTCATCTTCAGCCTCTTGGGGCTTTAATGGGAGACAGCAAAGTGCCTCTTCCTCCTCCCCTCTTTTCTTTTCCTCCCCTCTTCTCATGCAGCTGCGACGGCCGGGATTCAGCAAGGTCACTTAACTTCATTGCTGCCTGCATGCAGGAGATCTCAAATTAAGGTGTGTTGGGAGAAGCCAGTTGAGATGAAACAGCCCTTGCTCAGCTCCGGCAGGCAAGGAAAGGAAACCAATTCACAGTGGCTCCGGAACAGCCCACCTTCCCCATGCATTAGCTGGGGAAAAAGGTGAAGACTCCGAGGAGACAAAAGCAGAATGAAATTAGTTCATCTAAGAGCTGGGAGATTTTCTTTTGTCTGGCACAGGGAGCCCCACCATGTTATAAGCAGGTCTTGTGACTGCGTCTGCCTTTTCCATTCTGTTTTGGTGTTTCTCAAGCACCTCATCCTTGTTTTTTCTGCTGCTGCCTCCCCTTTGCTCCCCTCTACCAGCGAGGCAGGGCTGGCCCTGGCTCCTTCCAGCTTCAGAGCTCAGTGGAAAGCTACGGGGACTGGTTTGTTTGGGCTCCGGATCCCCCAGGGGTGTGCTCCTCCTCCCTGCTGCAGCCTGAACGGGAGCAGAATCCAACCCAGGAGCCAAAGAGAGCACAAATGGGAAGAGAAAAAAATCACAGAAACTCCACTGCTATCTGAAAGATTCCCTGGCACGTGTCCGTGGAAGCCACATGGCTCCCGTGGAAGAAGACCGAAGGAAATTCTGTCCCTTTGTAGCCCAGTTCCTGCTGACGCACTGCCAGACGGGGGGAGTTTATTGTTCCATGTGTGCAGTTTTGCATCTGAAAAAAAAAAAAATTAAAAAAAAAAAATCACCAAAACGTTTCACCACCGTGTTACCACAGCCTGTGTTACACCTTCCTCACCCGACACAGTTGTCCTTGTCCCCAGCAGCCCCGGCTTTGTCACAAAGACGGGGACAGCTCCAGTTATCTGTTGAGTGTTTGCTTCTGCCTGAAATCGCTTCCTCCAGCACCTCGCAGATCACAGTGCGAGGGAGAGACGGGGAAGCAGTATGCAGATATTGTCAAGCTCAACTTGATAGGTACTGTCAAAACTGCCAGAGTGTGGTGACAATAAACATTTTAGCTGGCTAACAATTTGCTGCAAAAAGGGTTGACCCTGAAATCAAGTTCTGCTGTAATGAACACTTTGTCTCCAAATATTTGCATTTTTGCTGACAAGGTTCACTCTCCAGGAGATTTCCCGCGCCCGTGAGCAATCTGCCTTCAGACGAGGCGGAGGATGGATGCGGTTTCCCGAGCCAGTTCGTTATCCAACCGCAGCACGTGTGAGGGATGTGCGGGTGCCTGCGATGAGCAGAGGCACCGTGGACGGGGGGTGCCAGACCAGGGGGGCTGCTCAGCTCCAGGGTGCTGCTCACCCGCACTTAGAAACCTGTTTCTGTCGGGTTTTGGCATGGCAATGCAGCGCTGATAGCACAAAACTGAGAGTGATGATTAGGGAAACTGAGGCACGTGGAGTTTTGGGACGAGCTGGGGCTGCCCACACCCAGGAGCTGCTGAGCTGGGTCTCCTTCCACCCATCCCAAAGTGCCCAGTGATTTGATCAGCGTTACACCTTGCTGCTGGCAGAGCTGAGAGCCAAGTGCCGTGTTCCTTAGCCCTGAGTCCCCAAAACCCAGGTGGCTCCACGGTAGCAGAGCCAAAATGCCAAAAGCTCCCTTGCTGCAAAGGCAGAGATATAATGCTTATATATATATATATTTATTTTATTTTATTTTTTCAGGAGAAGGATAATCACCACCTTGGCAGGCATCTTTTGGTCTGTTCCTATTAGAGATGGGCAAAGAAGCTCTGCCTAATTCCCCAGGGGCCGGGTCTCCAGCCTGGGCTGGGGGCATTCGCTTGCACAGCACACTCAGGGAAATAAGTGTCCCCCACCCATATTGCATGGGTTCCCACACGTGCCATTTGTCACAGCTCCGGGCACGGGGCAGAGCAGCAGGAAGGGCAGGAGCTGGCTTCTGGCTTAGGACTCCAACATCACAGCTCCATCACTGCATTTACTCCTTGATACTGGAAAAAATCCCCAGGTGGACAGCTGCCCAAGGGCCTAGGAGGCAGAGATCTGCATCTCGTTTCCATTTTTGCCGCTGATTTTTGAGAGTGGCCACGGTCAAGTCTCCTCATCCACTTTTCCTCCGACACTTGGCTTCTCTATTGAGAGCAAAACGAGCTCAGAGCGTTCCCTGGCTCTCACCACGTCTGTCAGCAGCGCTGTCAGGCTGGGCTGTGATTTGCTTGAGATCCCTAAATTCCTAGTCAAATACACAATAAATTGTAATAAAACTTCTCACTGCTGGAGGAAACTGGGGGGGAAAAGACAGGGGAAATACTTACAGGTTTGCAAAAAGAACATAAAGGGGAGAAAAGCACGGCTTATTTCATTTTTATCTCCCTTTCCCCTCCCTGCTGTAATGAAAGGCAATTTTCACTAGCAGAGTGTTGTCATTTTGCTGAAGAAAAATTCCCAGTTTTGGCCAGAGACTGGTGTGTTTTGTTTTTTTTTTTACCCTATCCATGACCAAAAGCTGTTGGGTCTCTGGCAGCAGTGACAGCGCCGTGCTTGGCTCTGCCATCCCCTGGTGCCTCTGCCCTGGGCTTGGGTAGGGTGCAGTGCCCTAAATGAGTATGACCTCGGACAGACCCTGTAAATCGGGACCAACTGTGGCAGCAAATCTCCCTGAGAGAGGTGAATGGGTGCTGCTGCTGCCAGCCATGCCCGGGCAGCCCACACAAACCCTGCAAAGAAATGTTTGAGGCCCCTCACAAAAGCAAAACCTGCTGCTATTATCCCATACAAGCACACATAGGAACATGTAGGTACGCCCATGGCCTTGAAAACTTCCCCCCACAACCCCTCTGTGGGTCTCTATTGGGATTTTTCTCCTGCACCTGGCTACAGAGGAGTTTCTTAACACTGCCTAATGCCATCATCACCCCCCAGCCCTCCTGGACTTCTGCATCTCCTGGTGGATGTCCTAAGGCTGCTCCCATTTCTCTTCTCCCTTACAAACTGTGGGAACCATGGGGAAGAGAACACCTTGGTTAAAGGCTACAAGCCAAGTTCCCCAAATCCTCACCTACTCCAAAGGGACAATTTTCTCCTTTTCCTTCTTCTTCCCCTCTCTCTGGCACAGGACGATTACCACAGCCCCAGACACCCACCTCGAGCCCCGTGCCAGCTGAGCCACTTCACCCTGTCCTCGTTGCGAGCCGTGATGGGAAGCCCATAAAGCACCCGGGAGGGATAATTACCACTCCCAGCACCGCGTTGTTAATTAATACTCCGCTAAAAGGAGCGCTTGTCAGGTCAGGGAGCAGGAGGAGGGAGGGGAAAGCAAACAGGGAAAACTTAAACCTGAGGATGGATTTGCCAGGAAAACCCTGCAGCCATCACCTCAGCCACCTGGGCAGGGGCACACCTGCCTGCTGAGGAGGAGATAAGTCTGTTATTTAGCAAAAAAAAATTGATTTTCAGGCCACACTAGCTCAATCTCTGAGCGGGCATCCCGCAGACCTCACATCAGACGAGCAGTATGGTCAAAGAAATAGAAATATCTACTTGTCTTACCTCGTGTGCACAGGGCCTTCTCGTCCCCAAGTCCCAGCTCTCCCTCTTCGCAAGCTTCTTGAATTTAAGACTGGCTTCACCGTTCGGGGGACATCAGCGTCCACCTTTTAAATGAGGTTGTAAAAGGAAATGTGGAAGAAATATAAATAATTCCGTGGGAGCAACGTGGATCTTTAAACCTAAAGTTCATAAATCGCAACTCCATAAATCTGAGCACGGCCGAGCAGAGGAGGAAGGAGGAAGGCAGCCAGGGAAAAGCGGGCTTGGGGCTCTCTCCCAGCAGAGATTTTTGGACAACCACGAGCAAATGGGTTTGTATTTCTCTGCCTCAGTCTCATCACCTGAACGACCAGCAAAAGGCCTCCATGTGCACTGGTTGTGTTATGTTGCCCCTTGCATCAGCGGAGTTAAAACCCCAAAGACAACAACCCAGCACCCGTGGTAAGGGGTGAGAGAAACAGCGAAGTGCTGGCAAGGGAGAACAATATGTTTTCAGACAAGATTTAGAAGGAAATGTTATGTTAATACTAGTTTGGCGTCATACTGTCATAACACCATCAAAATGACATGCTGTCACCACTAATATGACTGTTTAGGGAATATGCAACATGAACAAAAAAGCAATTCGCTCAGAAACAAACTGGGATGAGGCTACACGGGAAGAAAACAGAAATATGCTGTGATCCGAGGGAGGCCTGGGAAATGCTGGGGGGTTTCTGCAGGCAGCAGCACAGACGGGCACCAGGAGCTGGGAGCAGAGCTTGCTCCTTGCTTTGTATGGCCCCAGCCTTCGCTGGGATAATCTGCTCGTATGAGAGAAACAGTTTAAGGACAGCTGTTCTGGCGTTAATTAAAAAGCTCTACATTTCTTCCCTAATAAAACCACTTTCCTTCTAAGATCTTCTTCCTCGACTTGTTTTAATACCTGTCCCTAATTAAGTCCGGCGAGAGGAATCCGCTACTTCAAATGAGTTAAAAACGGCTGTTCTCAAGGCACCTGCGTCTGAAGGAACTTAGTTTTGAAGTCCCTGAATTAAATTAAGAGGGGACATTTTCAAGCTGATCGCTCCCTTTTGATTAGCACGAGCGAGCTGCTCCGCTGGCGCTGCGTTACAAATCGTCCCGCTCGCTTTTCCGGCTAATTTGGAGAGAGTTCAGCTGTTCGGGCGGTAAATTGTCACATTAAAGGCTACAGACCTGAGCGTGCGTGTGGGTATCTGAGCTCTCTAGGAGGAGGCTCAGCATCCCTTGGGTGCAGCTGCCCGGCTGCCATCAGCACCTCCTTGCCCGATGGGTTCAGCACCAACCCCGCACATCACTCGTGGCTGGGGCAGTTGCTGTGCATGGAGCTGGCAGAAAAATAAGCAGAAAAGTGTCTCTGCAGAAAGAAGCAAAGAAAATAAAGATAGAAAGCACGCAAGGAAACGAAGCTGCATGTGATGGATACCAGGAGGCACGTTAGATCTGCTTGTAGGTACAGTCAGCCCCACATAGTGTTGGACCTTTAAGCAGGCACTTCCTCGCCACAAGCACTCCCCATGTGTTTTTTGTTTGGTTTTGTCAATTTTCTGACATTCTTTAATGTCTTAACTCTCACTAATATGAACAAAATTGAGAGTCGAGATGGTTTCCCCTATCCACTGATCTCCCAGGGGTCGTCCATGCCTGGCTCACACTGCGGGTTCTCCTCCCTGCCGCCCCTTCAGCCCCACCAGCTCCATCAGCTGCACAAGTGGACAAGCCGATGAAGAGAGAAATGCTTGTTGCCCCACTCCTCCCAGTAAATCTGACGAGAAAATGGCTTCGAGCCTTTCCAAGGGGCTTCCTTAATGATAATTTCATACCTCTTGTCAGAGGCGGCAGAAAAGGCGATCAATCAGTGCTGGGCGATGCGCCGGGACGGAGAGTAAGCTCCACGAAAGCCACCCCGTCTCCAGCTGAGCCTCGGGTGAACTAAATTCATTCCCGGTGTCAGGCCAGTGAAGCACACAATTATGCAGGAAAGCTTTCGGTCTGCGCTGTCTATTTACGTTAGGCCACCGCATCAGGAGCTGGCGAGATTGCAGCCAAGAATTTGCTTATGGAAGAATTGAAAAACTGCCCCGTTCAATCTCTTCCTTCCCACCTGCTGGGCTTTCGCTCTTAAAACCTGAAAACCGAGGCAGAATGATTTGCTCCGAGAGCTCTGACCCATGAGTTGGTTTTCTCGTGTTGCTAACAGCCGAGCGTTTCGAAAACAAGCCCAGCCACCGCCGGCCGGGATGAATTGCCGTGTTACAACACATCCGCACAGTGGTAGGCTCCTTTCTGCCGGAGCTGGGCACTTGCCACGCTTTCCTAGAAAAGCTCTCCGCCGCTCTCCTTGCAACATTAATTCTGGACAAGGGAGATGGAATGAAATGTACGTTTGAAAGCAAGCCACAAGGCAGAGAGCAATATTTAGCTTTCCTATCCCAGAGGTCTCACCTGTGTTGGCACTGGTTTAAAGATGTTAGAACGGGATTAAGGGGCTGAATCGGATATTTTATTAGTTACAGGAGCCCATTTTCCTTGCTAAATAATTGAATGCATGCGCTTAAGGCAAGAGCCTGGGCTGGCTGGTGAAAGGAAGTCCCTGAAACGCCAGGCTGAGGTTTCACAGAGGATCAGATTTAGTGCGTGGCATCAGTCTGTCTGGCAAGGACATCTGGCTTTCCTTCCATCTGGAGTGGACAGCGCCCATTAAGATGCATCTCCGTTCCCGAGATGTTTCTGACGAGGAAGATCAGAAGGAAGATTTCATGACACGAGGAGATAAAGAGAGCCAAAATTTCTTTAGAGGAAATCATTTGTCCTTCAAAGGACAAAACAGGAGCCGAATTCATGTCTTCAGAAACATGTTGTTTTTGGTTTTTTTAATTATTATTATTATTATTGCTTTTTTATTTGCCAAATCTCTGAAAGGAACAAGAACTCGAAGTCCTCTTTTGATTCAGGTCTCTACATGGTGTTAGCCAGAAGGAGAAAAAGCTGAGAAACTTGCATCAAAACAGCTCTTATGAAATGTTCCTCTTCTGCAGATTTAATAGATATAAATACTTCTGCAAATACCCTGAAACTTATTCATCTCTGGTAAAACTTGGTACCTTATAATTTCTACATACAGATACAGAAAAAATAATAATAATAAAAAATGTAGATTTTGTGGTAGATCATCCAATTTATCAACAAACAAACAAAAAAAAAAGATTTCAAAGCAACAGAGACTTTCTCTGCAGGTTAATGTAAGTTATCCTGCTTATTAGCTGGGGTTTGCTGAGTCTGCATTCCTGGCCAATGACTTGACAATGTGGCTTAGGGATCACAACCATGCAAAGCAAGGTGTGTGACCAAGGAGGGGACACTGGGCACCTTCACCACCGAGGCCACCTCGTGCATGTGTGGTTGCCATGCCAAGGACCTGCATAGGGGTAACCTCAAATGCCTTGCAAAAAAGCCACAGAAACAGCTGCTGGAATACCCCAGGACTCAGCCAATGCTGGAAAACTCCCAATTCCCAGGAGACCTAATTCCATTCTGCCTCCTTCTGATCTCCACGGGGCTATGACGGAGCCGTGCACCCTGCGCAGGCATTCGTCACATCCCCGCCTCGACTCTGGCCATCTGCCACGCTGCCTCCAGAGGTGGCTGCCTCCGCTTTAGGTGAATGATGACGGCACATCCAGAGTGTTATGGGCACTGGGCGGCTTAACATGGCTAAATAAATGTAATGAATATATATGATTGCATTTCCCCCCCGGCCGCATCGCTACGCTGCCGTTTGATCTGGTCGACGTGCCGCAGCCTCGCTGACTGTAAGCCACACGAACGCCCCGTGTCGTGGAGCAGAGCCAGGGATCTGGAAGGTAGGAGCTCAAGGCAAAAGAGACCCCGGTGCTGCATATGCATGAGTGGGGAGCCAGCAGTGTCGTACATCACACTGCGTGCCTGCCCCGACAGCCAGCAGGGCTGTGGTTTCCCATCCCAAACCAGCCCATCCGCAACCTCGACACCCCTGTGCACGTACACGCACACTCACACTGGTGACAGCTGCATATCCCATGGGTGCAGGCACATGAACAGTCAGGGCAGGTTTTTTTCTTGGGCATTTCTGGCTCTCGGGAGGGACGGGGATGATCAGGAGAGGCAGGGATGCTCAGGAGGGACAAGGATGCTCAGGGCACGGGTGCAGACTCCACCTCGGCAGAGGAAACTCATCCTTCACCCCGTGATGGATTTACTCCCGTGACCCAGTGGGCAGAGGTCAGAAGACCGTGGCAGAAAACCAATGAGAAATGGCATCTTTCAGAAATTCCTGTGGAAACGTGTTCCCCCCCACCAGCTGCTGCGCCTCTCCCCTTGCAGCAGAGGGGCCAGGCACAGAGATGCCCCTCACAACCTGGGTGCTGCCGGGGCACCTCCCTGGGGGTCCCCATCTCCTCCCAGCTACAGCCTGGGGGCTCCTCCAGCTCTGCATGCTGTGGGACAACAACCTGTAAAGCCCCCATCAGCATCCCCCACTGTATGGCTCATGCCCTCCAATAGCTCCCTGCTGGTGGTGACTTATATCTGAAATAAAATACATTAGAAATGACTTTGTCCAGAAGCACAACTTTGCACACTCGTGTTTCTGTCCTGCTGTCAAAGCCCGTGTCCTCTCCTGTCCCTTTTCAGTGCACTTGAAGCCACTCATCCCACAGCGAGCCCTTGTGGGTCCTACACAAACCAGAGCCCCAAAGAGCAGGGACTGAACCCCCCTCATCCCCCTAACCCCTCCTGTTCCCTTCCCAAAACATTCCCGGTCGTGGGGGTGAGCACACGTGGGGACACAACAATTTATTGTTTCCATTCATACGAGGATGCTGCCCCTTCAGAAAGCCGGGGGAGAAAGGAATTAGCCGGGTTAGTTTTCTCCGCCGCTTAATTGTTCCAGCGAGGCTGAGTTCTGGGGTGGGTGATGAATCATTGTTTATGAAATATTTCTTCCAAGAAGATGATTTGAAAAAAAAAAAAAAAAAAAAAAAAAAAAAAGATACATTTATAATTTATTGCAACCTCTTGCTTTCTCTGGGAACGGCAGCCAAAGGAGGAAAGTTCCTCCCTCCCCCCCGGCCGCCCTCCCTCAGTTCATTATCGCTATAATCTTATCTCCCGTACCCTCTCCTCACCCTTTGAATATTACATCTCCTGCTTGTGCACGGAGGTGTAGCCACGCGGGGAGGGGGGAGACTGGGAAAAAAATCGTCACATATTTCAGGCTGGCTCTATTTAAATGAGTTTGGGATTGTGCTTCTCGGGAGCAGATGGCCCTGGAGATAATGATGCCTGAGCAGCGGAGGCTGGAGCCCCTCTCTCCTGTTGCCATGGCAGGCCACGGGGCTGAAATGGATTCTGCTTATTAAATTTGCGAGCTCTTGTGTACTCAGGATGAATGGCGTTCAGTCATAAAGAGGCCCAGCCTCCTAACGGCGCTGGATAGTTTTATCTTGGAAAGCCAGGCACTCCAGCTCCGCCAGACGAGGGGCTCATTAACCTATTAACAGCAGCCGTGGAGGAGTTCATCCCGCGGGGGTCTGGGCTCGGGATGCTCCCAGCAGCGTGCCCAGCTCCGATGCTGCTCGTGCCGTGAGAGCCCAGCGAGGCGGTGGATGTGCCGGGCTGGTGGGCGGCCACGCGTCCTGTGTGTTTTTGTAGGGTCTAACACAACAAAGCCTCGCTGCCGCTGGGTGCCCGCGGCCCTGCTGGGGGTACTGGGAAGGGTTTGGGATCCACGGGGGGCAGTGGGGTTTGTGTGGGGTGGGAGCCGTGTGTCCTACAGGCGGCATGACCTCGGTGTTTCACAGCAAGATGACATGGAAATGAGTTTAATTCCGCACCGGAGCCATAGGGAGAACTCAGTAGGCTACAGCTGATGGCTCTTAATAGAAGCTGCAGGAGGATAACAGGGGAATATTTGAAATTTAGGGGACAAATATTAAAAAAAAATAATAATAAAGAGAAGGTTGGCGCTCCTTTTCTTTCTGATTTTCCTGTAGGACCAGCTAACGCTCACACAGCGGCAACACTCCTCGCACAGACTCAAAATATTGCTGATTAAATAGGGCTGGCTGAAAGGCTTTACCTGAGAACTTTCTTTCTACAGAAACTGGATCTTTGCTTCAAGTAAACATTTGTATATCTGCTCCAGACAAGACAGACAAATCTGTTTTGTTTTTTTCTTTTTTCCAGAGCACTGGAAATGGGTGTTTCTTAATGTTCCCCCTCCCACCCAGCCCTCCCACCCAGGCTTGCTTCAAAAGATGTGGTGAAACTTCAAGTAAAGAATCAGAACTTTTTTTTTTTTAATCGGTAGAAATCGAAGTTTACTGACGATTCGAGGTGTAGCATGGCTGGGACTTTAATTTCTGCTGTTCTTCTCTGTAGAGCCGTGTTTGACAAACGCAGCCATGGTTTGGAAGAATGGAAATTTGATATGCAGTGAGACAACGCATGTTACATTATAATGCAGTTAACTTTGATTAACCAGAGGTTGGTGAAATAGCACTGCACTATATTTAGTTTCACATCACATTTTTTTACATGTTATTATGCAAATTTTTGCACGAGCCTTATTTCACATGCAACCCAACTCTATTTTCTTCCCTGCTTGGGGGGAATCTGGGCTCCTGCATGGCCACCACCAGCCACCTGGCCATGCAGAAACCTTGGGATTTGCAAGAAATATGCCAAAGGCTGCCAGAACTGGACAATTTTTTTCTGGGACTGTCATAGAGGTGCAGACCACTTGCTTTGGTGCAAGTCTTCCCACACCAAGAGAAGTCAGAGCCCAAACGCCCGCAAGTATCCAGGAACACATGGATGGACTTGGTTGGGTCCACAGTCGTAAAGCAGGTGAGATGTTTTCCAAGGGAAATATTTTTCCCCCATCATTGGAAAATGTTGATTTGTTGGAAAAGGAAGCATTCATGGATCAGAAATGTGTCTGGAAATGTTTTAAAACCCCTTCCTCATTTCACAAGCTTCTCATACTTGCCTACAAGCAAGCCATTGCATGGGGTTGGGGCAAATAATCCCCCATAACGTGGGAAGGCCATCCTTGCCTCTGCAAATGAAGCAGAGAAGTCTAATCCAGCCAAATTTCTTGGCATCTGATTCCCCCAACTTCAGGCCAGAGCTGGAGGTTAATACACCTAATGGCAGAGGGAGGTTCACAAGACTTTTGTTCACTTGGCAAAGCCGGCTGGATCTTTAGATGTAACGTTCCTATTCATTTCGGTGAGTGCTGAGAGGCCACATCCTGCAGCTGGCTTTGAAAGCCGTGGTCTCATCCAGGGACTCCGAACATCTCCCCCGTCAGCTGCTGGATGCACAGAAGCTCCTGCAGTTTGCTCGGCTTTCAGCTGAGCTGAAATAAAATCCCACCCTCGCTCGATACCGGCTCTTTACAAAGCTCTGCAGACCGGAGGAGAAGAAACTTGTGCCCAGATTTTGACAGAGCTCTCAAAATACAGCCCCAGCAATATTGAGCGGCGGCAATTCCAATTTCAAAAAGCTGGTTGGGAGCCCCAGGAAGGTTTTTACCCACTTGCTCGGGTCTGGCCATGTCCCTCAGAAGCTCTCGTGCCCGGGCTGGTGGCCAGCCACGTGGGTAGGAGGCACGAGGGCTGCTAAGCCTCCTCTGGCACCCGCGTGGATGGCATCTGTGACACTTATCCAGGGTCACCTTGGGAGGCTGCGTGAGAGCAGAACACAACTACCAGGTCTCCTGCATGCCAGGTTGGTGTCCCTACCCTGCCCCATGTCCCCTGTGGTCTGAGACCCCACTCAATAGGGGGACAGGCAGGGGACAGGCAGGGGACAGGCAGAAAGCTCCTGGGGCAGCTGCCTGCGAGCGCAAGCCGTAGAAAAGGGATTAGCTCCATCTGCACAATGCAAATCCCCTCGACACACGTCAAGCTCCCAGGCACTCCTGGAGCAGTTTGCCTGGTCCTAACTTTCAGCCTGCAGCCAGGCACAAGCTTGGCAACTTCTTGTCACAGGTACGGCCACCGGAGAATCAAAACGGAGCCTACAAGTGAAAAGGCAATTAGCAGATATTAGAAGGACGTTGAGACGAAGAGGCATCAGGGATGGAGAAAGGCTCCTGGCCTCCACCTTGGGTCATCTCATGAGATTGTGGGAGCAGAGGGACACAGCGACTTCTCATCACCATCATTCATTCTGTTCCTATCTTTTCCATTCCTCATCTTCTGCACAAGCAGAGCAGAGCCCAGGAGGTGCAGACACCCCAGCAGGTGCCGGACACCTCGCACTCGAGGGCTGCTGTCAGTACCAGGACCTGCAGGAGCAAGAAGGATTTCCTGAGTTTAGAGACCAAAGACCTCTGTGTGCTTCCTGAGACAGTCACTTTTATGCCCCAGGATTTATGAAGCAAACAGGGAAAAGGCACGTTAAGCATAGTGGCAAAGGCAAGTTAAAAATGCAGGGTAAAAATTGGTCTTTTCCCTCCCTTTGTTCCTAAAGAACCCATTTGGAACCTGAGATTTTCCTGCCTGTGAATGCTTCTTGTGTCTGCCCAAAGTGGGACATACCCACAAGCAATTTCGCAAATTGAAGACAAACACTTCAGTCACGAAGCCAGCTTAACTTCACAGGGAAAACAAGAACGGCATTAACCCGGCATTCTTCGAGTAACGTTTTAGTGTGTGTGTTTTTTTTTTTTCTGTTAAAAAATAAATTACTGACTATGGAAGGAAGAAAGGAATCATTTTGCTGTGATAATTGCAAAGCACACAAAAAAGGCAATTTTTTGCCTGACTTACATTTAGAAAATGTCTCAGCTTTTACCAAACAGCCTTGGTTACCAACAGAAAGCCGGCACTGAAATATGCAAATATTTAAAAACTCGCGAGCAAATCCCTGGAGAAGAAGGAACAAAAAGAAGCGGGGGGAAGGGGTGCCAGGAGATAAGAGATGCCACAGGCTGGGAGTTGCCTTTCTGAAGCCTCTTGGAAGTTTTAGCCGGGGACAGCCCAGGAAAGCCACGGCACGAGGCTGTCCTCGGAGGTCCAGCTCTCAAGTCAGCCTCGAAGGCATCGAAGGTTGTCACAAATCACAAGACCTAGAGGGTTCGTCATCCCATTTAAATAATATCTTGTATTTGGAGGCTTGCATCCTGCTTGCTTTGCTGCTCTCAGTGTCCGTGTCCAGTGGGCGACCATCCGAGCCCCATGGGGGGACCGTCTGTGAGCTCTGGGACATGCCCAGGGAAATGTTTGTGGGATTTATCTTTGCTTGCTTGTATATTGCTAATAGACCCCATGAACCTTTGTAAAATGGTTTATGGGCACTTCTGGTGTAGTTCTGTTGGGAAGTGACTCCTGTTGGCAATGGGAATAAACTGGGACATGCTGGGGCCTTACGGAGCACCAAACCTGGGCAGGCTGCAAGTTCAGAAGAGGCAGAAGGAGATACTCCTTTGCAAGAGGATCTGCAGGAAGGAATCTCCTTGCACAATAAATAAATAAATAAATAAATAAATAAATAAATAAATAATGAAGCAAACTCAAAAAACAACTGGAAAGGGAAAAAAAAAATCCATCAGAAGAGACTTTGTGGCTAATGCAGGAATCTCTGCAGCCGCGGATCCCCGTGGCCAGGTAACGGGCGCAGGAGGAGGCATCTTGCTCCTCTTCCCATCACTGCCCCGACCCGGTGCAGGTGTCCATACAGCACGTTCCTATAGGATCAGATCCTATGGCTCCTATATGGTTCCTCTCCCATCCTGCAGCCTGCAAGTGTGCACGGGGGGGGGGGCTCGGTTGAGGTCTGTGGGCGGGCGCGCGTGTGCGTGCATGCGTGCGAGCCCCAGGCGCTGGGTGCATTTTCCTCTCCTGCACGCTGACACGGCCTCGCTTTTGTTTGCTGAGTAAATAGAAAAGCCACGGTGGCAGGAAGGAGAAAAGCACGGCAGCGCCCAGCGAGCAGCCCCTGCTTACAATGACAAAGGGCTCTGCCACACTTCTGGGAGGAAATTTTCCTTCCAGACTTCAGGGCTCATTAAGTGAGTGGGCACAGCTAATAGGCTTTGTGTGCGAACGGCCCCAGCCTTGCAAGGTCCAGCTGTCACCGGGGCGAATGTCAAAACTAACAGCGGGCCCAGCCATTCTCCACCCCGCTCCGGCTTTAAAATTTATCTTTAAAAGGGGGTGGAGGGGGGGGGGGGGAGCAGGCAGGGAAAAGTAGCGAGCAATTAATGGGAGACAAAAGCAAATGGACCCGGCGGGCTGATTGCAGGGGGTGAAAGACCCTCGAGCTGGGCCGGAGGGTTGGTGGGGGGGAGAAAGAAAAGCTGGGAGCCCCCCCTGCCAAGCAGAAACTCGTCGCGGTGCTAAATGCAGGGGCAGGGCTGGGAGGATGCTGAGGAATTGAGGGTCTGAGTGGTCCCGCTCCGTGTCGGGCTGATGCAGCCGCCTCCCTGCCGAGCATCCTCGCTCCCCAAAATCTCGCTTCCAGATGGTGACTCCGAGAAGGCGAGCTCACGTCTTCCCACGGAGAAGCCGGAGGTCAGGCTCCTCCGAAGTTTAGTCTCTCGCTGCCAGCAGAAGGCTGACGAAAATATGCAGAAATAAATATGCTGCTATGTTTAACTTTCCTCTCTGTCACCCCGTCCAATCTCAGCCTGCCCTGAAATAATATTTGCATGCGTTTGCTTTATCCCCCTGTCAGCTCCGTCTGGAGGGAGACGCACAAATGGCTCGTTTGAGGGTATTTGTGATTCATGTGATACATCAATGGGAAAAAGGATTTTAAATCTCCAGAACTTTTAATAGCTTACTGGGTCTTGGCACCCACAGTCCCCCGGAACGTGCCTGCTGTATATTTAGCTAACCTCGGGCTGACTTTGATTCCAGGCAGCAGCATCACACGCTCCAGAGCTTGCCAACGTTTCTTTGTTTCGCAGAATGTGCCCCTACTCCCTCCCGATTTCCCACATTCTTAAAATACCTGGGGACATCCTTTCACTTTTACTGCTGAAGCCTGCTTTTCCATGCCTCTTTGAGCCACTTGGTCTCCGCGTCAAGGAGAGATTGTGCCTGCTCAGCCTGAATTCATGACATTTACACAGCGCTTTGCTACTTCTGGGCAGAGGACACGAGGTGCAAGCAGCGCGAGCTGCACAGCAGACAATTTACAAGCCAAACTCTTTCCGTTTTTCAAATGGAAAAGTGCTGTCTTTGTACAAATCCTCCAGATCTGTGTCTGAAAAAAAGGTGGGGCTCCCAAAACGAAGGTGCTTGCAAGGGTCTGCCCTTGCAGAAGGGTTTAAATGGGGTCTAACCGCATTAATGCAGTGCCCTGATACCACTCCAGCCCCAGGCAGTAGTTGCGCAGCTTTCCGGTGCCCTGCTGCATCCTCTGGCCTCTCAGGTGCGGAAACGCTGTGATAAAACAGAGAGAGAGAGAGACCTCTCAAGGGGAAGCTTGGGGTCAGTCTGAGGCTCAAAACACAGCCGCGGAAGAGGTAAAGTACTCCTGGAAGCCCTCGAGGGTCCCTGAAAACAGCACGGAAATTTTGCCTGAATGAGTCACGCGGGCGAGCGAGCGCTGGAGCTCTCAAAAGCCACAACAATACACCTTGATGGGGAGGAAGCGAGGAGAGAGAGAGAGCCTACTCCAAACACATCTGCTCAGATCCAGGGATCAGCTTGTTGCACTCGTGGGGGGAAATCTGTGCAAACAAACAGTTATTGAACGGGTCAACTGAGCAGAGCGGCTGAAGGATGCGAACAATGCCGCGGTTGATTCACGTAATGTTATGCCAAGGCCATTCACCAGGCGAGCACCTCTCGAGGAGCCACGTGACGATCAGACCCCATTCACCACTCACTGGGGGTACCGGGGGTGATTTTTGCTACCGGGAGCGACAAGGACGGCGAGGGAGCCGCGCCACTTCCAGCACCTCCGTGTCGTGGGGGTTTTGTTCCCGTTAATGCTGCAGGGGTAGGAGAAGGGGGAGGGTGGTGAGCTCTCAGCCCAGGCACGGTGCTGTGGCTCTGTGTTTTGCCTCCCTGGTAAAGGACAGCCTTCAAAACTCGGGCTGCTGATGGGTTGCAACGAGCCCCAGCAGCAGAAAGTGAGCGATGGATTCGGTGTTTCCTCCACGTGCAGCCTCAGCTTGCTACGTGCTCAACCTCCAGGTTTGACAAATTCATCCTCCCCTCTGCCCAAGGACCCTCCGCAGTCGCTCACAGCTTCCCCCTCTTTATTTGCTCTTCAAACGTGTTTGATGGATAACTTTTCTCTAAAATAAAGCGAATGGACTGCTATGGGCCACACCAGGCTGCCGCTGGAGTTCCTTTGATGCATGAATCACAGGTTGATGCCTTTCCCCCTTGCTGATGGTTTGCTCAGCCCTCCTCAGCCTGCAAAATCTGCTGCTTTTTGAGCACTCAAAAGCGAGGGTTTCATGCCCTTGGCATGGTTGGATGGGTTGTGCTCCAGGCAAGGTACTGGGGAGCGCACGAAGCTGCCGGGCAGCAGGTGAGCAGGATCAAAGCATCATTTTAAAGCACTACCCCAGCTCTTCAAGAACCCCTGCAGGTAGGGGAAAAGCAGGAGAACAGGCTGATAAAGAGGGTGAGAGGAGGAACAAGAGAAGCATCAGGAAGGGGAGAAGAGGCAGACAGACGGGGCAGGATGGTGCTGCAGGGCGGGGAACATCCCGCACCCCACTGCAGGGCCTGTGGGGACAGCCTGGCTGATGGCCTTTGTCTGGCCACCTGGCCCCCCAAGCCTGGAGATTTTGGGGGCTGCTGGCTGGCCAGCCTCGCCTCTTTGCCCATGCCATCGCCTCCGTCCCCCTTGACGCCAGGGCCCTCAAGGATTCCCCACGCATCTGTATGCAAATCGTGGGCTGCCGGCACCAGGGGGGACACTTTGTTCGGAGCAGCCCCGGCACAGCTGCGATGCTTCCCGGGCCTGGCCGGGCTGGAAGCAGCCCCAACATTGCCCACTCTGCAGGGCTTGGGTGTGGGGAAATGTCAGCAAGGGCACTGTAGGATTTCAGAGAAATATCCCAAGATTGCCCATCCCACAGCCTCAGGCTGCTGTGAGCCCCCAGTGTGTCCCTGTTCACCAAGGGGTCTTGGATAGGGGCAGCCTCCTGCTCCTGGGTAAAGACAGCTTGGGTTTTCTTTGCCATCTCAGCCTTCTTCTTGGACTTTTTTTTTTTTCCTATTAGAAACACATCATATTCAAAAAAAAATAATCCTATTCTCTCCAAAAACTGTTCATGCTCATCACAAAGTGTTTACAGGGCCCTAGTGATTAGCCAGCCCCCTCCGCAAACAGAGGAACCCACAACACCCCAGGAGCTGATTTTTCAATCTACCAAGTCCGGAGCAGCAGAAATCCCTGCTGACGCTGAAATGAGCCATTGCTCCCCAAAACAGAGAGCGGCGTTGGAGGATCTGGCCCCAAGGAGCCATCAGACAGGGGTTGGCAGGCTGAGACCCCCCCTGCCTCACCGTGGGTTTTGGGGAGCGATGGGAGCCCCCAGCACGGGGCATGCAGGGCTGGAGGGATGAGCAGGACACAGCAGTGGGCTCCTGGCAGGGCTCAGTGCCCGGCCAGCATCTGCCCTGGGCACAAACTGCTCTCGGGGAGCAGGGGGGGTCCCGTTTTCCAACGGAGTTGTCATTTGCAACTCAAACGGCCGCTGCCTCGGGGGATCTGTTTATTTTCTGCTTTCTGCTGGATGAGATTCTCTGGCTCAACGTTTTATAAAAGCAGATTTTATTTTTCCCTTCATCCCATGTGACACAGATGCAAATGGGGAACAGTAGGATGCCAGCTTATCTTTTATTTGTGCTTTTAGGTTATAATTGCAGTCTGAATCACTGACTTTTAAGTTACGCTACGTTCTGCCTCAGCAGAGAAAGGGAGAGGAGCGGAAACAGGGAACGATCCCTTGAAGTTCAGTAACACCAAGCAGCTTTGCCTTCAGACAAAAAGGCATTTGCAAATGTTCCTCCCGTTCGTTGAAGGCACAAACAATTTCCGTGATGAAATAATAAAGAGAGTTAATTGAGATGGAAGAAGGCAAAAAAAAAAAAAATCAAACAAGAAAGGCTGCTTTGGTTTTGGTGACCGTTGCGCTCACCACTGCGGTGCCCGTTCTCCAGCTCTGATTTGGGGAGTTTGGGGTGTTTCACCTCACCCCGAACCAGCATTTTGGTGGCTCACAAAGCAATGCTGTGATTGCGGATTGCCCCCCCAGCCCCCAGACAGCCCTGCCTGATGCCGTCAGTCTGTCTGTCTGTCTGTCTGTCTGCTGTCACCGCTTCCTCCCCGCTCCTGCCGGGGCTGGCGAGTGCAGCCTCACCACGGCCGGCACCAGCGCAGCCACAGGAGCCAGGGCTGCTGGAGGAAACAGGGAAAGCTCAGCCCCATTCCCTGCTTCAGCATCCTGTGGGGCACCTGGGCTGGGCTGGCTGCTCAGCACCTCCACCCCGACCCTTCACAAGGACAGGCAGCGCCGTGCTCCCCTAAATTCCCAAACAGCATCGGTTTGGCTGTGGAAAGGGGTTTTCTCTCAATATAGAGCCCAACTTCCCTTCAAAAGCTGTATGTGTTCGGTTAGCCAACCTCAGCACCCCCACGGCAGCAGGTCAGGGTAATTAGAGACCCTGTGTTAACGAGGAAACCCTGGCTCAAGAGCCTAATTGATGCTTCCAAACCCATGCGTATTGCCAATTGCCAGAGTTGGACCCACAGCTCCTGAGTTAACACATGAAATCCTTCCTGTAAATAAGATTTCCCCCTCTATTTTCAACCTCCAGCAGTGGGACAGGAGCAGACGGGCACGGGGCTGGGCTGGATGCTGCAGGATCCGAGGGGCTGTGATGTGCAGGGGACAGCGCCGGATGCTGCCGGCCTTTCTGCCCTGCCAAAAACCCATCCGGAGGCTCCTGAGCAGACAATAACATCACTCGCCGCCCCGCGTGCCCCCGGCAATGACCCCGGAGGACCACCCTCCTCGGAGGTGAAGGGGAAGGCGGCTGCCCCACTAAATCAGCCCTCTCAATCTTCCCCGGACAAAGGCTGTCGGGGGGCAGCGGGTCCTGGGGGGCCGGGGCAGGGCTGGCTGGTGGGAAGCAGCACCCCAGGGTCACAGGCAGAGGGATGCGGAGGGGGAGCGGGGCTGCAGAGGGGAAGGGGCAACCCCATCCTTGACCCCATAGCATCCACCAAGCTCACTCCCCTTGGCCTTTGCTCCCTTGTCGTGCTGCTCCCCCCAGTCTGGCCCTGGAAACGGGGAAACCCCAGCACAGTTCGTGGAGTATTTCACTCCTGGATAATTTACGGACGCAGCATCTGCCAGGCACTATATTTAATCTCAGCTTTCACCACGTCCTCCTTCACAATGAGTTTGAGTGGAGGGGTTTTTTTTGTTTTGTTTTGTGTTTTTTTTTTTTTTGCTTTAAAGAACCCCCAAAAGCACTAAAAGGACCTCTTTGTCCATTCCCAGTCTTAGGTCTGGAGCAGCTCCTCCAAGGAAACTGCACTGAGACACTCGGTGCGCAGACTGCCTCCTCCCACGGGACCTCAGCCTTGGCCGGGGTGTGATGGCAATACCGACCCAACCTTCCTTCCTCTCCTCTGCACACAGCAGGGGCTGAGACCTGCCTCATCACGTAATGCCTGCCTTGAATTAGGTTGATATTACGGATTTAAGAAGCTCCTGGTGACAGGATTGACACAGACGGGGTAAAACAGACACAGGACTTGAAAACAGAGGTGGAGGTGGGAGACAGCAAGCAATTAGGGATTGGAAATGCCCCGGACTGCACAGCTTCATTATCCCTGCAGACTTGCCTTTATACAGAGCAACATCAGAAGATGGAATTGGGAAGGAGATATTTCCTTCATGTCAAAAAATTAAAAAAAAAAAATAGACAAAACCATCACCAGCAAAATCAGCCCCGTTCCATTTGCCAGCTGAATTTCTCATCTGCACAGAGCCCGCGTCTAATTGTGAAAATTAATTGTGAAGCACGCTGGCTATTTATGTGTCCTGATGCCCACATCAGTGCAGCATCGCTTTGGGCTGCACACCCAGGGCTGTGTCCCCTCTCCTCATGTGTCCCCATCTCTGCGGGGTCCCTTGTCCCAGGCCAAGCGTGGCGCAGACCAGATGCATACTTCCATACGAGCCTCACTAATGGCCTTTCAGGTACAACATTATTATTTTCCTCTAATGGCGTGCTTTTCTCTCTTTCTTCCTCGCTGGCTCATAAAAGGCACATCATAACTACAGAGGGAGGGGAAAAAGAAAAAAAAAAAAAGGCAAAAGCTTTGCAAATTACAGCAATCAGAGAGCCTGAACCATTAGGAGCATCTGGGACTGCATTTTACATAACAGTGGACACTTTCTTTGAGACAATTACAGCTAATAATGAATTAGGATTGACTGGGCTGTAAACGTTTCAAATTGCAATTCAGAGACTGTCACTCCCCGCCATCCCCTTCTCTCCGGAAAAAGCCCTCCTAATGCTGGGCACAAGCGGGCTGCCCAGGCTCTGGCACTGAGAGGCTGAGATCCGCTCCGTGGGCTCAGCCTGGGCTCTGCCAGAGCAGGGATGTTGTCTCCAAACATCCCAAATCCCAATGCATCTATTTACAGGGTAAATTTGGTGCTTCGTCCCTGCGTGTTCCAGCTCATCCTGATTTAGGGACGCTTCTTTCCCCCAAGGGCTGTATTTCCAAGGAATCGGGGAATGGTCCTAAACACCTGGGGAAATGCTGTGTTTGGGTCCTCTCTCCATCTGCCCCAGCCCCTGTGAGCCCAATACCAGAATCAGGCCTCCAGTTCAGTTTTGTCCCAGGTTTTTGCCCCATATCATGGGATCCGAGGTGTCGTGGGACTGGAGCCTCGTGTGTGCCCAGAGATGAGCTGGGCAGGACCATTCCCCAGCACTGGCTCGGTACCTGCCACACACTGCAGCTTTTTATCCCCAATTTGGGGCAGTAAGACCTTGCAGATTTAGGGAATTTAGTAGTGCACTAATTTAATAAAAACTAGAAATATTACTGCTCTTCTCACCTTGCCTCTGATGGTGGCACTGGCTCCTGCAATGCCACTTCTTGGGGCACGGCATTGGCACCCCTGCAACCCACCCGCAGCCCCAGCAAAGCACCCCACACATCACAGGAGCTGTCCCCCAGCTGGGAAGTCCCCGAGTGCCCCCACAGAGCCAGGATAGGGACCCCAAACAGGCACAAAGCCCAGCAGCTGGGTGCTGCGTGCCCGCACTCCCGCTGCAGCTGCCCTGCGGCACAGGTAACCGGGCACCAGCTGAGGAAGAGACATCAATCCCTTGGCTTTCACCGGAATAAAAAAAAAACCTTTCCTGAAAAGGCAGCGAGTATAGAGAGGGAGATTGAGAGGAGGGAACACGCTGCTGCTCCGCTGGGCGTGCAGATGTGCTGTCAATGGGCTGCTCTCTGCCCTCTCAAAGCCCCCTTCTCTCCCGACTTGGCAGGTCCTAAAAGGCCACTTGTTGGCGAGTTGGCTGCCACCTTCACCTCAGGCTTCAAAGAGCAGTCGCCCTGGCCTGTCCTCACCCCGTCCCCATCTCAGTTTTGTCTCCTTTTCCCAGGGGGTCACCAAACAGAGGGCACGTGAAGCAAGGATCCCAAATCCTCCCGATTTCAGCCCTTCTTGGGGTAACGGGGAATATTCTGGGATGAAACGTGGCAAATTCAACCTGAAGCAAAAAAAAAAAAAAATCCCATGCTCCCCTTTCAGACAAACCCAGGAGCTTTTTTTATATCCAATCCTTGGTAATATCAGATTTTGAAGTGTTCATTGAGACGATACGACAATGTCAAGACACAGAGCATGGCTTGCACCTCTTGCAGCCCGGGCCCACCTCCCCTTCCACCTAATCCTACAAGGGTTAGGACAACAACATCTCTTTCCTTGGGAAAGCTGAGACCTTGCAAGAGGTGTGCATAGGGAATACACCTGCCTATTTTATAGAGACGGCCCGCACCAGCTTTAAAACTCTAATTATAGAAGAATAACAAGGCTCTGAAGCTCCGAAGCACTTAGGTATTATTTCGTGCCGGCCAATGAGGAAGTTACAGCGGCTGTAATTAAACATGACACGGAGAAGTCAAGCATTAAACACAGGTTCATTAAAAAACGCGGGGACTCGGTGATCCATAAAGGCAGGCCCGTGTCGTCGTGGGCCAGGCGGGGAGGAAGGCAGCACGGGGAAACATCGTCAACCCCATCAGGTTGTGCGGGCCCCGAAGCCGTCTGTCTTTACTACATGTCAAGAAAAAACACAAAACAACCCTGAAGCCCGAAAAAAACGGTGTTGATATTTGGGTGCTGCCCCTCCAGCTGGTACCTGGTGCTGCCCAAGCTGCTGTCACGGAGCATCGGGCAGGATTGGGCCTGCTGGTGCTGAGCCCAGGCTGTCTGTAGGGTCTGGATTGAGGCTGGGCAGCTGTCCCCTGCTTTGGGTAAGCCCAGGGTGATTTTGTAGGGGCATCACCAGGGTGCATGGGGAGGTAATAGGGTGCATGGAGAGGCAGCGGGGTGTGTGGGAAGGCAGTGGGGTGCACGGGGAGGCCATGGGGTGAATGGGGATGCTGTGGGATGAATGGAGAGGCCATGGGGTGAATGGGGTCCCAGCTCCCCACACAGCATCCCAGGGCAGGAGCCATGAGCACAACAGTAGGACCCTACCCACCACCACCCCACCGAGACCCCATAAGGGAGAAAAACCCACCTGCAACCTCTGCAGGAATAAAACCCCACACACCCCAAAAAATACCCCCCGAGCCCCCCGAAACCAAAGCGAACCATCCCGAAGACCCCCGGAGACTATTGCATTTCTCTTAAAAGCTGCAGAAGAAGGGAGGACGGCGGCGAAGAATAGAAGAAAGGAGGGATGAACAACGCGACCCCCCCCGACCCGGAGCGTGCAGCCCCGCAGCCCCGGCTTTGTGCGCGCCCCTTCCCCCAGCGCCCGGGCGTACAATCGGGGCAGCTGCCTGGAACGGGGCCGGCTGCCGCTCAGGAGAGGGCACGGGGGCAGAGAGTAATTTATTTACTCCTTACAATGTGCTGTTTGAACAGGCTCCTAAAGAAAACGGAGGAGGAAGCAACACTCTGCCAGGCGGGAGGAGGGCGAGAGGGGCGGGGGGGGGGAGACGGTCCTAAATGGATTAGAAATTTACCCTGCAACTGTGGGCCTTTAATTGATACACGGGGAAGGAGGGGTGGGGGGGAGCGGTAAAATTTCCCTCTAATTGTATTAAAGATACACTAATTAGGTTGATTAAAAACAGAGAGGCTGTTTCTTTCTTTCCCCAGAAGGCCTAAGGGATGGCAGCGGGGAGGGGGGAGAAGTGCAAACAGATTGGAGTTTAAAAAAAAAAAAAAAAAAGAGTGAAAAGAGAAGAGCTGAGAGGGGCAGGCATGGGGTTTCACCGCTGGCCATGATGCTGAGCCCCGGGCAGAGCGGGGACCATGTCCTGGGGGCAAGGTTTTGCTTTGCCCCCAGCACTGGGCACCCTTGGCAGCTCCAGCGCCCCGATGTGCCGGGCTTTACCTAGCCACCATGGCCTGGAATTGGATTTTGGGGTTGTTTTGTCCCTGGTTTGTGAATTTTTGATCAGCCTTATTTGCACAAATGTCTGTAAGCCCTCGTGCATCTGGATATCTCTTATAAAACTTGGAAATGAAGACCACACCTTTGCCCCAAACAGAATGAGCATAAAGCAGTGGTTTCCACTGTTCAGTCCTCTCTTGGGCAGTCCCAACTATTAAAGGATGGACATGGTGATAGGGAGAGGATGGAAAAGATCATCTCAACCCCCAAACCTCCTTCTGTAAGAGGTGTTTTCCTCTTCCCAGTGGTTTCTGATGGGAGCACAGTACGGCCCCAGCCCGGCAACCTGCTAGACTTTCCCGTTACCTTCCCTCTCCTTCCTGCATTTGGCAGCTTTTTACCTGGGAATTGCCGCTTTGAGGAACAACTTGCCCATTCCATCTTCATCTAGGAGAGACAAAAAAGTACTTTTCAGCCTGGGGAAAAGTTTCTCTGTGAAAGGTTTTCTTCTTTGTGTATAAGACAGCTGCTAATTGATTCTTGAAAGGGCCAGGCTGGAAAACAGGAATGGCAAATAAAGAGCTGTGACTTTAAGGGAGATGAACGAGACAATGGTTTTTTCCCCCTTCCTCTTCCAAATGACCATTTTCTCCTTAGCCTAAAACCACGGGATGAAGGGCAAACTCAAATTGAGGAAGGAAGCTCGGTGATTTCTGATGCTTCCATTACTGCATAATCAGAGGCTGAAACTGCAATCAACAGAAACCTCCTTTGCAACCCAGAAGCTTTCAAAAATAAAAACCAAGTGAAAGGCAGATAATTTTCTTTGTGGGACTTTATGTTCCTGAACCACTGCCTCCCTTCCGGCCTTTTTTCCTGATGTTTGTTTGGAGAGGAGAAGCGAAGGGCCCCAGGGAGCAGTGGTGAGCTGGAGGTCGGGGCAGGGCGATGCAGGACGAGGATGTCACGGCCCCAAGAACACAGGTAGGCACCAAAGAGGCTGGAAAACAACCATAGCTGTTCAAGAAGTGCATCCACCCAAAGGATGAGGAGAAAAGGGGCAGTTTTCTGTGTTTTCCTTTGATTGAATTCACTTTTCAAGTTGTCCAAGCCTGGATCTGTCCCCACTCCTGAGCTTGCCCCTGTAAATCCCACCAGCATCTCATCACCGGGAGGGTTTCATCTGGAGACCACTTCTTCCAACTGGTCATCTTGGTGCAAACAGAAGCTTCTGCTTGCTGGGAGAATTCAGCATTGAGCAAGTCAGCATCACCCAAAGGAGCAATGTGGGGCATCTTCAGAGAGCTCCATGGTGCCGAGACCCAGGTCCACTCCCACCATGTGGGAATTAACATGCAGATGCAGAAGAAGAGAGGAAAAAGAGATCTTTTCCAACCCAAGAAGACGCTTGCCTTTTGTCCAGGTGGAGTTGTAAGTGGGTAAACTTTAGAGGAGGTCCTGGGCTGGTGCTCTGCCCACCCGGGATGCCGTCAGCAGAGCGCTGGGACCGCAGGTCTCACCCAGCCACAGCGCCCGCAGCTTCCCCAGCAGCCACAGGCCTGGAGATAACCAGCTTAGCTGGATTAAAACCAACTGGATCTTTCATTAGCAGATTAGGATTATTGCTGATATTTCATACTGCTGAGGCAGTCTGAAGGGCTTCCTAAAGTCCTATAACAGCCTCCGAATAAACATTTAGAATCCTGCGGGATATTTTTCCCTGGAAGTTAATGCACATGGTCTCAATCTGTTCACCTCGTGCTTCATCCAAACCTTTGAAACTGCAACAAGCCAAGCAGGGACCGGCAAAAATGGAGCCTGAGACCCAGCACGCTCAGGACAGGCAGGATCCAGCCTGGATCTGAGCTCAGACCTCACTTTGCAGCCGCAAAACTTCCTTATTGTCCCCCCCGTCTGCAGCTGCTCTCCTCCTGAAAGCACCTCTCGGCTTCAGAGGCTTCCCCAGCCCCTTTGACAAACACCTCCAGCCTTTGTAGGCGACTATCGCGCTCTGCCACAAGCAACGTACCCTGCGAGCTATTCCCTCGGCCACACAACAAGCAACCAACCCTTCAAAGGCAGCTTTTGATCGTGCCTGAGCTGGCCAGGATCTGAGCAGCCTGCGAGCATTGGCAGCGCGCTGCTGCTGGAGCTCGCCGTGCCCAGGGCACGCCAGGAGGGTTTGAGATGCCAGCAGCAAGTCGCCCTGCTCTGCTTCACCTTCACATTTGGGGAAATCTTGGCAGTCTGTCTCAAAGTGAATAGCAATTGAATGAAGTTCTTGCTATGACACAACGCATCACACGCCTTTTTGCACCGTGGAAATGACAATGGGGGTTGCAAACCACTGGCAACCCCAGCTGCCCAGGTTTCCCATCACTTGCAGCTTTCAAAACACACAAGGCACAGATTTATTTATTTTTTAAGCTACTAAAATGTTTGCTGGGAAATTAAGTTTCAGAAGGACTAAAAATATTAACAAATTTAGGTTGAAAAAAAAAATGGGAGGAGGAGGAGAGTGGATTTAAAAAATGTCAAAACACTCAGATGCAGCATTTTTAATGAAATGTTTCACTTCAGAAATGCCAAAACATTTTGTTTTGACATTTTCAAAATGAAACTTAATGATATTTTTCTTCGGAACAGCATGGATTGCTTTGTAATAACCTGAGCTAAAGCAGAAAGGAAAGAGGAGAAAAATGCAGAGGCTCGACAGCCACCAAAACAAAACAAACTTTTCGTCATCCTTCCAGCAACGTGTTGACATGGAAAGAGCATTTCCTTCCCTCCTCCTGCCACTTTGCCAGCAAATTGAAGCATTTTCTGTTTCCCTTCATCTTGCACTAATGAGTTCCCCTGCTTTTCTGCACCGAAAACAGCCTCACGCCTTCACCTGCCTTCCAGTCTGGAGCTGCTCCTCCCACCCCTGGCCCTGCTGCAGGCGTGGGGCTGCCCGTGAAGCCGAGGAAAATCCCCTTGCCCAGGGGTGTCCTCAACCTCCTTCTGCCCCAGAGAGGTTTTATTTCAAGCAGCAGTCGCTTGCCGTCCTTGGGAGAGGAGCTGCTGCTCTATTGCTTGCAGAGAAATCAAGCTTCTGCAATATTAAGTGTACCACAAGCATCCCTTATCCTCGGTCTCCTGCCCAACTTTGGAGGCAGAGGAGGAGCTGGTGCATGAAAAAAATGGGTGCAAGGGTTAGGATCACACCCAGATCTCTGGCAGGACAGAGGGGCGAGCACTGGTCCACGACTGGCCGGCAGCATCCCAATTCCCCAGCCCTCCTTCCCCTGCATACATGGAGATAAAACGGACCATGAAAGTTTATCAGCCATGAACCAAACGGCTGTTTACATGTGTTTATTATGCAGTTATTTGTGATCTGCAGCCCTTCTTGTAATGCAGAGTTCATAATAGTTAATATCCTGTGCTGAGCCCGTGCAGCCTGATATCAAACACTGGGTTTGGGGGTGGGTGCAGTGCTGGAAGCAGCCACCCATTTGCTGCTCTCGGTGGCTTTTGTTTTTCTTTGGGCTGGGCAGGACTTTAATATTTCATGGGGGTGATGAGGAGTCAGGCAGCAACCCCAAACTCCCTCCAGAAGGACTGCTTGAGCTTGCTGTGTGTCTGGACTGGGAAATGAAGGGGAATGAAGGGGCAGATCCCAAAGCTTTGCTTTGCAGCGTGAGTTCTGCAAGGAACCCGAGGGCAAAGAGAAGCAAGGCGATGAAAAGGAAGGAAACAAGCAGCTGAAAAGCCCTTTGGTGCCTAGGGAAGATGCAATTGTGAGTAAATAAGTAAAACCAAAATGTGTCAGAAAGAGGCAAACGTGTGTAGGCAAAGACATGCAGACTTTGTCATTTTTTGCTGGAAAACACACATCCAGATACACAGGCACCCCAAGAAGCAGTGGGGACAGATACTGGCATCTGTCCACGGAAAGCCAAAACTGGGGAATCCAGCAAATTTGCAAGGAGTGGGGCCCCCAGGATCACAGCAGTGGTGTGCAAGGCAGAGGACACCCTTTTTTTTTAGGCTCAGAAACCCACATTTCACTGGGGATTTCTCGCTTTGCTCTGCGCAGAAACAATCAAAACACCTAACTGCTTGCACACCCCCTGCATGCACAGTCCTGTATTTACATAGGGAAATTAAAACCATGGGTGTGCAAAGCCAAGCACATCCCGTGGATTTACACCAGGCTCCTTGCAGCCTTACAAGTGTCCCTGCAGGACGAGTCAGGGTGCGTGCAGCACCCCTGTGCTTGCTAACGAGAGATCCACATCCCATTTAAAGGCCAGTTCTGCCTCTTAACCAACTCAGTCTTTTCTAATTGTAATTACGCAGCGTACAGGGTTTGGTTCTTGCAGCTGAGTCACTCCCAGCGAGAGGAGATCCAAACACCCACCCTCAGCATGGAGAGGAGGCTCAAAACCAAAGGGAGAAGGCTGCACACCCCCAAACGTGAACTGTCCCTTTAATTTCTGTCAAGGCTAAAGCCCACAGACTACAAAAACAACATTTTAATTTAAATTCCGATTCCACATTCATTCATGGGAGCTGGCTCTGAGCGGGGATTTCATTAAAGGCTTTAATAGATTTTATAGGACTTGTCAGATCCGGAAAGGTTATGGAGCAAATGCATTTTCTCTGCTTCCAGAATTTCAACAACGGCTCGGTAAACAAATTTACCATGAAAATGCAAAGAGTCCAGCCTTGTTCAGACAAGGAGAAATGAACTTCATCTAGTGACTTAAAGGCATCAGGATGCGCTGCCCGCTGCTGTCCTCGCTTCTCTCCACTCCGTTCCTCAGTTTAGGAGCTGATTCTTTTCCGATGGTAAAACCAAAAAGCAGAAACATCTTTTTTCCACCGATAAGGCTTGAATTTGGAGGTATTTAGGTCGGAAGCTTTAGTGGCAATGTATGGACGGGTGTCTCAAGAGGGGAGCTGGTTGGCTCAGGGCAGCGGCTTTGGCAGCTAGAAATGACTTTGCTTTTATTTGAGGTGTTTTGGGGTATTTGAGGCAGATGTGCATCAGCTGGTGAAGGTGGTAGAGCTGTGGGAGAGGCAGTGAGCAGGCAGGAGAGCTAGAAACAACCTTGTTTTGCTCCCAGCTGGTCTAGGGTGGCATCACCATCACTTCAGGGGCTTCTTGACCACTGCTTTCATCTAAAAGACCAGCGCAGACTTGGGTTGAGCAGCCCAGCAGCAAAACACCCTTTTGCCCCACGCTTTTCATTTTTTTTGCCCCTGATGAACCAAACTGGAAGGCAGATCCTGGTGTCAGGCCCTGGAAGGAGCCCACCATGGCTTGGGGGTGCCTCTGCACCATGGGGACACCACGGGGCTCTGCTGCGGGGTAGCGCTGGGACACGGGCAAGAGCACTCAGGCACCGTGGTTAGAGCCAGAGTGCAGGAATCAAAGGCTGGTGCCTTGGCAACCGAGCGGTGGTGGTGCTGAATCGGGTGAAGAAAAGGCCTCTTGTTTTTGGATGAGCTCTGTAAACAGAGATGAATGTCAGAGGGGATTTTGCTCGAGTATCGCTCACGGGCTGTACGGTGGCATCGCAGGGAGAAATCAGCTTGGAGAAAATTATAACCAATGCAAAACCCCCAACCAAACCCTTTTTTTTTTTTTTTTTCCTCTGTTGGAGGCTAAGACAAGTTGATGACTTTATTATTATCATTACTACGATGATTATTTTCCCTCCTTATGACTTTGCAGTTTGAGATTGACGGGTCCCAGCACAGCTGCTCTGGATCCCTTCCCGGTGCCACAAAGGGAGACGCAGCACGAAAGCAGCGAGCAAGAGCGGGGAGCAGCAGCCCTGCCACAGCGGCCCCAAAGCTGCAGGGCCCCATGCCCAGAGGTGCCCAGCATCTGGGGACCCTTTTCTTGGGAACAGGCACTGCAGGTGGCTCGGGACGCGCTGAGAGCTCCGCTGTAATTATGGGAAGCTGGAGAGAGAGGCGGGTTTAAATCAAGTGGCCGCTGAGTTAAAGCGTAAGAATTCCCCATGCAGTTTATGGCACGTGAGGTAGCCTGAATATTCTGTCCTCGTGAGTTACTCTGGGAGTTCGTGGCTCTTATTTTGAGCAAGATTTTTCTACGATTTTCCTTAATCTTGATTTTTCTTCATAGCCAGCAGGTATTACATCAAAATTTCCTCCTCCGCTGAGTAACGTCTACCTAAAATGACGTGTTCCTTAGGACATCAGCTCATTAAACAACTGTAACATCAACCAAGAGGGAAGCTTTAAACCAAATCACCAAACGGAGCCTCAGAAAAGATTTCAGGAAGCCCCAGTGTGGATCCAGGACGTGGGCCCAGGGTCCTGCTAACACACCTGGGCCACCCCAATGGTTAATGGTACGGTTGCAAAGGACCAGGACAATGCTTCTGAAGGCTCACCCAGCCCTTCTCAAAGCGCTAGCAGGCTGTGTGACTGGCTAAAGGCAGTGAAAACCCCATTATATTGACCCAGATGGGTACAAATAGCACTTGGAGACTAAAGAGTCAAAGACCAGGCTGGCACCAGGCGAGCACAGCAAACTCTGGAGATCCCTGGTCCGAGCAGGGAGATTCCCAAATTCTGGGAATCTCCAAGGATGGAGGTGCCACAAGTCACTGCTTCGTCTTCTGTTCCCCTTCCCAGGAGGCAGCAGCCACATTTCTCTCCAGGCCGTGATGCAGCAGCTTGGGACCAAACTTCGGGGCAGCTCCATGGGAAGTTCAGTGGCAGCATCCCCCTCTGCTCCCTGCGGACGCTTCCAGCCTGGAGCACACGTGGAAAATCCCGTGCAGGTTTTGGCACAGGCTGCGGGCTGGCCTGAAGCCAAGGCAGGGCTGTGCACCCAGCAGAAGCATCGGAGCCAAGGGGCTCCACCAGACAGCGGCCATTAGCAGAAAAACACTATCCAGAGCCGGAGTCACAAAGAAATAGGAAAATCTTTTTCCTGCTGCCACCTACAGTTCGGGTCGTGCCGGGAGGATGGGCTGAGGAGAAAAGGGAGAGAAGCAGGCAAGAGAAAGGCAGAGCTGCAGAGAGCTGCTCCAGCTCTTCCAAGCAAAGGCTCCTCTGCCAGCAGCCGGGAAGCTGCTGCCATCTACTGATGCGAGGGGGTGCAGGAAAGGTGGGAATAACTTCACGTATGATCCAAGAAACAGTTTCCAAATACCTGATTGCACCTGCAACGATGTTTTATTCCCATTTCTGCTTTGCATCAGCTTTCAAAGGGTTTTCTCCCTGCCCTTGCAGCAGTTTTTCTTCCTCCCTTGCTGGTGTTGCCCACCCTTATCAGCCCCTTGCTGTGCCAGGCTCCGTCCTGCGGGTGCAAAGCTCACTCTGACGTTCAGCTTGGTCTGAACCCAACACCCCAGCGTGATCTTCCCCGTCCCCAGCAGCAGATTTCCCCCCAAGCCTGGAGGAAGGGGGCTCTGCACCAAGCCCAGCTGCAGGCAGCAGGATTAGTGCCACGGTGCTCGGAGAGGGTCCGAGGGACGTCTGGGGAGAACGGTAACGAAGGACTCCAAGGTTAATTTCGAGCTGGTTTATTTTTGGAGCACACGAGGAAGGAGAGTGGCACAGACCCGCCCGGGGAAGATCTGTGGGGAACTTGTTCAAACAAATGCGAGCGATAACGCCTTCAGATTAATAAAGCGGAGAGAACACACACTGGTGTGTGCTGGGGGAAATGAGGTCAGGCTCCATAAACGAATCCCTCAGCAAGCAAAGACAGCTCCAAAGCACCTCGGACTTGCTCGGGAAGGTTTCCAAGGACAGAAAGGACCATCTCAGTCCGCCCCCTCCCTCAATGCAGGCTTTGTGGCACTCGCACATCGAGGACAGGCAATTTTCCTTCCTGCCCCATCTTCCTCCAGCCCCGGGGGCTGTAACAGAGCCAGGTTTGTTGGAAGGCACAAAGGGAGCACACAGCATCTCCCCCAGATGCACGGCCCTTCTCAGCCACCCCCACTCACAGCCCCCCTCTGCTTTTTGCTTTGATTTCGCAGCATAAATCACCAGGTTCCCAGCTCCAGCCCAAAATTTAGCACAGCATCACCCATCCTTGCTCCTCTCCAGCTCCTCCAAGCCCAGACCCAAACCCTGGTGCATCCTCCAGGCTGTCAGCCCAGCACCAAGCTGCTGTCCCCACCGTGGGGACAGGACACCTTCCTCCCTGCGCCAGCACAAGAGGAGAGCAGAGGGGTGTGCGCGCAGCCATATCCATCAGTGCCAAAAAAAATCCTGCTGAGCAAAACCCATTTCTCTCCAAGAAACAGCTAAGCAAGGAACAGGACAGCGTGGCTTTTCCAAGGGCTATAAAAACGCTTTGTTTTGGGGCGAAACCAGCTGTCTCTCACCCACGCACAGGTAGGCAGAGCTCAGCGTGCTGCGCAGCTTTCCCAGCATCGCAAAGTGCTGCAAACTAAATTATCATGTTTGACATTCCAGCCCCCCTCCCAAAAGGGCAAAATAATTCCTTTGCTCTGGATACAGATCAGTTGGCAAACAAGCTTTCAGACACAATTATTTTGCCCTGGGAGGATTCTGCAGCTGCTCCTCTTTTTCTCGAGATCAATACCTAGAGGATAATCCTGCAGCTTATCCTACAGTTTGGTGGTGTTAGCTCAAGCTCTCTTGTTTGCTTTATTTCCTTCATGAATTACAAGGAATTTTCTGGTTAGATGGGGGGGGAAAAAAATATGTTATTTTA
The DNA here is from genome assembly GCF_047663525.1 of Anas platyrhynchos. Lineage (NCBI taxonomy): Eukaryota > Metazoa > Chordata > Aves > Anseriformes > Anatidae > Anas > Anas platyrhynchos. The sequence continues at coordinate 16,640,144 of NC_092607.1, forward strand.
TTCTGTGCTGTCAGAAATTAGATTTGATACCGCAAATTGTCTGTAGTTGGCTGGAAATTAATTTTGTTGACTTTTTAGTCAATTGGAACATTTTCTGAGAACACAGCGATTTCAGGTGGTGACTCATCCCCTTCCAAAGCAGCAAACAATAGCAACCACCTAAACAACAAAAAAAATCAGAGCAGCCTTCTTTCCTCCCAAGCTAGCAGCTGTATTCTTTTAAGGAAAATCAAGCCTGGAGGAGTTTATTCTCTAGCAAGTCCCGTAGGCGTGCAAGGTAGCAGAGATCACAAACACGTTCTTTGAGACGAAAGGTTATTTTTGTTTGTTTTTAACCTGTCACACAGCTCCGAAACCAACCACATGCATCCAGAATAGCAGCTCATGACTATTTATTGCTGGAAAACTTCCCAGGTGGCAAACTTGAAGAAACAGGAGAATAGCTCTGTCACTCCCGGAGCAGACAGGCTGCTGCTAAAATAAAAGTTTTATCTCGGAGTAATTGCCACAGAGTACTTGGCTGTTGCCCAATAGATCAGATTCATAAATCTCCATGACAGATCCCCCCCAAAAAATCCATGTTGGGTAAAGAAATTTTCAAGGCTTGAGGGACTGCATGGGGGTTGCTGGAATTTGACATTTCTGACGATGCCCCTGTGACAGCAGCGTGCACAGGGAGCTCCAGCTCACCCCTCTCCATCAGCCTGCCAAGGGACACATGATGCACACTCACTGAAAATTAAAGTCTTTCAGGCCCTTATTTAGGTGGTGCATTTGTAATTTTAAGAATTGGTTTACAAGGCTGGGGGTGGCTTCAAGGAATAACACTCCTGCTTTCCTGAATATGGCATTTCTGAGGCAAAATTGTCTTTAATGCTCTCAGAAACACACCCCTTAAAGACAACTGTTTGAGCAGATGTTTAGAGCAAAACAACTTGGGAGAAAAGTATTTGTACACAAAGCCAGAAGGGAAACCACGCAGAGCTACCGCACATCCCTGCTCTGCGCCTCCACCCCCTGCCCAGGGTCCCCCCCATCTTCCAGCAGCAGATTTCAGAGTTTCAAAGGGAAGAGCGGGCCCAGTGAGTGATTCAGCACAGGATTAGAATGCACAACGGTGATCTGAACCTCGAAATAAAACTCACTACACATGCCTGATGAGTTCAAGTCCTCCTCCTGGTGGCTGAGCATCCGTCTGTCCTTCTCAGGACCACAGCACTGATGCTTGGGGTGAGCAGTGATGGAGAGCCTGGCACGTCTGTGCAGCTGGGAGCCAGAAGCACACTGGTGTAAGGAAACACGACAAATCACCAACCAAAAGGGCTGAGCTTTGCACGGCCACATCGCTCCTGCCACTTGACAATTCAATTACATCGGTGCTCACAGCGCTGTGGCTCTGGAAGCGAGCATATGGGTGAGGGAAGGAAGTGCCAATTAGTGGATCTCAGCAGCCCTACTAGTTCGTTCCCCTTTCGTTGTCTTTTCAAGGCTCAAAAAGACAATCTGAGCATTAATCCTAATTGGTGCTCGCAGGCAGTGCTGCAGCAGCCCACCACCAAAACCTTGCTCATGGACAGCAGCTCCTGCCATGCTGCAGGAGGGGGTAAAACCTGGCTTCCAGCCCCCCCCCAGAAGCTGCTGCTCAAGTGAGCATCCTTCTTCACCCTTTCCTTTCCCCCAATTAAAACCCCAAGCATGGGACTCCCCATCCCCTCTCTTTCCATCCTCACACCCAGATTTACTCACAGGACCATGTCCATCTCCCCCATCATCTCCCACTTGGGTTTCAGCATTCCCAGGGCAGGATCACGCTGGGGGACAGCAGCACCCCCTGCCATCCTCATCCCATTTCATAGCAGAACCTCTCTGATTTTTGAGCAGAAGCAGTGGGAGACAGAGACAGGGAGCTGCCAGACCTGCCCACGGGTAGCGTGAGCCCCAGGCCAGCACAGAGGTACCCCCCCGTGAAAACATCTGCCTCCTAAAAAAAAGAGTGAGCACCCCAGGACATCAAGCACTGATGTCTCTCACATCCTCAGAGACCTGCACATACCAAAAAAAAAAAAAAAAAAACAACACACACATCAAGGAAGAGCACTGCAGGCATTAAGATCATATTTCTCCCAAGAGGTTGCACTGATATTGCAGGGTTTTTAGCATCAGACCATCCCCATCATCCTAGAGCCGCCGTGTGAGGAGTTTTAGCAATGATTTCTATTCGGTTACGTTTTTTTGGGGAACTTTCTGTAGGATTTCTCCGCAGCAGCAAGGCCGGGACGTGTCGGAGGCACCCCACAAGGTGGCAGGGCGCTCTCGCTCATCGGCGGCACGAAGCGATGCTGGGGCTCTGCAGCTGGAGGAGAGGGGGACAGGGGCAGGAGGACTGGGTTTTTGTCTTTGCTGAGGTTTGCAGGTCTAAAACTCAAGGGAGATTTAAACTGGGAATGAAAATGCAGACAGTTAAGTGAGCAAGAACGGTTGTGATAAATTATAAGCACTTCCAGAACTGAATGGGGGGATTTTGCTGGGTTTTCACATTAACGTTTTTAACATCAGGTTTTCAGATTCTTTCCTGAGCTGTTCAGAAACAGGCAATTTCTCCCTCTCTGGAGCTGCCCCACTACAGCCCAGTTCAACAAATTGACGTGAAGTGGCTGTGAACTCACTTCAGCAGGAGACTAACACCGTTTCTGAACTTCAGAACTACTAAATTCCAAGAAGAGTCAAAAGGAGGACCCACAAGCAAAGGAAAAATAAGGAGAGAAAGAAAACTGCTACTTTGATTTAGTTCTCAACCAGTTTAGGAAGAGCTGCTACAGCAAAGCAATTGCACCTAGAAACCCTTCATAGTCCTATGCCATCAGTGAGGTTAGTGCATCACCTGGTGCTGAGTAGAGGCAAGTTGGGTTTGGGTAAAGCAGCAAATTCCTGCAGACATCATTTTTCACTGATATCCTCAGACTTCAGAGCAGGCCTCCATGCAATCCTCTCACTTTCAGCATGTCCTAAGTCTTTTTTTTTTTTTTTTTTTTTTTATCATGGACTCATTTCAGAAGTGACTGTGGTTTTAAATAAGCATCAGGGTACCAGCCTAGAGAGGTCTTCAAAAGAGAGAAATGCTTTGCAGCCCGTCAGGTAAAGGGACAAAGGAAACATTTCACGCTCCGAGTGGAAACCAGAGAGATGCAATCTTTAGAACGGATGCTCTGAAGCGATGGGAAGCTGCAGCAGGAATTTTCCACTGGAGGAAATCACACTCAAAGGAATGGGCTAATTTGCTGAAGCAAAATTAAACCTTCCCTCATTCAAACACCCAAACCAACAGCCTGACAAAATAGTTACCGTAGCAACCAGAGGGAAGAAAAAAACTCAGATTTTTTTTTTTTCTTTTCCTGTTGAATGGAAAAAATCAACTTCTAATTGCAGTGAGCATTGCTGCTGTGTAGGTAGAGAGGTGGCCACAGCAGCAGAGCCAACGTGGGCTGCAGGGGTTTGGGGTTTACACCACGAGGGACTGCCAACCCTTCCTCTTCATCAGTCTCAGGAATGCTGAGAAACCCTGGTTGACTTGTTAAGAGATTGGTTCAGCAGCTTTCTAAGAGAAGGAGAAGGGCCTGGGGGAAAACACAGTGCAAGTGCCCCAAGAAAGATAGGGAAAAAGAGGTTCAAAAATCAAATTGTGGTTTACGAGAGAGGGATGTGGTCCACAGGTTCAAAGAGCTCCAAGTGTGCTTGCTCCCAGCCAAGATAACACCCCTGTAGAGTATTTCCAAAGTTTCCTCAAAATGGCATTTAACAGATAGATTTATTACCTTTCTAGCAGTGCAATGCCAAGGCTGCAGCCAGACATACAGCAGCCAAAAAATCAAATGTACCTCAAAAGCCCACAGACCTCAGCTCCCCTGGCATCACCTCAAGGGCCTTGCTCCTGTACCTCGGTGCTACACGTGCATCCTCCATCCTGAGCATCATCCCCTGCCTTGGGGCTCCAAAGCCCAAGGAGACAGGCTGCAATAAAGGTGTGTTTGCTGCCAGTCTCAGAAAACACGCAGGAACAACCTCAGCAAACATCCCAGCCCTCCAAAGAGTCCTCAGACAAACCTGACAGCGCACTGCCTTTTAATAAAAGCAGCCTTAGCCCAGTCCACGAGGTAATTACTTGCTGCACAGATGCTCCGCTGTACCATTTGTAGGTATTTTTATCTTGCTGATAGGAAACAGCTTGAGCTGAGGGTGCAGAAGTTGCCCACGAGCCCCTTTCCATGGGGCAGGGCTCATCCACGCACCTCTCCCCACACCACCAGCAGCCCCCTCCTGCCTTGCTCCATGCCCCTCTTGTGCTTTTCCTTAACAAAGTAGCTTTTAATTGTGCCGCGGTGCTTCCAGTTCTGAGAAATGGCATGGAAAGGACATTGCAGTCCCCTCAGGTTTATATAAACAGGGCCTGTTTATTATCCTTCGCAGCGACTGTCTGAGCTAAAATGCTGGCATTTAGTTAAAAAAAAAAAAAAAGAAAAAAAGGAAAAAAAAAAAAAAAAAACAAACAGGAGAAATTGAATCTTTCTTTTACCGTGCTTGCACGAGGCTGCAAACACAGCTTGGGCAGCTGTTAAGGAGGTCAACGATGCCCTTATTAAGGGAAGAGTTTTTTAATGGCTGCAAATACTCTTCAGTGACTTGTTTTCCTCTTCCCAGTCTCCTTGCTTTCTCGAGCCATCGCCCTACACAGCACCCAAACCTCAGGCACCCACCCCCTGCCTGCACCCACCCCCAGGGTGCTGGTCCCCATCCCAGGGGACAGAGACCCCCAGGCAAGGGCTGAGAGCCAACACAGACCCAGTGTTTCCCTTCTCCCTTGCTCATGTCCCTTCGCCAACCCATCAAGTAAACACTTCTTGTTGTTGTTGTTTTGCAAAACTATCATTTCCAGGCTGTGATTCCGGCTAATTTACAACCCGGCACTGCCGAGCAACAATGAATTATGGAGAAAGATTATGGGAAGGTCTGACATCGCTCATGTTTGGAGGAATAAATGGGAGCAGACTGTTAAATATGATTATTCTCATTCATGTCTGCCTTTCCTTAGGGTGCCTATCACTAGAGCACAAGTGCCACGTGCATTAATTAATTGAAACAACACATTTACATGATTAGGGATTAACTCCTGTACTTCTCCTTTGGCTAATTAGTGTATCTATAGATCTATTTAGAAAGAAAATACCTTGGGGAAGGCAGGAGCCTTCGGAGCTTATTTCATATAAACTAGCTGTCAAATTCAGGGATTAGAAAAATGCTCACTTCTCCCTTCCCTCCCATGGCACCTAATGTTTGCTTGTTTTATCTCTCTTGACTCCTATGCAGCATCTGCATTGAGTTTCACCACGAAAACACTGTTCTTTTCCCCACCCCCTCATTTTGCTCCCCAGTTTCCATCATCCTCAGGCTGCTCAAAGGCTCTGCAAGAAATACGCCCAGGTGGAGAAGTGTTTTACAGCAGGGATTTCAGCCTGGTGGATTAATTAGTTTCTCCTGTGCAGGATGGTCCTCCAGGTCCCTGCTCAGCTCAGAGGGAGCTGAAATCTGCTGTCTGAATGCAAGGAGCCTTGGAACTGTGTCTCCAGGCTCCCTGGCTGGCCACACACCACCTGGTGCTTAATTTTGGGGTGTAGGTGCCTCATTTATCCCCCAAAATCTATCTGCTGCTTCCATAGTAAGTAAATGGGGTTGCCCAGCTTCCCTAGGGACTCCATAGTACCCAGGCTCCTTGCCAGCTTCCAGTCCACTTATTTGCCTCCTGTCCCACCTTTCTTGCATCTTTCTCAGCCCCCAAATTGTATTTGTATTAGTGTTCTGCATCCCATGCAGCTGGAGGTGTCCTGGTGGTGCACGGCTACAGGGATGCTGCTTTCCTTCCCTGAGCAAAGCGCGTTCCAGTGATGGGTGAAATTGTCCTTGTAATCTCCATCACCTGCTTTACAGCTTGTAAGGGGTTCTGACACATTCACTGAGCTGTTTGGAAAGGCTGCTGAAGTGGAGGCTTTCAGAAAATGCATGAAACACAGGAGGATTGTTTAGAGAAATGAGAGAATTTAAGAGAATTAAGCATTTTCACTGCTGGAACAATGCACACATCCATCAAATTAGAGTTTAGGAATCAAATACTTTTACACTGCAAAAAATAATATAGTGAATAATTTTCTAGGAACTTCTGCGTGAAAAACTTTTCCAGCTTACTTCCCTCACATCTGGGCAGCCCCAGGAAGATACCAAGCATTAGCCAGCATCAACAGAACTGAAGCCAAGAGGGTATTTGAACACACTGCCCTATAACAAGTGTTGTGCAAACAGGACACAGACCCCAAACCCTTCTTATTTCAAAAGCACTTTGATTAGCTGATCAGACACTGAATTGCAGAGAAACCCTGAAGAAAAGGGGACGCTCCAACACTTAATCACTAGGATTAATGATCCCCATTTAATTTTCTTTATGTAGGCTAAAGGACAAGGCAAGAAGAGGTAAACTTCCCTAACCCAACTCAAGATGGCTTTGTCTGGACCTATGGCTGCAGCTCAGAATGCATTTTTTCACCCAGCAAAAAGAGACAACCTACAGATTCTCAGCTTTTAACACCAAGTAACCCTTTAAAACTCCACCTGATTGCACAATAACACCCTGCCACCACACAGAAGAGGAAGAGGCTGCACCTTCCCTGCTCTCCCAGGCTTTTTGAGAGCTAACTGATAGCTTAAATATTACTAAATAGAAAAATAATAATAATAAAATCTCTATTCCTTCAGAGCCCAGCTTTTATTCACTTTAAAAAGGCCTAGCCAAACTTTTTGCTAAATAATTACTTTCATCACCTCCAGCCCTTTCAGAACCATCTCTGCTCCTTCCCTGGCCTTTGCTATTTGTAGGCTGGGGAGGAGGAGGGCAAAGTGTGTTAATTCATTAATTACTTGCAGCTGAACCAGATTTACTTTCTTTTCCCAGCTCTGTGCTGCAGATTCCTGTGCTCATTGCAGGCTGCTGTGGCTGAGGAAGCTGAGCCCCATCCTCCTGTTGAGTTTCCTTGTGATAAAGCACAGCAATCTGCTCCACGATGGAGACTCATCAGCAAATATTATATCTTAGTGATTCACTCTGTTTTCCTTATTGAAGACTCATGAACTCATTTTGGACATGCGAGAAAAGAGCAAGGTTCATTGCTGCGTGAAATGCTTTCTTCCAACTGAGAAGAAATCCAGCCACTGTTGCAAAATGAAATCCCAAATGAGCTTTTTCATCTACTCTTTCACAGTGACCCTTGCTTGTGACCTTTAGGTGCCTACTCATACAGAAGGTACCTGCAAGATTAGGTTTGTGCAGGACTCCTCTCTTTTTCATTATTTTTGTAACATCTTGGCCCCCTTGAGTATTTTGAATAGAGGATTCCTATAAAACAAAATATCAGGCCTACGCAAATACATGTTGATTTTTAGTCTCAAATTCATGTCTTCTGTTCTCTACCAATACTGATACCCAAATGTATCCTTCCCGTTCATTCACACTGACTCTCACAAAGACAACTGAAAAGTAAACAAGCTAAATGGTTCTTTATCTTTCTTAAATTTGTTTTGAATTTAAATCTCTGCTAGATAAGCTTTGATGGTTGAAACCATTTAAAACAATGCTTCAATTTAAAGGGAAAAATCATATAGCTGAACATGGAAGTTATTATTTTTTCCTCCTGATTTTGACAGGCTTTTAAGCAAATAACACACAAGCTTAAAATGAAGAGGTTCAAGAACCCCACTCTTACTTTTTTTCTGTATTTAGAAAAGAAAAGGGAAAAACCTGCTGCAGAAGTGTTTCACTTGGCACTCTGCTAGCAACCGGTCCTTCTCTGCACTTTAATTATCAGCTGCTGGCCGTGGCCATGCACGCTGCTAAAAGCCTTTCCTCACAAGTCCAAAGCTGTCTGTGTGTTTACCCTGACACCACCAACGAAGCTGGAGCAGAAGCAGACGTGCTGGTGCTTGGGGTGTGTGGAGCAGGCACTTGCACCACTCCATGATAAATATTTTCCTCTCATAACCTGTGCTGGGACTCACAGGCCTAAAATTAGGCAGGTGCCATCTCTGGCTGGAGGACCGAGGTGGTTAAAAAACTCTAATGGAATGTATTTTGGTGCAGGTGGGTATGGTCAGGAGGTGGGGGGCTCACAGCTGGAGCACAGAGGGGCTCTGCTGGGGATGAGCTGCTCAAGGTGGTCCAGGTCCTCTCCAAGGTCTGCGCTGCTCCTGTGGGGCTGCCGAATGCATTCTGAGCAAGGACAGAAAAGAGGGGACATGTGGAGGAATAAACTTGGTGTCACGGTGAGCACAGAGGCCAATTTCCCCTCTGTGTGAGACCAGAGCACTCAGGCAGCATTCCTTCACCTCCCCCCTTCCCAGGGGCCTGCCCCATCCCTCAGCATCCCCTGTGGCCTCAGCTGATCCCAGCAGCAATCCCAGAGCTGATGTTCTTCCAGCAGGCCGAGTACGGAAAGAAACTCAGATTTAAAACCTGACTCATTTATGTTCCTTCACCTGAAGGGCTTAGCAGGATCGTGTACAGACTGGCAGCCTGGGGTTGGTAAAAAGACACCTGAGGATTGTTCGAGTCTGCCTGCCAATCTATTATTAATAACAAAGCGCTGTATTTGTGTCTGGGTGCCCAAGTGATGTTAACATATTCCTGACATCTTCTGAACAAAGGAGGAACTGAACCGGAAAATGCAAGCTGCATTTATTTTTGGCTGCTGCAAACCAGAAGCAGGCCTGCTGCTGGCTGCTAGGCCCCAGTCCAGGTCCTGGCTCTCCGGCATCACCCAGCTGTGGGCTCTCACCAAGGCCATATGCTCAGGAGGGATTATTTTCAGGTAGATCAGAGCACAGGGTCCACAGGTCCTCTCATCTGAATCAAGTTTGCAATCACCCCTTGCAATCCCTCGGCTCAGCAGCCCCTCTGCATCCCCCAGGCTCAGCTGGACACAAGGGGTGGATCAGTCATCCCTGTTAGATGTGCCAGGATGAGGTTTCTTTTCCTTTTTTTGACTGCCTTTGGTTTCTCCTCCTGCCCAAGTCAGACAGCTGACACTTCTTCATTTCGGTGAGATGTCCTCATTACCCACAAAGTTGATTGCAGCGCCCTGTGCTGAGACTGGCGGGGGTTTGTATCCACAGATTAACATCAGAAATGAACACACTGCTCTTCTTCATGATGAGTGAGAGAGAGTGAATAAGGAGGAGGAGGACAGCAGTTCCTGATGAGCTCTAACCAAAAAACACCCAGCCACAGACAGCACAAAGGCTGTCGTGCTCCAACCTCTTGGGCTGAAATACTCAACTAAATCTCAGCGCTTGTTAGTGGTGCTGCAAACAGGCATGTGAAATAGAGAAGTAATGCATGCACATGGAGAAAGGGCATTATTCCTAAAGGAAATGTCCAGATTTACACCGGAGTAAGAAAATAATATATATATATTCACATGATAACCTAGTTCCTCTACCTGACAAGAGCTGATGGTGAGGCACTGGGGAGAACTGGTACATGCATGGCAGGAAGGGGGGATCATGCCAAGAGAAAGAAACCCTAAATTTCTAATAAAATTCTCAAATTCTCCAAAGAAAGCTCTCTCTGCAAAACTTTATGCAATCAAATAATTAGTTTCCTTAATAAAATGAACACAAAGCTAAATAAGTAAAAAGCACAGGTGGAAAATGTTGATCCCTTTACTACTATAAGGTTTATTGGGAGCTGCTATTGAGCCAGCTGCAGAGCTGGCTAGCTGCCTGCCCCCCTCATTGCAATGCAATGCACACTGTGGCACGTCTGGCAAAATGCAATTTTCCAAGCAGCAAGAAGAAAGGTGTTACTGGCGCGTCATCACTTCCCCCCTCACTGAAAGCAGCATGGGAAGCAGGGAGTATACTGACTGCTGTTTTCTCCCCCATTCAAAACTGCTGCTGTTCTTTAAAATGAATTTTTCTTAGTTTGAAAATACTTTAAAAATTTGAGAAAATTCTGCTTAAAATATTTATTTTAATTGATACAACATTTTCTAAAAATCTCAGAACAACAAGTTGAAGTTGGCTTGTACCTTAGCAAGGATTTCTTACTTCTTTATTTCCTTTCTAAGGAAAATAACAGTTCCACATGAACTGTTGCAGCACTACCTCTGCCTTTCATGAAAACATTCACATACTGAAAACAAGCTGCAAAACAAACTTAGATAAACTCATTTCTTTTTTGGGGAGGTAAAAGTCTCAGAAGAGGATCCTGAAAGCAACAGGAGGTTGAAAGCAATTTGTGTTTGGTTTTTGTTTTTTTTTTTTTTTTTCCTCTTCCCTGGGACCAGGAATATTTTGCCCCTCTGAGTTGTTTAAGCCACTTAGCTCACCCTGCTGAGGACTAATTCCCTGTGACAAAGCCATCCTGGTTCAGAAACCTCATCCAAAACTATCCTGGGACTATGATCGTGCAAACAGGGGCTTGAGGGTTATGCAAGATCCTACATGTGCATTTGTTTTTTTAAGAATTACTTCTCCAAAACTGCAAAAATCCCCTGCTCCTTCCTACCCGTGACTGGCTCTGTCTCCAGCATGGGCACAACATTCCTGCAGGAGCATCCCCGCCCTGCCTGGAGGACACAAAGCTGCCAACCAAGACGAGCAAACCAGGAGGACACGGAGCAGGGCAGGAACAAAAAGGCTGCAGTGTCCTGGCCTTGGCTCCTTCCCTGTGCAAGGAGAGGAACAGGATCTGCTCCGGGAATCCCTAGTTAGATCTTTCTGCCCGTTTTTGTTAGGTAGTCAACGGCCCTGTATAATTCACTCAATGAATGCATAAAGAAAAGTGCAGCTATGTAAAGATTAAATGTGAATCTGCGATCCACAAGCAGTGCTAGAGAGTCTCACAAAGTTAGCCCACGTGTTCCTTAACTTGAGCTGAAAGCACAGCTCCACTTTGACAGACTTTGAATTATTTCGGAACATTTGCGACATTCTCAGCGTCAGCTCTGAAGCTGTCCCCAAAGATTGTTTTTCCCGTCTCAGCATGGATTTATAATCACCTGCCAGTATCTGCTTGAAGCCTGAGCTATGGAGGGAGCCCGGCGCTGTGAAGTGCCGATGCATCACAGCCAAAACCCCGCACGATCGATGCCGCCCCTGCAGTACCTTGAGTCAAATATCGACCCTCGAGGAGGTACCGTTTCTAATCATGTCACTTCACTCTATACAGCCAAGGTTTTGTTGTCTCTTTCCCAGGTCTTGGTGGGATTAGGAAGAGCACAAGAGGAGAAAAGCCCCATCAGCCCTTCTTCCTGGGTGTAATGCCTCGGAGGGCTCTCCTGCTTGAATTTGTCAGATGCATTCAATAATGCTCCCTCGTGTAAAACAAAGCTGTCATCGCCAACAAATAACGTTCTTGAACCAGCGTGATGAGACTGAAATATCTCCTGGCTTCTAGAAGCACAGTGCTTCAGTGTCCTTAAAGGGCTGAACAGCTCCAAAGCTCCTCTGACCCTGTAATCCCAAACAAGCAAACGATCCTCCCTCTGCAGATCTTTGGGCTTCAACTTTCTTGGGAAGTTTGGGGATGAAGCATGGCACAGCTCAGGGTTCGAGCCTGCAGGCATCACCACCCAGACAGATGTTGGGACGTAGCTGCCCCCGTTGCCTTACAGACAGCACAGGGTCTCAGAGGAAAAGAAGAGCCACACACACACGTACCTGTGTGCAAAAATGCAGGCACAGTACCCAGGCAGCCAGAGCAAAGCACATCTTGACCAGCCTTGCATGTGGCTACACCTATTTTCCTAAACATTGAAAGAAAAAAAAATATAAAAAAGTTCAGTCCTTCACTTCTTTGGTTAATTCACAGTATCCTTGGGCTTCTCAGCAAGTACTTTGTGTCCATGGAGAAAGCCTTGTATTTTATATGAGCTTAATATTATTTAGTGGTCACACAGGTGGACTGGTGTTTGCTTTTGCAGACATAACATATAGTGACTTATAAACAAGCCTGAGAGAAGAATAATGTTTCTCTACTTCACGGTGAAGGACTTATTGTTGATTTCCCTCTTGTTTGTACAAGAAGCAGCTCAAAGTGATGCTGGTTGGAACAGCTGAAAATAAAGCAAAGCCAACGTGAAGATCCAAGCACCCAGGCACACACTCACCCACAGCTCTCCCAGGGCAATTAAACAGGCTCTTGTTAATTTTCCAAGAACAAGAAATCATTGTGCTGTTCTCCTACCTAGTAAGAACCATCTGTCTCACTTTTCCTTGCTTGGTTTTCACCTCCTAATCCTTGCTTTAATTGAATTTTCAGAACTGCTCTCTTCCCTCGTGGTGTAACCAGACCTTTTGGCCTTAACTCGTGCTGATGTCCTGCTGCATTTCGTGTCCCCTCCGTGCCAGCTGGGGCAGTACCAGGCTTCGTGCAGGGGAGATGCTCAATAAAACTGGTCCCAGCCATCCCTGCCCTGCTGCAGCAGGCACCACGGTGCAAAACCAGCCGGCGTCCTGAGTGTGTGTCGTCAGTGCCTGTTGCACGGGATGCCAGCTCATTTACTGCGTGCTAATTAGCAATGCAAATCCTGTGCCAGCGTTTATCTCATTTCCCAGAATACGAGAGGCGCAGTCAGGCAGAGCACAGCCGCTCAGGAGCTCGGCCCGTGAGTCAAAGCTCACCAAAACACTTGGAAAAAAAATAATAATTAAAAAAAAAAAAATCCAAAAAATTGCTCTAAGGGCAGCAGCCAGGAGGGGCTCAAGGCGGTAATGAGCCAGGATCATCTGAGGGTCTCCCATGACATGAAGCTGTTCATTCCTTGACATGAAGCTGTTCATGACCCAGATGGTGATTTTAGCACCTATTGGGAAAGTAGCCTTGCCTCTGGGGCTGGAGGACTCACTCCTTTTGGGAATTGTCCTTAACAAGGAGACCAAAAGCAGCGTTCGTCCATGGCCAGTGCAGGTCCACAGGTCCCTGCTGAGCACAGCCCGAGAGCAGCTGCTTGCCCCAGCACAGGGAAGGGAGAGAAAGGATTAATGAGCTTCTCTGCAACCCAGACAGTTGCTCTGACCTCTTTTTACAAAGTACACCTATAAATAACTGGTTTCCTTCTGAAAAGTCCCTTCAAAATGACATTTTTTCTCCTTAATAACACAATTGGATGTTGCAATATTATAGAAATCTTTATTTTTTTTTTATTTTTTCACAAATCATTATTTTGTCTCAACTAATCCTGCCTTGCAAAATAGCTGCATATTGCTAGGAAAGGCTTTTTCATTAACAAGCCCAGCTGTTCCACCCCACAATGCTGATGAGCTCTAATCAAATGGCATTCACAAGCATCGCCCAGTAGGAACTATTTGTGGCATCACTTGCGGATGAATCCTCTCCCTGCGCTTTCAACATCCTTGCAACCAGATTTTTGTCCTGGTTTCCAAAGGAGATGAGGCTTTTGCAGATGTGCTGCTTGGTCTGCCTTCTCCCCATGTTCTCCTCACTACCGTTTTACAAAATCATTCAGTTATGTGTGGAAGGAGGGCTAGAAGAAAGGAAGGAAGGGTGTCGCATTTAAGCTCAGTGAAAACAATGGCCCAAGTGAAGCAAATGGAGCGAAACGAAAAATTTCATCCATTGCATGTCCAGCTGGCAACGTCCTGCTGGCCAGCCAGCACGTGCTCTGCCAGGTCAGCAGGGTGGTGAAGGGCAGGGCAGGGGATCCAAGGCACTGAAAAAAAGGGGGCAGAGAGGGGATAATGGATAAAAACCCACGGGACATAAAAACTTATTGTTCGGCACGCCGTGTGCGCGGCTGCAGAGTGAACCCTGGGAAAGCAGAGCTGGCAGTAATGGGAGCGGGATGCTATCAAACATGAATCACAGGCTCCAAATGAGGCGGTGGAAGTCAGGGACACACTCTTCTAATATTCCTTCCTGACAGCAATAGGAACACTTAGGGGAAAGATTCAAGGAGCACTCATAATTGGAGCTCCGACGAACACTGCAGAGCTCTTCAGGGGCGAAGTTAAACAAAATTGCAGTCATTAAAAAAAAAATACAGCAATCCCATGAGAGTTGGGTCTGATGGCAGATGCAGATTTGTGTGGGGACAAGAAGAAAGGCAGGGGCCTGGAGGTGCATGGCACAAGGGGCTTGCACTGGCTGGAGCTGCTCTCCTCCATCGGTAGCTCCTTTGGAGCAGAGATGTGTCATGGGTCAAATCAGAGCATGGGAATTAAGAAGTTTGGGCTGATGGACTGAAAAACAGCAGGTAGCCCAAAGGTGTGTTTTATGAAGAAAAATAAATAAATAAATAAATAAAATAAAATAAAATAAAATAAAATAAAATAAAATAAAATAAAATAATAAAATAAAATGAAATGAAATGAAATGAAATGAAATAAAATAAAATAAAATAAAATAAAATAAAATAAAATAAAATAAAATAAAATAAAATAAAATAAAATAAAATAAAATAAAATAAATAAAATAAAATAAAATAATAAAATAAAAGTGGATTTCTGTGTCGTCCTGGTGCCTTCTCCCTACCCCATTTTCTATGACTCCGTGACTGTATTAAAATATACCTAAGACTAAGCACTAAGAGAATTTCTAAGACCTAAGCACTAAGACGTAAGCATTAAGAGAATTTCATGCTGAAGTCCCAGCCCTGTTGAGTTCAGCGAGTTTTACAGTCACTCCAAATGGCTTCTGTAGGGGTACTTTGCTCAGATTAGTCCAAGGCAAGGAGAACTTCCTTGGCAGGAGTCCCTCTGTTGCCCAGAGGAGCACGGGGCTGTGCCAGATGGCAAAGGGCAGCTGCCTTTGATCCTGCGTATTGGTCTCCTTATCCAAAAAGTGCTCAGAGGCTGGGAGCTGAGAATTCGTCCTCTCTCTGGCTGCTTTCAGTCCTGCCCAGTCCCGTTGGTTTCAAATCACCTGCACTGCACTAGATGAAGCACAGAGCTGCTGCTGTTGCTGTTTGGGGTCTTTCCTCCACCGTCGTCTCAGTGTTAGGAACAGATAAAAAATGAAAGCAGAAGAGATTATGGGAGCATTATTGTCTGGCTTTGAAAATAAATCAAAGGAAGGGACTGTGGAAATAATGTTTGATGACATGGCTTTCGGGGGAGGAGAATTTTTTTCAAGATTAGTTGTTTGAATCCCCCATGAAATCCACTAGTACATTGTTGTGCCTCAGAAATTGGTGGTAATTTAATTCCACTTACTCTTTCGTTCTCCTGAACTGCTGTCTCCTGATGTCCTATTCTCCCTTTTCCGTCCACTGGCCTGCTTTCATAGCTCATTAAGACATAACTAAGGCTCTAAGGCTGAACAAACAAAGCCAGAAATAGGACGATTTTTTATTTTTTTCTTTAATATGCAAAGGTTACATCACGGTCCTGCTGGCTTCCACCCATCACAACCGGTTCGCTAATCCAAGGAGCTGATATTTTAAGCAGAAAGGCCCTGGTTTTGCTAAGGTCTTGCTCAGCTCTATATCTTGCTGACATCTTGTGGCAGCAAGGTCCCCAAGTTGTTTGTGCTCAAGAACAGCTTCTAGAGCTTCGCCTTCAGTAGTCTGCACGTGCCAAAGCCAAAAAGGAGCAAGAAGGATTCAAAAAGGGACCTAACAGCCAAGCAGAAGTGTTCGTGTAGAGCCACAGGTGAGTCACTGGCGTCCATGAGACAGGGTCCCTTGGCTGTTGAATGAAGGGCACTTTACCTAAATGAGAATTAGTACCTTCAGCAGGCCAGCACCGAGATTCAAAGTGGATTTTCCCATCTTCAGCTCTGAAGAGTCCTTTTAGGCTCGGATTCAAGCAGCTCTCCAGTGCCAGCCAGCCGGAGCCCGTTGGCTTTGAAGGACGTGAAGTGCTGATCGGTGTCAGACGTCAGCTCCTGGCCCCAGCCCCACTTCTCAGCAGGGGCAACCTCTGAGCCCTGTTGGCGACCATATTATGAAATTAACCCCTGCAGGCAATGGGGGGAGGCACATCAGCTGCATTTCAATAGCATTAGTTCAGGGATGCTCTCCTTCATGCTGCTCTGGAGATGCTCCTGCGAGCAGCGTGACACCCACTCCCCTCTCGGTGTTTCTTTTGCAGGCATGCACAGCAATGAGTTTTTTTTTCCCTTTGCTTGCTTACCCACTAGAGAAAATTTCATTTCCTGAATTCACCCTCCCCATTTTGTTCATTAAATTGTCTTTTCTTATTTACAGTGATGAGGCTGTTAGGATGACACTTGTGGATGTGTGCAGCCGGTTGAAATGTACCCACTTCAAACACTGCTCCTGCGAGGAGTGGGTAGCTACGTTCAGACACGGCAGGAAAAATAATATGCCAGGCCCAAATGTCAAATATAATGATGGGTGATATTAACCTCCCCAGTGAAAGGAATACATCCCTTTGTGCAATAACCTGGCTTTAATGTTCAAGATTGCTACAACAGATTAAACGGTAGTCCTTGATAAGTTGCCTACACTAAAAGCATCATGGAAATTGAAAACATAATGTACCTCACTAAAGTGATTCACACTATTAATATGTAGAGTTTTCTAAGCTATAGTTTTACCAAAGTTGAACTGTGGGAATAAGTGAAGGTTTGTTTCCTCATTTTTTTTTTTTGGTAAAGAATAAAACAGGCGCATTTATGTCCAGCGAAGAAAAAAGAAGTTAAATTGTTTCTGAGAAATAATGGTTGGCACCTTGAGCAATTCTATTCCAAGTAGATGAAAAAGGAGAGTACTCACTATTGCCCTGCCCTTTTCCTGAAGAATGGCTATGCAGTGATATTTCCAATCATATTTACACGTCCAGTATGTGGATCCACTCTTTCTGCAGTTATTGTGGTGCATCCCTCACTGGTCTCCTGTCCAGCTGGCTGCAAGTAGTAAATTCTTTTTTTTTTCTTTTCTTTTCTTCTTTTTTTCTCTTTTCCTTTTTTTTTTCCTTTTTTTTTTCTCCTTTTTCTTCTTTTTTATATTTTTTTTTTCTTTTTCCTTTGGATGGAAACAATTACTAATTTTTATTGTTATATTGAATAAGAGGATCTGTGGATATTCACAAGGATGGCTGTGTTCGTGGCAGGATGGACACACACACAGCATACACACATCATCTCTCTGCCTGTGTCCATCTGCAGCTTCCAAATCTTGTGAGATTTAGAAATATCAGATAGCCTTTCAATTATGGTCTCTCACAATCAATTTCTGTGGCAAGCCCCAGGCTGGATATCTCAGCACTAAGAGCTGAACGCTTCTGTTTAATCTACTTGTTGACTTTTCAGACTCAGCGCAGCCAGAGCTGTACCTTTGGTCTACAAAAACATTTTGCAGCTGTTCCTCTTCCCTTGCAGGCTATTTAATATCCAGAGCTCCTATCTCCTCAGAAGTGGTACGCCGTGAGTCTAGAAATCCCTGGTGCCACCCACGCCCTGCCTCCCAGCAGAGCGAACGCCTCCAAAGTTTGGGATACGGCTGCCTTGAAGCGTCCTTCCGAATGCACCGCTACACCTCGCCCACGGGCTGGATGGCTCTTGTTCTGCTTTTGCAGAGCTGTGAAACACCTGCGGCCAGCCCCCTTGGGAGATGCTGAAGGACAGGAGAGGCCAAATGCATTTACTCAGTGCCAAACTGGGAAGGGAAATGTCTGCACTCGGCCATGCGACCTCTGCTTCTTACTGCTTTGAGCACTTTTTTTTTTTTAGCACTTAGAGGACAGCAGCTGCAAAGACAGCTTCAGGTCTGAGTCTGCCCCCAGCGTACCACGGGTGCACCCGCTCCTCTTCCAAGCCTCCCACGGGACTATGAAATCTGGGGGCATGAAGTCGGTGTAATAGGCACTGGGGACAGTGAGGGGGAGCGTGGGGGACTTGGTTTTGTATCGAAAGGCAAAAGGATTTCAGAAGTTCTCCTCCTTTGTCTCCCTGCACAGGTCCAGGCGGTCAGCTCCTGACCTCAGTGATTCCCAGTTTAGGGGCAAGGCGGCTGCCTGCGAGCCAGGTTCCTTTGGTACAGCCTTGAGGAAAGGCTGGGGTTTGCTCTGTCGCAGACTCATCACAGACAAATGATTCAGTACATCAGAAAGCCTTTCCCATTCCTCCTGGCTGCATTAATGCTTCAGCTACCACCATTTCAAAAGAAATATCATTTATCCAAATCCCACAGAGCCCCCCGGTACCCAGAGCCAGATGCGCTCACAGCAGCAGCGAGGAGGGGACAGGAACACGGTCCCAGAGCTGCCCCAGCCTCTCTTCACCACTGATTTCACCCCAGGTAATACACTCTCTGGCATTTTATCTTCTAGATCTAAGCTTCATTAATCACAAAAAGCTGGCTGTGGTCCACGTCCCAGAGTCTCTTCGATTTGGGTGGGAATTGTTGCCTTGTGAATACATGCATCACTGTGCGCCATGCAAGGGAAGGAGATGTGCCACTGCTCTGGCACATGCCTGGCAAGGTGGGACAGGAGCCACTGGGTAAAAGTTGATCCTGAGACAAGATAAAAGTCAGACCAGCACAGAATTTCTAGTTACAACACTTCCTCGGTCTTTCTTCCTCTGCTTTGTAGAAAGCTCTTGTTATACCAGTGAATAAGAGTCCCAGTGCACCAAAGCAATTTTCAGCAGCAATAGCCTGTGAAAAAATCTGGAAGCATTATCACTCATTAACATTACAAGACGGGGAAGGCTAGGGTAGGGGAAAAAGCTGAAACCTCTTTGATTCTTTTGCCATGGTGAAGTGGATTGCTCAATGACATGTACACAGGGTAAACCCACAGATTAGCCAGAAGAAATCTTGCCTTTGCTTTAAGCACATAAACACGACGGTTTGGAGGAGGATGTTCCAAGCTGAGGAAGGTTTACTCATCTCCTTTACATGCCTGAAAACACATCCAGCATATTTCAGGCAGAATTTGGCCAATTCACTTTCTGCACTCAAAGCTTTAATGTGAGCAAAGAACATGAGGCTCTCAACAGCCTCTCTCATTTCACTATGCAGGAAAAATCATATTTGCATTTTGCCTATGGATCGTTATTTTCAGTTTGAAATCCAAGGACTATAAACTGAATCCAACTGAGTTCTCATAATTTTATTTTATTTGAAGATGAACTCCTTCAGGTTGAAGGTATTGAGTAAATCTCGCCCTGACTTCAGCAATGAAAATCAGACCTTGCACTGGCATTCTGTGAAGGAGGTGGGAAGAGATAGCAGTTCAGTGGCTTCCCAAAAACACCACCCCTGTTTTCAGCCCCAGAAAGGAAAAAAAAAAAATAATTCTGTGCTCAGTTGTGTCTCAGTTTGTCATCTGGGGACCCGTTCACTTGTCCATGTTGTTACTCATAAAGACGGAGCTCTCCGAAGCTGGAGCTGCACCATATGGGTATCACGTGTGACACTTTGCTATGTGATACTCTTAATAACCAGGCATTACAAATTCAAAATGAGCCTAAATGGAGGCTTCCCTTCTACGTATTTATTCTCTTTACAAGTTTCTGGCATGTAAGCCCCAGAGACCACAAAACACAATAAAACATATTCTGCAGCTAATTTATGGTAACTGGAACTGTTAGGCATTTAATTTTAATAAGAAATGGCAGGATAATGTCCGTGCAACTGGAAATGCCTCCATTTGCTGTCTTCCCTAATCAAAAATTAACTTATCTTTCTTCTCACGGAAGACTATGGGTTCCCCTCTTCCCCACTTTTCAAGCCATTTGTCACCACAGATGACTGCAGATTTACGGTACAGTCTCGCAAGGGCAGGCAGGGTTAGTGGGCTATTTCTAAAGAGAACAGCGGGTAGATACGGCTTGGAATTGCTCCCTTGGCCCAGGCATCAAATTCAGTTAGAGTGAAGATGTTTAACGCTGCTAACATTGGCATCACCTGCCTTTGCACGGGCCCTGCAAGCACACTTCAGGAGCCACAGCCAAAATTCACAGGTAGCTGCTGAGCTCAGCACCTATTTCATGTTATTCCTGAGCCCTTCAGAGCACCAGCCTCCTTCTGCAGAGGCAGAAATAAACCTTCGCCCCGGCACTGTCTGCAAACAAGGTTGCTCCCTATTGATTGTTTCTTCTCCACTCCTCCTTACCCTCTGTGCTCGCTTAATGAGCATGGGACCAGATCTCAACCCGCTGCAGATTCAGGATAAAAATGGGCAAACCATCGGAGTCTGCAAATTATCATTTTCTTCTATTAGCAATATGGACTTTGCCAAATCCAAGGGGTGTTCAAGAGCATTTGGGAGCAAAACAGTAAAGCCAGATGCTGAGCGAGCTTTGCAGGTGCTGCTAGGCACCTGCTGTGGATCTGTGTTTTGGCATTTCTCCCCTTGCTCAGGTCTGTACTTCTGGCTCCTGAGTGACCTTGTAAATGCAGCCCTCTGAATCCAGCAAGCACAGAAGGGTGAGTTATGGCCTGTACAAAACACAGGGGGGAAAAAAAGCACAGGACAGACATTCTCAGCTTTCAAATCATACACCAGAAAGCAGGTCTGTCCCTGGTGCTGCGGGGTCTCTCGGGGATGGTTTTCCCTCCTGAAAACACGAGCTCCTTGTGCACTCCTTGGAGTATAAACGAAACCAGTGGTGTATATTATACAAATAGGAATTACTCAAATTAATGGCAAGATTACAATAAGCTGTAAAATTCCTCTACCAAAACAACTCATTAAACTGGCTGATTTCATTTTTCACCCCGATGGTCTCATTGGAAGTGTCATGAATACAGCGATGCCAGGCTGAGGCAAGCAACGCAGGGACAGGCTGAACAGAGAGGAAGGGCTTCCAGAAAATGCAAACCCAACGACTTCTTGGTTTGGCTCGAGAATTAGGAAACATGCTCTGCAAAGACCTTTTGCAGCTGGTTTTGCTGGGAAATCCTGCCTGCAAACGAAGGCAAGGATGCAGGATTGATGAAAACATCACCCCTGTCTCCTAGAAACAGGACAAACTCGTACACTTAAGACATACAGAAGAGGGGCTTGACCCTTCCCCAGCACCTTTCCAGTGAACGTATGGAAAATATAATAGCGATGATGTTGCTCCGCTGAAGTCAGTGATTTTATCAGTTCTCTCACTTAAGAAATGATTGATTTTCTCATATTACCAGGATAAATTCTGGCCTGTAATATGTAGGTCACGAACTCATCCATCTCCACCTTCTGAATCTCTGGGCATGGTACTCCTAGAATTAATGGTAATAATAATAAACTCCTATCTCCTTCGGATCATAAGAGTTTAACGATTATTCGTTAGCAGGAGTGCGTTGCTTCTGCAGCCTCCTCTTCCCTCGCACACCCGACTCTCTGGGCTATGCTGCTTGTATTTACGAGGAGCAGTCAATAAACCCCATGCGGTTGTAGGCTTTGTGGGGTGCTAATTTCTCCCTTTCGGAGCTAGGCACACGGTCCCCGTGGCTCCAGCTAAGTCCTTTTGCCAAACAAACAAGAAAAAAACCCAACACCCAATACAACAAATGATTAAAGGAGAGCGTGCCTCCAAGCTGCATGATGAGGAGAGAGGGTGCTGGAGGAGTGGGATGTGCTGGGATGGGAGGTGCAAGACACTGACAAGGGGAAGCTGGGGCCTCATAAAGATAACAGGAGCATGGTCCCACCAGCCCTGTTCCTGCACTGAGGGGAAGAAGCTGAGAAGCCACTTCCACGCCTCAAATCCTTCCTGGGAGGACGGGATTGGGGTAAGCACAGGGTTGAGATGCCACCGCTCCTCTGCAGGGTCCTTCCTCCTCCATCCAGGCACTTGGGCAAGGACCGAAGTGATGTCTGCTCTCCTGAAGCATCTGAGCAGAAGACGGTACCTGGCTCTGAAGATTTTATGGCATCTTTCCATGCGCTGCACGCCAAGGCAACGAGAGCTGTCATCCCGCAGTCGGAGGGCACTGAGCTCTTTTTGGCCTCTGAATATAATTCATTTAAGCTCTTATGAAGTAATTCATATCCAGATTTTATTAGACGCGGAAGACCTTTTTATTTCCTCGGTGTATTCAGCACACAGAGAACTGGTGCTATGGTTAATTTTATTTCTGTGCTTTCTGTGTTTTAATAATGATCTCCCCAGCTCCATTTGACTCTGAATAGATGGAGGAGAGAGAGATGAGGCTGAATAATGTAATCATGTACTGCAGACAGAGAAATACTGGTAAAAATCATGTGTAATGAGTATATGACTGAAGCAGAGAGATGAAAGTTATAAAATCTGATGTAGTTGCACACCTACCAGGTTTGTGGCTACACTCTCCAAAACACGCAGTTATGCTTTCAAGAAAAATTCAAAACAATGAAAAGTAACTTGAAAAGTCACTTTTCAAAAGTGATTTGAAAAATATTTCAAAAGTGCTAATGTCATATACACGTATAGCTGGGGGGGCACAGCTCTACGTGCATTTTCTGTCTTTCACTTGTTTTAAAAGCCATATAAGATAAAGAGAAACAGAATAAATAAATAAGTAAAATCCTGTGACACTGTTTGTGTGCGGAATGCCACTAGGATGTGACAGTTCCAAGACCAAGGTCTGGCATTTTGTATCCCACTAGCCCTGCAGCTGAGGTATCCCCAGGACACGTCCCAGTTCCTCGGGCTGGGTGATGGAGCATCTCGAACCAGATGAAGCCACAAACACAAAACACTTCCACCTCCAATTCTGCACCAGAAGATTTTTCCAAGTGCATTGAGCAAGCTGCCTGGGCCTCCTGGAACTGCAGCCAGCTTCTGTAACACTTGATTGAAAACCAGGAAAGGATTTAGTTATGTTTAAACATTACTCCTTTAACCGATACTCGCAGTTTGCGTGATTTCAATAAACTGTGTTACATTTTCCAGGGGATTCACACAGCGCAGATATTGAGAGATTTAGCGGTGTGTGTTTCTTATGAGCCCAGAAATGGGCAAATTAAAATCTGCCTGTGCTGGACGCTGGAATCCCCCGGGCAGAGTCAAGGAGATGAAATTGAAATAAACGGGATTGAGCACCAGAGAATTTCCCTCTTGTTTTGGCTGTTTGTCTTTTTTTTTTTTTTTTTTTTTCCCTTGTGAGCTCTCAGCAGCAGCATCTCTCCTGGCTGCTCTTGCCTTGCTGATGCCCACCTGGGTTTGCACTGGGAGCAAGCAGCAAAGGAGCAGGACCTCTGCGTCCTGCTGAAGGGAAAGAGAACTGGACGGTTCAGACCTGCTGTGTATTTTTCAGAGGTGGACAAATCCCATTCCTTTTTGTTTCTGCACCAACTGCAAAATTCCCTCGAAGCCCAGCCTGCGTTTTGAGCCCAGCTTTCCCTGCCCGCGCCCTGCTGCCCCTGGAGTGCCCAGAACAGGAGGGGAGCGCTGATTTTAATGGGATGCTCCGGTTCCACCCACACAATTCATCTCAGCAGAAAGACCTGTCCAGCTTCTGCCAGCGATTCTTTTAGAAGTGAGAGGTTAACACAATTCAGTCAGGCTGCCCTTCGTCATTCAGAGAGACGGGCTTTGAACATCCCCAGGTGGAGTGGCTCTGGCATAAACCCTCCTCCTCCTCTTCCATCTTCCCTGACCCCTTCATCCCTGAAGGGATGTCACATCCCTGTGCTCTGATCTTCTCTCTCGAGGCCGATTAGCCGGAGCTGGAGTTCAGGGAGTTGTGAGCACCGGCTTCCTCGTGGTGCTGCTTGATCATCGGTGTCTGCGAGTGCTCCCAATTAGCCTGCAAATGCTGCCTCCACTTCACAAATACCTTAAAATTGAAGTTTAACGAAAAGCCACCTGTGTAGCCTTTCTTCAGCGCTTTCTGCCATATCAAAGCCTTTGAAAGCAGCTAAGGACAAGGTTTATTGCCTGGAAGGGTCCATTTGAGCATCAGCTCCTTTGTGCTGCGGCTGCTGCACGGAGTCGGGGAGCAGCCACCAGCCCGTGCTGCCAGCCCTGATTTTGGGGAGCTTTGGCTGAGCATCAGCGAGGGCATCAGGCTGTGAAGTTCACCTCCCAGGGAGCCACCAAAGGGCCTTGCAAGCAGAAAGGTCGCCTGGCTCGGCTGCTTCCAGGGGAGCTGATTAAAGACTTGTTTCAGGAGCCGTCGGTACCCGCAGCAAGCCCGTCCCTGCAGTCTGCTTCTCCCTCCTCGTGCAGTAATGATCTGCAGCTCGTCGAGGGGGCTCACTGGGGGAGGAAGGCAGCAGCATGTTTCAATAAATGGTATTTGTGAGGCTGCAGCTTTGAGGTGGATATGATGAAGAGCCAGGAGGCTGGATGAAGGTGAAACAAGTGCCCAGGGAAGTGGCTTGGAGGAGGAAGAGGTGGTCCAAGGCAGCATCCCCACCATCACATCCCACTGCTGGGGTGAAGCTGGGGAAACTGGAAATCGATCCTGCAGGGAAGGTCTGCAAAGCCCCAGGGGCTGCTACCAAAGCCAGCACAGCAGAATTGAGCCACCTGTGCCTTTGTAGCCTTCCCTCCAGCTTTCCCATCCAAAGCATCCCAAGAGTTCTTCTCTGAGCACAAAATAAATAAATAAATAAATAAATAAATAAATAAACAAACAAACAAACAAACAAACAAACAAACAACTTCTGCATGGTAGAGAGTTTGGAGGGGCATTTGCACTGGGAAAACAGAAGGAATATCTTCAGTTCCTGGCTACAGCAGTCTGGCACGAGTGTTGAACACATCTGATGGAAACAGCGCCAAAAACATTGGCAGGCGTATCTGCCACCAAAATCAACATGCTGCACGGTGCTAACCCTACTTAATGGTTTTGTTTTTCAATTAGAAATAAGGGGGCAGGGAGGAAAGCTCTGAAAATCACACACTTCTTTTTGCTTTTCCAAAGTAGCTCTGTGTTTTTCAGTACATCCATTTTTCACTATTATTTCTCCTGTGATTTTAAAGAAAGTAATTACTTGAAAACATTGCAAAACATATGAATTAAACCAAATGTTTTGATTACCTCAAAGCCAGTGATGTTTCCTTTCCTCAATAATTTCAAAATTAAACTTAAAAAAATCTTATCTGAGAAGCCTGTTTAAAAGGGAATGTTTGGTATTTTGCAGCCCTTCTGTTAGGTGGACAGCTGCCAGCATGTTACTCTTTCAGTGTTAAAAATACTTCTAATGGACCCAAACTCCAGCTCTAAGCTATTTAGAAAGGAAAAAAAAAAAAAAAAAAAAAGACAAACAAACATGTTTTTCTAGTCCTTCTCCTTAGCCTCTCATACAGAAAAAAAACACCCTGATTGTACCTGGAATTTCTTAGCTAAGATATAAATACCGTATTTAAATTATAATGACTGCATTCATAACATGTCTGCTCTTTGAAGGAAAGGTGGAAAGGTGTAGCTGCACTGGGACAAATTTTGTTCTCCCCCTCCTCCCCACCTGAAAATGTGCAGGATTTCTCCATGGAGATAATCGAGTGTTGAAAGGAAAATTCATGTCATGTAATTTCCACGGGAGACTTCTCTTGTTCAGCAGATTTCATTACTGCAAACGTTTCAACACTTCCTCCATACAACCACATTAAAACAAGGGGTGGGGGTGGGGAATGAAATAATCCTTCTCTGGAGGTTTTATGGTATTACTTTAATGAGTCTGCCCTTCTGTTACCCTCAAGCTTTTTTGAGTTTGTCCACCCAAAAGTTCCGGAGCCCATCACGCAGACAACACCCTGAGGCTTGCACACAGACCACAGAGGAAGGGGCTTGTAAAGTGCTAGCAGCTGTGCAGAACTCTAGCCAAGCTGGGCAAAATTCCCTCCGGATTAATGCAGACAGACATTTGGGAAAGGTCTGTGCTGTGCTGAGCACCCAGATCTGCTGGGTGGGTTCCTCCAGGGGAATCAGGGTAACCCTGTGGCCACATCTTCCCTGGGAGAGCTCCTCAGGTGCACCACAACCAGAGACACCAATCCCCCATCTGTCAGAGACATTCTGTCTTAAACTTCTGCCTCAGGGCTTTCTGCACGTTCTGTATCTTCTCCGTGATCACCGTGTCACTGAGGTGATCGCCGAACTTCTGTTTCAACAGCACCCGGATGATTTTGATGCAGCGTTCGTCCATCATGGGCTTCGCCTCCCGGAACGTGTTGCCCCTCCGCCCCGTGATGGAGTGGCTCTGGATGTAGTCGGAGGTGAAGAGCTTGTAGAGCAGAGTCTTGCAGGCCGTGCTGATTTTCTGGTCGAAACGGATGGCCTCTTTGAGCTGTTCCTTGGTGTAGCCGTTGAAGAGCTCCACCACCTCGCAGGGCGGCCGGTGGGGCTCCTCCTGGAAGGAGAGGGATTCCAGCCGCTGCACCTTCTTCTTCAGAGAGAGGACGTCCTGCTGCAGGTCCAAGACCATCCTCTCCAGCTGCTCTACCTTCTCCCTGAAAAATTAAATCCAGAGGATAAGATGGGCAGAGGGAAAACAGCCCCATGGCTCTTGCTAAACCCAAGCAGCACTGACGTGCGTCCTGCAAGTGAGCCCAGGACAAGGTTTCTGCCAGAATGCCTGGGTGATGAGCAAAAAATGACATAGTCAAGGCTTTCCAGAGGCTCAGAAACATTCAACTCTCAACCCCACCTCATCATGCATGCCTGGTGGCTTGGATGGCCAATTTTCTTTTCAGTTTTAAGGAAGATACAAGGCCAGTAAGTCCCAGGGGGCACTTATCCATGGTACAAAACAATGGAAACACAAGAAATGACAATACCAGTGCCATAACATGATTTTTGGCACATGTTTCTTTGCAGTAAAACTGTCCCTAGTAGCTACTTCATCACTGGGTACTTGTCGTTAAAGTAATGGACAATAAAGCAAGCAACACGCAACCATGTTCAAACACGATAGGTGGCATTTTGATGGTTATAGGCAAGAGCTTTGTGGTTTCTGCACTGTTTTAGAGCCTTCCTGCATCTCTAGCAGTGAGCCCTACAATCAGAAACACCTGGCTCTGATTACATTGAGATTCAGCAGCTCTTGGCTCTGAAATTGCACCATTTTGTCACCCAGCTGTGGTCTCAGTGTTCATTTCTGTAGTGAGGGAAATACAGTTAGGAACAAGTGCCTCCTTTTGCTAATTACCTTTCCATTTCACCAGGACCGAATTTTTTCTGAACTCTCTCAAAGTCATCCGTCTCTTGCAAAGCATCCAGCTTTCGTTCTTCACAGCTGGAAGAAACAAGCAAGCTAAGAAGCACTGCCGCCAGCTCCACGTTCCTGTTGGATTAATTTTTGCTGAGAATTATCTGGAATTTAAGGGCTGGCAGCAAAGTCAGCTCTGGTTTCACTTACAGCAAACCCAAAACATCGCATGAAATGATTTTATATGGCACGAGACAGTCGGGGTCCTCACCGTGCCGCCAGGTGTTACCTGTTCAGACAGACGTGTTGCTGGCACTGGGACAAGATGCCATCTGACTTCCTCTTCATTGCCAGGGCAACGTAATCTAGAGGCAGGAATGGGGGACAAAATGAACAAGCCTGCTGTTGACCAGGCCAGCACCTGAATCCCTTTGTCTCCAGGACAAATTATCTTAACACTCGTGCCGAATTGCACAACAACACATGGTTCTCTTTGCATAACCAGAATGACCTGAATGTGCTTTCCAGGACTGAACAACGGGGATTTTGTTTTTAGAGAAGGTGGTGTCTTGAGGGCTGCTTGTGTTTTCAACCAAGAAAAAAAAAAACAAACAGTGGGCAAGGCAGGAGGAATCAGTGTGTCTCTGGACCCTGCTGTTAGTCAGCACGTAGAGAATGCACCCGTGCATTTCTAGAACTGCTTAGCACATGCACTGGTGGATGGAAAAGCAGGCAAACAAAGAGGCAAACGTTAGAAGACTTGGCTAATCAAGGGACAGGACTTTTGGGTGTCACAGGCATTCAGGCAGGCTGGATTGGTTTCTTGGCTGACAGGGAAAGAGCTGCTAGCCCAGGAGGAAAAGTTGGTGCCTGGCAGAGCAGATCCCATATGCTGTTGCACATGCACCTCCTTGTAGACAACCCTCCTGAAGATCTCACGGGTGAAAAGGACCAGAAGATTTCATCTCTGACCCTCGTAGACCTGGAGCAAAGCGGAGGTGTCCTGGCAGCCACACAGGTTCCCAGCCCAACAGCAGGAGATGGCTAGGAGTCAAGGTCCTGATTTACAGCCCCATTTACCTCTGGTAGCGGTGCCAGCCCTGTCCTCTTCACCCTGGGATGTCCCTGGCACAGCAAGGGTGACGAAAGGGGCCGGGGGGGTGAAGGCACTGGCTGGGTGGGGTGGCCCCAGGGCACGTCTCTCCTTGATGATGGAGGAGCTGCCAACATCACCGGGCAGGCTGGCCTCGGCTGCCCGCAGCAGCGGCTTGCTGGGGTAACTCCGGTCCCCGTATTTCCTGGAGGCATTCCCTGGGGTCCATTTTGGGAAGGTTTTCCTGGATTTTTTTGCCTGAGGTGGCATCATGCTGTGGTTGGCCGGTTCATCTTCTGAAAGCAAAGTGGATACTCAAGACGTGCAATTTGGGGTCTGTGTTGGGCATCCCCCACCTCCCGCTCGCCGCTGCTCACCCTGATGGTAGGGCTGGGAAATTTGTGACGGGACAGCACCACACAGAGCAGCTCCCCACCCAGAAAGCCCCAGGGGAGGTAGAAAGGTGCCATCTTCAACTCCTTTCTCCCCAAACCCATCATCCCGCTGTACTAAAAGCTCCAAAAGCCGGGACACTACTCACTTAACGTCCCCAGGAGCTGTCTGCCTTCCTGCAGCTTCTTCTCCAGGACATCTTTGTGCTCTGCAGGAAAAGAGGAGAGGACCTTTCAGCACCGACCTTGTTCCCTCCTGAGCAGCCCCAAGTCTCACCCTCCAAGGACGGGGCCCTCACTCACCACTGATGCCCTCCACCATGCCCCAGTAGAGCCCGCTGAAGCCGGGGCAGCGGGCCAGCACCTGCTCGCCCACCGTGTAGAGGTGGAAGGGCTTGCGGGGCTCCTTGATGTTCTCGATGTTGATGACACGGCTGCCGTCGGGCCAGCTGATGAGGACGTAGAGCTTGGATGACATCGGGGCTGCCCACCTAGAGCAGGAGGAGAGCATCACAGCACGGCTTCGTGCTCGGGAGAAATTCATTAAGGGGGCTCTGCCTGAGGCTGCAAGCCCCGTAAGTACAAAATATTTCCTCTTTCATCTTTTCTATCTGTTGTTCCTCTTTCCCCATCCCTCCCCTGCTGTGCTTGTCTTGTCCTAAATCCTTCCCCTGTGGGGTTGTCCTGACTGGGGCACAGTCCCACAAGATTTTATTGTCCCTCAGTTTAATTTGAAGGACTCCAGCTACTCGTGGTGTCAGCTGGGGTCAGGCAGGGGCTGCTCAAACTTGGGATGTGTTGGGCAGACCCTGGACAAGCCACCAAGCAGGCAGAAGCTGGTTCTTCTGCCAGCATGAACCAGCACAGCTCAATCAACATCAACGGGGCTACAGCAATTTGCTGCAGAGGGGGACCAGATCTGTGCGATATCCGGGCAGGACAGGGAAAAGACTCAAAAAGACCCAGGTGTGTTCCAGAAAATGCTCTTCCCTTTGCCTGTAAAGCTATTTTCAGAAATGTCAAACTGCTTTGATAATGAGGGCATCAGTTTACCTCCATTTCACACAAAGGGAAACTGAGGCACGGAGCAGCAAAGGAGACATTGAAGACAGCCAAATAGCTTTCAAACCCTCCCAAGCCACAGGAGCAGGTGAGGACCAGGCTTAGTAAGGATTTCTTTCCAGGTTTCATCCCACACATCACAGATGAGCACAAAACCAGGCAGGGACCAGCCGCCCAAGCTCCTAAGGGCTCTGGCAGAGCATCCCTCAGCCCGTCCTGCTCCACTTTGTGGCAGCGTTTGGCAGAAGGGTTCTGGGGACTGGGGCTGAGCCCCTGTGCCAGGCAGCACACGGAGGATGGCTGCAGTGCCCGATGCCAATGGCAGGGAGCTGGGGCAGGGAGAGGAGTGGTGGAGCAGGGACAAACTGGCCAGACAGGCAGCTATGCCCCAATTTATTGCCATCTCTCATTTTGCATCCATATCCCCATTAAAGTTGAGCCTGGCCATGATTCCCCTCACCTGGGAGGTTCGGTTCACCCTGCACAACTTTCTCCTTCCCTTCCACCATCCAGCAGCTGCAGCAAAGCTGCTTGCAGGAGCTGTAACACTCCCTGAACCCGCCAGCCTGTCCTGCTGGCACAGACTCACATCTGGCTCGCTCCAATCGTTTTCCCCTGACCGAGACACGCCGTGCCATTTATTTTTATAAGGCAGCACCATACAGCAGCTCGCCATGCGCCGACAGCTTGCTCCCCACGTCCCCCTGCCAGCCACGGAGGTTGGATGCTCTGCAGCAGGCGGCTGCACCCAGCCCTCTGCGTAGCCCCAGGAAGGATACAGAGACCAAGCAGAGTGGGATATACTGAAAGCTGAGACTTCTCCCTCCCCAAAACACAGCTGTTTTAAAGAGATCCTATATTCTACACAGCAAACAACCCCAACCCCCCCAAATCTCCCTACAGGTGTTTTTCTTTCCGTACCATTTAAAGCAAAAAGCACTGATCTTCACTCCTCTGCTGCTCCTTCCTGCCCCACTTACCAGGTGCTCGTTTCCCTGACCGAACACAACAAAACTACACAAATGCACAGACAGAGAAAGAGAGAAAGAGAGAGAGAGATCAAAATCCTGATAGCAACAGAGCTCGTCCTTGCCTGGTTAGCACTGCTCCAGGTGTTGAGTCTTGCAAAATGTCTCCTGGCTATGCAGATCTCAGCTGCCTGCTCCAGGAGAGGAGGTGGCCGGACAGTCCTTTGCCTTGGGCTTGTCCCTTCACCACAGTTCCTTCTCAGGTCTCCTTTGTCTGGCTTAGAAAGCTCCCACCTGCTGTCCCCACTGCATTACAAAAAGAAGGAAGAAAAAAAAAAAAAAAGGAAAAAAAAGCCCCTTTGCTTTCTTTTTTTCTTGATTGTTTTGTTTCAGCATTATTTTTCCTGTTATTTTTCCGTATACATATATATATTTTTTTCCTTAGCTTGTTTCAGGTCTGTTTCTTACAGGGAGAGAAAGCAGAAGAGAAGAGAAAAAGCCTTGGATTTTTTGGAGCATGAATAAACCTTGCATTTCCATGAGTTATTCATGAATAATTCATGAAAATGCATGATTAATTCAGGTTCATGAATTATTCAGGAATAATTCTCGAACATTCCTGGTTAATTCATGCTCACACAGCGAGTGAGTCAGGCTCTAGGGCTTGGCAAATTCCTTTCTCCCCGAGACAGGAGAAGAGAGGCTTAGAGACGGCTGCATTGTGCACTTCCCATTTGCTGAGCCTGAGAAGCAAACATTCTGCAGGCCCTTTTTTTTGAAACATGGGCTTGAAGAAGAGATCTGAAATGCCTGCAGCCTCCTGGCCATGGAGGAATAACACAGCACCAAAAGGGAGAGAAAGAGAGAGAGAATTTGCTCTTGGAAGGAAGCCTGGCAGCAAGGTTTTCTCCCTTTCAAAGCATCTTTTGGACTGGCTGCGCTTTTCCTTCTCCCCCTGCCTCCGGATCTCTGGCTGGTTAAGATGCACGCCAGCTGCTTCATTTGTTACCTGCTATGCACAGAAAAGGACAATACAAGCAATCTCTGCTTGAGGAAGCAGAGGGATTCCCCTTGCCACTCGCCCATCTGTCCCCACACGTGTGCACAAACACGCTCAGCCCCTTGGCTGCCGCAGCGCACGCTGGTGGCAGTCAGCTCTGGGGCACTGTTTTCCCCCGTGGTTCATCACAAACATTAAGCTGGAGAGGAACAGCTCAGTCTTTGTGAATTTCTCCCAAAAATGCCACCTCTGCAACACCTAGAGTTTGCTACCACAGTGTGTTTTTTTTTATTACTGGTGCGTGCAGGGTCACAGCCTGCAGCCAGTGGGGGGTCACAAAAAAATCCCCCTGCTGGGGTGGTCCCAGGGCTGGTGTGGGCACCTAGGACATTGCTGGGGGCTGAGCACAGAGCCCCAGGGCAGCCCAGGTACTATGCTGGGATGCTCATTAACAATCAGTTATCTCAAGAACCAGGAGACAGCCACCACAGCAACCCCAAATCCCACAGACTAGCTCAGCCAGGGGTTTAGTGACACAGGTTTTCAATACCTTGAGCTGCCAGTTTCCAGAAACCCAGCTAAAATACAAGGCATCAGCTTTGTCAGAGCCCACAGTGAAGAAAAGCTGCTGTGTGGTACCCAGCCTGCCATGGTCTGAGCTGGATCCCTGCAGGAAAAGGCACAGGGACTGGGGCCACCTCAGCCCAGTCCACAAAAGCTGCTCCAGCCCCTGCAGGACATGGAAATACAGCACAGGAGTGAATAATGTGAATAATCCAGCAGGGCTGTCTGTCTTGTCTTAGCCAAAAGCAGCTCTGGATGCTGTGGAGACTTCAGATGTTCAGTGAGATATCAGCAAAGGACCTCATACAGAACCACAGGGCAAGAAAACGTCTTTATCCCTGAATGGCAATATTCACAGCTCAAAGAATACAGCTGTCAGCCCAGGAAAACAAGATATTAAATAGAGATCCAAGATAAGGAAACATATCACTGCAGATACAAGTGTAAAAGCAGCGATATTTGAATTCTATGAAGTTTTGAATGATGTTGCTGAAGGAGAATTACACATGGAGAAGAATTGAAAAAGCAATGATGAGAAGAAAAATAATAGGCACATGACAATGGGTATGAGATTGGATTTCTGTTTTTATGCAGGATGTGGTCCAATAAAATCTGCTTGCAAAGTGGCCTTGCTGAAGCAAATATTGTTTGGTTTGCTTTGAAAATCCATCAGTATGCAAAGCCCAGTGGATGACTAGTCCTGGGGGCAGGAGTGGGCAGGGGCTCCACTGCAAGCGGTGGGAGAGGAAAGGTTGCAGTGACCACAAGAGGAAGACAAACTGTGGTCTCAGCAGATAAACCAAGACTCCATTTGTAAGCATAGTGTTATTATTGAGCTATTCCAGGAAAATGCAAGTCTGAAGTGAATCTGAAGCGTATGACTTCATGGGAATTAGCAAGTCCTGATTAGCTTTGCCATGCTGTGTTTGACTACAAAATCCATTGCCAGACCCTGACTGGGGGCTGTAGCAGAGCTGCTGTTTTGGGAACCTCCAGCTCTGCATTTCCTGGCTCTTTGAAAACAAATCTCATCCTGCCCCCCCAGCACCAGCACATTTCCACCCTGTAAGCCATATGTGCTGAGATTTAAGTTTCAGCTGTGACTAAGGGACAGTGATAGCGTCTTTGTAAACTTGTCTAGAGAAGCACTGAAGGAACCGTGTTCAGGAACCGTGTTCAGCATTTTACAAAACCAAGACCAGCGGCTGTTCAAATGCTGCCCTGTCTTTATCAGGATGATCATAATTGATGTTTAATGGGATTTAAATAGCAAATGTAGGTGTCTTTAATCTCCCTTTGTGTTTTACCCCTGCAGTGTTCCTTTTCGTTCAGCGTGCATGCTTCACCGTTTGAAGACACAGCGATGGATAACTGAGGGAAAAGAGCTGCATGGTTCATGATTCTTATTGACACAATGCAACAGTGTGGGTAACACCAAGCAGTGGGGTTTGGTGGGAGCAGACCTGAGCATCGCCAGGGCACGAGCTGCAAGAAGGACTCAGGCATTTAGCGAATCCCCCTTGTCCCCAGTCCCACTTGGGATGGCTGTTAGGGCTGTGGAAGTCATTAGAATGGATCTGGGATGTGATTTTGTGGCCATCTGTGTGACAAACGCAGTGGCATAAGTCACTGCCTGTACCAGAGAGAGACCACCTGGTGGCATTCTGCATTTTTAATGACAATAAGTACAAGTCCTGTCTCTGCTGGTGGTACGAGAACACCGAAACACGATCCAGGCTAATGAGGCTGGAATTAAATGTATTTTAATTAGAGACTTGTCTCTTTCTTAATAGGCTAGAAATAAGTTAAATCACTCGGAAATGGGGAGCAAGGCAAGTCCCAGGTCAGCAGTCACCTAGTCTGGTACACGATAATCCTACCCACTGCAGTTTGTCAAATTTTTTTTCCAGTCCACAGGCCTGGCAGAATATCTTGCAGTTTGGTAAATGTAAAGCCCTTTCTTCTCTTTGTTGCCTTGAATTCATCGGAATATTTTTTTTCCTCTGCAGAAAAGAGATTCCCCGTTGTAATTCCATTCAAAGAAGCCTTTCTTTTCACCTATTCAGCTTTGCATCATTTTGCAATGCCTATTTCCTGAGCTGTCTGTATTTATTTGACCTTTGCGCTCTACAACATCTGTTTCCTTATCTGCTTGGCTGGCTGGTTCCTTGGGCTTCTTTTGTGAGCTTGTCAGGGAGATAGCACAACTACAGCCTGGTGGGGGGGCACACGGGGCACGAGCTCCCAGGAGGAGGGCAGGGTGCTGCCTCCAGCCCTTTCCATGGGGTCCAGACAGAAGAGAGCTCTTGGCCACAGCTTGGGTCCATTGGGGTGGTTTTCCCCCATTTCTTCCCTTTTCTGGCAGAAAGCACAAAGTGGGCTACAAAGAGCAGTTATTTTCGTCAGGGGGCATGGGCACAGCACTGCACTGAGGTGCCACAGGGACGTGTCACCCCCCACAACGTCCCCAGGCACAGCATCCTGAACACCGAAACGTGTGAAATCCTCTGCTTTCACCTTACATAACCACAGCTGCTGATCATTCCTCGCAGGGCGCTTAATATTGCTGAATAATTCATCAGATCCCCTCCTACACGTCACAGCACCGAGTGAAGCAGCACCGAGGCCTTGCAGGCCCCGCGCGGTTGGCACCACACAGGCCCCAGAGGTGCCACCACAAAGGGGCCATGGGGGTCCCACCGAGCACCCCGGACACAGGGGCACAAAGAGAATGGAAACTGCTGAACAGGTTTGCAGCAACACACTGTAAAATCAGACAAACAGAGAAATCGTCCTCGGCCAGATGATTCTCTGGGCCTCTTGTGTGAATAATCTGTCAAAATCCATGGCTCTGCTTAGCAGGGAGAACAACCCCACCCCAGCCCTGCCTACTCAGTGACATTATTTTGGTACCTGACTACTTAAAAGGTGCAAGCATACTCTCTCTAATTTGCTAAACTGACAAATTTACTCCTCTCAGGAGACATCCTCATCTCCATCTTCACCCTCTTCAGCCTTACACACTCGGTTCAAAACATGAAAAGGTTTTTTTCCTTAATTTCTTCTCCAGGAAGAGGGAATTGATCTTTTATTTTTAGCATGACAGCCACAGCTTAAATTGACACGTTGACTGCAAAAATCCACTGCTCGTCACATCAAAGGCTGATTCAATAGTACCTATTACTCCGGTAATGGAGGTCTTCTCAGGGAAGAGTGAATTAGTACAAAGAGACACAAGCACAAAGCACGAGGGGGAGAGAGGATCTGACAGGACCAAAATGGATAGGGCCTTCTCTCTAGAGATGCACATCTGTGCAAGGAGGCACAGGAAGGAGCAGAAACTGAGAAGACAGTGGTGGTTTAAATTAGGATATTTCTTGCACAGGGCAAGCAAAAACATGACACACTTCTCACCTTGTCAATGAATGCAATTCATTCCTCTCAGCTCCAGCTGGGGAAATGTGGGGCAGGGTCCAGTCCTCACTTGCCTGGTGAAGGACAGAGTCGATCTGAGCTCAGCCCAGTTTTCACTGCATGAACTTCACAGGCTTCTACAAGATGTAACTCATGTTTGCAACAAGAAGAGCATTACCAGTGGCAGGGGAAGGTTTTACTCTTCCTCTTTCCTCTTCAAAGCAGAGATGTAGGACTTTGTGTGCCCCAACAAACCAGCAACCAACTCATGCCGTGGCTCTGCTGCTCAACACCATCAGTTCTGCACAGAACAGGCAGCAAACTGGTCTCTCTTTGCATTGCCCATTGTTTTTGGAGTGGGAACCACAGATCACCATCAAATATTTTCTCATGTTAAGCGCTCCACGTAGCCCTATCCAAATTCTGGATGCTGGTTTTAGGTTAATCCAACGCTGGGTATTTGGCCCTGTCATCAGAGTTCAGATCAACAGGCGCCCATCAGGCTGGGGCTTGGTCTCCTTCCAACCAACAGTAAATGAAAAGATCTACCAGGGATGTCATGGAAAACCTACACAAAGTCTCAGGTGCTTTCTCAGGAAAAGCTCACTTCTTGTTTTTTTGGGACCAAGGAAGGTCTTGTTTGCTCAGCTGGAAAGTGAGACAGTTTGTTTCTCATACCTACTCCACATGGCATCACTGATGTACATTTAACTCAGAGAAATCTGCTGATTGTCTTCCCCTAAATAAAGAGCTGTTCCTGCGAGTGACACCGTGGTGCGGGAAATGCAAATAGGCTGTTATTCAAATGCCATTTCTGAAGGGATTGTGCTCTGCTTTCAGATAAGATTAGGAGCTCAGTTACAGTACAGAAAAGGTCTTTCATTAAAAATTCTTTCATCAAATCAAACATAGAACATAATAAGGACAAGTTGCAAAGCTCTTCAGAAGCACATCTGTGCCAGACTGCTGGGTAGCGAGGCCTGACAGAGGGAGCCTCAGCTGTTCCTCCTCGCCTTCTTTCAAAGAAATGAGACCCACATACCTCATCTAAATACATTTGTGAGGAAAACACATAACCAAATACCTCTGGGGCACTGAGTTCATTGAATGCATATCTTACACTGGTGGAGAGGACCAGTATAGGCAACTATCCACTCATTTTAGATGTGCAATAGCACGTTCAGCTAAGTTGAGTAAAGCCTGGGAGCTCTGTTTCCAGTTCCAGCCAGGTAGCAGGAGATCAGTTATAGATTTTAAAGGTTTGTTTAAGCCCAGCATCTAACAGGAGATGCTGGATAATAACTGGATAATAAGCCTAACTGGATAACAAGCAGGTGTTGGTGAAAAAATGACCATTCCAATTTGGAGCCCAAAACAGAGATTCATTGATATTTCCTTTCAAAAGAAATCCCCAAAGCTCATAATCTGTTGAAGAAAACAGTCACCTGGAAGGGAAGAAACAGCATTTTTCAGCAGGCTTCACAACTCGGGCAACAGCCACCCCCATCAAACACTAGGGATGCAATTCCCACACCAAAAACCCTTCAAAGATCTCAAAAACCTTTCTCGGGACATGCTTGAAAAGTGATCCATGAAGGCCTAACATTCCCATCAAAGACAGCACAGGATGAGTATGAGAGCATGTGCAGAGCACTTCAAAATTCAGATCTCACAGATGAGAAGGGATTAAATCCCAACAGCTGATTATTCAGGAAAGGGATTAAGCCATGAGCGAGGGCTTGGCAAACAAGAGTGTTCATAACAAACCTATAGTAAGTGCACAGGGAGGAAGATAAAATAGGGCTGAATGCATCCTGAAGTTCCTCTTTAGACTGACTTGATGCCTAGTGGATGCTGCAGTGAGTCACAGACACCTGGCTCAAAACATGCCTGGCAGAACCAAAAAGTCTACTGATAAGCAGTGGAAACAATTAAAAGCACACACAGAAGTGAGTGTGCTGTTAAGGACTGAAGAAGAAAGACAAAGAGGCTAGACATCATATAATAATTTGTATAATGAAGGTAAAATAGATTCTTCTGTTCATTACGTACCAAAAGACTGACAGACCATTCAAAGAAACCAGAAAACAATTCACTGCTGTCAGTGGAAAGCTGTATCAAAAACAACCTGGAATTATAACCAGCACAGCAGCTTTCAGAGCATCTTTGATCTAAAGATTTATCAACTTGCACAAAAAGGGTTAGCTATCCATACAGATACCACAATATCCACACTGAGCTGGGGCAGTAAAGGATGCAAACTTTTGCATTTTGGGCTACAGAAACCAGAAACAAAATAAGAGAGGGACAGCAGAGAGTCAGAGCTCATGCTGGCAGTCTCCTTGCCCACCTCTGCTGGGCTCAGAGGGCACCCGAGAGGACAAGCAGCCTGAGCCCCCTTTGCCAGAGCTGTGCTGAGCCCCAGAGGAGAAAATCAGCATCAGTCCCAGGGGCAGAGCAGCCCCTGCCTGCCTGCTGGCTGCCTGCCAGGCTGTGCTGCATAATTACCCCAGCACAGATGGCTAATGACTTCGTCCTCTCCTCGCTGATGAGCCGGAGAAGGACTGAACAAGTTTGCTCGTTAGCAGCGTGACCCTTCAGGCTGCCTCGTACAAAGGAAAAGAGGCTCCGGGCACTCCAGCAGCACAAAAAAGGTGGATGCTTTCCAAAAAAACATCACTTTGGGGAACAGACAGGGCACGCTGGGCATCTGCGGTTAGTAGCAAGTCATGGTTTGGGCTCTCCATCCATCTCCTGTTCACTGACGCATCCTGCCCTCAGCCCTCTGCTGCCCTGCTGTGACACCGACACGCTGTGTTGGGAGGGGAGGAGATTTCTGCCTTGCTCAGAGGGAACTGCCAAAAAATAAAATAAAAATCACTCTGCTCTTCCCGTGCTGTGTTAGCACACAGCTCCCTGCTTGCCAGCTCCTGCAGAAACATTGACTTTGTGATGTGACCCCAGTGCCGTAACATCTGGGCACGCACGTGCAAAACTCCACTACAGGAACGTGCATCACCACTCCTCCAAAATGAGGCTGTTTATTTTTCTTTTACCAGCTCTAAACTCCTCCAGAAAACACACAGTGCAGGGCAGCCAGGGAGAGCAAAGTGCTGCCTCTGCGGAACAGCGGGCTGGTTTAAATTCTTCTCATTAGGTCGTTAACTGCTGGTTTCATTAGGCTGCCTACAGACAAAACATAATTGCTTAGTGGCTACTGCACAGTAAATAGCCAGTTGGGTTTATTAACGTTCTCACAGCTGTGAACCTGCCAGAGAAATTCTTTTAACTATGCCTTGTAAAGTTTGTTCCTTCCCAAAGAACACGGCAGGTGACTGGTGTTGGGAACGAACCCCCCATAAAGGTGTTTTGATGCAGTTTGATGGCACGAGTATGTGCTCTGCACTGAGATCCTGTCCCCAAAATCCAGGTAGACCTTTCTCAGCTGGGGCTCTGAGAACTCTCTGGGGAGTTATAACTTTAGTGCTCATTTCACAGGAGCTTTTATAGCCCAAGAGTCAAGGCCAAGGCCATAAAACGCTGCTCAAGCCCTGAGCTGCCTCGAGCTGCTGGATGCTCGTATCTGCAGGTCTGTTCGGAGCCAGGTCTACAAAGTCCTCTTCAGCAGAAGCCTGTTTTAAACCTTGGCTTGCACTAAAGACAGCCCCTTAGCTTAATTTACTTAAATGTTCCCCTTAAACTGGCATAATTTATAATTGCTCTGCTCAAACTCATGGCTCATCCACTCTTAATTTACTCTGCCTACTTGCAGGCGAGCGAGTTATAGCAGCCCTCAGCACATCCGCACTCCTGCCACACTTTGATAGCTCCAATTTAACTTATTACTATGCAGACGCACATTAGATTCAAGTTTACCTGAATGAGGGCTTTATCCAGATCCTGCAGGAGCTAATAGGGAAGATATTTCAGTATATTCAGTGTGGCTTTTATCTCTGGGAAAAAGAAAAAAAAAAAAAAAAAAGAAAAAAAAAAGGATCTTGCTCAAATAAGAATAAAACTTCTACCAGAATGAGTATAAGAGTATTCCTTTGTTTCACCTAACCATTCAGTAAAAGCCCCCACTCAACACCTTCTTGTATTATTTCTAGCATTCACTACACAGCCTATTATTAGAAGAGCCATGGACCTGTGCTGTTAATAATGATCTCTGGCACTTTTTAATGCTATTTTTTTCCTCCTCTCTCCACGTTTTCTTCAACAATAGCTGACTAGGTGCCCTCCTATCTTTTTATCTCTGGTTTAATCTATTTGCTCTCGTCTTCCCGTGGCACAGCACACGATGTTTCTCCAGCACACCCTGCTCAGGAGCAGGCACTGGTTGCTATTTCATGATTCACCCACCGCAGCCTCTGGCTTCCCACCTCTTCAGCTTCCCCTGGGTAGGGGAGAGCCAAGGTCAGCCAGATGCAAATGACGTATTTGAAGCTGAAGTGTGACTGGGGAGGGGGGGGTGTTTTGCTTGATGAGCAGAAGATGAGAGAAAGGTCTTGGCTGTACCTCATTTATTAAATCACCCTCAGTTCTGCAGGGAAAATTAAGGACAGAGCAATGATGTACCTCTGACCAGCTTCCCGCTGTCATCGTTACTGTCATTAAGGCAAAGACAGGCACATCCTCTTAGCCTGACTCCTGCTGTGATGAAAACATTGCAAAAAATAATAATAATAAAGCCGGGATTTTCGTCACATGAGCTCTGCTTTTCCAGCCCTCATACAAAGGGGGCAAAGAAGCGAGAAGGATCCCCAAATTCTCCAAAATACCATTAACATTTTCTTTTTTTCTGTATAAGCTGTGGTAACCTAAGCGAAGCAGGTTGGCTTTTCACAACCCTTCCCTACAGACATCTCACAGGGGTGCCTGATCACACTGCCCGAGCACCCCAAAGCAACACCCTGTGGTGCAGCAGGCCCAGCCCCAAATCCACAAATCCCGAGGAGCTGCTGCCGTCCCACCAAGCCTGTGTGCCTCCGGCAGGCTCCTTTTTGCCAATCTGAGCCAGATCTTCCCCAAACTGAAGTGGTCGATTTGTCGTGGAAATGGAGGATAACCATATTCCTGTCCTTGCAAGGAGAGTTGTCACTTCACACACCTATAACATCAAGGCTTTTTCCCACCAAAATTGTCCAAGCACATGGGCAGCTTAAAGGCATCTCCATAAAATGGGATGGACCCAAGAGAGCTGCTCGGCCCCTTGCAAGAGCTGGCTGAGGCAGGCAGCAGAGAATTAATTGATATGCATGTAACTGACACATAACAGCCACAAGGCAAGTGGGAAGTTGAATCCAGAGAATAAAATGAATAAAAGAAAAAAAAAAAAACCATCAAATAATAAAAGGTAAGGAAAGCACGTCACTCCAACGGGTTGGAAAATGAAGGAAAACAATTTAAAGAAACACGGGGAAAACAAAACACCAACAAAAAACCACCAGCAACTAACAAATAGCAAACATGATGCCCAGAGCAGAAACAAGTCCAGGGAGACGATGAGAAAACAGCTGAGCACACGCTGCAAGCAACATGAGAAGTGAAGGGGGCTTGTGTGAGAAGGGAACAAGAGGTAGAGGCAACCCGAGGCATGCCTCCACTTCTTTTCCTACATGCCTAACCCATTCCCTGTCCATTGTTTTTGTGGGTTTTGTGTTTTGTTTGGTTTTGGTTTATTCATAGTTTCTTGTATTACAAGGTAGGAGTCAAGAAGCATAAGAGTATAGGTGAGGCTTATTAAGAATAATCCTGCATGGTACACAAGGCGCAACCTTGTGCATCAGCAGGGCTGCACCTGAGAGACAGGGTATCTCAGAGATGACATTAAAAAAAAAAAGTCTCAAAAAACAGGTAAAAACCTCCAAAAACCAGGAAGGTGAGAGCCAGTGGCTGGCATGGGGTCAATTTTCTGCCCACTGACTCAGCCCTTGGTGCTTGCAGCAGGTCAGGGCCACGCTGCGCTCCGAGGCTCTCAAGGCAGCAGCCTCGTCTCCAAGTGCTGAGGCTAACAATGCAAATAATCCCAAGTGGAGCTCACGTCTTTAATTGCCTCTTTCCCTCTTCCCAGGAAGCCCAGTCTCCCTGGTTACTACAAGCCCAATTTCCTTCCCCTCCCTGCCAAAGAACAAGCCCCCTCTTGGCGAGCGCTCCCGGGGTTACCTCACGCTCATCACACCCATGCTCGGAAGAAGGCAGCAAGTTCATTTGTCAGTAATTACACTGATTAACTTCCACAGCCGTCAAGTTCAAGAGCCCTGGAGTACCTCGGGTTACAAATGAGACTGCAGGAGGAAAAAGCTCCGCTGGATTATGCTGCGGATGCAGCGGTCCTGGCAAAGACACCCGGCTGCTCCTTGCCGGCCTTGTGCCAACATCCCAAAGTTGGGGCACTCACAGCCCGGCACCATTTGATCCACCATAAAAAACAACCCAGGATATTTGTAATTCTCCTCTCAAAGGCAGCATCTCAGGAAAACAAAGTGTTTGTTCCTCCCAGACCTAAAAGCGTAGCGCACTTACCAACAGCCCCAAAAATATATTTCTATTAAACATCTGCATTTTCCACGGAAAGGAGCACACCGAGCCTTTTTTTTTGTTCTCTTCAAAATCAACCCGAGCTCTTCAGAAAGGGCTGCCACCCCACCTTCTTATTTTTCCCCATTTGGTGGAACATTTGCTTTCTGTTGTTGTTTGTACCGGTGTATTTATACATCTGGCTGAGGCTGCTTAAAATAGTACGACGAGATACCAGGCTGGCAGGGCTGGCAAACTGCGCTCGTGCATCCAGCGTTTCTGTTGTTGGAAGCCTCAAATCCACCCCTCTGGTGGGATGAAATAGATGCTACTAATCCAATTTCTAAAATATCAGGCATCAAGCTGACACTATTTTAAGACCGAAAAAAGCCAGTTTAATCAAACCTCTGCTATTTTCTCCTTTTTTTCTGTTTCACAATTTACAACGGCACAGAGGAGGGGGAGATTGTTTTGGGAACGATGTTTTCAGACCTCTAAAAATAATATAAAACTGCTCTGCCACGTTCTGAGCTGTTACACCCACAGCCCTTATACACACTCCATCACCTCGTGCTCCTGTTTGCTCGAAGCACTGCAGAATAAGGTTTGTCCTTTTTCTTTTATTTGTCTTTTGTGTTTATTCGGCTGTACCACACTGTTTGTATTGCTGTGGGGACAGAGGTAACCAGAAGCCAGATGCAGGGTGGGGACAAAGCAGAAAATAAATTGTGAGTGGTGAATAATTATGTTATTATTTTAATTATAAGTATTATTATCATAATTATTTCAGCTGTTTTCATTACTGACTATGAGAAAACGCATTGGTGTTTCTAATACATGGAATTGGAAGCTGGCTGAAAGCACAGTCCTGAGTCTGCGATCTGTGAGTGAGTCTTTGCATCCCTCCCAGGAGGATGGATTGGTTTGACACCCTCTGTTCTCCAGCCTTTCATGTGCCTTTGTCCCAGTGCTCATCCTGCACGCTCTGACTCCATGCACAGAGCAGCGC
The DNA here is from genome assembly GCF_047663525.1 of Anas platyrhynchos. Lineage (NCBI taxonomy): Eukaryota > Metazoa > Chordata > Aves > Anseriformes > Anatidae > Anas > Anas platyrhynchos. The sequence continues at coordinate 16,683,261 of NC_092607.1, forward strand.
TGGAGGCATCACAGGAGCTTTCAGACCCTGGGTCTAATCCTCCTTAAGGGAGGATTGTGCTTATCTGAGTGACTGGTAGGTAGAAAGGCAATCCAGGAATATGATTTCTCCACACCCAACTTCATCCACTCGCATGAACAATTGCACACATGAATGAGGGAGCTGAAGAAACCCAAAATGCTTCATCTTATACAAATAAAGTCCTGTTTGTGGGCAGAAAAAAAAAAAACTTACAGGATGAAAACCCCCAGTGAAGAGCAGCCTGAGGGGACCCTGAGCTGTTTCACAGTGCTGGGGCCGAAGATGCTCAGGACTTTCCATGGATACTCAGCAGCCAAAAGGATTGGGCCTGAATCCACCTCATAAATCATCCCTGCAGCACGGATGTTTCCTAACAGAGCAAGGTTGTGCAAGAGGCTTCCAGCAGGATCTAATGGTGTGCAGGAGCAGGGGAATGCCAGATCCAGCCACCCCACATGCCTCTTTCACCCCAACAGAGCTGCAGCTCGCTGCTGTTCATCACTTTTTATATTTCTCCTGTCAGGTTTATTTTGGAGCAGCTGGTAAATGTGGCTTTCACGCTGATCCCCCAGGAATCAGCCGTACACAGCCTGCAACACCCACACAGCTAGTACGGACAAACACCTCCTTTTTATTTTTATTTTTTTTAAAGAAACAACCAGTGAAGTTTACAACTCCAAACTCAAGGAAATGTAAACCAGGCCTGATTTTACCAAAGTGACTTTTGGAAGGGTTTCTCTGCACCCCCAGCACAGGAGGGCTCAGGACCACCAGTACACTTGCAGCCCACATGGGCTGCAGCAGGAGCAGCCTGGCCCCAGCCCCATGTTCCTCATCAAATACAGAAACGTGGGTCAGCATAACAGGCAAAAACAGCAAGAAAAGTGAGACAGCATTAATCAGCTCAGCAAGCAGTGAGAGATTGCCACACCATCTGCCCCTCTGCTTTTATTAATCTTCGGCACTGTGACACGGACAAACCTGGGCTGTCATTTCCCCTTTGATTTTCTCGTGCTAGTTGCCATCCTCCAGCTTCATTTCCTGCTTCTCTAGCTCACTGCCATTCAGCCTGAGCAGAAAGGATTTTCTCCTCTTTGCCAGGTGCCAGGACACCCACTTTATGGCCCTGTGAAGTGTGGCTTTCCACCAAAAAAGAGTCTTCACACCCACCTGGCTCAGCCACCGTTTCCCACCCATGCAGCAACCTGGGCACCCTCTGTACAGAGCAGAAATCAACCCAAAACGAAAACATGGGTGGCAAAGGTTTGTTCCTGGATTATGTGTGACTTTTATTGGTAGGTTCAGGACTTCAACATTGTTCCCAACTAAGCTGCACAGATAATATTTCAGAGCAAATGAGATCAGCACAGCTCCTGGAACAAGAATCATCAGATCTGGTTATTCAGGCCATGCAAACTGCTGCTTTTTCACCTTTGTGCAAAGATAATTATTAGTCTGTCACTGACACGGCCAACTTCCTCGTGGGTCACCCCCCAGTCCTGGCTCCCAGCCGGCCCTTGGCAGCACAGGGTGGCGTGTGGCACTTCATCCCTGCTCTCCCGATCCTTCTCCTCCCCTGATGTCTGCTGACAGGCTGTGTGGGCACTGCCTGACGAGCCGACAGCAGCAGCATTAAAGTGTCACCTTGTTGACACCGAGGTGCATGTCTCCATGTCACATCAAGTCCCACGCAGCCTCGCGAGGACGCGTGTGGCTGTGATTTTGGCACATGCGAATCTAGCCAGGGGCACTCAAGGGGTGAGGTGGGACCCATAGGATCCAGCCTGAGGTCAGGGCAGGAGCTGGGCTCTGCTTTTCTTCCACGTCACTGCTGCAGGGTAGCTCACGGGTGATAAATGCCCACTGGCCAGAGAAGAGCACCCATTCACTGCCGAGCCCCACGTGCTGTTACCGAGAATAAATTGGAGGGTAAATGTTTGTTGGCACAAATGGTGCTGGGCGATGCCGTCCTCCATCCCTGTGTGGCAGGGAGGTGGCATCTGCTGAGGACAATGCTGTAGCTTAACACTGACTTAAATACTGGAAGGTATCATTCATTTGATTTTCTGTACAAGGCAGTGGACATTTCTAGGGATATTGAAATCAAAGGCTGGATTTTGCAACCATTGGACGAAATTTTATAAGATATCACTGGCAATCTCCTTTGCTTCACCCGTATACCATCACTGAACACACTCACAGGTGGGGCACTGTCTGCAGCTGAAAATAGGAGCTGGATGCACAGCAGCTCTCCATCCACCTCCTCTTGATGAGGAGTTCCTCCTCGTTCCCAGCCTGAAGGACCAGCTATTCCCAGCCATCCTTCAGCAAACAGCTCTTTTAATGCTTAATTTGCTCTCTCCCCCTGGTATGCACCTGCAGACACAGGGTGCCAAGGCGCAGACACTTTCATGGCTGTGAGTTATTCCATTTCTCCATGCTATTTCCCTCCAGGATCACCACCTGATTTGGTTCTGGCTCCATACTTGGAGCCTTGATACCACAGAGTCAACAGCAGCTTTCCTATCAATTTCCAGAGGCTTTGGATGGAGGCCATAGAAAAGAAAAAATACAGCAAAGAAATTCCAAGCAGAGGCTCTAGGAAAGTTAATAAAATGCCTCATGCCTGTGCTTGCTGCAGGGAAGGATCAGCTTTCCTGTTTAGTGCTGCTTATTAAGTCATTACAAACAATTAAAGCAGCAGAGAGGAGGAAGACAGAGCTGCCGTCCCCAGCTCCCCAGCCTGCCTCTCTGCCCCCGGCATGAATTTCATGAGACACAAATCTCCCAGCGGGAACCTCTCAGCAATTGATTTCCTGCTTGTGAAATCCAGCAGGAAGACATCCCGGTTTTCCTGACAAAAAAAAAAAAAATAGAGATGAAAGGGGAAAATATGCCTCGATTTATTCTTTCCAAGCAGCACAGCTGCGGTGACAAACCTGCCCAGCCAGGAGGCCCCGGCAGGAACAAACCACAGCACCCACGGGACCCCAGAGGGCAGGAGCTGATCTAAGCACATCTTTTCTCTGCCATTTCCTCCAAACAGGTGATCTCCCAGCCCATTTTTTCTCTTCAGCTATTCCACCTCCCTCAAAAGCTGCGTGCCTGGGATTGCTTGGGCGCGAGTCAACAGCTCCATCACAGCGCAGAGCCTCGGGAAGCAGCAATTTGAGCAAAACACCCAACAGCCGAGACAACGCAGAGCCACTTATCAACCCATTCCGACATCTCCTGGACTCACTCGAATGCTCAAGAGAGTGAAAAGAGCCGACCTGTTTTCTAAGAACAGGCTGCACGACGGCAACACAGCAGCCTGGGATGCGCAGCGGCGATAAAAGCCCGGTGCACGGGGAAGGAGCCGGCACAGCAGCACATCAGAGCAGCTCCATTACTGACAATGCTGCCAGCTCAATAGCTGCTGGCTTGCCATTTGGGTCACTTTTGTTGCTTTTACCTTAACTATGTGTCTCACGCACCGTAATTGTGTTTTCCCTCCCTGCGACCACATGAAAAGCATCTGCCGATTGCCTGTCTTTCTCCTACCTTATGTTTTCCTCCCTATAAAATGGGTAAAATTCAGCTTGCTTTCACACTGGAAACAAGCCCATAAGCTTCTCTGTGGATTTCAATACAGACAAAATGATGAAGTTTCCATTATTCAGGTGCCCCAGGGCAGCAAGGAAAGGAAATGCAGGGACGGGAACACCAGAAGCAGCAGTCCCACAGAGCAGCACCGTGGAAAATGCAGGGTGATAAAAAGCCCCAAGGTTTATTTTCCTTCATCACCATAGAGTGAGAGACCAGAAATAATTATTGAGGGAAGCCTTAGTGCCTGTCCCCAGACACAGCCTGTGTGCAATTGCTCCCTGCGATCAGGTGCATGGCACTTCCCTGGGTTTTTTTTCCTCCTCTCCCTTTCTGCAGCACCGCTGCAGGGCCAAAGGGCTGCTGCAGAGAGCAAATACCAGAGAACCAAGTGCACAATGAAATGAGAGCAAGGACAGCTTTCCCTTCGAGGAGCTTTCTACAGCAGCATTCTTCTCTTAACTGCTTCACAAGTGGCTGCTGGCAGCCTCCCAGACAAACGTGTCCACTGCACCGCAGCTGAGCTTTACCATTTAAGTTCCCTTGCATCAGCTGAGCCTCCTGGGTGCTAACTCCAAGCACACATGGGACAAGATATGCCTTTGTAAGCTTTTTTCCGTGGTTTGCATGAGTTTGCCTTCCCTTGTGCTTGGAGGGAGCAGCACGCACACTGTTAGCCCAGCTGCTAAGCCTGCAGCCCAGACAAGCTGGAGTTCACACCACTAGGACCCATGGTTTGCCTCTCACACCAGTTTCCCTCCAGCCCAGGACATCCCCCAACCCTCGCAGGGCTGTAGCAGGACCCTGCCAGCTCCACATCATAAGGAGCAGGCCAAGGAGTGCTGCAAAGCTGCACAGAAAACAGAGGAGATGCTCCTGCAGACCTACAGCTTCCTCGCCTTCACTCCTGGCCACAAGTCAGGGATGCTCAGTCTCAACCCCCCAAAAAGCAGCACACAGAGGTTGCAAAACCTCTATTCCTGCTCAATCCCAGCTGTTGCATGGCTCAGCCAAGCCCACGAACCTGCCAGGGAGCAGCACTGCCAGCCCCTGATTGCAGCAAGGAGTTCATCGCATCCTCCCGGTAAATTAGGATGTTCTGGAGGACAGACGAGTAATTGATTGCTAAGTAACCTGCAGAGACATGAAACCGCTCAGCAGTTATCTAGTACTCACTAAGCAACACAAAAAGGTTATTGATGCAGTTGGGGAGTGTTTCTGTACGCCGTGCGCTCCCGTAACTCCTGACATCCGAGGCAGAGAAACGCATCACTTAGCATTTACAAGCAGCAAGCGATTCTTATTACAAAAACCAGCCTCCTGGCAAGGAGCCTCGCTGAGAGCCTGCAGACACCAGTGGGAAGGGAGCGTTTACAAGGAAACCCTTTTTGTCCACCTGAAAGTGAAATTGAGGAGCCACATCTCACAAAGCTCACACGTGGTCTGTGCCAGTGCGATGACCCTCTGAAATCACTGAGGGACACTGGTATTGAGTGGAAAGATTTATTTGGTCCTAACACGGTCCCCCAACGCTGAAAGCCTCCTCCTGGCTCCATCAGCTTGTCTGGAATTACTCACCTGGCAGGAGGCTTGGCCCCAGGGAGCTCCGTGCTTCAGAAATTGTTCTCTATGGAAGAGATTTGGTGTTTTCTTCCTCCCTGCTTCGCCTCCACAAGAATCTGAAACACCTTCTGTGATTTGATTGCCTAGAATTAAAGTTGCATCAATAGGATTTCAGTCTGGGAGCAGATTTCCCCACACACACACACAGTGTGCAAACAGCATGCTGCGACCTGGCAGCTTCATTTCCCCAGGGAATTTTATTCTAAGGGGGTTGCTTTGTGGCTGCCTGGGATTTGGGGTCCAAATCAGGTATAAAGGGAGATGAATCAGGTCCTAATTATTTAGGTTTGCTGCTCTTTTGGTTATTTCTGGCCCACATACTAAAACTATCCCCACCTTCATTTGCTTTTAGCCAAATGCCCGTTACATCCATGCCCACAGGGTGCAGATGAGGAGGGTCGAGCCTCTTGAAACCTCAATCCGCAGCAATGCCTTTGGGTGTATTTTTGTTTGGCATTTCACTACACACCGTTTCCTACTGAGGCTCGCCTCTGTTATGCAACTTTCATTTGCTCCATCTCATGCTGCAACTCAACCAGGATCACACTTTCAAAAACTGAATTATCATTAGCAGGTATTTGGCTACACAAATTGCGATGCCCTAGTCAGGCAGGCACAAGCTGCAAAAATGAGCTGTAATGGATGATTTTCATTCAAAGCCGTGGAGTCAAGTTTGGCTACACTCAAACCCAGCCTCCTGCTTTTCCCTTTTTTTCCCCCCCCCAAGTATAATTGATGGTATCAAGCTCGTAATCTGCTATCTTGGTTGACCTGAAGAGCATTCATCGAAAGGTGCCAGCTCTGTGCAATCACCCTGGAATACATTGTGCCAGAAGACAGATTTCATGCCTTTTTTTAAAAAAAAAATCTAAACAATGAACACTGTACCAAATATTAAAACATTTTTCTAAAACATGGTATTAACATGGAGATGAGTCATTTCTCTGTCATAACACCAGTGGGGAAGGGGAGCCGGAGTGAACAAAGCAAATTCATTCAGCAGCAATTTGCACTCCATAACCCTCCGATGATTAGCCTTTTAGGCCAGACGAGCTCCGCTACTTAAGCAGAAGAGGTGACACATTTTGCTGTTGCTTAGAGATATTGGAATATATTGCACAGAGCCTGCTCCCCGGCGAGCATCCCCAAAGAGCTCTGTGCTGGCTTTCTGTGGATGCATTAACCCCGTTGCAATGCCTGGGTTTGTGGCCACACAGCTCTCAAAGCAAGACCTGGAGTGACAGAGGGTGACCTCCCAGAAGTGACATTTTAGGTGTTTTAAAAAAAAAAAAAAAAGTCAAGGCAGCAACTCGTACCACCTGAAAGTGGCTCAGGGGCACCGAGGGCCATTAGCAGCTCTGCAATAAGTGGTTTAATAACAAGTAAATGAGGTACAGTTCCTGCACGGGGTGCTGGTGTGCAGTGCGGTACCAGCACGTGTGTCCTGCAGAACCCCAGGGCTGCCAGCAGCAGGGCACCAGAAGGTGCCTCGTGGATGAAAAGCCAGGAGAAGAACAGCAAAACTCTGCCTGATCACACCCACTTCTTTTCCAGCCATCACTTAGGGCAGTTAATCTGCTTTTATTTCTCCTTCTGAAGTCATATTCAGGTCCTTTTAAAATAGGATTGCTCCTTGTGCCTTGCTCACTGCCTCTGCAAACCAAAAATCTGTGCTGGAGAACCCCCAGGTATCCACATTGTGCATATCTGCTCTGACAGCTGGGAGGAAAACCTAATCCTGTTAACATTTCAGTGGTAATTGATAGGTTCAAGGGTTAACAGCATTCCAAGATGACTGTGAAAGCAAGCAATTAGCTGTCCCCTGGAGCACCCCAGAACAAGGCACCGTCACACGTTGTTTTTTTTACCTCGATGTTTTTTTTACCTCGTGGGTACAGGTCCTGAAGCCAGCTTGCACGAAAGCCATGACTCACATGGGCTGATGGAAGAAACCTGAGATACGGAACAGCGAGAGCTCAAAGCCCAGAAGATAACCCCCGTCCTGCAGAAGATTTGGGGTTTATTAAGAGCTGTGAAGAAGCTCCTGGCCATGGCAGCCCCACGGGAAGGAACAGGCAGCTCCAGCCACCCACCACCTCCCATTTCTAAGCCTTTTATCCCCCCTCACCGCTGGCCCGAGCAAATTACTCACACAGCATTTATCTTAACCGCTCCCCTGCAGAGGCAGCTATGGAGCAGTTATTGATATATCACTCACCTGACAAGAACAGGCCATTTATAGGACTCATTACTCCTTTTCTTTTTTTTCAAAGCACCTCCAATAGCACTTTGCCTTCGCTCCAGCTTGCGGCAGGCTGGATCCATCACGATCTGTATTCACCATTCAGAGGCACTTTCCTGACCCCCAGCTCACCGATTTCCCAATGAAGATGCCTGCTCCATCCCCCAGCAAAACCAGCACCCTCCACATGGCTCCCAGGGATGTCCCACGAGGTGGGCACCATCACCCACCCAAGCCAACTTGTTTGCTTTGGCCCAGAAGGGATGGGAAGCTGCTGCAGATGTCCTGGCTCATGGTCAAAGGCAGAAACACCCAGCACATGGGTGATAAATAAACCTGGGTTTATCCTTTCCAGCTCACTCCACCACTCACTGACTGCTCCTTTGCCAAGCCAGTGCCACACAGAGGAGGAGCAGGAGGTTACTGGGGGTAACGGTGCCCAAACCCCACAAACACCCAGGCAGGGACCAGTGCAGCCCAGGACAAGCAGCTCCAAGGCGTCCTGCCATAAATAACCTCACTCTGTCTTGGCTCACCAGAAACCATCCCTTACAGACGGTTTGACACAGCCGGTTTAGGGTATTAACCTGCAGCGCCACAGCATCTCGAATAAATATCCAAATAAATCACCCTAATAACCAGCGTCTGCAAGACAGTCAGCAGAGAACATTTTGTTTTGGTGTGCAATCAATACGCTGCTCATTTGTGTCCTGGAGATGAACTTGACTCTTTGAAAGCAGCTGGAGCCCAGTGGAGCAGGATCCTGTCCCCAACAGTCCCTAGAGGGGAGTCGAATCCATCTTACCAGGTCGGGAACAGCCCCGGGACTCCTGGTGGCTACAAGAGCTCCAGTTTCACCCCAGGACTGCTGCTGGGCAAAAGCTGAGCCCAGCACTTCACAAATCCTCCTTCCAGAGCTGGGAAGTGAAGCTGTCACTTCAGGTGTCCAGGAAAGCAGGAGTGACCCAAATCCACAGCTGGTCTTTGTGACTACACCCTCCCTGCAAGCCCCATCTTTTCAGACACTTTCTTCATCATTTCTTCATCACTTTCCCTTTGTAATATTGACCCCAGCTGCTTGCTATCAACATGGGTTTCAGGAGTTAAAACCATCTCCATCCCATGGATCTGGCAGGGCAGAAACCTTGTCCCTCTTGCACCATGCTGGTGACAGGGCTCCTTGCACAAGGCCACGTGCAAATAGCTCAGAGGGAAGATGCAGGAACTTTTCCTGCATCCTTTGTAGCAGGAACTTGAAACTGGTGCTCGGTTTCAGGGCTTCAGCACAAGCCAATTCCAAGGGAAGAGTGAGGGGAGTGAAAGGACAACCCCCTCAGCTCTCCCAGATCCCTGTGCTTTATGCTGGAAAATAAAAGGATTTTTATTGCAAACAATCTTTTGCAGTCTGAGGAACAGATCAGGATCACAACACTTCTCCCTTTCAACAGCAACAAGCCATACCTCTGTCCTCACACCTCTCTGCATCACCTTAAAGTACAATTTGCAAGAAAGGAGGAAATTTCACCGGCCTCTTCCCTCCGGGGGATGTGGTCTGTGCGCAAGGGACACCCTGACCGTGCAAACTGCTCACTGTGCAAACAGCTGCTCTAAGGTCAGACGGATAGCACGCACAAGATCCTCCGTATGGATTTTGCTTTGAAAGGCTTGTTCAGGCTGCCAGCCTCTTTTCTGGGAATTAATTTGGAGGCAAACAAGTCACGCCCTGTAAGAGGAGACGGTGACACTGGCAGAGCTGCGTCAGCTCCTCCACTCCCCTCCGTCTCCCGGCACTAATGGGGCTCCCCCTTGTCTTCACCCAGAGAGAATTATTCCTCAAAGCATTGGAGATGAAGTGAGCCATAACTCGTAAGGCAGCAGGAGGTGCTCTCTAATGAGGGCATCACAAGGAAGATCAAGGTCAGAGCCCAAGGAGTGGGACCAGGCTCACCCAAGCTCATCTCCAGGACAAGCTCATCCCCCAGGATCCCAAAGCGGCCTCGCAGTGTGGGTAGATCCAGCCCCCAGGTGACATTCCCACAGTGACAGCCTCATCTGAACATCAGCTGAACCCAAAGGAGCCCTGGGCATCCAGCCCTTACCTGCCTGCGCACGCTGAGCTCGGATCTGGGCAAGTTTCTGACAAGCTCAGGTTCCTCCTGTTAGAAAACATTTTTCCCCAGAGAACCTCTGTGCAAACAGCAAATTTGACATTTCATTCTCCTGAAATTTTCTGTCTTCCAGGATTTATTTTTCTTTGACAATGACAACCGATTCCCCAAAATTACCTTCCTGCTGCAGACCCATCCAAACCCAGCTTTCCTTACAAACTGCTTACAAAAACTTCCCCAAGAGAGCTCGAGGGCAGCTCTTGGGATCTGTGATCTGAAGGAACACCCCCATCATTGCTATGGATAACCTGTGGGCAAACTTCATTTTGTTTAATTTCACCAAGGTCTGATGGCTGAGGGGATTTGGGTAGAGACACAGAAACACCAGGCAAGGTAAAAAAAAATATAAATAATAAATCAGTCTGCTGAAAAGTCAGTTATACCCCCGGCCTTTAAGGAGGGACTTCTGAGTGCAAAGTGTTTTGTTCATCCCAGTTACTGGTGCACAGAAGTCTTGCCAGAAGAGGAAAAACACCCCCAGAAAAAGGAACAAAGTTAAATGCAGCCCTTGGCTGCAGGGCTCGTTGAACCAGTGACTGTCTGGTTCAGGAACAACACCGCACGCTGGCAGGCAGAGCCCTGCTGGATGCCCACATTTCCTCTCCCCTGTTTCTAAAACAAAGGTCAGGCAGCCTCCAGCTGGATGCTGCATGTAAAAGGCTAAAGGGAAACTAAAATCACCCTTGATTTCCCTTTTTTCTCTTTACAGGGACATGAAAAGGAAGGGATCTTATGCTGTGCCTGGCTTTGTGATTTAACCTGAGTGTGTTTCTGCCGGGCTTTGCAGGACCCCTGCACCTCACCGAGCACATCCCAGGATTTAGCTGCTTTTCCAAGAGATGGACCCAGCTGGGGAAAGTCAGCTGAGCTCCCCCCGAGCAGCTGAAGCCAGCAGGGATCTGGCAAGGTATGTCTGTTTATTTGTTCATTACGAGCTCTGTAATGGTGTGTACCCTCCTCCCACTCCCTCCCTCCACACACATTTGTGCATCTTCCCTGGTTAAAAACAGCCGGTGCTCCCTGGTGAAACATTTTAACACACACACCAGCACTTCACACATCCCTCACTCCACCAGCCACAGCGTGACAGCCCCGGGTGCTGCCCGTGCACCCCAAAAACCTCTCCCCCATCCCCAAAAAGAGCCACCCTGGCGCAACAGCTGCTTGCCAGCATCTCCCCTCCTTCCTTCTTTAAACCACCCAGCGCGGACAGAACTTTCTCCCCCTCCTTTTCCCTGGTGAGAAGGAGTGCTAATTACCCCGACGTGCGATGCACACACACAGGCACCATGTTGATATGATTGCAAGGACTGGTAACGTCAGCATCCCGGGGACCCTCCTCCAGCTTGGAGCAGAGGGAAGAGGCTCAGCCGTGCGGAGCAGCAGGTGCCGGAGGCAGCCGGAGCCACTCGCCAGGTAAGGGGCACTCCAAGCCCAATCTCTTCGCCATGCCCACCAGGAGCAGAGCCAGGCGCTTCTCCCTGCAGAGCCTGGGGACCAGTTGCCAAACCTTTGATCCTGGCAGGGGGTCGGCTCTTTGCTCGCTTCCCTGCGGAGGAATTTTCGGAAGCGTGGGTCAGGCGATAGCGGTGGAGGTGTAAACAGGCAGGGGGGGGGGTTCTTGCTTTGACTCTAAAGCAGATTTGCTCTCAGGGTACTCCCCCCCCACCCCCCTTTTTCAGTCTGGGTAGCCCTGAACTTTGGAGATTCACAGGTTTGTCTGTCCGTGCCAAGTTTTGTGTGCTGCCACAAATGCATGCAGTGAGCATGGTCTGCTATCATAACCTATGCTTGATTTTAAAAGTTACTTTAAACGTGGGTTAAGCCTCTCTAAGTTTGGGAAATATTCCTTCAACTCTATTTTTTTCCCCTTCCTTCTCTTGCTAGGGGACCCCTGGTGTGAGGAGCAGCCACGCCAGAAACTCCCTCCCTCTGTGTGATCTCAGCTGGAGAAACATGTTTGAAGTCCCCAGCACAAAGAAAGGCACTAATTAAATACAACAACGCTTCTGCTCTGACATGGAAAAGAAAGCCCTGCAACTGGGAGAGCAGCCAGCCCTCAAGTCCTCCGAAAGCTGAGAGAAGCCGGCCAAGCACAAAGCTCCCTCCCTGCCCTCCTCACTCCTGCAAGCCCCAGGACCTGAGCTGGGGATGGCTGAACGGGAGCCACTTCACCTCCCCAGCAGAGAAAAGCCACAGCTCACCTGCACAGCCTCCAAGAGAGGAGTTGTTCGACTTGCATAGGGAGATACAAGCCTTATTCGCTTTGTTCATGGAGCCCTCTGCATCATTCAATTTTTTTTCCCCTGCTCACTTCAAAAAATCTGACTTCTCCCATGGTGGCAGACAGAGGTAAGTGAGGTTTACCCATGCTGCCTCGACTCACTTCTTGGAAATAATCTGATGATAGAGCAGCTTTTTAGCTACACAGGATAAAAAGCTCTCCCTCCTGGGCTAGCAAGGCTTTCAGTGACTTCAGAGGGCAGCCTGTGACCAGCAGGCATGGGGAACAGCTCTCTCTGGGATGGTTTGAACAGCACCTGCAGCAGTGAAGGCAACAGCTGCTACCTGGACAGCAGCATGAGGTTCAACTTCTCCTTCCAAGAGCAAGCAGCCGATTTCTATGTTGTCCTCCCTGTGATTTACTCTGTGATTTGTGCTGTTGGGCTCACAGGCAACACCGCTGTCATCTACGTGATCCTCAAGGCTCCAAAGATGAAGACTGTGACAAACATGTTCATCCTGAACCTTGCCATAGCTGATGACTTGTTCACACTTGTCCTGCCCATTAATATTGCTGAGCACCTCCTGCACTACTGGCCCTTTGGAGAAGTCCTCTGCAAGGTCATCTTGTCCATAGACCACTACAACATCTTCTCCAGCATTTATTTCTTAACAGTCATGAGCATAGACCGCTATCTGGTCGTCCTGGCCACAGTCAAGTCCAAGAGGATGCCACATCGTACGTACCGAGCAGCCAGGATCGTCAGTTTGTGCATCTGGATCCTCGTCACCATCATAGTTCTCCCCTTCATCATCTTCGCTAACGTCTACGTGGACGACCTGGAGATCAAGAGTTGTGGTCTCAATTTCCCCAAGCCCGAAAGGTTTTGGTTCAAAGCCAGCAGGATCTATACCCTCATCCTTGGCTTCGCCATCCCAGTATCCACCATCTGCATCCTCTACACCATGATGCTGTACAAGCTGAGGAACATGCACTTGAACTCTAACGCTAAAGCCCTGGACAAAGCCAAGAAGAAAGTCACTATCATGGTCTTCATCGTCCTGGCCGTGTGCCTCTTCTGCTGGACCCCCTTCCACTTGGCCACCATCGTGGCTTTGACCACTGACTTGCCCCAGACCTCCGTGGTCATTGGCATATCCTACTTCATCACCAGCCTAAGCTATGCCAACTCCTGCTTGAATCCCTTCTTGTACGCCTTCCTGGATGACAGCTTTCGGAAAAGTTTCCGGAAGATGCTGGAATGCAGAACTTCTTAAGCACGGGGCGGGGACAACTTTGCAAACTTCGGGGAACACTCACTGAATGCACAACCCTTCTCTTTAGTTTACACGTGATGTATGTGTATGTCTGTCATCATTCCCACATTTTGTCCTGCTTACCTGCAAGTCTTGCATTTTCCCCAAACATCTCAGCATTGCAACGGTCTTATTTTTAATCACACCCCCCAAAGCACTAAGGACAGAACTTCCCTGTTAACGGTTTGCTTCTGCTCCATGGCAGTCCTTTATTGCCATCTGCTGTACAGCACGGAGAAGCTGAAGAGCAGCTCTCAGATTTAGGGGTTGTTCAGTTCTCAATTATCTGGGGGATGGTTTGATGCAGCAGAGCCAACACACACTGTCATAACAAAACAGAGGATGCAAGATGAGTATTTGCAAGAGTATTTTGTGTCCATGTGTGCACAGGTGTTATGGCCTTGGTTTTGACTGAGGGATGTCTCTTACACACCCACAGCCAGATTTCTTCTTTCCTGAACTGGCAACAGAAGTTAAATTTAAACCAAAAAGCAAAACCTGTGTCTTAAAGTTGATATCCAGCACCACATAAATATTTCAGCAACTGTAGTAATTTGTGTTAGAAGTTATTTTTAACTAGTTGTTTCTGTTAAATGTCAAATATATATTTATTTAAGAGTGACTGATGGAATAAACTTCATGGCGGTAAAAATGGTCCTTCTTTCTCTGAAGAAACCCTGTGCTGCTTGTCCCACATCATTGCGAGATGTATTGCATTTTACCTGCTGTAAAATGAGAAGTCATCAATTTGTAATGAATCAGGTGTTTTGTAAGCCACAAACAAATCGGGTGTTTTGCTGCCCTCACCATGGCTTTCCCCCAACCAGCTCAAAACCCAGGTGAATCTCTCTCCATATAATATCAAATACCTATAAATAGGTACCTCACTTGCCCCCAAATACCTGTAGCCTCTTAGCTATGCTTCTAGACCCACACACTAGCTTACAGAAAAGTTTTTATGCACATTTGTGCACAGTGTTTCAGTGTTTCAAAGGTCAAGGAGGGGACCCACAGGACCACAGTACACCAGGAGCAGTGGTGTAGCCACCAGAGCACCTTGTGAAGTATGAGTGGAAATTTCCAGCCAAAGCAATACTGAAAACCCACTGCACTCATCACCACCCTAAAAAAACACCTGATACCAGCCCTTATGCTAGGGCAGCAGGCCCAGCACTCACTGTCCTGGAGGGCTGCAGGAAGGGGTCTGCCTGGGGCAAGCTTGGTCTCCCATCCTTTAACCTCCCTAAGAAACTATATTAACTGGCTTAAAATTTTCAAAATAAGTTTTCCTCAAAAAAAAAATCATGTTTCATTTACAATGAGACACACTTAAGCTTTTTCTCCCCAGTTTTTCTTCATTTTCCCTTCTTCAGCTTGGGACAGGGAAAGCTCCCTGGCCCTAAAGGCACCAAGGTGGGTTCTGAGCTGTCTGCGCCCCACCTGGGAGGGGCAGAAAGGGTGAAGCAAAAGAACAGGGGGCAGAGACAAGCTGCAACACACCTACCTGAGCTCATCCACGGGACAAGATACCAAGAACATCGGTTCTCCCAGAAAACAAGGGCGAAGAGGAGGCTGCACCCCAAGGTCCATCCAGGAGACCGCACAAGGAGGGGAGGGCTCTGGTGGCAGCACCCAGCTTAAAAAGGCTCCTGGAGAGGGTGGGGGGTTGGGGCAGCCCCCAGGTGAGGCTGCTCGGGGTGATTCAGGCCTGTCAGCGCCCTCGGGGCTCTGGCACCAAAATTAGCAGCCTTTGGTACATCACAAAGGCAATTCCACGTTTCCCTTGTAGAAAACCAGAAGAGATTTGTGAACATGAAGTCATTTCTGTTGCATTCTCCATATTAAAAGTGTTCATTTTGGAAAAATTTAGAGGGTTGGGGCGATGCAGGTGGCTGATTGTGGGCAAAAAGCTGGGGGCTGTGTCCCGACCACCTCCCAATGGCAGGAGGTGGGTGCTGGCAGCAGCAGGGTGCTGGGATGCCCCAAAGCCCCCTCAGAGCAGAGAGTGGGCACCACAAGCACCTGGGCTGTGACAGGCACCCACCTCTTCAGCACGGCTGCCATCTGCTGGCTACAGGCTCCAGAGGGGGGAAAAAAAAACTGGGGTTCCCCAAAGCTGGCTCCTGGGGTGCCACCGAGCTCCTGGATTATCTGCTTAGGTCCATCGCCACTGCTCGTCGGCGTCAGGTCTGCAGGAAGGGCAGCAAAGCCTCTCTCCAGCTGAAATCACACTCGTTCAGACCTGAGCATCATTGATAGAGTTTTTCCCTTTTAATCCTGTGCCATGACCGCCATGGAATCAGCGTGGCTGAGGCTGGGGGCACCTCTGGAGCCTGACCCTGCTCAAGCAGCCCCTGCTGCAGTTTGCCCTGACCGTGTCCACCCCAGTTTTAAAGATCTCCAAGCACAGAGAAACCACAGCCTTGCTGGGTATTGCACCACCCTTACAAAAGTGTTGGTTTTTTTGTTTTTTTTTTTTTTCCTATTTTTGAATAGAATTTCCCGTATTTCAGTCTGCACCCTAGCCTCCTGCCTGAGCACTGCCAAGAAAGGTGTGATCCCCTCTTCTCCACATCCTCAGCAGATATTTGGCTGAGTGGTCCCAGCGATCCCACGCTGTTGTCAGCATCCTGCCTGCAGCCCTGCTTTTCTCCGTGCACTCAAGAACAGAGCCTCAGCTCCCCTTTTCCTCCATGAAGTGCCCCAGGGGAGGAAGAGGTTTCTCTGGCCGAGGTCTCCCCCAAAGAGGGGACACTCTAGAGGATGTCCTGCTGCCACGGGTGCAGGAGATGGTGATGTGCGTGCCAAAAGGCACCCTGTGCTGCAGCAGCCCTGCGGCACTAAGCGGCACTCTCCGCTTCTTTTTGCAGCTCCGGCAGCTCCGCAGCATTGCTGGGCTGCACGCAGGGGAGCTGCCTGCGAGGCTGCGTGCTCGGGCAGAGCCCCTGAACCCGGGGCCTGGCTGCTGCTGCTGCTGCTGGGAGAGCAGAAATCAGGGCGGAGGGGACCCTTCCCTGCTCTTTGCACGAGTTCACCCTGCAGGAAACCCAAATTCATCCGGTTCAATCGCATCAGGCTGGTTTGCTGCAGACAAGCTTCGCTGTGCTTTGAACACTGGAAGCAGGGAAATAAATGCCCTTAAAAAGTCACCTAATAAATCTCCTGATATCGCTCTGCAAACCCAAGCATCCCTCCCAGGTTCCCCAGGATCGCAGGGGGCTCCACCAGCGACCCTCCCTCCCTTCCAGCCCCTTCCAGCTGGCCGTGCATCAAGCAGGGAAACCAGCTCAGCCCCAAAACCGAAGATGAGCTTCCTTCTGGGGTGCCTGAATGAGTGCAAAGGTGCTGGGCAACCTCACAGCTCCCAGGCTATGGCAGGAGCTGGGGGCTTTCGGCTGGGGGCTGCAGCAGGTGGGGGATCCTGCGTGTCCCCCACCAGGAAGGACATCAGGACATCACCTGCCCCTTGGGGACTGGGGGACTGTGCTTTGTCAGCCTCAGGAGATGGAAAAAGAGCCATTTTCCACCCCAGGAACAGGAATTGGGGCTCATATTCCCAGCACAGACATTAAATGCAGGCACCTGAGACACGGAGCGGGGATCGGAAATCGCTATTGCTTTTAAGCCTTCGTGCTGCAGCAAGAAATTCTGCTCGTTTCGGTCAATTGTGCCCACTGGAGTTGTGCTGTAGCTCGATCCCCCACGAAGCTGTAATCCCCTGGTACCTGAGCAGTCTCGCACCGTCTCCTGCTGCCGGTCACGATTTTGGGTGAGAAATGAAACAATTCTCCAGCGAGGAATGAAGGCCCAGCACTCCAGCATATTTAGATTTAAAAAAAAAAAAAAAAAAAAAAAAAAAAAAAAGAGAAAGAGAGAGAGAGAAATTAAAAATGGATGAGCAAAAACTCAATATAGAGAAATACAGAAGACATGAAGCAGAAGGGTCTGTGGTTGATGTTGTTAAAAGACATCTAAGAGAGGTAATTTGTCAATTTTCTGTCCAGCCTGGCTTGTCCATAGCATTTGCATTGTCACCCACGGGATCCTGGGGGCTCCTGGGGGACATCTGGATAGGGACAAAAGGTGTTGATGAGCCACCAGCCCCCGATGCTCCCACTGCAAACCCAGGGAACCGGGGAGCCACCCAGGTTCTCCCCTAGTTTGGGGTGAAACAAGCCCAGTTTGATGCCTTCGGAGGGTCCCAGCTCCTCCAAGCTTGGCGTTCCCACCCTCAGCTCACTTGTGCTGGGAGGGAAAGAA
Organism: Anas platyrhynchos; assembly: GCF_047663525.1. Taxonomy (NCBI): domain Eukaryota; kingdom Metazoa; phylum Chordata; class Aves; order Anseriformes; family Anatidae; genus Anas; species Anas platyrhynchos. Next base: position 16,700,700 of record NC_092607.1, read on the forward strand.
AAACACCAAGTGCGGTGGCAGTAAATATTGCCAGGAGTTTCTCGCTGGCATTTGCTTTTGGTAAGCAAAGATGCAGAGAGAAAGATCAAAGCTGTCTGAATAGCTTTTAATTACGAGCCTCAATTGCTCTATTTTCTCTCCGAAAAGTATTACAATTATCTAACAAAGCTCTTCGAGTGGAATTAGGCACTAGCCCGAAGCTTCAAGAGCTGTTTAGCGGCTATTTTCCCTTTAAAAAAAAAATAATATTTGATGTCTAGATAAAAAACAGGCACTCCTATAAGTGCCTAAAGCCAAATCCAGTGCTCTCTACATATAGAGGCAGCTGGAAAGCTTTCCCAGAGCGGAGGTGACCGTGGCTCTGGAAAGCCACCACCCCTGGCCTGTGTCCCCTCAGCACCTCCTGCATGGGGACAGGGAGTCCCTAGGGAGGGCAAAATAAACCACAGCTTTATCCCAGCAAAAGACAGCTCCCAGCAGGGACGTGTCTCCGTTTTCAGCTCCTGGAGCTGGAATTTATTTTTCCCTCTTTCACCAGGGCTTCTGTGCATCATCATCTGCCCCTGCTCTGCGGCTTTCCCTGGGCAGCTCACGGCTGAAGAACAAGGCAGCTCTGGAGTTTCTAAAGCCCAAAACATCCCCCGGACAAAATTCAATAAGACAGATGAACAAGGAACGCCGAAAAAAATAAGGATTCGGTTTCATAAACTTAACCTTCAAATGAGATCAGAGGCTGGTAATTAATAAAGTCAGATTTCAATGCAATGGAGCGTCCCGAGAGACCCAGCCTGCTGCTGCCTCGTATCGATGCGATGGATGCGGGTGTAATTACATTTCTCTGCGCTGTGTGGTGGAGAAGGAGGGCAGCTCTGTGCTGCGGGCTGAGCTCAGCCAAGCTCCTTCCTTCCAGGCTGAGCAGGAGCCAGGCAGGGGAGGCTGGAGGAGCAGGGATGAGACAGGTCAGAGCCTCGCCACCAGGCTCACTTCCATCCCTAACACACGAGGTGGTTTTCCAGGCAAACGCATTGAAGCTGAACCCCAGAGAAGATGCCAAAGCAAACTGTGGGGAGAGCAGCCCTGCTTGGTTTTCCATCCCCACCGCCGCAGGAATGCAGGGAGCAGGGATGAACGCTGGCAGCCAGAGGTTGGGCTCATTTTCTGCTCTTTTAAGCTTAATCCCTGGAGGCGAGCGATTATCTCCAGGAATTTTCTCTGTGGTTAAGCAAAGCAAGAACAGCGCGATGACGAGACAAGGGGAAGTCCGAAAGCTGTGAACAAATGACCTGTGCGCGTGGAGAAGTTGCCATTAATGCCTAAAATTGAGCAAACGTTAAACAGCCGAGTCACAAGGCAGGATTCATTTCGCATGGGGGAAAGCAGGCTGAAAAGCCATTAATCTTGATTACCTATTGACTGCATGGCTTGTGTTTTTGTTCCTCATCACCGAGTGAATCAGCATGGCAGGGTCCTTTTAGAGTACTTACCGCACATGGCAGGCTGAAAACACACACAAAAATCGATGTTTATAGCCTGGATAGAGCCGCTGCAAACTTCGCCGGGTCCCCTCTCCGCTGCCAGCAGAAAGGTGAGCTGATGCAACCAAGGACCAGATTGTGGGAACGTGCTAATTCTGCCAGCGGTTTCCTTGGGAAAAAAAAATAAAAAATAAATAAATAAAAATCAAGCTGCCTGCTTAGCTTCTTGCCAATTCATCCTTCACCTCACCGTGCTCAAAATCTGTTTGGCAGGGCTGGTGCTGCTCGGCTCTTGGCTCCCGAGCACGCTGCCAGGCTGGATGCCAGCGGTGGATGAGTGCAGGCAGGAGGGCTCCTCACATCCCCCAGCCCCACGGGAGCTACGGCCCCTTGCACTAGTTACATGCACTGGAGGAAAAACGCCTTTTGCTGCATTAATGGACAGGTTGAATGCTGCCAGAAATTGGTGCCAGCACGGGCTCTGCAGGTCAGATTTGCCACCCAGCTCCTATATACTGCAGGAGGAGGCAAGGATTGGGGAGTCAAGCAGGAACAAGCAGCAAGGATGTGCGTAACACCATCATGGAGCCACAAATGTTGCAACCTGCACATTGCTCAGGAGCATCCCAAGCAGTGCCATCACAGAGCAAGGGGATTTGTTTCCAGGGACCCAACCACCAGCTCAAGGACAGAGGAGCAAATACCCTGAAAGCCAAACAGGAAAGATGTTCTCCTAGGGTGAAGGTGGTCCTAGCTGGTTTGGGGTATTATTTTTCATTTTCCACTCCAAGGAGTGATTTTTTTGGGTTGCTGAAGCAGAAATCTTGCGGCTGCTCACAGAGCAAGGCAGGGGAAAAGGCGACCTGGGTGCCCCAGGCTGCAGAGAGCCCCCATCACTCCTCTGCAGACAGCTGGGACTGCGCTGCTTTAAGGGAGAGAGAGAGCAAAGTCAGTTTACATGGCTGATTAGCATCATCGTTGCCAAGATACATACCCATGTTGTTCTATTTATTGATCATTTCAGTCCGTCATGCAATTTATCCAGGCTTCGGGGTAGCGAGGAAAGGAACAAAGGGAGTTCAGGAGCCGGGGGGCTCCTTCTGGAGTGTACCCACCCCGCTAGCAGTCCCTTTGCAAGTCTCCTCAGTGCTCAGACAAATCCTGAAGGTCCTTCTTTCGGAATGAGTCATGGCCTTAACTCGTATGATATTACGTGTTTGAAGCAAAGGAGGCATATGGACCCGGTTTAATGGGCAAGGCAGGGGCATGCAGCCGCTCAAAATGGATGTGCATCAGCTCAGACATGGCAAGGAGGGGCTACAGATCCTCTAACATCACCTCCCACCCCCCAAAACCCTGTGCCAAACACCAGTTGGCATCACAGCTCTTATTTCTTATAGCCTTGTATCTCTGCTCCTTACACAGCACCGTGATGCTGAAACCTCCGGACCTCATTTCATTTTCCTGCCCTTATTCCAGCCTCAGGGCATGGCTCAGAAGGTTCAGGTCGGGGATGTGAAGCACCCCAGAGAAGCAGGGGCAAGCCCTGCACCATCACGGTGATGGATCCACACGGAAACCCAGCGTGGAGGGGAAGGCACCACCAGGGTACAGCCCAGGAGCCTTCCAGAGGAGGTTCCCCTTGCTGGGGGAAGAATCCTGCTCAGACAAAAATAGCCACAAAAATAGCTGAAGGGAAGCACGGGGAAATGAGTGGGGAAGCAAAGCCGAGCGTTTCTGGCAGAGGCTGCTTTGCTGCCAGGCTTCTTTCTGAGCAGGTAGCAAGGGCTGCGCCAGCACCAGCTGCTCCTGCAGACCTCCTGCATTAAAACACGGAGGCTGCAGCAGCGCAGAGCACCCATCTCCCCACAAAGCAGCACGGGATGGGGGGCATCCTGCTCCCAGCACCCAGCCACAGCACCCCAAATACCCAGCGGGAGATCAGAGCCCAGCTCCAGCTCCTTAAGCTGACAAATCTTCCTCTGGAGAGGGAAAATAAATAAATAAAGAGAGAGACATATTTGCAGTCTAGCTCCTCATGAAAACACTTCGGAAAAATAGCCTTGGCAACCTCTCAGCATTAGATAATGTCTTTATCAGGGCACCAGTGGCAGATGGTGAAGGGCTTTGCGGCTCCCAAGGGCGCTGGGCACTGGGAGGGTGACTTCAAGCGAACGCTGACCCGACCCAGAGACCCTCAGCCTAATCTGCAGCTCAGTAAAAGACAGCTCTGCCCTCCCCGGGTAAGTTCTTCCCATGGCATAAAACCACCTGAACTGCAGCGAGGTGCAGATTCGGCACCTTATTGCTGCTTGTAGAAATTGTGGTTCCTTTTTGGGGAAAGTTTTCAGCAGAACAGCCTGGGCAGAGGCAAAAGGAGACGTGGTGCTGGCAGAGCGAAGCATCCCTCAAAAGCCAGAGCTCTGCCCAGAGGTGCCGGTGCCATGAGCCAAGCCGAGTCCTTGGGGAGAGCTCAGCTCATCCCTCCCCGGGTCTCCACGGCCAGCAGCAACAGGGAGAACGCTTAGGACATTAATAAATTCCATAATACTGAGTAAAGTGTTTTATTTTATGGCTTTGCTATAAGAACTCACTCCTGGGTACTTATAATTAACTGAACTAGAAAAGCAATAAAGATTTCAGTGTTGTTTTTTTTTTTCCTCACCAATTTTCTCTCTTTTTTTAAATTTTTTTTTAAATCCCCACTGTTAATAAAGAAACCTCTGCTGATATTTACCTGCCCGGGTAGGAATATTGATCTCCATGCAGAGAGAAGACACTTTCCTTATTGCACATCTCACTAGATAATCCATCTAGTCAGGCTGCAGAATATTGCTTTGGCTTTGTTTTCGGAGCAGTGCTGTAATTCCCCGTCCTGCCCAGCCCTATAAACCCAGAGAAGAGGCAGCAGGGGGTTGGGAAGGGTTTATTCCAGCCCTGCACCCCAGCAGCCGGTGCCCCATGGGACCTGCCTGCAGTGGGGCTTTGGGTGCGGGCAGCTCGTGTCCCTCTCCATCCACCCTTTTTGTAGTTTCCTCACATCTTCTGCTTCCAGGCTGCCTCCAGACAAAGCCAGCGTAAGAAACATCCCCTCTGACCTCAATAAAAAGGGACTGGGTGCTTTGGGTGGAGAAATAAGCCCACGTGCAGGCACCCCAGCAAGCTGCTCCGTGCACTTCAGGCTTCCAGACTCCGCATCATTCCAAGTACACGGGGTTTTTATTTTCCTTTATTAAAGCGCACAAGTAGCCACCTAGGAAATTGTCACTTACACGGCGGTAATTGTAAAATCATATCAACACAGCCATTTCAGAGGAGAATTAAAGAGCCTGTGCTCCAGCCGGCCAGCCGATCACAAGCCTTTAACTCTGTAGGCACAGTACAATAAAGCTTTTGCTTCCAGGTTTTGTTGTTCTTCTCATAACGAACTCCACTGAGCATTGAACAGAATGCCTAAACACGTTCACTGCAAGGGCCACGGAATTACCCAAAAGCTCAGTAAACACACATTTATTGGGTACTTGATTACGCGAGATTGTTGCAGCATAGTCATTATAACAAAATCCTTATAAAAAATGCCAAACACTGGGGGATCTTCAGAGGGCATAAATCTATTTAAAAACGCAACCAGGAATTACAAAGGGAGCGTGGCTGCTGCTGAACCTGAACTAAGGAGCTTCCTCCTGCTCCTCCGCAGCTCTGCAGGAGGAGCCCAGCAGCCGTGTCCCAACCCCACGTGCACCCAGCACCCCGTGCCCAGGTGATGCTCCATGCTCATTTTATCGCAGGCACGGATGCAGCCAGCCAGCAGCGTGGTCCTGGGCAGTCTCCTTTACGTACCCGGGGGCTGTACGAGATTTCCTGGTGAGTGCAAGGGGACAAACATCCATCGCAAAGTGCTTAAAGTGCCCAGAGCTCCTCCTCTCCCTTGGTTATTCAGGGGAAAGTGCTACTTGTAAAAGTTTTCTCTGGTACCCCTCCAGCTTCCCAATCAAACGCTAAACAGCGTGAAAATCCTTCCAGCTTGCACAGCTTGCAAGGGGTCTGGGTCCTATACATGGGACACTGGAATCGCATCTCTATTTTATATTTTAAGCCCAACCATGGGGGAAACACTTCTACATAGAAATATAACATCGGATTCTTTTGTACAGCATATATAAAGAACATGACAGCATCAAAATATTGGCAAATCAATACATTAAAAATACAGAATCTCATAGACCAGAGCACAAGAAATATATATTCAGGTGAAATCTGTACAGTTTGGCTGATGATGCCTTTTCTTGCGTTGGGGCTGACCTCTCCTCTCCATGCAGAGGTCGCTGCTTCACTCCCCCATCAGCACCACAAGCCACCGCTCCCCAAGGCTTCCCAGGGCTGTTGTGCTACAAAACCCCAAGTCTGCTGTCCCTGCCCGAGCAGAGGGTGCTTGGTGGTTAAACTCTTCGGGAATACTTCCCAAATTTCATTTTATACCAGGCTTTGGGAGAGGAAAATCAGTCTGGTTGGGGGTGGTGCCTCAGCAGCATTTCCCCAACTCTTTTAGCATCACGTAAGTCATTTTGCTTAAAAAAAATAAACTGCTTTTTGTATGGTCTGTACACGGTTTATCTGACACGGAGCAGGTGGGACTGTTTTAGGCTGCCCTTCACACCAGAAACACCCGTGTCTCCTGGAGGAGCTGCCAGTGTAATGCTTTGAGCTGGCTTTCCCCTATACATAAGTACTTGTGTACATAAGCCACCTCTTTCCTTCCCCCTCTCAGCAAGGAGGGTCACCAAGGCATGCTTGGCAAGCCAAAATCCCATGCCATAGCTGTACCCATAGCAATATTGAGACGCATGTGCGTATATACAGCCATTCTGTCCATTATTACAACGGAAATACAGTGCTTAAAAAAAAAATAAAATTATAGCAGCATGTAAACAAAGGTGCGTTCATTTCATCTGTCTTTTCTTCCTCCTCTTCTGAGCTGTGCTCGTCAGCTTTGGCAGCCCCTTCTCAATGCCCGGCTCGGGCGGAGGATTTTGCCGCAGAGCTCCGTCCCCAGGAGCTGCCCTTGTCCGCCTGAGGCTTCGAGCCCCGGCTCCTGGCAGCTTGAATTTCCCTTTCTGCCAGCTCTGCTCCCTCCTCTCCCTCCCCGCAGCCTTCCCCTGGCGGTGACTCATCCTGGAGATGATCTTGGGTTTGCTCCGACAGCCGCTGCCCGCTTTGGCTTCAGCGAAGTCTCATTTCAGAGCAGTGCCGCAGGAATAAAACCGCACACGAGCTACCTGGTGAGCCACGCGAGCCGAGAGTCTGAACTCAGGGAGGAGAAAAAGAAATGGAAAAGTCTGCGTTTTGTCTGTCTCCCAGCAGCAGAAGCGTAAGGTGCAGGAGCAATGCCTGTTTGAAACCCTTAAATCCTGAATTCTCCATAGCTTTGCAAACCATCAGGGTTTCACAGGAATCAAAAGGCTGATTTTAGAGATGTTCCTCAGTGCAGCGTGCACCGGAATTAAAAATACATCAAACTGCCTTTTTTTTTTTTTGCATGCTCTTGCGCTGTCAAATTTTCCCAACCCCCAAAATTATTTCCTTGGTTTCTTGCCTCTCAGTCCTGAGGCCCTGCTAAAGGGCCGTTATCTGAGTTAGCTCCGACGTGGGGGTGGTTGGACTCTGCTGGGCGACAGCCACCATGGGAATTTCCATGCCTAGTCAGGCCGGATTGTTAGTCCCCTCCGAGTTCTTGCAGGCATAAGCCACATCCTTGGCAATGCTGCACATCCTGTTGGACATCTGCAGCTCCGTCCTGAAGGCGCTGGGGAAGCAGAACTTCTTGAAGCACGCCTTGAAGTTCTCATCCAAAAAGGCGTAGAGGACGGGGTTCAGGCTGCTGTTGGCGTAGCCCAGCGCCGTGCAGAAGCAGGAGATGGCCAGCTCGAGCTCGCTCTCTGCCTTGGCACCCAGGCACTGGACCAGCACAAAAATCTGGATGGGAGTCCAGCAGATGATGAAGACGGCCACCACCACCAGGACCATGCGGGTGATGCGCCTCAGGTTTCGGTCCTTCTCCTTGGAGCCTGAGAGGACGCGGACGTTCTTGAGGCGTCGGATCATGAGGCTGTAGCAAATGGTAATGATCAACACGGGGATCATGAAGGAGAAGAGAAAGACGCAGATGCCAAACACTGGATCCCAGTAATCCACGGGTGAAGGGAGCTTAATTAGACAATCAATTTCTGCAAGGGAAAAATAGAAAGGAGAGGAAGATCAGCAAACCCACGTCATGAACAGAAACATCTGCACTTTCAGTTTGGTTCGGCATGCTTAATACAGAAAATAAAATAGCAGTGAGGCAAAGACAAAGAGGCAAGGGATAAAAAGGCTGTACAGCAAGGAGCTCAACCCACTGACTGCCCCCTCCAGTACCTCGCCAACCCATCAAACTCTCCCACCCCAGATGTCTTTTCACTGACCATTGTTTTCATTTTCTGCAGATCCCATCACCATCGCCGGGATGCCAAAGACAGAAGCCAGTGCCCAGATGCAGACGTTCACCACCTTGGCCTTGTGGGGAGTGCGGATGTCCAGGGCTTTGATCGGGTGGCAGATCGCGATGTAGCGGTCGACGCTCATCATTGTCAGGGTGAAGGTGCTGGTGAACATGTTGTAGTAGTCTATAGAGATGGCAATCTTGCAGAGGACATTGCCAAAGGGCCAGAAGCCCAGGAACGTGTCCGTACCCTGGAAGGGTAAGGTCATCAGACACAAGGTATCGGCCAGAGCGAGGTTAAAGATGTAAATGTTGGTGGCTGTCTTCATCTTGGTGAATCTGAAATGCAGAAGCGAGCAAGGGTTAGAGCTCCAGCTGCCCTTGGTGAGCGATGGGTAAGGCACCACGGTCTGATGAAGAGGGCACTCTGTCATGGTAGGAAGGAGATGTTGTATTTTTCTAACAAATAAATAAATAAATAGATAGATAAAATGGAAGAGAGATTGAACACTGCTCCTTCCTTTCTACCTCCCATGAGCTCATTCCCAGTTCCTGCAGTGATGAAAATGGTGCTTCCACACACAGCCTCACGGGCAGGAAAAGCTTATTCCTATAGACCGCACGGAAGGACAATGAAAGCCTGAGGCTGTCAACTCCTATCATGCTTTTTGAAAAATGACTTCAATAAGACTAATCTAGAATTTCATCACATATGGCTTCATTATCTTAAATACTGGTGAGAGCTTTAGCCAGTAAGCTGATTTGAAAGGCTTCATACGGCCCAGGGATAAGTTGATTAGCCATTTTGTACAGGCTCATAGCCAAAGATGATGGCTAACGTGAGCTGTAAGACCTGGGTGAGATGGCCAGCCCTGGTGAGGAATGAGATTTGTATCAGACACCAAAATATCACAGGGGATCTTCCCAAGGAAAGAGATAGTTTGGAGATAAAGACTTGAGCCAAACTCCAAAGGGTTTTTGTCATTATTATATCGCTTTTATCGCGTGAACTGACGGCCCCAAAAGATTCACCTTGCTCTAACGATGGTCATCTCCTTTTCACAGATGGGAAGTGATGCTGGGAAAGATGTGATCAGCTGCCCAGGGATGCATGCAGAGCGTGTAGAAATGGAAACTCAGCTGTGACTGAGCCTAACCTTTCAGCTCCAGGATGCTCCTCGCACGGACACAGAGAGCTAAAACGTTGGCATATTTTAAAACTTCAGTTCATCCATTATATACTATACTAATGGCCTTTGCAGAAGCATTGCCAGACATGGCAGACAATGATACGTTATTAATCGAGGGCAAGTTCATTTGGGAGCAACACTGAAACCCATAAACTACTGCGCGATTTCCACTTCGCTAGGCACTAGAATATTACGGGGTCTGATTTGACCTGAAAAGCTTTTGGTCAAATTAAGCCAGGACAGCAAAGCCAAGGAGCAAAGGAGCCCACCTTTGACCTTGAAAGCCAAGGGAAGGTTTTGGAGGGGGTGAACATTGGCACAAGCACCTGATGGTCCCACGTGAGCCTGAGTCAGGCTCCTCCTGGCCCAGAAATCACAGCCGCCAAGCAAGTGATGGGTTCTTAGAAAGCCTCCTCAGATCAAACTAATTTCTATAACCAAAAGCAGTAAAGGAAAAGTACCGGTGTCTTTCCTGTTGTGAGGGGATTTTTTTCCCTTCTGGGTCAGTAGCTTGTGTCAGTGGTGGGGGGAAAGAAATTAAATCATTTTGCTGTACCAGCTCATAAAAATACATAAAAGTGTTGTCAGCTCAGGCTTCAGGAATTTATTCAGTCACCTAAGACTGTCTTAGCAAATGACTCCTGGGAGCTGTAGGCTGCCTCTTTGCCCTCAGACCAGGCTGATCTTCCCTTCCCAAAGGTCAAGCTTGTTCCAGTCCATCCTTACAGGATGCGAGGACAGAGGCAATTCATCACCACGCCTCTAACTCTGGCTTCTTTCACTGATGTTATAACTTACAGGAATAACAACTGCATTAAAAAATAATAATTTTTAAAAAGGCCCACTTAATCACATAGAGGGGAAAAAATAAGAAATTGAGCAACTTGAGAAGCAAGCAACAATCCCTTTGCATCTACCACTAAGGCTGGACCCATCCTGCATCCACAGAGGACAACGCTGTCCCCATCCATGCATGCCCCCGTCCCCAGCACAATGAGAAGCCTGGGACATCTCAGCCAGCCCTGTCCAGGCTGCAAACCTCAGCTCTCCATCCCAATCCCTCCATCCAGGAGGCCTCGCTGTCCCCTCCCTGCTGTCCCTGTTGTCACCCCCTCCTCGAGGTGACAGCAGAGCCACCTCCCCTGGCAGGGAGGATGTGCTGGGGGCAGCTGGCCCCACCGCTTGCCTCCTTCAGCTGACCTTCAAGTGGATTCTGAGCCATTTTTTTTTGCTCTTAACAGGTGGAGAAATTAATTTACACCTAATTAATTACTTGTAGCTCCACTCCTCTCCGCACGCTGAGAGCCAACAGCCATCATCCCAACAAACCAATGTTCCCAAACATTTCCAGAATGTTCAGTACAAACAAAAATCAATTAATCATTTCTCTGTGGATTAACCTTCCTTTTCTTTTTTCCCTGGGAACCGAGAGTGTTCTCTTTCTTAATCTGCACAAAAAAAAATAATAATAAAATAAAATAAAAAATAAGCTCTCAGGCTGTAGGAGGCACCTAAGACTCCCCCCCAGCACGGCTCCGACTCGGATAAGCCTCTGGACCCCTGGAGGACATCACCTCCCTGCTGAGCCACTTTCTTGCTCTTGGTCACAGAGGCAATTTCCTAATGGAGCATCTCCTGCAGGGCAGCCCAGCCAGCTCCCAGCTCTCCATCCTGCTCCACCTTTGCCACAGATGTAATCCCTTTTGCTCTGCTCTCCTGCTCTCCCAGCTATTGAAGCCGAAGAGGAAAAGCATGGAGACAGCAGCTCAGCGCTTGGTTTCCTCCTGTTTTTTTGCTAAGTGAGCCCCCAGGCAGCGTTACATGGGGAAAATCCTTCAGGGGAGGGAAGCTGCAGCTTGGGAGAGAAGGAGGTGGGAAGGCAGCAGCTCTTCTACGTGCTGGGCTTTGAGGTCTTGTTTTCGGCAGGGATGGATGGATTCTGCCCCTGGCTGAGCCTCAGGGCAAGCTGCAAAGCTGTTGTTTTGGCATCGCTCCTCCTGTCCACCACAGAACAAGCCGCCCCTGATGCCCCAGGGGTAAGCACCAGCCGGTTGCAGCAATCCCAAAAGCCGAAACAGGGCTGCAGACACCAGGGTAGAGGGGACAGAGCAAAGCCTTCAAGCCCAGGGGAGCCGTGAGCATCACCTCCAGGCGCCCTCTGCCTCTCCGAGCCTTTTGGTGGTGATGCTCTAACTCCAGCTCATTGGGATGCAGACAGTGCTGTTCCCTCGAGCAGCTCCCTCCGTCCCCACCAGCCTTCGCTGCCCTTCCCGGACACGCAGAGGTCTGCAGAGAAGCAAAACACAGCAGAAGAGGCTCAGGAGGGTTTTTGCAGAGCTGCTCCAACCGTGACGGTGGAAAACAGCAGCGGTCCAGTGACAGCTCTGCTCCCAGCCTGCCCGCAAGCCCAGAGGTTGTACAAAGCTGGTATTTGATCTGGCACGGACCGTCCTGGTTTGTGTCACCCCTGCTGCACACCCACGCGGTGCCCTGCACGTCCCCGCCGCTGCGATCGCTGCTTCAGAGCCAGCTCATCCTGAAATTCCTCCCCAATCTGAGCCTGATTGTTCCTCCTGGTGCAACAGGCCACAAACAGCCAGCAAATTTATGAAGCGAGCTTAAAGCGTTTTGGACAACGAAGCCAGATGCTCCCACAAAAGCAGCCAGCACCACTGGCACGTAAAAGCCTGTTAATTACCTGGCAGGATGGTGGCTAACGAGCAAGGGGTTAAGGAGGCTGCCGCCAGCACCAGGGCTTTGGGACGGGCGATTTTCTTGCCCTTTGAGTCTCAGCTCGGTGTCTGGGTGACAGCTTTGACAAACGAGCCGTGCTCCCATCCAGGAGCCTCTGGGGAATGGTGTCAGGAGCCAGCACAGACGGGGACAGGGACACCGTGTGGCCCCGACTGGTGCCATGCCGAGGGCAGAGGCTGGGCTGCTGCAAAAAAAAAACTCTACAGCTCACCCAGGGTCTCGTAGGGGGGCTCAGGGCTGCCTTCAGTTTTAGGAGGGTGTTTGCCCGTGCCTGCTCTGCAGCAGGATGCTCTCAGCCCCATACACAAGCTGGATCTACCCCTGCTGCATTGCTCCAGCCCTAAATGCCACCCCAGCTCCTGGGAGTTGCTCAGTCCCAAAAAGCGCCAGGAACCAACTCCCAAATTAAGCATCACTCAATTACTGTTGCACATGGGTGACTCCCTTCATCTCATCCCACCAAAGCCAGGGGAAAACAACAGCACGGGCCTTGGAGCTGCGAGCAGGAGATGGGGAGATCTGCCACGAGCCTTGTGGCCAAGTCCCTGGCCTGGGGGACAATTTGCCCAGGTCCGTGGGGACCTGCAAGGCAGGGGACTGCACATCCATCCCCCACAGCCTCTGCCACGGGGACTCTCCCTCCCACTCTTCCCATTCTGTACAGACCCCTCAGCACGGGTTTCCCTGCTCTGCACAGTGCAACAATTGTCTTTGTTCTGTTTAACCAGGGAAAACTAAAAAGAGGCAGCTCCAGAGCGAGCGGAGGTCTCAGATGGCCTCGCTGGCATCCGCTGGCTCCGCACCGCATTAAACACTCACTCAATTTCAGCTCCGAGACATGCAGCTGGTCAACGTTCTCCCATTAGAAAGCTTTCTATTAGGAAATCAGCGTCTCTGAAACCTCCTAATTAACTCCATTTTCCCTGTCTCATCACAGCCAGCTGCCCTCACCCCCCCTATTCGCGGGGATCGATGCAGGTTTCCAGCAGAAGGACGGATGGCGCAGCCCTGCCCGCGCTCCTCAGCATCCTGCAGCATCCCATCGCTCATCCTACAGCCTCACCTGCAAGCAGTGAATAAAAGGTAGGGGTCTGACAGCCCCAACCTGCCTAAAAAGCTGCTCTGAAACCGTGTTCATCGCCAGGGAGAGCTGAGCAGCCCCAATGCTTCGCCAAGGGATCTGCACCAGGAGGGAGCCCTGGCACAGAAGGAGGGAGCTGTCCTGCTCCCCCCCATGAAGAACCCATGGCAAAGAGCCCTAGAAAGGAGGCGTCACTCCCAGGGAGGTTGACCCAGCGGAGCAGATCCAGCACTGAGGAAGGGAGTCCTCCAGACCATCACTGCTGGGCATCGCGGCAATGGGATGGAGAGGGGACAAGAGGGCTTCCCAGGCCAGTAGCTGCATGGTGGCCCTGCTCCTTTTCCCTGGCACGTCAGAGGCCGTGGAGATTTGGGGTCTTAGCCCCTGCACTACAACGCTGTGGTTGTCCTCGTGCCCCTCAAGATGCTGGGCAGCTGGGTCTGCATCGCCCCCAGCCCATGGCCCAGCCTCAGCAGCACCACTGTGAGAACACCACATCTTTTGGAGACATCTCCATTTTTTCTTCCTGAAAACAAAGATCTTGGGCACCCAGCATGGCACAGCTCAGTTATGAGGGATCCCAGCAGCCTGTTTTTTCCCCCAAAAACCTACCCATGTTGTGCTGTTCAACTCCTCCTTGCAAGTTCATTAAAAGCAGCCCAGGAAATATATGCAGAAGGGAGCAGACAAACAGCAGAAGAAGGGAGGGAGGGGAGGCATTATCTAAACGGGCAAAGGAGCTCCACAATGAGCGAGCAGAACAAAGCCGCAGACGAGGCAGATTTCCACAATAGGCCCTTTACTGTCCAGGAAATTGTGCTCCTGACAAGGGCCCTTCTCGGTCTTATCCAATTAGTTCTTCAAGCACTAGGAGGGGATTGGCAGTCACATGGTGACTGTCACTACAAATTAATCATTCCAAACGTTAAACGACTCCAAATATAATAGAGATGTAGGTTGGCTTCTACAGCAGAGGGGAAAACCCAGAGGAGGCTTGGAGTTCTTATTTTTGTCTGAAATACCAAGAGATTTTAAACTTTTCCCCGAGCTGTAAAAATCTCATTCAAGAGGAACAAACAAGCCTTCCTGAAGGCTCCAATTTTCTTGAGTGCTGATATTAGACTCTGTGTTTCCCTACTCCATGAAAAACAGGAAACAATTACCGTCTACATCACCAAATCATTCCTTTTTTTTGTGGAGGATAACACGCCAGTTTCTTACAGCTCGGGTAGCGTGTTGAAGTCTTGTTAGCCCTGCTGAAAGGAAGGATGAAAACAGTTTTTGTAGGATCCACTGTAGTGGGTTTGCCATTTTTTCCCCGTTAATGGAAGATAAGATATTTTTGAGAATCCCCAATTCCCACGTTGGCTTGCCAGCAACCAACTTTCAAGCCCAAAAGATGCAATTTAAAGCACGAAGCCCAGGAAGCACTCAGGCTCCAGTCCTGGGAGAAAACCTGTGCTTGAGAAGTCAGCTGGGCCAGCAGAAGACACGCACGTCTGCTAATTTGGCATCTCTGCATGAATTTACATATTCGACCATGGTTAAATTTGAGGTACTGAGTTTGGTTTATCACATCTGCTCCAAGGGTAAGGGCAAGGAAAGAAAAATCCTTTTCAGAGGTAACCAGAAGTGGCACCTAGAGATGCTTTAGGTCAGTTATAACCTCTCCAGTACATGATTCAAGTGGTCCTTCAAGGACCACATAGAAATACTGGGGGGAAAAAAAAAACACAGATCAATACCAAAAAAGAGTAAATGAAGAGTTAAGTCTGTATGTATATAGGATTGTACTGGGTAAAATGGAACAGGGAGAAGAGGAAGAGACCTGGGTGGATGGGGGGTGATGCTTGCCTTGACTTTTCTATCATTTACAAGTAAAAACTGAATACAGAAGTTCAAGGGGAAATTTTAAGGCTAAATCCTGCTTTCTCTTGGTTCCATTTATCCACCTGCAAGGCATCCAAGCCAACAGGATCAAACCTGAAGCCACCATTTTGGAAGCGTGGCCCTGCACAGGCACAGCACACGTCCACCCCGACCAGGGTGCTGCTTTGGGACATTTTTATTCCTAACAAGAGCGACCACAACCCCGGGGCAGCAGCCAGCAAAGTCCTGCTGTGGGGACCCTGTTCCTTAGGGGAAGGAGGGATTCTTCTCCCCAGGGGCCAGCACACACCCATGTTCACAACCAGCAACGTGACATTGATATTTGGGACAAGAAACCAGCGCCCAGCCCAGTTCCATGAGGATGAAACGATGGTGGCTGTTCACATCCCATGAGACCTCAAAGACCGTGAATAAATTTCTGCCAGAGCTTCTCCTCCTGACACACACCTGAGGTTTGTAGGTGCTGTGGGTGAGGAGCCCACCCCTTCCCCTGCCTGCACAGCAGCTCAGGCACCCCCGGGAGCTGCATGCCATGGATGGGGACATTTCCCTCGCCCATTCCCTCCGACTGCTCTCATGTGTGCCCACTTGGATGACTTTACTACAGCAAACAACTACAAACTACCCAGATGTGGCACTGCTGCACTGCCAGCCTCCTCTGTGCTGATGTGAGCCCTTCTCCCTGCCGTGAACTCGTCCCTGACGTTCACTGACAGGCAGCCTGATGAGCAGGAACGTCCCTGTGCCCTTGTAGCAGAGATTTAGCCTCCATCCGCTGACCTGTGATAATCTTTGTGAAGGAGAAAACAAGTTTACCGTGCCTTTTCTGTGCTGGCAGCATCCACCTGCACCAGGAACCCGCTAAGATGTGTATGCAGGATGGAAGCTGGCTCCTTAGCACACAGGGCACGGAGATCAGAGAAGGGCGGCTGGCATTTGACATAATCATAGCCCTGACAGTCACAGGAACTCATTTTGCACTTACAGGGGGGAAAAGGGTTTCTGATCCCAGGGCAGGGAGCGTTAAGGTGCCAGGGGCATGCAGGGAGGTCAGCCAGTGCTGCTGGAGCCCTTTGCTCCATCCCTCTGCCAAGGTCCCTGCCCTCCCAGCTCCAGAGCAAGGAGCCATCCTCATCTCCACAGCACCCTGACATCATATTTATTTTCCCAAAGAGTTGGAAGAGCTGCACCTATTGTTTTCTCCCCTGTAAGAGTAAGATTGAGCCTCCCAGTAAGTCCTTTCCCTTGGAATTAGATTCAGCTTTGGGAAAGGGCAGCTCCCAGACGGAGCAGCACCTGCAGCTGGGTGCCGGACACCACACAGGAGGGAGATGTCCCATCGAGGACCAGGCACATCCCAGCAGCTGGATGCTCCCAGCACTTTGCCCTCCCTGGGGACATTCAGCTCCCAAAAAAAAAAAAAAAAAAAAAAAAAAGCCCCCCTTTTTGAGCAGATCTGCACGCTCTGTTCCATTCTCTGGCTTAAACTTTAGGAGGCACCAAAGGGCAGCTGAAAGCTGGTGGGAACCTTCCTCACGCCTGGGGAGGGAGAAAAACCAAATAAAACCAAAACAATGCAACAAACGCCACATCATTGCCCCTGAAGCACATCGCAATTACCGGGGAAGCACCTGTCTGCTCCCCCCCCCCCCACCCCCGGCACGGATTGAGAGGGGGGAGACGTGTCCCAGCGGCTCCCTGCGGGTCCTACCTGACGATCACGTACATGACGGAGCAGTTGCCCACCAGCCCCACGATGCAGACGATGGAGTAGACGACCACGATGGTGATCTTGATGCTCAGCGGCAGGAAGCTGTCCCCCGTGCTGTTGTTGAACCAGTTGGTGGGGAGGAAGCTGAGGTTCAGCATGGAGGAGTCGTTCAGCAGCTTGCGCAGGTCGGGGTCTTCCAAAATGTGGGCAGGGAAGAGGGGGTCCATCCTGAGCCTCCAGCCCGTGCCAAGGACCTGGAGCACCGGAGAGACGGCGTGAAGCCTGCTGATGAAACAGGATCACAAGCTAAGGGAGAGGGGTGATGTGTGGATCGCTGGGGAGGGCACGGCCCCCCTCTGACCTCCCCAAGAGCATTTTAAGGGGATGCAGCCCCCGGAGCACCCCAAGCACCCCGTGTACCTCCACGCCGCCGGCGCAGGTTACACTGCACCACGCCAGCCCTCCCAGCTCTGCATGCTCCAAACCTGCCTCCCCCAAACCAGCCGGGGCTGGGTGACCCCACAAGCAGCTTTGTGCCCCCCACACCTCCCCCCATTTGAGCCACCGCAGCTTCCAACCGGGGCTGGGGGGCTCCCCCCGGCATCCCCCCGACCCCTGCCTGCTGCAGCCCTGCGGCATCCCCTGCAAAGCGGCAGGAAAAGCTCAAAGTTGGGGGAAAAAAATTAAATAAAATAGAATACCAAGCCCCCAGCTGGATGCTTACCTGCGTGCGGGTTTCCCCTCTACCGCATCCAGGCACCCCGGGGGGGTTTTAGGGGGGGGGGGGACACAAAGCCGGGCTGGGCACAGCCGCAGGGGCAGGGGGCTGCTCGGTGCAGGCAGGGCTGCTGCCAGCGCAGGGGGCTGCACCCCCAGAGCCCCCGTTTTTAAGGAAAAGGGAGGGATGGGGGGAGAGAAAGAGGGAGGGAGGGAGGGAGGGAAGGAGGGAGGACGGCGGCTGGGCAGAGCCAGCCCCGGCTGCCTGGCTGCTGCCACTGCGTAAAACCAATGCGGGGGGAGTGGTGGTGGGGGGGGTGGAAGGAGAAGAAAAAAAAAAAAGGAAAAAAAAAAGGAAAAAGCCAAACCCACCAAAGGCAAAGCGAGCCCACACCTGCGTCCTCCCCCTGCCGCTCGGAGCTGCGGGCTCCCGGCCCCCCCCCCTTTGCAGCTGGGGGGGCTCCAGCACCGGTTCCTTCCCCCCCCTCCCCGAGGACCCCGCAGCCTTACCTGGGGTGGGATCCCGCAGCCGGGCGACCCGGCAAATCGCCCCCTGCCCTACACCCCGAATGCTGGCTAAGGGGAGAGTGGGAGGCAGAATGGGGAATTTGTCCTAAAATCCGGCAAAAATGCGAGGAGGGCTGGGAACCGGAGCGGGGGGCGGGGGAGGCGTGTTAGGAGCCAGCATCCTGCGAGCAGGGTTCGCTAAGGGGCGTTTGGGACCCGCAGCATCCTGCCCGTGGGATCCCAGCTCAAAGGATGCGGTCCCGAAGAAGCCGCAGTGATGGGATCAGCGTGTAAGGGTTGGGGGGGGGGGGGAGCCATGCAGACCCTGCCCCTAAATCTGGCCCTGGGGGATCGGCACCAACAGCTTCAGGTCCGAGCTAAGCTCTGCCACCCCACAAGCAGGGCACAAAAGGGGGTTTTGGTCTGGTGCCTCACCCTCTGGTTCGGTCATCTATCAGATTTCCTACAGAAGTCATTTCCCAGCAGTTTATTTTGGGGTCAGACCTGATTCGGGACACATTGCTACTGCCCAAAAGGGGATGGAGAAAAAGGAAAAAGGGCTCCTGGGGAATGCTGCTTCTCTTCCAGATCCCACAGAGAGCCCCACGCAGAGTTGCTTGCACCCAGCAGACATCGCCCTTCCTGCTCTAATCCCACTTTAAAGCTTGTCTGGGGATATTTAGCACAGAAGCTGCACCTTCCTTGCGAGTAATGGACTGGTGAGGGAGCGCATGGTAATTTTCCTGACTGCTCCCATAAAAGCAGGTCCCTGCTCTGACAAGGAGCAAGGGGGAAAAGCACGAAGCAGAGACGCAGCCCTCCTGTGAGATACAGCAGTGTTTGAAGAAGGGCTTTTTGGTCAGTCCATTAATGAGAGTGTGAAATAAATACTCGCCCAGACATTACTTTAATTGTTAATGGATTGATTTTCAGAGGCTGAAGGAAGGACAGCAGTAAATCAGGGCGAGAGCCTGGCTGGACAGCCCAGGAATCTGTGGGAAACAAGTGCTTGTAAATTCAGCTCTGCTCTGCTGGCTCCCACCCCGATAAGTGCACTTAGCCCTTCTCATTTTATGCTAATCCGGTGCAGCAAAGACGGCATGTTTATTTGGTGTGGGGCTTCTTTTGACCTCACAAGCCTTGTGTTTCGGAATAAGGGCTGTAAAAGAGGATGAGGATTGCTACCTCAGACTACAAAGAGCCAAGACGTGTTTTGTGTCTGGGACAAAACTCTTCCAAAAATCATTCTCCTCCCCCACACTGCTCAGCCACGTCCTCTCACGCAGCAAAGCCCAGGATATTCGTGCTGCACCTCCAGTCCCAACCCCTCCGTTCCATTTGATTTGACCCCAAACTTCATTCAATCCTGAAGATTTCCAAGCATCTCACTCTACCTTGCCTCCTGCTCCTCTCAGCACCCCAGGGATGAGGGGGGCAGGCACCATCTCAAGAGGAGACTCAACAAATTTCTTCCTCATCAGAAATCTTCCCTACACCCACCTGGGACTCTGCACCAGGGCTGAGAAGGAAGGCCACCAGGATTTTCATCTGTGACCCAAAAGGACTTCTCCCAGCCTATTTCTTGGAAAAAGCCATCAGCTCTTCTGCTTGAGGGTTTCTATGCAGAGAGAAAGGTAACAAAAGCCAAAAAAAGTAACAAGCCAAAAATGTAGCCCTTCTTCCAGGTGATAATTGCCCAGAAAGTGCACATGAAGGCAGCAGATGACACTAGGAACAGATGCTGGATTTACAGAAAGCATCCAGAGCATCAACACACGATTCAAAAACACATTCACACTGCAAATCCTGATTTTCCCCCTCCAAATTTCCACTGAATATCTGCAAAATAAGATTCAAACCAAGGGTGCACATAAACTCGGTGATGAATTGGGTAAATAATTTGGATACCCATAGCAGATTAGAACTGCTCTGGAAGTGACCTTTGTGCATATTCAGTTTGTTTGCTGATTTCCAGAGGATTATAGACGCACAGCCAGGGCCTGGGCATGCCTGTTCTCTGCTTGTTTGGTGGACACGTGCTGGTGGAGGCAAAACCCTGGGTTTTCCCTGCGTACCTCCACCATCTGCCTCAAAACTCGCAGCCCACCCATAGCCTACCCAGTCGTGGGCAAACAAATCTCATCTATTCCAACCTAATCTAGTCCAAGTGCCAATATTTGCAGTCACTGTTGTTTCAACTAGGTTAACTTCGCACGCTGTTCCTCATCACGGAGGATTTTTGCTGCTTTTGCACAAAACAGCCCACGGCCACCTGCACTCCGTAATAGCAACAGCCCACAGCTTTCTGCCTTCCCTTTCAGGAGGTGAAGATATCTGTGTCAAAGCTGTTTTGCCACCTTCAGCACAGTTTGCTGATCTGTTTAATCAAGGCCATCATGAGCAGAGAATTAATTTTGCAAGAAGTGAAATCATTTCGCACAGAGGAGAAGTGCCTGAGCTGGAGAGGCAAGGAAGGCAGGCAGGGGGCAGGCAGAGTGCCTTGGACCAGCCCAAAAGCAGAGGTTCAGAAATCCATCCATCACTCCTGAGATGATGGGCACCTGCCAGATGCTAATTAGTAAAAGTTTGCACCCTAACCATTAATGGTGGGTGAAATTTGTCCTTTGGACATTAATCATTATGTAGAAATTCAGCAACCACCACCAGCATGCACACACAAGGACACAGCCTCATTCTTCCCACCGCTGCCCATACCATGAGCACCAAACACATCTCTGGTCCACATGCACACCCCTCTCCCACCAGAAGGGACAGCGCTAGCAGCACATCTCCCTTGGTCAAGCCACTTGCTTCAATCATCATAAAACCAGTGGTGGGATGAGAAGCTGTGATGGGCAGGTAGATTTCTCCTCTGCCATTAAACATTTGTGAGACCACAAATCTCCGTGCCTGCAGCTGAGCAGGGAGAGCAGCTCCAGCAGCTCAGCTGCACCACAGCTTTCAGCTAAACATCAAACAGCAAGGGAAAAAAAAAACAGGCCAGGTACTTGTGCTTAGTATAAAAAGGCTGCGTGACAGCTAGAAGTTAGAGCAAGAATTTTCCAGAGCACGAAAACCTGCAAGCAAGTGAAATACCTACGGTGGCCGAGCCATGGAAAAGCCCAGGGAAGTCACTGCTCGGCCCTACACAGGTTGCACAAGAAATTCTGGGTTCAGTTATGAAGAGACTGCTTTGCATAATGTCACAGATCTATGGCAAACAGAAAAGCCCCAGTGTTGTTGGCAGGAAGTAATGAATGAAAAGTCAGGGCAGAATGAAAAAATAAAATTGCCTCAGGGCCCAGAACACCTCCCCAGAGTCCCTTCTACAAGGGGATTCAGCATCACCTCAGAGGTGGTACTGACAAATTCTCTTCCTTTGGCTCTGTTATAAATCATGCAACAATGCGAGGCGAGGAGGATTCCAGAAGTGGATTATCTACCTTCCATTGCTGATGGACTAGTCTGAAGCATGAGAAATAACATCTATTAAAGAAGGGGGACATTGACTTCTTCAATATTTGCAATCATATGTATTCATTACAGCTCCTGTACTTGCTCCATCAGACTCCTTTTGGAGGAGGCAGAAGTCTCTGCAGACCCTTTTTAACAATGCTAAGCATCAGAACTAATACATTAAAAAGAAATAACTTTTTGCAAGGTGCAAACAAGGGCCTGGAAACAAACTCACCACGGAGGAAAAAAATATATATATAAATGTTCCTTCTGACTTCAGCTTCCATTGGGATGCTCCTTAAAGCACATGAAAGGAAACAGGATGTCCCCAGCCATGCCCCCACCACGACAGATTCCCAGGGAGAGCACATTTGAGACGATCTCTGGACACCCAGTGGGATGATGGTGGGGGTCCAGTCCATTGCACAGACAACAGATCCTGGTACATGCCACCTAGTCATGGAGCTAGCCATAAACAGCCCATATTTTGAAGCCTATCAGCTGCCCGTATTTTGAAGGATAGCGTGTGTAGCGGGGAGCCTGATCCTTGCTGCTTACAAATAATTCGAGTGGCTCACGCTTTTACCAAAAATTCATTTAGAGCAAAATCCCCGAAGCTCTAACAGGAAAAAGAGTACATGATGCTACCCACTTCACTGATATTTTATTGTTTGCTATCATTATTTGCAATTTTCCAGGGACTGATCATTTCAGGTGATTGTGAACAAGGCCATTAACAATCCTCTCTGCAACATTATATTCCTTTTTACAGCCTCATTCCTTTTTCCATCTCAGACCCATTAACTTTAAAGCGAGCAAACCCCTCCAGTCCTGTAACAGAAACCCTCCTGCCTCCTGCCGTTCCCTCACCTGGGAGGTCGCTGATGTTTCTCACCACTCTGGGTATGGGCACCCAGCCTCCAGGGCTCACTGTTATGGCCCACAGCCCATATGCCAGCAGAGGAAGGGTTTAGGAAAAAGAAATGCTGTATGATTTCCACAGGTGCACAGTAAGGCAGAAGCAGATGACAAACACAGATCCTCCAAGCCCCATCCCAGTGTTTTAGCCTCTTATCCCTTAGGGAAAAACACATCTCTGTGCTCAGGTGGCAATCTTCACAAAGTCCTTCTGAGCAAGGACCTGCTTGTCACCTCTGCACTGATGTCATTTTACACTGTGAGCAACAAATTGACCAAAAAAAAAAAAAAAAAAGAAGAAGCCTAGCATCAAGGTATTCAGTGTCCATTTGCTTCCTTCTGAGCTTGCTTTCCTCAAGGTGGTGTCACTCAGGTTCTTGCTGTTATTGGGATCAATAGCAAGAGACGCCTGATAACTTGCTTTTGGGCAGTTTGCTTTCGCAGTTCTGACCCAGCTGAGCACAGCGTCAGAAGTGCTCCCTTGCCCCTTTTTCTAGGGAGAAGAACTATGGATGTTTACTGAAAATTCCCAGCAACTGCAGAGAGAAATGTATTCTCATCAGTTTTTGAGAGGTTTGAATTATCTGCCTTGAAAACACTCCAGTCTCTAACAAATCTATAACTAAGAAATGAAAAAAAAAAAAAAAAAAAAAAAAAAGACAAATGCCTTTGAACCATCAGCTAGGTACAGAATATGTATGTAAATAATATGCAACAAGCAGCAGATCCGCAATGCCTTGTCCCATATGCTATTTATGTGACTGTCATGCTCGCTCTGAGGATGTCATGCAAAGAGCCATGCCAGCAGTGCTGCGCATATGCTCCAGCTCCCCATAATTTTATGTGGGATTGAGAGGCAACTGCTCTGCCGGGATAAGTTGGTTCCAGCAGAGCCGTGCTGCTTTGCAGAAGCCAAAAAAACAGGGCCTGAAGGCTTGACAGAAGAGGAAAGCGTTTCTAAATTGTGTCACAGAGACACTAGCGATGGCACCCAGGCATGCAGAGCAGCAGGACCCACGCATTGAGCAGGGAGAGGCACAGCACTGGAGCGGGGCCACAGCTTGGTGGGCCCCCCAGGATCAAGCAGAGACCCCCCCAAAGCAAACAGAGCCCCATGCTTGGGAGCCATATGAGCCCCATGCACCGTGAGGCCTACTCCCCTGCAAAGCCAAGCCTAGGCCACTTTCTGAAAAACACTTAGCTGCAACTTTGGCAAACAACCTCCCCATTGATCTACCATTGTCTGCTGCTCAGGCACCTCTTCCAGAAAAATTATATTACTACTCAAAAAAAAGCAATAACCTGCAGCAAGAGCCCCTCCTGCCTTGCCTCCAGCCAAAAGCTTACCTAGGAATAGCTTAGTCCCACCACAGATTACACATACCCACACACCTCTCACCCACCAAACCTCCTTCACCCACCCCAAACAGCCCTTTTATCCCTTTCCTGCCCATCCCACAGCTGGGACCAAGTGGTGGCACCTGGGGCTGCTCTTCCCTCCTCAGAGGGCTTCTTGTGCCTGGGAGCTGGGAGAGGTTTGGGATCTGGTTCAGCAGAAGCACCAATGCTGGGACCGAGTGCTGTGATTAAGCCAGGCCTTTGAATGTGAAATATTGTGTGAAAAGTCCCCGCGAAACAGATATCCTACTACAATTTCCACTTCTGAATGTGAAAAATAGTGTGAAAAGTCTGTAAGAAATAGATACCCTACAGCAGTTTTTCACTGTTGGGCTCTCAGGCACACAACGGGAAGACATTAACAACAGCCCTTAAATAACAGGACAGCTCTTTGTTTTCCAGCCAGGAGGCATAAGGCTCCTGACAGGCCCCTAGCCATGGGGCAAGAAGCAAGGCAGCGTGGTCCAGGTCAGGCTGGGGAGAAAATCATGAAAGCAAAAGATGTCACGGGAACCCCTCAGTGCTGCTGCCCCTCAGCCCACTTCTGGGCCCCTCGTTACATCCCACAGAGCACCCACAAGATCATTTAGCTTCATCTTCTCTCCTTTTTCCATGCCTGTAGCCTCCATCACCTTCAATGAGGTGGTGAGCACCTCCATGGGCATCCTGCTCCCCGTTCATCACAGCCCCTCGCAGCACAACCTCTGCTGGCATTTCATTTTTTCTGTTCCAGACCGTCCAGCTCCAGTCCAAACCAGATCAGATTTCCCCTGGAAACCAGCCCAGATTGCTGAGGAATTCGGATAGCACCCGTAAATGCTAATAATGCCTTCTCAGCCCGCGGCCGTGCCCAGATATCATGTTGCTCAGCTCTCAGCAGCATCAAGGGGTGGTACCGCTGTGACACAGGAAACTGGGAAATTTCACACGCTTTTGTGAAATCTTTCTATTATTTGGGTTACTTTACACTACCTGGAAGTGTAAAATAAGAGAGTTTTTCTAAAGTGAGTAAGGGAGTTTTTTAAAGAGAGTTTTTTGAACCATTCAGCAATTTATGCGGGGCAGGAAAATTATTTCTTCCCCACATTTCATCTAGTCATCTGAACTCCAAACCTCTGTGCTTTGGAGTGATGAAGTAATGGCAGAGCTGCCTTGGAGAACTTAGAAACAGCCGCAGACATCTAATTCCTCTGGGAGCTCAATGAACTATTTCTGAGGACACCTTGGGAGACCTTTGCCACGTCTCTCCTTGTTGTTGTTGTTATTACTGTACACGTTGACCACTTCCAGCTACCAGCCCTGATATGTGATTAAAGCTTTCCAGTTCTAATGTAATAAAAACTGCACAAGTCAGGGACAACCCTGGGAGCAATTTCTCCTCTCTGACCCAACACCCTTTGTCTGATGGCTTCTGAGCTGCCCGAGCTTTCACTGCACATTTATGTATCTCAGTATTTCCCCAAGACTGGCTATTCCAGGAAAATGTTCCCAAGAGTTCTTCCCAAGGTTTCCCCATGGCTGAGGATTGGTACAGATGGATTAGATCCCTGTTCTGCATTGAGGGTCAATCCAGGTGAGAGGACATGATCAGGTGCAAAAGAATCTCCCAACTGGCCTTTAAATTAAAAAAATAACATTAAAATAATAATAAATAAAAAAACTGCCCCAAAATTATAGGGCTATGTTGAGACCTTTTCTTTGTATGAGATGAACTGATGAGATGGAGCAACACCTCGTGTTATCAACTGGTTTTATGAAAATCTAAATGAAGGCTGAGGAAAGGGGAGGGAACGAGAAGGGAAATGGCATTTTTAATACTGCTCCTGGAGCTCGGGGTCAGTCATGCTTCTGGAGGTTTGTGTGTGTGCTTTCCTGCAGACTTTTGTCTTTCACAGAAGATAGACTCGGTTATACAATGTACTTGGAGTTGCCTCTGCTAACTTTAAACTAAATACTGCGGCAGTTCAGTGCTGCAGTCACTAAGGGTGGGGTTCGGTTTTGCACAGGGATGCCTTTTATTGCCTCCTGATTGTGAATCTTGGAGTGCAACAGTAACATTTAAATGATTTACCAGTTCTGGCTTATTCCGCTCTTTCTTGACCTTGTTTCTGTCATTTATGCCTTCAGGTGATGAGCCATTATGGAGCGGCACCTACATAGCCCATTAAAATCCCCAAACCTGCAAAATGGGTTACTTTGTTCCTCCTGCCCAGCACCTCATGAGCGCTTTCATCAGTTTTGCAAATCCCATTGGAACCAGCAGGTGATGCTGAAGCAGAAAACATGGAGTTCATTCTGCCTTCTATTAGGCTTTTATTTTCCTTCCATAAAACTCAAAAGTGAGAAAAATACTGTGATCTTGGTGGGGGATTTAGAAAGTGTAGGATATAAATGATGACATGCAGCATATGGCTTTGTTCTCACTATCTAGTCAACTCTGCAATCCCTGCAAATACACATGGGAATTTTCACACCTACCATGGAGTGAGGACACCTGAAAGAAAACAGGGAGATTCCTCTCGTGGAAGGTTAGTGGGGTCTAAGCTTTCCTTGAGCTGATGTTCTCACAGCTCTTGCACTTCCCTGACCTCGCTGTGCATGGCAGACACCACATTTCCCCTTGCAAGTCTGCAGGTGTTGGAGCCGTCCTTGCATAAAGCAGCTGGGTTGGGGAAAGAGACTCGTGTTCAGCATCTTCCTAGTTTCTAGTGCACTCCTCTGCAAACATTTGTTCTATTCCCCAGTCCGTGCCTTGGTTTTCCCTTCACTGGCAGCTCAGGCATGTGACGTGTGCTAATTTTGTTCAGACAAAATCCAAAAATCAAGTCAGTAGATTTACCAGAAACATTACGCTGTGGGGAAGAGACACTTGATAGGCAGCCTCCACTCCAGGGGATGGGAAACGCAAAAGATCTTCCTGACAGGCAATGACATTTGCAAGTGTTGCCAAACTTGAGTAGCTGAAGGAGAAGCAATAATCCTTGGTATTTCAAGGGAATATTTAGACACCTTCAGTCCAGTCCCATTCGCTGCCAAGACCAAAATCCAAACGCTCAAAGGAGCATGGAGGTGGGCACCAGCAAAGTGGCCGGTGGCTCCCAGCACCCCAGTTTCTGTATATTTGCCCCATTGCTTATAAATTGGGAACTGCAATGCACTGATCCAAGCATGAGTGTACACACGGATGGGTGTGCAAACAGTGTGCATACACATCGTCATCTAGTCCTGCCAGACCTGATGGACAGGGCATGTTTCGCTCCCTGCATTCCTCGTTGACTTTCCTGCCCAAATCCCATACACCTTCTTTTAAGGAAGTTCATCATTGTACCCAGGTGTCTTCCACATAACTCTAACAGTCAAATCTGGTAGCTGGGGGTGTGTAGGAAACTTTTATTTCTAGCATTGAGATCTACTGGGCTTAATGGTTTTGCCTGATGAATATATTTGGGAAGTTTTTAGCTCCTTTCATTTTCCTTCCTCTGAGGATTTAGTTCAGTTGAAGTGCACTGATTTCTCTGAAAACACATACATCATGAGGATACGAACAGAACAAAGAAAGACCCCAAGTTCAAAGAGAATTATCACGTCTCCTTTTCATGCCTTGGTCAATCGTAGATGAATTCTACCCAAATTTATATGCAGTTTCAGTCAAATTTACGTAGCCTTTTTCCTAGAAAGACATTTTCTTGAAAGCTCCAACTAATAAGAGCTAAAACCCTGGGTAAGAGACACGGTGACCTTGATGGAAAGCAAACAAAAGAAACGTGAAACGGAAACACCCAAAGTCCTCTGTGGCATCCTTCGGTGACGTTGGCTATCTCAGGTGTGGAAAGTGTCACCTCTGGCAAGCAGGTGGCATGATGGAAAACTGGTTTCTAGGAAAGAGGGAAAGGAAAGGAAAGGAAAGGAAAGGAAAGGAAAGGAAAGGAAAGGAAAGGAAAGGAAAGGAAAGGAAAGGAAAGGAAAGGAAAGGAAAGGAAAGGAAAGGAAAGGAAAGGAAAGGAAAGGAAAGGAAAGGAAAGGAAAGGAAAGGAAAGGAAAGGAAAGGAAAGGAAAGGAAAGGAAAGGAAAGGAAAGGAAAGGAAAGGAAAGGAAAGGAAAGGAAAGGAAAGGAAAGGAAAGGAAAGGAAAGGAAAGGAAAGGGAGAGACAAAGAAAGAATGAAAGAACAAAAGAACGAACAAAAGAAAGAAAAAGAAAGAAAGAAAGAAAGAAAGAAAGAAAGAAAGAAAGAAAGAAAGAAAGAAAGAAAGAAAGAAAGAAAGAAAGAAAGAAAGAAAGAAAGAGAAAGAAAGAAAGAAAGAAAGAAAGAAAGAAAGAAAGAAAGAAAGAAAGAAAGAAAGAAAGAAAGAAAGAAAGAAAGAAAGAAAGAAAGAAAGAAAGAAAGAAAGAAAGAAAGAAAGAAAGAAAGAAAGAAAGAAGGAAAGAAAGAAAGAAAGAAGGAAAGAAGGAAAAAAGAAAGAATACCATGGCCCTGCATGATGAGAGCTCTCGAGAGGCAGCCACAGATTTGGGAGTGCTCAAACCATTTCTGGCAGCTGCAGAGGCCAGCAGTAAACACGTGCTGTGTTAAAAATGAGCCCTGCTAGCACTGCAATAAACACGCACAGCAGTGACCTCCAGCTTCTTCCCCCTGCACGTCTACACTCATCCACCTCTTCCCAGCCCACGTGCAGCCACCGCTCGCTTTGTGCAGCGGGGTTCTCCCTCTGTGCGGGTCTGCCAGCGCCGTCCTGCCTCTTCCTCCCACCCCAAAATGACACAAGGGAGCTTCGTCATCCTCAGCAGTCCCCCTGCCACTCCTGAGCCTCCGCCAGGGGTGCACCCACGTGCCAGGCGGCTCTCTGCTTCTTCACAGCTCTCGGTGTATTTAAAAGGTACGGAAGACCCTGAGGAAGGCAAATCGGTAATACACAACCACGAGCCCTCTCGTTGAGTCATTCTCACCCCTTCTGACATCCTTGAGCCTGCCCTAAGAAGCCAGCCCCAAGCCTTGGAGCTCCCCGTTAAAATTTTGCAAGGGCAGAATCTACTCATTAGCCCCAATTTGCCACCCTGGAGCTCACCTACCCCTAGAGAAGAGCACCGATTTACCTGGGACTCCTCCGAGGGCTTCAGACAGGGATGCAGATGCCCAGAATCACATCTTGGGGTCACACACTGCCCCCAGCCCTCCTGAGGGACATCTCCAAGCTTTTCCCACCCCAGCCAGGTAGCCGCTGCTTTCCCTCACCTTGTTATCCTTCCCCTCAAGGGCATTTTGTGCCTGAAAAGTGCCATGCATCTTTTTTTTTTTTTCCCTTTCTTTTTTTCTGGGTAACTCCATTTTTTTTCTTTTATGTGTGAAGTGAATCTCGCCCAGCTCTGAATCATAGCCTCCTGCTCTCCCTCCCAGATTCCTGTCTTTCAGCAAGAGCAGCGCACAAGTCTCAAGGTTATTCTTCACATCACGCATTCGTTTGGCTATGGGCTGAATATTTAGATGGACTGTTCAGAGGATTTCATCCTGAGATGTTTACATGCAAGTGCATAAATACAGCTCCTAATTTTTCTTCTTTTTTTGTTTTCTTTTAATGAAAACCGTAATTTCTGGGGACAGCTGTTGTCCCCACGACTGACCCATTTTGAGAGTACAGCTGTATTTTCCTGGCCTGTGTTCTTTCTTTTTCCTCCCCATGCAATATTTGTTTCCTGAGAGAAAACAACAGATCAATTTTGCTTCATTATGCTCACTGCACATTTTTAGAGATTTCTTACAAAATTCACCACACTGTTCCACCCTGTTTATCCGAGAGGTTGCAGGAACTTTAAGCATCATTAGGTCCTTGACAGGAATTATTTTTTGCCTGCAATTTACCAGCCCTGCTTGGAGAAAAGCCTGGAATCAAAGGCAGATGAGCTGCCCTGGAGCTTGTTAGCGGTGTGAGCCTAAGCCCTCTGTGCACATCACATCACCGAGGGCTCCTGAACCCTCCTGGTGTGCTGTGAAAGAAGCCCCCAGCCCAAGCCATGCTACAGGACAGTCCTTGCTTTGCTGCCCACGGTCTTCTCCAGACCATTTCCTCCCAGCTCACAGCTCTTGGTGCTTTTTTTTCCAGCACCAAAGTCCTGGTGGGAAAATCTTTCTTTTACCTCTTGGCACGCTCCATTTTTCACATAAAAGCTCCCCAAAACCAACTGGATGTGAGCACGGCCAATACCATTGCTGAAAAACGAGTCCTATTTTGCATCGATTCCTCCTTTTCCCAATCCTCTCCCTTTTGCTTTAATTTCAGCCTCTTTGAGGCACGTCCTGCTGCTCAGTTTGTCTTTGTGCAGCATCCTTCATGGGGTGGCTGGGGATGGCCTTCTGAGTGCTGCCACACCACAAAAAAACACTGGGAGCTGTGTCCCAGCACCTTGGCTTCCCGCACCACTTCACCCTTCCCTTCAAGGGGAACAGCTCGAAAACACCACGCTTGGTAATTCCTTCTGCTTGGCCAGAGCATGTCACTGAAACAAGTTTCCCTTTTCTTTGTAATATGTTCTTAACAGAGAGCACTCAGGCATTAAAATCATCAGCTACCATGGACTAAAATATCTCCTGTTTGTCATCTTGGAAGAAATGACCTTAAAAGACTCGTTCATTGATTCACTCCTACTATCACTGGGTCACTGCCAAAACAGCATTTAACCTGAAATAACGTTACATGGGAAACCGGAGGGAAGATAAACCAGACAACTTTTTTTTACATTATGCTATAACTAGGTTTAACTTGAGAAATTAATTAAGATCCTTGAAAACCTACAGAAATGTCACAAGCACTTGGTTGCACACCCAGAAGGGTCAATGCCTGCTCCCCAGTCCCAGCTCCTCTTGGCATGGGTCTCTTCACCTTCTGCCCTTATCTTCCTCTCCCCATCTTTATGGCCAGGACATGAAGGGCTTCTCCACTCTTTAGGGACAGCCCCAAAAAATTCAGGCGAGGTCTCTGATGGCCAGCTGAAGAGCGTTGGCCAACTTCTTGCTATCATTGAGCTTGTGGGACACGAGCAGCTCCACCGTGGGGTGGTGTGTCCTGAGCTGAGCACCTCCAAGGTGGCTCCTGCCTCTCTGGGCCACCCCCAGTGGGAATAACAAACCCTCAGGTGTTTCAGGCCTGCCTAATAACCATGACTAAGCTAACGAATTCAGACTTCTAAAGACCCATGTCTCACAGACCCATTAGCTTTATTCCTAGCTTTGAATTGTTCATCAATTGAATTCGCTTTCACCTGTCCTATTATTTTGTCCATGATTACTAGCCTGTAGTTATCTGGGTCATAATAACAGCCTTTTTTAAATATAAACTAGCCTTTTCCCAGCTTTTCTGTTGTTGATTAAAAATGAACATCTGCAGACCTCAATCTTCTGAGCCAGCTCTTCTGAGACTCTCAAATACAAGTTATATAGACACTGATTTCTAAGTGTACCCCCTGACAACACAGATATAATTTACTACTCTGCTGATTAAGGATAGAATGGGAAAGATTTTATTGCCCATTAGAGATATAAAGCACTTTGTTCTGTCTTTCCAAATGCCACAAAGAAATACTGACCGAATATTATTGCACTGATTGAACTGTGTCATCCAGTGATAAACCCACCAAATGGTACCTTTTTTTTTTTTTAATCTTCAAGGGTATTTAAAGTTTTTGTCCTTACCCTTGATAGCCAGTTTCCATGTTCTTTTAATAATTGTCCTTCATCAGCTGGCTAAGCTTCATAATTTCTGATACACATCATTTGCTCTCTAGTCCCTTTTTCACACCACTGCTTTTCTCTTATCTTTTTAATACCTGCTCTGACTTGGCTCCTGAATCTGGGAGATCTCTAGGCAAAGACTTCTTTGTGATGAAGTCCAAGGGCTTGCACACATGATGATCTCTGCCTAAAAATTCCCAATATTCGCCCACCCTTCCTGCCCAGATCTTTGCTCCCACCCAGCTCCAAGCAGAGTTTCCTCAGCCCTGCAGATTTGTCCCTTTGGAAGCAGCCGTAGGACCATATGGCTGTAACAATGACGATATTGATGAAAATGCACACGAAGCTGCCCTTTGTCAGCCTGTATTGGATGTAATCAGGCTCCGATCAGCAGTTCCTAGGCAACCACAAAATTCCTGTCCAACACCGAGGTCCAGAACAGGCTTGGGGCTTGTTTTGGTCAAAATACCTTTTGTGTTAGAAAATTATTAGCTATTGTTATGAGAAATACCGACGGTGTTTTAATTACTGGATGCATAGGGCTTCCAGAATAAGTCACCCTCAGCACCCCCGCAATGATGCTTTATTTCTTTCTGCAGATCAGCAGCCAGACCAGCAGAGCCTCCACATCTCTGGGGCACAGGACCCCTCACTCGGGGGTCCTCGCTGGGTTCATTAGGCAGCACATGGATGCATGTTCATTCTTCAGTCCCCCAGCATAATGCTGGGGATCTCACAAAGCCACAGCAAAAGCAACCCCTGCTGCTGGATGTGGCAATCTCCATTCCCAAGCAAGTGGTTCCCAAATTTCCTGCTTCCCAGCATTTCCCATCACTTTTCTGAGCAAACAGTTCTTCACAGGGGTTGGATCTCCGGAGGTTTCTGCACCACTCTGCCTGTCTTAAGCCATTCGTAATTTCTCCCCAGATAGAAATTAAATCTGAATAAGGAATTTTTCAGTGCTTGCTGCTTTTTCAGCCCAGCAGGCAAAAAGCAGGACAAAATATCCCTGCTATAGCCCCATTGAACCAAAACTCTGTGTGATATTCCAGGTCGGTGACAAGCCCCGAAGTCCTTCGCACTGAACACCCCAAAGCTTTGTCTGTTTGTAAAGGACTCAGTCCCAAAGTGGAGATGTGAAGATTTTTCTGCGACGCCTGAGAGCACTTCCCACTATTAGAGCCGTGCGTTTGGAAGGCAAAAGCCTGTGCGCTTTTGAATTCAGCACAATGTTATTTATCTAAGCAGAGAGCAGTAATAACACGGCAGAGATTTCATTTCCTTTCAGCACATAAGAACGCTGCTGAGCGAAGGTGAGATTAAATAATACAACAGAAAGAAAGAGAGCTAGGCAAAGGGAGGTTTTAAAGGTGTTTTTTTTTTTTTCTCCTTTGCCAGGAGTTATGAAAACCTTGCAGCAGCCTTCACAGCTGGGCTCAAGGCAGGACCTTGCCTCACACCTAATGGAGCTAATAAAATGCAATATGGACTGCTTGGGGTTTTGCCACCCAAACCGTTCACCCAGCTTCTTCATTATCCTGAAAAGTTGCTTTTTTTTTTAAATTTTCTTGTCTTATAAAGGATTCCAAATCCTTCATGCTGTTCCCTGCTGCCATGGGCTTTGTGGGCGCAGGACATGGCCCATGAGCCTCAAGGAATTTGAGTTGAACAAAGCACTTAGATATGTGCTGAAGCACATTTCTATGCAGAAAAAAAAAAAAAAAAAAAAAAAAAAAAGTGAGATTTAAGCATGTTTAAGCAAGCTTTGCCAGAGAGGGCGGGCAGCTGAGTCCACGCAGGGCTGACAAACCACGAAGCAACTGATGCACACAGAAGGGGAAGGAATATGCAAGCAAGAAGCACAGAAGGAGGAGTGACATTTTGGCACTTCATTGCAATCAGAAAGCTGGGTTTTGGCTGTGCATCACGGCTTTACTTTCAGCCAATACAACAGAAAATGCCATGCCTCCTGTGCGAGCTGTGGCAAGGGCCCATCAGTCTTATTTGAAGCCAAAATGCTCCTTATCGCCAAAGACTTCTTGAGATCTGAATGCGAGCCAAGAGCTGCAATGAAATGTAGGACTTAATTATGTCTGACAAAAGCAAATCAATTAAAGGCTGCTTCACATCTGTGTCATTTGATCAGGGCTTCTGCTTTGTCATTTCTTCTCTGCTCCCTTGCAGAAATCTGAATATTTATGGCCAGGAATTAGGTCAAAACCCAGGAATGAGTAAATGTTTGTTGCTCTGTGCAGGAGACAAGGAAAAATTTGGATTGCTAAACATGAAGCAAATAACACTTTCTCTCTCCAAATGGGCAGGTAAAACCTCCACCAGTAAAGAAAGCAGCTGAGCAGAGTGTGTGCAGTACCTGGGTGGGCTGAGCTCTGTGGAAGCAGTGGGACCAAGCCAGAAAACCCCCAGAGGAAAGCTGTTTTAATGCACAGAGCCATTGCCTGTCTTTGGGTGTTTTATTTCTCCGCCATCCATTCGATTTGTTTTTAAAACTGCTGTTAGAAATGGCCCTCCTAGAGGAGCCCGGGGACTCTGCAATTCTCTGGTTTGGAAGTTCCCAGCTTCAGAGCTCAGGAAGCTGCGTTTTGGTTTGGGCAGTGAGAGCTCTTCCCTGCTGCAGGGCTTGTGTGCAACGAAATCCCTCTGCTCCCATCTCTCCGTCCTTCCCGAGAGCTCCTCTCACTTCAGCATCCTTTGACCCCCATCGTCCAGACAAAGGAATAGAAAACTGCACAACTCAATGAGCAGTTTTTTTACTGGGCCCTGAAACAACCAGAATTGGTTTAATGTACAGCAGTGGTAAAATTTGGGTGTTTAGGGCAGGAGCTCATCCAGCACATGGCCCTGACCACGTGCAAGGTGTCGTGGGGATCAGGATCGTGTCTTCAGCCCCCACCTGCTATGTTCCCTATTGATCCACATCCAGACCTCCTCGCTACTTTTGCAAATTCAGAGGTAAAAAGTGAAAAAACAACTTTTTTTTTGATGACTTGCAGCTATTATTTCCCTACATACCTAACCACAGGTGCTGAATTAAATTTGGCAGAATCCTTTTAAATGAATGTATTGAAATATAATATTTATTACTCCTCATACCATTCAGGGACTGTCTTTCTCATATGCTTTTGCTTGACACTTCAATATTTACGCTTGCATTAAACTATTTACACTGCTTTTATGGGATCTTCTGCCATCACTCAATCTTTAATAACTTGCTCGCAACAAAATTGTTTCCAGTGCAGTTTTTAATCCTACAGCATGGACTCCAGTGCAAAGTACTAAAAGCTGACACTAACAGTTGAAACTTCGGACCCATAAGTCCAGCAGGAAGGATCATCATGCCCTGAAGGAATTTTAGGACCTCACATAAATACAGATCAAACCCAAATCACACTCTGTCTCCTGGCTTTTATCTTCAGCGAGGAGCTGATGGCAGGAACCCTGTGGTCATGCTGCTGCCAAGACACTCTCAAAGGAAAGGAGAGCAGCATCTTGCAACACCCCAGCCCCGTGTCCCAAATATACCGCCAAAATCACCCAGCGAAGGCGGTATTTTCTGCCTTGTTAGGGGTTGTAATGCACAGAAGATGCTGGCTTTTTGAAGCCATCTCCTTGCTAAGGTTATTCTTTCACGTTACATAAGGAAAAAGCAGCCGAAACTTCAGAAAACCTACCTTTGTAAATGAACCTCAAATGAAATTAGCACTCAGTCCTTCTGGAGCCACACATAAAGTCGGGAAAAAATCAATTTTTCGTGTGGCTTTAATTCCAGCTCCTCCGAGCTGAGGTCACCTTATATTAATCACAAATGGTCCCTGCATTACACAATGGGCTAAGAAGTAAAAGCTATGTTGCCTGCTACTTTTTCTGTCGTCCTTTGGAAAAAGCAAAGATAAACAAAACCCTTTTAGTACCCCTGGCTGTAAGAGCAGCTGTGTCCTGCCTGACAGCCCGCAGCAGCCTGGGGGGAGATGCTCCAGGCTCTCCAAAATCGGCCACTTCAGAGCTGTCTCTCTCTGCTCAGCGCATGTTTCTGACCACCTGCCTTAAAGCACATCCATTTTGTAATATTCTTTTTAAATTACATTTCTCTTCTCAGTAAATAGCTCAAGTCACGGCAGGAGAAAGAAGGAAACTAAGTGCTGGGGGCTCAGTTAGAAACGCCGCTGGCTGGAGCCTCTGGTGTAAATCAGAGCCACTTCCCTGGCTGTTCCCATGCTGGGAGATGCCTGATTGCTGGGTTTAGCTTGTATTTTTGTGATTATTTCAAGAGTTTTCCATTCACCCGGCTATTCATTCCTGATGCTCCTGGGGGACAAGATCCCCGCAGGACGCATCATCCCCGTAAGTGCCACCTCCATCGAGGTCCTGCTGCCAGGCACCACCAGCCCCTGGGGTGCTGGCCCCCCACTGACAGCCCCCATGGACATGGGGGAAATAAACACACCAAATGTCCCAGACACAGCAAACAGAGCTGAGATACCTTGGCAGATCCCAGCTCCACAGGTGACTGCATCCCCTCTGCCCTACTGCCCCCTGGAAGCCCCTTTTTGTGCCCACTTTGCTCTTTCTTGATTTTTTTTTTTAGCAAATGATTTCATCAAAAAGCTGTGGCCGATGCATGAGCTAATGCTGAGGAGGAGGCAGTGGAACGCGTTACACCAAAAAGGAACCAGGAGTGGGGAAATAAAGGCAAAGGTTTTTCTCTTTCTCAGGTGTACATCAGCGATAAGGGGTGCCTGCTTTATTTGTGCCAACAGCAAGTGAGCAGTCACGGAATACAAGTAAGGTGGTTGGTCCTTTTTTAGCTCCAAGCTAAAAGGTCTCTTTTATATCACTCGAAATCTTTCAAGGGAAGAAACCAATTTTTTCCCCTCTATTCATCTCTCTATTGTGGCATTTTCCAGCCCTCGTAATTTACAGCTTTCTCCATCCCAGCGGGATCGAAAATTAGCTCTGCCACCTTGTCCGTCCGAAAGCATTGTGCAGCTGGCAGCAACACCAATTGCCCAATTTTCTTCAATAGTTAACTCCTCTGCCAAGAGGAGCAGAGTGATTTGTGGCCGTGCTGCCTATGTATTTTCTGAGTTTATGTGTTTCTCTGTCCTTGTCTAGCACTGTCCTGAACAAATGGGAGCTGGTCCCTAACTGGTGGTGCTGTCTCCTGCAAGAAAGGCTCCGCAGCCCCACGGTGACACCGGGGGGAAATGTTTGTGAAAAGGGTTAGGCAGGAGTATGTCAAGGTTTTGGAAGGGGACCAAAGAGTAGCTCATAGGGGCTGGGAAAGGAAAGGCTGAACAGGCTTAACCCTAGAAAAAAATATAGCAAGGAGGAGCCAAATAGCCATGGGTACCAACGTGCTGCTATTTCGGGCTCCTTCCTGCTCCCAAAGCCATCTGCAGCCTGAAGCACTGCACCCAGAAGGCCATTTTAAGCTTGCATACAGTAAGGCCATTTCAGCTAATTAATCCCCTTTAGAATCTGAATTAACAGCCTTTAGTAAAAACGAATCACTTCTGATTCCTGCTCGCTGATAAACAACCTGCCAGGGACCCCAAGAGTGCTGCGGCC
This sequence comes from Anas platyrhynchos, assembly GCF_047663525.1. NCBI lineage: Eukaryota > Metazoa > Chordata > Aves > Anseriformes > Anatidae > Anas > Anas platyrhynchos. Next base: position 16,737,583 of record NC_092607.1, read on the forward strand.
CCACCGAGCCTCCAGCTTCTCCTGGGATTTGCCTGCCCCGGACACGAGACAGCTTTAGGAAACTGCTGCTGCTGGCAGGAGGGAAATCAGACCCATTTTAATCCCCAGGAGGCAAGAGGCAATATTTATGGCACTACCCGTAATTAAACTCTTCGTGATTTATCCCAGCTTCCCCTTCCATAGATCTGACAGATCTTTACAGACACGTTTAAGGGATGCACCAGCACCAGGAGGACCAAGGGTCTCCGCTGCCCCCAGCCTCCTGGGCAGGAACGGGCACCCAGCTCCAGCCCCGTGCAGCCGCTGCCTCCCTCTTCACAGCATCTGATGCCTTTTTGTCTAAACCTTTTAATCTCTCCTCCCTGCTGCTCTAATCTAATTGCCTCACTCTTATTTAATTCTGAAAATTGCTTTCGGAAGTCTTTGTATGTAAAAACCCGAAGTTACGTTCCCTTCTGCTCAGCGAGCTGTTTCCCTGCACAAAACCTGCTCCTGCTCCCACGTCGGGAACATCGAGGGGCTGCTCCTACCCCACAAAGGGCTGGGCAGCAGCGAGCTTACAGGGCTCTGCTGTGCTGGGCACCAGAAAAAGCATCCTTTAAAGCTTTTGTTTCTATTTAGCCATCCCTGGCACCAAATCATCACGTAAATGGACATTTCTGAGGCTGTAGACCCTCTCCAAGCCCTGCTTTCCCCATCACATCACAGGGCTGAGCTCTACCTGGATGTCCTCTCTGCCTCCCCACCACCGGTGGATTTTTTAAGTAAACCAGTCCCTGCGACTGGATTTTTTTCTGTTTTCGAAAACGGCAACAAACAGTGCCACAAAACCCAGCTCTGTAATTACAGCAACACTTGACTGTTAATCACAGCTTAATTGTTTTGTACCTTTTGTTAAGTCCTGAACTACTCAGATGGTGATAATTCTTGTCATTAATGTACGAACCTCGGGGCAATATTATTCTAACATCTTAACATTTGCGCGCTCTCGGTTGAGAACAGCATCAAATATGCAGAAGAGAAGCCAGGGTGGAAATGAAAAGCCTCATTGGAATAGCAAATGTCCTAATCAGGGCTAACGATCTCCCTCCCACCGCAGCACGAGGACAACTCCGGAGCCGGGGCTGGCACCGCTTTGCCCAGGGCGCTCAGCCAAGCAACATCTGCACATCTCCTTCCCCAAAATCCCACAACCAACACCCTCTAACACCAGCACCATCCTCCAGCACCCATGGGGAAAGGTGAGCCCCCCACCAGTCACCCCACGGGGGGAATATCACTGCCCCGGGCTTTGCTTCGCCTGCTGGAGTGGTGTTCACAGGCTGTGGCTCAGAGCAATTTGCAGCCAGAGGGAAAATAACAACGCCAGGCTTTGGTGCAGAGCATCCAGCAGCCCTCTGGAAAGGTGCCGGAGCTTTTTAACCCAGCTCTTGTTACGTTTTTGGGATGATCGGGTAGCACAGCTCAGCCCACGGGGCCGCACGGACCACACCATCTGCAGAAACCCAACGCAGGGATCCAGCAGGATTTCTCTCTGTTAAAACGTGCAAACAGCAATGCCCTTGAACTACAGCTGGCAGCAGCTTGCTTTAAGTCTGCGGGCTGAGCAGGCAACTCTGGGCCCCTGCATCTGATCCGAAAATGTGCTCCCGATGCTCTCCTGTGCGTCTGTTGGAGTCCGAGCAGGCTGCGAGCCTGCCTCCTGTTATCGGGGGCATTTCAGCAGCCCTCATGCCAGGGCAGGACAGCATCCAGGAGTTGTTTACTTGGTCTTCCATCAGCAAGGACCAGCTGCACCACAAAATTTGGGTTGGAAGCAATGAAGGAGGAAAGCCAAGCTACAAAACACCCAGCAAGGAGGTGGGACGGGGACGTCTGCCAGCAGGACAGCTCTGTGGTCACCACATCACGCCCTCTTCCCTTTTAAGATGGAAAAAAAAAAAAAACAGAAAGATCCAGGTGAGACATCTTTTTGCCCTCAATCCAGCCGTTTTCCCTCCCCACGTGAGTCGCTCAAAAGCTTCGAGGCCGCAATGTTCTCCCCCAGCCCCACCACCCACAGACAAGAGCCACCTACAAGCCAGAGATCCCCGCGGGCACCGGTGTCCCTGCAGGTCTCCAGCATCGTGCCAAACAGATGACACTGCCAGACCAAAGGCCTTTCCTTCAGCAACTTCCCTCGCCCTTGCTGGGGATGTATTTTCAGCTGCCCTTGTACTCGCTCTCCCTTTCTGCAAAGCAATCGGCGGCCGCTTTTATCGGAAAAATCTGCAGGGCATGTATGGTCAATGGCTCCTTAATAACATTTTTAGCATTATGTTCCCAAAGGCTCGTGTAAAAAAAATAATAAATAAATAAAATAAAAAGAGTGGGGAAAAAAATAGAGCAAAACAAATGGCTTGTGCATGGGCTGCTTGGATTGCTTAATAATTCCCCCGGTGAAAGGCACCGCGGGGGAGAGGCAGGAGCAGCGCTCCCAATTACACCCCGCCTGTCCTAATAAACCTGAAAAATGAGGCTGTTGCTGGTAGTCGCCAATCCTAATGCTGCTCAACTACCTGTATTTGCTCTCGGTGGTTGTTATCGTGGTTTCAAAGGCCGGCCCCTGGCTCAGGTGAAGGCACACGGGAGGGTGAAGTCCTTCCCATGCCGCTGTTTCCATTGGGGCTTTCGGTTGCTTCCAGAAACCAAGCAGCCGACTCTGCCTCCCGAGGTTTTGCCAAGGGGAAGCCTGGATCTGTCCCAAATCAGCAAAACCTGCAGCTGACCCTGTGTTGGCTCCCTTCAGCCGCAGGGAAAGCTGGCACGTTGGGATGTTTCCAAGCAAAAAGTGAAACCTCTCCAACCCGCTGATGCAGCACCAGGACACGGCTGCTTCTGGCCACCAAATCTCCGTCCCTGGCCCCAAAATGTCCCAGCTCGGGCAGAAACATCGTGGTGGGCTCTTGGCAGCCTGTCCCAGCGGGACCTGACAGCTTTGATCCCGTTTGGCAGGACCTGAAGGGGAGACACCGACATTTTCATTGCTCTTTTGATTCATGCCATGGTCTCCGTGGGAAGGCCACACAGCAGTGCACAAATAAAGTTTATTGCAGCTGATTTCTCCCCCGATTACCATAAAAATCCTGCAGATGTGGCTCTCTGCACCTCACATCTTGGGGCTCATTCACGCAAATTTTAGTGCTCCAAATATTTTTAGTTTGCAATCCCTTAGCCTGGGTCCGGAGATATGAGAGGGGATAATGAAGAAAAAATGTCAGTTTGTTGGAAAATAACTTCAAGCTTCCCTTGGAAAGGAGTTATCGATCATTTGTAGTGGACTAAGCGAGCAAGGCTTTGTGTTACACGGACCTTTTAGGAAAATTAAAGTGCTTTTGCTCCTCCAGCCCTCTGCAGTGAAAGCTGACACCGTTACTTGCTAATAAGCTTAAGGGATTTCACAATTGCGTTGCAGCTCCCTCAATACCTGGATGTTTCCCCAGTCTCAGTCCCAGGTACATGCCAGAGTTACTTCACGCAACCGAGAAGGGGAAAATTAATTTGCAAATTGAATGAAAGCCCAGAAAGCTGCCAGGAAGAGCTCCCCTGGGCCCGGCTGCTGGTGGTGCTGAGCAGAGGAGCTCCCCAGCCTGCCCTAATCCTGCTCCCCGTGCTGCCCACTTTGTCAGCCCTTCAGCTGCTTATTCAAACAGGAATATATATTTTTATTTAAAAAAAAAAAAAAGGTTATTTTTGTTCCGTGCTGCTCCAGCACTGGGAAAAAAAAAAAAAAGGGCACGGGGGAACTGATTTGCCACGGCACATCACTTGTTTTAAAGCAGCTCGTGGTGTGTCTCAGTCTTACCCCAGCCAGGGAGAAAACCCCTTCCTTCAGCAAAAAGCACTTGGAAAAGAAGCGTAAAGGATCTGCACCAAAGCAGGACCGTTTGCTGCATTTGTTGGGCTTTTTTTTTTTTTTTGGAAGCAAGGACACATCGTGCCCTGCACGGCCCCTGGCATCTGCCAAGCATCTCTCGCTGTCACCCCCAAGGCTCCTGCAGCAAATCCTGCCGCCTGCTCCCACCCCACAGCCTGGGGGCTGCTAATTGCAGGGCGGCAGGGAGCTCGCCCAATTAGCTAATTCTGTTAATTCAAAACATCTCAGCAAGGGGAGCCATACCGTATAATTCGACCTGCCCTCACTTTGGCGACTTTTATGGATTCACTGATTTGTTTTCCAGGGAGATTGGAAGCAAGAACCACCCAAGAAAACCAACAATTGCCTCCCCCTCGCCAGGGTGCGTGTGCTTCGCTGCCTTAAACACTTGTGAAGTCCAAGAAGTTAGAAAAATAGGTGAGACTGGCAAAAAACTCTTGAGTGGCAGCTTGTTTTTGGTGCCTCTCCGCTATGCATTTTGGGCCGTCCTTATTTATATCTCACAGATCCGTGCAGTGCTATAAATAGTAATTTTTTCCCATTATGTCCCTGCAACACGCAGGTATTTGGCAGAAGGACCCCGTGTATGTGTCAGGTACTAATGGGAGGGATGGTTAATGCTGGCCAGGCTGCAGACCTCAGGACAGAGCTTCTACATCCCAACTAAAAGAGGATTTTTTAAATTGAAATAGAATATTTTTTCTATAGAAAGAAGAAAAAAGAAAAAAGAAAAAAAGAAAAAAGAAAAAAAGAAAAAAAGAAAAAAGAAAAATGCAGCCTTGAGCTGGGAGGCTGGGAGTGTGGCACTGTTGCCCAGCCAAGGAGCAAATCTGAGATCCTGCGCTGATAGCAGAGACAAAACTTGGGAGCCGGCAGCTCTCCGAGTGGCTGCTTTCATCTGTCTCGCAGTAGGCCTGGAATTTAAATCAGGTATTGCAGCCCGCTCCTGCTTTGGAGCTGTAATTGCATCAGAGAGCATCTCACGCCTGCTACATCAAACGCCAAGCGAGAAGAATTGCCAAAAGAGAATTAAGGTGGAATTAGAGCCGTAAGCCAGCACACGGACGAGTAGCTCAGGCAAAGATCTCTTTCCCAGACCCATTTCTCACCCCGGAGCCACACCTCACCCGTGCATGAGCCAGGGCTCCAGGGGTGGAAAACGTCCCTAAAACCTCTCCTCCCCAGCATCAGCTCTTCCCATTTATTCACACAGTCCCCAGCTCAGAAAAGCAACAGGTGGGACAGACTCATCCTCCCCCCATGGGAATTTGCCAGCCAGGTCCACACGACTGGCTCTTTTTTTGCCCTATTTCAGCTATTTCAGGTCTTTTGGACTTTGCTCAAGTAATACCCAGCGACTTCCTTACTGCCTAAACAGGAACATGAGATTCGTGCTGTTGGGTCACTTGGTTTGATGTTTTTTTCCCCCGATTCTTGTCGCTTTGGAGAAATGCTATTTCATTTACAGATCCACGTTAAAATAACCTTTTGGAAGGCTGTGATTTACTTGGATGCGTGAAGCTATTGGCATCACAGGCTATTTATCAGCTCTTGGCAAGAAAATACTTTCCGTGTGATGAATTCATCCCTTCCATATGAGCCAGGACAGCTCGGTGCCACTTCACTCACATTCCTAAGAAAACCCTGTTTAAAGTAAATTCATTTCATTAAGCCTGAAGGAAAAAAAGCTGAGGAATGGCCACGGTGTCCCCTCCAGGCCCCAGGTGAGGAGCAGGATCTGGCTCGCCCCACCAGCACCTCCCTGCCTGGGGCTGGGAGCACGGAGAGCTAGGAACAACATTTCCACGCAGCACCAACGGAGGAGATAAAATATTAATGCCAGGCAGCAGATTCCATCACTTTTAAGTGCTTTCCCTTCCCAACTGCTGCTGCTGGCAGAGGGGAGCGTTTGGGGATGTTCCCAGCTCGCTCATAGTAAATAAATCCCTCGCCTCTCCATCTGCCGTGCTGCCACCGAGCCCCCCCCCCCCTTGCAAGAAGCCCCCGTGGGCAGGACACGGAGCCAGCTCACGGTGAGCACAGGGCTGGCAGGGGTTAGGGCATCCCCAACGCCCTATATCCAATATCCAGACACATTTGGGGACGCACAGCCACGTCCTCCTTCAGCAGGGACATCAATCTGCCCTGTGCCCCAGCCTGGCTCTGAGAGCGATGTCACGATCTCAGAAACATGAATATGCAAAAAAATAAGCAGACAACCCAAACGTCAGTCCCTTACACGCCTCTTTGGTAGGTGCACTGCTCTCCATCCCATCCCTCCTAGCTCTCAGCCTACGCTGCAGCCTTGGAGCTCTCTGCCCAGACCTCCCCGAATTTCAGACCTGCCTTCTGCAGCCACCATCTGCTCCCTGGCTGCAGCACAGGCTGTGCTGCTCTAGCCACAGGAATTAATTTCTAGGAGATAACGGGGTGGTCAGAGAGGCCAGGGCCCCAATTTGGGCAGCTGCACCCAGCCACCAGCTCCCTGTGTCTTCTCTCGGTCCCAGCAGCGCGTCCCCATGTCCCTAAGGCAGCCAGAAGCAGGGTGGTGATTCCCACATCCCCAGCCATAAACTTCAGGATTTCACAGCCATTTTCCTGCGTTGGTCTATTCTGGAGAAACTAGGATATTTTTCTCCTCTGGAGGAATTTTTGAGCCCATCTGCAGCAAGTTTCCAAGCCCTGCTGAGCCGTGAGCAGTGCAGGTGTACCCGCAGCACGGCTTGGCAGGGGGACGCACGAGCTGCTCACCACAGCTCCTTTCCTAACGCTTACAGAACACTTGGAGGCTCCTCCAGATGCAGAAAACAACCCCTGAGAGGGCCAAAAACAGCTCAGCCCCAAGCCCAGCATTGCTGGCAGCAGGGGTGGGTGTCTGGCAGCTGGCATCCCCTGCACACAGCGCAGAGGAAGACTTCTGCTGCTCACTTCATCATCACAACGGGAAAACAGAGGAAAGGCAGCATGGAAAGTGCCCACAGAATCACCAGAAGCAGCTCTGGGTGCCAGAAGCCTCCTTTCTGCAGAGCTCTTTCTCCCAGGGAGAGCTCCTCTCTGCACCCTGCTTTTGGTGCGGAGGGCACCGCAGGGCTCCACGTGGGCGCTCAGCCTCCGATCCGGGCAGCAGGTGCACGGGGGCAATTACCTGTCCCCGTCTGAGAGCAACCCTCCTTGCTAATTGGTCTGGGAGAAGAATTTCAATTAAAAAAAAATCAAGTCCGAGAAGGTTTAAGCGTGGTGTCTCTGAAGTACAAGGCAGGAGACCTTTATCCAGCAGAAAACACGGTGTTTGTGCAGCATCCCTGGGAGCCACGGGCTGCCTGGTGGAAATTAAAGGTCATCCTTTTTTATATGTTTTTTTTTTTTTATATAGGTGCAGCAGAAATATAGGATTTTGAGAACAGAGGAGTGATAAAACCACAAAACTACACAAGCTGCAGTGCTCAAAACACACCTTGTTCCTCGGTGCTCCTCCTCACCATAAATACAGGGAGGCAGCACAGCTCGTGCAGGGGCTGGAAAGGGACCGAGACCCAGGAGCTTCATCTCGGTGGCCCTGGGGACCACAAGGTCTATTTTTCAGGGCCAGGATTTCCAAGGCCATGGAAGCAACAGGGCAGTGCTGGGGGCTGGGGGCAACCCTGCCCCGCGCCCCCCTGCTCTCCCCACGTGCCCGCTGCATCTCCTCGCCTCCTCCGCCGGCTCCCACCTGCGCTGTGTTTGCAGGAAAACTATTTTCTGCAATCCGTCTGCCACTCCAGGGCCATTAGCATCCTCCCACAATTTGGGCTGTCATTTTCCCTAATGATGTATTTAAAGGAAATGATACCGCAGGCACAGCATTTCTCGCTGCTCACAACACATGGCAAGTAACAGCACCAGGCGTGAGTCAGCCGCCGCGGCTCTGTTTCACTGCTGGCTGCTCCTCCTGGAAGGCATTGCAGGGCACAGCCGTGCTCACCACGCCACAGCAATCAGCCCAGGGCAGCCCGTGCAGGGATTCTCCCCAAAACCCACAGATTTGGGTGGATCCAGCCCCGTGCAGGGCTCCCACAGGTGCACCCAGCCCGAATTTCTGCACCAACAGGAGATACAGCTCGAGCCTGGGTGGGATGGGTGCTGCAGGGAAACTGCTGCCTGGTTAAACGAGGGCAGGGCTTATGTGCAGTGACGTCTGGTGAGGGTTTTATATACGGCACAGCTACGGCTGGTGCGTTTGCTAGATAGTTTTTTTTTATTTTATTTCTCCCTTTATGGCTAAGCTATAGCAATTGCACGGTGAAGCCCAGGGACTGGATTGCGCATCGAACCCATCCATCCTCGGAGCTGCAGGGCAAACAGAGGCTATTTTAAACCTGAACGCCAAGAAAAAAAAATAAAAAAATAAAAAGAGAAGATAACTCCAGCTCCCCAAATAGCTCCCAAGCAGAAATACATCCCAGAGACGCCGTTAAAAACACCTGGGAGTTCATTTATTGCCATTAAGTTGATGAGCAGCAGCATGAAAAGCAGAGACAGACAGCTGTCATGCGCACCTCTCATTCAAAACCGGCTTTTCTCAATGGCAGCTCCCCTCCAGAGAGCTGCCAAACGCTCCGTGCTTGTCGTGAGCATTTCATGTAAAATACAGGGAAGGACAAAACGCTGCCTCGCGTCCCAGCGGCAGCAGGGAGCCCACCGGAGCAGACAGCTCCATGTGGAAAGCTCAGCACATCCCCTGCCTTCAAGCTCACAGCTTCCCAGGCTGCTTCACCACCTCCTGCCATGCACATTCCTGCAGCTCCAAGGATGGCATCCTCTTCGATGGCACGGTTTTTGTCCCTGCAGGTGAATCCTGGTGCAATTTGCTGCTGAGCTCGATGCACCGGGCAAGACCAGAGCCAAGCTTTTGTGAGCACACCTTGTAGTTCCTCACAGCTCGCCCATTTGGGTGAAAAACCTCACCATTGATTAGAAAAGAGGAAAAACCTCTCCAGTTCCTCGTGGCATTTCTCACCAAGAGGTACATTTTAACTGTGAAATGACAAAACCCGTCAGGATCAAACCCGCTGCACCCAGCGCGGATGGGAACCAGGCAGCTGCACACGCTGAGGGTGAGAGCTGGCAGCATCCCCGCCTGCAAGCTTCCAGATGGGAGCAATCTGGGAGGAAACAGCTTCCCTTCCACCCGAAACCCTGCAGGCAGCCCGGGCTGCTGCATCCCTGTGTCCTGGCACGAGCACCGCTCCCCTTGTCATACAAATTATTGCACCGCAGCTTGTACAAGCAGGAGTGGAGACACGTTTATTGCTACCCATCAGTGGGCATTTCCCTCTCCATAAGTGATGCAGAGCAGAAAAGAGGAGCAGGGGGGACACACGAGGCAGCTTCTGGAAGCCCAGGGACAGAAGCAAAGTGCCCAGAGCCTTTGAGACCTGCTTGTGCCCAGCTCATCTCAGCCCCACAGGCACCCCTGGTTGTACCATCGAAGCACTGGTGGCACCAGAAACCCACCAGCTTGAAGGCAAACAGGTGGGCAAGAAGGACCTGCGTCTGCTTAGATGTAGGATCCTGCGGGGGGACACAAGGAGGAGCTGGGGGAGATCTACCCCAGCTGGGGAATATCGTGGGAGAGAAGACTGCAGAGCAAGTGGTTGCCATTCAGTTTACAGGATGCGTACCGAGCCTCCTGTCCGCTTTCCAGCACAGGTCCAACAAGCCTTCCTCTTGATTAATCTTGCCTTCTGTCGCCTTGGCGAGCTTGGGATGCCACATTGCACGAGGAGGATGGGAAGAGACCCCCAGGCTCTCCCCAGCGCAGATGGAGGGGGGCTCTCCACCACTCATCCCCCACGTTACAAAAGCCCAGATGATCTGAAAAGCAGTTTTCCTTCCCTGCTCCCCGTGGTTTTGCAACCTCAAACTGCCACGGAGGGTAAAGCATCGCTCAACACTTTGCTGCCCTCCCCTTTAATTCCCAAAGTTCTTAATTACCAAAGGGGGTGGCAGCGAACTCTCGATCCATCGGCACGCTGAGTATTTGCCCTTCTCAGGCATTAATTTCTAATACGTGAGTAATTTAGAAATTTCAAACGTACCAGGTGTGTAATTTGGAGCAGTGTGTCACTAAATAGAGAGCTCGTAGCCGGGTGGATTTCAATCAGATCGGAGCAATTTAACTTGCAAAATACAGGTTGCAGCTCTGGGAGGAATGGAAACGCCGCCTTTTGTCTGAAACGCCAAGCTCGTGTCTCTCACCAGGAGAGGCTGTTGTCAGTCACTCTGATTCCAGCAGGCATTGTTATTGCTAAACTCTGTCTTCGCTATTTCTGGAAGAAAAAGCAGAATTTCCATCAGGCTCTGCATTGCTCCGTTTATGAATGCTGGCAAAACAGGCTGGGGAGCGGGAGCGTGGTTTGCACCAGGCAGTCTCCAAGCCAGGAGACAAATTTCCCTCCATGCACCGTGACACAGCCCTGACCTCATCCCGGCTCCATCACCAATGCAAAGTAAAATCTTGGCCAGAATCTAAGATTTGCCCCCAAACCAGCCATGCAGCCCCTGGGGACCCAGCTGAAGGCAGGGGCCGCAGCCAGGCGCACGTCCCCGGGGAGATGCTGCTCCTGCTGATAACAGCACAGGCAGGTTTGGAAGCATGATAATGAGGCAGGCCAAGGCTGTTTTGCATTTCTATGGCCTTGTTTGGATCAACTTGAATTTTATACACTGTGTTTACGCCGATAAGCGTGTGCGTGCACCCATGCACGACTCCGTAACGCCCCGTCTCCCTTTGCTTTCCCTCAATCAAGCTGTCTGAGAGACAAAGCCAAGCTCCAAGAGCTCCTAATGATCTCCAGAAATAGCACCGAGACGACTCCGCTAGAAGCTAAGAAAAGCATCCACCACCAAGACGAATGGCAGAAGCGAAGGCTGGCGGCCTCTTGCAGTGGGCTGGGGGCTTGGGGGGGCTCCCAGCAGCCACAATTTGCTCGGTGAGAAGCCCCCCTCATCGCATGGCTCCCCCCAGCTCTCCATCCTGGGGTGATCCTGCAAATAACCCATTTTCCCATTGCTCTGCCTTGCTGTTTCCCATAGCATTCCTGCGGATGCAGCAACCAACCTCAGGAAAGGCTATTTTCACGTAGGAATAAGACAAGGATGCCAGGAGTTGTTTGCAGAGCCACGCAGAAGCAGGAGGACCTTCTCCATGTCCCACCTTCAGCCCAAGGAGAGGCTGCAGGCACATCAAGGGGGTGCTCACCTACAGCAGGCAGCAAAGGGTGGCACTCGCTGGGGCCCGCAGGCACATCTTTTTGCTCTCTGCCTCCATCAGGCTGTAAATATCCTAAAGGAGCCAAGAAAACGCTTCTCTGGGCTTTATTAGGGCAAGCCATGAAAAAATAAAAAAAATAAAAAAAATCCAAACTGGTTGCTTAGGAGCTCTGGAGTTTAGGATTAAAGACAACGGGGCGATCCTGCCCACTGGCAGTGCACCAGCAGCATCCCAGAGCACAGAGATGATTTTTTACCACCATCTGGTTGCTGGGGGGCATTTCACAACCAAAACCTGGATTTGGCAGCCCAGCACCATCACCCGGTGCTGCTCCGCCAACTCAGCCCACCTGCAGCACCTTCGAACTCTCAGTTAGGAGGAATTTAGGGCATTTTAAGGGAGAATCCCCCCTTGTGGGACAGCCTCTGCACCTTCAGCATCCCCCAGAGCTCCCGGCAGCAGCCCCATCCCCTGTGGCACAGCCACTGCAAGTCTGCACGTGTGGCACCGCAGGTCCCAGCACAGGGAAAGATGACGATGTGCCTTCTAGCTCCAGGAGCACAAAGCTTCTTTTCTTCTTGTGGAAAGGGTAATATATACAGCGAGGCTTTCTTATCAGCTCTGCAAGCCAGCCACGCCGCCGCAATAAAGGCTGCTCGAAAAACCGAGGACAAGGTTCTGAGGCAGGAGCTGTTGTAAATCCAGAAATAAGCTATCTTATTTCTGTCCCCAGCAGACAGATTCATGGCTGGTTCGGGCCAGGAGGTGCCCTTCCCTACCTGCCAGGAACAGCTTTAAAGCCAGATCCCCCTCTTTTTTTTTTTTTTTTCAGATCTCATTCAGAGCCAGCTGCTGCTTTCTGCCCTCGACCCCCCGTGAATATTTCCTTGCCACTCACATTCACTCCTAGCCCTGATCCCGCTGCTGGCATGGAGTTTATCCCGCTTTGGATAATCACCAGGCGAGTGACATGTTCTGTTCTCGGTTTTGTTTGCGAGGCTGACTACAGGAGTGAAATCACGTAGCTGTCATGCCGAATGCCAACAGGTTTAGCACAAGTGCTTCTCCCCAGAGCTACCAGCAGAGCTCATTTCTAATCCGCTGCGTGCTCACGCCTCCCCAGGGATGCGGGGTGGCTTTTAAATCCCTGCTTCCAGGGCTCCTTTTCCCTGTGTCAAAATTGGGTGGAATAATTTGATTTTGATATCCTTGAAGTTACCCGTTACTTGCTTCCACCTCCAGGTCCCACGTCCAGCCCCTGGGCTCCACCGCTGGGTGATGTTCTACCCTGACACGCCGTGATGGATGGCAGGAAGGAAAAAAAAATTCAATTCCCTTGAATATTTAATATTAATTGAGGAAGTGGATGGGAAAAATCGGGTACACTCTGCACAAACACTTAATAGGCCAGATGGGTTGGAGTAATTCTAAGCAATGGTTTAGTAAATGTCTTAAGAAGCAAATGAATGCAGCCACAGAGCTGCATAAGTGGCATTCAATAAATACTTCAATCAACATGCATTAAAGACCAGAATAAAGGCTATTTACAATTTTCAGTAGGTAAAGAAACCACTATGATTTTAATGAGACACGAGGGCTAATTAGTAACCGGTACTTAATAAGACAGCAATAGCTGAAGGAAAAGAAAAAAAATAAAAATGGAAAGCACCCATTCCTGTTTGAAAGCATTTTTCTTTTAGCATCGTTCTTGAACAGTTTCCACCAGGAAAATTGGCAGACAGATGGGTTTTAGTCGTTTAAGTGGCAACGAGGAGCAGCCAGGTTGAAGCTGCACGGGGGCAGGGGTCGCCTGCTCAGCACCACGTGCGGATGGCCGGAGACACGAGGGGTGTTTGCACCCTGCAGCCCCTGGGCAAACCCAGCCTTCCTGCAGCAAAAAGAGAGGGCAGGCATCGCCAGCCTAGAGACACTTCTCCTTTCCGTGGTAGGCAACCTGATTTTCTCAGCCTCGCTGCCTTTGAAGCTCAGCCTCATGTGTCCGAGGATGGAAGCGGGTGCTGAGAAAGCAAAGTCTCTCTCCAAACTAATGGGCTCCGTGCCATTTCCCATCATTTTCTGCATTCGGCTGTGCAAACAATTGAACTCCTGGTTCGATTTCGGACCGCAGCGTTGCCGTGCTGCAGATCTCCTCCGTGGCAGCAGCGCTCCACGTGGAGGAGAAGCCACCTGTGGCTCCAGCAGGAGGACATCTCCTCCGTCTTCTAGTTATAAACAGCCCACACGGGGGGGAAAAATATTCTAGGGGATACAAGGCAGACACAGCTCTTGCTCAGATGTTTCTTCAAGCAAAGCCAGCCCCTGTGTGCATCCTTTTGGGGTCCTGTTCCCATATCAGGGGGCCCCAGGAGGACTTTGTGCTCTGCAGGTCACCTTGCCAGGGCAGCCCTGGGCTCACCACGGGTCCGACCCCGCTGCTCAAGAGCTTTAGGGGAAGGACATCACAACCTCTGAGAATCAGCAGCCTCCCCAAAAACCCTGTGGGAAACAAATGAATCATTTAAATGAGAAGAAATAAGGACTACAAAAGCTGTCACTTAGGCAAATCTGTGATCTAATCCCATGAGTCACAGCAGCTGTGCCTGGAAAGCAGCACAGGCGCTGCCTCGGCTCCTGGCGAGGCTCTGCTTCCTTTTACCACTCATCCCATTGACCTCCCAAAATCCTAACGAAGCCCTGGGAGGTGCAACCACCCATCCCTCCTGCCCTTTCAGCCAGAAATTGGCACCAGTGGGTAGCAAGACGAGAGCGCACGGGGGTAAATCACCACCTGCATCCTTCCCACGTACAAACCATTACCCAAAAAGTCACCCATCCTTCTCTGCCGCACAGACACGATGCTGCAGGAGAGATGCTCCGCCAGCAGATAGCAGCTGCCCACGTGCTTTATCCCCCTTTGGGATAACGGAACAGAAATTGTTAATTCCAGCGTGCAGAAGCAAAACGAGCACCAGGGTTTCCATTTGCACCTTTAGGAAGCGGCGCTGCAGAACGGCGAGGATTTGCACGACACGGGGAAATGTGAAAGGGAGAAAAACCTGTCAGAGGGAGCGCCCGTGGGGTGCCAGCGTTCCTGGCAGTTCGGCAAGGGTGGAGGATCAGCCTTCAAGAAAAGGTTAAAATTAACATCCCGATTAACTTACAGCTCATAGATATCGGCACACAGAAACAGGGAGAAGAGAATTTGAGGATGAACGGAGTAAATGTTAGATATCTCTTGCCTCTTCCAGGAAAAGGGGATATTCAACTGACCTCGGTATGGGATCCCAGCCACTTGGTGGACAAATATCTTCAGAGCTGAGATGGGAAAAAAAAATAAAATAAAAGTCTTTTAACCAGATGGAAGCAGAGGAACGTGTCAGCAAGACACTACACCATTTTCCTAGGCTCCATCCTCCAGCCTCTTCCATTTGCTTACAATATGACGGTTTTGGAGCAAATCATCCTGGATTGTCGGATGTTTTTAGGGTTGCACATGGGGAGCTCTCGAGGCGAGGCGATGCATTGGTGCTGTAACAACCCCAGTTTTTTGGGATAACCGGTCTCATGAACCATTCTGGGAGACTCACAGAAAACAAACATGTCTTCAGCAGAATTAAATCGCCTCCTTCTGTGGAGCATCGCTTACGGAAAACGCCCTCCCAAAATCTGCAGCAGGGCACTCAGTCCCAGCGAGGGACCCCCACAGGTTTTAATCATCGCTCATGATGGGACGCAGCACACAGGATCGCGTTCCCAAACAATTTACTCAGGATATTCTAATAAGGAGCAAATCTTCGGTGGCGTTCATGATCAGAAAACAGATCAGGGATGCTGCGCAGGAGGGAGGAGGAACTGGGGGAGAGAGAGGAATAAAGAGAAGGAGAATTGCTTTAGAGCCTAGCACAGCTCTCTCCGATGCCAGTAATTAGCACAGGGTTATGATTATCATCGCGAACAGATCATACGGTGGGATCGTTCCACAAAAGCACTCGAGGGCTCACGGTAAAATTTAATATCAAATTGCAGCGTGGAGAGGAACAGCTGCACAAGGCAGGCCAAAGAAGAACTGCCAGAGGATGCGCAGATATTAAATAAGCCCTGTGGAAACAGTCAGAGGGACTACGGGTACAGTAAATCCTGGAGCAGAACCTCTCTCTCACACACACAAGAATAAAAACAGCAAGATAAGAAATAAAAAAAAATAATAAAAAATCTCCTTTAGCCTAATCCCCGTGGAGCACAAGGGCAGGCAGCAGCACTTTGCTCAAGGAGTCTTCTCAGCATCACCTCCGCTGCGTTTCCCCTCGTCTAGACATCTGCTCTCTGCATGCAGAGCGAGCGCTGCTTACGACAGAGGGGAGATCTGCCTTGCATTCCCCATCCCCGTTTGCAGGCATTTTGCAGAGACACAGCCGATGACGCACGTTATGAGCCTGGGAGGGAGGGGGTCGGGGCTTGCTTCACGTTTTGCTGCAGAGACGTGCCCCGAAATCGCTGCAGCCCTTGTAAAGACCCCTGTGAGCAACCAGGCAAGGCAAAGCTCAGCAGTGAGAGAGGATCTGAGCCCCACAGGAATGCAGATGGGGGGGTGAATGGGCTCTGTACCTGGGGAATTGAGCAAAAGACATCCCTGGGGATACGTTTCCCCCTTGCAAGTTGTGCTGCAAAGGTGGAGAGGGGCAACAAGAGAGGGGGGAGATCAGTGGGTCTGCAGGGACCCCCAAAGGGGCAGAGCAGCTTGCTCCGAGCTGCACATCCTCACCCAGCTGGGAGCCCCGGGCTCAGGAGCAACAGCAAACAGACAGACAAGAAATATCTCCCCTTGGGGTATTAGGGGTGCCAGCCCTGCTCCCTTCTCCCCATTTTTCCTGCATCACATTACGAACATGGCAAATCCCCGAGGAGAGGCAGGAGCACTTGTGCTAATCAGATTCCAGCAGCCGCCAGCGCATCGCAGCAAGCTACGGGCAGCAGAGAGGGGATGGCACCCCCCTCCTGGTGGAAAAAAAAAACCCTACAAGGACCAAGCCCCTCTGCATAGACCGTTTTCTCACCAGGTGAGCACCAAAATCCTCTCCGCAGCCCAACCAGCTCACGTGCACATCAGGGAGAGTTTGGGTTAAATGAGAATTAATGCGAGATTAGGCACATGGGTGACTGAAGGGGAGAGCAGAGGGGATGTGTCTGCAGGTCCCTCAAGCCCTGCCCAACCTGCAGCATGGGCTCCAGGCTGGAAAACCTCAATTCGGCACAGGGCTGGGGGGCACAAAGCCCCTGGGGGGGTCCTGAAGAGCCCAGGACACCTGCAGACAGCAGCTGCTGCAGATGAAATCAGCACCATATCTGCAAGACTGCAGGCTTACAGGAAGGACAGCGCTCTGCTCCCACGGGGGATGAGATTTCCCCAAAATCTGGGCTCTGTGCACTCCCCAGGGTCAAGTCTCTGCTCCTCACATCTGCCACCGTGCTTGCAGAGAGCCCAGAGCATCACCTCCCATCCATCCCAGAGGGTCCGCAGCATCCTCACGGCGTTCACCAGCCCTCGGGGGAAAAAAGGGGCAGAGGAAAGGGCCCCCGTGAGGCTGAGACACTGCAGCAGCCTCAGCACATCACAGGAATGCTGCAGGTGCTATTGATTCCCGGAGGCAGAACAAGACATCAGCTAAACAGCGACGCAGCAGCCCTAATGAGGTGGGGAAGAAACAGAGGGAAAAGCAAAGCAGGCTGAAGACTGCAAGGGGTGGCTGGGGCTTGGCACAAATCCGGGATGTTCGCAATGCCCAGCAGCACCAACTGATGCCCAGAGCATCCCAAAATCTCCCCAGAAACCCAAATGATTCTGGGACACTCCAGAAGCAGAGGAAGCCACCACGAGTTATTGGCACCATGGTTATTGTGCATCACTCAGCCTTGAAATTAAGACCCAAGATATGCAAGAGCTCGAAGAGAAGCAGGCTTGGGGCCACGGCTCGTGGGAGGCCGGATTCGATCGGCTCCGATCCCTCCTCGCTCCAAAGCCACCGAGTTTCCTCACCCGTGTCACATCAGCCGAGCTCAGCAGAGCACAAACCCCGTGAAATTAAACCAGATCAGGGCTTTCTGAACAGAAACGCTTTCATCTAGCCCAATTTAACACCAGCTGCCCTTCCGTGCAGATCCGCAGCCTGCACCCGAAGCCCTGCGCATCCCCTCCTCGCCTCGGTGCCCGCACGCAGAGGGACAGGACCAGACGTATCGGGTCTCCTGGATAACAGGAGACACGAAATATGGAACCTGGTTTTTAAAAGAAAAGTTAACAGGCATTAAAAAAAAGCACAAGACAAGTCCAGGTGCCTGCGGTGACAGCGTACACGTGTTTTTGCTGACAGAGCCCCGACCCAGCACTATTCAAAATTGCCATCAGCTGCATCTGGGCTTGCAGGAGGAAATCCAATTAGGCTCCAGCTCCTTGTCACCCCAAATAAGAAATATTGGCATCCTGCACCCCCCAAATCATCCCAGCACAGTGGACAAGCCCCCCCCCCCCCCCCTTCCCATGCCCAGTGCCCCTCCAGACTGAGGGCGAGCTGCCATGAGATGTCCACGGGGTTTGCATCGCTCCTGCAATACAGGGCTGTGACTGCAGAGCTCCTGATTTATGGGAATAATAGGAAATTAAACCGATATATCACCTGGTATCTAGTGGCATCGTATACTGTTAATCCTATAAGCACCAAGCAAGGAGAAGATGCGGCTGCGCGCAGCCAGCCCATAGCCCAGCGATCCCTCAGCCCTGGTGATTGCATTTACCCCAAGCATTAAATGGGCTGAGAAAAACTGTGTGAAAATAAGAGTTCTGCAAACTCACCTGCCCTGCTTTGTCTAGCTTTCAGCCTGCCCAGAGTAACTACTTACGGCCACCAGAATTATTTATCTTCAGCAAAACCCACCTGCATTGGGGCTGGGGTGCCCCCAGTGCCATACAGATGTACCCCAAGATGCCCGTGGTGGATTATCCTCACCCACACAGCAGAAAAGATGGAAAAGCGTGCAAGGCTCAACCCTAAAATCTTCCACTTCTCAGCCAGAGCTTTTTGCATGACCTGGGCCCAAATCCAGGCTGTGGTTTGGTGCAGAGATTTAACCCAGCCCCAGGAGCCACGGTGGCCGTGCCCCTCTCCAAGCTCACCCAAAGCCTCCAGGGAGCCTGGGGCACCCTCAGGACCTGGAGAAGTCCCCAGATAAATTTCAGCAGGTGCCACAAGCACTCAGCTTGTGTGACAGTCACTCTCAGCCTAGGTATTCTCCAGGCTTTCCAAGCAATTCCCCACGAATTCTTCATATCTCTTCCTGGTCACTTGGGGACACTGCATTCACCCAGTTCAGCTCAGTAATAGGATTTGCTTTGTTTCCTCTATTCAGGGGATCCAAGTACATTTTATACATTAACCTGAGCCTTTCATCAGCGCAATTAATTCAGCAGGCTGGGCTATTCATAGGGCCATTGTTAGTGAAAGATATGCAATATGAGCTAATAAAATATATAAACAACAACATATGGGATTGCAGAGCGGATCAGCAGAAAGTAATTAAGTGAGCTGGAAACTGGCCAGGACAGTAAAATGAGTTATTTTATTTTGATTTTTTTTTTTTTTTAATGGACAGAAGCAGTGCAGACATCATGTTTCTCCCCAGCTCTGTGTACGAGCTGTGGGATCTGGACCTTCTTGCTGATGGCCCTGGCAGAGCCTAGATGGGGTAATAGGAACTTTATAAAGGCAGCAGAGCATCAACCCTATACACCCAAGAGGCCAGAATCCATGGCAAACAGAAACAAATGACCCCACTGACCATGACCCCATGGTCCACCCCATCAGGTTACTAAATCACCCCAGGAGCTCCTGCAGTAATTCCCTGACCTTTGTTCTGCTCAGCATCCCAGGGAAGCACTTTTATCTTCAGAGCTCCAGCCTCTTCCTCACCAAAAAATAATAAATAAATAGATAAAAATCAAAGATGAGCCAGTGCCAAAGCTCTGCCCCCAAGAGACCCTCACCCTCCAAAACCAGCTCCTCTTCCCCCTCTGGGTTTTATTAGGGGGCGGTTGCTGCGTGATTGGGCTCCTGCAGCTCCACCTTCTCCACAGCTGCACCCAGGGTCAATCAGCCCTTAGAGGACCTTCCACGACCCCATAACAAGTCCTGGGGGATGTCCCTGCCCCGTGGTGATGCTGGACCATGCTGCAGCCCCATCCTGCCCTGTCCCCGTCCCCATCGCCCCGCTTGGCCACCTGGTCCCGGAGCTGCACCCTGACCTGGGCTGCTCCCACCCCTCCTCCAAGCACCTGCAATCATTTTTGCATCAGCTTGTCCTGGGCTGGGGGAAGCAAACAACCCACGCTACAACACGAGAGGCCAAAAACGCCCAGAGATTGCCGTTGATGTGGGAAATAAACAGCCGCAAAGAGCAGCGAGGTCACGGTGAAGCACGGAGCCGGGGAGAGCGAGCCACTTCTTGACTCCTTCTGCCTCTAGAGAGCATTGTTGCATTTTCTTCCCAGCGAGAGACAAGAGCAGAGGCATCTCCCCGCTCCGCGAGCAGAAGCACTTGAAATGCTGCAGTGGCACGGCACAGCCTCCCTGCAAACCCCCGCACGTCTCTCTCGCAGGCTCCGAGGACTCACAAAGCCTCGCCGAGAAGGTCGAGCTGGAGGTTTGGATCCAGCTCGTTTTTCATCAAAATGCTTCGGTGGCTCTGAGCAAAACACTTCTGGGGAAAGGGCGAGCATTCCTTCCCGAGCAGGGCGAAACGGCTCCACGGAGAGGCACGGTGCAGGCAGGGCATGGAGAGGGAGCTGCGGGCACAGGGAGGAGGAGGAGGAGGTGGAGGAAGGAGAGCCTTCGTGCACATGAGCCCTGCTCTGCTCACACGTGGATACAGCCCTTATTCAGGCACTGAGAGAGAGAAGAAATCCCTGAGGGGACCCACAGGGAGCCCCATCACTGCCCCTGCCCTGCCCTGTCCGCAGGATTTGGCCCCCCGTGCCCTCTCCATGGGACCCCGGTGCCACCTCTGCTCCCCTTCCTGCCCTCATCCCTCCACTGCCAAGCCCAGCTCGTTCTCCACGATCAATTAAAACATATTTTTAAAAGAGCATCGTTACTGTCATGGGGAGAAAGGTCAGGGCTGGGCTGCAATAATGCCTTTCTCCCCCACAGCCTGAGTCAGGAGCCTCGGCCGCCGCGACGAGGTGCGGTGCCCGCCGGCAGCTGCAGGGCGATCTGTTGGGGCTGATGGCCTGATAAGAGGGCAGCAGAAATTGGTGAGAACACGTTGTAATGAGCTGGGCTCGCTCAACCACTCGCTGCTCGGGTAGAGCTTTTCGAGGCTGATGTTTCTCGCATGGTTTTCTTCCAAGCAGGAGCGCAGCGGGGCAGGGAGGCTGCAGAGGACGGGAAGGAAAGCAGAGGGACAAGAGGGAGGGTGAATAAAAATAGCATTTTGCATTAGCTCAGCTACTGCAGAAGCCTTTAGAAAGCTCCCGTTTGCACACCCAGCAGGTCAAGGGGTGGCAGGAGCAGAACTTGGGCTCCTCCAGGTCGCGGCCACTTGGGCAGACGAGGAGGATCTGGGCTGAGCACATTTTGTGCCTGGCTGGTGCCTGGGCAGCCAAGAGCTGATATAAACGGCACTGACCGGCCTGATTCTGCACTTGAAAAGGAAAGAGGAGCAGGGAATGGCCCAGTGCTACGGCCCAAAGCTGCTGCCCAGCCCCTGCCCCCTGCCCAAGCTCTGGCTGCACAGCTCAGGACCGAGCTCCCTGGGGCTGCTGCTGCAGGCGAGCAGCAGAGCCCGAGCACACGCCACTTCTGCACTGCTGGGAGCAGGATTTGCCCTGGAAAGGCTGTGCCCTTCACAAACCAGTGGTGTTCAGGGAGTGGGAAGTACCAGCAGCTCCCCTGGGTGTCGGCAAGCATCCTCCGAGCCCGTTGAGGGAGCAGGCTGTGATTTTGGGGCTGCCCGGGGAGCCAGCACCTTCCTTGCAATGAAAACCAGCTCCCTGAAACCTTTGGCAGCTTTGGAAATCTCAGCTCAGAGGGACACGGTGCTGACAACAGGGGTAGTGGGGGTCTGGGTGCTTTAGCCCCAGCTGCTTCCAGGTGAAGGCAAAGCAAAACCCAGGCCAGGACGTGGGTAGGACTGGCAGAAGAGACAAAGTCCTTTGTTTTTTTTTTCCCCTATCCCCTTCCATCTCCAAGGCATTCGAGAGACACGAAAGGTCCCACCTCGGTGGCATTGGGTTTGCTCTGGAAGCACCGATCAGCCCGTCTGGACGTGGGCTGTGAGCTCCTGGTGGCTCCTGGAGGTGACACTGGCACGGGGGGAGCCCCTGCTCCATCGTGTCCCAGTCCCTGCAGGCAGCGGCACCGGCCTGGCCGTTCCTGGAAATCCCCCCCCCCCGATGTCAAAACACGGGCAGGAAGGAGGCTGATTCGGAGGCTGTTTTTGTGACTTTTGTTCTGTTATTTTTTTGCGGTGGCCCTTCTCCAAGTATGAAACAATTGGCCAGCCGCGGGATCCTGCTATGAAGTCAGGAGTTATATTTAATTTTCGGCTTCCCCAGCGGGGCTGGGGTTTACCAAAGAAGCAGGAAAGGGTCGGGCACCTCTCGCCTTGCAGGAGGCTGTAACGGAGCGCATGGACACTGCTGCACAGCCTGGTGCTGCTCTGGGGCTTTCCTGATGCTTTATGGATGATTGCAACAGAGAAAAGCCAGAAAATCAACCTGCACTGCACATTTAGGTGGCCAGGCTCTAGAACAGGGTTATTTTTAGCCAGAAAATGGAAGATATTTCGTTCTGCTAAACCGCCCTCTGGTAAGCATTGAAAACCCCACAGCCCCCGCGAGCAGAGCAGGAGGAGCAGGGCAAATCCTTTGTCCTTTGCCTTCGTTTGATGCTGGACTCGGTAGGAGAGACTTTCCTCGGCGCTGCGCAGGTTTTGGCAGGCTCTCAGTTTTCACACCCACTCAAGCAAAAGTGTATTTTCTAGCACAGCAAAGTATGTCAGGCCATTGATTTCTTGGGCAACGGCACTGCAGAACAGGCAGAGCTAAACTCGGTGATGCATTAGGCTGTTGGCTGCAAACCAAACACCTAGTAAAAATTGCTTTAAAAACAAAAAGATGCTTTTTTTTTTTTTTTTTTCCCCATTTTGCTGGTGCGCTTGGAGAACAACCTGCTGGCTTTTAGCTTTCCCCTTCTGTCCTTGGTTACCCTGTGCCGAGCAGGAGGGAGCGCATCCCTCGGGCTCCCAAAGAAGATAACATCAGCTCTGGCTCTGAAAAGCAGCGAAGTATCAATAGGAAAGCACCGTGTTTAATCACCTGCCTTGATAATTTGGCATCTGGCAGCGGCAGGCAATGAGACGAGCAGCCCTGAGCGATGGGAGCTGCCAGGAGCCACCAACCAAACCTCCAGCTCCTGCTCCCGCGGAGCATCTCGTTCCTGCCACCATGCTCCCAGCTGCTCCGTATGGACCAGCGAGGGCTGAACAAGCACCGTGCCTTCTCTTTAAGCAGCATTTAATTCGGAGATGTTCGCTGCTTTGCCTCGCCTCCGATGGAGGACGAAGCTCGTGGGAGCACCGGGCGCAGCGAGCAGCTGAAGCCTCCCCCAGCTCTTCCCCCGCCGCGTTCCCCGGAGCTCGCGGCGCCCCGGGATTTCGGCTGCTTTGATGACGAGCGCAGCGAGTTTCTCCTTCTGGCCTCCAATCCCTTCTGACAGGTTCGGCCAGATGGGGAGCCGTGATTACGGGAGCGTCGGCTGGCACCGCTTCCACCCGCTCCGCTTCGCTTTGCGCATGCTGGATAACGGGAAGCCCTCGGCTCTCAAGGCTTGGCCACCGCGGGCTCCACGTGCAAACAGCGGCACCTAAAAAGCCCCCATCCTTCAAAAAAAGCCTGATATCTCCTTCTGCTGCTGATCTGCAGCACACTGGCTGAGTTAGCTCCAGATATGCAGGGGTTGAACTCAACCGTGTCCCTCCCCACCTTGCTAATCCCTTCCCAAAACACCCGTGGGGACCGCGAGGATCCGCTCGGCTGGGGGCAGGAGGAATTGCTCGCTGCCATCACCACGCAGCTCTGCCGTGGAGATCTTAAGGCGCTCGTAATTCCTCTGGAGAACATTTCCAGGCGTGCCCGGATGAATTATTCACCAAGAATAAGAGATGAACCCATCTGGAAGGAAGAGAAAAGGCCACTGGAATCGGGCCAGCAGCTCTTTGCTGTGATGCTCTTGCCAGTTTGCAAAGTTTGTGTTTGCTCCGAGGAAGAATACAGCAATTATTTATATTGGGTTAATGGAAGGGGGGGGAGTCACGGCGTGAAATAGAGCGTGAGAGGACTGGGAAGCAGAGCACAACCCCATCATCCTGGGTAGGAGGAAGGGGGGAACCCACCTCAGCCTTGCAAGAATTAAAAAAAAAATAAATCTCAGAACCACCCTGGCTCATTTTTACCCCATTCACATGGCAGCGCCGGGAACGCTCGAGCCCTGCTGCAATTTTTAGAGGAGGAAACATATTTCAGTAGTGTTTGCTGGAAAGATCGTTAGGATAACAGTCACCCCCGCAATGTTTTATTGCAGGCATTTACTTCCATGCTTCCATTTGCGGTGATTACTCCCCAAATTACTTCTAAACATCCAAACTACAAAGGGAAGGGCTTAGTCTAGGGCCGGGATTGATTGCTGCGTTTTCTCTTGCAGGACTAATAATAAAATATCTGTTCCTTTTGCAGCATTTTGCTTAAAGAGCTGCTGGAGCTCGTGGCTGCTGCCCCTCCGCGCCAGGGGGGCTGGGGCAGGGACCTCCAGAACACCGACCCACAAGAGGCATTTCCCCAGATTGAATCTACTTTAAAAGGGTGGAAAAAACAAGGAAAAGAGACAAAAAAATGAAATTTGCATAAGGTGGTTTGAGAGCACATCTCAGAGCAGTGTTGGGTAACAAACACCTGGGATTTCAGCTTCTTTAATCAACATTTAGCGCAGATTTAATAATGTGTATTAGGAGCAGGCAGGCAAAAGGAGTTTGGGAAGCGACAGGAAAATAAAGCAGATAAATGCACTAATTGCAGCTTATCTGACAGCTCCGCTTTCCCCTCTACAGCTGAGTCTCCGGGTCTGATGTTTATACATTAGGCAGGATTGATTCCCCGGGATGGAGGGCGGCGGCAGCTGATGGATGGGCATCACCTCGCCAAATACCGGCGGGTTGCTCTGTCCAGGTACCACAAATTGAACAAAAAAGCTTCCAGCAGCAGAGAGCAGGGATGGCTCCATCCGTCTGATGTCTCCACGCATTGGAGCAGGGCTGCTTTACGCTCTGAAACAGCAACAGCTTCTTTTTTTTTTTTTTTCTTTTTTTTTTTCCTGTATTTGTGTGCTTTGGAGGGGGCGGATGGGCTCCTATCCTCCTGGGAAACTCCTGCCCAAGCCATCTGCGGATAAATAAGAAGCTCCGGGCTGGAAATCTCTATCTCGACCACATCCCTTGAAGAAATAAAAAGAGCTAAATACGGAGAAGGAGAATGACGACGGATCCGGCCCCACAGAGGGCAGGAGGCATCTCTGCGGCTCGGGTTTTTGGGTGGCTCCATCAGTTTGGCCAAAAGAGTTCCCCACAGGGCTCAGCCGAGCCCACCTCCCCGCATGAGGCCAGACAACGTGTGTTTCACCAGCCTCGGGGCTTTCCTGCCCCGTTTCTCCCCGAGCAGCATCCCAGAAGGGGCTCGCCCAAATATTCGCTTCCACTTTGCGCTTGTGCCGAGGAGTGGGCCAAATCCGGGGTGGCCTCGGCTGGTTGTGCAACGCGAAGGGGGAGGCTTTGGGGGGGCGAACCCCGGGCAGATGGCATCTCCGTGGGCCGCAGAAAGCAGCTCCCCACTGCTCGGTGCAACCGCAGCATCTGCAGCCCCTTTCACAACGCCATCAATCACCGGGGTGCCAGAGCCCGAGCTCACGCACTGCTGCCGAGGGCAGGGCTGCATGGGGGGAGCACGGATTGAAAAAGCCAATGGCAGCCGGAGTGCTGACCCAGCAGATCGAAAGAAAAGCTTCTGCTGTGTTTTTTTCTGTTTGGTTTTGGTGGGATTTTTTCCTCTTGTTTTGTTTTTTTTTTTTCTTCTGTGAGAGAGAGAGAGAGAGGGAGGAGAGAGTCCTGAAAGCATCGCTCCTGCAGCTCCGCAGATCGACACCAGAAAGTTCAGCACGGGTGCTGCCAGTCCCTCACTGATGAAAAAAAAGAGGTGAAAACATGAGAGTGAGATCACTTTGCTCCTCCGGGCTTTGGGCTGTGCCTCGCAGAGGATTTGTCAGTGGCTGAGGACCGAGCCTGGTTAATTCTCCGGGGCAGGTCCTGAGCCAAATCCGGAGAGCGCAGCCCCCTGCCCGTCCTCGTGGTCCCTTCTCTGCTTTGGCACAGCTGTGCCCACCCCCTGGGCACAGCAAACAAGCAGGGCACTGCCAGAGCAGTTCTGCTTTTTTTATAAAAGAGATCTATATTTTTTATAAGAGACACCTCATTTATATTAACTCAGCTCTGCCAGACCCACCGTGCTGCTGCCCCCAGACCGAGGAAAGCCTCAGCCCGGGCTGAGCCTCAGCTCCTCTCCAGCAGAACTAGCCCTCATTTTCAGGAGCATTAATTTCACAGCAGGAGCCAAACGATCTGAAATGTAATTACAGCCCCGTGTCCACCCGTGCCTGCAGCGCCGCGGAGGCAGGGATGCTCTCCACGGCGCAGGCTTCCCCTCCCGAGGGCCTGGCAAGCCCTGCAGATGGAGTTTTGCTGCTGGACTCTGAGCCAAAGGGCTCCAATAAATCCTCTGCTTACTGGGCCTGCCCTCCTTGGGGCACACAGGGGTTAGGGATGTGTGGGTATGGGGCTGGGAACCAGGCACGGTGGTCCCAGCGCGCTGCAGGGACTCATCGGTCTTGCAGGGCTTTGCAGGGGGTGCTCAGCCCATCTGCAACCCTTCCCCTTACCCAGCCCTACCCCAGCCCCAAAACCAATCTCCTCTGCCCAACCACGGGCTCACCAGTGCTCCCAGTTTGAGGAGCAGGAACCTGGTCCGGAGGCTGCCAGCTGCACCCCAGAAGGATTTCCATGACTTCTGTCCCAAAGGCACAGAGGGGGACTGGCCACACAGGCTCTGAGCAGCCCCGGGGCTGCTGGAGGCAGAAAAAAAATGAGGCAGAGCCACGCTCATGGAGTTAATTGGAAACAAGCGGTGCCTGGCGGAGCAGCCGGGGTGCCACGGTGACAGCCAGCGTTTCCCGAGGACACCGCGGAGCTGAGATGCTCGCAGGGTGGGGAGAGCAAAAGGCTCGCTCAAAACATTTGGGCAGTGACTTCCAGAGCTCCAGGCACACGAGGATGGGCTCTGGGAGTGTGCAGGGCTCTGGGTAGGGCAGGGGGAGCCTGGAGAGCACCGGGGAGCCCCCAAAGCTCATGTGGAGAAAGCTCAACCTCTCCCGAGGGCAGCAAGCCGTGGCATCTTACCCCGGGTATTGCTGTGATTAAACACGCGTCTCCACCGCTCTCATTTTGCGCCTAATTAATGGAGCTTGATTGTTTTGTGCAATGCGATAGCTGCAGCCAAGAAGCAATTACTCTGGTTGGAACTTGAGCTCAGGAAACAAATGTATCTGAGGACAAGCGGGACACGGCTCGCCCGGAGTGGCTGCCCGAGGAGCATCCGGAGGCGGCGGGGACAGGGCGCAGAGGCAGGGCTGGGGCAAGCGGGCACCCGGCTGCTGGTCAGGGCAGATGTGGGAGTGATTTCTGGCTTAAACAGCCAGGAACAGAGGCACGAAGCAGCACACGAGGGGCTGGGAAACACCGCAGGCTCCTGGGCCAGCATGTCAAAGCGGAGTAATGGAGATGGAAGGTTTGGGTCTGCTGGGCTGGCAAAAGGCAGAGCCAAAAACCAGCAGGACCCATGAAAGGTGAGCAGCATCTGCACAGTAAAATGCATTTTTCCAGCATCTCTCCTGCTTCCTTCGGCTCTGCTCACCCAGCTCCCCAGCTGGGCACGGACACATCCTCACGCCAGGCGGTTAAATCACCTCTCACGACGCTCGGTGCAGAGTGTGGAAGGTTTCAGCATGGGGCAGGAGGAAGCAAAGCCTCCCGGGAGCATTGCCGTGTCCATCCCTGCCAGGACACAACCCAGGGCACCCGGCACATCCCAGCCCCTCGCTGCTACTCGCCCTGGGTGGCAGCAGCAGCACACGAGGGAATCCCCGGGGCTGCCGCAGTTGGCTCGCACCCACCGGCCCCACCAGCTGCTTGGAATTTTCCCCAAAAAAATAATAAATAAATGGCTTTTTAATACTTATTCAGCATCTCTCTGAAGGCTTTTTTGGCTGAACTGGAACGTATCCCCGATTTGCCTCCTCGGTTTGCGCTCACAGCCCCAAGGGGAGCCCACGCTGGCTCCTGTGCCCTGCGCCCCGGGAGGGCTGGTGTGAAGAGGGCAGGTTTGTGCTGTGAGGCCAGCCCTAGCGGGGTGTAAGGAGCCTGTGTAAGGTGCAGGACGGTCACAGCTCAGTGCCGTGTCCCTCACAGCCTGGCACAGCAGCAGGACCCAGCGCCCAGAGCCACACGAGTGCTCCTGAACCGCGGCGAGGTGACGGCGCTCACCGGGCTCCGCTCGCCCAGCGTCCTCCTGCCATCTGGGCTCAGCCTCTCAATCCTCCTCCCAGGCTTTGTCAGGTTTAATTAAAATTCCTAGACATGGCTCGTTCCTTCTCTCGGTCTCTTATCTTCCATGTGCTCCACTGATTGCCTCGCTGAGCTCGTCTCATTAGGAACCCATCCCTGGGTGAAAGGAGACACGCTGGTGTCTGGCTGGGGCTATTTGCGCATCCCAAGGCAAGGCAGGGGTCCCAGGGACCCACCTGCAGCATTTCCCAGGATAAATCAGGTCTCGGGGGAGAGGAATGCCAGCTATGTGTTTATTTCCATTCGCTTTGCTGCAGGAAATTACATCTGGGAACGAGGGAGGAATGGGGGGAGCCTGCCCTGCCCGTGCCCTGAGTGCTCCGGGGGCTGCAGGTCACCGTGCCCCCCGGGGCAGGCACCCACCCAGCGAGTGCCTGCTGAGCATCTCCTCTCCTTGCCCCCCAGAAAATTAAATCCCACATGGAGACAGCATTTGATGCTGCTGGGGCTTCTTCACAGCGCCTCTCAGACCCGCAGGCTCAAAGCAGGGGCAGGGGGGGCTGCAGTGGGGCAGGAGCCTTGGTGATGGGGGACCCATGGGGCTGGTGGCAGGGCTGAGGCAGCTCTGCAGCTCCTGGAGGTGTTTGTCTGACTCCAGGAGCTTCCTCAGCGCACCAAGGGCAGCTCTGCCCATGCTTCCATCCCTCCAAAAAGCCAAGGCTGGGCCCCAGCAGTCCAGGCAGGGTTCTGCAACGGGAGCCCGGTGCCTCCTGCAGACTCCCAGGGGCACTGCAGAGAAGCTGGGTTGAGGTCCCCAACCAGCTCAGGCTCTCCCAGAGCCTTCAGCTTCTCTTCAGAAACAGCAAAATCCTCCTGGCACCCCACAGGCACCGAGCAGAGGTGGCCCTGCCCCAGGCAGCCAGGGAAGATTTGGCCCCAGGGGCACCAGAATCAACCTCCTGGTTCATCAGGAGCCAGGCATGGCCTTGAAACACATTTATTCTGAAATGATCTTTCTCATTAAAAAAAAAATAGTTGTCTATTTAATGGACAAGAGGGAGGCAAAGGGCCCCTATCACCCCATGAGTGGAGCAAGAGGCATCCTTTGGAGAGCCGGGGGCTGCTGTGAGTTGTGACCTTTTCTTTCTCCCTTTTTTTCCCCTGAACTTTTTTCCAGGTGCCTGCAAAGCCCAAAGCCCAGCAGACAGACCCCAGCTCGACCCCAAATGGATTTTTCCCTGAGCATTTTCAGCTCAGCCTCCGAAGGGGGATGCCTGCTCTTTGCTCAGCTCTGCTATTCCCAAGATGACGAGCACAAAAATCCCCTCCGACGCCGACTCCAGCACCCACGGGACCTGTGCTGCGTTGGCAAAAAGTGGGGCAGAGCTGGACACAGCACCGAAGCAGCAAAGGGGCAGCAGTTCCTCTTCATCCTCATCCTCTCCCCACCCTCCCCATCTTTTTTTGGGGACGCTGCTCCTTTGGCTGAGACTTCCCAGCCCCCTGCACCCCCCGTGCGCTCCCCTCTGCTCGCAGCTTCTCCTTTTGGCCCCTCGCTGCCGGTTCTCATCCCACAAATTCCCTTCCATTTAGAGATTGTCAGATGAGAGTCGGAGCTCAGATGTTTGTTATTCCTAACGCAGCTCCTCTCCAAAACCCCAGCAGCCCTCCTGAGCCCTGCCCTGAGCCAGCACCGTGCCCTGCCCTGCGTTCCCCAGGGACCGACGGCAGACCCTAAACTCGAGCAGCTCCCCGGTGTTTTTGCTGCCTATGGCTTTTTCCCCCTTGTTTCTTTCCCGAGCTGAAAGGAGCAGAGTGATGGCAGAAAGAAACCTCCCACGGAGCGTTGCATCAGAAGGCAGAACCCCACAAGGATTTATTTCAGTGCAAATGCCTTCGGTTTTGGCACGGCTGAGCCCCGGCCCCCCAAGCACGGCCGAGCTGAGGTCTCGTGCTCAGCACCTCCAGCATCCCAGCCCTCCACCACGCTTGGTCTGGTTTTGGGAAACCTTCCCGAAGCTCTCCACGTCCATCCCTGGCCATCCTCCCCCAAGGAGCAGGCTCTGGCCACTGCAAACCGCCCGGCAAGGGGACCCAGCAAGCTGCTCCCTGCCCTCACGTTGCTTCTCCTGCACACGCAGCCCGAGAGAGCCCCTGCCTGCAGAGCGCGGTGCCCTTTCCCAGAAGATAATGTAATGCTCGACAAGGAATCCTCCTTTTTCATCATTATTAAATTTGTTATGTTTCTGGAGAGCCGGCTCAGCTTTGACTCACTCTAATGCCCCGAGCATCAGAGCCGGCTCCTGCGACTGATGAATATTTCCTGCTTAGCGCTCGCATCTGCGGCTGAGGTGCTAATGCAAAGTAAAATCCTGCAGCAAATGGGGCATTAGGAAGTTGGGGAACATTAGCAGAAACTTCCCCACTGTTTTCTCCAGCAAGGGAAGGGCCTTGACAGGCTGGGACAGAAATGAGAGCCCATTAGCCCAATTCTGCTTCACCTGAGAGAGAAAAAGGGTGGCTGGGGGCTCTTTGGAGGAGAAAACGTAGGTGTTTTGAGGCACAACCAGGGGATCTTGATGATTTAGAGCATCAATCAGCCTGGGGAGAGCGCAGCACATCAGACAGCCCCGGACATCCCATCCACATGTGGCTGAGCATCACCAGCACCCGGCTGAGAAGAGCCCACCCGCAGCACCCAGGGACGTGTGGGGATTTCCCGGCCAACATTTTTACTGCTTTCTGGGGAAATGTCACGTAGCCCAAAGCCAAATTCTCCAAAATTGGGGTTGCATCACCGATTTGGGTCTCCCAGGTATGGCAAAGCGAGCTGCCCAGGGCCCGGCGGGGATTTTACCCCAGGACAGACCACGTCCATCGGGTGGGTTCCCAGGAAAAACAAACTCCTGGTGCTGCTTTTGCAGTGCCGCATCTAAAACCCACCCAGGACAGAGCAAAAATGGAGAAATCCCAGCTGGGAGGACCTGGAGAATGAAGAAAGCGCGCAGCCAGGCAGCAGGGAGGGTGTGCTACTGCTTCCATCCCTAAATCACCCAAGATGTCCAAGATGTCCAAGGAAGCTGGTGAGATAATGAATAAAGACAGCCACCTCTGGCCCCAAATGTGTACAACTGAGAGGTAAAATGAGCAAAAAACGGCAAGAAACAGCTGGGAGGCACCAAGACAAGGGCTGAAGCAGACAGGCACCCGTGGGAAGCAGGGGAGGCAGTGGTGGCGATGGTTCCATAAAGCCTGGAGATGGCTGGGATGTGAAGGCACAGGAGGAGGCAGGAGACGAGGACGGCACTGGGATGCTGGCAGAGGAGCCGTGTCCTGGTGCTGCTGAGCTCAGGGAAACACCAGGCTGAAACGGAGAGGTTAAAAGCTCCGAGATTGCCACGCTGTGCTCGAGCGGGTGGGGAGATATTTGGGAGATGCTCCTCAGAGATATGGATTTGGCCAGGGAGAGGAGAGCCTCTGAGTGCCTCTGAGTCATCACCATAGCGATGGTATCTGAGCGAAGCTGCAATGAGATTACCCAGGGACAGCGCAGGAGGGACACGGCTCCGAGCTCCCGCAGCAGGAGAGCCTCCCACAGCCCTGCTGCACCGAGGGGAACAGCGGGTGGCCAAAACGGGGGGGGCATGAAGGCAAAGCTCCGAGCTTGCTGGTGGAGGTTTGGCTCATCCCCAGGGGATGCCCGTCTCCTCTCCATCAGATCTGGGTCCCTACGAGCCTGCCATCTCCTCCCATCCCACAGGCAGGAGGCTGGGGGGGGACGGAGGGTGAACACAGCACCCCAAGCATCCCACCCCCAGCATTTTGCCCCCAGCATCACGCCCCGAGCCCTGCTCAGTGCTGGAAAATCTGGCCAGAAGGTGGCAGGCACAACTCGTCCACGGCCCATGGCTCTTCCCAGGGTCTGGCCTTGGGACAAAAGTGCTGGTAATGCAGTTCGAACCCATCACCTCAAAAGGAAGCCAGAGCACCGAAGCACTGGAGGAAGAGGAGGAAAGGAGGCGGTTTGAGCTTCTCTGAGAAGCAACCACAGCTCGGGAGAGGCGTTCCTGCAACCGATGCCGATGCGAGGGACAAAGCCACGCTCGACGCCGGGGCTGGAGCGAGGAGAAGAGCCACGCTGGCATCGTAGGAGACGGTTTCTCTCCGCTCCCGTTTCAGATAAATAAGATGAATCAATGGAGATGAGAGAAAGACGTCTGCGTTTCCAGCCGCGGCTCCCCACCCCCTGCATTCAGGTCCCTGGGAGAGCATTTGAAAAGTTGCAATCGCTATAATTAGAAGTAACACTCACTTTCCAAGAGGAAACTGTGCAAAAGGTTGACTTCCTCTTTTAATGCCATTTCGACTCGTTAGCAGCTACAGATCTGCAGCTCCAACGGCAAGGGGGTTTGCTGAGCAGCAGGCTGGATTGCTAGCAAGAAAGAGGAGTTTCCTCCCATTTCAGCGGGGATTTCTCCTCCGGGCAGAAGACACCAGGTCCTCGGACGCTGAGCAGAGCGTGACACTGCTCCTTCCCCTTGCAAGGAGGGATCGTAGGGATCCTTGCATCTTTCAGCTACCCGTTATCATCTCACTATTGCCTCGCTCCCCAGGCTAATTAACGCTGCTGCATATATCACTGCCTTGGGAATGCCAAAGACATTGGGAACCTCGTCGCCGGAGCTTTCACCAGAGCTCCAAGTCACAGGCGAGCTCCCTGTTATTCCATACAAGGAAATATTCACAACATACAACAAAAATAGCCTCCATCACTACACGTTATAATCACATCGGGGAGTTTCCAATCTCTGCAGCACTAAATGATGCCCTCCCTCCTCACCGAGGCACTCGCCCGGCGCTCTGCAGCCCCGTTAACCCTCCCGACACCCCGAGGACCGCTCAGTGTAAGCAGCGAGGCAGAGCAAAGCCCGGCCAGAGATCACTCTTCTCTCCTCTGGTGGTCTCACGAGGCAAATTTACAGAGCAGCTCACCCTTCCTAACCTTTCTGAGACCCGGAGGCCAAAAGAAACCATGGCATTTTCTCTGCAGGTTTCCCCCTTCAGGGTTATTTTTGCGCTGAGCCCAGGAACTCGTGCTGGGTAAAAGCTCCTCCAGAGGGGTTCAGAGGGGTAAATCTCTCCCCAAAATGCTTGCCTTGTTGCTAATTTGAACTCTCCTGCACTCGACACCCAGATGTTGGTCCCTGCTAAGCCTTCCTGTGCCACCTTAGAGCAGCACCTACAGCAGGGAGTTGGGATTAGGTGATTTTTAGGTCCCTTCCAACCCCAACCTTTCCATGTTTCTACACCTACTCTCCCGCATCTTTATTCCCATGCCATAATCATACAGTCACTGATAAGCTAAAATCAAAGGGCATTTCCATCCTTTGTTGCAGGCAGACACCAGACTCGTCGCTGGAAATGCTCCTCAGGCCCCAGCAGCTCGCACAGACGGAGCCTCGGCAATTTCTGGAACAAATTTTCTCGTCCACATTCCCCAGTCCCTCGTTAAACGCACCAAATAAACCCAGGTTCTCGTGCAAAACCACTGCCAACACGAAGGGCATTTCAGCAGTCAGCCCCGGCACGCTTTTCCCCGAACAGAATTCGGCCCCGTTCATTTCTCCCTAAAAACCCCTTAAACACAATTTTCCCAAACTTCTTCAGAGCGCCTTTTTTTGCAACTCGTTTAGATCCAGCCTTGGAAGTCAGAGGTGCCATTCCCGCGTCGTCCGTCGCCTTTGACCTCCCCTGCAGTGCCCGAATTAGACCCGTGTGTGCCGGCCCCATCCCCTCCTGCTCCCCACAAACATCTGCAAGGGCGGCAGCGGGTTTCTATGGAAGCCGTGGCTCCCATACAAGGCAACCGCTCCCCGGCCGGCGAAGGACAGCTGGAAATGTTTGACCAAGTAAGAGGTTTATTTGGCTGAGCATCATTTAATTCCCTGCAACGGAGGGCAAGGGGGGGCGGGGGGTGGAGGCAAAATACTAGAGGGTCACCTAAAAAAGCAAAATATCATCCTTGTTTCCGAAGGATGCTTGAGTTTCTGTGAACGTCAGGCTTACCCCCAGACAAAAGAGGGGAGAAATGGGTGGCAAGTTAAAGGCCATCCCTTCTGCCGCTCGTTTCAGCCTGTTCCTCCCTGCGATCTGCTGGGATCTGCTCAGAGGTGGCCCCCTCACAGCAGGGTGGTCCCGGGGGGGGGCTCGGGTCACGCCGCACGCGCCTCTGCAGACCTGGCCCTGCGGTGTTTTGAAAGAGAAAGCCGACTGCACGCGTCGGGCAGATTAGAAGGTGATAGATAGACGGACAGGCAGGCAGGCAGCCTTTTAAATGCTCTTCATATTTTTCCCATGACATCTGTCTGCGAGAGTTTAAATTACGAGTCTTACTTACAGCTTTGAAAGGATTTAAAATGCTTAAATCCCTGTTAAAAACTAAACTAACAAAGCCTGGCCGGATCCTACATTTGTAATCCGCAATGAGAGCCGCGCGCTGTATTTTAAGGGCTGCTGAGCTCTCGTGGAAATGCCCTGCAAACGCTGAGCTCCTCCTGACCACCAACCTGTTACAGAAGGGCTTTGGTGCCAGACTCAGACCCCAGCCACATCGCGGCTGTGCCGAATTGCCTCCAAGGAAACAGGGAGCTAAATATTTGCAGCAGGGCAAGCTGCTGCTGCCCACCAAGAAATGCAGCCCCTGTGCCCTGCTTCCCCTCCCCAGACCCTGCTGAGATGCCCAGCGCTGTCGGGGTGCCCTCCAGGTGCTGGGACAGAGGGGTCTTCACCTCTCCAAGCCAGATTTTGCCCCCCCGCACCCAGACATGAGCAGGATGCTGCAGGCAATGCAGGTTCACCAAGGGCATCGCCAGCCCAAGCCCTCGGGAAAGCCCACTCATAGCAGAACCCACAGACTACAAAAGGTCCGGGGGAGTTCAGTTCTCGTTAACCTTTATTTATCATCCTCTTTAAGACAGACACTTCAGCTTCCACCTTCCCATGCTGAGCGCAGCCCGCTGACCACAGGAACTGCACTGCTTTGCAGACAAGCCCCAAATTCCCCCTACTGCTGGCCCAAACCCAAAAACGGCCCGAGCATGAGCAAGCACGACATGGCTGGGGAAAGACAGAGGTGGATCCACCAAGGAGGGTGAAAAAAGGGACAGGGATCACCGCTGCCACCAGGACTGCCTTGGGTGGCCCTTGGGGACACCCTGGCCATGGGGACATCCCTGCCGGAGGGACATGATCGCTGCCAGATGCAGCTCCCCATCCAGCCTGCAGCTGGATCTCATTGCCAGTTCAAGGCTTGTGACTCCTGACTGTTCTGTTTGTTCTGCCGAAGCCCGTAATCATCTTGCTAATTGTTTGGGTTTGTTTGGGCTGTTTTCTTCGAGCTCTCCTATTTTTGTCAGCCCGTGTGCTGCGCTCCCTCTGCTGGCAGGCTCACTTGGGCTGTGGGAAAGGCTGCTGGGGAAGGGGAAAAAG
This sequence comes from Anas platyrhynchos, assembly GCF_047663525.1. NCBI lineage: Eukaryota > Metazoa > Chordata > Aves > Anseriformes > Anatidae > Anas > Anas platyrhynchos. The sequence continues at coordinate 16,772,949 of NC_092607.1, forward strand.
CAGCTCCTGCTCCGACATCCTGCCAAAAACCATCCCACAACCCTTCCCAGGCCCTGCCTTGGCTTGGTCTGAGCTTAAGACCTGAGACTGGCCTTATTCTGCCAGCTTTCTTCCTCACAGCCTGGCTATTCTGAGACTTATCAACAAAAAAAAAGAAGCGTGGGTCTTGGTAAAACTCAAGTAATCCGGGCTTTAGATGGAGACGCTCTTACACTTGAAAGTCACGTCCACAGCAAGGAGGCAGGCGTGTCTTGCTGCCGATGGTTTTGAGCTGTGGTTTTCAGCAGAGCACCAGCTCAACCCTCAGCATCAGCAATTACACCCGTGACAAATCGTGAGCAAAAACATGAAAGCAGAGCTTGACAGCCTTGACTGTAGAAAAGGGCAGGAAGCATCACCTGAAGAGGAGCAAGGAGATGCTTCGGCAGCTCGCCTTTCTGAGCCCAGCACCGGGAAAATCCTGCTCCCGAGCATGATTTTAATGGGGTGTTCCCCTCCTTCTGTCTGCATTTGTGTTTCCTTACTTTGTGCACCTGATAGACATCCATGAAACAGGCCCCGACGTGGCCTGGCCAGCTCATGGCCACTGCAGGCAGTGGTGCTGCTGGGGGCAATGCCGCAGTTCAAAGCTGTGCACATGGGGAGCATTAGAAAATGGAGGATTAAAGGATATCTGGGGGACGGCACAGGACCCGGGGGTCAAAACCTGCCCGGGGGCTCATTCAGCCTTAGGCTCACGGCATTATGCTACCCTACAAATGACCCCGCAGCATCCTGTTTCCCTGTGGGGTCCTGTTTTCTTGGATAACTTGAGTGAAGCCCGGCGCAAGAAAATCCCTTCCGCTTCAGAGGCCGTTTCTCACACATGGAACAGCTATAAAGCCCTCGGTGCCGCCTCCTCTTTCTGGAAATGCCATGAATGGGATTAAGCCCAGGGTCTTGCAGCATTTACAGTGCTACTTTCATCATCAGAGCAGCAGAGAAAGTCTTTTGATGGACACGAGTATAAGCCAGCAGCCAAGTCATTAACCTAAAAGTAGGGGAGTTTTTCATCAACCCTATTCAGGAGGAAAGTTAGGAAATGGTAAGAACGCTCTTAAAATCAGCCAAATAAAAGGCAAGACATCCCCCCATATAGACACTTTCTTGCTAAAACTATTAATAAACATTGCACTTTACGTCAATCCCTGAAGGTCAAAGCAATCTTTTTCCCTAGTGGAGGCTCTTATAGAGATTTTTAGAGCTGCGTTTTCTGCCTAAATGTACTTCCTTAATGAGTGCAATTTTACATCTGCTCAAGTGAAACAGGTTGTTGTGCATTTGCTTTCTTCCAAGGTTTTATTACACCTACTTGGCTGATGATGGCCAGCCAAAAGAAGTGAAAGATGCTGGGAAATAAAAATGGAGTTACTGAAAGTATTTGTCTTTAAAAAAAAAAAGAAAAAAGCATATGAAGCAGTGTCCAGTACCTGTTTACAGAGATTTTACTGTACAGCTTTCCTATTGAAAAAAATAATAATAATAGATGTTAACTATCATATAAAGCTTAATTCTTCTAGACAAGCCTTTTGCTTGCAACCCTAATATTCGAAGAAAAAAAAAAAAAAAAAAACACAAGATGGCTGTGAACTGCCAAAAAGGGCATAAAAGGGCACAAAGGCTACTTGCCACAAACCCCTTGCTCTGGAGCCTGCTCATGCAGAGACCCCAGCGCTGGGCCAGGACCATGAAATAAGCTCAGCCATACGTGCAGAAATCGCTCATGGAAAACTCTCTAAAAAACTCCAGCACGCAGTAAATTAAATCACGCGGAGCAGCTCCTATCTCTGCTGGCGCTGAGAGGAAAAGATGAGAAAAATTCAAACGCCTGTGAGAACGCTGAGGCTTATGAATTATTACTGTGAAGTGCCAAGAGGCCCGTGGGGAGCAGGGCCGCCACGCTGGGGCCAGTGTAGTGCTGAGGGGCAGGCAGGTGATGATTCTGTGATTTTGTGATTATGCAATTTTGTGATTCTGTGATTTTGTGATTCTGCTTGTTACTGTTATTGGGCTGTTCGTTGCTGTTATTGGGGTGACGGCAGGGCTCTGGGGGAGCACAGGGGCTGGGCTGGGGTGCTGGGGACAGAGCAGGATGAGGACAGGGACGGGGATGGGGACAGGGACATCCAGGGCCAGGGCCTACTGCCCACCACCCCTGGCGGCCGCCATTTTCCCCCCGTGCCCCTAGCAACCGCCCCATAGCAACGCCGAGCCACGCCCCCTTTTCTCAAGCCACGCCCACTCCGCGTTTAGCCCCGCCCCGAGCCGCTCGGTGCCGCGCCCTCTTCCCGGGCTCGGGCCGCTGTCACGTGACCGCGTTGCCTGGCAGCGCCGTTGCCATGGCGACGGCCGTACGCGGGTGGCGGGAACGGGCCTGAGGGAAGGGGAAGGGGGACGGGGAATGGCGACTGCAGGGAGGGCCAAACCGCTGAGAGGGTGACAGAGCGGCCAGGAGGGGATCCCGGCAGGCTGTGGGTGCTGCTACGGGTCCTGTGCCCCAGCCCCAGCACCCCACGAGCTTCATTTTTGTCTCTCAGGATCCTCGCGAGGGCAGGGAAGGGCCTTGAGGCCACGCTGAGGTGCCTCAGCCCAGCTCTGGTGGCAGGGAGAGGTCCCTGAGGTCGCATCTGCAGGACACCGAGCTTGGGGGTGTGAGGGTTTTTTCAAAAAATTTGAAAAAATTTGCAAAAGGCAATTCCCTGCAGATGTATGTGGTGCCAGGCTCTGTTCCTCCATCTGTGCTGTCTCCTGAGGAAATTGTAATAAAAATACTAATAATATTAATAATAAAACATCTCCTGTGTCCAATAAAAATCAGATTCCTGGTGTTTGAACCCGAATGTGTGGTATTGGGGCACCTCTGACCCAGAGCTGGCACCATCTGAGCCCATGGACAGGCCAGCTCCAGCAATGTGCTGGTTACTGAGGGCTTTGCTGTGGTGTGGTGGTTTTTTTTGTTTGTTTTTATTAATTTTTCTTTTGAGAATTGATGAGTTTTAGCACGTTTTATTTAGACACTTACTCCAAAAGTTTCATGAGCTGGAAGGGGCTTTTTGCTGTCAAGGGCAACATCACAAAAACCCTGTCTCTGCAGCTCTCTCCTCATGCCCCATTCCCTTTGTTTTATTGGGAATTACGTAACGCCTGAAGAACCTGAAGCAGAAGATGTAGGAAGACACAATCTCTGCCCCCAAAACCTGCCGTTCTGAGTTACAGAAACAACCGTGGCAAATGACAGGCTGGGGAGAAGGATAAAGAGATCTCTAATTCTATCAATTTAATGAGGTCTTTCCTTATCAGCCCTCAGCCCTCGTCCATATCTGCTAAGTGGCTTTCCTTAGAGATTGAATGACTACGATTTAGCATGTGGGAGCTTCTTTTGTTACACAGCTGACCAGATTTTCGCCGGCTCAATCTCCGAAGAGCTGAGCTGTTTCCAAAGCTGAAGCCAGCGTGCAGATGGCAGCTGAGCTCCTCTGAAAATCAAGGTCCGGGCAGGGCTGCCACCCACCCAGGCCTCGCAGGGTGATACCGTGCTGGGGGAATTCAGCCTTTCCTTCAATTAATGAAGCAGTCGTCATCTGGGAGCACAGTGCACTGAAATGATCCCTGCTCTGGACCCTTCTGTCCAGCCCAGGCAGTAGCAGGGGATGGATTTCGCTCAGGAGAGGCAGCAGTGGGAATAGCCTTAGCCCAGGGTTTTCCTGCTCCAGGGATGGTGATATTCTCATCCCTGTAATTCCCTAGAAATTGTCTCATTTCTACCATCGTGGAAACCGATGCTGTTTTACCCTGGACCACACTACCACCAGGGCTGAGCTCCTCCTGAGAAACTGGCTAAGCTCTAAACCTCGATGAGGGACCGTTTGTAGAGCTTTAACCCACACCAAGGCCACTTCCAGCAGCAGAGAGGAACCTTGAAACGAAAAGGCCAGACTGCAGGTGGTCCTTGCTTATTAGGCAAGGAGGCTTTTTTGTTTTCAGCAGAGCTGAAATTGTTATACAAATTGCAAATTTAAAAGGTGACTATACTTGATCCTACACATCTTTTCCATCATATTTTCTTAATGCACATTTCCCGTGCATGAGGACAGGTAGGGCAGGGGCTTTTTGAGCCACGCACCAGTGGGGTTTCCCCCTCTTCGACTCAGATAACATCCCTCCGGCAATCTGGGGACACTTAGCAGGAAAATACCGCCTTAAAGCAGGAGCTGACAGCACTGGTGCTGCTTTGGGAGAGTTAAGAGACACGAACAGACAGCCGCATCTGCACTGCCTCTGATTAGATTAAGGGCTGTGGAGGCAGTCTCCTGAATCGCTGTTTGCTGGGAACAAATAGCACGGAGGTGAAAGCCTGTGCCTTGTTACAGGCTCACGGTGCTATAACCAATATTGTATTTTAATGAACCATTTCGGAGCAAGCCTTACAAATGGCTATTTTACTCTGAGTTTGGATTTATTTAAGGGCACCGACTTAAGATTTTTTTAAGCTATTGACCTGAACATTACCTGCTTAAAAGCTATATATACTAGCTGAAAATAATCAGAACTCCATTTTCAGTGTAGTAAAAAATCCATGTACACTGAATCCGTGCAGAAATAGGCAGCTCCACTGAAAATATGCTAAGCGTATTTATATATACACAAACACACACAAAACCCGTAGGCGCAACCGCTTGCATTACTGGTGCGTGCAGTTATTTTCGAGCGCCTTCAAAACCGTAGCAAGCGACTAGCTAGAACTGAAACTCTTTTCGTCTGCAGCTAGAGGGGCTGCAGGAGCTATTGCAGCCATCACACGAGGCTGTCCTCAGGCAGGCAGCCTTCTCCAAAACTGTCTCGCATAGCACGGAGGTGCCATGCTGACAGGCAGCTCCGCCAGGCAGCTCCGGGTGGCTTCACGACTTTCGGTTCCTGGGCAGGTTTTGTAAGAACGACACCCCAAAGCCAGAAAGTATGGTTTGGCTGCATTGAGACACAAGCCCGAGAGGCTTCGAGCAGAGCTAGCCCGGTTTGTCGTGCCATGCCCGGCTCCTCTGGCAGCAGGAGAGGAGAAAGCAGAAGCAGTCGAGGTGCAGCAGCCGGTGGAAGGACGTGTGCTGCGATGTGCCTGACATCCCGCTCGCAGAGTCCAATGTCATCCTTACAACCACTTCCTCCTTCTCGTCAGCAGCATCCTGTGTGATTTCCTGCCTCGTTTTGTAAGAGCAGTACGAATGAAAGGATTCCTCGCTTACAGAAAGCCATTTTCTGTCTTTAGCAGCTATTTTTTTTCAATTCTACTTACAAAATCCCCTTTAAAATCAATTTCCTATCAGGTTTTCCTTTGTTGTTTTTTTTTAATTCACATTATCTCTCTACAGCCCAAATCCTTTTCCTGACTTTTTGTTTTAATACAGTTAAGATTAACACAGAGACCTCCAAACTTGCTATTTCTGTTACAAAATGTGTTTTCTGAGCTACAGCACAGCAAAGTTTTTACTGCATGCACAAGAGCTAATTTTTCACTTAAATCACTTAGCGATCTTAATAGCTACAAATGTCTTGGGCTTTGTTTCGTAAAGAAATTAATTTCCCTTCCATCCCCATCCAAAATCCACTGTGAAGAGCAAATGTATTCAGAGTAATTTGCATGCACCGTGCACCATTCCTACTATTGTTAGGATATCACTCCCTCCCACAGACACTAAAGCTGCTTACTCAGTGCTTAAGGCCAAACTCTAATACTACTTTGATGGATTCTAAATTGAGGTAAGTTGGCATCTTCTGGCAGCTCCCGAAACTGAGCTTTCGCAGAAATTTAACCTCCTTTATACTCAATTAGATGCTTCTAGTCTCACTTAAACTGCCACCCACCTTCCATTGTGTGTTACAAGCCCTCCAAACACCCTAAACTTTCTTCTTCTGTATTAACATGTAAATTAAATCAATTTACCTTCCTGCTAGTCATCTTCATCTGGGTACACATTAATCTAGGGAGAACCCAGTTGAGGCAAAGGCAGGCTGAAAATATTCCACCATACCCCTCTGCTCTGAGCGTGTTTTTTCCATGCCTTGTTGGCTTGTCTGCTTAAACTCGAGCCAATTTACTTGATCTCTGTTGTTTTTAAGAGCACTCAATGAACTAAACGGATGAAGTCTAAGACTCGTTAGCGTTGTGGGGACCAAACGCCTTCGTCGCTCCTGACCAACAGCGTTTCCTGTGATAAGAATAGTTTCTGGTTACCACAGGCTGTCACATACTTAATGCACAAATTCCAGTTTCTGAGAACTAAACCAGCATGCCTTGGGCTGCCCTTCGTGTGAAACTCGGCAGGTTTGGTTCACACAGCTTGGTGATAGCGATCTCGACTCCCGTAGCTCGTCCATGGGCTTGTCCTCATTCTCCCCAGGCCTTCCAGCTCTGGCAAGCAGCTCGCAGCATTTCACCCATACTATCTGCATTCAATCCACCTTTAATATAATTTTCACCTGCAGCCACTAACCACCTTGCGTTGATGGTACAGTCAGCTATGTTTTACACCGAGGGCTGAAACCAGGAGCTAGACTTCAGGTTTCATTACAGAACACCGCTATGACTCCGAGGAACCTGTTTCGGTAGCAACAAGCTAAATTCAACAGTAGTTTCTGTTTTATGCAGGCTGTTTTCAGACGTTTTTTACCTAACCCTGCCTGCCTGGGCTTCTCTGTTGTGACGACATCCCAGCCGTGAGAGCCCCTTGTTGGTGTGGCCGTCAAAATTGAGACTGAGATGTCCCAGTCACACGGCTATTTGGTGTCCAGAGGCTTGCACCTCCTTGCTTTCAGCCAAAAGGAACCAGCAGAGCAGATAAAAGGCAGCATCGAGCATCTTTGCACTTTTTACACTTGGCAAGGCCGCAGGAGCCTTTCACGGCCTTGCCTCATGCCCTCAGCTCCTGCTGCAGCTGCCATGGCCGCTGAGGGCCTCAGCGCTTGGACCGAGCCCCAAAAGCGGTTCCAGGAAGGCCACCAGGCCCCATTCCCCTGCTGATGGGGACTGGGGGTGCTCCAGCTCCTCATTGAATCCAATTTTGGTTTGTTCACAGGCTGCCTTGGAGGGCTGAGTGTCTCTCGAAGCACACTTGACAGGCTGCCATGGCCTGAGCTACTAAAAAAAACACTGGCCGTGACAGACTTTTCCCTGCCTTTTTTTCCCAGATATTTACAATCTTCCTCGTTCACTGTGCAGGTGAAACAATTTCCTGTTGCGTTTCTTCGGCAGCTGTTCTGCTTCCATCCAGAGACATCTTCTCTAAGGGCTTGAGAATATCGTTCTTTAATCAGCTGAATTGGGCGTTGGGCCTCGCGAAGTGGCAGGGACTAAGCACGGTGTCTGCAATGCCCCATCTGTCTTCTAAGAAGCCGTGCAGAGCGCAGCCAGAAGACCTTTGGGCTCATCTGAAAACACTACAACTCGAATGAAAACGGAACTAAAAATAGGAGTTACTGGAAAACAAAGGGGACAACCTGACCCCACATTTGGCAGACTTCGTGCAGCAGCAGCGATATGCAGTTGTCTGCATATTTCTAAACTATGCTTGAGAACAGCTTCCAGGAGCTTCCAAGCAGAGATGCATACACAGCTCTGACAGATGGTTTATCTTTACAGGAGAGAGGGCTCCTCGGGCTAGCCAGGCCCCATCCCAAATACAGACCTGGCTGTTTGGCCTATTGCAGCTCACAGATCTGCAAAACCTCTCAGATGGCCCAGACCTGAATCTTTGCCCTGACAGCAGAAGATTTGAAGAAAACAGTGAAGCTGTAAATAACCATAAGTAATCATGATTAAACACTGAGCCAGGGGTCATTTTACAGTAAGAGTGATGCCCTATGCTGTGGTGGTACGTAGAAATCCCAGAATAGTTCAGGATCCTGTATGATAAACAATGCACACGTGCCCTGGAATCAAGGTGGATAAAATGAGAATTAGCAAGGATTTGAGCTTGCTAGGGTTAAAGGGCAGGTCAGCATCAAAGCTGCAAGCAAGCTCTGTATTTTCCAATCCTGAAAGCAATACTCATATTCGCTGGCCACACTGAAGAAACCTGTGGTGCCATAAATGAGTACTAATGTCAGCAAGATCTGCTCTAACCACTCCCTTGTCCAGATGGCCTCTATGTTTTTTCATGTCAAGTACACCAGCTAACACAAGGAACCCCATATATATAAGGAACAAATATAATTCTCCCGCACTCTTCCTCTTTTCCCCCTGTAGGTTGCTTTGCAATTCACAGCTGAAAGAAAGATGACTCCAAGGCAAGAGAGATTCACGCACACCGAAGATTATTCCTCACACCAGAAGCATCCCTCCATTTAATGCAGCCCAAGAGAGGACAAAGTGCCTGGTATTCCCTGAGCCAGCCCATTGATAAGAAAATGAAAACCTCACTGGCCTCCTAAGTCTTCGTGATGGATAATAGCTACTTCAAGGAAGCCAAGCCTAGCATAGACAAAGAGCAAAAGAAAGAGGCCGCGGTCTTCAGGCTGATCAGGGCTGCAGAAACCTGCAATCATTTCAAAACCTGAGGCTGCTCTATCAGGAGCTGAGGGTACGTTAACCACCAGCAGATCTCTCAGCAGGGATCAGGCCAGAGCAGCGAGAGGCAGGGCTAATGAATGCAGCGTACCAGCCTTACTCAGCCTATTCCAAAATGTCACTTTTCAGCTGTTTTCTCTATGATTAGAACCAGGAAAAGAAGAAAAAAGTGCATTTTTATTTTTTTTTCCTTCATGTGTTCAGGTTTCTCCTCTGCTTTTCACAGGGCAGCCTCTGATCTGTGCTGGGAAATGGCATTAAGCTGAGGGAAAGCATTCCAGAAATTATCACAGACATCTGCATGTGGCAAACTTTTCCTGCCTTACGTTAGATGTGAAATTTGGACTGGAAGCCTGGACCACAGTTCTGTGGTCATTTATACCAGGTTTGAGCACTACTGGATCATTTAGCATGACAAATTCAATCCAGATCCTGGGCACACAAGCACGTTTCTGTTGAATTAGCCAGAGCACATAACGTGGTGTTATGCTGGCTTTACGCCGGCAGCAGGAAAAAAGACAATATCTAATCTGGCATAAAGCCTGCCGATACAGATTTAATGCCGTAACTTTTTTTTTGAACGATTTTGTATGGGATCAGTGCTTTGGGTTGCATGGTCAAGTATTTTATAATCAGGAGCCCTAGGGCCAGATTTCCTCTACTAGCAACCTATGGCCATTTTTGCAGTGTTGAGAGTTTCTCCATATTTTTTTTTTCTCTTGTTATCCCTCCACATAAGCTCCTTGTCCCATTTGAGGTTATTGTTGTAGTCCATTACAGCACCATAAATATAAATAACAAGTATTTAGGATCCATCTCGAAACACAACAGCCTTTTACCCTTGCTCCCAGCATCCTGCAGAATTGTGTGTAAATTTTCTAATACAAATATCAGTTCTTTGACAGGAGCAGTGGATGCACACTGTCATTTGCTTGCAGTTACTCTACCACTGCCCATGCAGCCATGGGAACTGTCACTGCTGAGCCCTCCATCCGTCTCTAATGGTCATTAGCAGCGCCTGATTTCCAAAAGGACCTGTGCTGCTGCATGGCTCCACGTTGCTGGACTTGGGCTGGAAAAGACCCCGCTTGCTTTCCTTCACAGAAGGTGCTGTTTTCTGAGCAAACCATCACAAAACTTGTCACTCACTGAGAAACTTGGAAGAATTTACCCTCTGTGCTGCTTTACCTGCTGCCGCTTCCCACCCAGCCAGTGTCACCAAAGTAATCCTTCTCACAACTACCGCCTGGAGTTTTCTCTTTGGAAGCAAACCCACTCTGGAAAAGTTGCTTATTTTAGAAGCCACAGCCTCAAGGAAGATATTTTTCCCTAATCCCAAACTAAATGATATCATACTTGGCTAGCGCTGTAACCATGGCACTGAAGTTATTTATGACTGAAATTAATGCTATAGTTAGCAACACTGGAACAGGGTTTCTTCTATGCTACTGTCCAACTGCCTCCCTCCCCCAGCCCCAGGCTACACTGGAAAGCAAGACCGGGTGTCTCCAGAGGGTCTTTAATTTGGGGGTAAACAATGTCAGCCCTCGCCGATCCCCAAAACTTGGCAACACACGACGGGATATGCACAAAGACGCGTCTCCTAAACAAAAACAAAACACTTGGCTGGGCTTTCATTGATCTTATTTTGTTAGATTTATCTGGTTCTGTTTATTTTAGCTCTTAAAGTAAATGTTAATTTCCACGAAGGGACCTGGGGCTGCCGTGGGCAGAGCCAGGGCTGGCAGCAGCAGGGAGAGCTCAGCTGAACGCAGCTCTGAGCTCGGGGAATCACCGTGAAGGCGAAGAGGGGAGGTCAACTTTTTGTGCCTGGGGACACTGAAAAAATCCCCTTGGAGAAGTGGATGGCCTCTGTATACAAGGTACTGGGAACCAGACCAACATTATTCCAGTCCGGTCCCTCCGCAAAGATCCCAGAGCAGGTGGGGAAGAGTGCAGCAAAGCAGAGAAGAACAGAAAAAATGCAGAAAACCACAGAGTGATGAGTCTGTCCTGGTCAAAGATTAGGCAGCTCTCTGCTTCCACAAGGGAAATCACAGAGAGAACAGCTCCCAGCCCCGTCCTGAGCTTCGTATCACAGCACAGACACCAGGGCACCTGTGCTCTCCTGGGGCATCCACACCAGCTCCTTGCACAGCAAATCACCTTGACTCTGAGAATCATGAAACAGGACCGTGATAAAGGCACTGCAAGCAGAAAAATAAAAGGTGAAACAAAAAAAAAAAAAGGAGAAACAAGAGACAAGCGGTATGAGGAAGTGACGGGATGCTGGGAAGCAAGTGTACGAGGATATCAGCCCATCGCTGATCCACAAAGGGCAGCTGGAGGGAATTTAGGCATCACCTGTAGCAAAGGCTGGCCCCCTCAGCCACGCCACCACCGTGGTTCTGCCGGATGGAGCAATGACTTCGTGTCCATTCTGCTACCTGGAGAAACCTTTCAACACCTTTCTTTGGCACAGCAGCCTCTCTGTTCGCCCCAGGAACAACGAAAAGCCAAACCCCTACCCCATGGGTCAGGTCCTCTGACCTGGGCCCGATCCAATTAATAACTGAAGCCAACAGAAAAACTCCTAAGGGCTCTGCTGAGAGGTAGATAAGGCATCCTGGGAATTTTTACTTGGGGCATAACACAGCATTTATTTGGTGTTTCATTTTTTTACAGCCTAAAGCTCTGATTCCCAGAGCCACGATTCTCCCATTGCCCTCATGGAATTTACACTGGAGTCACTTGACTGGGTTTTGCTATGTCTAACATGATCACCGCCTTTATTTTTTGCTCTTTTTGTTTTTAGTTTTTCTTCTTTTGACCACAGGCGAAAGAAATAAATCATCTGATACCCTGCCAGCAAACTGCCATAGGCATTTCGAGACTGGAGGCATTTCTCCTGCCCCAAAAGAGCTTTAAAAAAAAAGAAAAAGCTGATAACTTGGACAGAATTCAGGTATGTTTGTGCGCATACCAGCAGTTAAACTGATTTCTTCCACTATCTTATCTGTCCATTTCTGGTTTTGAAGGAGAGGAAGTTTGGCAGCCAAGTTGCTGCTGGAATGCGCTCAGTAAACCATGGACAGGAGAAGCGAAGAGCATAAATAGAAATAACCATAGGTAGAGCAGCTGGGAGCCTGGCTTCTGGCTTCTATTCCCAGCTTTACCCATGACTCACTTGGTGACCTTGGAAAGCCACTTCACCTCTCCCTGCTCCAGCCTTCTGGAAGGCAAAAAAAAAAATCACCCACTGCACAGGGCACACCCCAGGTGGAGAGCCCCAGCTGCTCCCAGCTGGGTGGCTTTGGAGGAAAAGCCTCGTCCTGCTCCCTCCATCAACCCCAGGCTGTCCCCTCCACGCAGGGTCAGGGCACGGAGCCTCTCTCCCCACCCCGGGGGAAGCCGACAGATTTAACCGAGTGCATTTTGTGAAGCTTTTTGGGACCCGTCAAAGAAAGGAAAAGCGCTATAACAAAACGCTGCTAATTATAGCATGACAGCGTACAACACATTCCTGCCCTGGATGGAGCTCTGCTATCAGCCAATTTAATTATACATTATCTCTGCCCAATTCCCTCCTTATTAATTGTGGCCAAAGCACTGAGCGAAGCCAAATTGCGGCTTGCTCTCCATTTCTCCTTATTCAAGACCAGTTCCTTGACGGGGACAGCCAGGTTGGGAGGGCTGCGGCTGCTCCCCTGCTCCCTGCCCCCTCTGCCAGCAGTCGTAAACATCTCTCCACTTGATTCCTGCCTGCCCAGAGCAGATTCCTGGGATGTCAGTGCCAGATACAGCTGTGGCCTTGGACGGGCATTCCCGTGGCTGGAGCAGGATGGAGCCACGCTGCTGCTCCAGGCACCTGCGAACACCCAGCTGGGGGGCTCTGAAAAAGCAAAACCTATTTCTGAAAGCCTCGTAGCGGGGTTTCGCAGCCTCCTGCTCGGCTGGAGGGGTGGCTCCGGGCACGTGGGTGCTTGGTTTGCTGCGGCATCGCCCACATGCACTGCTCGCCCCTCCACGCAGCGGGGAGCAGCAGCAGAACGAAGGCATCCCGGATTAATTGCAGCAATTACAGCCGCATAAAAACAGGAAACTGCCCCTCCCTTCACCAAGGCAGAGGAAGAGCTGCTGCATCTGCACTGCTGAGAAACGGGGCAGGAGCAAACAACTCACCCCAGCTTATCCCAGAGAGAGGACGCCTTGGTGAATTCCTTCTGGAGATGCAGAGCTTGTGCGAGCATTTCACATTTCTGGGGTGCAAGCATTGCACATGGAGATTCCGCCTTTGTGTCACTTCTGTGTTGACAAACATCTTTAGAGTGCAGGGACATCAAGCAGCACCTACCTGCTGTCCCACAGCCACTACAAAAAGAAGAGGGGGAAAAAATATCCATGTTCTACTTGTTGCCTTCATTGCTCTGGACAGAAGTGGCTACCACTGGCACTTCACTTGGGATCTGAGCACCTGAGCTAGAGGAGCAGGCAGGCCAGCCACATGAGGTAGCCCACAATGCCTTAAAGCAAATCCTGGGAGCTGTTCGCTCTGGAATTGCACATGTATAAATCAGGCCTTAATCAGAACTTCCCCATTTCGGTATCACCTGATCTGCTAGAAATAGGGATTGTACAGCGTGAAGCCAGAAATCACGCACAGGAACAGCTGCTCTGCATGTAAGAGTGGTCGGCTGGGCGCATGTGAGAAACCTCAAGGTCATGAGTGCTGCTCCTGACAGCAAGCCCTGGACCTGGCTATGTCAGAACAGAAATACCAGAATGATGCTTCGAGTCACCAGCCATCATCTGCTTTGTCTGCTGCCTCGTAGCCAGCAGCTCACGCACGCTTGTTTAGATGCGTCCACGTGGGAATCCAGCCTACAAATAAAGAACTGCGACAGAAGCTGTGGTTTTGTTATTACTGCTCAAGACCCGGCCTGTATGAGAAAGACACTTTCCAGCTCAGACGGAGGAAATGGAAAGCACAAAGGCTCATTAGTTTGTTGTGCAGCAGGGCAGATTTCTAATGAACTGCATCTACCAAATCACTTCGAGATGAGGAAGCAATGGGGAGAGGTGCTTTTCTTGCAAGTAGAATAAAAATCAGAGTACTTTTAGTGGGCTTGATTACACAGGTACCTTCACCTTCCCATCTTGTGCTAATTATTTCATTGTAGGCACTTGGCCTTCACCCCAAGGACACCCTTCCCATCGCTGATCATTTTCCCCTCCAACCAAAGAGCAGAGAGCTCCCACCAGCTCTCCAACACCTTCGGGAGCTGCTCCAGCTATCTGTGGACTTCCACAGAGACCAGACCAAGCCACGCTTCTGGACACAGATGAAAGATTTCCACAGTGGTTTTCAATTCCTCCCACATATTAAAAGTTTTTGAACTATCACAGCAGACAGGTTGGAGCAGGCCTGACGTGGTCCAGCTTTTCTGCCTGGTAGTCAAGAGGAGGGCACAGACACCCAGGTGCCTCCTGCCTGCCTTGATTCCAGCCAAAAAGAAGAAGCCCAAGAACGCATCTGCCTCAGCTTCGTCCCTGCTGTTGCCACTTCCCACTTCTTTCTGACACCGCATTACAACCATGCTGCTATCTCTCACACAGTGATGAGAGCTTGAAAGAAAGTCTACCATTAGCTGGCACAGGGGGAAATCATAATGCTAATAGGGAATGTTATTCACCAACACTACAACAAGTAGTAAAGTCAATAACTAAATGAGTACTGCTCTGTGAAAAGGCCCATGCCTGGCTTCCATGCTATAGGAGTCCCCAGGTCAGGATCAGGTCTGGTGCCTGCTGAGCAGCTTCGTGGTGGCAAGGCAGGGCTGTGGTCATGAAGCCAACCTCCAGATTTGGGTTGTGCCCACCCATGAGACCCTGCTGAGCTGGACTCCAGCACTGCTGCAGTATGGCATAAGTAAGAGCTGAATGTTTTAGGCTGAGCTTAAATAAAGCTCCTGGCCTGTGAGAAAGGGGTGTGGATGGAGGCCCCAGGTGAGGCTGCTCAGGACCCTTAAGGATTATTTGTGCCCCTTGTCAGCAGTGCCGATAAATTGCAGCGATTTCTCCAAGGAGGACACCTCTGCAATGCCAAAGCCTTTGGGGCTGCAGCCCCAGCGCTGGTTTGATCCCATTACTGAGCAGCAGCACTATCCCCCTGGCTTCCTCCTGAAGCTCAGCACTCAAAAGCAAACAAACAGCCCTGCGAAGCTGGGCTCTCAGCAGGCTGGCGTCTCTTGGGGGACCGACCTGGGTGCCTGAGAGGGCACAAGCTCCGACTGAAGCTTTTCCCACGCTTCGGGCATCAATCAAACGTCAGGGCCGCGTGGATTCTCCGCTGTCTAATAGGGGCTGACAGCCTGTCTTGGTCTTTCTCACAGCTGCAGCCCTGGCAGGGTCACTCCTTGTCCGATCGTAAATGGAGGAGTTGAGCTCTGCGCCGCCGCTGGTTTGGGCTCAAGCTGGAAAAAAGGGTTAACAAGTTTTTAAAGAGAGGAATTTGGAAGAATACGAATGCACTGATATACGATGTGATTGCATAAGCTCTGTTACATTAAGAAATCAAACTAATCAACCCCCCCTTTTTTTTTCTTCCCCCTAAACATGATAGAATTTATACTTGTGTCGCTCTTGGTGGTGCAAAAGCCCCTTTTAAACTTTGCTCTACAACCTGCGGAGAGCCCCAGCCCAGAACTTCACATTGCTGCTTTATCTTCGAGCTCCGGGGCCTTAAAAGAGCACAGCGGCTGTGAAGGGTGCCCGGGGTATTTCTGAGAAGGGAATAAATTAACTGTGATGACAGTGCACAGCCTGAGCTGAGCATTCTGCAAAGACAGAGGGGGAACCAAGACACACGGATGGGTTTTTGCCCTGGGGCAGGGGTGCTGTTGGGGGCAGCTCTGCTTCCTCCTGCCCACAGCACCTTGATTAACTCATTTAATCCCTCGAAACTCCAAAACTCCGGTCCCAAAGTGCCTTTTTTTGGTCCTTCCACTCAAATTTCCCTCTGCTGCCTGCAAAGCCCAGGTCGGGGCGGGGGGAGAAGGAGGCCCTTCCAACACAAAGCCTCGCCAAGCAGCCTCCGAAAATCCCGTCCCATTGCCTGCCAGCTTTTTTTTGGGGGGGTGTGCAGAAGCTGGAAACACCACGGGAGGACTCAGCCCCACTGCTATTGCCCAGTGCTTTGGCGATGGGTGTTGAGCAACCGCTGGCAGGATTGCTCCATCAAATGGGGCTTTGCGAACCCACCGGGGAGCCTTGCAGACCTGACACAGGCCGCCTCCTCTCAGATATTCATCAAAAGAGCTCCATAGGCTGCCTGGAGGTACCGGAGCTCTGCTTTTTGGGGCGGAAAATGGACTTTGCAGGTGTTTGCTTCATGCCCACTCGCAGTCCCCGCTGCCCCCGCTCTCCGGGCAGCGATCACCCAACGCTCACCCCACACTACCCAGCAAGAATCCCACGGGCAATGCCAAAAAAAACAGAGGCAGCCCCACCAAAAAACCCCACTGTGTGCTTTGGGGACACTCTCCAGGCTGCGAGAAGGGGACCGTGAGGCGGCTGCCTGAGCACCCCGGGGCTGAGGCGCCTCAACCCCGGGGGTCGAAGCAGCTCAACCCCGGGGTCGAAGCAGCTCAGCCCCACACCGGGACACCTCAGCCCCATGCTGGGACACCTCAGCCCCATACCGGGACACCTCAGCCCCACACCGGGACACCACAGCCCCAGCCCGGCCGCCACCGAGGGCCCAGGCCCGGGCCTCGCCGCCCCTCAGAGCCGCTCCCGGCGGAGTCGGGCGGCACCTGCGGGCGGGCCCCGCTACTGCAACGGCCCCGGGGAGCCTCGGAGGAGGAAAAAATAATATAAATCTGTGGGGTTTAGGGGCATTGCTCGAGGCTGAGGCACGGCAGGGGGATGCAGCAGAGCCCCCCGGGGCTGTACTGGGAGCTGCCACCGGGAAGGGCTGGAGCCAGGCCCTGGTGGAGCTCATCGTGGGCTGGCTGGGTTGGAGGGGGACATAAAGGTCTCCCAGTTCCAAAGCCTTGTTGTAAAAGGGATGCCACCCGCTACATCAGGTTGCTCTGGGCTTCATCCAGCCTGGTCTTGAATGCCTCAAGGGATGGGGCATCCAAAACCTCTCAGGGCAGCCTTCCCCGGGGTGGTGGTGGCCTTGCCCTGCTCCCATCCCCGCTTCTCAGCCCTGGGGGAAGAAACTCGGACCAGAATCCAAGCAGGGATCCTGGTTGTTTGCTGGAGCTTTTGGCAATTGCTGGAAAAGATGCATTTCCCCTTCCCTGGGTGTGTTTAAAGAGGTGTCTGGCACTGTGAGCTATTCATTGACCAGGCCACTTCGCTGGTGGTTTGGGAGCTCCCCACATCTCCCCATTCACATTTCCAAGAGGAGACCTGGCTTTGTCACCAAAAGGGACACATCTGGCCCAAGAATCACAAAGATTCGCAAGCCCAAATATGCACGGGGATTTCTAAAAATCCCAAACACACACTCTAAAGCAGTTCCTGGAGACGTGGGAGGCTTTTACAGGCGCTTGCAAGCTCCCAGCTAAATGAACCGCTGAAGCAAAGCCGGGAGCTGGCAGCCCCACACAGCACGAGGGAGCAGCCACCCGGCTCTGGAGCTGCTCGGAACAAAGATTTGGGAAAGTTACAACTGGAAGGGCCCGTGCCCAGGTCCGCCCTGAGCAAACGCTTTGTAGTGAGTGTGCTGGAGGGGTAAAAACAGGAAAATCCAAAGAGAATGCTGAAATGGCAGCAGGAGATACAGTGGGATCGTGCAACCTGCCTGCACAGGGGCAGGGGTCTCGGCTCCGGGATGCTGCTCGCATGGGAAGGGGTCAGGATTGGGGTTTTCAGCTCGGCAGTCAGATGTAAAGGCCTATTTTAAACGCTTTCCCCACGTAGCAGAGTGCACGTCTCAGGGATTGAAATAGACGGTGGTTTGATCATTGTCTCTCCCAGGGAAATGGGTTTTAATGAGGTTTTAAATAATAAAGTGGGATAATTTCCCTGGCTGGCACGATCATGAAATTTTTATGCTTCTTTTCTCTCCCAAAGTTTTATCACACTTTATTTTTAGCGATGCATAATCCCCCTTAAAAAAAAATAGAAGAAAAAAAAAAGCAGAGAAACCACTGATTTAGGGAAAGCCGCTCCTTGGCAGGGACTCAGCCAGGGAAGCAGCCTCTGGGGCAGCTCCACTTCCAGCAGCCCCTTTTACGGGGACCCCACAGGACCCCACAGAGGCGGGGGGACCTCCAGCACCTTCCCATCCCCATGCATTTGGGGGAAGAGTGCGGAGGGGACACCTCCCTCCTTGTGCCCCCATGGGGAGGCACAGTGTGGGGCCGGCTGGGTGCTGGGGCAGGGGATGATGCTGGGTCCAGCCTGCAGGGAGCTGGTGCTGGGCACCAATACTGGGTGCTGGGCACCAATACTGGGTGCAGGGCACCTATACTGGGTGCTGGGCACCTATACTGGGTTCTGGGCACCTATACTGGGTGCTGCTGCAGAGCACCAGGTGCTGAGTGCATGTGGGTGGGTGCTGGTGCAGGGTGCTGGTATTGGGATCATGGTGCTGGGTAGGGTGCCAGTTTGGGGATCATGGTGCTGGGTAGGGTGCAAGTTTGGGATTATGGTGCCGGGTAGGGTGCCAGTTTGGGGATCACAGTGCCAAGTAGGGTGCTAGTTTGGGGATTATGGTGCCAGGTAGGGTGCCAGTTTTGGGATCACGGTGCTGGGTGCCGGTGCAAGTGTGCTGGTGAGGGGTCCCAGCACCATGTCCTGGCACAGGACCCCAGCACCGGGTGTGCGCTGCTGGGTGCTGGCTGCGGGTACTGGGTGCACGGTGCTGCTGCAGGATCCCAGTCCGGCTTCTCGTGCAGCACACCAGTCCGGCTGCACGGCACTGGTGCGTACTGGGAGCTGGCTGCTGGGTGCTGGGAGCTGGATACAAGCTGCCTGTACCAGCTGCGCACCCCCCAGCACCTTTCAGGAGCAAAACCCAACCCCTGGTGTGCCTCTGCCCGCTGCCCTCTCCATCCCGGCGTGTCCGCGCGGCTGTGTTTTGACGCGAGGAAGTGCCGGAGCTGCAATTGCTTTAGGAAGTCAATCGCAGGGGCCGGGAAACGCGTGCGCAGTGCCTCGGCTCGGCTCGGCTCCGCTCCGCTCCCGCTGCCTCTCCCTCTCCCCCCGGTGCCGAGCCCGGCGGCGGCGGCAGCGCAGCGGCGGCGGGGGCCGGGGGCAGCGGGGCAGCGGCGGCAGCGAACGGCGCTGCTGGGCGGTGGCAGCGCGGATGCCCGGCCCGTGAGTACCCCCCCCCCCTCCCCGGGTTGGGTTTGGGGTGTATTTGTTGTTTTTTTTTTGGAGGGGGGGCTGGAAAAAATAAAAATAAAAAGGATGGGGGGGCACGGATACGCGCGCACGGGCCCCGCCGCGCTCCCCTCCCTCGTGTATTGGCGCGGTGCGTGCCAAAAATCGGTGACCCCCCCCCTCCCCTCCGCTTTTCCTGCCCTCCACCCCTCCGTGCGCGCTCCCCCCTTAACGTGCATCCTCCCTTCTCCTCCTCCTCTTCCTCCTCCTCCTCCTCCTCCTCCTCCTCCTCCTCCCAAGCCCCGGCCACATGCACGGCGGGGCGCTGGGGCTGATGGAGAGCTCGGGCTGCTGGCCGTGCGTCCTGCTGGCCGTGTGTCCGGCTGTCCTGCTGTCCATCTGTCCGGCTGTCACCAAGCCCCCCCCCTCCTCCCGGGGGGCCGAGGGGGCTGCTGTCCGTAGCGGGGTGCTCCGTGGGGACCGAGCAAAATGGGGAGGGGGGGGGGGCTTCCCTCTGCATCGCCCCCGGGGAAGGGCAGGGCCCCTGCGAGGAGGAGGAAGAGGAGGATAGAAGAGGAAGGAGGGGGCCCCCAGCTGCAGGGCCGGCTGCACCAGGGCTTGCCCAGCCTTGGAGGGGGGGCTGCTTGCTTGCCTTGGGTTTCCCCCCCCTTTGGAGGCCTCCCTGCACCCACAGGTGTGCACCCGGGCAGCGTTGGAGCATCCTGGGCAGGGTGCCTGGGTCCTTGCGTGCTCCCTAATGCAGAGGGGTGCAGAATGGGTGTAGAAGGGGTGCAGGAGGGGTGCAGGGGGGGTCCACAGCCCCACCACAGACAGCAGCAGCACCGGGGAGCCCCGACCTCGCTGGCTGGGGCCACGGCTCGGCGAGGTTGGCTGAGGTCAAGGCGACCGCGGGTCCCCCCAGCACCACGCAGGAGCTCAGGGCAAGGGGGAACCTGGCTCGGCAGTGCCCAGGACGTGTCCCCATCATGGGGATGTGACATCTCCCCGTCACCCAACACGTGTGTGATGTGGCAGCGGGGTGCCACCGCTTGGCACCGCGTCCCCGTGGCCGAGGAGGGATGGAGAGGGTCAAGGCGGCACATGGGGGGGCGCGGAGAGGTTCCCCCCCACCCCGGGAAGCTCCCTCTCTCTCTCCCCGCCGCTGCCATGAGGCTGCTCTGGCACGGATCCACGGCCTTATTTAAGAAACTAAACACACACACACACACACACACAAAAAAAAAGTGTTAAGTGAGTGGGAGGGATTTCCCCCGCCGCGAGGGGAGTTCGCTCCCCTCTGGATGCGTCCCGCTCGTCCCGTGGCGCGCCGGATGCGCCGAGCCCGTGGCGTTGGCTGTCCTGGTGGATATCGTGCTCGTTGGGAACACGGGTCGCCCCAGTGGGCACATATTTCAGAATGTCTCCCAGGGGAGAGCGCCACATCAGATTTCCCTACAAGGATTTTAGCTCCTCCGCGTCAGCCCTTCCCCACAAATGACTCAAGCCGCTAATCAAAATACAGTCGTGCTCTTCGGCAATTAAACAAACTCCACCTCATAAGATTATAGTGGGGAAGCAGGAATTTAGCGACTCGAATCTATTTCAATCAGGGTCTGTGCGCCCGTTTTGATATTGTTATTAAACAACAACAACCAAAAAAAAAAAGGAACCGAAGGGAGATAATCTGATAATGCTACTCAAACCCGCAGAGAGCAAGGGAGAAAAATACCTCGGCGGGGCAGTTAATGCTGAGCTGCCCACGGTACAGGAGCAGCACGTCCCTGCCACCTCCCAAAGTGCATCCTCTGCTGTCTTTGCTTCTCTTTGGTTCTAATCTCACTTCTAGGCTCAGCTCAGGCTACAGGATCTTGAGTTTCGACAGGGCCCATGTGGGCACGGGTTGCGCCGCGCTCCCAGTGCAATCCGGAGCCCCCCAGGTACGGAGTGGAGGAGCAGCGCCGTGCCCCTGGCACTTGCTGGTGCTTTTGGCCCATCCAGGCCAGAAGCTCCTCAACTTTTTCAGGGAACGTGCAGGTTTGCCATGACTTTTCTTCCTTCCCTCCAAGCTTTTATCCTCTGGATAAAATGCTTTTGGAAAGGCGACTCCAACAGAGGTGGGATCACCGCGCACGCGCTTCTGGCTCTGATCTCCAGCCATCCAGAGGGGACCCTGCCTTCCCCGCCAGCTCCTGCAGCTCCTCGGGCTGGTTTTTCTCACCGACCCCCCCAGCCAGGAGTCAGCACCCCAAAAACAGAGCAGCCACCACGGACGGGCCGTGCCAGAGGCGGTATCGCCGCGGGGCGCAGCGCTTCGGGCTTCGCCCGGGATCGCAGACGCTTCCGGGTTACCCCGTGCCCGCGGCCTCGCCGAGACTTCCTATTACTCAGTTCCTCGTTCGTCTCTGCACATCTCTGTGCGTTTCCATTACAGAAGCTGTTCGGAGGGGTGGGGGGGAGGATCTAAAGCCGGTTGTTTATGGGCGTTATTTAATCGCCACTTCTTAATTTGGGGGAAGAAAGGAGATTGGATGTTGCCACCGGGTATTTTTTTGCCCTCTAACTTGTTCCAGCAATGATTTTCGGCCGTGTGGAGAGCAGAGGATGGGGGAACGGTGGCCAGAACTTTGCGTGGTGCAAGAGGGGAAGGTGCTGAGCCCGCTGGCAGCTCCGTGGGGACATCACCACCCCCTGCTCCACCAGGCTCAGCGCACGGCGTCAGCCCCACGAGCATCTCGCCCCGTGCCCCAGCCGCTGAGCTCTACATGAGCCTCTTCCAGCTCATTTCCATCACAGCTGGGTTTGCCCAGGCCATTTATTTCCCCGTTTACTTCACCACGTGCCACCCCATGCTGCAGTCCCTCCTGCTCCCCCCCTATCATTCGGGGACACCCGAGCAGTTTTAATTCTTCTGTTTTCTTCCATTATCCTTCACCGAAAGCTGGGCCCGGCCAGCGTTGGGGACCCCCGAGCTTTTTAGCTGTTGCAGTGAGCCTGTTTGGGGCATCCCATGGTGCCAGGGCCGCTCTCCGTGCCTTTTTGGGACACCCACAACCTCCTGTAGGGGTCGGATGCCTCCAATCCAGCTGCGCGTGCGTGCTGGGGGCGAGCGTGCCCGTGCCTTGGGTGCGCCCAGGTGCTGCGTGGCACCCGGGGACCCAGCAGGGGGTGGCTTTGGGGTAAAAACACAGAGAAAACAAAAGCCTGGTGGATGCCGAGGCACACAGGGAGGGGAGAGCCCACGCTGTCAGCTCTGCCGGGTGCACAGCACCGTGGAGCTCAGCATCGAGGCAGGGGTCGCTCTGCTTTCCCCCCGTCCCGCACAGCCTCCTGCAGGAGCAGGGCCACAACCCCGGGGAGGGTGGAGCAGCAGCAGCCAGGAGAACTACAAAGTCCTTTGGGGTTCGGCTTGAATATTCATCTCGGGCATGGAAAAAAGGGGGTTTCCTGACGGCGGGGAAGCGCATGGGAGCGTTTTCGGCACAAGCGGCCCTTCCAGTTCTCTAACCACCCTTGGAAGCAGCCTGGCCTGCTCTCGGCTGGCCTGCTGAGGGCTCCTCGCTCAGGATCTGCTCGCTCCTCGCCCAGATCTGCTCGCTCTGGGGACGAGGCTTTTCCACGCTCCCACCTCGCTTGTCAGCACTCGCCCGGGCACAAGGCAGGGGAGGCTGCGGCCGGCGGGACGGGCGCAGGAGCCCTCCCCCGAGCCAAATTTGCTGCTGGCCCTATAAAGAGGGGACTCGGGGAGCTGGCAAAGCTGTCTGGGGCTGAGGGTTTGAGTTTTTTTCCCGTGGCTCCCCCCTCCTGAAGATGTGAAGCCGATGGGGGCTTGGGGAGTTTCCTCGAGCGGGAGGAGGAATGCCCGAGCAGCGCGTCAGTGCAAAGGGCAGGAGAAGAGCAAACAGCCCCAGATTGGCATTAGCGGGCAGCAACCCCGGAAAAGGAAGGGAGAGCTTCGTGCCAGCCTTGGAAAACAAAGAAGAAACGAGGAAAGACACCGCTCGTGAGCCCGGCGTGGCTTTCTCCACGAGGAGGGAGCTTGTAGAAGGGATTTGGTGCTGGGTATTGCCGTGACAGCTGAGCCCTGCAGCATCCCCTGGGCCTCCCTCGCCTCCAGGGCTCCAAAAAAGGACCAGGGTGGCCTGTCACATCAGGGGACTCACTGAGGTCCCCAGCAAGGGCCACCCCTCACCGTGCCCAGGCTGCCCCGGTGCCGGCGGTGCCTGCACGGAAAGCAGCGGCCGTGGGCTGTCCCCGTGGCACAGGGTGACAGCGCTTCCTTCCTCTGCCGCTGCCAGCTCCTCCCCGGGGGTGGCCGAGCCGAACCCCGCCACCTTTCTTCCCCTTTGGTTTGGGTTTTTAAATAACCCCCGGGGCTGCAGACAGACGGAGGAGGAGAGCCGCTCGCTGAGCTCCCCGGTGCTCAGCAGGGACGGGGCTGAGCATCACCGCTGTGTGGGGGTCACCTCTGTCCCCTGGGGTGCTCCGGAGCTGGGGCAAGGAGCCAGGTCACCAAAATCTCCCCTGCCTGAGGTGTCAGCCCGCAGGACGCTCTCCTGGGGGGTGTCCCTTGGATGGGGGGGAGCAGAGGGCCTGGCAGGAGCCTGCAGGGCAGGGGTCTGCTGGGTTCTAGCAGCCGAGTTGAGCTGACACCTCTCGTGTGCAGCATTTGGGAGGTGTTTCCCTGAGCCCCCGGCCACGGGGCTGGCGTGGCCCTGGCCGGTCCCTGTGCCAGGCGAGCGGCCGCTGGGCTCTGCCCTGCCCTGACCACATCAATGGGAGCGGGGCCGGACACGTCCTCGGTGTGTCCAGAGCCACCTCCTGCCTGTGCCAGCTCAGGAGCCCAAACCACCGGGTGTGGGTCCCCGGATGAGGCTGTTGGGATCCCAACAGGGTTTTGGTCTCGTCCTGGGGCTGGGGGGGATGTCACCTGTCTCATCCTGGGGCTGGGGGGGACGGCGCCCATCGGTGAGCGCGCGGAGCCACGGTAAGCGAGCCCTTTGATCCAGCGCTCCCCGGCACGCAGGGGTTTTCCCCATCCTTTCACCTCGCTCCCGGGTTTATTCTCCTTTAGTTCCTCATTTCCTCGGAAAGGCCAATTCCTCCTCTTCTCCTCCTTGCTTCTCTTGGACTCCCCAAGCCCCCAAATAACTCCGAATCCCAGGAGGAGCCGTGCCAGCGCTCCCGCCTGCGTGTGGATGGGGTCGGGCAGCGTCCCCTGCACACCTCACCTGGGCTCCTGCAGGACAAAACGAGGCAGGATCAGATCCTCGCCGTGCTCTCCTCTCCCAGGGGGGGTTACCCATGGCTGGATCCCTCCGATGGAGGCGTTTCGGTGCACGGTGCAGGGGCCGGGGACGCTGTGGCCGTGGCACAGGGTGCTGCCAGCCCGGCTCTGCCTGCTCGAGGTGCCCGACCAGTCCTGCCGCCTCCCGCTGCAAAACGGGGCTGGAGCTACGGCCACACCGAGCATTTTCCCTCCCTTCCCTCCTTCCCTCTCTCCTCTCAGCCTCTGGGCTCGGTCCGTGCGTTTTAGCCCCTGCTTGGTATTGATTATTGGGACCTTTCTCCTCTCGCATGGATCATTCCCGAGCGCTTAATGGGAGCCGGCCTTAACGCCGCCACGGTGCCTCTCCTAATAGAATCGGAATTGCCAGGGCTTGCCTTATTAAATCCCCCGGCTGATTGTGCTATTTTTACGCCGCGGAATAATTAACCACGTTTCTGTGCAGGAGCCGGGGCCTGGAGGGGAAGGCCGCCGGCTGCAAGGGGGTCCCCTCGGGGCGTGTCGGCTGGGGTTGTTTTGGGGAGAATAGCGGGGGGTTTGGGCTCGGAGGATGCTCGCTGCAGAAAGACCCGGTGCTAAAGACGAGGGAGGTGCCGGGACGAACCAAACGCCGCGTGCAGCATCTCCTCCTTCCTGTCGGCAGGCCCTGCCTCTCTCCCCGCCGTAGCGGGTGGCAGAAAAATCACAGCCGGGCTCCCCCCAGAAGGCATCCGCTCGCCGCCGCCACCTCCGCCACGTGCGCGGGTGCCTCTGCGGGTGCTCGGGGAGCCAGCAGCGGGCAGGGCGGGGTGGAGGTGCAGATGTGGGAGCATCACCTCCGCCCTCATCCCCACGGGGCCGAGGGGGTCCCCGGATCCGGCCGGTGCCCGGCTGTGGTTGTAGGAGGCGCTGGCACCTCCTGGTAGCACCCCAGGGTCAGCCTTGCTCTGTGCCCACGGGGCACCAGGATGGTGAGGGGGGGGGGCTCGAGCCCAGCCTTTTTAAGGCCTTTTCTAATTGTTGAAGGAAAAAAAAAAAAAGAAAAAAAACAACAAAAAAAACAGTGTCTAAGAATAGCTCCTAAAACTTCCTGTGCGCCGGCAGGTGGCTGGGGCAGGCAGCGGGGGCGGGAGGCAGCTGCGGGGCTCGGCGGCGCCGTGTGCCCATGGGGTGAGGGGGTCCCGGGGGTCCCGGCCCCACTGCCACCAACGAGGGCCGATTCTAGCCCAATTTGGCAAGTTTGGCAGAGGTCGGAGGTGCTGAGGTTGTGCGTGCCCGAAGCTGGAAGGGCTGAGGGTGGCAGGGTGAGGACGAGCCCCGCGGTGTCCCCGCAGCGTCCCGTGGGGATACTTCCACGGGTGGCAGTGGGGGGCACGAGCTCCGGGTGTTTTTGCAGCCCTGCTGGGGCACGGAGAGGCAGCAGAGCTCGTGTGGCTGTGGGTCCAGCTTGGCCTTCTGTTTTTGACCCCTAAAATACAAGGGGATGCTCCCTCCTGTGGCAGAAAGCCAACACCCATGGTGGAAAACAAAAATACCCGCGGTGCCCAGCGAGCTGGGGGTGCTGGGGGCTCCCACGCGGGGCTGGGAAATGGAAAAGGGAAACCCCAGGGAAAATAAACGAGTTTCGGGTGCCTGGAGAAACAAAACGTCCCAAAAGAGCCCCAAAAGCCCCCAGGAGAGCGGCGCCACTCGGCTGCTGCACGGAGAGGCAGGATGAGGCCGGGTGGTGAAGCCCCAGCTGGGCTGGGTGCACTGGGAAATGCAGGTGCCCGGTGGGAATCCTGGCCCCACAGCATCCCCACCCGGTGCCGTACCCCTCCGTGGGGCCAAGGTGCAGGAAAAGGAGCCGCTAAAACGTGGGGGGACTTTGCAGGGGGCTCCCCCCTTGCTGCGGTGCGCACTCGGCCCTTGTTTTTGGGTGCTGGGGTGCACGGCGTGGGAGATAACAGCCAGCATCCTCTGGGGAAGGCGAGGTAGCAAAAAGGGCACTGGGCCGGGCTGATAACGGGCACGTGCTGCGGCCAGGGCTCGGAGCTGCCCCGGGGTGGCCACGGTGCCGTCACCACGGCCCCTTGGCTCTGGTGGCAGGAGCGGGGCCGTGCCCGGCGTCTGCACCCGAGGCCGGGGGTGGAGCCCCCTCCACCCACAGCGCTGCCGAGGGCAAATTCAATCAAGGAAGCTGAGGTCGCGCGTCTGATTTTTCTCTCTCGTGTTGTTGTTTTTTTTTTTTCTCTTCAAAAAAAAAAGCCAAACAACTTTGTTTGTGAGTCACTCTTGGCCGAGGGAGTTCAGCTCCACTCTGCATGTCAAGCAGGCTGGCGCATCCCTGTTTCGCACAGATGCTGCTGGAAGGCACCGTGCGAGGCTCTGACTCAGCCCGCCCGGAGTCACCGGCCCCGCTCGCCCGCTGCCAAATTCCTCGCCCCGCGGGCAGAGCCCTGGGAGGCTCTGGAGACCCGAAAAATCCTGGGGCACGGCGCGGTGAAAACCACAGGCTCTTCGAAGTGCTCAGGACACATCCTTGCATCACTTGGGATCACTCGGATCCTCGTGGTGGCTCTTTCCTCGGCTGCGGGGCTGCTCCAGCACCGGCACACCCTGGTGCTGTCCCCATGCCCAAAACGCCCGGCACCGCGGTGGGCACCCGGCACCGCCGGGACAGCCCTGTCCCCACGCTGCTCTCACGCTTACAGCATCGACAGGAGGCAGCCGAGGGGAGGAAGCAGGAAGAAAGCACGGCCCCGCCGCCACCAGCGGGCTCCCCGTAACCCCCGGGCTGCCCGGTGCCCGTGGCACTGCCCTCCCGTGCCACCCGAGCGGGCGCCCTCGGCTCTTGGCCGGCACGGAGCAGCGGCGGGGAGAGCAGCCGGGCCTTGGCGGGGCTTTCCCAAAAAAGGTCTGAACTCTTCGTTTGAGTTTGCCACTTCCCTTACCACTCCCTTTCCTGTGAGAGGATGTGTTCGGCTTCTTTTCTTTTCTCTTACTTTCTTCTTTTCTCTCCCGTCTCCCTGCCCGCCGAGCCGGGCGATGCCACGCTCCCGCCGCTGAGGCTGCCGGGCCGAGCCCAGCCGGGTGCCGGCGGCGGCGTGGCGATGGCCGGAGCGCAGGTAGGGACGGATGCGCTGCGGTGCTGGCCCTTTGGGGACGTCGGGGCTGCCCCTGGGACGTCCCAACGGGGGCCGGGTGGGTGCAGGGGGGCTCGGCGAGGCGGGGCCGGGGCGGGCGCGGGGCGCGGCGCTCGGTTGCGCCCCGATTTGTGGCCGGAGGAGGAGGAAGAGGAGGATGAGGAGGATGCCCCGGCGCTGCCACGGTGGCTGCAGGCACCGTGCCCAGCTCAGGGAGCACGGGGTGCGTGCGGGGGCATCGCCCCCACCGCTTGGGTCAGCGCTCGCCGTGGCTTTGCTGCGTGGTGTCGGGGTGCGTGGGGCCTCTTGCAGCCGCTGTGGGGCGGTTTTGGTGCCTTTGGCCAGGGCCAGCAGTGCCACATGGTGCCTGGGGGCCGAGCCGACACCATGACGGCCCCAATAAGGAGGCAGCCAGCCTGGGGAAGGGGACATTTCCCTTCCAAAGCGATTTTGGGGCAGCTTCCGTCGTGCGCAGCCAAAAAGGGGGCTTGGAGCTATGAAAGGCACCGGGGTGGCACGGCCACGGCCCCGCCGTTGGTGCGCTCTGCGTTGGGATGGGGAGAGCTGCGGGGCGGCACCGGGCGAAGCCCCCGGGGAGCTCGGGGAGCTGCCTGGGTGGGGACGAGGGTGGCTGTCGGGGCGTCTCTTGCCTCTGCTTGGGAAACGTCCCCTTTTCGGCCGCCTTCCTCTTTTCGCAGCCTCGTGCGCGCCCGCGCCTCCCCTCCGGCACCGCGCGGCCCCGCTTCCTGATCCGCCGGCCCCGGTGGCCCCATCCCTGCGGCCCCGTCCCCCTGTCCCCAACCCTCGGGCACCCCACGGCCTCCTGCTCTTTGCCCCGGGGCCGCCTGGATCAGGGTGTTCCCAGCACCCGGTTTTCCCCCGTGTTTGCCCCGTCCCCGCAGCCCCCTTGCTGTAATTCGCGCCCCGGTCACTGCCGGTTTGCTGTGGGATTTTGCTGCCTGCGGGCAGGGGGGAGAGCGGCTGGGGGGAGTGAAGGGGGTGGGTCTGGGAGAAGCAAAGCCAAGGGGGAAATAAAAAAAAAAAGGAAAAAAAAGAAAAAACACCAAAAAAAAAAGGAGGATTTTGAAATGCACCTGACAGCAGCGCTGTCTGAGGGCGCAGAGCCCGCTGCCGAGCCGGGTGACAAGGTCACAGCCGTCCTGCCAGCACTCGGGTCTATAAATAGGGACAATTGGGAGAGAAACACAGCCTCGCTCCTTTTTAGTTCCTGTGGGAGCGAGGGGAGCCAGCGGGAGGGTTCCAAGGGCCGGGGCCAGGAGCTCGCTGAAGGCTCTGCCATGGGGTGGCCGTGCCCGGGGAGGGGGCGACCGCAGCCCCCGGTCCTTGCAGCCTTGGTGCACGGCTCTGAGCGCCTGCCACCAGCATCATCCTGCTCAGCCTGTCCCCAAAACCCCGGACCCGTGGCAGGATGTTGACCCAGGGGGATGAGACGAGGGGTAATGGGGTCGGGGCTGCTTCAGGCCAGGGCTGCCGGGGGCTGTGGGGTGGGCGAGCGGGGTGAGCCGTGATGGAGAGCTCTGGGCTCAGTCAGCGTTTGGCACCCCTCAGGTCTGGTTTGGTGCCGGGAGCTCGGAGAACTTCCCCCCCTGTTTCCTTCCACTCACATGATGCCGCAGAGCAGCTCTGACTTCCCCATCCCCAAAATGTGGCTCCCTGGGGCCCAGCCATGGCACGGGGCACGGCTGGGGGCGGGTGAGGCTCAGCCCCACTCCCTGCCTGGCCCCACTGCTGCGTGCAAGGCTCAGCACCCCCAATCCCCTTGCTGTAAGCCAAACACAGCATTGCAGAGCCAAAATTTGGGGGCATCGAGCCTGGGGCCAGCCCAGAACAGCCCCCAGGAGCCCTGCACCCATGGGTGCCTGGCAGGGCGCAGCCATCACCCTGCCAGCAAAGCACCAGAGGGGTCCCAGCGTGGCGTGGAGCGCACCCACTGCCTCGCTTTCCCCTCCTCCTTTCCTTTTCACTTCCTTTTCTTGCCCCGTTTCTGCCCGCCGTGCCCCAACCCGCAGCGTGCCAAGGGCCCTTCCCAGCATGGAGCAGCCCTGCCCGAGCTGCTTCCCTCGGGGATGGGTGCTGGCCGCGGGGGTAACGCGGTGCCCCCCCTCTGGCTTCCCACAGGCTCCATCCAGGAGGCTGCAGGGACGCTAGCGGGGCTGTGCCGGCGCCACGGGTGACGACCCGCAGCCTGGGAGGAGCGGCGAGCAGCAGAAGGGCCCCCGCAGCACGACCCCCCCACGTCCACCGTGTATGAGGCTGGGACGCAGGTGAGACAGAGACCGGGGCCGGGGGGGTGGCTGATGGTGAGCGGGAGCCCAAAATAAATCACGGTGCTGGGGTCCCGCGTTCAGCTCCGTGCTTGTACCGGTGGTGGCACCCACAGCACGGACCCAAAAACTGCTTTTTTTTTTTTTGGGGGGGGGAAACTGGTGCCGGTGTCCTGCCCGCAGCTCGCTCACCCCCCTCTCCATGTGCCCCCCAGTACGCAGGACCCGCGTCCGCAGAGACACCCCTTCCGATGTCCCGGCATGAGACTTCTCCGACAACGGTGCAACCCGCCAGCAACCACCGCCCCAACGCCTGCTGCTTCTGCTGGTGCTGCTGCTGCAGTTGCTCGTGGTACGTGTGTGGCCCCCCCCCTCTCACCTCTGGGATGTTTCTGTGCGCGTGGGGTTTGTAGGGGGGTGTTTGGACCTGGAGGGGACCAGGAAATCAGCCGGGCTGTTGTGGGGAGGGGTACACACGTTGCTGGCGTCTACGCAGAGCCTGGGGAGCTCCGCTGCCCTTCTGCTTCATCCCAAATCTTGGCCCCCCCTCCTGGGGCACCCGGCTGCTCCGGGCAGGTCTCATGGCCAGGAGCAGGAGCTCTGTGCGTGGTGCTGTGCGGAGCTGGGCCCAGGTGCTGCCCGAAGCCAGGCCACCACCAGCTGCTCGCCGTCGGCTGCGCCTCCCCTCCTCTCCGAGGATTCCCAGCTCTGTTTTCTCGCTGGATGAACGGATTTTGGGGAGCCCGCCTGCTCTTCTCCATCCTCCGTGTCAGCCTGCTGAGATCCCTGATGTGGCCACCGACAGCATCAAGCCCGGAGGAGCATCCAGACCTGGAGCTGAGCCCTGTGCACCCCCACGGCACACCCCAGCGCTGGCACGGCAGCACTCTGTCACTCCACAGCACTGCCACACCGCGGCCCCAAAAGCCTCTGCTGTGTCCTTGGGGCCCCAGCTCCTCGCCAGCTCCGTTTCCTCCACCTCCCAACACGGCGAGGCCCCGGAGCAGCTCCCAGCTCCCCTCACTGCCAGCCCCAGGCTCGGGCACGGGCAGCGTGCCACCTCCCTGCCTCCCTCCTCGGTGTCCGCGAGAGCTCACGAGCAGAGATGGGACAGAAAAACCCCACAGAAAGCAAGAAAGGACCGGGATGAGCCATCCCCGGGCTCGGCAGGGCCGGGTGACAAACCCTTTGGGGACAGCGTGGGCAGGGACGTGCCCGCAGCCGCAGCCACCGCGCCACGGCTTCGCCCACCCTCCCGCTGCCGAGGGGGGGGGAGAAGTTTGCAGGGCCGACGTTGTGCGAGCGCCGAGGGGCAGTGTCGCAAGCAGGAAGCTCTGTGGTTGGCGCCGGGCTCCGAAATTCGCGGGGGGAAGTTGGCTGGAGGCCGCTTTCCTCTCGCAGCGTGGGGGCGAGGAGCGGAGAGCGCAGGGGGGACGCCGGTGCCCCGGTGTCTCCGTCGTGCGTGCGCTCCGGATCCGGGTTGGGGCATCCCCGGCGCAGCAAGAGCGCAGGGTTCAGCCCATTGCCATCCCAAATTTATCCCTGCTGCGTGCTTCCTGCACAAACCGGGACCCGCTGGCAGCTGGAGAGGGTGATAACCCAGCCCAGCACCCTGCCCACAGCGTCCTGCAGCCACTTTTTGGTGGCGTGGTGCACGCCGGCTGCACCTGGCTGCTGATCTCTGCAGGTGCTGCTGCCCGGCCCCGGTTCAGCCCCGGTTCAGCGGTGCCCCGAGCGCAGGAAATCATTGCACGAGCGGGGTGGAATTGCACAAGAAGGGAGCCGGGGTGCTGGGGGCGGGCAGGGTGCTGCTGCACCCAGGGAAGAGCCGGGGGTGTGGGCTGTGGGTGCCCACGGAGGAAATTTCTCATCCAGGAGTTATCGGGGATGGGGTGGGGGCAGCAGCCCCGGCCCCTGCCGCCCGTTTCTACCTTTCCGTCTCCCCGTTAGGAACGAGGACCGGGAGCGAGCATGGAGGGCGTCTCGGGAGACCAAACTGGAGACCATCCCAAACTGTGAAGCGTGGTGAGTGCAGGGGCAGCGCCGGGGGCACGGCACAATTCGGCACGGCACAGCACAATTTGGCACGGCACGGCACAGGGAGCTGTGCGCCGAGCCTCCTGTGGCACCCACGGGGGTCAGGACGGGGGTGCCAGCACCAAGCCCCTGCTCCCTTGGGCATGGGATGGACCCCTCAGCACACAGCCCACCCGTGGGTGCTCTGTGCAGCACCTGGTGCAGCACCCAGGGGTCAGGTGTGTTAATTAGCCAACAGTAATTACTGCCCCTGCCTTGCTGTAGCGGGGAGGGTTTGCAGGGAGCAGCCGTGCCCTGAGCCTGGTTTCTCCCCGAGTGGCTCGGACCCGCCAGCAGTGCAGCTCGGCACTGTGCTCCCTCCTGTCTTAGTGCAAAACCAGCAGCAAAATGGGTAAAATTTGGGGAAATTCAGCTTAAAGCGAGCCCAGGGTCCAGCCTGGCCGAACAGAGCCCGGACAAACCCCGTGAGCGCTTCTGGGGAGCTCCAGGAGCCCTGCAATGAGCGGAGCCTGAGCAGCAGGTGCACAAGGGGTGCATTTGGGGTGGTTTGGGGGTCCCCAGGGACCCTCCCTGTTGTAGGGGATGCGCACGGAGCCACGGGTGGGGAATCCCCAGCCCTCCAGCCCCATCCCACATCCCGCTCCAGCGGTAATGCTTTTCCCTTTGCCTCCCCCCTATCCCGGCGACCCCGCAGCGCCAAACCCACGCCCGAGGAGGTGCGGGGCTGGGCACAGTCCTTCGACAAGCTGATGAAGAGCCCGGCGGGCCGCAACGTCTTCCGGGAGTTCTTGCGGACTGAGTACAGCGAGGAGAACATGCTCTTCTGGCTGGCGTGCGAGGAGCTCAAAACCGAGTGCAACAAACACACCATCGACGAGAAGGCCAGGATGATCTACGAGGACTACATCTCCATCCTCTCGCCCAAGGAGGTACGGGGCAGGGCCCCTCCAGAGCACGGGAAGGGGTCGTGCGGGGTAAAAGTGAGGGTTTTGGGGCGGTTTTGTTAGGGAAAAAGCACCCACGGGGCTGTTTGGGGTGTCGGGGACGCGCTGGGGACCCTGGTTCAGCAGGAGGAGAGCAGGGGTGTGAAGGGATCGTGCCAAACCCCTGCGACAGCACAGGGTGAAGGCTTTGCCCCCTGCTGGTGCACAGCAGTGTCCCCAACCCCATCCCAATCCCGATCCCAATCCCAAAGCTCCTCACAGCGCTGGCCCATGGCTCAGCCAGGCTGTGCTGCGGGGCCGGAGCCTCACGAGGGCACCAGCGCGCCGAGGAGATGCTGCAGCAGCACCGGGTGGGGACACCCTGAGCTGCATCCCAGCACCCAGCGAAGAACAGCACCACCCCAAAACCATCCCCGTGTGAGCCCATTTTACACCCTGTCCCCAGGAATTTACCAGGGATGGAGCCATCCTGCCAGCACGTTTGTGCACGGCACCGGGGTGGTCCCCAAATTCTCGCCACGGGGCCACCGTTTGGTGCTGCCCCACGAGGTTTTCACCCAGGGTTTGGTCTCGGGGTTGGGGTTTTTCGGTGCTGGGCTTCCCCAATGATAACCCTAATTTCTCTCTGTGATGCCCAGGTGAGCCTGGACTCGCGGGTGCGGGAGGTGATCAACCGCAAGATGCAGGAGCCGTCCTCGCACACCTTCGACGACGCGCAGCTGCAGATTTACACCCTGATGCACAGAGACTCCTACCCTCGCTTCCTGAACTCTGCCATATACAAATCGCTGCTCCAGAGCGTCTCCCGCTCCTCCTCCGAGTCCTAAAAGGGAGGGGGGACACACCTGCGGGGAATGCGGCACCCCCGGGAGGGTTTGGGGACCCGCCAGCCTCCCGAATCCTCCCCCCCCCTGAGTTTTTAGCTTTTTACCTACGAACCCTCAGGCCGGTTTCTGGGTCCCCCCCAGGGCCACCCTCCAGGATTATCCTCCATGGGGGGGGGTCGTGGCACCGCAGCCCCCCCCGGGGTGGCTCCGTACTACTGAACCCTGCCCCGGCCCCGTTGAGCTGGGGAAGCACCCGGGGCTCCCCCCCGCGCCCCTCCTCGCCCCCCGTTTTGAAGAGGTCACTTTATCCCCTCTCCGCCACCCCTGGGGACACAGCACATCCCCGTTTCCCACCTGAGACCCATTTGGGGACTGTTTTTTGGGGTTTTTCTTTATGGGGGGGGAGGTGTTGGGAAGGGAAGGTCAATTGTCGGTTGTTTTTTTTTTTTTTTTTAAATCTTTTTATTTTAAATGCTTTTTTTTTTTTTCGTTGGCTTTTACGAGGAGGGCGGGGGGTTTCGTCTGGAGGGGTGGGAGGGGGGTTTGACAGACGTCTGTGTACATATAAAAACTTGTCAGGTTTACCTCGCTCCGTCTGTTTGAAGTGGCCGACGGGGGGGGGGAGCAGTCCTGCAGCCCCTTTGGGTCCCCAAAAAGGTCCGGGGGACATCACGGGGCTGGAAAAGGGGACAGGAGAGGACAAAATCCCACATCCTGCTGGGGGAGAGCTGCTCCGGGGGGGGCAGAGGGAGGCAGCCCGAGGGGCTCAGCCTCCAGAAGGACCCCAGCAGTAGGGATTTGGCCCCAAAGATGCACTCGGAGAGCGGGGAGGGGGCGTCCTGGAGCTGCCCCCTTTGCCAGCCCCATCCAACACCCCAGGGCTCCACAGTCATCCCCTCCCTTTTCAAAAAGCAAAAAGAAAAAAAAAAGAAAAGAAAAAAAAAAAAAAAAAGAAAAAAAGCCCTGGTTCTTTTTACTGAAGGTATTTTTTAAGCAAACAAAAAAAGTTCCCAGCTTTTTTTTTTTTATATTATTATTATTATTTTTTGGTTCTGTTTCCTTCCTTCCCAGTGGTGTGACTGGGTGGAAATTCAGCTCCGTGAACGCGGTGCTGTTTGCCAAGCTGGAAACGCAGCTGGAGCAAAGGGATTTTTTGAGAGAGCCCAGAGTTGGGCTGTTTGCTCAGGAATGTTGGGGTTTTGGGTGCTCGGTTCGGTGGCAGGCAGCTCCCCTCCTGCTCCCAGCAGCCGTATAAAACCCAAGGTAAGGTTTATGGTGGGTAGGAGAGCAGCAAAGCAGCAGCCTCGCTGCCCGGGGCTTTCCCTGCTCGTGCTCGGGAGTGATGAGGGCTTGGGCCAAGGGAGCGCAGCAGGGCAGAGCTCGGACCCCAAACTGGAGAGATTTTACCTCTGAGTCTGGGTTTGCCTCCTTGCCTTGCTTCCCAAAATCTGTTTGGTGCAAGGTTTGGAGGCTGAGCAGCCCTAAAACTGTTTTAAAGGCACGGCAGGGGGTCGGACCCTCTCCACTTACCCCAACAGACCCCAATTCCTCCCCAGCTCCCACTCCTGCTGCTTTTAAGCTTCTTTTAGGGGAACCTCTCCCGCTGAGATACCTCTACCCAACAGCTTCCCCCTCCCGGACTGCCATGGGGGAACAGCCCCCAGCTTTTGAGGATCTCCTCCTGTTTTTGCAGCTCCTTTTGCAACTGGGGGCTGTCAGCAAACTGCACCCGAGCTCAACTCCCCCCGTACAGGGAGACGAGAAGAAAAAGCAACAGCAACTGGTAACGAGCTGGCTCCCGTTCACAGCGCACGAGCCAGAGCGCCTTGGCCAGCTTTGGGTTTAGATCCTGAAGCTTTTTTCTTTTTTTTTTTTAAAGCATTACTGTGAGGACACTGTTCCCTCACAAGCCTGGCTCGAATAATCCCATCCGCCGCAAGACTCGTGAGGCTTAACAAGTTGTCAGCATCTTTGAATCTTTTTCCTTCTTGGGAGACTTGGCTGCACCCCGCGAAGTGAAAGCCCTGAGCAAAGGATCCTGTTGGGATCGCTGCCTCGAGAGGAACACAGCCCTCAAAGGGCCTGCGAGCACGTTTTCCGTGGCTTTCATGTGGCTGCTTACTCCCCTCGAAGCATCTCCAAGGTCTCTGGTGAATGTCTGCTGTCTGGCATGCTGAAAAGCCCGTGGAAATTCTTGTTTTTCACTCCGGAACGGGGCAGCGAGGCTGTAAGATGTTGCTGCAAACGCTCCTGTGCTGCTGAAGCGCAGGGGAGAGCTCCACAGTGCTCAGAGAGCTCGTGGGGGTCCCCTGAGCGCTGCACCACCCCGGCCAAAAGCGAGGAAAGAAGAGAAGGGAAGAGGAGTTAAGCCTCAGACCAAAAGCTATCGTGAGGGAAGAGTTTCCCCAGCAGGTTGTGGTTACCCCCCACCACCAGCCCGATCCCGCAGGTCCCCGCAAGGTCCCCACAGAGCTCTTGGCTACGAGATCTCCCTTCCACAGAGGGATGGAGCTCTAGGAAATGCAAAATTTTGCTGGGCTGTGCGCACCTTCCTCCCTTCCCTGCTCCTCTAAACTTCCAACGTGTTTTTTTTTGGTGACTGGTGTCCCTGTTTTCAGGCTGCTGCGATGTGGAGAGCGATGTTCTCGACCTTTGTGCAGCAATCCCATGCCGTGGGCATCGAAAGGCGTGAGATCACAAGGTCTGCATCACCTGAATGCCACGGGTACCCAGCAGAGCTCCTCGCTGCCCCAAAAGCTCTGTTCCATCACCTCAGCCGGGTGAGGAAGGCCAGCGCTGCCCCCCAGTGCCCCAGGAGGGGGCCCGATGGTTTTATGGGCTGACTGGAAGCACCGAGGGCGCAGCCACGAGCAGCTTCTTGCTTTCTGGTGCTCCAAGCAACGAGAGCAGCTCCCGGCCCTCCGGCCACCGCCTCCCCGCCACGCTTCCAGGCGGCTCCGCGGCGCGAAGGCAAAGCGCTGCACCCACAGGGTTGAAATAAAAAAAGTCAGAAACTGACAAATGTTTAATATTAGTTTTTGAAGAAAACGTGACCGGACTCGCTTAAAGATGAGAAAATAACAGCTAAGTGTGTTTAGTGAGCTTCTCCTGCCACGCCGTCAGCCCACAAGAGCGGCTTTTTTCCAGCACGGCCCGAGCAGAGAGGCAGGCAGGCCTCCCCGCGGCTGCTCGCAGCGCGTGACAATGCAAACTCACTCGGGACACAAAACACAATTGCCGTGGGAGCTGGCGGATGGAGGTTGCGCTCTCGTTTGGCTGCCGCTCGCGGGCCATGGCACATATCAGCAGAACTGCAAGAGAAGGGAGTTTAAACCCTGATTAGAAAGCCTCACTACCAAGGGGAGGTGCAGGTCATGCGCTCGCTGCCTAGAAGATGGGGATCCGGATGATGGTTCTTGTTTCGGAAGCTGGCAAGGGCTCGGGGGCTGCGCGGAGGCAGCGCTCAGCCCCCTGCAGCAGGGGGTAAACAGAGCTCCCCTTGGAATCTCTCAGCTGTGGCTCTGGCACTTTGTAGCGGTGCCAATTCTGCTCACCATCAACGGGGAGATTTCTGCTCACATCCAAGCTCTGCACACAGTATAAAAGAGCTTTTTTTTTTTAAATCCTACACGATGTCATCACCGCCATCTCTTGGGTGGCGGAGGGAGCGAGAAAAGCGCTGTGGAGTTGGTCGTGGCAGCAGCAGGGATGTGAGGAAGGAGATGGGGAAGGTGGAAGTGAGACATGGCCCCAGCTGGTCGGCAGAGATGGGATGAACCCGGGAGTTCTTGCCTCTGTGCTGGGAGGAAAGATCACTCGCTAGAGCCAGGCAGCGTTTGGCAAGCACCTCTGAGGACAGCAGCTAAGCATCTGCAGCATCGCGGGTACGGCTACCCTATCACACCCCTCAGTGCCAGTAATATCCTTGGTGTGCTACCTTCCAGCGATTCCCACACTCGTTGCACACGACGAAGGTGGTCATGGGCTCGTCGGAGCTGCGGGTCTGCACCTGGGAAAGGAGAAATGGAAAGGAGAGCTGAGCACCGCCGGTGGCCTCGGCGCGGGGCTCACAGAGCAGCTCCTTGATGGCCACCGAGGGTTTCTGCTGGCCATCTGGTCACACCGGCAGAAATCATCGAGACTCCGAGGCCTGGGAGAGCACAGGGAGCCTCCCTGCGAAACGGATCTGGTTATTGTTTTACACACGAGTTTCCACATGCACACACACGCTCTCCGACCCCTTGGAGGATTCCCAATCCTGCAGCTAAGCCAAGCTCCCCGTTCTAGTGGAAACGCCCGGATAAATCACGACCTATTAAGCCAGTGTCAGCAACAGCCGCCTGCCAGCGTGCCCAGGGTACAGCGGGCACAGAGCAGAGCAGTTTAAACGTCTGGTGCTGAAAGACCACGGGTAGGAAGCAGAGAGCTACCCCACCAGGCACAAAACACACCCACGAAGGGCACCAGGACACACACCTACAGCACACAAACTGCTCCCCTTGGCTTGGAGCATCCTCAAGGATTTGCACTGCTGCCAGAGCCCTGCATCTCCCCAAAGAATCACACAACGGAGCAGCTCGGGCTCTGATCTCCCTTTACAGCCACCTTTTCTTTGTGCTTGTGACCAAGGCAGCACCAAAAAAAAAAAAATGATCCCACCAGCGTTCAGCAGCAGCTGCTTTAAGAGATTCTTGCCTAAAGACCCCTCGCTATCTGAGCGACTCGTTTGGGGCAGCAACTTCCCTGCTCAGCCCTGTGCTGCCCATTTTTTGTGGGTGGCTCTGGCAGTACCCACAGCCCCACGCAGGGATGGATGCAGCTGGCTGGGAGGCTGCAAAGCCCTCGGCCCATCAAGCACTCGCTCCACGGGAACACATAAAAAAGCACTCAAAGCCATTCCTCCCGTTTACAGACCCAGTCCCAGGTCCTGGCCTCCCAGAAACAGACTCCGGGTTACCAGGTTCTGCACATTTCTCGTCTGGTTTGTGTTTGAGCCATTAAGGAACTCTGATATTTAACCCAGATGTGACGGCTGCCTCTGGCTGGCTCGCGCCAGAAACACATGGTTTGCTAAAAATCCGATTTTCATGGCATTTGAGTACCACAAGACACCAGGTCTGTGCTCAAAATCCTGGCACTCCCTGCGCGAATCAGACAGCAGAGCTATGCCGAGGGTAATTACGGTGATCTACATGTGTAATTACCCAGCGTGCAAGAGCCATAGCATTTGCATGATGCAAACTAAACATGTTTTGCAAGCACGCTGGATGGCTAAATTCTGTAATTCCCACCCGATGTTACTGCCTGGCTCTGGCTGCTTTCACAAATGCCAGTTCACCTACTTGAAATGTAGAACATGTCAGTACCAGCGATTGTTTCTTCTCTGGAAAAACTAATAAAAAAAAAGCTTTTTGTTTTTTTTTTTTTCTTCTGATATTTCTGCTGAGAAGATGCTGCCGTGACCTGCCCCAGCTCCGAGCAGTCGGACTCCAGCCCACGACAAGCGGAGCTCGGGGCCCACGTGCTGCTGAGGGGAGCAGCAGAGCTCAGGCAGGGAATTCCCGGGGCACGCTGTGGGCTGCAGGACTGCTGCTGAGCCCGGGGCACGCCCTGGCTCTCCTCTGTGTTTGCACATCGCATCCAAGCACGTCAAGGGGCTTGCACGAGCGTTTCAGGCGCGCCCACTCGGCAAAGGCAGTAGCAATCGCGTGGTTGCTGGTGCATTTTTGGGTATCTGCACATTCTGCAGCACTGACTCACAGCAGAGGCACATCTATCTCCAGATGCCTGGCACCAACACGGGAACTAAAACGCGCCGGCA
The DNA here is from genome assembly GCF_047663525.1 of Anas platyrhynchos. Lineage (NCBI taxonomy): Eukaryota > Metazoa > Chordata > Aves > Anseriformes > Anatidae > Anas > Anas platyrhynchos. The sequence continues at coordinate 16,812,185 of NC_092607.1, forward strand.
ACGTACGAGGCTTCCAGCAGCCGTCCACCAAGGGGAAGGAACTGCCGCTGCCTGCTCACACCACTTCATTTATTCCTTATTGATATTTCACCTGCTTCGTGTTTTAGTTTAAAGGAGTTGGGATCTGTCCAGCTGCAGCTTATCTACGTTCCTAATTTGCGCTTTTAATACCATCGCCGTGCCTGCCTCGGTTTCTGCAGCCTCTCTCCTCTACACTACCCACTCCTTACTCCTCTGAACCGTCACACCCCCAGCACCTGCTTTCAGCTCTCCCAGGCTGCTCTTGAAATCTTCCTCGGTGCTGCACAAATCCCTGCTCTTCCAGATGCAAAACAGCATTTGTACAAACGAACCAAGAAACTCACACAAGCTCCAACGAAAGGTGTATGCAGAAGCATCAGCGCTGTGTTTTAGAGGGCCCCAAGCATGCAAAAAGCTTCTCTCTACCAGCAGCAAAATTTCTGCCACGCTGCGGGGCCTGTCCAGGAGCTGTAAGAGCTCAGGACCGTGACAGATCCTGTGCTGGGCAGTGCTGGGGAGGCTGGAGGAGCAGGAGGACAAACCTGGGTGTAGGTGCAGTTCTTCTTCTTGCACTTCCCACAGGTGAAGAGGTCGGTCTGCGTCCCTCCTGTCTTGGCCATCTGATGCTCCCGGATCGCTTCTTTCGTCATGGCTTTCCTGATCTCTTTCAGCTCGTTACTGGCCATTTCCTTTCAAAAAAAAAAAAAAAAAAAGCAATAAAATCGCATCTGCCCAGTTTTACCGCCGCACCCGCCGCAGGGGAAGGAACCAAGGGGACAGAAGGGGCTTACAGATGGCTGTTAAGCCAGAAAGCCTTTCGGTTTTGGTTACTGGCCCGTGTGTAGACCCCTGTGATGAGCTGACATCCCAACAGACTCTCTACACTGCAATCCCCATGGCTAGCTTCCTCCCCATGCACTGGGGCAGCAGCTGCTGAGAAATCTGCAGTCCTGGCAGTTCCCTGTCCGAAACCAACCCCGCTCGGGCTTCCTCACCTCCGAGGTCATCACTGCAATCTGCTCGGGGGTGATGGCCCCGCACAGCACGTTCTTTTTCAGCTCGGGATTTTTGGAGTCCTTCAGATTGGAGATGCGGCTCCTCACGCGGTTTTTGTACTTCATGTCAGTGTTCTTGATGTCCTGGTATATGCGTACAGGGCAGTCAAGGACTTTCCAGCCAACCCCGAAGCCTCCAAGCACATCCTACACCTACAGGGAGCGTTACTGCTGCCAGGACACAGACCACGGTGCTGGAAGCAAAAGGCAGGCTCCGCTCTGGGAAATTCACACTGTGTTTGAGAACAGGCTTAGGTGATCCCGGAGACCAGGGGCTTTGGCACTGTGCTACAAATAATCTGTATTTTTAGTCATGCTCTGGTTCTTCAACCTGCTCTCCCTCGCAGCAAGGCAGGCACAAAATGCTCCAGAGAGAGCCCAGCTGCACCCCACAGCCACCACGCCAAGGCAAGCTCCAAAATTATCCCCATCGACACCCAACTCTACACTTGCTGCTCCATCTTCCCTGCTTATTTTACCCCCTGTGAGCACACTGCTCTCAAGAGCGAGGCGCAGGACAGATGCTAAGCCTTTGGAAGCAGAGCTGGGAGCAGGAAATAGCGTTTTGACAGGAAGGAGAACTTGGGCCATGCAAGCCCACGATGGTGTGAACAGGAAGGAAATCTCTGTGCCAATCACACCAGCAAGGGCTCTGCCCTGAGCTCCCAGCACCGCTGGTGGCTCCTGCGTGCCCCAGGACACAGCCGAGCTGGAACCTGACAGCCCCGACAAGCAGAGCTGCATCAGAACCTTTCCACAAAGCCAGAGCGCCCCGTTTCTCCTCTCAGCTCGTTAAATTCATGGCCTGGAGACACGCAGGCCCTCGAGGAAGCCCAGCACAGCAAGGATATATTCTTCAATCTGGGCTGCTATGTGCTCGCAGTCAGCGCCGATGGCAACATAGTCATCTGTAAGGCAAGAAAACAGAAGGTCAGCGCTTTCCAACCAGGCACGGGGTCCCTGGGCTCAGTATTTGGGAGATACAAAGCCAGAGAGCTTGCTGTTCTGATTTACGTGCTCTTTCCATCAAAAGGCATCGCGGCCTTTGCTTTAGGCACCCCTCTGACCCTTTTGAAAAGAGCAGGGATGAGAACAAGCAAATCCAGCCAGTTTGTGCCCTCCGCCTCTCCACCAGGACTCCACAAAGCTAACAAGAACCTGCCCCGCAGAAGGAGTTTTCCCATATCCAATGTGGTTTTTTCCCCATATCCCACGTGTTTTTTCCCATATCCAATGTGTTTTTGCCACAGTTGCAATCAACCAGGAAGGAACTGATTCTCACCAGATATTGGTGTCAACCAGAAGTGGCTCCACTCAGAGCAGATCTGACAGAGCCTGAGGACAGGCAGCATCGAAATCAAGCCTTCGTTTTTTGCTCTCAGCTCAGGGTTCCATCTGCCCTTTTCTTTCCCGTGCTGCTTCTCGCCAATTAAACAGCAGCAGAGTGCAAAAACCTGTTCTGAGCTGGGACACTGGGTATGGCAACCACCACCACAAAGCAGAGGAAAGCGGCACAGAACCGGGCTGAGCTTAGCAGCAGCCTTGAGGGGACTAATTCCCAGGCTTCCTACAGAAAGGGTTTTTCTAGGAGTTGCACAGAGCACTTAATGCAGCACACACACACACACAGAGCAAGGCTAGAAAGAACGACTCTGTGACCTTCTCCATCTGCTGCCTCCGTTCCTTGGCTTCGAATTAATCAAAGTCTGCAGTTCTTGGGCAGATCCCCCTTTTTCCAAGAGGACCTGCAACTTGGACTCAAGCACGTGTCTGGCTCGAGGCGCTCAAAATCAGCCTGTCGGAGACACTGAGTACCTGCAGCTGCCTCTCTTTTAGGTGGCACGGCACGAGTGCAAGCAGAACCCAGATCCACAGAGGACCCCGGTGTTTAAGCAGCTCCAGCCTGCGTGGGCAGGGGGAATCTGAGTGCAGGAGGGGACTGGCACGAGCACCGTTACCGACAAATCCCTCACAGCGAGTTACGGCTTCGCTCTGTGCCCCAGGGGTGAGCAGAGATGCCAGCTTCGCTCTACAGCAACCAGGCAAGACTGAGACCTGGAAAGGGAAGCAAATACCTGCACACCTGGAGATCAAACTGCTGGCCAGACCCGCCCACCGCAGGCTGCGGAACAGAAGCCCAAATGTGACCCCGTGTTCTTAATTACCATGCTAATTAGTTACCAGGTCTGTATCCGTGTATCTATAGGTGCTGCGGTGCCAGCCAGCCTGACAAAAGGGTGATGAGGGGGGCTAAACCGAGCTGATAGCAATAATCCTTCCACAAGGCAGCTCCAGAAGAGCCTAGCTAAGAGGTGCCGAACTTGGCACTGACCCTAAGTGCGGAGGATTCTGGCAGAACGCACCAGGAGCTGTGAAATATTTAAAATATTTTTAATATTTTAAATATTTTGAATGTTTTAGGCAACGCAGGGTTTCCCCCAGCACTCACCGTCAGCCTGTAGAGCCGTTGTCAGCATCTCCCTGCATTTGTTGCGGACAGCATCGCAGGTGACGGGCGCCGGAGGGAAGGTGGTGATTTTGGGAGTGGTCGGGGTCTTCGGAGGCTCCTGCCTTTTGTTGGAGCTAAAAGAGAAACTTCAGCGGTCAGAATGCCTCAGCTCGGGTCGCCGAGGGCAGAGGAGGGATCAGTGGGCACACGGCCAAGCATCCTGTTAATTACAACCCAAAACCAGAGGAAAACAGTGCAGGTGTGTGCCCCAAACCAGCAAGGCGGTGCCATCGAAGCAGATTCCAGCTCTCCTGTGGAATCTGCCGGCTGTAACCGGAGCTTTAATCCACGAAGCAGGCCTGCGAACCAATTCCTGTTACTGAACAGCGAGCACATCTGCCAGACCACTGGGCATCAAGGGAAAATGTTAAGAAGCCATCGGACACCACCAGGAAATCAATCAAACGTGCTCAGGACTCCTGAGAGCATCGCACACCCTCTGTCAGCCTGCAGCACCCAGCTCACGGTGCTGGATTCCTCTCTTACTTTGCAGGACCCCATCCTTAAATGCTTCCAGCAGAAAGCAAGCAGAAGCCACCCTAAAGTTCATCTCAGCAGGTGCCAGAATTGGTTCCTCGTCTCACACCCTTCTCTGTTGATGTCAGCAGCAGGAAGAGGAGAACAAACCCCCTTGGTGCTCTCTAACCACCGAGAAGGGCAGCGTGCAGAAATCAGAGAAGCCTCCCCAGCACAAGGGGCTTCTGTGCAAAGGGAAACAAAGCTAATGGCTTTTTCCTTGCAAAAAAGAACTTCATTTTCTGCCTGCAAGCACTCGTAAGCACAGGCAGGGGAACGCAAACATCGCCTGCTGTGCCCACATCGCTCGGGTCACCTGCCAGGAGAGACAGAGGGCACAGAGCCACCGCCTGATGCAGCAGGTTGACGAGGCACGGGCCCAGCTCGGGATGCCAGAGGGGTAATTTCACCCCGCAGCTCAGCCTGGTGAATACCCACGATGCTGAAACATCCTGCCCGTAAAAGCCTAACATCTGCACGTCGGGTTAGTCAGCCCTGCAACTGCTGCAGATAAAAAAAATCTGGGCTGTTATGATTCCCAGATGATTTTATAGAGCTTTCCTCCCCCCCCAGCCCTAAATCTAGGCAGTAGAACAGCCAATTTTTCAGCTGAGATTGCTCTGACTTTGGTGTTTGGGCCATAAAATGCAGGTTATTTATTGCCAGCGTCTGGGTAACATCAGCACAGCAGGAGACAAACAGGGGGAAGAAGAAAGAAGCCCTGATATTCCTCTCACCCATGCCATAGGGGCAACATCTCCTTAAGACACAAGTGGCTGTACAGCTGCTGTGAAGCTGGGGCATTGCCTCCAGCTCTTTGCCATCAAAAATAAATCTCTCGTGAGCAGGGACTTCCAGTGGGGAAGTCCCAGAAGGGATTAGCTAGCCTGCAGCACAGCAGTGCTAAGCTGGAAGCCTTCTGAACGTGCAGGTGGACAAAGTGAGCCAGACAACCTCAGGGACAGCCCCGGAGCCCCTGCTGCTGCCAAGCTCAAATCCAGGCTGGCTCGGGGTGCCTCAAAGCCCTCAGATCATCGTTAGCACTGCTGGATTTTCACAGCTCCAAACCTCGTCGGGCTCTTTGCAGAAGCATTCAGCAGAGCACCTTCAGCAAATTGCTCGGGTCAGACCACAGCTAGAGGATTAATTTCTTGCTCAGATGAAACAGAAAGGCTCCAAGGGAGGGTAACCCCAGCACCTGAAGACTTGTTGCCATCCAATTTTACTGGCCAGCCCTGCATGAGGCTGTTACACAGATTTACTCAGGTGTCCAAACAGCTAAAAACATTCAATAGGATTTACATCACGCGCATTACAAGAAAGTAAACTTAGCCTGCAAGTAATCAATTAGATGCTGATCTCGTCTGGATCAGACAAATTGCTGCCAGGGATGTTTGTGCCTAGGGATCTACGCACAGCTCAGGGCTGGTGGTGGTGCACACGGGGTGAACACAGCAAATCCCACCCAAATCAGGAAGAGTCATCTGAAAACGCTGGCTGATCTCCTACAAAAGAGTTGGGAAAAATGAAACTTCCCGAGGGCAAAGGCAAAAAGCCCAGAAAACACCTACAACAAAAGGAGGCGCTGAAAGGATTAGAGTGGTTTACAGCAGGGGAGACTTGGAGGAGACAAGTGCTGAAACTGTTGAAGGCTTGTTCCAAAGGAGGAGTGCAGGGAAAACCCTCTGCATCCGTAAAAATTTTACAAGAAGCAAAGGTCTTCAGCAAGACAGGTTTTGATCAAGAGGAAGTTTCAAATTGTAAAGGTGAGTTATGAATTAGAAGAGACTGCCAAAGGCAACTCTGGAAACACCTTACCCTGATGGTTTTTTGGGACTGTCAATAAAACAGCTTAGAAAAAGACCATTTGGGAGCAGCTTGGGCAGAGAGCATGTTGTCCTAGGAAGGGGTGAAGAAACTTCCCTGAGAGCTCTTCCAGCTTTACGTTTGTCCCATTCTCCAGGCAGTGCCACGAAGGTTTCCCAGAGTAAAATACTGGTGTCAACTCTTGGAAGTGTCAGAGGTAATATGGGGTGAAGGTCAATGAATGTTTAAAAAAAGCAGCACCAACCAGCCAGCGCTCTGACATGCAGGAAAATAAAGCCAGGACACTAACTTTCAATGCTTAAAGTCAGGTTTTTAAACCACTGTTTCCACACCTGACTTTCAGGAAGGTTCCATCTGCAACTGCTGTTGACTTAAATATCCCTAAAATTGATATCTCTTAAAATTGACTTAAATCAATCCCATATTGATTTAAATATTAAATGGTCATTCCCTGGAGGAGGGAAAAAAAAAAAAAGCTAGAGCAGTTGCGTGGTTATTCCACTTCTGTTAGCTGATGAGTAAAGGAATTTGCCTCCATGCCCCTACGTGCCCCAAGATGACAACTGATCACTCGTGAATTAGATGAAAGACTCCTGAGACATTCCAACAGCTGTACTGAAAGTTATTTATTAAGTTTCAGAAGTTGGTTTATTATTAGCATCGTTGGGAAATAGACCTCAAACGCACCTAAGAAGACTTATTTCAGGAAATCCTTGTGGTTCACACTGTTCCTGTTCGACAAGAGAAGGAGCTTGTAAATCTATCCAGACAACAAAAGATCACACACACACCAAAAAACAATAAAATAAAAATAAAAATGCTGGAACAAAATGGTGGCAGAGTGAGAGCCACAGGCTACAAAGAGAACTCAGGGCTGCGCTGGAAGAAAATCTCACCGAAGAGCCGAATTCAGGCCACGGATCCAAAACCGCCTAATAAAATCTTCAGAGAACATTGGAAAAGGGAAATTTCCTGCTGTCAGGCACAGAGACATCAGACACAGCCCATTAAAACGGGCTGCGCTAATGGTCTAACTCAGAGCCCCCCCATCACAGAGCAAAGCCAAAAAGCTTTGCTGCTAATATATTTATTTGTTTTTTTCAGGGCAGATTAGCAGCTCGTTCTGTAGCACTGGAGGATAACCGCTTCGGGCTGCGAGGAGAACCTGGCTCAGCCTAGCAGCAGAACGAGCCCCTTCTGCTGGATCCATCCTAAAATCACCCCCTTGGCTGCTGTTTATCCTTCATGACCAGGGGGATGCTCTCAAACTCAGAAGATGCTGGAGGGATGAATATGTGGAAAGCATCAAGGGAAAAACTGCAGCACGCCCTCAAGGCACAGCGGAAGGGTAGCACAAGCCAGAAAGCTCGTTGCTTCCACCCCACAGCCCCCCTGCTGTCTGCCTAAAAAAAGAGTGGGTTTTTTGCCTCTCTGCCTACAGCCAGGACCCCGTTGAGGAAAATTACTTCACGTCTCCTCGCAGACCCCCCTCGTTTTGCTCGTGATGTGGCTGCTGCCACTGCACCCAGGGGATGCACCACGCTTCCTTCCCTCCCGGCTCCGCGCTCCCCAGGGTCAGTCCTGCAGAGGTTAAATCAGGAGCTTCCCTTTCCCTTTGAAGTGCAGCGCAGCTTCCTGGCTCCAGCACTATCAGCCAGATTTGTAATGCTTGCCCTTTCCTTTCCCCAGCAGGAACAGCTCACGAGTGCTTCCACGCCAGCTTCTGGCCTCAGGCTGGAGGGAAAGCTGCTCCCTTTCCCAGTAAGGACAGCTCGGAGGCTCTCACCCCAGCATCTGACTCAGTTTTCACCCTCCTTAGTCACACAACGAATCTTTCCTGCCTGCACCCTGGGGAAGGGAGCACTAGTCTGCAATTTTATGGGATATAAGGATCATAAAGAGAAGGTATTTGCATCACAAAGCTCAGACTAATTAGCTTACAAAGCATCCCCTTCTCAGCTATCACCGGCTGCTTTGTGGCCTCCAAGCTTTGAGTCCTGGACGAGAGGAAACAACAGGATGAGAGGAAACAGCACCTCAGAAATCCCATCCCACTGCTCTTACATCAGTCCTGCCACTGGATGCATTATCCCACAGATCTATCCTGCTCCCATGCTGCACCATGTCATTACAAGGCTCAGCTCTTCCAGCTGTGAAGTCTCCTTCATTAAATCTCTCATGGCAACACCTCGCGATTCCCTTTTCACATTTTACAGAGGTGAGGTGGCCAAAGATGCACCTAAATTAAAGTTTCATAGCTCAGCAGCAGTAGCTTTCTCCGTCACCTGCCCCGTGCAGAGCTGTGAAGGGTGAGAAGGCTCACACCAAAACAAGCCTTGGGAGATGTGAGTGAAAAAGCAAAAGGAGAATCGAAGCACAGAGTGGCAAGAAAGCGACCAGCAGGGGACAGGCTGCGGACATGGAAGTCTGCAAACCAGAAAGGAAATCCTTAATACCCTAAATCTTCTGACAAACTCATAAAACTAGCTAAATATTCTAGTGCCAAACCTCCTAAGGACCCACCCTCCTGGGATCTGAGGCTGAGGGAAGCCTCTTGCCTCTGGAAGAGGTGCAGAGGAAAGGTTTAAATCGCGTTTTGCCCTCTCCCCTTTGATCCCACTGCCTCCACTCAAGAGCTTAGCACGTACAGGACGGTGGAAAAGAGGATGCAACACTCAAGGCATGGCAAGGAACAAGCATGCAGCAGACCTGCTAGAGGGGTGGACACCAGTCCAGAGTGAAAAGAGGACTTCTGCTGGGACTCGCTGAGGAGAGGACAGAGAAATGGAAGTTTGATAATAGCGATGCATGAGTCAATGCCATCCATCACTCGACATTGCAAAGGCCAAAAATAATCTTCATTCTAAAGGGCTCAAAGTTAGAAACAGGCAAAAAAAAAATATAAAAATGCAACCAAAAAAATGTTTTATTAATAAAAAAATTAACACAAAACAATAGAAAAAACAAAAACAAAACAAAAAGTCATGAATAAAAGCAAAAAAATCACCAAAGCCACCATCTTTTCTGATGTTTATTTCTGCATTACAGCTCAGTTTATTAAGAACACCATGCAGCTCACCCCTGAAGCAGCCTAGACTCCTGGTGCTTCTGACCAGGAATTTGAGTACACAACCCCCCCAGCTCAGACACTTAAAAGTTTTTAAAAATTAATGTAAGATGGCAGCAGAAAATTCAGGTTAGCTAACGGTATCATCTTTGGCTAAAAGGAAGCTTTACCTTTGGTCTTTTGAATTACCAGTGTCCTTTGAGGAAGAAGTTGGCAAGGACAGGTTTTTCTTTTTCTCCTCACTCTTCTCCTCAGAAGCATCTACGTTCAAAAGAAAGAAAAAGCAAGCTCAGATCCTGAAGGGTTCAGAACTGTTTTTTTATCCCACAACCCTGCATGCACTGAACAGTGTCTTAAAACCACAGATTTGGCGTAAGGTAAATTATTAATCTACAAAAAGAATCAGGAGAAGGCCTTCAGGGCCTCCCATGCTTTCCAACAGACCTTTTACTTGCCCCTAAGTAGAAACTAAATCAAATAAAAGCTTTCTCCATCAAACCAGAGAGCAGCGAGCAATCACCTTCCCTCCTTAGGAGATAAGCTTCCTCACAAGACAGGCCTCATCACAAAAGTTCCTTTCAGAGCCCCTGGCTGCCGAGCACAAATTGGATCGAGTTCTGTAAAGCGTCACTAAACGCAGTGCTTCAAGCCAGCACCATCTGAAGGGCCAGTAAGGGCTGCTCCTTCTGGGAATACAATTTCTTGCATGTCTCAAGCGCTGCCAATAGAAATGGGGAGCCCTAGGTGCAGACAGATTGCACTCAGCCTCAAACACTTCATCCCGTGTCTTTGTTACACGCAGCTGCCCAAGCAGTCAGCGTGAAGAGCATCTGAATTTCACCTGGGGGCACTTGCCACTGGCACAGACTGGAAGATACGTGTGCAGGACACACGTATGGCTGTGCTTCCAGACTGCCAATACCTCACTCTTTTACCACAAACGTAACCACAAAGACAAGAATTGTAAGCCCTCTATTGATAATTTTGACATTTGGTGCTGTATAAGCACAAGATTACTGACAGAGTTACAAGCTTCTGTTTATTGATGTCAAAGCCTCCTCAGCAGAGAACAGGCAACGTGAATGTGTCTGCAAGTTGTAAAATTAAGGCCCTTCTCCAACTCATCACCCAAAACACATTCCAGCTTCTCTCTTCCTAAGCTGATGCACACGGTGACAGTGCATGCTGTGTTAATACCACGTAGCACACAAGTCGGGGTGGAGGGTGCAGAGTACAGGTATTGTTTCTACAATTAATGCTACTAATTATTCTATAATCAGGTATGTGTTAAGAGTAGCCCTAAGCTTTCAATGCTCTGTCCAGGAAAAGCTAGCCATTGGGTTGGCAACAGGAATTCAATCTCGAGGAATCCCTGGTTGTAGCTGAAACTCAAAAGACAGTGCAATTTTACAGGCTGATTTGCTAGAATGTTCTATGCAGATCAATCCCTACGTTCTCCTGAGAAACCCAGCGCCTCTGCAAGTTGAATGTGACAGGAACACGATGATTTCCTTACCTAGAAGCTTTTTCCAAGACTTGATGAGCGATTTGGCAAGCGCTATCACTTCTTCATCTGTGCTCTGCTTTCTCAGTGCGTTTACTGACATGCCGATGCGGGTGGACTGCAAGCGAACACTCACATGAATCATTCCAGAACAGATTCGTTACTTGTTACTAACTGGAATCAGAAATAACCACAACACAGGCAAAGCAACGACCGAGATATGTAGCATCCGAGCATTTTCCAGAGTGATTAGATCCTTCCAGCTCTGGAAGGAGATGACTGACTCTGGCTTGCTAAAACTGATGCCAAGCAAGGCATGCCATCACCCACAGACACCTCCTCCACACACCTGGAAGTAACACTCTAGTTTAGAGTGAAAAAATCCCAGATTCCTATCTTAATCTCCGAATTGTTATTCTCCTCACGCCTCCCCAGCGTCCTGGATATCACATCACCATCACAAAGACTTCAAGAACTTCCCCCAGCTGCCCTTTGTGTTCGCTACTTTAATCTGGTCTTCCCTTTTGGAGATCCCTGGAAGGATTTGAACAGATATCCACAAATCTGATCAACTGCAATCAAATTCAGGCAGCACGTTGTGGCCCAAAGCTATTTAACTGCCAGCCCAAAGCGCAGGTTCAGTACTATTTCTAGATTTAATGCTTATTTTGATGTTTTGAGAGAGGCAAAGAGTCAGGGGACATCTATTAAGCCCACATAAACAGCATGGTGTGCTCGTCCAGACTTCAGCTTCATACCCTAACCGTGCAACTCACCTGCAGCAAGTCCAAAGTCATGGGCATGCCTTTCAGCTCTTTCAGTAAATCCATTGCACCATCCTGGAGAGGGAAAGAGATACCGGGAGTGAGTGCCTCAGCTTTTCATTAAGAAATTTAACATGATGGGAATAATTTCAGAAAGGTGAAATCAAAGCAAAACCAGAAAACCTTCCTTAAAATATCTTCAAGACTACTGAGCATCAAGCCATTACCTTCATGTGACAAGTTTGTTTTCTTTAACACCTGAAAAATACGCCCTGAATCAGAGCCGTCCCCTCAGCACTAGGAGTGATAACGGGAGCAAAGCCCTCGAGCAGCAAAGCTGAGGAGCTGCTCACTCCAAACTCCCCACACGAGGCCTCCTCGCAGCAGCTCTGCCTCCAGGAACCCAGATGCAGAACGTATCCAACTGGGCAACGTGTGGGTCCCTAAAATCGGTACTCAGAGACCAACAGCAGCAAACGGGGGGTCCGCACAAAAACTAGAGCAACAAGCGGGTTCTCCAGGCAACCATCCTTTCCTATTCCAGTGACAGCACCAAAAACCCACTGTGGACAGGAGCAGTCAGCACAGGCTGCTCCTGAGCCCCAGCGTGTGTCCCTGGGACCTTACAACAGTGCCCGTGCTCCCCTGCTCTGCAGCCCAGCAGCCAGAAACTCACCTAAACCACAGCCACACCTGGCACACCATAACCCAAACACCACATTCCCTAATCACAAACCTCAGGATTTCCTGCAGGGAACAACTCATCCCCTGGGGGAGATGCACAAGGGTCCCCCCACTCGAGGTGATGGGGAGGGAGGGCTGGGGATGCTCCCCAGGGTGCTGAGCTGGGGGTGGGTGAGACCTGGGGGTGCAACGTGGGGCAGAGGGGATCCCACAGCCCCCTATGGGGGAGCCCAACCCCAGCAGGAGGCAGCAAACAGCACGGTGGCAGAGATGGGGGTGAGGGGGGCACCCCCTGCAGCCAGTTTGGGGAGGGGGAACCCCATGGTTATGGGGTAACAGGGGGGGGGTCTGTGCCCCTACGGTATTGGGGTAACAGGGGGGGCTCCACCCCTATGGTAATGGGATTAAGGGGGTCTCCTGCAGCCCCACAGTAATGGGGTTACAGGGGGGGGTCTGCATCCCTATGGTAATGGGGTAGCAAGGGGGGGGGGGTCTGCATCCCTATGGTAATGGGGGGGGTCCTGCACCCCTGGGGTAATGGGGGGGGGGTCTGTGCCCCAGGGTAATGGGGTAACAGGGGGGTCCCGTGCCCCCACAGTAATGGGGTAACAGAGTGGGTGGGGGGTCTGTGTCCCCACAGTAATGGGGTAACGAGGGGGTCTTCACCACCACAGTAATGGGATAATGGGGGGGGGAAGGGTCTGTGCTCCCCCCCCATCACCCCAGGGCTCGCAGCGCAGAGAGGGCCCCCAAAACCCAGCGGGGGCGTGGCTGTTGGGGCCGGGGGGCTGCCCTGAGGCAGACAACGGGGACGGGGACGGCTCCCGGCCCCTCAGGACAGCCGCCCCCCGCCCCAAAACCCGCACAGGCCCCGAGGGGGGGGAGGAAGGGAGGAGGCTGAGGCGAGGCTGGGGGCCAGCCGCCGCCACTCACCGCGCTCTTCTTGGCCACCATCTTGTCCAGCCGCCGGGCGATCTTCACGATCTCCTCCTCCCCTCCCATCGCTCCACAGCGGCCGGGACCGGGAGGGGGGGGGGGACAGGGACCGGGGATGAGGTGGGGGGAGGCTGGAGGCGGCGGCGGAGCCCCGCTGCCCACCTCAGCCCCGGTACCGCAGTGTGGAGAGGGCGGGCGGCGCGCGGGGCACGCCGGGATTTGTAGTCCCCGTGGCGGCCGCCCCGCCTCTTCCCCCGCTTGCGGCTGTGTGCGTGGGGACTACAACTCCCAGCACACCCCGCGCCCACCTCCCTGCTTTGGGAGGGGCATGCTGGGAGTTGTAGTCCTCCCCGCTTCCGCGGGCTGAGGAAGGCCCCATGGGGGAGGGAGCCTCGCGGTGTCTCCCCCGCCGCCATTTCAGGGCTGAGCGGGCGAACGGGGACCGAGCGCGTTTGTTTTGGGGCTGTGCCGGCCGCTTGGCCTGGCTCGGGTGTGAACCCGGCCCTCAGGAGCCCCTTAGGGCTGTGGCAACAGTTCCACCACGTCCTACACCTCCTACACCCCCATCACCTCCATCACCCCCATCACCTCCATCACCCCCTCCACCACCACCCCAACGCCCTCAGGGCCGTGTAACCCCCACCCCGTGGTTACAAGCAGACATTTTGGGGGCTTCAGGGCACAACACGACCCCTTGGGGTCCGTGGATGGGCTCCGGAGCCCCCCTGTAGGTGGCACTCGCACGCTGCGCAGCGCCCGGGTGTGGAGCCGGCTCCTGGGGCTGCCAGAAAGTTGTCGCTGTCCCCAGGAGGCTCCCGGCAGGAGGAGAAGTTGCTTGGCCTCCTCCACAGCTGGGAAAAAGGGTTTGGAGAAGGGGCGAGGGGAAAGGAAAGAGCCCCAGGCAGCGCTGGGTGCTGCCCGCTGCCTGTCAATGGGTGCTGGGTGCTGCCCCAGCGGGCTGGGATGGGCTGAAGGAGCGGGTATTTGGGGGGATAAACTGCAGGATTAGCTGCTGGGAACCAGGAATCCCTGAGCTCAGCCCCACAGGACCACAAAATCACAAAATCACAGGTCACAGAATCACAAAATCACAGAATTGTCTAGGTGGGAAGAGCCCTCCAAGGTCACCCAGCCCAACCTCTGCCCTGCCAGTAACCAGTCCTCCACTAAACCTCCACAGCTCGACATCTAAACGTCTTCTAAAAACCTCCAGGGATGGGGACACAACCACTTCCCTCAGCCCTGCAAGTCACGGAGTTTAGGGCATTACACCGAGGCGGGGAGCGCTGAACAGCCTGGTGCTAAAACTGCAGGGTGGCCGTGCCCCAAATCTGCCTTTTCGGTACCCAAAGCCGCTGCTTACGCTGTTCTTTACAGCAGCTCCCGCTGAGTTGGACAAATGTCTGGGATCCCCTGGAGCAAGAGCTGCTCCCCAGATGTGTGAGACGAACGTTCAGCTTCATCCACAAAGCAGCGGCGGTGGCCCCGGACCAAACCTGAGCTACTCAGGGCCCTCTCCCTGGCGTGACGCTTGGCGCTACCTTGAAACTTTTTGGCTTGGCCCCATGTTTGCAGACGCGCTCCAACCCACAGTCTGGAGCCTTCACAGCGTCTGGAAAGCCTCCATCCCTTGGCAGGGTCTGGCCAGGGAGCGAGGGGATGCCATTTTGGAGAGGCCCAGCTCTGCTCGGGAGGAGGAGGAGGCGAGGGGACCTTTTTGGAGGTCCCTGGGAGCGGGCGGCCGCCTGTCCCCTGTGTGGGGTCGGGTCACGCCGGTCCTTGGCGTCAGCGGAGCGTTGGAGAGGCACTGCTGCCACTGTAAATGTGGTTTGTATCACTGCGAGGCGAACATGGTTCCCGACCACAAGTATGGCCCGGGACATGTCTCGGATTCCAGAGCTCTCAGTCACGCCGAGCGCCATCGCCTCGGCGCTCCTCGCCTCGGAGCGAGAAGCCCGTCACCCTGCTGGAGCCCACCGCCGGCAAACACCGGCCTCCCACCGGCCTCCCAGCACGGTGGCCATCCTCAGCGAGCCTCCACGGCTTCCCGATGGCAGCGGGACCCGCAGGGATGTGACTGCACAAAACGCTCGCACGCGGGTGGCCCCATCCGCTGCCCGCCGAGCTGGAGAGCAAAACGCACGCGTGGAGGGCACGGAGCAGCTCCACAGCCAAGCCTTGACCCTTCCACCCTCTTCTTTTTCTCTCCCCAAGGGTTAACAGGACAGGCGTTAGCGGCGCGGGGAGGGTTTTTGGCTGACCTTGGCTGGGAAGCAGCGCGGCGTCGCTCAGCCCAGCCCTCCCCGAGCGCGAGCCGGTGGCCGGAGCGCTCCCCGAGCTTGGGTGGAGGTAGATGCAGAGGAAACTCCACCTCCGCGGGAGCCAACCTGCTATTGCAGGAATTCCCAGAGAAATTCCCGCTTCGGGCCGATCTGTCAACGGAGCCGTGAACTTTCCTTTACCCCTTGTGAAAGCAGCGACTTCAATGCGCTAAAAACGGAGCAGGGGCGAGCCCGGCGCTGGAGCCCGGCTCGGGGAAAAGGCTGGGAGGGGGCTCGAGTTGACCCCTGTACGCCTGGGGGGGCTCCCGGAGAGTCTCCACGTGTGGTTCCTTGCTTGCAGGCTCCCGGAGGAAGAATTTGCTGTGAAAAAAAAAAAAAGCAAACCCTGCGATACCTCGCCTGGTTTTGCCCCCGGGTTACCGCATTTCCCGAGTGGCTCTCAGCAGATTTGGGACCTGGCGGGTGGCTCGGGTGGCTCGGGTCACTCATTTGGAGGTCAGCTGCCCCAAAATCGCCTTTTCTCTTGCTCCCGACCACGGTGGCCCCATCTGGTTAAAGCCCACAGAGGCTCAGCCTGGTGCATTTTTGGAGGTGCAGATGAGCCCCTCCTGGGCCCAGCCTTGCCCCCCTGCCCCTACAAACCCCACAGGGAAGCTCTGACCCCAAACACCCCTTCCTTCAGGTGTGCCCGGGTCTGTGGGATCTCAGCCTTGGGGTCACAGCCACACAGCGAGGAGCTGATTGACCCCAAATCCTCACCCAGCACCGTAAGCACCAGTAGGGAGATGGGAACAGCTGCTGGAGGCTTTACCAACACAGCAGCAATTTGGGGAATGAGCCCTGCAGAGAGCGGCTCTGTGATTCCTCCCCGAGCCCAGGGCAGCTCACATTTGGGAGAGGAAGAGGAGAGAGGTGGAGGAAGCAGTCCCTTAGACATGAGATCATTGCAACCCCAAACTAGAGGCAGGGATCCTGCCTTTTGCCCCCCTCCTTGCTGCAGATGTCTAGCCCTGATGCTAGGGACATCTGACCCTGGAGACCGAAATTCTCTATCCAAACACTTCAGAAAACCAGAGAATTTGGCCCAGCTTCCATTTCTGCCATGCAGAATCTCCTGATTTCTCCTCTGGGGAGCCAAGGGATTTCTCCACACCTCGTCTGGTGGGGAGCAGCCGAGGAGGGGACACATGGCCAGGACCACCCCGCGTGGCAACCCAGCCTCTGCCCCGCTGTGAAACGGGGAGCGTGGAAGGGGGGACACGGAGGAGCTGAGGGCTCCCCCAGGCCCTGCTCATTTCCAGGGTGGAGCTGGGACCTCCAGCTTTGCAGATGCTCTTCCCTAAATCTCCTCCTTCGAACCTCTGCAGTTATCCTGGCTGCTGCTCAAAATAATAGTGATGGGGGGGAGGAAGAAGTGCAGAGCAGCAGCCCGTCGTGCCCCGAGAGGGACGATCCCAAAAGAGCCGTGCCCACCAGGTGGGTGCAAGCCACCACCGATGGCACCCACCGGGGCTCCTGGCCGGCTCTGTGTGTGCGTGCAAGAGTTTGCAAACCCTCGGGGGCTCCCTTCTCTCCCCGTCTCTCTGTCTGCTTGCAGTCTCCTCCATAAAACATCGGAAGTTGGAGCCATTCATTTGGCTATTTGTGGCTCGCTCCCCACGCCCCGGCTCCCTCCCCTGCCCCCTGCAGCCTCCCCGGCTCGCTGCTCGCCCAGCATCCTTGACCCCGAGGAGTCTGGTGTGTCTGCACTTCCCTTTTGGCCCACGGAAAGCACCACTCCGAGCGGGTGCCTTGATAAATCCGCTGTGGGAAGGCAGGGGCTCCTGGGCTCTCACACAGGGCTTTCCCATGGCGCGTTTCCTATATTGTCCCCGCTCGCCAGCGCGAGCTCCAGACCGGGGCGGTGGGGAAGCTCTCCGGGTGGCGGTGCCCCTCCACGGCACCAGGTCTGGCCCTCCTCAGGCTCTCGTGGCTCGCTCTGCACCAAAAAAACATGGTGCGTGGAGGAAGGCGAGGAGGAGGAGGAGGAGGGTTGGATTCGCATCACCAAGCTGGTGGGTGACGGTGGCATCCCTCGGCTCACCCACGGCTTTGACCCCACGGCCCCTTCGTCACCCCGGTTTGCAAACGGGGCTCTGGGGTTGCCTCCGCAGAATTTGGGGTGGGACTGGGACCACCGAGGGGCTGGAGACAGGGACAGGCTGGCAGAGAGGGAGGACAGCTCGGTGGATTTGAAGCTGAGCGAGGAGGTCCAGGGTGGCACAGAGGGAAATAGCAGAAATAGCTCCGAAATGGCTTCTCCTGAGCTGCCCTGCCAAAGTGTAACATCCTCAGGGTTTTGGCCCTGGGTTGGGGACCACCACCATGGGGACACGGGGACGGTGCCTGCACAGGGCTGCACGGCCACAAACCTCCCAGCAGCAGCAGCAGGAGGCAGAGATGCAACCCCGGCAGCGTTTGGCCTCCTCCAGTCACACCAGGAGCAAAATCCCCTTTTGGCATGGCAGGTTCCCCCCACGGAGACCTGAAAGCCATCGGGGCTGGGTTGGGGCTGCATTTTGGGGCTGATGGGTGAACTGGGGGTCAGTGGGAAGAAAAAACTTTATGTCCCCACGGGAAGGCCACAGCCAGGGCACAGCAGAGCCCTGGGGTGAAGGCAGCACCCTCCCCACCTCACCGTTTGCTCCCTTTATCTGAAAAAAAAAAAAAACAATTCTCCTCCTGCCTCATTTTAACCACGCCACGAGGCCGAACAGAGCGGGGTCACCGGGATTTCTCCACGTCCCCTTGCCCTCCAGCTCTCCCCGCAGCGATGGCCCCGCGGATGAGCCCATCTCCCCGCTCATCGCCCCGTCGGGCAGCCGGCTCAGCTGCCCCTCCGGCGAGCAGCGAGCCCTGATCTCATCAGCGCGCCGCACACTTGCAGCTCGAACAATAACCTCCTTCCCTGCCCGACACAATTCCCAGAAATGCACAGCCTCCTGCTAGAGCCTCCCTGGGGGGAAAGCATGCCAGCCGGCCTGTCGGCACCAGCGCGAGCGGCGCTGCCAGCCGCTGGCAAACGCAGCCTGGTGCCTCCCCGGAGCAGGGGGGCACCTCGTGCTGCTGCCCTGCTGCGAAAACAAGGGCGTGCAGGGCAGGGCGGAGGAGCGGAGAGGGAGAGGCCGAGCCCTCGGGGCCATCCTTCAGCCGCCGTGCTCAGGAAATCCCTCTCCCGACGGGCGCCGTGCCCCCGGCACCGCTGGCTCTCCGGGAGCGCACATCGGTCGCCTTCGCCCTGCCGGCCCCAAGCATCTGCTGGGGTCTGGGGGGCTGCGAGGGGCTGGGAGGCAAAGCCCAGCCCTAACTGGGAGGGCTGGGAGGGCAGAAATGGGGTTCTTGCCCCCTGTACCCCAGCAGAGCCTCAGCAGCAGCAGTTCTGTGCCTCGCGGCATCCCGAAGTGTCTGGGAGTGCCGGAGCTTTCTCTCTGCACCCTTGGGTGCTCGCTGCTGCCTCGCCCCGATGTGAAAGGCAGCTGCAGGCGAGGCTGGGTGCTCAGGGTGGGTGTTTGCACTGCCACAACCAAGCCGGGAAGGCGAAACCACCAGGCCAGCAGCCAGCACGGCTCTCCTTTCTCCAAGGGTTTTTTTGGGGAGGCTCGCCAGCCCGTTTTGGGGCTCGCCAGCCCATTTTGGGGCTCACCAACCTGTTTGGGGCTCTCCAACCTGTTTTGGGCTCTCCAACCTTTCTCCCCCACACACATGCCCTCTGCCCCACTGCACCACGGCAGCCCCATGCGCCCAGCAGCGCCACGGTGCCAGCTGCAGCCCCCCGGGGGCTCCTCCCCACCTCCCCCCCGACCCCGCAGCGAGGCAGCAGACCCCGCGCGGAGGGCACGGGGCCAACCCCATCCCGTAGCCCACCCCGCTGGGCTCCCGGCTGGCGCGGGAGGGCCAGGCTGGCGGGGAGCATTGTTCACTAAACCACATGGGGAGGCCGAGGAGGACAGACTCGCTGGCTGCGGGGAGCTTCCTGCCTCGCGGCGCGGCCGCCGCCTGACATCATTGCGCCCGGTGGGAACGGCGGTCCCGGCCCCGCTGATGGCAGAGATAAGCTCCTGACCTCCTGCCCCGCTTTCCAGCCCCCCGCAGCCCCGTGGAGGGGGGTTTGTCACGCCCGTTGTTCCCCTGTCACCATGGCAGAGCTGCCTGATCCTCCTCGGTGGCATGGGCACGGCCGAGGTGATGTGCCCCGACGCCGTGCCGCCCACCTCTGAGGGTGCAGGATGGCACCGGGACATTTTTTGGATGCCAAGGGGGGGACCGAGCAAGATTCCACGTCCTTCTGCCCCAGTTTGCAACCCAGGGTGAGATTTTTTTGTCCTGGTGGGGACCGTGACCTGTTTGGCATCTCTGGTAGCACCCAGAGAGGGGCACCTGAAGGGCTGCCCGTCCTCACACTGACTTTATGGGAGTAAAACCCTTCTCCTCCTTCACCTGGAGAGAGCGTTTCCAAGCCAGTGGCAGGCAAAACCTACCAAAACCAGACCCCAAAGCATCCGTGTGGGCTGCAAAATCCCTGAGGACAGAGGGTGGCCCCATCACCACCATCCTGGTGCACCCCAAAGGGGACCCCCGCAGGAACGGGCTCCTGACCCCATGGGCAGCCCCCTGCCCTGGGGACGGGGTGCCATGGGGTGGAGGCACCCGGGAGACACAGGGCTTGAATTTCACCCCGCTTTGGATCCCCAACCAAGCTTACTTTTATTTTGTGCCCTTCTTCACGGCGGTGCAAAGGCAACAGGTTATGGGATGCGGAGCCCAGGACACAAAGCGCAGCCTCTGGCTGCTGTCCATCACCATGGGGGTCTCCCCCCATGCCCCCCGTGTCCCCCCAGCCCCAGCCAGGCTTTTCCCTGGGTAATTTCTCCCGATCCAGGGGCTGACACGCTGCGGGGCTGCCTCCTGCCCTCATCCAAACCTGCTGCGGTCAGCATTTCGCTGCGGCTGCTGCCAGGGCTGCTCGGAGGGGTTTTCCTTGCAGCCTGACCCCCGCCCCCCCCCCCCCGGCTCCATCCTCCTGGCTCCAGCCCACGTGGGATGGAAGCTTTCTCCTCCCTGAATAAAAATATAATCTGCTCAGCCCTGCTGTTGATCCCGACTGCATCCTCTCGTCCTGAGCTTTCATACCGCGTGCCTTTTATACCGGTAATAGCACCAGGCTCCTTCTCCCATCATTGTTGACTCGACAATGAAAACTGTTTGTATTATTGTGTCCCCGAAGCTTTGCCAATAGCACATGTGTCCTGAGCTGATAGCAACAGGCTTTGGCAAGGCTGAGGCTCCATCAGATAAGAGCCTTTACCCTTATTTCTCCAGCCCGAGCACGCCTCGAAGGCTGCCCTGGCTCCGATTGTTGCTGATCCGTCCCCGGTGCTCGCAGACAGGGGCGAGGTGGCCGGGCAGGGGGCGAGGATTTGGGGACGAGCAGGGCAGGGACGCGGACACCGGGGTCGGGTGGCCTGGGAAAGGGCGTCGGGCAGGGCGACGGAGGAGCCCTGGAGGGAGATGCCAAGATAGAGCGACTTTTCCCAGGCAAGCAGAGGGCTCGATGCGTGGCCGTCCCCCGCCGTGCTGTCCTCGGGGACCTGCCCCACCTCCCCGATCTGGCCGGGCTCCCGACACAGCAGGGTTTGAGCAGAGGAGAAGCGCTCGGACCCGGCGGCCCTCGGGCGCACTGCCGGCTGGCGCGGGAACAAAGCCGTGCGCTTCCCCGTGCCTCACTCCATGGGGAGCCCCGCTTCATCCAGCCACCATCACCCGTACGGCCTTCATCCTGCTGCTCCCTGGGGGCTGCACCCTCCTCCTCCTCCCACCCCGCAGCCCTGCGCCCAAAACCCCATGGCCGAGGCAGCTCGCGGCATCGCCGAGCCCCAGCTCCGCCACCGCGGCCACCCCCGTTGGTGTTTTCCCCGAGCTGCAGCATGAGGCTGTGAAATCAGAGAGGGGAGAAAAAGCTTTGAAATCGCATTTTTAAGACAGTTTACGGCGTGTAAAAGAGGTTCTTGGGGTTTTGAGCTGCCATCGTGGTGCGTTTGTGCTCTGATTTCCCTTCCCTTTGTGTCCCTGGTGCAGCACCAAAAAGGAAAAATTGCTCTTCTGCTCAGAGTGTGCAGGGAAAGAAAGCTCCCAGGCCCTTTTTTAAAAAATATATAAAATTTATTATTATTATTTATCTCCCTGCACACTCTGAGCAGAGAGGCAGCCACGATGCCGTGGTGGGTGATGAGGTGGCTCCGAGCACCGGGTGGGCTTGCTGCAAAGCTGCTGCCAAGCGCTAGAAATTCCCCAGCCGGGCTGGTGCGGTGCTCCCAACCCGGGCGCACGCTTCCCCGGTGATCAAATCGGGCAGGGGATGGAAAATGCGAGCGGAAAGTGCTCGGTCCAGGGGCTGCAGACGGAGCGGGGAGAGGGGAGAGGAGCGCGGCGCAGCCAGCAGCCATCTGCGCCGGGCGGTGAGGTAATGCCTGCGCTAAGTTAAACCATGTCGGGAGCCCTGCACAGCGGCAAAACCTTTCCCAGATGCAGGCTCTGCTGGCTCGTGGGGACGAGGCTGTCAGCTGGGGGGGCTTGGTGGGTGCCCCAGGAGCTGGTCCCGGTGGAGCTGTGGGGTCAGGGTGCGCCCTGCTCCCCCCCCGGGTGCTCACCTGCTGCCTGGTTTTAGGGAGCGGAGGGGCAGTGGTGGGCTAAGGAGCTCCCAAGGGCGAAGAGCTGAAGGTGTGATCGCTGTTTTCTTGCTTAATTCCCCTCCTTTCCCCTGATTGAAGGTGGTACCCTGAGCCGTGGGGTGGCACAACCCCATTTCTCCATGATGCTTTCACTCGAGTGATGCTCGAGGAGCAGGGGATGAGCAAATGCCCGGAGAGGAGAGCAGGGACCCACAGAGCAGAGCCCCAGAGGGTTTCTGCTACAGCGTGGCTGCACTTGTGTCCCAGACCCACCCCCCCTCCCCAAAAAAGCAGGCTCTCAAGTCCTCCTCATCACAATTTTCCCCTCATTTCCTTTCCTCCAGCACCCAAGAAGGGGCCAGCCAGCCCGGAGCAGCGCGCCCAGGCTCTCGGAGAGCGGGATCCAGGTTCTTGGCTGCGCCTCCTGCCGAGCTGCCCGCGCGCTGTGCTTTCTGCCAGCTCGGGTGATGGGAGCAGAGAAAAACCCCCACGTGCCCGGGTTTCGCAGAGCCCAACTGTCGGCCAGCTGCTTGTTCCTGGGAGGAGGACGCGGTGCCACAGGCAGAGCGAGCGTTTTGCTGGCTATAATCAAGAAAAGAAATTGCGCCGATCGGAGCAGCTGAATGGCAGCCAAATCTGCTTCTCGGCGGCTTTTCCACACTCTGCGTTCATGTATTTGGCATGAGCAGCTCCGCATTGAGGTAATTCATTAATGCTGAACCAAAAATGTGTTTATGGGAGTCTTGGAATAGTTGGTAGAAGTGTAAGACTTTCCTTCCTAAAAGCCTGCTCGCTCTCCGGGATGGGAACCCGGCACCGAGGCCGCCGGCACGGTCGGCTGCCGGGGAAGCCCACGTGTGCCCAGCACCCTGAACACGCGGGGGGGGGGGATTTTTTGCAGCGTTTTCCCTCGTTTTGGAGCATGGGAGCTGCATTTTGATGTCCTGGGGAGTGGGTCCGGGCTCACAGATGTGGCCATGGCTCGGCGCGATGGGAAAGAGCCCCTCCAGGAGGTGGTCCCCGGACAGGGATGCCCCCAGCCACCCCCCATGCGCCTGCTGCATCCTTTGCTGCCCCCAGGAGCGGGGCTGCCCTGCTAGGGGTGCCCTGATGGGGTCTCCTCTGCTTTTCTCCCCCAAAATCACCACCTCCCACCCCACAAACCCCTTGGTGCACACTACACGGGCACATCCTCGGGTGTGCACACCCAGAGGCGCACACAGGACCCGGTGGCTCTCTCATCCCCTCGGGGACATCCCTACGAGGGAACAAGGGCTGAGCAAGAAGGGGCTGAGACCAGGAGCCAGGGATGCAGGACCAAGGGGCTCCGGCCGGGACTGCGCCCGTGCAGAGCGACAGCTTTTTTGGGTTAGCCGCGGGTTTCGCTCCCCAGACAATGGGCACCGCTGTTGTCGTTCTGGTCGTGATCCTGCGTAAACAAGGCTGACCTCTGTTTATTGAAACGAGCTGAAGGAGAAAGACGACTTTCTCTGCTTCCTCGGATGCGGGGCACAGATGCTGGCTCGGCCGGCACAGCCCATGCTCGCCCCCAGCTCCGTCCCCTCGTGCCAGCGTGGCCAGGATATGGGATCCTGCTTGATGGGGGGCAGGCGGCCCCCCCACAAAGCCTGGACCCCCGTTAGGGCTGTGGCAGTGGGGACAGACTGCCCTGGGAACAGAAGCAAAGTCCCAGCCCAGCTGAGCCTATTCCATTTTTCCAGCTTAGCTCCATCGTGGGTGCCTCGGGCAAGTGGGAAAGCTCCTGCCAAGGGGTTGGGGACTTGCGCATGTGGGTGGCAGCAGGGACAATGCAGGGTACCCAGTCCCGGGGCAGAAAGCCCCTGTGGCCCAGGGCGCATCTCCCCAGCATCATCCGTGCTGGTCTCTGGTCAGATTGACCTGGAAGAGAAGAAAAGGAGCAAATGAGCCAAAACAGCAGCTTTCCCCACGGGGAGACCTTCCTGGGCTCATCCTTCCCCATCCATCTCCCCTTTAGGGGCGGGAAGGGGTCCAGCCCTTTGCCTCGGGGACTTCTCTGGGGTTTCTTTTCAGCGGGGTCAGGACGCACGACGGTGCCACGGGCTCCTGGGGCCAAGCAGCCGCGGGGAGCTTGGTGCTTGCAACCCCAATGCAGGGCTCAGCCGGGCTCTGCGTGACTCAGGGGAGCGTTGATCTGCGAGGAAACCTGGCCCTCGAGAAAGGGAGTCTCCACCGAAACCCGAAGCGTTTCCCAGCAGCCGCCTCCAGCGTCCTCCAGGGCTCTCACGCAGCCCCGGCCGCGCGTCCTTTGCCCCGCAGGAAGCGCCTTTGTTCCACGCCGGCTGCAGCAGCCACGGCCCCCGGGGAGCCCACGGGACCTGCAGGCACCGGGGGGCAGCTCTGGGGGTGCCGGGGGTGGCACGGGGTGGCCCTGGTCCTGTGGTGGCCCCACACCCTTCGGGCATCTTCGTCCCTGCCCAGTGGCACAGCTCCGTGCACAGCGCGCCTCGGATCCCACGGGGCACCAAGGTGTGGCCTGATGCTAATTAATAGCTATAATTGATCATCAATATCTTCCCGTGAAATATTCTGAGCCCTGTCCACAAAAAAAAAAAATAGAATAAAAATTGATTTGCTGGGCACGGTTCAGTTCCTTGCTCTGGCTACACCTTGGGGGGGGGCCCTGCCAGCACCCACCTGCCACCTCCAGAACCTGGGTGCAAATTTTGGGGACAAATCCTTTGCATTTGCTTGCACAGCATCAATTTTCCGGGGTCCTGCATGCACCCCTAGCCACAAGCAGCAGAAATAACGCTGGGCTCATCCAGCAATGCTCCTTCCTACCTGCTCACGCCCTCCCCAGAGCCCCCCCGAGCCCCCTGTGCATGGATCCCATCTTTTTTTAGGTGGGTGGGAGCTCGGGGCAGCCCTGGCGAGGAGGAATAAGCAGCAGCAGGAGGCGCAGGCTGGGGGCGGGGAGGGAAAATGCTTTTGTGCCACGGGGGGAGCGGAGGCTGCCGGCCCCCGCCACGCTTCCTCTGCGAGGTGTGGGACGCTAGGAAGGGAAACGGGGAGCTGGGGTGGGGGCCGTGAGCCGCCAGCCCAATAAAAGTGGGAAAAAAAAAGGGAAAAGGGATAAAAAAGCAACCCCCAGCCCGGGCGCCAGGCTGGGGTCCGGCTCGTCCGACGCCAGGGGTGGAGAGGAGGGCGCGGGGAGAGGTCACCCGGCTGGGTGCGCCGATCTTCTCGATCTTATCGCTGCCCCGGGGACATCCAACGCCTCCTCCCCGTGCTGCCATGATGATTTGGAGCCGGGGTTGGAGGGGTGGCAGCGCCCTGTGCCCCCCAAAACTCCCCGTGGGGACGCTGGGCTGGGGACTGGCACTTTGCCCCCGCTCTGGGATTTCGCTCCAGGGCAGATGCTGGCTGTGGGCACCGGTTTGGAGCAGTGACCCTGACCCCATAACCAAGCCAGCGGGTGCCCTCACACCCTCATGGACATCCCCAAGCCTCTCTGTCCCCTTTTTGTGCCAGTTCAGGTGGTTTTGGGTGTCCTGCCCACTGCTGTATCCCCCTTTGCAGCTCTCTGTCCCTTCCCGAGGACACCTGTGCTGGTGCCAGGCTCTGCGTCCTTCTCCCCCTGGGGGGGCTCAACTTTGATTCTGGAGGCAGGGGACAGCCGAGCTGCTCCTGCTACCACCCACCAGCTCCCAAATGCCATCGGTGGCACCAGGTCCAGCCCCAGCACCAGGGGCGCTTGGCCAAACCCAGGAGGGTGGCCAAAGACCCAAAAGGAAGGGTCCTGGCACAGCCCCGCACACATCCTGCCCTTCACCCCACCAGCAGCCACAGGGCACGAGCTGGGGGTCCCCAGCTCCCCCCAGCACCTCCTGGGGCAGAAACAAAAGGGCAAAAGCCCTTTTTTGGGGAGTTTTGCAGTACCTGGCTGCTGCTCCAGCACGGTGCTGCTCCAGGAGCCTGCTGGCTGCGCTGCTGGAGCAGGACGGGGCAGAGCAGAGAGGAGGCTCCGTGCGGCCGCCCGGCTCTCCTGCGCACTGGTGCTGATCCGCTCTCGCAAAACATTAATAAAAGCCCTCCAGGAATGTGAAGGAAATCTAGCCTGAAACCTCTGTTCACTCCTGGCTAGCGACTGAAGAATAAGCGAGACGAGATTTTTTTTTAATTTTTTTTTTTTTTAAAGGCCTTTGTTTTGTTTAGGGTTAAACGGCAGATTGGCTTTTCCAAATCACTTCCAGACGCACTGAAACCATGGCATGCAACACCCCGCTGCCGGCAGCCTGGCAGCTGGGCTCTTGCGCAAGCCGGTGCCCCACATCTCCCTCACCCCACGTTGCACATTTCGGGGCTGGGGGCTCGGCCACATCCCCTCGGAGTGGGGCTCGGAGCCGGGTACCCGTGGCCGTGGGCACCTTTCGCACCCAGCCTGGGGGTGCCGGGGAGCACGGAGAGATCCCCGTGCTCGCAAGCTGCTCCCGCAGAGCTCACAGCTCCCCCGTGCCAAGGGCAGGAGGAGATTTCAGACCACCTAGCCTGGCTCTTGGCACATCTCTGACAAATATCCGTGGGCTGGCAGGGGGGGGAACAAGCAGCCGGGAGGCAGCGTGCCACGGGCACGGCGTGTGCGGCCGCAGCGTGGCCGTGCCAGCCCCGAGCAGAGCAGCTCAGGGCAGGTTTCGGGTGCTGTCATCCTGCCGGTGATGCCACCGTTCCTCAAAAGTGCCTAAGCCACCAGGGATGCGTTTCTTTGGATGTGAAGGGATCTGAAAATCAAGGGGAAATTTCTCCAGCCATCCCCGAGAGCCCCACCGGGGTATTGCTGGGGGAAGAGGGCTCGCCCCTGCCTCCAGCCCAAGGCTGCTCCTGACCCCGAGCGGTGAAGGCTGGCCAAAACACACACACGAAAGGAGTCGTAAGAAAAATAAACGCCAAGCCCCA
The DNA here is from genome assembly GCF_047663525.1 of Anas platyrhynchos. Classification (NCBI taxonomy): domain Eukaryota; kingdom Metazoa; phylum Chordata; class Aves; order Anseriformes; family Anatidae; genus Anas; species Anas platyrhynchos. Next base: position 16,838,992 of record NC_092607.1, read on the forward strand.
GGCATCCCCGTCCCCCTGCAAACACGCAGCAAATCTAAACACATCCCCGGGGCTGCGGGAGGCTCTGGCAGACTTCAAGTAGCCAGGAAAGGGGCTTGAAAGAAAAAAAATTAAAAAAAAGAAGGAAAAAAATAAAAAAAGATGGAAAAAAAATAAAGAAAAGAAAGAAAAAGAAGGAAAAGGAGGGAGACAAAAAAAAATGAATAGCCCTCCTCCTTGGGAGGAAGGGAACCGGGTAGCGGCGTCCACACCGGTCCCAACCCAGCCCTCCCCAGGCGGCTTCTTCCTGCCTGTGCCTGGGGACGCCCCCCTTCCTCTTCCTCCTCCTCCTCCTCCTCCCCCTCATCGCCTCCTCCTCCTCCTCCTCCTCCCCCTCATCGCCTCCTCCTCCTCCTCCTCTTCTCCCTCTCCCTCTCCTCCTCCTCCTCCTCCTCCTCCTCCTCCCCTTCGCCCCGCTGATTGGTCCAGCCCGGCTATATTTTGCCCCTTCCAGCCCAGCATCATCCCAAAAGTTTTTTTGGGGGGGAAAGGGGGAAAAAAAAAAAAAAAAAAAAGAACAAGAAACAAAACAAAAAAAAAGGGCAAAAGAAAAGAAACCAAAACAAAACAAGGCGACCCCCAAATCCCCCCCTGAAGGCGAGGGAAGCGAGCGGCGGCGCTCCTTGCTCGGCGGCTGCTGGAGGCGGTGGGACGCAGCGGGACTCGATTCTCTCTCCGGCACCCGCTCGGGTCGGACACAAAGTGCTGTCCAGCTGGAATGAATATATCTGAGTCAAACTACTGCCGAGAGGAGATATCGCAACCCCGGGGCGACTGTTCATGGGTCACCGCCGCCGTGCCGGCCGCTGAGCCCGGGCTCGCCTTCGCGCGCCCCCCGGGAGCTGCATCACCCTCCAGCCGCACGCCCAGCCCCGAGCCAAATTTCACCTTTGGCCCCGGTGCTACGGCTCCCGGTGCGGCCCCCGGCGCGGCCCCCAGCCGTACGCCCAGTCCCGAACCGGGCTATGGATACAGCCCCCCGGCGGGTCGCACCGAAGGCAAGGCCGGCGAGGATTCCCGTATCCGCCGGCCCATGAACGCCTTCATGGTCTGGGCGAAGGATGAGCGCAAGCGGCTGGCGCAGCAGAACCCCGACCTGCACAACGCCGTGCTCAGCAAGATGCTGGGTGAGCGGGATGGGGTTTCGGGGAGAGGGGGAGATGGGGATGGGGTTGGTGGGGTGTGGGGTTGGGGGTGTGGGTTGCTGGTTTGGGGTAGCGGGATGCTGTGATGGAGGGATGGGGGTGTGGGGTGCCAGGGAACGGGGCTGGGGATGTGGGACTCATAGATACGGGGTATGGGGGTGTAGGATTTGAGGGTGTTGGACTCGTAGATATAGGGCTGGGGGTGTGGGATGCCAGGGAACGGGGCTGAGGATGTGGGTTGCAGAGGTATGGGGTATGGGGATGTAGGATTTGAGGCTGTGGGACTCATAGATACAGGGCTGGGGGTGTGGGATGCCAGGGAACGGGGCTGGGGATGTGAGCTGGGGAGGTAATGGGGTATGGGGATGTAGGATTTGAGGCTGTGGGAGTCACAGATATGGGGCTGGGGGTGTGGGATGCCAGGGAACGGGGCTGGGGATGTGGGTGGCAGAGTTACGGGGTATGGGGATGTAGGATTTGAGGCTGTGGGACTCATAGATACAGGGCTGGGGGTGTGGGATGCCAAGGTATGAGGCTGGGGATGTGGGCTGCAAAGGTGTTGGGGAATGGGGATGTAGGATGTGGAGCTGCAGGACTCACAGATAAAGGGCTGGGGTTGTGGGGTGCCAGGGTACGGGGCTGAGGATGTGGGCTGTGGAGGTACGGGGTATCAGAATGTAGGATTTGAGGCTGTGAGGCACTCAGACACAGGTCTGGGGTTGTAGGATGCCGGGGTACGGGGCTGAGGATGTGGGCTGCAGAGGTACGGGGTATGGGGATGTAGGATGTGGGGCTGTGGGACGCACAGATATGGGGCTGGGCGTGTGGAATACATGGGTATGGGGCTGGGGATGAAGGGGTGCAGGGCTGGGGACACAGGCTCCAGGGGTGTGGGGCAGTGGGATGCACAGATACAGGGCTGGGGGTGTAGGTTGCTGGGGTATGGGGCTGAGGATGTGGGCTGCAAAGGTTTAGGGCTGCAGGACGCAGGGATACGGGGCTGGGAATGTGCATTACAAGGTATGGGGCTGGGATGCACAGATACAGGGGTATGGGGCAGTGGGATGCAAAGATACGGGGCTGGGGATGTAGTTTGGTGGGGTAAAGGGCTAAGAATGTGGGCTGTGAATGTATAGGGCTGCAGGATGCAGGGATACGGGGCTGGGGATGTGGGGTACACAGCTATGGGGCTGGGGGCATGAGCTGCAAGAGTGTGGGGCTGCAGGATACAGGGGCACGGAGCTGACAGTGGATGGCAGGGGTATGGGGCAGCGGGATGTAGGAATACGGGGCTGGGGATGCAGGCTGTAGGGTATGGGGTGTTGGGATGTGGGGTGCGAGAGAACGGGGCTGTGGAGTGCAGGCTGCGAGGAGACGAGGCAGTGGGATTAGGGCAAGGACAGGGGAGAGGCTGGAAGGGGACAGGACTGCGGGATGGCGACTGAGGATATAGGGCTGCAGGGACGGGGAGCTGCGGGATGTGGGCTGTGAGGTTTGTGGCAGGCAGCCCCTGAGGATATGGGACCGAAGGATGCAGGGATGTCGGGCTGTGGGACCAAGGGCTGCGGGGCGCAGCGCTAACAGTCTGTGGGATTTGGTGTTGTAGGATGCGGGACAACGAGGCTGTGGGATGCGGGGATGCAGGGAAGGCTGTGGGATGTGGGAACACGCAGCTGGGGAGATGCAGGATACGGGAATACGGGGCTGCAGGATGCGGGGTACACGAGCATAGGATGCGGGATGTGGGAACACGGGAAGCAGGATATGGGTAGATGGAGCCGCAGGATGCGGGGCTACGGGAAGCAGGATATGGCCAGCTGGGGCAGCAGGATGCGGGGACACGGGGCTGCGGGATGCAGGGACGGGGGGTTCGGGATATGGGGCTGCAGGGCATGGATTTGGGGACAGGATTTTGGGCTGCAGAGGTGCAGGGTTGTGGGGTGGGATGCAGGGAATCGGACACCCCAGGAGGCACAATCTGGTCCCACATTTCCCCGGGGTTTTGCACCCCCGTTCCCGTCTGCACCAAAGCACCGGGCACGCGGGGACAACCCCGTTTTGGGGACCCGCTCCCCGTCCCCAATTTGTGCCCGCACCGGGACCCAGCTCAGGCACGGAGGTGGTCGAGGGACCCCCAAACACCCCGTGTGCCCCCTCCTCGTGTGCCCCCTCTCACAGAGCTTCGTTTCCCCCCTTTCCAGGCCAGTCGTGGAAGGCGCTGAGCGCCAGCGACAAGCGTCCCTTCGTGGAAGAGGCCGAGCGGCTGCGAATCCAGCACCTCCAGGATCACCCCAACTACAAGTACCGCCCGAGGAGAAAGAAGCAAGCCAAGAAAATCAAGAGGATGGAACCCAATATCCTCCTCCATAACCTTTCCCAGCCTTGCAGTGACAACTTCAGCATGAGTCACCACGGCGGCAGCCAGCCGGGCCACCCCCAGCCTCCCCCACTTAACCACTTCAGAGAACTCCACTCCATGGGGTCGGATATTGAAAACTATGGCTTGCCAACTCCCGAGATGTCTCCCTTGGATGTCTTGGAACAAACCGAGCCGGCGTTTTTCCCTCCTCACATGCAGGATGACTGCAACATGATGCCCTTTCGCGGCTACCACCACCATCACCAGCTGGAGTTTCCCCAGGAGAAGTGCATGGGGCGGGACGTGGCCGTGCCCTATGCGCAGACCCCGGCGCACTTGGCCGACGCCATGAGGACTCCCCATCCCTCCAGCATATACTACAACCAGATGTGCTCGGGGACTCAGAACGGGCTTTCCGCCCACCTGGGCCAGCTCTCGCCCCCTCCCGAAGCCCACCACATGGAGAGCGTGGATCACTTGAACCAAAGCGAGCTGTGGACGGACGTTGACCGCAACGAGTTCGATCAATATTTGAACATGAGCAGGACTCGTCCCGACGCCTCGGGACTCCCTTACCACGTCTCCCTCTCCAAAGTGACTCCTAGAAGCATCTCCTGCGAGGAGAGCAGCTTGATATCCGCCCTGTCCGACGCCAGCAGCGCCGTTTATTACAGCCCCTGCATCACCGGTTAGCTTCGGTTCGCTTCGCCCCACCGTGCGCCCGCTCTCCATCCGAACCGAGAAGCCATCCTCCTTTAACCACGAGCTCCGTAATATTTAGAGTATCTCATTAAATGCATCGCTTTCTTTTTTTTTCTCTTTTTTTTTTGTTTTTTTTTTAAAAGAAAAACGATCAATCATGCTGAACTCACCGATATACCGTATGCCTATATAACACATATTCGCCTTTCCAAAGCAAGGTTAACGCACGCACTAAGCCTGCCCGCTGCTCTCCCTGCCCTCTCGGCGGGGCTCAGCTGCAGCTCCCGACCAGTTCGGGGGCGTTTTTAGGCGAACTACAGTGAATCCTGCCTGAAACAACTACTAAAAGGACAACCAGAGCCGCCTGCCCCACTATCTAACCCCATAGCAGGCGAACTCACGCAGGGGGGGAGACTTTAGGAAGCCTTTGCAGGGGCCGTGGAAGACTCGGTGCCCAGTAGTGGTGGTCTTTAGGACAGTTTTTACTGTATTCTCAGCAATATATTTTAATTGGGCAACAAAACTATATTTTTACTAAGCATTTTTTTATATATAAAATGATATTTAATGTCTTCATGTCTTCGTTGTTGTTTTTTTTTTTTTTTTTATTATTAGACTTTTAAAAAAATAAATCAAGGGATATCCACGAGATCTAAAGCATTTATGTAGCAAAGCTGGATTTAAAAAAAGAAAAAAAAATGAAAAAAAAAATGAAGAAAAATAAAAATGGGGGGGGGGGAAGGAGATATTTTGTGAAAAGGGAATGACAATGTAAATATTGTGGAACAATCGACTGGAATTTTGTACAAAAGAAAAATACGACTGCAAACACTTTTATTGTCTAGGACTGTAAGGAGAGCAAACTGTTTGATACTGGTTAATTATTAAAACATCTTCGGCTAATTGCTCCCATCTTGTGCGCTTGTTGTGTGAACACATATTTTCCGCAAATCCATGTTGTCCCAACCATTTCCAGATTGCTGTATCCGTTGATGAATGTTCTGACAACCTGGCAGGCTGCGCGGATTCGGGGGCTGCCGCCAGCCGCCTCGGGCTTGGGCGCGGGGCCGCGGCACCGGCAGCGCCCTACGGGGGTCGGGGGGGTGCTCGCGGCCGACCCCGTGCCCACCGATGCGGGAGAAAGCAGCTGTTCTCAGATACACGGCATCTAATAAAACCTGCGATATCCTCCTCTCGAGCCATGCCTTCGTGTGGTTATTACCCCGAGCCGGCGGGGACGTGGGGAGGGGGAAGGCGTCGCCGCGCGCTCGCCACGTTTTCCTGCGAAACTGCCCCAAAACCGAGTCCGTTCTCTCCAAACTCTCAACGCAGTCGCTCACAGCATCCTCAGAGCAGCTCCCAAACCCTCCCAGCTGCCTTCCTGCCCAGGTAACCGAGGGTCCTCCCTTCTCCCGTCCCCACCAAGCACCCCTGTCCCGTCCCGGCCCTGCTCGCCCCGTTGCGCACGGCTCTTGGTGCCAAAGGCGGCGTTTGCGACCCCCAGGTTGGAGGAGCAGAGCTGACAATCTGTTGCATAAAACGCTGGTGGCATCCGTTCCTTGAACGATGAGTGATTTAAACCAGGCTGATATAGCCAAAAAAGGCTATTAAAAAAAAAAAAAAAATGAATAGAAGAAGAGTTTTTTTGTTGTTGTTGTTGGCAAAGAATTGCCTTTTAGGGGAAATGGATATTTAACAAATGACATTAATTTTCGAGCTTCTCCTAAATTAAATTCACATTAGTGTTAACAGGACTAAATCCTGACTCACTTTTTTTTTATGTGAAGTGCTAATAAAACGAACCCGTTTGGGGGCTGGCGATGCGTTCCCATTAAACGGCAGAAACGAACCTCATTGTGTTGCCATATACAGTATGTAAAAAGGGGGAATACATGGAAAAATGACATCATTACCTACACGGGAGGGCTGGCGGCCGGCCGCGAGTGGTGTGTCCGACGTGTGCCAGAATCGGAGCTGAAACAAACAAACAAAACACGAAATGAGAAGCATCCTGTGCCGCCGCCGATGACTATGAAAGGAAGCAGCCTTCTATAGGCTCCGTCCCGCGCCGGTCCCAGCAGCAGCCCGAGAGGAAGGAGACGAGGGATAAAAAAGAAAAACCCTGACTTCTTTTCCAGGTACCTTCCCCGCGAGCATGCGATCATTTCCTGCGATTAAGGGAGCATCGCTCCAGACGCCCTGTGCCCCTCTGCCCGCAGCGCCCGGGGGGAAGGCGGCGGCGTGGCAGAGCGCAGAGGAAGCCTCGGGTGATTTTTTCTGCAGCAGAAATCCCCTGATTTCCCCGCCGCTGGCTCCTCGGGCTGTGCCAGGCTCCCAGCTCGCAGGGCTGGGAGCCCCGGGGTGGTTTTCAGCTGCTGCTCTTTGCTCTGGAGACGCTGGGATCCGACGTGCCCTCGTTTTAGGGGTGCCCAGGGCTGGGTGTGCGCTGGTTTCCCAAAGCACCTGTGCTGTAAAATTGTTGAAAATGTGACCCTGTCGTGAGCTGGAGGGAGTGGGGTGTCCCCGCTCTGTGCCCAAGGATGCTCCACAAAGTCAGGGCAGGTACCAGCAGGCAGGAACCCGCATTAAGGTGTTGTTTATCCCGTTATCCCCATCCCTTCCCCAGCATCACCCCACAAATACATCACTCAGGTACAAACACGGGTCCCCAGCACCAAAATCCCTGCCCTGCACACCCCCAGGTGGCACCCGGGGTTCCCACCTTGCCGAATGCCCACGGCCAGCAGCGAGCACAGCACCCTGCACCGGAGACACAACGCGGTGCCATCGCTGCTGCGGCGCTCTGAACGCACACAGTGGGGCTGGGACAATTTGTGGTGGTGCTGGAGCAATTTGTGGTGCTGGAGGAATTCGTGGTGGTGCTGGGGTGATTTGTAGCAGCCAGAGCTGTCCCTGGACGGAGAGACAACCAGCCCAGGACACCTCGCTGGTGGCTCTGGCTCTGCATCCAGCCAAGCTCCCCGTGCCATGCTCCCACACCGCTCCACAGCTCCCAGCAAAACCTTCTCCTCCTCCTGCACAGCGCCCTGCCAACCCCCCGCCGCCCCGAGCCGGGTGTTTTTATTAATAATAAAGCCTAATTGCAAGCGAGCCCGTGAACAATGCTCCACTCCCCCCCGTCCCGCTGGCCAGCCCTACGCCAGGTCGCGGCCAGCGGGGAAACGAGAAAGAAGGAAAATGAGCGAGGAAGAAAACAGGAGCCCAGGTTTGGGTCAGATAACAGGAGGCAGAAGGGCTGGTGCCAGACGATGGTTTCTGGCCAGACCCTGCGGTGATGTTGCTCACTGTTTTTTGCAGCCTTTTTCACCTAACCCTGCCTTTTTGGGTGTAAAACACATCAAGAAGCATCCTCAGCGGCTGGACCGGGACCTGCCCTCCAGCCTGGTGCCTCTGTGGGCAGCCTGGTCCCAAACCACCGGTGGTTTTGGCAGCTCTGGGGAGGTTTCAGCCCCCCCAGCCCCGTTTTTGGCACGAGGCAGGAGGGCTGCTTGGCACCCAGGCTGCTCCGGCCCCGTTAGCACAGGCGCTCGCTCCAGCCACTCGTTGCGTTAGGACCGATGGCAAAACCACCTCCTGCGTTCCCCTGGCATCAGCCCTTTGGATTTGTGTGGGTTTGCTCAGTTTTGGGGCCAGATAACGGAGCCACGATGGGGGCAGCTCAAGAGGGAGGCAATCTGTGTCCCGCAGCACCCGGGGGGCTCAGCCTGGCCGCCCCCATCACCTCCCTCTGTCCTGCGGGCGCATCCTGTGCCGCTCGCTGGGGCCGGCGGCGCACATGGGGCGAGCGCTTTTATTTTTAACATCCTCTCCTTCCCTGCCCCCAGCCCCTTCTGGCCCAGCCGAGGCCAGGAAACAACAGGCGGGCGTTTTATTTCGCTGAGAGCCGGCCGAGGGGTGGTCAGGTGTTGCATGGAAATGGAAATGGACTTTTTGCTGGAATAGTTTGGGGATGATTTCACTGCTGTTATGGCTCAGGCTGGGGCTGTTACCACGCAGCCCCTTTCTGATTTTATGACTTAATCTCTCCAAAGCTCCGTGCCTGATGGCTTCGGACTGGGGAGGAGGAGCGAGGGGCTCTTAGCAGGTCGTTACCGCAGAGATGCAGGGGGAAGAATTTGACAGGTATATCTAAAAACTGACAGGCGCATCCTGCCGCCTTGCCTGGGGACGGCTGCGGGGTCGGGGAGGGGAGGCAGCCCCAGGACCTGCGTGGCTGTGGGCTGGTGGTGGCTGCTCCGCATCCCCTGGGGCTCTGGGGCTGTGGCTCCCCCTGGACTCGCTGCCCCCATGCACCAGGGTTGCTTCTGTGCAGGTCCCCCGTGCCGTGATGTTTGTGCAAGTGCCACCAGCCCCAGGGCCACGTGTGCACCGCGCTCTGCTCTCCCTGTGCCACCTGCCACGGTGCTGCGGTGTGGTCATGAGTGTGTGTGCATCCAAAAAAACGTGTGTGCAAGCACGTGTGTGCACCAACACGTGTGCATCCGTGTGTAGACGCATTGCTGCGTGCGCCCACATGTGCGCAAACGTGTGCGCATCCCCGTGTTTTGGCGTGCATGCAGCTGAGCGTGTGTGTGCGCAATGCACGTCTCCATTTTATTCTTTATTTTTTTTTTAATCTATTTTTTCTATCTGCACATGTGTGAATCTGCACGTGCATCCATGCGTGTGCCTCTGTGTGTGTGTCTGTGCGCACACCCATGCGTGTGCACGCATCTGTAGCCATGTGCACCCCCGTGTGTGTGTGTGTGTGTGCATGTGTGTTCTCCTGGAGGCTCGCTGGTCAGGTTTATAGCCCTTCTGTTTTTTTTTTTATGGCATTATAGAGTGCTCGATGACATCACCCAAATATTAAAACAGCATGTGCCAGCCGGACCGTCCCGGCAACGCGCAGCTCCGGGCTCGGCGCTCCCCAGGCTGAAGCCAGCAGCGGCCCCGGGGCACCCGCGGGCGGCCGGAGCCGTCCTCGGTGGAGAGCACCAGGGGAGGGAACGGTGGCACGCGCCCGGGGACGCGCAGCCTGGATGAAGTCATCCCTGCTGGGACTCGGAGGGGGAGTTTGAGCCTCCCAGTCCATGCCGAGTCCCGCATCAGGGCCCCAAGCCCCTGCAGCAGGCAGGGGCACCCTTATTTTGGGTGCTCAGAGCCTCCCGTCGCTGCGTCGGAGGGAAGAGGATGCGGTGCCGCGGGTCCCTGTCCCACCCCGTGGCACAAGGCGGCTGCTCCGGAGGTTTTGACGCAGAAAAAGGTCCACCGAAAAAAAAAAATAATAATAATAATGAAATGAAGATTTATCAAAACCAAACCTGTTTGTGGGAAATGGCTCCAAAACATTTCCTGACTGCTCGAGAAAACGAGCGCTGGAAAAAGAAAAAAAAAAAAGAAAAAAAAAAGTTTCCAGTTTTTTTAGATTGGAGGCAAGTTACTCGGAACTGTAACTGCGGTACGCGCCGTAAAGGTTAACCAAAGGGAAAAGGTTGAAGTGTGAAGAGAGGTTTAAAATGTTCCCAGCACAGCCTTTCCCGACCGAGCTGAAGAAAAGGTTGTCTCCGTTTCTCAGCTCCCAAACTTTCCCAAACTTTTTTGCTTTGCAGCCCAGTTTGGGAAAGGAAATGTTTTAAAATCTCAACACTTCTTGCAGGACAGGAAAGCCACGGCTTCCTCCGCGGCCCCGATGAGTGGTGCTGAGCTGCAGCTCCTGCCCATCCCCAGCCCACCCGAACCCCCCCCAGGAGCTCTCCCGGGCAATATTCCCTAAATTCTGCCCGTTTCGGTGGGTGTGGGCTCAGCTCCTGGGGCTGAGCTCAGCAGGGAGAGGAAGGCTCAGCAGAGGCTGAGGTTTGCTCGTGGATTTCTGAGCCTTCTTCCTGAAAAACAGCAAGAGCAAGGTTTTTTTTTTTCTCCCCATTGCTCTGCTGGCTGTGGTGGGCAGATGGGGGCAGCTGCCAGCAGAAAAACGGGTCCATGGCGTCAAAAAACCTTCAGCCTTTGCAAAAGAAAAAGAAAAGAAGTCAGCAAGGAGTCCTTAAGCCTGTCCTTGAAAGGCTTTGCAGCCTGGCCAACACCTCCTAACCCAAGCTTAACCAGCCCTAACCAACCCAACGCAACCAGCACAACACAACGAACTTACCCCAACTAAATCAATCCACCTAACCCAACCCAAACTAACCTGACCTAAAATAACCTACAAAACCCAGCCTAACCAACCCAACCAACCTAACTCAACCCAACCTAACCTAATCCAACCTAACCTAACCTGCTTAACCCGTGCTAACCAACCCAACCAACCTAACTCGACCCAACCCAACCAACTCAACCTAGCCTACTGAGCCCAACCTAACCTAACTAACCTAACCTAACCTAACCTAACCTAATCAACTTAACCCAGCCTAACCAACCTAACTCGACCCAACCCGACCAACTCAACCTAGCCTACTGAACCCAACCTAACCTAACCTAATCTAACCTAACTAACCTAACCTAACCTAGCCTAACCTAATCAACTTAATCCATCCCAACCCACCTAACTCAACCCAAGCCAACCAACTCAACCTAACTCAACCCAACCCAACCTAACCTAACCTAACCTAATCTAATCAACTTAACCCAGACTAACCAACCTAAATCGACCCAACCCAACCAACTCAACCTAGCCTACTGAGCCCAACCTAACCTAACCTAATCTAACCTAACTAACCTAACCTAACCTAGCCTAACCTAATCAACTTAACCCAGCCTAACCAACCTAACTCGACCCAACCCAACCTAGCCTACTGAACCTAACCTAACCTAACCTAACCTAACCTAATTAACTTAACCCAGCCTAATCAACCCAACCAACCTAACTCAACCCAACCCAACCAACTCAGCCTAGCCTACTGAGCCCAACCTAACCTAACTAACCTAACCTAACCAACTTAACCCAGCCTAACCAACCCAACCAACCTACCTCAACCCAATCAACTCAACCTACCCAACCCAACCCAACCCAACCCAACCCAACCCCATCTCCCACACAGACCACGTCCACCCATCTCCTTCCGCGCAGCCCTCCCGGGGCCCAGCGAAGGGTCTCGGTGGACACCTCTCCCTCCTCGTGCCCACCGGCCCTGGGGCGTGAGGTTGGTGGGGAGCTGAATCACGTCGTCCCCCCCCCGCCGGGGCGGGAGCGTCACAGACTGTCTGAGGCTCGTCAGGAGAGTCAGGCCAGGCCGCGCGGGGCCGCTCTGGGAAGCCATCCAGCCATCCGCTGGAGAGAGAGGGAGTCTGCCTAAAAATGACTCTCCTGGCTCCTCTCCACACTCCGACCGTCCCATATGGAACGAATGTACATTTTCCATCAATTGTTTGTATTTTTCATTTAAAGAAAGAAGGGGGGGGGGGGGGAGACAGAAAGAAAAGGGGCTCTACATATATGCGAAGCATCAGTGACAGCAGATAGGCCCCATCGCAGAGAGGGAGAAACACTGGCCGGCGTTCAAGAGACTCAAACGTATGGTATGAAACAATAAATTTTAAGTGTGTTTTGACATATTTGGTGGTCTCTGCCTCGCGCTTAATGAGCGTTGGTCCATGCTACAGGGGAGCTGAGCAGCTCGGGGTGGTTGGCAGGCCGCGAGGAAGGGCCGGCGGCCAGCTAGGCCGGAGGTGGACGTCGAGGTGGTCCCAGCGTGTGTGCCCTGAGGGGATGGGGCACGGGGACAGGGCACGGGGATGGGGATTGGGAACAGGGCACGGGGACGAGGCACGGGGATGGGGCACAGGGACTGCACCGGCTGAACTGGGGGAGGTGATGCTGTAGGAACCGACACATCTTGGTACCCACGGGGGATGAGCTCCATCCTAGCGATGCCAATTTGCAAAAAAACAGCATCGGGAGGTGGATCAGGGTTAAAATTGATGGGCAGGGTTGCTGCTCAGTGATGTATCCGGGCCGAGCAGCATGCACGGCACAGCGGGGCACGCTCCGGCCCTGCCCCACTGTGCTGCTTGGCTTTTTGGGGACCTGGCTCGTGTCTCCGCCGGCTCAGCCCCAACCTCTCCGCACCGCTGCAGCAGGAGCACGGGCTCCCACGTCGAGGTGGCTGCGAGGAGCCGGAGAGGAGCTGCAGAGGAGCGGGGAGCTCAGGGCTGCATGCAGCGCGTCCCCCGCGCCGCCCGGCCGCTGTGCCAGGGCTGCCCGGCTCCCCCCCCGGTGATGGGGTTTGATCAGAAAGATGGACATGAAAGTGGAGCTTGGCTCTGTTTTCTCTCTCATTCAGAACATTCAAAAACTATTAACTGTGGTGGGGGTAAAAAAGCAGCTGGTTTTAATATCGTGCTCTTCCAATTGTGTTTCTCTCTTTTTTTTTTTTTTTTTTTTTTGCTTCTTTTTTTTTTTTTTTGCTTTTCGCGAGCACTTTAAGTGACATGGTTACATGTATTTGATTAAAAAGCTGTAATTCAACGAGTGCGTTTTCTTGTACTGTACAAAACTGCTTAAAGACACAGGATTTATTTATGGTGGTCTCCTGGTTTTCTAGCTCTGCTGAAAGACAAGATGACAGGGAAATCAAGGAAGGGGGAGACGATAGCGGTAGACACGGAGAAGCGATCCCGTCTGCCTTTCCCAGTGCAGGGAACATGATCAAGTCCTTTCCTCCAGCACAGGAAAAATCCCATTAGCACCGATGTAGGACTCAGCCTGCTGCCACCGGGCTGGTCCCAGGGCCGTCTGCCCACCCTCGGGTGCCCCATGGGTGCGGGTCCGGAGGCGCCAGCCCCCTTTTTGGCATCCCTGAGGTTGGGTCTTGGCTCACAGCGGTGTTTTGGGGAGCGGCTACAATATCCTCGCTCGATCCACGGGGCTAAAAAGCCTGGAGAAGCAACGTGAGGGTGATGGATGAGGTGGGGACCCCGGGCTGGCAAAGCAGTGACAAAACCCGCTGCGACCCCGGGGGGGGACATGGAGAGGGACACCCAGGTTTTGGAGACGCGGGACCCGGCTCAGGCAGAGCTGTTTCCTCGCCATGCCAGCTCCGTGGGATGCTGCCAGCGCGCAGCAGAGCCCATCCCAAGCCAGCAGCTCCAATTCCTAAGGAGGAAAAGGCCTTTATGAGATCCCAGCAAGGAGCCGGGGCCGCTGAGAGCCCGCAATCGCCTCCTGTTAACCCTGGCATCTCCCGGCTCGGTGCCACGCTCGCCTGGATCCTGCTGGCTTTTCTGCTTCAGAAGAGACCTGCTGGTCCCCAAAAGGCAGCAGGGGCACAGAGGAGGTGAGGGTAACACGGGGCTGCTCCCAGGGCAATCCCAGCTGTGGTTGGGGCTCGCCCCGGTGAGGCTGTGGGGTCCCCTGGCTGTGCACCCCTCCAGCACCCCAATAACCTCATCTCCCGCTCTGCCAGCCTCCACGGGCCGTGGCACAGCTGCACACGGATTCTCTGCCCCGAGCTGGTCTCTGCTGGCTGCAGCTCTTTGCATTTCCCCGGGCTTGGTGGCTCGTGTGCGTGTGATGCCAGCCCCATTTCGGAAAGCGGCCCCACCCGGGATGGTTTCGCCTCTCGCACCCGGCTTCACTCACGCACCACAAAACCTCCCCCAGTTCCTGCACCTCTCCTGGCCCTGCACCCGAGGCTGACAGCCCCAGGGATGCAGGCACGACAATCGCCGCCACCCAAAGCCACCCGGGGGCACCCTGCCTGTCACCCCCATCCCAAAGTCCTGGTGGGGACGTTCTGCCCGGCCGCTTCCAGCCGCCTCTTTTCCTTTGCTCGCCCCTGCCCAGGGATCACCTGCAGTTCAGCTGATTTATGAACGGAGAATTTTTTCGAGCTCCGTTTCCTTTTCATTGTTGTTTCAGTTGCTGCGCTCGCTTCCGCCCGCCTTTGAATAACTCCTGCCATGCTGCAAGCGATGAGAAAGGCTGCGGGTAAACACTCACACTCGGCCCGCGAGCCGGGCGGACGCACCGGAGGAAAACCCTTCTCCCCACCCCACCACAGCCCCCGGCCCCAAACCCGAGGTGCCCAAGGATATGAGGCTGCCCAGGAGCTGCCCCCCTCCCCGGATGGTGCTGGCAGGGAGCAGAGCCCACCAGCACATCCCCGTTTTCCCACGGGTGGGGTTTGGGAGCGGGGACCCTCCACGCTGGGTGCCAGCACCTCACCCCCCCTCACATCACAGCCCCCGTAGGGCTGCAGCCCTTCAGCGCTGTGGTTTTGGGGAATGCAGCCCTGGGTGTTATGGTGGGACGTGTGGTTTTCCTGGAGGGACCCCGAGGAGTGCCTGGTGGTGGCTTTGTCCCCACGTGGAGGGCAGGGTCCCCCCCCTGCCCCCCACATCCCGGGGTGCTGCTCCCAGCCCCGGTCCCACGCTGTGCGTGCCCACACCGGGGGTGACGTCTGTCCTCACCCCCCAGCAGTGCTGTTACCCACTGGGGTGCAAAGGGGGAGCTCTGGAGAGTTGACTCTGGCTTGATTTACAACAATAAAAAAAAAAAAAGGCAAGGCAAGGCGAGGAAACCCATCTGCAATCTCAGCTCACCCCGCAGAGCCCAGCCTCTCCCCTCGCAGGGCGCAGCGGCGCACCCACCCCCCTCCTGCGCCCACCCGGGGCCACCAAGGAAAACCCCAACGCGGCCCCGTGCCAGGCACCCAGGGCTCGGTCCCCGTGTCCCCCTGTGTCCCCCGTGTCCCCGTCCCCATCTCAGCCTGCGCCCATTGTCCTGCCCTTCCTCCCGCCCGCCCCGGGGCCGGGGGAAAACAGGAAGCTCTCCCCAGCGTGCGGCTGCGGAAATGAGACAAACGGGCTGGAGCGGCCGCGAGGACGGCGGGCGGAAGCGGACAGGATATTTGGAACGGCCGGCGAATTCTTGGGCTTATCTCTGCGCCGCAGAGGCCCAGGAGTCCTTACAAAACAGCGCCCAGCTGGAGCGAGGCCCGCGGCCGGCACCGGGGCCGGGGCTGCGTCCTCGTCCCGTGGCACCGCGAGCGGTGGCGGGGTGCTGGTGGCAACAGGGGACGTCCCCGGCACGGGGAGGGATGGGGACAAGCGGGAGGGATGGGGATGGGGGGAGCCCTGCCCCTTGGTCTGCAACGGGTGCCCTTGGTGAGGCTCCTGTGTCCCCATGGTGGTTGCAGAAGGGACCCGATGGAGATGCACCAGCACCTCCAACCCGTTTGCTCCTTTCTAGCCCCTCCAGCTGGTGCTTGCCTGTTTCTGGATTATTTTTCATCATAATGTCCCGTTAGTGATTCACATTCAGCACACAGAGCCTGGCTGGGGAATAGAAAATGGGTCCGGGCTGCCCAAAGACAATGTTCCCACAGCGGTTCCCAAAAATTGGCCATGGGGCAGCAAGGTGCTGGGGGAGAGGGGCTGCTGCAGCCATAACCCAGCTCAATGCTGGGTCTTTGGTGGAGTCAGGCCCCGTTTCATTAATTTATTGTGAAAATTAAGCAGCGGCTCTGCAGCAGGCAGCAGCAGCTTCTGGGGCACCCTGGAGAGCGCGAGTGGCACACGCCGTGGTACCGCTATCACCGCACGTCCCCAAACCCACTGGGGGGCATTGGTGGGGGCATTTTTGGAGACCGAGAGCGTCGGTGGCACAGGAGATGCCCAGGCACGCGTGGAGGTACCACCCCACAAGGAAACGGGGACACCTGGGCCACTCTCCCCGCACCGAGGGCTGCCGAGGGCAGCGGAGCCAAATTTCGCGTCTGGGGGGGGAAGGGTGTGATGGGTCACTCTGGAAGAGGCTGAGACTCCTCCTCTGCGTGGAGGAAGACAAAGAATGGAAGCGGCTGCACATTGCAACACATCCCCAGCGAGCACAATGGAAATGCCATCCTCCTTCTTGTGAAACAGAAACCTCATATGATCTCGCTGAGGGCTGGAGACGCTCTTGTAGGTCTGGCCGGGATGGTTTTCCACACGCAGGGGAAGGGGGCAGTGGGGGCTCTGCACCCTCCCGCTCCGAGAGAGCTGCCCTCTGCCACCGCGGCACGAGGAGCAGGCAGAGGGTCCCCACCGCTGCCTTCATCCCTCCTCCTCCTCCTCCTCTCTGCCCCCAGCCCACCCTCGGTGCCCGGCTCTCCGTGCCACCCCTGTGCGGTGCCAAAACACCGCCGCTCCCTCCCGGGCACACCGAAACAACGACGCGCAGCCAGAGGTGTGTGCACCCCTGCAGCCCCCTCCTGCCCCTCCGGCTGCGCTCGAGGGCTTGTAAATAAACTTCTTTCTCCCTTTATGCTCTTGACCTGAGATTTAATTAGACCCCCGCTTCCTGCCTATATGAAAAATCACTTCCCCGAGCAGGTGGCTCCGATACCGCCGGGGCTGTTGTTGTGGTGGTTTTTTTGGGGAGGGGTTGGGGGGGGAAAGGTGGTAAATGGGGGGAAGAGTTTGTTGTTTATTTTTGTATTTACAAAGCGCAGCTTTTTCCTGGTGCCGGGCATGGGAAGAGGGGGCAGGATGTGACCTTCATCCATCTCCTCCTCGCTCACACAATGCGGACTCGAGCGCCGCGGGCCGCCGCCGGCATTGTCCCCGCAGCGCCGGGCACCTCCCGCCCCGCGCCGCCGGCACCTGGCGCCCGCCGGCACCGCCGCCACCCCCAGCTGGGCCCCGCCATCGCACACATGCACTGAAAAACAGAAAAAAAAAAAAAAAAGAGCAAGGTTGCAGATTTCCTCTCTGCAAAACAACCGGGAGCGCCGAGCGAGGCGGCGGCGTGGGAAGGAGGGAGCAGAGCCCCGGCGGCGCGGCCCCGGTTGTCACCCTCGTGGTGCTGCAGGGAGGATGCTGTGTGGGGCACTGATCTGTCGTGCATCTCGCGGGCTGTCCTCTCCATCCTGTCCTGTCCTGTCCGTTCTGTCTGTCCTGGGAGCCTTCCCCTCCACCAGGACCCTGCAGGATAGGGTCAGAGTGTGCTGCCCCCTCCTGCGCCCTGTGCGTGGGGCGGACGTGCCCTTTTCTCTCGCGCATGGGACAAGTGTAATTATGGCCCATGGAGGCTGCAGCCCTGCACGCACACCCCAGCCCGGCTCCCCAAAAGCCCACCAAATCTTGCTTCTCCACGAGCTGATGGCAAACAGAGGTCCTGGGGGGCACCCAGAGGGCGAGGTGCCACCCAAACCCCAGCGGGGACATCCAAAGAGGACGCGCTGCGCCCCGCACACCGTTCCCAGCACCCGCTGCTCCTCCAACCCTTGGGGCCAGCTCTGCCCTCGGAGCATCCCCGTCCCCGTGGAGCCACCGGCAGGGCCGGGGGGCTATCAGCAGCCAGGCAGAGCAGCTGGTAGCCGGCTCCTGCTACCTCACGGGCTGCACAAGCTGCTCGCCAGAGCGGCTCTGCGGAGCAGCTGGCCTCGGCGCGGGGCTCGCGCTGCCCAGCCTTCCCCCGCGCCAAACGTGGGACGGATTAAGGCGTAATGAAGTGAAATCTGCCTCCTTTTATTATTCTAAATAAACACCACTATATAGACATATGTACTGGTGTTTAATTTGGGGAGAGAACTGCACTGACCCTGCTCGCAGGCTTTTTTTTTTTTGGCGAGTTAGCGTCTGCTTCGCCGGGCTTTGCGGCGACAAAGAAGGGACCTGGAGCAGCAGGAGGCTGATGCCAAGGAGCTCCTGTGCCGTGCCCAGGCCCACAACGAGGGACGAACCCTTGACGTGACCCCCAGAAACACCACCACCTCCCTGCTGCCTGCAGATCACACTCAGACCCCGAATAAATAGGAATTTGCTGCAGGATCTTACAGAGCCAAAGGGTTTTCCACCCAAGGGCAGCTTCCCCAGCCGGTCCCTCCACGCGCAAAGCCCCAACACGACTGAGCCGAGCTCCGGAGCAGCCCCAAATCCTCCTGGCCAACCCTTCCGAGGGCTTTGCAGGGGCTCGAGCAGGGTTAGACGTGGTGGGGGCTGAGCCCCGCAGCGTGCCCCATCCCTGCTGCGGCCGGGCCTCCCCGCGGGGTGGCCGCGCTTGCAGGAGCCCCGTGCGGAGAAGCAGCGCCCACGGAGCGAGCTGGCACGGGGCTCGCATTGCTCAACGCCGAGCTCAAAGCCTCGCCCCAGCGGCGACAAAACGCGGCCACGGCGGCGGTGCCAACGCGGGCACGGCACGGCGCAGGGCAACACGGCCCTGCTGGCCCAGGCTGGCAAAAACGCCCCCCCCCAGCACCTCGGGGGAGAGCCCAGCCTTTAGAAACGAGGTCTTTCACCCCCAAATTCAGCCCTTAATTCGCCAGCATCCCCTTCATCTCGCTGGCACACTGGCGGGGAGCGGAGCAGGTGCAGCCCAGCTGGGCGCAGCGCCCATCGCCCCTCTCTCCGAGCCCCCCCGGCCCCTCGGCTCGGACCCCCCCCCCCGGGACCCCCAGTTGCCGGCCACGGGCGCCCACCTGGGAGCGGAGTGGAGCGGGGCGGGCGGCGCGCTCGCACACGCGCTGCTCGGCACAGTTGGTTATCGTTACATTTGGCATCAGTCGCTTCCATTCGGCTCAATAGGGGAGGGAGAGAGAAAAAGGAAAACTCAGCTCAAGGCGATTTAATAAGTTCAGCGTTACGAGCTGGGGAAAAGCTGTGGAACACACAAGTGGTAACGCAGGATTAATCTTTCCTTTAGTCTTGGGAATTATGTTTTCATTAATCCTAATTTTTCCAGATGTTTCACTCCTTATACCAGGGTCTTCAAAGCCTCTGTGGCTGCAAATTCTAATGAAGCCATGAGAACATTTTAAAGAGAAAGATTCAAAGCTTAAATTGCTTCCTTTTTTTTTTTTTTTCTCTTCTTTCTCTCTCTCTCTCTTTTTCTTTCTTTTTTTTTTTTTTTTAATTTTTCCCCCCTCGTCGGGCTGTTGGGGAGCGCATGTGTGTGCGGTCCCAGCGCCTCCACATGTTGTGTTACACAATGTGCTAACAAGATGGAGAAGGCCACTCGGGCCGCGTGATGCGGGTGTGACGTCTGTGCCTTTTTGTCCCCGGGCTGAGCCCCCGCTCGCCAGGGGTTCAAGGAAGGGGGAGGATTTTTTTGTTTTTTTTTTGGGGGGGGGGGAACTGGCCACCTGCCCGGCTCTGGCAGCCACACCGCGAGCGCCGGGGCTCCGTGGGTCAGAACCATCCGGGGGCTTTTAACGGCTCGCGGCTGCCGGCGGCATCGCCGGGATGGAATTGAGAAGAGGGGGGGGGAAATATAATAAAAGGGATGGGTTCGAAACCAGGCGGGTGTTTGTGTGCTTGTGGAGGAGCTGCGGGGGCTCGGGGATGGATGGGGAGGGAGTGGGGAGCTGGGTGGCGAAGGTTTTTAGGGAATGGGGCTTTTTGGGGTGCCCATGGGGAGAGGGATGGCAACAATTTGGGAAATAAGGGGGGACCAGCAGCTCTTCCCCTCCGTGCTGGGAATCCTCTGGCAGCCCCATGGAGATGAAGCCGGAGCCCCCTCTCCCTCCTGCCCACACAGAGGGGTCCCCAGCACCCATCCCCGGGCACCGGAGCATCGCCACGGGGCAGGAGGGGACCCGATCCCAACCTCCCCGATACCATCAAGGTTCCCAAGCCCTTGGGGCTCCTCCAGGCAGCTGCAGGATCCGGCTGCCACCGCCCGGCACGGCACGGCACGGCTGGGCTGTGCATCCCCTCCCGGCTGAGCCCCCGCCGGCAGCGCTGGGCTCGGGCGCAAGGACGCGGTGTGACGCAGGAGGGTCAGACAAAACGATCGGAACAATCCTCTCCTGGTCTCCAGCGCCCTGGATTCAGATCCATGTACTTATATGGCCTGCGAAATGCGGTGGGAGTATGACCAACGTCTGGAAATCCAGATATGACTAGATCCCTTCATTAGTAATTTCTTGTACATGACTTTCTAGACCATAGGGATTTGTTAAATTTGCAGGAGTGTTTTCTCACAGTGCCATGGACTGGCTGTTGCCAGCATATATTGGCTCGGATCTGTCAGATCCTGTTGCCTTATATGACCCGCAGTTAATTCAGCTTTTCTTTGTATCCAGCCCTCAGCAGGGAACTCCTCGAGCAGTCTCAGCGTGGATCATGCTAAAATGGTTCCCCAGCCCTCCTGCCATAAAACAACTGCCCACACAGTGAAAGGGGGACGTGGGGGGTGGAATTCAATGGTCCCCTCCCCGCCGCCCCGGCCCTCTCCAGATGCTTCCTCCGTCCCCAGGCCCTGCTCCTTTGGTGCCGAAGAAAAAAAAAAACTCCCCGGTGCCCGCGGAGGGTTCCTGGAGGGACCAACTTTCCCCACCCCATCCCGCAGGCGCACCCAGCTCCCCTGAGTTAATCATTTCCCCCCCTCTTTGCTCCGCGGGGCCGGGGGTGCCGTGGGGCAGGGGGACTTTCGCCTTCCCCGCTGACCTCCTGGAACTTTGACCTTCCTTTATGGGGGCCATAAAGGTTACTCGTTAACCTGCGCCCTGCCGGGGTCCCTCGCTCTCTGCGCTGGGGTCCTTCGCCCTCTTCGCCCTCATCTGCTTTTGGAAGGCTAAAAAGGACATCCCGCCTGCCAACAGAGGTGCTGGGGCACCAAACGGCTCAGCAAAGGAGCTTGTTGGTGGCTGCCCTTGGTTTTTGCCCCTCTGGGAACCCACGTGCACATCCCAAATCCCCAGACGCCGCCGGGGTAAGGTTTCCAGGAGGAAAAGGGCACGCACCCAAGGGCACGCACCCTGACCCCCCGGCCCCAGGGCGGGCACCGGCTCCAGTGCCTGCCAGCTCCACCCCGCTGAGCCTGCAGTTCCCTATCAGCCGCAGATGGAGATAAGGAGCTGTCACCTCCCCAACCAGCTCCGGGCACGTAGCCCGGCAGCCTGACCCCGTGCCGTGTTCCCCAGGTGCACCCACGCGGTGTTTATGGACCCGGCACAGCCGCCCGTGCCAACCCCGCATCTCCAAACCTTGCCACGGGCACTGGCTGGATCCAGAAGGGCTTTTCCTCTTAAATCTCTCCACATCTCCACGCACCGTGGTGCTTCGGCAGCACTAAGATGCTCTGGAGATGTTTTCTTCCTGCAGCACACCCCTCCCAGAAGGCTCTTTGCTGCGATTCCCAAACCTTTACAGCTCTCTCCTTTTTAAATACCCGTTCAAACCCAATTTTCCTTCTGTGCAGCTTTTCCTATCAGCGTTTTATTCAGCCCTGCCCCCAAAAAAAAGACCTGAACCAAGGTGCTTCCACTGGAAACCCCACTCCAAACCCCACGGTTCCTGGTTAGGGGCAGCTGGCAGCAGCGAGCCGAGGCCACCGCACCACCACGGCCAGCAGCTCGAGCCAGGGACCAGGACTTATCTTAAACATGAGGAGCTAACGAGCTTTTCTCTGGGTCGAGCTTTTCTCTGTGTCGAGCCATCCCATTGAAAAATCCCGCTGGAGGGCTGATGTGGCATGCGATGGGTACGGCACACACCCGGGATGTAATGCAATGGGGTCAGCAGTGCTGAAATTGCCTTTCTTTCCCCTTTTTGCATCAGCAGGGGGTGGGGGAGGATAAGGCATCCCCTGTGGACCACCAGCGCAGGATGGGGCTGGGGGTGGGAGCTCAGCCCATGTTTGCTGGGGGGGAGGTGGGCGAGAGCATCCCGCTGTGCTCCCCGGCCCCACCGCGTCCCCAACTGGCACTTGGGGACACCAGAGCGAGCCCAACGGGGACCCCAACCCCGTGTGTCCCTGGGGTCCCCGTGGTGGCATTCTCCTGCTCTGCCCACATGGCAGGGACAAGCACGGAGGCCTCTGCTTGATGAAGCATCCCCAGGTCCCACCCCAAAAAAAAAAAAACCTTTGGGATTTTTCTTTGCCCCTCTTTATGGAGAGAGGCGGCTCGGCACGATGCAACCCCATCGCAAGGCCCGGCGGCGCTTCCTTCAAAGCACCTCCTCCTCCTATACGTTGCCCTGATTTCCAGCATCTTGCTGTTGAAAAATGGCAGGGGAGGGTTTGGCAAAGGAGCTCTCGCGCAGATTATTCAACAATTGTTTCCCATTTTGCGCCCTCGCCTGCCTCATCCTCCAGTAACAATGACGAAGAGCGGCGTGGAGCCAGCGCCCGCGGCAGGGGTGTTGAGATCAGGGACAGCACAAAAATATCTTCTCTCTGGAACAAATATTTACCAACCCTTCTGCCTTTTGTTCTTGTGGTTCTCATATTTTTTTTCCAGACATTCACTGGCAAAATGTCACATTAAACAGCAACCCAGAAACTTCGGGGTAGCTGCTTGGCTGCTCTGGGCTTTGTTTTTCTCGCGCGCTAATTGTTAATGAATTTCCAGCCATTCAAGCCAACACAAACCTGTGAGAAAATGATCTTTTCGGCCTGATTTCGGAGCTTTATGGGGCTTTGCGGAGGCCGGGCAGTTGCCGAGCAGAGCGCACATCATCCCCAAGCCACGCATGGCGCTGCTTTGGGTTGCGATGGGCCGGGAGCCGTCCCCGGCCGGCCGGAGGCAGCGCGGGAGCCTTGGCAGAGCTCAGCCGCCTCCTGCAGCGCGCCCGCGTGGGCCCCCACCCCTCCTGTGGCACCGAGCACCCGTGGGACCCTCCCCAGCCCCGGCCCCGGGGGCTCTGCACAGCTCCGAGCCACGGCTTTGGGGTTTGGAGAGGTCCCGTTGTGGGCGCAGGGGCTGGAGAGGGGGGGAAGCGGGCGCACGCCGCGGTGCCCCCCTCATTTCCAGCAGTGCTGTCGGCCCCGCGGGCTCCTCCGCCACCCCCCAGCAGATTTTTCCTCTTTTTCTCTCTCTTTTCAAAATCCTAAAAGCCTCGCGCCCGCTTTTTATGGTGGCCAAGCAAGAGCGCACGGGCGATGTCTGAGCATTGCTTTGAAGGAGGAGAGAAGGGGGGGGAATAAAAGTCTCTTCTTGCGGCACAGCAGCCCCCATCCTCGGTTAAAAATTAACCGTGGCCATAAAATCCCTGAGATAGCAGCAGAGCACGGCTCACCCCGTGAGCTCTCCCGGCGCGGCCGGGCTGCCGTCCCCTGCCCCGTGGTCACCGTCCCCTCCTGTGCCACCCCCTGCACCGCGGCACCGCGGTCACCGTCCCCTCCTGCCACATCCGAGGATGGCCACGCCGCCCCCCGCCAGCGCCCGCCGCCTCCTGCCCCTCTCCCTGGGGCTCTTCCAGGGCGCCCTGCTGCTCTTCTTCGCCCTCTTCGCCACCTACGACGAGCCCTCGGCCGCGGCCACGCAGGATGAGGATGGCACCCAGGCTGTTGAGCAGCTCCCCGGCCTCTTCCCCCTCTTCCAGGACATCCAGGTGATGCTGGCGGTGGGGCTGGGGCTCCTGCTGGCCTTCCTGCCCCGCTACGGGCTCAGCGCCCTCGCCCACAATTTCCTCCTGCTCAACGTCTCCACACAGTGGGCGCTGCTGCTGCAGGGCGTGCGCCACGGCCGGCTCCGCCTGGGCCTCCACAACGTCCTCGCCGCCGAATTCGCCGCCGTCACCGTCCTCATCTCGGTCGGGGCCGTCCTGGGCAGGACGAGCCCCTGCCAGCTCCTCGCCGTGGCTTTCTGCGAGGTCCCCGTCTACCTCGCGAGCGAGTGGCTCGTCGTCACCCAGCTGGGCGTCCGCGATGTGGGGGGCACCATCACCATCCACGTCTTCGCCTGCTATTTCGGCCTCGGCGTCTCCAAGGCTCTGTTTGGGACGGAGAGGCGGCCGGCGCATCCCAAGGAGACCCCGACGCCCCGATCCGACCTCCTGGCCTTGGTGGGGACGCTCATCCTCTGGGTTTTCTGGCCCAGCTTCGTGGCCGCCCCGTGCCAACCGGGCGATGCCCAGCACCGAGCCATCCTGAACACTTTCCTAGCCCTCAGCGCCGGCGCTGTCACCACCGTGGTGGCCTCCAGCCTGCTGGAGAGCGGCGGCAAGCTCAGCCTGGGCCACCTGCAGAACGGCAGCCTGGCCGGAGGGGTGGCCATCGGTGCTCTGGCCGATGTGCCCATCACACCGGCGGCCTCCCTGGCCCTGGGCAGCCTCTCCTCACTCGTCTGCCTGCTCGGTTTCCGATTTCTCACCCCATTCCTGGCGAGGAGGCTGGCGCTGCATGACCAGTGCGGCATCCACAACCTCCACGGCTTGCCGGGCATCCTCGGCGCGGTGGCGAGCGCCGTGGCCGTCCTGGTGGCCTCCAAGGACACCAAGAGGTGCCAGCTGTCCCACGCTGATGGCAGCGGGGTGGCGGGGGATCTGTGGGGTTGTGGTGGTGGCAGGCAGGCGCTGTGGCAAGTGGCAGGGCTGGCTGTGGCCCTTGGAGGCTCGCTGCTCAGCGGGATGCTCACCGGTGCCGTGCTGCGCCTGCCCTGCCTGGCCCCACCGCCCGAGCCGCTGTGCTTCGAGGATTCACTGAATTTCAGGATCCAGGAGCAGGCTGAGAGCCCAGGGATGGGGGACACAGCCGAGGAGGTGGCCCTGAAGGAG
The DNA here is from genome assembly GCF_047663525.1 of Anas platyrhynchos. Lineage (NCBI taxonomy): Eukaryota > Metazoa > Chordata > Aves > Anseriformes > Anatidae > Anas > Anas platyrhynchos. Next base: position 16,863,658 of record NC_092607.1, read on the forward strand.
CAGGTTTAGGCACCCGGAGCCCTCTCGTGCCAAACACTCAGCGCCAAGGCAGTGCTGCAGCGTGCGCCCCTTCAACATCCTCCCACCCCGAGGCTGCAGCTCCCTTCCTCTGCGCCTGGAAACCCCAGGAGCTGACCATCCGTCTCCACAGCCATGGAAAAAACATTCTCAGGGTTTATCTCCCCGGATGGCTCACCCCTGGGTGCTGGCCTGGGATGGCAAACATCCCCCTGCTGCCTCGGGCTCCTCCACCGCCTCGCTCCTGGCTGGGAACAGCAACGGGGTGGAGAGGAAATGACCACAAGCAAGGGATTTTGTAAGAGATTTTATCACCTGTGCTGCACTGGACAATCTAACCTCTGCCAGGACTACGTGGCGAACTGCTGCAGAAACCTCCCTTTTTCACCACAATGAGGCCTGAGCATGGAGAGGGGCTCAGAGAGCCAGGACGCACGGAGCACCCGCACCCCACAGCACCGTTCCCTGCCCCAAAACCAGGACTGGGAGAGCAGGAAGGCAGCGAGGGGGCCAGAGGAGCTTGGGGACCCCGAGGAAAAGCAGCAGCCCCGTCCCACGTGGCAGGGAACGAGCTGCTGCCACCCCACTGAGGACAAAACCAGAGGCTCACAGGCACCAAGCCGCGAGCGTGGGGCCACATCCTGCCCGGAGAGCGCCGTGATTCAGAGCCCCCCGGCTCCGTGAGTCACCGCGCCTCTGCTCCGCTGCCACAAAGACAACGCTGGAGATGCTCAGGGGCTCCTGAGAGGGCCAAGGGGGGCAAAAAGCCCCCCGCCACCCGCTGCAGGGATGGGGGCTGTGGGCACGGTGGCCCTGCGCACGGAGCCGGGCTCGGCGGGGCTGGATCCCCTCTGCCTGGCGCGGCCCCAGGCGGAGCCGACACCAAGAGCGAGGCTGGGGAATTCGTCCTCCAATAATCACAAACAGGCTCGGGAGCCCGGGCGTGTTTGGTTAATTGTTAGAATAAAATATTGTTCAGCTCTGACAAAGGAATCCTGCCCCGCAGCCCGGCGCGGCAGAACAATGGGCCCCGGCGGAGGGTGCCGCGGGCCGAGCAGCGGGGCCGGGGGGCGGCGGGAGGCAGCGAGGCCCCGAGCCCAACCACGGCATCCCACCGGCATCCCACCGGCATCGCTGGCCCCGTGGAGGTGTCCGTGGCGAGGGCACGGAGGGGAGCAGGGGGCAACCGGGCCCCTCGCCCCCCATCCAGCTCCCGCTGGGCGTCGAGAGCCGCCGGAGCCAGCGCCGTCCCGCGGAGCTGCGGTGCCACGGGGGCCCGGGGTGGGCTGCTGCTTGTTTTGGGGTGAGACAGGGCTCCCGCTGAGCCCGGCATGCTGGTGCTGCTCTCTTCCCCTCGTGCTGGGGCCTGCTGGCTGCACCGCGTGGCTCCGGCTCCATCGGGGCAGGGAGGAGGGTGCAGGCACCCTCGGGGAGCTGCCACGGGGAGGAATCGTGCCGGCACACGGAGCTGTGCGCATGCACACCCGGCCCCGAGGCTGCAGACCCCTCTCCCATGCGTGCACGGTGGTGCAGAGCCCCCCTTCTCCTCTCCATACTCAGGGTTTCGCGTGCTTTGGGCCACCCAGGCCCCTCGCCAAGGCTCCCCCCAGGATGCCCCCAGCCCTGAGCCACTTCCCAGCGTCACCCAACCCTTCCCTGCGAGGATTCAGCCTCCTGCAGAGCCACCCAGCACCGCGGGCGCTGCTCCACCAGCACGGCCCCGGCACCCATGGGGCTGTAGCAGCGTGCCGGGGAGCTGGCAGTGGGGCCACGGGCTGGGGGGCACGGGGAGGGGAGCATCCGGAGCTGGGCCCGGGCACACCCCGCTGCTTGGTGGCACGTCCTCGCACGGGCACGCAGTGGCACAATCTGGTCGGCAGATGCCTCCGAAACCAGCAAGAGGCTGGGAAGCTGGGCTTTGGAGGGGGGGGGGAGCTGCCCTTCCCCGCTGTGGGACCCCGGTGATATTTGTCAGTGTTTCCAGCACGCTGCTCCCTCGAGGGCTCGCCGGGCTCTGCTTGTCACAGCACCGCGCGTCCCGCACCTCCAGCCCGCAGCCTCCGTGCAGGACCTGGGCTCAGGATCCTGGCACCTCATGGCCGGGGGAGCCAGGACCCACCTGGGCCGTGGCACGGCTCCGTGCGGCCCCATTCCCAACTGTCCCCGTCCCCCGGGACCGGCTGTCCTCCAGCTGGAGCCGGGCAGAGATGCCGCTGGGTGTGCCGCCCCGAGCCCAGCTCTCCCTGCTCCTCCAAAACAGCCGCTCTCCAAAGGATGGAGCAGTAAAATATTAACCAGAGCCCCTAGCGTTTATCACACCGTAAATCTGGGCTTTCAACAGCTTTACGATGCTGCAGGGAGATGGGAGAGAACAAAACGCTCTTCTTCTCACTCAGACACAGCCTGCGTGTGCCAGTGCCCCCAGCGCTCGCTCTGTGCCCGCGCTCGGGGGGCTGCGAGGGGCCAGCACCCCCCAGCCTCGACCCCCCCCCAAGCCCCAGATTGGGTCATAACGCAGACGAGGACCAAAGCAGGGCGCGGGTTTCCCGATCGCCAGCGAGGTGGCTGCTGGTGCTAGGACGAGGAGAGCTCTGCTCCATCCCAGGGACAGCCGCGTTTCGGTGGGACGTGGCACTGCGAAGGGGCAGGGGCGAAAAGCGCCCCCCTCATCGGCTCCACAGGAGCACAACAGCCACCATCCTGGGGGATGCTGGTTTGTTTTTTCCCCTTGTCCTGGGTGATGCTGTTTTTTGTGTGTTTTTTTCTGTGTTTTTTTTTTTTTAATTTTTATTTTTTTCCCCTCTCCCAGCTCAGCCCGCGGCCAGCTCCGTGCTGCAGCGCGCTGCGCTCCGGGCTCGAGGAGCACCCTGTCCCCGCGCCCTGACCCCGATCCCCGGGCTCTGATTGCAAAACAAGAGGCGAGGGGAGGAAGCCGTGGCCGCGCTGTTTGTGGGGCGGTCGGACGCATCTGGCAAGGCGATCAGAGCCGGCAGCCCCCGGGCACGCACACACCTGCGGCACGGCGGGCGGGAGCGTGGCACGCGCGTGCGAGGACGCAGCAAAACACGCACGGCACGAGGCGCAGCCCCCCAAAAGTGGGGTGCAGCACCCTATTCTTGCATCCCAAATCTCGGGGAGGGGGCTGTGGGGATGTGCTCCGGGCTCCTCGCCGTGCGCCCGCCTGCCCGGAGCGAGGCGGGAGCTGGAGAGGTGCCCACGGGATGCCCAGCGCCTGGCACCGCGCGGGGCGGCCGCGGAGGCCGGAGGGAAAGAGGGAAGGAGGGAGGGAAGGAGGAAAGGAGGGAGGCAGCTCGGTGGCGGCTGCTGGAGCCACATCAGAGCAGCCCCCCCGGAGCAGCCGGGAGCGTGTGGCGCTGCCCTCGAAGGAAATGCGCTCACTCCCATGTGCTGCACACTTGGGTTTGCCTCGCTGCTATTTTTATTTGACTTTTCAGGCCCGTTTCCTTTTTCCGGCTGTTTTGCTGTGATTCCACCGAAGCTTCGACCTCGCTTTTCCCCTCCCTCCCTTTAGCCTCTTCCTTCACTCTTTTCCTTCCTTTCCATGCACTCATTCCTGCCGCCGCACCGGGCTCCCCCCCCCCCCAGCCACCGGAGAGCGCGGCAAGCTCACAAACACCCCAAACACCCCCTGCGTGTGCTGCCACGGCCAGAGGCACCACCGCTCACCTCCTGCCACCACCCAAAACCAGGAAAACGCTCCAAAACCACCAGCACCGGGCATAAATCCCTTTTCCCAGCCTGCAGAAGCAGCCGGAGCAGCTGCACCCATCCCCTGCAGCAGGGTTTGGGTACCCCCGGGGGTGATTTCCAGCTCCTCGCTGCTAGGAAAGGGGCTGGTTACGGCTCTGTTTTATCTGGGAATGTGCTGAGAGCTCAGGGGGGGTCCCTTTGCTCCAGCCTTGATGCAAAAATGGCAGTGAATCACCCAAGACGTGGTCCTGTTTGCACAGCACAGCCAGGGCGGCAGCAACGCCCCCAGCGGGACCCCCAACCCCATCCTTGGGGAGAAAAAAAAAGTGGTCCCAGCCCCGGCTGCAACCCATCATCCAAAAAAAAAAAAAAAAAAGGAAGAAAAAAACAGGAAAATTGCTCGTTCGGGGGGTCTGCGTCACGCTGGTGGGCACCCATGCGGAGCAGGGGGCGCAGGGTTATTTTGGGAGGTTTGGCGGGGTGTCGTTACGCGTGGGGGCGGTTGGGTTGTGTTGGTTGTTTTTATTTTTAATTATTATCGTTATTTATTCTCTTTCCTCTCTTCAACCTGATTAAAACCACTGTCCGCATTTGATCTTTTGTTTAGGAAAACAAGGAAGGGGGGGGAATAAGAGGGGAAAAAAAAATAAAAAATAAAAAAAAAAAAAGAAAATCCCAGCGCAAAGCCGCCCAGGGAGGCAGCAAAAAGGGCACGAGCAAAACAAGGCAGGGCCTGGGCGCAGCGAGCTGGGGGGCTCTGCGGGAGTCCCATCCCCGAGCCCCCCCTGGGACCACCCGAGGAGGAGGAGGAGGATGGGGCTGGGAGGAAGGGGCCCAGGCCAGCAGCGGGCTGGGGAGGAGCGTGGCACCGGGGGACAAGCAGGGCTTGGCGTCCCCCTGGCTCCTGCCAGGCTGGGACAGCATCTCCCAGGGCCGGATCCTGCTCCCCACCCAGTGCCACCCCCCCCCCCCCAAAAAAGCAAGGCCCAATTTGTGCCCCCAAAGCAAAAATCCTGCTCCCTTCCCATTAAACCGGGGCCAGCAGCGTGCCCAGGGACCCCTCTCCCACCCCCCAGCCACGCAGCCCCCCGGCTCCAGCTCCAACCCCAGAGGCAGGGTGGGGGGGCACAGCCCCCAAATCCCCTTTTCTCTCCCCAATTTTCCTCCCCCCGCGGCACAGAACCGCCCGCAGCCCCCGCGAAGCCCCCAGCAAAGCGCCCCCAGCCCCTGCCGTGCGCACGGAGGGGACCCCCCCCGGCCGGGCCACCCGCAGCCCCGGTGGGGGGGGGGACACAAAGGGGGGGGGGACCCAAAGTGTTTTGGGGCCGGGGAATGTTTTTGGGGCCGGGAAATGTTTTTTAGGGCCGCGACCCGCAGCCCGCTGCTGCCACCTCGTGTCCGCGCCGCAGCCGGGAGCGGGGATGGGGAAACTGAGGCAGGGCGCACAGCACCGATCCCGTGCGCCCCCACCGAGAAAAGGGGGGGGGGGGCAGGATGGGACCCCAAAAGGTCCCCAGGAGCACTGTGAGCCCCCCACACACAAGGCAAGGCAGCAGAGAAAGCAGCCAAGGAGGCTGCGAGGGAAGGAGGGGATTTATTTTTGGCTCCCCCCCCCCCCCAGCTCCGAGCAGCCAGAGCTGCAGCGAGGCTCTGAGCAGTCCTGGGGGGGGGGTTTCAGTGTTTTCGGGGCAGGGGCTCACCCCGGCACCCTACAGGCACCCTACGGGCACCGATGGGTGCGTAAAAGTCCAGTGCCAGCAGAAACCTCAGCCCCATGGCCCAGTTTGTCCTTTTTCGGTCCCAAAAAACCAGCCATTGTCCCCCCCCCCAAAAAAAAAAGCAGCAGGTGATGCAGGGGCAGGAGCATCACAGAAATCAGGGTCTCTCTCTTCTTTTTTTTTCTGGGCTTCCCCTTCTTCTTCCCCCAGCTCGGGGCCGTCCAGCTCGGGGCTGCAGCCCCCCTCCGGCACCCACCCCGTGCACCGGGGCCAGTCCCGGGGGTCCCACTCGAAACAAGAGGATGAATTAAATCCGGGCACCCCCTGGTACCTCTTTGGCTGACTTCGGGGTTGAATTTCCCCCAGGTCCCAAAAACCAGGCGGCGTCAGGCACGAAAGCAGAGCGGGGAGGAGGTGAGGGGACCCCTAGGAGCCCCGGGGGGGGCCGTGCAGGGCGTAGAGCTTCTCCCAGCACGTCGCCAGCCGCTGCGCCCTCCTGGAGATCTCCTTCAGCTGCTTCCTCCTCCCGCGGGGCTGCACCGGGGCGCGGGGTGGGCTCTGCTGTCGGGGTGCCAAAGGGGTGAGAAATAGCCCCAGCAGGCAGCCACCCCCCCAAAACCCCAAAAATGCTGAGCCCCAGGGGAGGGCGCAGACCCCGTGCGCATCGGGGACCCCAAACCACCCACAGCAAGGAGGTGCCCCACGGACAGGTGGGGTCCCCGGGGCTGCAGGAGATTTGGGGACCCCCCCCCAGCCTGCAGCACCCACCCCGGACACCCCATGGCACGTCCACGTGTGGGGCAGAAGTGGTTTTCCAGCCCCCCCAGCCCGCAGCCAGGAAGGGTTAACCCCAGGTGGTTTCCCCACCATGGCAGGGAGATGCCCCCAGTCGCACTGTGCCACCCCAGGGGCTTCCCCGCTGCTTAATTAGTTAATGAGTTGCCCGGTTAATGAGTTGGCTGGGCAGGAGAGCCTCCAGGCTGGGGTTTCCCCAGCAATTCCCCAGCGGAGCCCTGGGGATACCCAGACTGGTGCCGTGGGGATAAATCCCAGTTCTGGCCCAGGACTCTTGCCACGACTCCCAGCGCACGGCCAGGAAACTGGGAGCTACTGGGATAGACTGGGAAGGGGCAGGGCTCCCACCTTGCCGATTCTCCTGCAGTTCTCCCTCAGCACGAACTCGGTGTTCCTGGCCACCTTCCACACCGCCACCTCCTCGGGGCCACGCAGGGTGCCGCCCGCCACGTCCCGCAGGGACATGCTGATGTTGTAGATGGCCAGCAGGATCTTCTGGTCCTTCGGGGGGGGAAAAAAAGAGAAAGAGGAGAGCAGCCCCGAGCGGGGAAAGGGCTCGACAGCTCCTTGGGGGGGCTCAGGTTGCGCAAAATCCCCAGCCCCGGGTGCTCACCTTGTCCGAGCGGCAAGCCAGCCCTGCCCGGCTGCTCCTCTCCGCCGAGCCACTCAGGTTTTTCTGCAGAAATAAAATAAAATAACGAGGGAAAGAAAGCAAGGAGAGCGTGGGGCAGCCTAAAGCAGCCCGCCAGCACCCTTCTTGCTCACCAGGTTCTGGATCTCGTGGAAGATGACGGCGCGGTACTGCCGCAGGATCCTGGCGATGCTGCACCTCTTGCCCCGACCCAGCACGGCGAGGAGCAGGAGCAGCAGCACAGCGCAGGAAAGGGCCCTGGGGAGAATCTGTGCAGGGAAAGGGCTCAGCGTCAGCCGGGGGGGGACACAAAGGGGGATGCAGGGAGGGTTGGGGATCTGCTTTCAGCTCCTCGCCACGGGCATCAGGCAGAGCTGCCCCTGGGGACGCAGCAGGAGGGGGAGCAGCTGGGTCCTGGGGGTGGCACCCCCTCAGTGGGGACCCCGAGGGCTCTCCCCAGCTCCCCAAATCCGGGCTGTCGAGCACCAAAGATCAAAGGGAGCTGCCCGAGACCCGCTCTGCCCTTTGGAGAGGAGCAGGGGGCACACAGCCTCCCGCTTCCCCAACCTTCTCCAAGCTCCAGGTCCCCTTTGGGAAGGTGCCCCCTGCAATTCCACAAACCCCAAGGCAAGGACGCGGCCCCGGGACAGCCGCTCAGCTTTTCTCCAAGCCCCCACATGGCCCCACAGCCTCCCAACCCCAAAGCTTCCCGGCAGCCCCAACAGAGCAGGGAAAACCCCAAAGCTGACATCCGAGCTTGGCAGCACTGGGCGGGGGTGCCCGGACCCTCTCCGAGGGCTGAGTTCAGGCGCTTTGGAGAGGAGCCAGAGCAGCCTCAGGTGACCGGGACCGGGGATATTTGAGCACCCAGCAGCGGGGTGAGGATGGGAAGAGGATGGGAAGCCCCACGCACGCTGCAGCTGCCGGGAAAGAAGCCCAGCAGCTCTCCTCCCCGGCACACCGCTGGGAGATGGCACGGTGCTGGGCTCCAGGCTGGCACCGGGCGTTTCTATCCGCTCCTGTTGACTGTGGAAGTCCAACTCCCTCCAGCTTTCCCCCCCCCACAACTCCAAGCATCAGGTCTGGGCAGGCAAAAAGCAGCTCAGCACCCTCCAAAAGCAGCTGCTGTGCGCAACCAGAGTGCGCACGGGAAGGAAAAAGCTGGTGGCAAGGGCTGGTGGCTGCTGATTTCACAGCTTCCACGGGAGGGATTTTATCTCTGGGTTAGGGCTTTGCTCCCTCTTCTCCTTTCTGGATCTCTGAGCTCCCTGCCCCAAATCACAGCTCACACCTGGGTGGGTTTGTTGCCATCCCCAAATATCTGGCTCTCAGCCTTGTCTTTTGGCTCAGGAGCACCAGACGGTCCCCAAGGCCAGGCAGATGCCACCCGTCCTGCCCCGTGGTGGGAGCCTGGGGGTTTGTTTGCAAAACCTGCGCCTGCTCCCTGCTCGATTAAAGGCTGGTCCTGGCTCCAAAGGGCGAGGAAACCTCTCCCCACCCTCCTGCTCCTGAGGCTCAGCAGGATGAGGAGCTCAACGCCCTGCAGCAAACCCAGCACCATGCCAGGCTGTGAACCTGGGGGCATCACCCCGGAGCGGGCACAGGCACAGGGATGCAACCAAATCCCCGTGCAAGCGGTGCAAATCCCACTGGGAGTCCTCCAGAGCTCCCAACCCGTGCCCACCTCGCAGGATTCCAGTGCTGGGCTCCATCCCCTGGGCTAGGACGGGCAGGGGAAGAGCAAAAGCAAAGTTGGCCAAGGGGTGATTCAGCACAGAACTCCTCGGGGACACAAAGGAGAAGGGGACACCCCGTCCAAAGTCTAAGGGTTGCTCTCGGGAAGCCCGTGGCCGCGCAGCTTTGCCCGGAGCACCGAGCCAGGGAAGCCGAGTTCCCCGCAGCGCTTTGTTGAACAACTGGGAGCGAATTCCAGGAGCAAGCACACCCTCTGCAGCATTTCCAGGCAGCTGATGGCACCGGGATCTCAGCCCCCAGCACGGGAGGAAGCTCAGCGAGCAGCTGAAAAGCTCGGAGAGGCACCGGGGCAGGAGGCAGGAGGGTGCCACGGGCGCTTCCACCGCCCCCATAAAGAGCAGGGGGAGCGGAGATAAAGGGGAGATAAAGCCCAGGAACCCAAATCTGTGCTCTGCTCCCCTCCTGCAGGATGGGGGAAGGTCCCAGGATGGGGGAAAACGAGGTGTGCTGCTGATTTGGGGTCACCCCAAATCCCCTCTCCCCCGTGCCCGCAGCAGGAGGGCCGGGTTGGGCACGGCGCTGGCTGCACTGGGGTTGGGATCGGGTTCATCCCCTGGGGCTGGCAGGGGAAAAAGGAGCTGGGGAGCACGGCCACGGGGCTGCAGCCACCTGGCAAGGAAAGCTAATCCCTTCCCCGGCTCTAATCCTCCTGCAAACACCGGCAGATAAGGGAAATCACCTCCAGTGATAGAGCAGCTCCCGGTGGCACCGCGCGAGGCTCGGCCACCCCCGTTCCAAGGCGCTGGGGTCCCCAGGTCGTCCTGGCCAGGCTGTCCCCATCCCTGTCCCCTAAAACCTTCCTCTCCAAAGGGGTCCTGCCACCACCCCATGCCTGCAGAGCAGCCACCCTGCACCTCGGGACCGGTGACACTTTTGGGACCAGCCACGCGTCCGTCCCCACGTCCAAGCCCCCGCCCAGCCCTCCCGAGCACTTCCACGCCCTCCCGGCCAGACCAGCCCCTTCCCCACCAGCTCTGACCTCCATCCCCACCAGCTCCAGCTCCTACCCTGACCCTACTCCCATCCTGACCCTCTCTGAGCCCCTTTAGGGCCGGACCAGCCCCATCCTAATCCCTAACCCCACTGCTCCGAGCCCCGTTCTGGACAGACCAACACCAAATGCGTCCCGACAGCTCCCAAACCCCATCCCAACCCAAGACCCAAACCTACCCCAATCCCCACAGCTCCCCCCCAACCCCAACCCCAACCCTTTAAGGGGGCTTAGGACCATCTCCCCCCAGCCCCAGCCCACTCACCATGGAGCCCCGCAGGCACCGGGGGGGCCCCCACAGCCTGGCCCCCCTCCGCGTCCCGCTCCGCCGCCGCCGCGCTGGGGCTCGCGGTTTGAACTTGGCTCCACGCGCGGGGCCGTGGTGGGAGGGGACGGGCCCGGCCCCATACAGCGGGGGGGGCACCTCTGGGCCCAGCCCCGGCTGTATCCCTGCAGGATGAAGCCCCCAGCCCCGCAGGATGGAGCCCCCCGGCAGCCCTGGGACGAGCAGGAGGCGCTGGGCGAGCGGAGAAGCCGGGGAAAGGAAAGGAGCGAGGAGCTGAGGGCTCGGGGAGGAGGTGGAGGAGGCAAACCCAGCGTCCTGCTCGTGCCGAGGAGCCGTGCCTGGAGGGTCAGGGTACAGGAGGCTCCCTTCTTCCTTGAAGGGCCCTAATAGGGCTCGCAGAGAAAGCGCTGCGTGGGATCTGGCTGCGTGGGCTCAGTCCCACGGAGGTCAGGAGGGAGGCACTGCCCTGCTCCTGCACAGGGCCGTGCTGTAGGAATACACCAAAACACACCCCCAGGGCACCGTGAGCATGATTAGCATTTCCTTAATTCATTATTAGCATGCCCTAAATCATCATCCTAAATCCACTGGCTGCTGCTGATGCCCCTGGGTCGCATCGTGGCCGCGCACCACAGGTTGGAGAAGCGGCTGTGGCTGGAGAAGGCGAGGGGACGCTGCTCAAACACCCGCACGCAGCCAAAATAAATCCTCCTGCTCCCAAAAACTCTGAGTTTTAGGGGCATATCGCCCTTTAGCTCGCAAGCCCAGGCAGGGAAAGCAAAGCCCTGACTCGCCGGGGCAGCCGCTTTCACGCAGGATGCGTTCAGAGCCAGCCTCACACGCGAGGCTCCGCTGGCGTGAGGTGAAATAAAGCTGAAGGATCCGAGGATCCGACTCCTCGCAGCTTGGCAAGTGTGAGCAGGAGGCGTCCGAGCAGGCGAGTGGGAAGCTCAGCGTACACAAGAGCATACCGCTGAGACAGGGCCCATATAACTTCTTTACGGAGCTCTATATCTCGTTAAACGGTGGAGGTGCCATCAGCCGCTTGGAAACACAAAGCCAGCTCCCAGCACTAACAGGCTGTGAGATGGATGACGCCTTTTTTCTGAAAAGGAAAACAATCTGAAAACCCCAGGACGGGGAAGGCTGAAGATGCAAGGAGCAGGTGGTAAAAGGAGTTGGGTGCAGGTCCCCTGGCCCAGGGCTCTCAGCCCATCCCAGGAAAATCAGCTCTCCTCTCACCTGCCACAAGAATCTCCCCTGCAAGTCCCTCCCTTGCCTTTTCTCAGTTCTTGGGCATTGCCCCAAAAATCTTTAGATACGATGCTGCCACCTGAAAGGGGCAGGGAACATGCGCTCCCCAGCCTTGTCCCATTTCACCTTCGCATCAGACCCCCTTCAGGGCAGATGCCAACGATGGCACAGATCCCTGAGCAAATCTCACTCACCTTTGGGAAACTACAAGCCCACAGGACATCCACGATTTACACGCTTCTTATTGAAAATGCAGCTTCACACATGTCCATCAGCTACTCAAGGGGAAGAACAAGAGTTCACAAGTTTTCTCTTACAAATCCAAAAGATAGAAACGTTTGGCCTTGGAGGAAAAGCCTGTTTCAGTGTTAAAACACTTTTCATGTGCGCTGTTGCTTTTGGCAGAAGGATGCGGCACGACTTGGTGCAACCACCCCTGGCAGAAATGTTCCCAGAGTGGTGAGAGCCTGGCAAGTTCAAAGGTTTCTGCTATCAGAGCCACTCTTCCCAGTCAGAGTACAAAGGCGAGACCACATTCAAAGAGGACTTAAGGAAACAAAACACAAGCCATGTTTTATACATATTTTCCAGACAAATAAAGGTTTTTTTTTTCCTCTAGCTAAATACATTACATAATGCACATACACAGACCTGAAGACTTCTAAATCCTACCAAGATATTACACCTTTTAGTTCAGTGAATGATCACGAATCAGTAAGGGTCGTTAGGTCAAAATAATACAGGTTGCGAGTATAGAAAATCGAAGACAACTTTCAAAGGGTCCCAGACACAAAGATCTCGCTCTAATTAATCTGCTCTTTGCCATCTGCACTTGAAGATGGCCATCCCAAACACCCACACTGAAAAAGCAGTCGCCACTAAGTGCACAGTCTCTCGATGGCTCTAACAAGAGGTGATTCCTTTAAAAGGGCCTTCAGGGATTGCTGCCTTCTCCCTTATTACTTTAAAATACCACCGTGCTTAACACAATTGGGCACCTAGAAGAATAAGGTGACACTATGTACATTTAAAAAATTAAGGAAAAGTCTCTAAAAATATGCTCTGGGATTTCACAAAATGCTCCATCTGCTCAGGTTTGAGGAGTACTCGAGTTGTGTTGCAGCTTGCCTGCAGAGGAGATGAAGTTAGACCAGACCTTTGGTCAAAAAAACAAAAAAAAAAGGAATATTTTTTAAAAAAGGCTCACCCCAGCCATTCCTCTCAGCTGTCCAGCTCCCCTCCCTGCAGAGCCCTACCCCATCTCCTCCGAGGATATTCAAAAACAGCAAGAAAACAGGTGCTGGCAAAGAAATTGCATCAGGTGGGCCAAACACTAAAGAAACTGCACAAAAGGAGGACAAGGACAGGACGGGCACTTCATGCTGCAGAGGAATCCAGAGCAACTGCTAACATCAGAAACCATACAAGCGCTGATTAAGGCTTGTATTTCCAGAGGGGATTCAGGCATCAAAATGAAAATGCCAACACAGCCTCACAAAACTCCCCTACAATTACACCAGCAGCGACATTCAGAGGGGAATTAGATGCACTTGTGCTGCAGAAGCTGATTACTGCATTGTGAGAGCCAAGAGCACTATCACCAGGAAAAGGGGGAGGACCCAGCTTTGCTTTTTGGAAGGAAGATCTGTCGCATTGCCACCCATCTCCTGTCCTCTGGAATCTGCCACTCTGCAGGCAAACGAACTGAAAGCAGGCAGGTCCTACAGAAATGGCTGATCCAGCTGAAGGCAGCGGACTCTAGAAGGTGTTTTTAAGCTTGGCTGCCACAAGCACGAGAATCTCTCCGATTTTCTTCTGCCAGTTTGCTATGTCCTTGGAGACATCACACCAGAGCTCTCCGTGGCGGGGTTCAGCGTTCTCACAGCGCTTCCTTACCTCTTCTTGTTGCTCCTGTGAGGAAGAGAAAACAGTTTGCAGGTCTCTTAATGCTCTGGTTTGTTCCAGAAGAGAGATGAAAAATTAAAGTCCCCTCCCTAATTCAAACACTCATCCAAAGCTTTCCCCCCACCTCCCTTAAAGGCAGTTTGGAAGCCTGGGTTAAAATTCTCCTGCCTCACTGAACAAACTGGCCTAATAACAGCCAAGCAAGTTTTGGAAACACCAAAGAAACTGCAGCAGAAACTTCCTTTGTGTTGCCACCTGCATGAGACAGGTCAAGCGAGAGGTCTCTCTGAAGTCAGAAGATAAACACTCCCATCACTTCAGTAATATCAGGCAGTAAAAACCACCGTAAGAGATTAGAACAGATTGTTCCTACAGCTGTGTCCACGTGCAACCTGCACTTGACACTTGTGCAGATGTGGGGGCGAGCTGCACACATCCAGCACTGCAGTTACAGGAAAGTCTCCTCTGAGGAAGTTTGCATTTTACAGAAGCAAGATTGATTTCAGAGCTTTTTTGCACGAACCAGCACAACTGTGGATGGCAAAGCAGCCTGAAAGACAGCTCTGCTAATGACAGTGTCTTTTAAAAAGCACCACACATGCCTGTTCTTGCTCGCTCAAGACCAGGCGTGACAGCTTTAGCCTCCTCATCTGGGAGCCAGACAGGGAGCAGCAGCAGTGTGCATGTCCTGGTGCTGCAGCAGTTCCCCGGACAAAGTAACCACCAGCAGCAAGGGATTCCTGCTGCCTTCCCTGCTCCCCGTGCCCAGCTGCACGCTCACCTCTGTGCCATGCTGAAGCTCAAATTTGTAAAAGAAAGCCCAGGCGTCCCCCAGGTCAGAATCAATCTTCACTGTTCGGTGGAACCACTCTCGGGCCTTGGTTATTTTACGCTCGCTCCAGAATAACCTGGTGAGAAAAGCAGAAGGGAAGAGAGAACCTCTTCAGAGGAACACAGCAGTCTGCAGGCACTCCAAAGCTCTACAGATATTTCATTTCTTTGTTCTCCCAAGAAGGAAACACCAGATTTTGCAGTTATCTGCAAACTGCACTTGCCCCGGGAGTGGAAGAGACAGGAGAGGAGTAGAAAGAACATCCACTGCTTCCTCCTTACTCCCCACACACTGTAACAGGTAAAGGCAGTCCCAATTAAAGGAGGAGACAGGCTCTCGGAGAGGGGAAGGATTACTCTGAGGTTTATCTTTGTTAACTCATTTGCTTAATTTTGCTGTTCCAGACGTAGCGTAGAAAGGGACAGGATCACCTACCTCCATCTATTTTCCCCTCCCTCAATTTTCTAAGATTTCAAGTTCATTTTACCATCTAGCAATTAACATCTAAGCAGTTGCAAATTATAAGCACTGGAGCCATTACCGCATGTGGTCACGGGCTCAGGTACACTAACCTTGCTCCTTCCACCTCCACTTTACGAGGAAAGGCAAGCACGCAACGTCCCACACTCAAATCGCACCCTGGCACTCAGCCTGACTGCTGCCATTTCAAAAAAGGTGCTTGTGAATTCTTAAATTTCTCCCCGGTAATTAACCAGCTGAATCAATAGTCTATTGGTTTCATTCCTTTGCATTAAAGAGTTCATTTGAGCTAGTAAGGTCCTTATCAAATCAAACAGCCATCCCTCATAAAGAGCTTAGCCAGCCATAAAATTATACAGCTTATGTGATTGTTTTTAAGCCCTATAATACCCTTGATTGTTCCGTGTTAAATAAACTGCGATTTAAAAGAGCACGAACAACGATGGCAGAGGCGAAACACCTGCAGGTAGTGGCCTTTTTCAGCAAGATTGAAAGTTTTCCACAAACGTGTGACAGACCGTGGTATTACCATACCTACATGCAAGTCGTGATGGGAGGTGGAAGCTGTTTGTGTTGGGATTAGCTGCGAAAACTGCCTGAGGTTGTACCAGAAGGGGCCTGGAAGCAGCTTCAATAAAGCAAAAGTTAACGTTTTTCCTCACTTGCTGCTAAAGCAGAACAAGGCAGCTGTTATCTGGCAGAAGCCAGCGTTGCAGTCACTGGAGTGTATCCTACAGTTTTCTTTGGCCTATAAAAAAGGGTTGTGAAAGAATTGGGCAACTGTCTGGGCAATGTGCTTCCTGCATTAACCTCTTCTGGTCTTCACAAAGGAAGAGAAGAAAGTTTGCTCCAATCGCTACTGCTGTAGAGCCATCTACGCATCAGATCAGAAGGGATATGGTGAGTCAAAACTAATCGTAGTTTTCCATCCCTGGAAGCCTCACAACTTGACTTATAAAAGAAGACAATTCCTAGTGGATTATCTTCCTGTTCCAGAGAAGCAAACTACAGGGTGACTTGTAGTCTGCATTCCAGGAAGGGCCACAACTGAAAGAAAAACTGACAGAGCAGAAATTCAAGGAAGGGAGAAGACTAAAACAGCACAGTCTAAGATCAAGATTAAAAAATCCAACACAATCTAGGATAGAGAGAAAACATGAAGAACACAGAAAGTCAGCCACATGAAAAGTGAACAGCCACCAGCAAAAATTGTCCGTATTTTTAAAAATACTTAGAACACACCCTATAAAACCTAGAGGAAGCCTAGCTTATCTGAAAACATGCTAGAACTCCACTTAAGGGGAAACAAAGATGCAGTTTTCAGACTGCCAAAAGCCAGCACTGAGAAGGGACTCAGTGTGAATGGCTCACTCTCCGTGCTGCAGCCCCAGATCCACCAGAACAGCTGGAGGGCAGGCTGACATCCCCTGCTTTGAATCAAGGCAGAGCAGCAGATTTGCACAGTTACTAGGAGACAGCTTGAGAGCTGTTACCCGCTTTGAGGCTTATTAAAACTGCTGCAGCCAGCATCATGTGGTCACGCTCAAGTGCAGTGTTTCATCACGGATGCAGCCACACACAAAAATGCGTATTTTTTTCTTTTTTCTTTTTTTTTTTTTTTTTTTTTTTTTTACTACACGAAGCACAGGAACTCACTTGGCCACAGCCAACAGGACATGTGGGTCGTGTTCACACTTCTTCAGAGCATCCACACTCTTGGTCTTTCGTTGCGGTCGCGCTTCAAGGAAAATTGCCTCTGACCACAGGATTCCTTAATCAAGTCAAGGAGGAAGATTGTTCAGTGGGATTGCAGACTCAGCTCCCCATCCTGCCAGCAGGCCAGCGCTCTCCAAAGCGAACAGCACTGCTGCCCCCACCCTGGGAGTTATCCCCATGCCTCCACCCCACCTTAAATCACTCTTTCAGCACCTGTATTTCCTTCAGGACTCTGAAATTGAGTTACAGGTAGCTCCACATTGAACATTCAGTTCTAAATGTTTCCGTACCATAACCCAACTGCAGCTTCCACACTCCCTACCTGGCGTGCACAGAAAGCTCGTGGCTTTCCAAGGAGACACTGGAAGCAGTGGAACAGTGGAGGGCAACTCAGCAGGAACAAAGTGAAAGACTTGCATTTGTCTGAGCAGGTAGCTTCAGCAGCAGAAGTCCCAGAAGTAAACCACTTGGAAGCAGCTCCAAGGGTGCCAAGGAGCACCGCAGCCTTATTGCTGCTGGCTCCCCGCACACACGATGAAGGACGTAGCAGGCCCAGCAAAGCTGGGTTTAATCCCTAGATCCTTTCATTGCCAAAAGCAAGAAAGGAAACACGCTCAGAGGAGCATGAAATCTCCAGTTTCTCACGTCAGCCAGCCATACCTGCTGATCACTTCAAAGCAAAGCCTGAGAGCTGGTGTCTGCCAGGACTCTATCAAAGTGCTCTCACTTCCCAGAAACCACACCACGGGAATTTATACAAACTTTGATGACTGCAGTGACAGACTGGAGCAGAACTCTTCCCTTCTCGCCTGTTTCCTCTTCATATACAGGGTCAAACCATATTTTACGGGTCTATTTTCAGGCCAGCTGAGGACACAAACACCCCTGTATTTCGGTTTCCTCCTTCTTTGTGCCATCAACCGTAAGGAATGGTGACCAATTCAGCAACCGATGGACACAAGTCTCTGGTTTACATGACTGTAGGTGTCCGATGAGCTAATTCCTGCAGGCTTTCTATTTATTTGTTTGTAGAGTTTTAAGATAAGGGTTGGGAGCTATTTTATTTAAACAAAATCTGAGACCCTGCTGCCTATTGCCATAGCAACAGGCAGATGCTGTAAAAAAGCCTGTGGTGGCAAGCACACACTAAGCATTAGGTCATTCCCAAAACAAAGTGGGGCTTGTGTGGTAGCTTTATTGACCCACTCGCACAGCGAGCAGCTTGCAATGAGTTTATCATGTCCTAAAAGCCACTTAATTCCCATTATTTCACTGGGACTTCAGCAGCCACCAATTAAACACCTTCCAAAACCGAGCCTGAAGGCAAGCAAAAGAGGCTTGCCCTGTGGCAGGCTACTACTTTTTGTACTTGTGACATCTTCTCTCCAAAGATGTCAACATGTTGAGATGATTAAGTTTTTTGCCTAATTCTGCCAAAAAAATAGGGAAGCATTCTGCACTTTCGCCTCCCATCCCAAGAGGCAAATATTTCCACTGCTACTTAGAACCAACTGATTTATGTTATATGACCTATCTGCCCTTTCTTAAAGATGTTAAAATAATGACAAAGCAGGACTAAACATTTATGGTACATGATCCCCTAATCATGACTGACTGAAGCTGCTGTCAGGGCACGTTATTAAGCATGGCCTGACTAGTAGTGAAACCAGTGTGGGCAAACCACCAACAGAAGTCTCCTATGGCCAGCTATACTCCAATGAGACAAGGAAAAACCCATCCTTTTTCCACTGAATTCCCTAACTGCAAACCCTTGAGTCTTTCTTCAACTTTAAACCTTGGCAAATTTTTTATCAGGTTCAGAGAAAAGCCACCCAAGATGCTTTACCAGGAAAGCTGGGAACAAGCCGTGGACCACAGACCCCAAGACACAAACACCAACCCACGGCCTCTCATGGTGTGAGACACCAGAAAGTAACTGGGATTATTCAACAAAAACTCTCAACATCTCCTTTGCAGGAGGATGACTGACACCTCTCTGCAACGCAGTGTTTTGAAACACGGCCAAAAAGGACATCTTAGCTGATAAAGGCTTATCTTTTTCCAAGCAAATATAGCCGTGTTTAAGATAAAAATGAGATCCCTCTCACCTGAATTGGGGCATTCTTGCAATGCCTTGGCCATCAGAGTGTTTGCAATATTCTTTAGCCCAGCTCTGTACTCCAGTCGCACAGACTCCAACCTGGTAAGGAAGAGAGCCAGGATATTTATGACAACATCCACTGTGTGGAAACCAACAGCAAATCACGTGGAAGTTACAAGAAATTACAAACGTTTGCCCATATTCTGAATACATACAGGTGGCTGACATCTTCCCATTCCTCTCCATTTAAAAACAAATGTAACCTTTATTTTATAATGGCCTAGATTAAAAGTTACATGAGAAAGTGACTATAATAAACACAAAAGACCCCCAGCTAAGATGTGAAATAGCTATCCTGAAGCCTTGTGTGAATGTGAACGGAGTTTGGGCTACAACTCACCAGAGATCTGGATTCTTTGCATTCTTTAAGCGAGACTTTTCCAAGATGGCTCTTGCTCTGGTCAACTGCCCCACCTTCTCTTCCAGCCTGGACAGCAAAAGCCACAGGGGTATGGAATGGGGACACTTTTTCAACTGTTTAAAATAACAAAAAGCATATTATGTACACTTGAAAACATATTATAATCCCTATACAAATCCACTTCCTTCCTTACATCCTCCTGGGGATTTCAGAAGCGAAATAAAGCTGACTACATCACTCAAATTACTTCTAGCTAATCCTACAGCACTGAACAGTACAGAAAATTAGTTTCTCCTATGTCCAGAACAGCCAGATAACAGCACACCAGCTAGGACTGAGCTATTCCAGTAGCAAGAGAAAGGAAAGAATACACCTCCCTTAACAACACACCTACAATTTGTGCTCTGTCTGGAGACGGAGGGCTCTAATCCATAACCAAATCACAGAGCATGAAGCAAACACACTGCCTTTGAAGCCTGGAAAGTCATTAACTTGCTTCCACGTTACTTTCATGGCTGATGAGTTTCGGGAGCGTTCATACACAAGGACACCAATTACCATTTAAAAGAGAGAAGTGCTCTGCAGCCCACCTCCTTTTACAGCGTGTATCTAAGCTCATTAGCAAGCTTTTCTATTAGGAGTTCTACCGTTAGTCCTTACAGGTCTTAGAGAATTATTGTGCAGTGACTTTTTCATACTAGTGAGTAGTCAAGCATACAGCAAACTCTCTCAAGCAAGAAAGTGAACATGGATACTGGTATTTTTGCTGCTTCTTTCAAGATCCTTGTATTTTTCTGTTACTGTTCTAACCAATAACAGGGAGAAAACAGAAATCACCTCTTCATTTAATCTGGGTTGAAGCCCTTCAAATCAAAGTGGAGGGACAGACATCTGTCCGTGCCAGAAGCACAAAGCAAACTTGCAATAACACACATCTTACCCCTTGATTATAAGCCTCCCGTGCTTTCTCTACCAGCTCCTTTTGTTCCTCAATTTGTCCTTTCATCATCCACAGTTTGGGGAAGTCCTCGTAGTGCTTCAGGGCTTCCTCACAGAGCTCCTGGGCTGCAGCAATGTTTCCAAGCACCCATTCTAACTTCACAGACTTCATGAAGACCTGAGGAAAAAAAGCATAGCCATTTATCACCAGCAGCCATTGAAGAAACATTACTCTGTCAACATTACTCTGTCAACGCAGTGGGTTCCCACATTCATACATTCATTAGCATGTTATTCATTAGCCACAGTTTGGAGTAAAAAAAAAAATGTCAGGGTTAAGTTGCAGGAACAGATAGCAACGAGAAAGGTAAAACACAAGTATTAAAGGAATTGGGACAGTGATCAACCTCTTCCTCAACAGTTAGCAGAAAGTTGACACAGAGCACAGCTTCAAGAGCACAACCAATAATAAAATTGAGCCTGCTTTGTCTGCACAGAATGATCTCCTCACATCCAAGCTACCAAGAGCACCTATTCCTAGTTATGGCTTTAAGCTGCAAGTGTTTCCTGCTAATTACACACTGGTAAGTTTGCTTTTCTGCCTCCGAACACCTTCTTTTTTGCTTACAGCTGTTAGAAATACATTACAGACTGACAACCATTTAGTGGCTCTTTAATCCCTGTTCCTCCCAATTCCCGTACTCCCCCCCCCATGACTTTGCAAGAGAGGCATCAAGTCTGCAGCAAGAGTTTCAAACTCCAGCTGGACAGAAGCTCCCTGACTGATAAAGAAGGAAGAGGCCAGTCTAAAAGATCAAGAATAAAGTACAAATCGGGGGCAAGGGGAATCTCATTTTCCACATAACAAACCACATCTTCTCTCTTACTTGGAAAAATTAAAATGGTTCTGTACACGCAGCTAAAAATTGGCAAAGTTTATCATACCAGAAGTAAGGGCAGAGATAAACCCAAGTGTGTAACTTTAAACAAACTTGACTGGTGCTGTCTTTAGCACTGCAAGCGTAAGTGAGTCTTCTGTGAAAGTATTTTCTCTCTCTTTTCCAAGACACGCTTTTATGCAACAGGAACATTATACAAACAGCTGTAAACTGGGAATTTCCTGACTTTTGCCATTTGTGTAGAAAAAAAATAAAACCCTTCCCTTGATCCTAGCCTTTTTTCCCATCATGCCCCGATTTTGTGTCGCAATTCACTGGAGAAGTGCTACAGTGCCTGCAAAAGGCAATGGCAGGGAGCCATCTGGTCAATCACTCAGGCCACAGAACTAAAGGAACTTCTCCTTCCGACTCAACTCCCCCATGGGCACGAGAAGTTTAAGTCTCTCCACCCTTCACACATCCTTACCCTTGCCGTGGGGGCACTGCTGCGAGCTTTTGCCAGCAGCCTCCTTGCTCTTTCATATTCATTGTTTTCTGACTCGAGCTTCACGGCAGCCAGCCAGATCTCCTCGCTGTTGGGGTTGGCCTGCAAGAACATAAAATGACAGACAAATACATACAGTGAATCAACAGCAGATTTAATCCTTCATTTGATCCAGATTAAAATTGAAATCAGAGCTTTGCCAATCCACACTAGGATATATTTTTTTTTTTCAGTTCAAGCTCCTCCCAGTATTCTTTGACCTTTGAAGTTTACAGAAATTCTACAAAACAGATGCACAACACAAAGATATATGCCAGTTGAGAAGCTGGATACTTCTCAGTCGTTGAAAACCATTAATGCTTGATCTTCTGAACTTCCAGTTAAAATACTGGAAGAAATCACAGGGTCTGTCACAGTGAGACCCTCACTTTATTATCCGTGAACAAAGAAGCTGGAGCTCAGCTTCTCAGCTGAAATCTGTGAACAAGTTCTCCAATTCAAGTCATCTCGGTGACAACCACGTCAAGAAGTCTTCAGGATATTAACCCAAAATGCCAAGAACAAGTCTAGGAAGTAACTCACTTCTACCTCCCTGCTCAGAAGCTATAATTCTTATTTTTTAAATGAGAAGACATTACCCAGCACAGGAGGATTCTGATCCATGACTGGGAAGGGTGGGAACCGTGACAGTAACTTTAATGTCTTGTGAACTCACAGCTTGGTGGGAAATACTGAAAGAGCAGTAACAAAGTCTGGGTTCCAGCTTGCTGCTATCTTACGGGATAAGATTCTTGCCACGTAAAAGTATCAAACAACACTGCAAAACCCCTCATATTGAAAGGCAGCAAAAATTAGGTGAGTGTTGAAAGAAAAGGCCTACTTTGTTCTCTTCAGCAGTCACACTGAAGACCATCACACACATGTAACATACCCACCTGGAAAGCCAGGGCCAGAATGCTTCTGGCTGCTGGCACATCTCCTGCCAGCCACTTCGACTTGGCTCCCATGAGCCAGAGCACTTCTGCTTTGGGACAGTGAGCCACAGCTCTCTGCAAAAGAGCCTCCAAGGATTCCCTGAGACAAGAAAGAGCAAGTTACAATCACTGGAAATATTGCCAGAGGCGAGCTCTCACACACCATTTCCACTATCACTCAATGCTATAAATATTGTTGCAAAGTCCAACATTGTAAACCTTGATAAGTTGTTTCATTAACAAGGAAAGGGTGAGGTCTTTTTTCACAAGGGTTCTGAAATCAGCACTCCACAAACGGCTCATTGTTCAGACATCTTTGTTTGATAGCTTTTGCGGAAAGACTCTGTGCATAAACAGCTCATTTGTCTTGGAAAGAGCCACTCTTCTAAACAAACCTTAGCAGAAACCAAGACAGGAAGTTTTTCAGAATTATTGCATGAAGCTGGCTTGATCTTATTGAATTTTTTTTTCCTCCTCTGGAAAATAGATTTCAGGTAGAATAAGGAGCTTAAAAGCAAGCCACCACTGGGAAAACATGGGAGAACAACATCAAAAGCAAAGACATACTTGATCCAAAGTAAGCCCTGAATGATGTAGAACTCAGCATCTGCAGTCACTTCCACACAATAAGCTTTAATAGGACTAACTCCACATCTGTACGTGGTCTATTACATAGACTGTTTTATTATAAACTTTGTTTTATTATAAACTTTGGGCAAAAAGGTTCAAATATGTAGCACTTTATGAATAATCAAAATAAGAGCCCCAGGCTGTGATATTATAATGCCAATCTTAGTTCAGATTCTGATACACTTTCACAGTATAATCAGAAAATGCCAGAGATACTTTAGCACTGTGTCTGAGCAATTTACCTACAAAAATTAAATGAAACACATGATGACTTGTCATTCTGTATTCTCAATTTCTTCTAGAAATGCCTTCTGAAAGATCATTATCCCTACCTTACCTAGTAAAAATAGCTATGAATGAGTAATTCCTTTTGTCAAAGAACTTTTTATGATCTTACCAAAAAAAATTAAGGTTCTCTGACCATAACCTCAACAAAGAAGGTCAGACCAGCAAACAATGCCGTTGAGTTTTCACCAGCTGAACTCACTCCATTTGTGTAACAGCACACTTTGCTGATCTTGTAGCTTTTCTACCTCCCTGGTCTAGCAGGCTGTATTAAGGAGCCACACAAAGAGGCGTCCACGTACCTTGTTCCGTGGTTCTTCTCGAAGTACGCTGCTCTCAGCCACACACTCTTCTTGCTTGGGAAAACTTGCAAGGCATACGCATAAATTGCTCGGGCACACTCCAGAGCGTTATGAGCAACACACTAAGGAAAAACAGACCGGAATTAAATCAGCTTAGGGTTGCGCTGAAATCAAGGGCAAGAAAGAATGACACAATTCATAATTCAATACAGAACTCAGTGAGTAATGTATGAATTAGGTCACTCCATATAACAGAGCAGTTGTTATCAGCTTTTTAAAGGGAAGCAGGGAGGAATTTCGAAGAGTTCCCATGTCAGTGCACAAGCATCACTGGCCTGAGGGACTGACGCTCAGAGGCCAGGCTGAAAAATTAGCAAGGCTTTGTAAAGACTTTCGTATTCACACTTTTTACATGAAAAAATATAACATTAGCATGTCCACCTACTGCTGTAAACCCAGCTCAAGGCCACTGAAATGGGTACTTCTCATGCTGAGATATAATTTAGTTAGTAGTGCATGTTTAATGGCCAAATGCAGGCAGATAACATGTGAACCACATCTGCTTTCACTGATTAAAATATCCTAATTTCCCTGGTTCCAGTTCAATTTCCCCCAGTTTAAAAAAAAAAAGAATCACAGCTGGACATACACTGTCTGCATCTTCCATCCAGGTATGCTTCCGATCTTCTTCCTCGATCCCAATCCCAATCACAGCTCGCATGATTGCCTGGCACGTGGCCACGCTTCCGGCTTTATCACATTCCTCAGCATCCTAGAGACAAGAGTAACAGCCTGCTCATTTTGAGAAATCAGCACAGCAAGTCAGATTCTGCAGCAGCAGCTCCTCAGGCACAAACACGGGGACACCGCGGGTCACTGTGCATTACAAGTATCTTATTACTCAAACAGATCTTGACACCAGTGAGACTACACCCACAAGGAATGCACTATAGCTGTGCACAGAGTCAGAGGAGGAGAGAAAGTGTGACAACGCGTGACCTCTCCAGGCTGTAAGGTCTTGTCTTACCACTGCACTGACTTCCCCTGGGTTGGGCCACACGGAGATTTGTCCAATAAACAAAAAATGCAAGAATTCAAGAGCAAATTGTAGCATCAAAGCTACTGACCTGCTTTCAGCTTTGGTTTTTAAGTCTGAAAAAGAACTAAGCAAGAACTGGTCTTAAGCAAATACCCTCAACCACTGTTAAGTTACAGCTGCAAAGGCTGTGTGACTAGAGTAGATATAGGAAAGTGTCTGACAAAGCTTTCAGAAGGCTTCACGCGACTTGCTTAAACTTGTTAAAAATCTCCCTGATCAGGTAACAGAAATGGAATAGTTCTAGTACCAAAAAGGAACTCGAGAAGACAGATGCAGAGTTGTGGTTTTTTTTTTTTTTTAACAGAAGTTGAAATTAACCTTTAATTGTAAAAAGAAAGTTATAATTCATTTAGATGTTAACGAGGATATCCGTTTAGTATTAAATACTTTGTTCGTTACCGATACTCTTTTAAGCACTGTGCCAAGAACATTTTGCTGCCTTGACCCCCTGTGAATTATTTCAGTAGCAAATTGTTTTAAAAGGCTTATGCTTAAATATAGCAACAGGACACATTCAGGAGGAAAAAAGTTATTTTAACCTGAACATCAAGCGATTTAAATGGCAACAGCCTTTGAAGTGCCTTACTAACTCAGGAAGCTCAAGCACCACAGCTTTCAAAGGCGACCAGAACACTGAAAAGCCATACATAAAACTTCTTGCTGCTTTTCTAGTACAGGAGGTCAAAAATAGGATGATGTGTAACCGTAATGAACCTGCAGAGGTCATGTTTCGTAAACATTACCATGTAACAGGGTTCCCTATGTCAGCTGTGAGTACTTTGCACAGCCTCAGGAGGCAGTGTGAGCCAATAAAGGACGAGCAGAGTATTTCCCATCTGCTGCACACACGATGTTTGTATTCACTTCTTACAACAACACCCGACTGAACTGGCAAACAGGTACCTTTTAAGCCAAAAACGACATATGCAAAAATACATATAAATAACTCCCCGGAGGTTTAAGGCCTCCAATCTACCTGAGGCAGCAGCTGCTTCAACTTGAAGCTGGTTATTTTCCAAGAAAGAAGTAAACCAGATATTCCTCAGCTCAGCACACATAACGACACCCTGGAGTATTGCTTAAATCTGCCCTTGTCCCTCCTCTGTGTTTTAGTCTCACCTATTGTATTTCCACAGGGCTCTAACGTTGGTAAGCCTAGTGCAGAATAACTCGATCCCACAGTACCTAGCATCAATAGCCTCCAAAACAGAACCTGAAGGGTTCACCTGGGTCGCTAACCAAGACCAAGCCCATACCTGTATCCATTGCTCTCTGTTGATTTCCACCCCGTTAGCCCTAAGGGATGTGATGGCTCTGTCGATGATTTTCTCCACCATCTGGGTGTTTCCATTGGCTTCTTCCAATTTGGCAGCAGTAATCCAGATGTGACGATCTGTTGGAATATTCTCACGGGCTTTGTTGAGGACTTTACGAGCGTTCTCATATGTCTCCAGTCTTGCCAGCGCCAGCCACAACTGCAGAGCAACAGAAGATATATTTTAGATTAGAACAAGGAGATGACAGTGTCAGCCCAAAGAGATAAGCAGCTTCATTCTGTTTGCTACTAGTTGGCAATTGTCCTCACGTAGTATAAGCAGGCTGCAGAATACCAAAGCAGAAAGAGTAGAACCAGAGTCTACGACTGTCCTTAGAGCTAAATCCTAATCATCTCAAGATATCATCTCCATTTGCCAGGCTGCTGCACACGCCCTTTGGTTCAACATTTCAGAAGCAAGCAACTCTGTCTTAGATTCCCCAAGCTACACATATGCTTGTTTTCACAATTGTCAAGGCACTAAACATGAATGTAAACATGGCTAATTGGCCACTGCAGGCACAGCAGCACACTGGCATAACTAATATAAAAATTACGCAGGAAAATGAGGCATATAATGACTACCAGACAATTAAGTCTGGGGGAAAAAATAGTTTTCTACTCATCACATCCTTCACAAAATGCCTAGTAGAAACTAAGCACACTTACCTGCCTTTTGTTGTCAAAGCTCTACTGCTAACCTAGAACAGAACGTAGGAGGTTGCTTTATTTTCCTCTTTTTTTAAAAAACTTACTTCAACGCTAGTTGGGCAGCATTCCACAGCTCGACTCAGCATGATCCTGGCATCCTCAGGTTCTTCTAACTCCACAGCTGCTTTCCACAAACGCACTGAATTTGGAACATGCTCAAGGGCTAGGGAGGCAAAAACAATTATGTAAATCACGATAAAGAAGTTCCCCAAAGGAAATATTGTTTTCAGAGATGATATGTTAAGGGCCTTGTCTTACTACAGATGACATTTCCTGAAAGAACAGAGGGAACTGTCCTTATGCAAGCTCTTGCTTCAACGATGGGAACTTAAAATCAGAAAATAAAAAAAAATACTTAATTTTAATTGGAAACAGGTTTTGGCAAGCCAAGGGCTTTTCTCATTACAGGCTGTAATTGCTTCCTCTTCAGTAAAACACCTAGCTGAACAAAGCCTCAACTCTCAGCATGGTCAAAGGGTTTCTGGATTCTGATAGACATTCCAAATATATTGCCTTAATACATACTAGGCTGGTATAAAATCTCAAATATACGAGGGTTAAGGCTACATTACTCTAATAAAGAATTTCACACTCTTTAGGATTTCCATGCCTCATTAAATCGCATTAAGACAAATGCCTTGCAAACAGGGCTCATCTGACAAAACCATTAAGTCCTTATTTTCTCTGAAATTTTTACCCACGAGCGTACCTTCAAAAGTAATGAGAAACGATTTTTTTCTATTTCTACTACTGAGAAGATTTAAAAAAATCCTTTTGTCACTACAGCTTAGATAACCATACACGGTGTAGCATTGGTTTCATTGCCTCCCTGGTGATTATACATGAACGTGACGTAGGAAGAGAGGACTGAACACATCCTTTATCAATAATGCAAGTACCACACAAGCAGGAGAAGATGCATCTAGAAGTACTTTGGAACTTGCCAGGCTTCCAGGCACTGCTGTTTCTTTAAGCACTCCTGCAAAGGCTGAGGCACACTGCTGAGCATGAACTTCAGAGCACATCCAAGCTCTACAGAAACACACAGAGCATTTACAAGTAGTGTGCACCGAGCGTCTGGGCATTAACCATTCCTCCTAGAGCCTACAGCAGCAGGAGATTTTTCTGAAGCATATTCACTTAAAGTGAGTAATATCAGTGTGGGAGAGCTGAAAGCAGCACTCAGCAAGACAGAGGCTGTTTTCATAGATAGAGAGTTCGATTTTTACACCTCAAGATGTATTTTAAACACTCAGCTTGCTGCCTCTGTAGCCAAAGAGAGGCTTTAAAAAACTCCAGACGTTGTGCTAGACTGCAGAAATGCACACAGCCAACAGACAGGAGAGAGAAATGCATTATGAAAGCTCACATTTTAGTGACATTACCTGGCAGTCAGCCTTTTATATTTTTGGACAAATACTGGGTTAACCTGCCACTTGTGTTAAGACTACACACCCAAGCACTGTTACTGGTGTTCCCCGGGTAGCACAAGAGCACTGTGAAGCCGACTGCTGACATGTAGAGAGTGGAAACAGCACGGTAAATCATATTCCACTCCACTTACAGCTTTGTATCAGAGATTAAGCAGGTGGTTCCACAAACTGGAGTAAGATACAACGCTTACAGCAAACAAACAGCCTCAGGACTTAATGCACAAGTCATTGCTTTCACACATGATGCCTTCCTACCTGAGCTGGACTCAAAAACCTACCTCTGCTCACATAGAAGTGTTTTCCCTGTTAAACACCTGTTATTGTTCTTGCAGAAGAACAAGGTATTGCGGGAGCAACGCTCCAGACAACACTGCGCTGCTTGGCCAACGAAAACAAAGCTACCAAATAATTAATATTTGAAGTCCCACAACTTCAGCCCCAGTAATCTTGACGTGCCTTTCATCCACGCGTTGTCACATGCGGTAAGAGACCATTTCACACCGATATGCAATTTGCATGCAGTAGTAAGGAGGAAGCAATTTACTCCCTTTGAAGCCAAGTTATTTAATGCTGTACACTGCATCGCAGAGATTAAGCATATTAAATCCAGACCCTTTTCCCTGTCTAGATTAAAGTCGTGAGATGTAATTGATACAGTTGAATACCTGGGAAGGATCTAATCCCTACTGAGACAGGCACATCAATCAAAGTAATTGACTAATACTGTGAACCTGCGAGGAAAACCCAGGCTCAGGACAGCACAAACTGCTGTTACAAGAGAAAGATTTGGGAAAAGATGGAAGTTTCCCTTTTGTGGAATCGCCAAGTTCAATACAATGAAGATGTAAGGTTTTGGGTAAGCACCACAGAGAAAAGCTGTTTGTCAAGAACACAGAAATTGCTACACTAAAGCAAATCCCAAGGCTCACCAGGCTCAATGATATGAGAACCCCAAGGCCTTTAAAGCTCCCCCACCAAATCTCACTGTGGTCCCTAACAGGTTATAGACAAGCTAGAACTCATATATAAAGTCTGATATCTTTTTTAAAACATATCACAGGAAGATTGTTAAAGCACCCTTTTCCCCTTAGAGCATGTTTTCTTGAATTGCTTCCATCCACCTCTCTAACCTTGACCAAGATGGAATTGTTTTCAGTGAGATGTCATTTTGCAATTGCTCAGCAGGAGCAGCTTTCTGCTGGGGGCTGTTTTACGAATACTAGAAGCACTCCACTCTGATTCAACAGCAGCATGTTCCAGCGCTAAGGCATACATTATTAACAACCGTGTTTTCACCAAGGAGGAAAAAAATAAAAGCATTTTTTAAAAAAATCTTATGGACATATCTCGAGCAATTTACAAGACAATGCAGAGGGACTCTAAGGCTTTGTTCCCTGGTGCTGCAGAAGCTCTCACCTTTCCTAAGAACACGTTTCTTTGCACGGATATCTGTCTCCAGCTCTGCTGCTCTTATATAGATCCGGACAGACTGCGGGAGGTGGCGGACAGCTTGGGCCACGACAGCCTTGGCTGTATCCCCAGGCTGAAGCCGAGCAGCTTCTAACCAAACATCTTCACTCTGTCAGAAAAAAAAATAAAAGAAGCTTTCCTTTACATCAAAACAAGTACTGTGAGAACCTAAAACCAGAGCTTTTAGCTAAATGTGTTTTTAATATTGCAGATAGTGAAGCAGTATCGGGCTGTAGCTGATACTAGCTTGACAGACAGATGCTGCTTATCACCACCACCTTTTCCTGCTGTCCTGCAAGGGCCAGCAGGGAAGCGAAGCAATTCTGACCTTGGGGCACATCTCTGTTCCTTTCATGATAAGATTCCGAGCCACCTGCAGTTTGCCAGTGACTTCCTCCAATCGGGCTGACGCTATCCAAGCTGGTGGGTGATGAGGGTTGGTCTCTCGTACAGATTTCAGGAGCAAACGAGCCTTTTTAATATCGCTAGTGAAGGAGAAAAGACAGGTGGAAGCTGTGAGCATGCTAGAAAACAATTCTCCTGAATCAGTACGCACAATCAGTTCTTCTCAGCCACACTCAGATGCCAGTAAAAAATTGGCTTAGTATTTAAATATACTTATATACATTTTTATTTTAAGGAATTGCAGCTGGGCACTTGCAATTGGAAGCTAATAACCCACAGCATTGATTTAGGTCAGGTCCTATGATTAAGATTTGCTCATACTGTTTTGACTCATGTGGCAATGACACATGGCTTTGGAGGTGACCAGTCAAGGCTAATTGCACCTGTGTAGTGCTAATTTCCTGGCTGGCAGGCAGCTGCACACTACCATCACCCTGGATACAGTCCAGGGATAGAACAGAAACAATCCCCACGATTAATTCATTCAGGTCAGATGCTAAACACATCAGCTGAAATACTGGACCTCACATTAAAAGAATTAATTCCCTAAATTCACCTACCATCTTTTACAAACTAAAGATTACCTGCAAGGCACTCATTCAGGCAGACTTCCATTTTTATGCAGGATCACAGCCCTTAAGAGGCTAAATCAGCCAACCCTTAGACTTACTTGATATCTCCTCCGTGTGTGGGAATCATGGAATTCAGGTCTGTCAGATATCCTTTGGGATCCACTACAGTCTGGCCACTCACGGAGTCTGACACCTGGGAAAGTGAAGCCAGCACTGCTGAAATGACCGCTCCCAGCCCCAAACCTGCCTGCACAAGGCACTGCTGCTACACAAAAAATCTTCAGACATTTATCTGTTACCAAGACTGAGGAAGAAGGAGAAGACAAGCCCTTCCCTTCCTGATTAGCTTTTGTCCCCACTTCTAAAACACATGGCTTTTCATTTCAAAACTTAGTACCACTGCAAAGCCAGAAAACAAACGGCTTGGCTGCCAGCCACTACAAGGTCTTGCAGCCCGGGCAGCTGAAGCTCATCTTTTTCAGTTTGAACCAGATTTGGATGGGAAAATCAATGAAAAGGAATGGAAGTCAACTACACGAGAGCAGTATTTTTCAGCTTTCTGTCCTGAATAAATCCCGAAGAGATGTCTTCCCTGACAAAGCTATCAGCATGGTCTGTCTGAAGCCTACCTCTGGTGTACCAGTGCAGTTCATTTTCCCATCACGACCAAGACTTCCAACGACAAACTGTTACTACTCAGGAAATTGTTAGTGTAGAGAGCATGAGATGGGGAAAGGAGGAGTGAAAAATTATTTCTAGCCACAACTAAGCTATTTCTCCTATCTAACACCCAAGAGAACAAAAGACTTTCCTAAAACCAGGTCTTAAATAGCAGCACACCACCAATTCCAAGTAAACTTATGACAGATCCCACCTTCCAGTGTGCTTACCTGGCTTAGCCTCATGTCCATCAGGGTGTTTCTGGCTTGGCCGATCTTCCTCATGTCCAGTTCTCCTGTCCCAGGCGTCATTAAGCCTGGTGTCATCCCTCCTGGGTATGGAGTATTCAAGCCCCCTGGATAGGGAGTATTCAATCCACCAAATTGCTAAAAACAAGAACGAGAGGAACATATTCCTAAAAATCTCTTGAAGTTTCTAAAAGAATTCAGGCTGTATATCTACAAAGCAGTCGCATGGGCTTTTGGTGCTTATTCAGGGCCAGTCAGCTTCTTCTGTAACCGTTACGACCACAGTAGCAACAAGCAAAAACGTATATGACTTATAATCAACTGAAAATTCAGTAATTTTAACTCAAGCTCCTGGGCAGAGCAAACCCCTAGGTGAAGTCGACCTTTGTCTTCTGTTCCCTTTTTGCAAGACATTAGTGTAACAGAAAAAAATGATTTTAAGTTCACCAAAACTCATTATCACCATTCTACGTCCAAAAACACTACAGCAAAAAGCTTTTTTTCCCATTTTTAACTAAAGAAACAGACTTCCCCATCCATCCTCAGGCTTTGTCGGGCAATGGGTATGCACTGAAAGATTCCAGCAAGGACAGGAATTTAACATCCCCAATTCCTTTGACAGACTGGGAAAATATGGCAAGATTTTTGGTCAATAATTTTTTTTTTCTTTTTTCAAATCCCACTAATGAACGCACCAATTAACCTTTGTCTCTGCTTAATAAAGAACAGGTCAGATCACCAGGCCATACTCACCGTCTGGCGTGGGTCAACAGTGGTGTGATTCTCCCCCGACTGTAAATGTTTGGCGAAGAAGCTATCGGGTACAGGAGTCAGCTTCTCATAACGAGGGTTCCTCTGACGCTTGTTCCTGGCATCGCCAACTTCTGGAATGCTCAGCCACTCTTCTTCTGTGACCTCTGCTAGCTTCCGCTACTCAAACATGAGTTGTCATTATTTATTTTAGAAATTTGCTCCTTTAAGCTACTCACAGTCCTTAACAGATTTAATTCATCTTGAATTCTTGCAAGAAAAAAAAAAGACTTAGAGGTCAAAGATCAGATTTTTTCTTCCCCTAATCCAATGTAAGAAAAGAATTAGGTGCATTTAATTAGAATTTGGTTTTAGTCCAGACTGAGATTCCAATTTTGTTCTTAAACCCAGAGCTACAAACACGCAGGTTAATCTCAGTGACTGCAGCACTGTTTTATTACTAATCATAAATAAAACGCATCATTTTGGCTATTGTTTGAACAGAAGCTTTAGTCAGCAGATCCAGTTTTACCATCTGAGTGTGCAACTGTGACTGAGAACTACACTAGGGAGCATTTCAATCCTACAACAGCTTCTGCACCACCAGCTACCAGCTTGATACTCGTTTTTTTTCGCCAGCAGGAAGTATCTGTGTGATAACACGCAGATTTTGAGCAAATACATGCAATCACGCGCCCATCTCCCCCAAAGCAGAGAAAAAGTCACATTTATGAGTTTGTCCTTACCTTCAAGTCTGAGAACTGCTGCTGAATTTTGGGTCGTTCCATACGGTATTTTTCGATTTCCTCTTTCTCCCGTTGTTCCCTTGAAGAAAGGAGCACTGAGGTTATGCTCAAAGTAACACCGCACAAGGCCTTAAGTATTACAGAAAATGGGGTTTGATCAGAAACCATATAAAATACTTTTTCCAGAGGAAAACTATGAAACACAAACGAATTAGGAAGCATCCCACAGCAGCGCTGGATTAACCCTACCTCCTCTCCTTCCTCCGTTCGTCCATCCTTTTATCCAAAGCTGCATAAATAGCATCTGCTTCCTCGTCGTCCTTCTCGTAGGGACCGCTGGAGAACAGGCTCCCAGCATAGCCGTTGAACTAAGAACGTGAAGGGAGAGACAAAAAGGAGGAAAAAAGAGAAAAGAAAAGCACAAGGGTCAGTTTCAAGCTCCTGGTACACACCTAACACTGCCACTGCCACCCAGGGAAACAAAGAAGCCGGAGAAGGAGAGTTTTAACAACCTTGCACCAGACTAACACAGCCCTTCAATAAAAGCAGCTTCCTTCTACCACCCCTAGTGTTGTGTTTATTTTGCCAAAGCACTTTAAAAGAAAAAAATGCTTCAAAATCGCTTCTGTTAAGCAATAAACAGGTTCCCTGTGCAGAATGGGCATTTTCCTCCTTTAACAGCCTTTTTTTTTTTTTTTTAATTCCTAAAAGCAAACAAGAGGAATAACGCCACATTTAACTAACCATTTTTTACTAACATTTTAACTAACCATGGATTTAAACACCAGAAACTACACAGGCCACGTGAAGACAAATATACGCCAAATCACAAGAGTTTTGATTTCATTTGTGCAGAAGAACACTAAAAAAATATATCCCAAAGTACTTCCACTAATAATTTATTTATGGGCGTCTTCCCAAGACGCTCAGTGCTCTGTGTGGATAATTAAACCACGACATCTGGACCAACGCCAGAACAAGAAGTCTGTGAGCACCACACCGTTACGTATAACGGAGTCTCAATTAAAAAAATAGATAAAAAGGAGCATTGTGAGGAAAGCCTGGCCCTGAAGCCTCAGCTAACGGAGGGTTTTATGAGCAGGGAACGAGGAGCTACGGGACTGCTCTTCTACTTGGGGAACAGCATCTCCAGGGCGATCACCATCCCATCACCTCGTCGTAATTGGTGTCGTTCAAATCTTCATCATCGTCATCGGCCGTTTGGTTCTTCTTCATCTGGTCCCCGACTGTCCTCTTCCCGGGGGGCGCATGGCGGTCATCCACGGGGTCGTTGGCATCGCGAGCGGGGCCGATATCCGAGCGGGTGGTGAAGCCGGTGGCCCTGCGGTGACAAAAACGGGGCAGAGACTGAGCACGGTGCAGCCCCAGCACTTCACAGCCGGTACCGACCCCAGGCAACGCCACCGGGACCCCCGGGGCGCGCAGGGCACCGGCAGCTCCCCCCAAACACACCCCCGGGGGGGGGAGGGGGTTCCCTGCAGGGTTTGGGGTTTGTGGGGCTCCCGGCTCTGCCCACAGCCGGTACCGAGCTGGGATCGGCAAAAGGGGAGCCCCGGAGGCTGCACGGTACCGGGGCAACCGGAGGGGAGATAACCGGGGGGGGGACAACCGGGGGGTCCCAGCCCCTCCCGCAGCCGGTCCCGGTGCCCCCAGGCAGCCCCAGGCCTCACCGGGCCCTGAGGCCGCGCAGGCCCGGCCGTGAGGGGAACCGGGCCCGGTACCGGGGGGAGGAGGGAGCAGGGCCCGGTGCAGCGCCTCACCCTCGTCCCAACCCCGGTACGTAACCGAGGGGCGCGGGCATGCCCAGGAACGGCTTCTTCTTCTTGTTCATGGCGGCGGCGGCGGGGAGAGACCGACAACAACACCGGCGGTGGCGGCGGCGGAAGCGGGGTGGTTTCCCGGCGGGCAGCGCGGCACTTCCGCTTCCGGGCGGGGCGGGGCGGGGCGGGGAGGGGCGGGGCTGTGGCGGGACCGGGAGGGGAGGGGGAAGCGAGGAGGGGGTGCGCATGCGCACAGCGCGCGGCACCTGCAGGCGCACTGCGCGTGTAAATGCACATTGGTGTGCAACGGGGGGGGGGGAGTTTGCACGCCTGCATGCACGCTGCACGTGTGTAAATGCAAATTTGGATGCACATGGGGTGTTTGCACAGCTGTGTGCATGCACTGCGTGTGGAAATGCACATTGGTGTGCAACACGGGGGTGTTTGCACGCCTGCGTGCACGCTGCAGGTGTGTAAATGCACGTTTGCATGCACACGGTGTGTGTGTTTACACGCCTGCATGCACACGCTGCGGGTGTAAATGCACAGCAGCACCTCGTGGTAATGCACATCGCCGTGCACACAGGGGGTGTTTGGACACCTGCACACACACTGCGCGTGTAAATGCACAGCAGTGTGCACAGTGTGGGTGTTAACACACTTGTGCATGTGCACACACTGCATGGCTGTACATGTGCATGCACATACTGTTAGCACACTCCTGCATGCACACACTCTGCGTGTGTAAATGCACATCGGTGTGCACAATGTGCATGTTAACACACTTGTGCAAGCACACACACTGCATGGCTACACACGTGCATGCACACACTGTTAGCACACTCCTGCATGCACACACACTGTGTTAACACACATCCGCATGCACACTGTGTTAACACACTCCTGCTTGCACACACACTGCGTGTTAACACACGTCTACATGCACACACTGCATGTGCTAACACATCTCCATGCACACACACCGCATGTGTGCACACCCACCTACATGCACACGCATGCACACTCACCCACGTGCTCCCACACCCCTGCACGTGCATGCACACTGCACACACTCGTGCATCTCCCTCCCCCAATGCTCAGAGCACACCCGTCTCTACGCTGCCCACACGTCCAGCCTGCACCATCACAGCTCTCCCCCCATGCGTGTGCAAGGAGCCACAGCCCTGTTGTGCCCCCCTCACCCCAAATGCTCACTGTGGGGTGTGCACGGAGCATGCCGGGCTCACAACCAGGACCCCATGCACCAGCTACCCCCTGGGTTTCCGAATTCCCTCCATATTTCTGAATTCCCCCCTGGTTTCCGAATGCCCCCCCCGGCTTCCAAATCCCCCCCGGGTTCCTCAGTGCCCCCCAGTTTCTGAATGTCCCCCAGGTTTCCAAATCTCCCCCAGATTTCCAAATTCCCCCCACGTTTCTGAATGCCCCCCAGTTTCTTAACACCCCCCCGGTTTCCGAATTCCCCCCAGGTTTCCAAATTCCCCCCAAATTTCCTAATTTCCCCCACATTTCTGAACACCCCCCAGTTTCTGAACACCCCCCCTGTTTCTCCCCGATCCCCAAACCCCCACCATCAGCACCAGGCCTGTCCAACGGCCCATAAAGGCAGCGAGGAGCAGGGATCTTTGCTAATTAATTAATTACAGGCCCAATTCCTCCTCTCTGCCCCCACCAAGCACAGCAGGCCGCGTAGGCCGCGCTGGGAGCCATTGGGGCCCTGCTGTGACCGGGCACCACCAGGGCCTGGATAAGGAACAAATTTAGTGCAGGGAGAGCTGGTATTGGTGGTCCTGGGGATTTTTGGGGCAGGATTCGGCCTTTTCACGGCTCTGATCCCTGCTGGGGCTCGGCAGGAGGATGTCTGCGTGCTCCTGGCTGCTCCTAAAGCAGCGTGGATGAGCTGGCAATTACTGAGGTGGCAATTAACGGGGAACGGGGAACGAGGATCCCCCAGCCTCAATAAGGCCCCGGGGCCTCCCTTTTCCACCTCCTCAGCCCTTTTTTTGGCACCCCACAGCTTTTCCTGCCCTCCACGGGATGGATTTGATGAACAACGGGGTCAGCGACCCGCTCTGCCCACCCCAAAGGGCTCGGGGACACCTCATCCCCCCTGTCCAATAGGGAAAAGGGGCAGTGAGTTTTTTTGGGGCCAGGGAGGTTTTTTGGGGCCGTCGCGTCCCCGCACCCAGCCCGGCTGCCGCAGCTCCCGCGCCAGAGCAGAACCAGCTGCAGGAAGACAAATGGCCCCATTTTGCATGCTAATGGCAAACCCAGCCCCCAGCCGCTTCCCATCCGTCTATTTTTGGGTTTGGCTGGAGACAAGAAAAAAAAATAATAATTAAAAAAATAATAATTAAAAATCCCTTTTGCCAAGCGGTTGGGGTGGCGGGGCCGGGCACAGCACCCCCAGCCCTCACCCAGCACCTGCCAAGCGGGGACATCGCCAGCCCCCTTCCTTCCATCTCCCTGCTTTTGGGGCAGGATTTGGCCCCAACCCATCAGCTCCTACCAGCTCCGGCGGTTTTTTATGGCCAGGCTGATAAAAGGCAGCGCTGCCCCAGCACGTCTGGCCTCAGATGGGGGCTGCAGGGAGCTGGGACCTGGGAGCGGT
Source organism: Anas platyrhynchos (assembly GCF_047663525.1). Classification (NCBI taxonomy): domain Eukaryota; kingdom Metazoa; phylum Chordata; class Aves; order Anseriformes; family Anatidae; genus Anas; species Anas platyrhynchos. Next base: position 16,900,604 of record NC_092607.1, read on the forward strand.
GGGGAGAGCAGGAATGTGCCTGGTGGGGGAAAAAGGGAGGGAAAAGGGAGGGAAAAAGATCCCAGCAGGGCTCTGGAAGCGGCAGGAATTCCGCTTTTGGGGGTTATTACCCCAAAACCACCGCTGACACGATGGGTAGTGCAGGGTGACCCCGTCCCGGGGCTGATTTTCTGCTCTGAATTTTCTTTTTCCCCCACACCGACACGCTCCCCCCAAGGGTTCCCCGCTCCTGTCCGCGCTCCAGCCAAGGAGAAAACTCAGAGTAATTTTATAGGTTTGGTAAAATCAATCTTGAATGATTTTTAATCATCTCTGCGCGCGGAACCCGCTGCTCGTTACGGACCGGTGAGCACAGTTGGGAGCCAGCAGCCAGGCTCTGATGGAGCCTGAGCCTCTGGCCCCACACCCAGCCACCAACTAACTGGAGGCACTGGGAGCTCTGGTTTGATTTTCCAGTGGGTCAGGATCTGTCCCTCCGCCCCCTCACCAGCCAGGTCTTGCTCTTTGGAGACCCTCGTGGGTATTTGCACACCCCAGACTGAGGTTTTTGGGGTGGGAAATACCCCCTCCAAGGGAACGACACCAGTACCGTGGGGGTCATTCCCTCCCCAGCAGCCCCAGAGTTGTCCCAGCCCGGTTCAGGGCTTTTCAAGTTCAATTTCTGCACGGCCGCGGTAATAAAAACCGGCGTCCGCAGGGGATGCAGCGCACGTAGGCGCAGACACGCGCGGTAATCGCTCACAAAGGCTTGAAAGTGAAAAATAATCACTTAAATGGGAGAGCGAGGCCAAGCTCATTTACTGCAGATCCCGCTGGGGGCCGGGCCAGCTCCAGCAGCCTCCCCGCAGGGCAGGATCCGGCCCCGAGCTGCTGCAGAGGGGTCGCCAACAGCCCCGTGCCCGCACAAAGCCGCCTCTGTCCCCTCTCCGGGGACAAGGGGAGGACAAGGGGGGGATGCCGAGGCCACAGGGCTGCCCTGCACCCGGGTTGTCCCCACGCTGGGTGCGTTCAAGCAGCACGTCATGCGGCAAGAACGCAGCCACGGGGGCAAAACACCCGCAGGGCTCGCTCCCTGGTGTGGGGATGGCATGGAGCCTCCTGTCCCCATCCCAGGACCTTCTGCCACCTCGCTGTCCCAGCCTCGGGGTGTCCCAGCCCCAAGGGACATGGGTAAAGCGAAAAAAATTTGGGCACCATGACCCCGCCACCCCTCTGCGCCGAGCTGGCGCGGTGCCGGCCGTGCGGAGGTGTCGCCACTTCGCACCCAAAAATGGGATGATTATTTGGATTTCAGCTGGGGAAGTGAGAGAAAAAGACTAGACCGGGGGCTGGGTTTAATCCCCGCCTGCTCAGCTACCGAATTAACACTTTTGGAGCCTGGTTCTCACTTGATTATCACCTGGTTCCCGTGAAATCCTCTGAAGACAGGGTGTCCTACTTAGTGAAATCAGCTCCCGGTAGGTAAAAACCTCCTGGCACTGGGGCCCCGAGGATGTGGGCAGCCAGGTGGCGGGGAGGTGGCGGGGGACCTTCAGCCTCTGTCCCGAAGCCACCTGAGATCCTGCAGAGATGATGGTGAAGGTGGAGATGAAGGTGAAGATGGAGATGAAGGACCCCAAAGCCCAGAGCCAGGTGCCCAGCCCCGGCTGCGCCAGCACCGTGCACCCCACAGCCGTGACCTCCCCCTGCACCAGCCCCACAGACGCCCCCAAACACCCATTTTCCCCCTGCGGACGCCTCATGGAGCCCAGCTGGAGCTGGAGGAAAGTCTTCAGCCAAAACGATTTGGGCCAAAAAAAAGGCAAAATACATTAAGAAACATAAATATAGAATAATAATGGCAATAAACACCTGCATCAGGGGGGTCTGGGGGTGCAGGGAGGCTCTTGGGCAAGGCTGAGCCCCCCCATGCACAGCATCCCCCATGGGGTGCACGCAACCCACCGCGTGCCTCCTCGGTTCGTAAAGCATCCGTGAGCACGATGCACGTCCTTAAAACATTTTTTTTATTTTTTTTTTTCTTACAGGAAAGAATTAAAATGTTGCTCTGAGTCTTTTATGCTCGCTGCGAATTGACGGCGAAGCTGGGAAACATGAATCACGCCGCCTCGTGCCCTCGTAGAGGGTGGCAGCGTGCGTGTGTGTGTGTGCGTCCCCTGATTGGATTAAGTTGCAAATTTACAGTTTCGTTTCGGGAAACAATATTAAAAATTTGAAAAAAAAAAAAAAAAAAAAAAAAAAAAGAAAGAAAAAAAAAGAAATTAAAAAAAAAAAAAAAGAAAGAAAGAAAAAAAGGGAGAAAGGAGGCAAATGGTGCTCTCAAATAATTACAGGCTGCCTTGAAAATAACTGTGACGTGCAAAAATCCAATTAAATATATCTATAGAAACCTCCGAGTAGAAGAGCTCCCGTAGTCTCAAGAAACCCAGGGAACGTCTGTGGGGTGTCTGAGCAGGCAGCAGCACATCCAGCACCCTCCCCTGGGAGCTGCGGGGCCACAGGGTGCTGGGGATGCCAAAGGGACATCCACATGGCCTTGGTGGCACACAGTGAGGTGTGCGGCTCTGTGATCGGCGTGGAAATGAATTATTTTCTGGAAAAGAGGATTTTTGTGAGTATTTCCACGCCCGGCCAGCTCAGCACCATCCGTCACCCAGCTCCGGCGGTGGGCACGAAGCAGATTTCTCCTCTGTCTCCCTGCGAGTGCCTTCACAAAATCCTTTGGGGTCATTCCTGGGAATATTTAGAGGAGTTTGGGAAAAGCCCTGGCAGGATTTTGCTTCCTGGTGTTGGTCCTGAGCCCAGGGCTGAGGGCACCGAGTGGTGCTGGGCGTCCTTCCCCTGCCCGTGTCCCTTTTCTGTGGGTTCCCATAAGGAGCGGGCGAGCGGAGCCCCCTTTTCTCCCACAATAACTTCCTTCTGAAGTCTCTTTATCTCCTCCTTATCCTTCCCGGGCTGCTTCGTCAGGAGGAGAGCGGGTGGGTAATTAATTTCCTTTTTCCTCTGCAAAATCATCCAGCTGAATCATCCCACCCTGCACCCGCCAGGGAGGCGCGGGGACGGGCGCGCGGTGCCGTCGGTGCCCCAACCCAAAGCCTTGACCCCAAAGCGGGGGGCACGGGCACCGGGGTTTGAGCTTTCCAAGCCGTGTTCTGTGTTTGGGTTCCACACGTGGGGTTTTTCATCCTCTTTTCCTCCTGTTTTCTCTGACTGTGGTGAGCCCTCGGTGGAGACCCGCAGCCACAGCCGCTTGTTTCACCCCAAAATCCTACAGCCAGCTCCCCAGGGCCGGTTCCTTCTCTCAGATGCTGAGCTGTGGGGCTGACAGCATCAAACCCAATCCCACCTGAGCCAAATTGGGGCAGAAAAGGGAAAAAACGGGAAAGTCAAGGTCAGCAACACCTTGGCTGGGTGGTGGCTCCGTTTTGGGGCAGGGGAGGGATCCCCCTGCAGACGGCCCTACACGGGGGTGGCACACCAGAGCCCTCCAACCTTCCCACACCCCCTGCAATCTCATTTAAAAATTTCCCAAGTTACCACGTTTTTTTTTCTTCCCAATCTGAGAAAAATGGCTGTTTAAAAAACAGGGTTTACAGCGGAAAGGCCAAGAGATGCTCAGCCACACGTGGGGCTGAGTTGGTGACCCCAAAAAGAGGCAGGGATGGGACACAAGCTGAGGTGTATGGGCAGCATCACGGAGCCTGGGCTCTCCCCAGACCCTCTCCAAGCCTCACACAGGCACCTCAGCCCTGCAGCTCCCCTGGAATGGGATTTTTTTTTCCAAAACCGTGAGGAATTACAGCTGGGCATCGCCGCACAGCAGGAGGACGGGCGTTTTGCACAGAGCTGTTTGCAAACGATGATGAGGGAAGAAATTCTTTCCCCCTCTGTGCGCATTAAACCCTTCCTGGAGAAGTGCAATTACCGCTAGAAAAACCAGGAAAAGCAACGGCTGGGAGCGGCGCGGCGCTTATTTTTAATAACAGCTTGGCGCAATCTGCACACATTTTTCAAACAACGTTAGCCTTCTCCTGCCAAGGCCCCTGCGTAACCGTATTTCTCCTGGAAGATTTCTGCCACGGCTTGAAAGCTCCGTGCGCAGAGATTTGAGGAGGACTTTGGGGTTAAGAGTAATGGGAAATGGGTCTGCTCATTATTGGAAGGAGCCGGGTGCCTGCACTGAGCAAAATTGCCCCAGCCCCTCTCCTGCAGCAGGGATAGGAGCTGTGCTAACAGCATTTTGGGGGGGTTTAGTGCCACTCGGTGCTGTCCTGTCCTGGCTGTGACACCCTGGGGAGGATGTGGGGCTCCCTCTGCTCCTGCTCGGTGCTCCTGCTCCTTTTTAAAGAGGTGGAAACTTGGAGAAGGAAGGACGCACCCGCACTGCGCCTGGGTGAGCGGGGTGAGCCCCGTCCACAGCAGCTCCTGAGCGAGCAGCCAAAATTCTGCAGCTTCAATTTTGAACAGGTACGAGCCTGAGCAGCCCCAAATTGAGCCACTTCGCCATCGCAGCGGTGTCATTTGGTGCAGAGCCCCCGCACACAGCTGGTGACACCCGGTACCTTGCACGGTGCCAACGTGTTCTCACCCCAATGAGCTCCTGGACGAGGAGGATGTGTGGTTTTGGGACCAACATCCCAGAAAACTGAGATTTTCTGGTTTTAAACCATGGACAGAGCATCGCCTGGTGCTCTGGTGATGGGGAGCACCGTGCAAAGTGGCAAGGCACCGTGGCACAGGCCCCTGCTTGGCTTTGTCCCCGTCCCCATCCCAATGCGGGTGCGTGGCCAAACCCTCCACCCCAGGAGCATCAACCCCTGGCTGAGACCCACGTGCCACAGGTGAAGGTGGACACCCCCAAAAATACTCTTGGGGTTGCTACTGCAGGGGAACGATGAGCTCTTGTTCCACAAAACGCTGGCACGTGGCGCTCGGGGACATTTTTTGGCCACCCACCGGGGCGTGCACAGCCTGGATGGGGACGAGCACCCTCCGGCACCCATAGGGGGAGAAGGGAATTTTGTTTTTTTGGGGGGTTGGCGTTCAGCTGGGGTCGGTGCTGAGTGCTGAGGGCGCTGCTCCTCTCCCCACTGCACCCACGGGACGCGCCCGGTGCCATCCGCGCGTCCCCAAACCCCATCCTTCTCCTGGGGGGGCGCTGATGCTGGGAAGGGGGGGACCCCGGAGCAGGTCGGGGCTATATGGCGAGGGGGGAGAATCGGGGGTCTCCGGGAGCACCGGCAGCCCCGGGAGGGGAGCAGCGGGGTGAATTCGGGGCGGATCGGCGGGCGGAGCGCACACCGGGGGGTGGCGGAGCGCGGCGCCGCCCCCGGAGCGGGCACCGGGGCGGGGCGCGCCGGGAGCTCCCGGTGCCGGCGGCGGCGCTGGGGGGCGCGGGGGCTCCGTCCCCCCCTCCGGAGCGGAGGATGAGCTGCGGCGACGCCAAGGACATGGAAGGTAGCGGGGATGGAGGAGCCGGGGATGGGGATGGGGATGGGGATGGGGAGGGGGCTCAGGTGCGCGGTGGGACCCCCCCAAAACCCCCGGCAGGAACGCAGGGGGGCTCCGTGGCCATCCTCGGGGGGTGCCCCCCAGCCTCAGAGCCCCCCCAGCCGCCTCCTTCTGTCCCCGGTGTGTGCTTCGTGCTGGGCTCTGCCCTCTCCATCCCGGGGGTGCTGCCTGTCCCCCCCCCCCAGCTGTCCCCACCACCCCAGGGGTCTGTCCCCAGCCCTGGGGATTTTTTTTCTGTGCCCCCTCCTCCATCCCGGGGCTCTGCCCCTTCCATCCATGGTGACCATCTGTCCACAGCCTTATCCCCAATTTTTTTTTGGGGGGGGGACACCAATAAAACGGGATAGGAAATTTGGCCGGAGAGGGGTGGGTGCCAGGGCAGGGGAGGCCGGAGGGGCACTGGAGCAGGATGGGACCCCCAGGAGGGGCTCGTGGGGGTGGAAGGGGCTCGCTGCAGGCCGGGGTGCCCGTGCCATTGGGCTTCTTCCCTGCCTGCACCCCCCCCCCCAGGGCACCCGACCCCGTCCTGGGGTGCTCAGGGACCTCCTGGCGGTGCCCCCGGGGCGCAGGAGCACCCCCAAAACCACACACAGCCCCAAAAGGCTGTGCCCCAGGGCTCCCATCGCAGGGCTGTGCACCCCAAAACCCTGCTCCGGGGTGGGCAGCACCCCCATGGGTCCCCCAGCTTTATGGGCAGGGGGAGCACGGAAGGGGCAGCTGCATTTTGTCCCCTTCCTCCTCCTGCTCCTTTGGCAATAGCAGAGAGCAGTCGTGGGCTCCAGCTCCGTCCCCGGCCACACGAAGGGCTCAGGATTTGACCTCCGTGAGCAGGGAATTAATTGCGGGGAAGGTGCTGGGATGATGCTCCCGGGTGTTGATCCTCTGCTTGGGATTTGTCTTGTCCTCCTCGGGGCCAGCAGGTTTTGGGGAACGGCTCAAGGCAGGACCTGGTCCCTAGGGACATTGCACGGGGACAGCTCCAAATACGGGGTGCCCCAGGGGTCCCGGGGAGCGGTGCTGTGCCCCTGGCTCACGTGGGTGCTGCCGAAAACACGACAAAACCCCTGGAGAGCAGCCCCACGAGCAGAGCCTGTGCTGAGTCCTGTCCCCCTGTCCCGGGAGCAGCTCCTGCAAATCCTCCCCAAATCCCTCTCCAGGCTCTCCGCACCCCTGCGCCTTGCTCCTTGCACCCTTAAGGTGTGAAGTTGGCTGCTTTTGGCCGATTTCCCCTTTTTTTTTTTTTGAGGTTTCTGTCTCAGGAGGTTCCCATCCACCTCTCCCCAGCGTAAAAACGCCGAGAAGGGGGGGCAGACACAGAGTGCCCATCGCTGCCCCCCCCCGTGCGCCCTCCCTCTGCCCGCCCCGCGCTCCTGGAGGGGTGCCCAAAAGAAAAGAAAGAAGCCACCGAGGGAAAAGGAGCCCGCAGCCATTCCCAAGCCTGCGGGGGGACCGAGCCAGCAGCAAGGCACCCACCCCACAGAGCTGGCAGGAGAACCACAGGGGGGACAGCAGCCTGGCTCGTGGGAATTCGGGAAGGCTGAACCCCCCCCCGACCCCAATGTGCCCAAAAGGAGCCCCCTTAGGGTCCTGGGAGCGGGGTGACTCGGGGTTACGCAGGATTTCGCCGTGGTTTTGCCCATCCCAAGGCGCTTTGATGCCCGGCCACTTGCTGGCACCGCTCAGCCCCCCCCCCGTAGCCCCCTCCCGTCCCGGTGCCAGCTGCCCAAACCCCCCCCCCTCAACCTCGGATTAAGCAGGGGCACGCGGGGCGAGCGTGGATCAGATTCAGATCAAACACAGGGGGGGGGATTAAGGCCTTGGGGAGGTGCTGGCGGCGCAGCCAGCGGGACATTGGGGAGGGGGCTGCGTGGGGGCAATTCCTGCGTGTGTGTCCCCCCCTCCCCGAGCAAAACGGCCTCGAGCCGGAGCTGGGGCGAGCGTGCGGCCGCCGCTTATTGGCAGGAGGACGGGGAGGCAGCGAGAGGAGGCAGTCAGGTGTGGAAGAGGCGATGAGGGGAGGAAGGGATGGATGGAGCTGCGCTCGTGACAGCCGGGTGCCGAGCGCTGGTGAGCGCGCAGCCCTCCCCCCTGCCAAGGATGCAGCAGGGCCGCCCGTCCCTCTGCTGCGTCTCCGCCGTCCGCAGCTCACGGGGTGCCCCTGAGCCAGGTGAGGGGGGCAGGGGGCTTTGGGGGGGGCTGCTGGTGCACCCCAGGGTGTGGGTGCAGGTTACAGTTCAGCAGAAAGAGATTCAGAGGGGATGGGGAGGCTCGCAGGGTTTTGGGGTTTTGGGGGGAAGGATGGGTGCGCTGCTGGGGGGCACGGGGAGGAGAGGGGGGCTCGTGGCGGGCATGGGGGCTCCTCTCCCTGTGACCCCTCCTTGTTTCAACGTGGCCGAGCCTTGTGCCATGGCTCAGAGCTCTCTCCTCGCACCTGCACCAGGAATTTGGGGTCCCCGGAGGTGGGCACGAGGAGCTGGGGAGGTGCTGGGGGGGCTCTGGGCTGCGCCACGGCCACTGCAGCCCCCGCCACGGAGCAGAGCCTCCGACGCTCCCTGCTCTGCCATATTCCAGGCTGGTTTCCCCCCCTTACTTCCCCCCTCTCCCATCTGCTCCCTCTCTGTCTCCCCTGCCTCGCCTCCAGCCCCGTTTGTTCGGGGGGGGGGCAGGAGATGCCCACATCCAGCTGCTCCCCACGGGTCCCCCAGCCCAGCCCCGCGTCCCCCTGATGCTCAGCGTCCCCGTGGGGCTCGGTTCCATTTCTCTCCTGCCAAATCCCCTGCTCAAGGGCAAGCCCTTGCCATATGAGAGCGGGCTGAGCACAAAGTTTTATGGCTAAGCCGTAATTTCCTGCCGGTGGGGTTAGCAGGGGACAGCTCGGTGGCGGTGCCGGGAAGGGGCACTGCACCCGGAGCTGTTTTCGGTTCCTATCCACGTCTCCAGCCTCAGTCCCCAGCCAGGTGCCCCTTTGGGCTGTTCTCAGATCCCCTTGGGTCCTCCCCAGCTCCGGCCTCCCCTCCTGGGAGGCTGCTCTGGAGCTGAAGCCCTCGCGGAGCCAAGTCTGACGCTCAGCTCCTCATTTTCCACTTCCCGGACTGATCCAGCACCTCCAGTCCTCAGGCAGGTTTATTTCTGTCCTGGCCATAAATCCAAGGGGCACCGCTCACATCCCGCTTCCCCCCTGCCCAAAGGGCTGCGGGAGGACCCCGGGAAACCTTAAAACCCCTGGGGATGAGCAGCAGTGGCTGTTCCCAAGCCCCGTCACCCTCCACCCTTGGTTATTTTTCACCGTGGATCGTATCTCATCACTGTTTTTTTGGGGTTTTGCTGTTCCTGGCTCACTGGGGTCAAAGCAGGTGCTGGGGGATGCTCGGGTCTCTTATCCCCAGCCAGCTGCCCCTATCCACGCGGATCCTACAGCAGCAGGATCCTACAGCTCCCGGAGGGGAGCTTTGCACCTTCATCACCACGCAATTAGATGAAGTCTGAGCTCATTAAAAGGGGCGAGGGACAACAAGTGGCTGTTGCTGATGTGTTGTGTGTGCTGGTTATCACCTGGGTGAGCACCATCGGGGTGCCCAGGGTGGGTTTTGTCCCCCCGGGACCTCTCCAGCCCTCGGTGGGGACGGATCCAGTTCGGTCTGCGGAAACCGGCTGCGCTCTTCCCCTTTACGTGCCACTCTGATGAGAAAAAAGGGTTTTCTGATGGGTTTTTCCCCTTACGAGGTGCTGATGGAGAGGGAGGGGATTCCAGCAATGGGTACAGCCAAATCCATCAGGACACGGGGCTGCAGACTTGGGGCTAAAAGCAGCATTTCTGGGCAACGCCACGGGGCGCGGCGCAGACGGACGCAGCCACCGCCGCCACCGCCACCTCTCGCTCCTTTTTTCCCCCCCCCCAGCAGCCGCCGCTCACTTCAGCTTCTGCCGCAGCCTCCTGGAGCACACGGTGTCAGCCGAAAACCTCAGCTACCGCCTGCAGCGCAGCCCCGGCACCAGCCTCACCTGGCACGACGGCCGCAGCCAGCGCTCGGAGGGCGCCCGCGCCGTCAAGCTCCTGCGCCAGCCGGGCACCGAGGGCGCACAGGTACCCGCGGGGTTATGGGGGTGGCATCATCCCCACGGCTTTGAGGGGGAGTGAACCCCGCATCGGCCCCCCCAGGAGGTGTTTTTTTGGAGGGTTAGGCCTTTAGGGGGTTGGGGTTTGGGGGTTATTTGGTAAGGGGTGGGTTAAGGGGGTGAGGAGCGGGTGGGGGGTGTGGGGTGAGCCCGGCGCATCGCTGATTCCACGTTCGGAGGTGGAAGTTGGCACGGCTCTGCAGGAAATGTTCCAGCTCCGAATTTCTTATATTGCCTTCAAATCCCGGAGCGTTCTGGCGTGTCGTTTAGGAGGAAACGGTCCAAACCTGGCTAAAATCCTGGACTTTATTGCATGAATGCGCCTCGCTGAAGCAGCGAGCCCCAAGTTCCCAGCCTTCGCTTCCCTCCCTGCCTCTGTGGTGCCGTGGGAAGGAGCAGGAAGGGTCCCTGGTGCTTGGAAACCCCAAATTCGGACAGCTTCACAGCTTTTGGTGCTTCTTGAACCTGACGGCGTGAGGACAGGGCAGCAGCAAAGTGGAGCTCTTTGGAGAGGCGTTCGGAGGCTGCAGATCCAGCCGGTGACTGCTGGGGAGAAAACCTGGGAGATAAAAGGGCACAGACCCCACGGGGGGACGCGTTCACCTGCTGGGGACCTGCCAGAGGGGAACAGGGCCCCGTGGTCACACCAAAATCCTCCTGGAGCAGCAGCAGGGTCTTTGTCCCCCACCTCTGCATGGGGAGAGCGACACAGCAGCCGCTCTCCAGGCTGCTGCGCTTCTCTTATCCCCCCCGTCTGCCTCCAAGTGCCTCCCGGGGGGGTTTAGGGGTACAAATCAAGCCTTTAATTGTGCCACAAACAAGAGAAAACGCCCGAGGGACCGGAGGTGACGCCAGTTGCTGGCTGCAGGTCCCCACGCAGCGGCGCGGGGACGGCTCCCCCCGGGCACCCCCAGCTCCTGGGCATCGCTCCTGCCTGCTCGCCTCAACTGCCAGCCTCTGCCTTCACGGCTGAGGCTTCATCAGAGAGACAGCGCGGCTCAGCCGCCTGGAAAACCAGCCCGGTGCTCGTTATCTCCCCGTCCCTGCCTCCAGGAGCCAGCGGGGGCCGCGTCCCGCAGCTCCCGGCCGCGCGCTCGGAGAGCTGCCGTAGGTAGCGGTGCTGGAGGCAGGCTCTGCACTTCTCATCGTGGCTCGGAAGGGAACCCCAAGCACGCAGCACCCCAGAGCCTACCCAGGAGCCCCGTTGCGCCAGCCTGAAGCTGGGTGGGAAATTTCCTCTGCTGGAAACCCTGCAAACCCCATCCGGGGAGCGCTCGGGCTTCACCTCGTGGCCGCACCCTGCTGCAGGACGGCCTCTGGGTATTTATCCACCACCTCCCAGCTTTGCCTTCTTCCCTCTTGTCTCCTGTGGCCACAGCAAGGGCTGCTCGGTCCCTTTATGGCCCCAAATGCACCTCCTGCACCTTTGCTTTTGCTGCAAAAAGCCCAGGGGTGCAGCACCACCCACACCCCGGGGCTCACCGGAGCATCCCAAACCCCTCCAACCCTCCTCCACCACCCGGGGACGTGCTATTAGTTTCAGCAACTGCAGGATGTCTGGAGCCCCCGTTACACTAATTATCTCTGCTCCTCCATTAGGCATGCTTAATTAGCCGATGTTCACACATCGAGGTCGGCGCTGGCGCACCGCGGTCCGAGCGCCGCCGACCTTTGCGGTGCCGCCGGGTCCCCGTGTCGGCTCCTTGTCCCTTTGCTGCCCTGGATGTGGGACGGGAGCATCCTTGGAGGGACCCCCGGGACCCCCGTCCCCTCCTGCTCAGCACCAGCACGGATGGGGCTCCTCCTGCAGCCCCGGCTCCACGTGAGCTGTGCCCCCAGTGCCATGCTGAGCCCACTGAAGCGATGTTCACCGGCCCCACGCTCGTGCAGAGGATGAGGACGAGTCCTCAGCATCGCTGCGCTGACCCTGTGCCCCTCTCCGCAGCCCCCTGGCTTCTCCCCCGGGAGCTAAACCCGAGAAATTTGGGCTTTGGCGCGCCCCTTCCCCACCCAGAACGTGCCATCCGCCTGGGCAGGCGCCGCCGTGCCAGAAGCAGCCTCGTTCCCCTGCGCTGTTCCAGCTTTTGGGGTTTGATTTCGCTGCACGCTGAGATAAATCCAAGCTGCAGCAGCCTGGGGAGGCTGCAGGTGCCGTGCCACGGGCGAGGAAACGGAGCCAGGAGGTCTGGATGCTCCAGCACCGCGACGGATGCTGCACGTGCGCCCCAGCTCTCCGTTAGCATCCCCGGGGGGACATACTGACGCCTCCCTTCTCCCCCCTTTTTCCCCCTGTAGGGCCGTGGCTGCGATCATTATGGCATTTACCACACCAGCCCCACGCTGGGCAGCCTTACCAAGCCGGTGGTGCTCTGGACGCAGCAGGATGTGTGCCGATGGCTGAAGAAGCACTGCCCGCACAACTACCTGGTCTACGTGGAGGCTTTCTCGCACCACGCCATCACAGGTGATGCCCCTCGGGGTCGCCTCGCGCGGGTTTTTGGGTGGTTGGGGTCCTGGGCAGGCTTTGTTTCTGCCCCCCTAAATGGTGAGATTTGGGATGGTGTTTTTGGGGTGGTGGCTGTGGGATGGTGGCTTTGGGATGGTGTTTTGGGGATGGTGTTTTGGGGATGGTGTTTTTGGGATGGTGGCTTTGGGATGGTGTTTTGGGATGATGTTTTTGGGATGGTGGCTTTGGGATGGTGTTTTTGGGATGGTGTTTTTGGGATGGTGTTTTTGGGATGGTGGTTTTGACCCTTAACTACCAGCATTGTCCCCATCCCACCACGACACATCCATGGCCAGGCAGAGCTCCTCAGAGCTCTGTAGGGTCAGGGCAGCATAAAGAGCTGCAGCCCCATGCCCTTGAGGGATGCAAAGCCCTAATGCAAGAGCTCAGCGAGCCCTTGTGTGGGAAATAAAGGGAGCATTAGCCGGGAAGCGAGGACAAAAGCTTGGTGGTGAATCCCTCCTCTAATAGCCCCCGGACTGGAGGAGAGTGGCTGCATGGGGACGGGGGGGCAGTGGTGCTAATGGGTTTTGATGGGTGCCCCATTTCCCCTGGCCGCCAGCCTGTGCGTGGGGTCAGGAGAATGCGTCCTGGTGCGGGAGGTGGAGCAGAGAAAAGGAGAAAAAAGGAGAAATGGAGAAATGGAAAGCCCCTGCCCGCAGGGATGGGTTACGTGATCACTGGAGCCAGCACCTTGTCCTGGGGCTGGCACCTTGAGCTGCCACCCCATGCGCTCCAAAAACAGGGTCACCCGTTTTTGGGGTGAGGCCAGGGCACACGGTGTGAGGCTTCTGTCCTGTCCCATCCCGTCCCGTCCCATCCCATCCCATCCCATCCCATCCCATCCCATCCCATCGCATCCCATCCCATCCCATCATTTCCATCCCCTCCCCTTTTATCCTATCCTATCCTATCCTATCCATCCTGTTCCATCCCATCCCTCCGATCCTATTCCATCCATCCCATCCCATCCCATCCCATCCCATCCATATAATCCCATCCCATCCCTCCGATCCTATTCCATCCATCCCATCCCATCCATATGATCCCACCCCATCCCATCCCATCCCTCCAATCCTATTCTATCCATCTCATCCCATCCCATCCCATCCATCTGATCCTATTCCATCCCATCCCATCCATCCCATCCCATCCTATCCCTCCAATCCTATTCCATCCATCCCATCCCATCCATCTGATCCTATTCCATCCCATTCCATCCATCCCATCCCATCCCTCCGATCTTATTCCATCCATCCACCCTATCCCACCCCATCCCATCCCATTCCATCCCACCCCATCCCATCCCACCCTCTTTCCCTACAGACTGGCTCCATAGGCCAGAAAGATTTAGGATTTTTAGCATTTCACCCCTTTCCCTGCTCCCACCACACACGTGTGTGTGCGTGTGCCCCCCCCCCCCCGGGGGCGTGGTGCTGAGCAGCGCCGTGCTTGCAGGTCGGGCGCTGCTGCGGCTCAACGGGGAGAAGCTGCAGCGCATGGGCATCGCTCACGAGGCGCAGCGCCAGGAGGTCCTGCAGCAGGTCCTGCAGCTCCAGGTGCGCGAGGAGGTCCGAAACCTGCAGCTGCTCAGCCAAGGTAGGTAGGAGGGGAGAGCAGGGAGGCGAACCCCGGGAGGTCATGCCCCTCTGTGGGTGAAAAGGAGAGCGGTGGTGGCGAGAGCCACGGCCACCCAGCCACCGGCACGGTGCTGGTGTGAATCCAGCCCGTGCTGCAGCTGGGGTGGGTTGTGGGGCACAGGGAGAGGTTGTGGCACATAGGACAGGTCGTGGAGCACAGGGACAAGTTGTGGAGCACAGGGACAGGTCCTGGAGCACAGGGACAGGTTGTAGAGCACAGGGATAGCTTGTGGCACAGGGACAGGTCATGGCACACGGGTTGTGGAGCACAGGGACAGATTGTGGAACACAGGGAGAGGTCACAGAGCGCAGGGACAGGTCACGGCACACAGGGACAGGTCCTGGTGCACAGGGACAGGTTGTGACACACAGGGACAGGTCGTGGTACACAGGGAGAGGTCATGGAGCGCAGGGACAGCTTGTGGCACGCAGGGACAGGTCGTGGCACATGGGTCGTGGAGCACAGGGACAGGTTACGGTGCACAGGAGCAGGTTGTAGAGCACAGGGAGAGGTTGTGGTACACAGGGACAGGTTATGACGCACAGGAATAGGTCGTGGCACATAGGTTGTGGTGCACAGGACAGGTTGTAGCACACAGGAACAGGACATGGTGCACAGGAACAGGTCGTGGTGCACAGGGACAGGTCATGGTGCACAGGGACAGGTTGCAATGCCCAGGGACAGGTTTTGGCACCCAGGGACAGGTCGTGGCACACAAGGACACGTCATGGAGCACAGGGACAGCTGGTGGCACGCAGGGACAGGTTGCAGTGCACAGGGACAGGCCGTGGAGCACAGCACCAGTTCCCCTGGTGGCAACCGGCATAGAGAGGACGAGGCTCTCCAGGGCTGGCTCCCCCGTGCCACCCTGCAGGCTGTTTATTCCTTCCTCTCCCCTCCTTGTTCCAGCGTCTTTTGGAAATGTCTCCTAGCTGCTCCGTCTGTTTGGCAGATTGTACCAGCACTGTGAACCGAGCACCTCTGGGATGGACTGTGCACCGCAGATACGAGACCTGAACCGCGTGCTTGGAATACGAAGAGGCAGCTTCCGAGCCACTCCGGGGCTTCTCTTTTTCTTCTTCTCTCTTTCTTTTCTACGAACACATCGCTGCGCAGAGCTGGGCTGCTTCCTCCAGCAGACGCGGCTCCCAGCCAGAGGAAGAGGAGCAGAACAGCCCCGGGGATGGATGAACTCCTGCCCGTCTGAGCCTGACCCCTCGCAGGGGGAAATTGCGGAGAGGAGACGGCGACAAGCGGGGCTCAGCGGAGCCGACAGCCTGAGCACGGCCACCCCTGGGACAGATTGGAGCCACCCACAGGACACTGAAACCTCGGGCACGTGAGTGGGGTCCCAGCACCTGGAGGCTCTTGGCACGGCTGGGGAGTGCTCCAGGCTCTGCCTGTGTCAGTGCCTCGGAGCTTGTTTGGGGAGCTTTAGCTTTCTCCTCAGGCTGGGCTGTTTTACAGTGGCCTAGGAGATAACGTTGGTAGTGAATAATGTGACCCCATTGGGCAAAAAAACGAGAAGCAGGGCAGAGTCACCAGCGCCTGGCTCCACTTTGTGAATTAAAGAGGAGCTGAGGCACCGAGGGCAGCAACCCAGGGGTTGGCACGCCGTGACCATGCTCCAGAGGACACTGTGCCAGGAGCTCTCCGCGTCCTTCTCCATCCGTGTGCCCAGCCTCCTGTCCTCCAGTCCCAGGGTTTTATTTATTTCCCCCTCCCAGTGCTGGCCGGGCTCCTTGCAGAGCTCTGCCTCCACAGGGCTTTTGCAAAAGCCTGGGGCTGGTGGCGGTGCCACCGATGCCAGCAGCATCCCGATAACCCGGCTGATGATTTTTGGGTTCCTGCCGAGCCGGCAGGCAGCACCCCAGAGCCACGGGGACTTGGCAGAGGTAGGTGCTCGGGAGCCAGTGGCCGCCGTGCACCGCCGCCTCCTGCTGTGTGAATAAAATCAGACTGGTGTTTTAGCGTGCTGGTCTCCTGGCTCGTCCCACGGTTTGACCCGTTCCCTGCTCAGAAGTGTCCCCAGCGCACGTGGCAGCAGATTTCCATGGAGGTGGACGAGCAGAAAAATTGCTGTTTGCTCAGGACTAGCAAAAATCGTGATGAAACCCAAAGGTTTTTGGTCTCCCTGCTGAAACCCTCAAGATAAATGTTCCTCAGGGTGCTCCAGGCACGTGGAGGTGCCCAAAGGGTGTGCAGGTGGCTGATGTCCATTCGTGTGGTGCCCTCGCTGCAGGCAGAGAGCCCCTGGACCCGTTTGCTGGCAGCCCCCCCGCCTGGGGGGCTCCGCCGCTCACAGCCCCTCGCCTCCCCGCGAGCACACAGCAATCTGAATTTCTTCAGCTGCTGCTGACCTTTTCAAAAATGCAGCCAAATTGGCTCCCCTCACCTCGCTAGGACTTCACCGGCAACAAAGCCGAGCGAGTTTATTGAATTTTAAGAAAAAGAAAGAAAACAATCGGGGGGAAAAAAAATAAAAATGATCTCTCCTGCAGCGGCGGGGCTGGTGCCAGCGCTCCTGGCCGTGGGCTGTGCCGAGCCGGCCGCGGTGCGCAGCAGAGCCCTGAGCAGGATGAGGCCCCATCACCTCCTGATGCATCCCCTGTTAAATCTCTGAGCCTGCTCAGATCAAGGCTAACTAAAACCTGGGTAAGAAAACCCGTGGAGAAAAGCCAGCTCGATTTTTCCACCCTGTCCCTGCCCTGGCGGTGGGGAGCGGGGAGCGGAGGCTGCCGGCCGGTGGCACCGGGGTGGCCAGCACTTGGTGACCGTCCCCATGGGGCCGGGTGCTCTGCCCCGGAGCAGCCCGTGGCTGTTGGGCTCCTGCTGCGGGTGAACATCGTTAGAGGGAGATGCTGAGCTTTTTTGGGAGAGCTCCAGAGAGGCGAGGAGGAGAAATGGCTTCTCTCTCTGGGGGGCTTCTTTGGGCTGCGCTCGCGCAGCGGTTCGGTGGCAGTTTTGCAATTAGGGGGCACAGAGCGGGGCTGCGGCTGTGTGGGGCCACCCGTGACCCCATGGAGCCCCCGAAGTCCATCCCCAAGGCCCCGCTGTCCCTTGCTGGGACCCCTGCTCCAGCTCCGTCTGCCCCATCCACCCACTCCAAGCCGCGCTCCGGCTCCTTCTGGCTCCTCTCCTGCCACCGAGCGCAGGGACCCCATGGAGAACCCCCAGGTACCGGGGTGCCCACCTCATTTCTGGGGTGCCAAGGGCAATATCTCTGCTTTTTTTCTGCACCTGCTGCAGCTGGAGCAGCCTGGATCTCACACGAGGAGGAAGAAGGAGGCAGGAACCCCACCAGCACCCGTGGCTGAGCGCAAAGCACGGCCCTCCTGCGGGGTCCCTATGGCCCACCGAGGGCTTCCTGCTGAGGACAGGGCTGGAGGAGCTGCAGGCAGGGCAAGGGGGTGCCCCGGCCACCCCAGAAGCTGCCCTAATGGGGTGAGCGCCGGCTGAGCCTTCATCCCCACCAGGATGAGGATGGGGAGCGCGGAGCATCCCCTGAGCCGGCTCCGGACACGGGTCGTGCGCTGCGCAAGTGTCTGGCGCCACCTAATGCCCCCGGGTGGCCCAGGGAGCCGGGCTGGGCTCTGCAGGGACAAATTGGGGGCACCCTGGGCCGGTGGGTGCTGCACCGGGAGCAGGGGCACGGGAGGGAGAAGGGTGCTCGGGCTGGGCGAGAAAAATGCCCTCGATTTATCTAACATTCATCTGCCACTGCTGTTCCAGGCGCTGCCCAAAACCAAGCAGCACCAGGCAATGAAACGTGGATTTGTAGGGCTCAGATTCGTGGGATATTAAAACCAGGCAACAATTAAAGGAGGCAGAGGATGGCAGCGAGCATAAATCAGCCCTGTGAAGTGGGAAGGGGGATGTGGTGGCCGGGCAGGGAACGGCCGCGGTCAGAGCGCACACGACCTGGATGCATCTGATTCACTTCTTCTGCTCTTGGCTGTTTGTTTTTTTTTTTTTGTTTGTTTTATTTTGCAGGACAATGAGCTGTTGGCATAAAAAATAACGGCCGGCTTTTTCTGCCCTTAAAAAAAAAAAAAAAGAAAAATCCAGCAATCCCTTCCCAGTGGCAGAGGCAGCTTGCAGATTGCGGCGAGGTTTTTCAAGCAAAGAAAAAAAAACAAAAACAAAAACACACAACCACAACACAGTTGCACACAGAAAATGCATGCCTAATTTGTCCAAGTAATTACTGAGCCTGGCTTGATGATACAGATACCTCCAGGTCTGAAACGCCGCTGATTGCTCCTCTGATTCAGGAAACGCTCCCCCGACAAGTGCATTCGTGCTTGGCTCCGGCGGCAGCCGTACATTTCCCTGGCTGCGCCGGGCTTTTGGGATGTGATTTGCTGATGCTGGGTGTCAGCAGCTGCTGAAGGGCTCTGCTGAAAAAAGGCCAGTTTGGATGCTTCCCTGGCAGGTTATGTGCTCACCCGAATTAGGAACATGTTCTCCACCTGGTGGGTGGCTTTGGGACCGCCACCCACACCGAATCATCGCCCTCCTGGTGCTCCCGGGTAGGTCTTTAGGAAGCTCCCTGTGCTGGAGACCTGTGGGCACCTGCACAAAGAAAATATCATGATCCTGGGCAGGGAGGAGAAGTCCCAGGTGCTGGTGGCATGTGGCACATCACCGGACCCCACAGCCCTGGGGCAGCAGCGGAGAAGGCAAACGGGGACACCGGGGTGGCCCATGAGGGCTGCGAGTGCGCTCAGCACCCCTAAAACACCTCAGGAAGGAGCCTGCAGGTGATTGTGAGGCCATTTAGGGACTGAGGCACAGCAAAACGGCTCCTCCAAGGATGCTGTGACACCCCCAAACCCCCGTCCCCATCCCAAAGCCCCGTTTCCCTCCCCAGAACCCATCCTGAGGCTCCACTCCCCATCCCCTGGCCGTGCCCGCGCTGCGCATCCAGGACTAATCAATCCTGAATCATTGCTAATGAACCTGGGAACGGCGTCGGGCTGGATCAGGTGCCACTCAGGGCGAGATGGATAATATAATTAAGATTTCCTCAAAGGTCCTGTCTTTCGTACCTTGTTAATTAAGCTGATGCAGGGCCCTCCATGCGGAATGCGTAATGAGAGGCTGCCGGAGACGGAGCTGGCTACGAGCAGGAGGTGACGCTGGCAGAAACGCGGTGCTGAGGACGTTTTGGCAACCTCCCGGGGCTTTGGTTCCCTTGGCTGCTCCCTGCCGGGACGCTGCTGCCTCCTTTGCACCATTCAAGGGGTCGAGCACGGCACGAGGACACGGGCAGGGATGAGCCCGACCCCACCTGGAGCTGCAGGAGGAGGCTTAGCACCGCAGCTCGGCAGCATTTGGCCTCCCAAGGGAGCAGCCAGAGCTCCCCTGTGCCCGGGGCAGGCAGGGACCAGGGGATGCTGCAGCTCCTCGCAGCCGTCCCCACAGCCTGGGCACATTTTTGGTGCTTGCACTCCTGATGGTGACTTATGACAGTGAATTAATAGGCTCTTAATAAGGGTGACAGTTCCCGTAATTAGAATGTATCGGAGCGGGGATAATTGCTTCATTTCATAATTTTTTTTTTTTGCCCGTGTAACTTCCTTCGCTTTTAGGTTCTCATTTTCAGCTCCTAAATGACCATGGGGAACAATGCCCCCAAACTCTTCCAGGTGGCATCAGGCACCGAAGTGTTTCAGCTGGCCCGTTTTTGGAAAGTTTGGTGCTTGCTTTTGCCACAACATTTCCAGGCTCAGGTAAAAACCTCCAGACCCCCAGCCTGAAATGAGGAGCTTCATTTCCCATCCGTTGTTGGGTTTATTTCAAACCGGGGGGCTTCTTCACACCTCGCAGCTCCATCCCCAAACCCGCTGTCCCCATCCTGCCCCGCTGTTCCAGGGGGCAACCCCCATACCCGACCCCCCGGCTTGGGGCAGACTCCCCACCAAGCCAATAAGGCCGTGTAAATAATTAATAATGAAATAATTAATAGCAGCAAGCAGAGCTGTAGGGTTTTTGGGAGCATCGTTCCTCCTCAGGCGGGATCCTTCTCCCCGTTAACCTCCCCTCTTTGCACCGCAGCCATTTTCCTTCCTCGCCGTATCTGAAATTAAATCTGCTCGGATTTTCTCTCGCTCTTTTTTTTTTTTTTTTCCTTTTGCTTATATTTGCTGGATGTATTCAAGCACGGGAGGAGAAGAGAAAAAAAAAAAAAAAAAAAAAAAAAAGCCATCAGCATAATTCATAGCTCGCGCAGCCATCTCGGCTCGGGGGCTCCCGTTTCCAATCAGAGGCCCACGCTGCGCAGCCAGCGCCTTGCAGAAGGAGGCTGGGGATGGCCCGGATGCTGCCTCGCCAGCCCCCAGCCATCCTCCCTTTGTTCTGGGATCGCTCTGCTCCAGCCAAAAAGCAGCCCGGCCTCTGCCGTGGGTAGCGGAGAGGAGAGAGGGGCCGTGGGGTTTTGCTCTGAGGGTAGCGGGGAGGGGGTTTGCACGCGCTGTGCCCGGCAGCAGCGGTTTGGGGATGGCTCTGGGAAACGTGGGTGTCCCCAAAATGCACCCAGGCACCGCGGTTGTGCCCTTCCCCTCACCTCGTCCTGCCCTGCTCAGCAAAATCCAAGCTCCCAGTCCCTCCCAGTCGCTCCCAGTCCCATCCCCGTGCATCCCAGTGCCCCGTCGCGGCTGAGGCTGGTGCTGGCTGGCGGCGCGGGCGCACGTCCTGGCACCGGGCTCCTTCTCCCTGCTCTTGCAGCTTTCTGCATGCGTTTCGGCCATGCCCCAAGAGCGGCGGTGGATGAAAGTGGCTCTGTAAATCCAGTGCCAGTTTGATTCCGCAGATTTAATGGTCTGGAGGGCGCTGCTGCAGCCTGTTGGTGTCACCATGCTTCACCGGGGCAGTGCCTGCTCACCAGCTGACCCCGTTCAGGGTGTGGGGACAGACAGCTGGCTTCAGGGACAAACAGCACCAGGTCCCCGACTGCCTCAACACCTGGGGAGGACCCGCATCCAAAACCCACCGATTTCTGAACTATTTCCTACCTTTCATCTGAGAGGGGAGCTTGCACATTTTAATCCACTGCCCAGGTGCCGTTCGGGTCAGCCTGACCCCTGCTGAGCCCCAGGATGGGATTTTTTTGGGGGGTTCACCCTACTTGTTTGTTCCCTGCCACCAACGGGACCGGCACCCTGTGCTCCCTGCCCGGCCAGGCGAGCAGTGTGGGAAGTGCACAAAGGATGGCAGCAGCTCGCTGCACTGCTGCTCCGCCACCGCTGCTCCCGCTGCTCCTGTGCCGGGACCGGGACTGCTCCAGGAGCATCTGAGCCCCGTGGATTTGTCCCGATGAGGATGTCAGCCTCTTGGTGACATGTGGATGAAATGTGTCGCTGTTCTGGTGGCCCTGCAGCCATCCCAGTTTGGTGAAAGCTGGCTGAGGTCACCAAACCATCAGGCCAGTGGTGGCAGGAGGGCTGTCCTCACGTCCTGCGCCCCAGCCCTTACAGGTACAGCAAACGGAGAGAGGAGGGGACCCACACGTGTCTGGGAACAAATCCTCCCTCTGAACAAATCCTCCCTCTGACGAAGGATGAGGCCGTGCCCAGCCCCAGCAGGAGCTGCCTGGAGCTTCCCCTGCCCTCTGGAGAGGGCAGAGCCCCCCCTGCCCACACTGGAGCAGCCCCAGCGGAGCAAGACCTGAAACGAAAAGGCCTCTGCACAAATATTTATCCGATCCTTGCTCTGTAATTGCTTTCCCCCCCCCCCCCTCCTCTCCTCTTCCTGGGGTCCGTATCAATTTAATTTCCATGCTTGCCGGCTTTGACTGCTTCATCCCCCACCGCCCAACACCTTCACCCGATCGCCTCCCCTCCACCTCCTCCTGCTTTGTGGGGTGGAAACGGAGAGCTGCAGGGCAGAGCATGGGGGACACCCGTGGGGAACCCATGGGGGTCCCCACGGGTGTCCCCCCCACACCCCCACGCCATTGGCAAACTGCCCCTTTGCGCGATGGTTTCTCTCCAGCACGCCAAGGATGGCAGCGCTCATCCTCCCGTCCTCCTGCTCTTCCTCCTCATCCTCCTCCTCCTTTTCCTTCTCCTCCTCCTCCTCCTCCTCGTCTCCCCTGCCCTTCCCAGCCAGGCTCTCCCACACCGGCGCGACCCCGTGCGTGGAAAGCACCACAAAGCACGTCTCCGCATCTGTTCCGCATTTGCTGTTCTTTTCAAGTTCGTTCCTTGGCCCCCTCCCCTCCTCTCAGCGGGGCCTGAAAATAGGAACTGTGGTCACCTTCCTGCTGCATTATTCAGGAGTTTCTGTACCTCGACCAGCCGCAGCTGGCCGCTCTCCAAGCCCATCGACAACCTCCGAGGCCGCCAGGCTCCCCAGCCTCTCCTTCTCACCCTCACCCTGCACCTTGTGCCGTAAAACCGCGCTTTGCAAACGCAGAAAACGAGCAGAAAATGAGCGCAGCCTTCAGCAGGAGCATCGTGGCGGGGACAGGGACAGGGACAGGGACAGGGACGAGGAGCCCCTTCCAAGCTCGTTTTTGCTGTCCTTTGGCTCTGGGGCTGCAGCTCGGCACGCTCAGCAGGAGCACGTGCGGGATGCGCTCAAGGGCATCCAGGAGCACTTTGAAGCCGCACAACGAGGAGATGTTGAACGTGTTCGGGATGCTCCCGGGTCCCCCCGGGCACATGAAGGCTCTTGCCAGCCCCGCTGCAGGTTAATAGCTCTGCTCGCAGGCAGGCCGCCGGCTGGGAAGCGGAGCTCCCTCGGATGCGCCGCGTTTCGTACAAAGGAGGTGGGCTGTGCCTTTCCCTCCCACCCCGCTGCTCACCCTCTGCTCCGCTGATAATAATACCTAGCAATTACACAAAGCTTTACATGCTCTCCGCAGACATTAATTAAGCTCTTTCCCCTCAACGGAGACAAAGAGGGGAACCGGGGGGGGGGGGGGGGGGGGAAATCCCAGCTTGCGTTTTAGTGCTGCGATGGTGCGGTGCGGCTGGACCCTGCTCGCAAAGGCTGGTGTGTGGCGGTGGCACCGAGGAGCCGCATCCCTAAAGGGGTTTGGATCTGTTATGGGACCACGCCACGGTGCCAGAGACAGCAGGAGAGATGTGCTTGGGAGCAGAGATCAGCTGCAAGGTGCTCGTCACCTTCCCCACGAGCTGGGGATGGCTTCGTGGGGTCCCTGCTCCATAACAACAGCGCTGGGAAATCCCCGTCCTGCCGGGCAGAGCGGTGTTTTGCAGCCTTTTGAACCCAAAAACTGCGGCTGCTCGCCCACGTGGCCTTGGGGACAGGGGAAATGGAGCAGGAACGGAGCCAGGAGCCTCGTCATGTGCTGCTGGGCCGTGCCCGGAGCTGTCTCGGTGATGTGTGACGGGCACGGGACGGCTGGGGGCAGCCCTGGAAATGATGGACACACCGGGCTTCAACCCCACGTGGCGAAATTTGTCGGATTTCCCCCCGATTTGTGGGCAGACACCGAGACGGCGGCACTGCCACCAGCCCCGTGGGGTGACACGGAGCTGGGAAAGCTTCGTGTGCCGGGGGCTGTGTGGGGTGGGTGCTTAAAGCCTTGGGCCGTGGGGACGTTTCGATGTAGGGCTATGGTTTGGTGGAGGACTGTTGGTGTTAGGACAGAGGTTGGACTCGATGATTTTGGGGTCTCTTCCAACCTCGAAATTCGGTGTGATTCTGTGAGACGCTCAGCGGCACCGCTCCCACAACCCAAACCAGTTTCTAACTGGGATGGTCCCAGTGGGTGTGCTGGGTGTGTGACAACACATTTCGGGCCTCCAGCACCAACTTTGGCCATAAAAACGGGACCGGGAGAGGCCGTGTCCCCCTGAGGGGTCAGTCCCAGACCCCTTTGGCGGTGCCAGCCCCCACCACAGGCACTCGAGGCGCACCCTCGGGTGCCCCCCCCCACCCACCGGGAGGCACCGGGGGGCACCGTGAGGAGGCCTCAGAGGGCCTGGAAGCCTCCTCGCCCCCTGAGGGCACCGGGACAGCACCGGGGCCTCCTTTTTCCCCCCTTCGGGGTGTCCCGGAGCCGTGAGGGGGGCGCTCCCCGGGGCCCGCCCTACCGGGGCGGCGCCGCCACCACCACCGCCACCGCCACCCTCTCCCGCCCCGTGGCCGCGGCCCGGTGGCGGAGCCAAACGAGAAACCGGGGATCGAAACCGGGGGCTGGGGAAAAGCGCATGAGCCGCGGAGGAGCTGTGAGGGGCGGTGAGGGGCGGCGGCGGCGGGCGGGGAGCTCGGCACCGGAGCTCGGCTCCGCGGCTGGCGGCTCGCCGGGGAGCCCCGCAGCCGAAGGGGCGGCCGCCGAGGTAAGCACCGAAGGCCCGGCTTCGGCTTCACGGTTGGGCTCCCGGCTTCACGGTGCAGCTCCGGTTCCCGGCTCCGGTGCGGCCAAAGCTCGGCTCCGGTGCGGGGATCCCCGGTTCCAGCCCCCCCCCCCCCCCCCTCCTCCCGCCGCAGCCCCGTCGCCATTTTGCCTCTCGCTTCCCCTGGCGGGGAGCGCGGCTCGGCCCCGCTTTTGGGGCCGCTTTTTAGGGTCCCCCCCGGTCCCCAAAGCCCTCAGGGTGGGCACCGAAGGGGGAGGTGGCCCCTAGGGGACCGGGGGGGTGAAGGGGATGAGGGGGGGGGGTGGGATATGGGGGGGGTGCGACGGGGTGGGATGGGGATGGGGCAGGGGGTGCTGAGGGGACGGGGAGGGGGTGACGGGGTGACAGGGGGATGGGGTGGCAGGAGGAGGGGGGACAAGGGGTGGGGAGGGGACAGGAGGGTGGCATCGGCCTCAGGGGGTGAAAGGTGGTGGCACAGAGGGGTGACAGGCGACGGGGCAGCCCAGAGAGGTGACAACAGGGGACAGGACAACCCAGTGAGGTGACAAGGGACAGGACAACAGGGGACAGTGGACAGGACAGCCCAGTGGGGTGACATCAAGGGACAGGACAGCC
The DNA here is from genome assembly GCF_047663525.1 of Anas platyrhynchos. Classification (NCBI taxonomy): domain Eukaryota; kingdom Metazoa; phylum Chordata; class Aves; order Anseriformes; family Anatidae; genus Anas; species Anas platyrhynchos. The sequence goes on from NC_092607.1 coordinate 16,925,324, forward strand.
CAGAGAAGTGACAGCAGGAGACAGGACAGCCCAGTGAGGTGACAGGGGGACACGACAGCCCATCGAGGTGACAACAAGGAACAGGACAGCCCAGCGAGGTGACAAGGGGACAGGACAAGCCCAGCGAGGTGACAAGGGACAGGACAGGCCAGTGAGGTGACAACAGGGGACAGGACAGCCCAACGAGGGGACAGGACAGCCCAGAGAAGTGACAACAAGGGACAGGACAGCCCAGTGAGGTGACAAGGGACAGGACAGCCCAGCGGGGTCACAACAGGGGACAGGACAGCCCAACGGGGTGACAAGGGGACAGGACAGCCCAGTGAGGTGACAGCACCCGTGTCCTCTCACTCCGAGGATGCCCAGAGCACGAGGACACCCCAGTCACCGCCACGGCCACCCGCTGCCACTCCATCACCCTGTCCCCACATCCCCTGCTTGTCACCGGGGCAGGGTGGTGGCTCCGTCCAGGCTTTGAGGCCGAGCAGATTTGGGGACGGAGCCGCTGCTGCTCATTGTCTGCTGTTTTTTTGTGGTTTTTATTTATTTTTTTTTATGTGTGTGTGTGCGCTTTCCCCATTTGCTTTTGTGCCCGAGGATGGGCGAGGGGGGGAGGGACTTGCTGAATGTGTTCCCAACAGAAACTTTAAACCATCAAAAAAAGCTGCGCCCACGCCCAAAAAGAGGCGCTCTGCCTGAAACGCTTTTCAACCTTTCTGCTGCTTTTTCCTCGGGGGGCTGAAGGACCCCGAGGGGGACGTCCCCTGATGCTGCTGAGGTCCGTGGAGGTGTCGGGGAGGCAGGGACACGTGTGGCTCTGTCCCAAAAGAGCTCTTGGCCCCACAAAGCAGGGGCTGGGGCTGTGTCACCCAGCGGGTGCCTCCCTTTTGGGAAACCTCCCTTTTGGTGGTGATTCCCGTCCCTTCCAAGGAAGTTTCTCCCAGCGCTTCCTCGTCTTTTCCCCCCAGAAACTTTCTTGGCGCAGCCTGAGGTCAGCGAGCTCCCTGTGGTGACCGTCACCTCGCTGCCTCCCTGCCCGCAGGGCACCGTGGGCACTGCTCTTGATTTTTTGGCACCGCCTGCATCTCTCTGGGCCATCCAAAACCATCGATTAATTATTGATGATAAGTGGAGAGCATCGACTGGTGATTTTTCCCCCTTGTAGGGGTGCACTGGGGCCGGGGGCATCGCAGCATCCCTTGCTGCCTGTGTGCCCAAGTGCCAGGCAGGTATTTTTGTGTGCATTTCCTTCCTCGTCTCCAGTTTGTGCCGAATTTCCCAGCACGGGAAGTCCCCAGCATGGGCACGCTGCTGTCCCCGCTGAAGCCCAGCAGAGGAGCGTGCGTGGGACGAGTTCCCAAACTTCCCTCCTCACCCTCCAGGCCCACGTGCTTCCTCCCCGTTAGCTCGTGAGGCTCTGCAGCTTTTTCCTTGCTCATCCTATGCTGTCTCTTACCTTGGCACTGTGTGTTTTGTTTTTTTTTTTTTCCCCGGAGCTGGAGTGGGGATGCTTAAAAAACATCTGCAGCTCAGGGTGTCCTCGGCTGCTGTGGGGCCAGCCCCAGCCTTCCCTGTGCGCCCTCGCAGTCAGACCCGCCGGGATCTGTCCCCCCGTCACCAGCTGCAGGAGGGTTTTCACCAAAACGCAAGGAAATCGCGGCAAATCTCAGCGTGCCTTCCTCAAAACCCAGTGAGAAGTTTGGACGTGGTGGGAAACAATGGGGCTGATTTCTGCTCTCCGCCTCTGGGGCAATTCCTCCGGGAGCCCTGGGGTTGTGGCGGTGGCCGGGGAGCGGAGCTGGACCCTCGCCGAGTGGGGTTTTTATTTACTTTTATTTTACTTGTAGTCAAAAATAAGAAGGGGAGGAAAAAATAAAAGAAGTTTTAAACCCCCGAAGCTGGCCAGAAAGGACCCCTTTGAGGGGACAGGGAGGAAGGATGAGCTGTGGGATCAGGGCACGCAGCCTGGATGCGAGCAGGATGTTGGTGCCATGGACCACAGCGGGGTTTTCCCCGAGATTCGTCCTTCTTCAGCTTCCATTTAGCTGGGACCTCGCAAATCTTTTATTTCTGCGAGCGAGGAATTTTATTTCTCGACTGCGAGGATTGCCTGGGGGTGGCAGGAGGTGGCCGGGGAGGACGGGGACAGGTTTGTCCCCGGCGGCGCGCACGTGGAGGAGCTGTTTTGGGGAGGGAGCCGCAGCTCCCACCCAACCAAAACGAGCTGAATAAATGATTCCTGTGTGCAGGAATCCAGAGAACCTGTTGCCAAGGTTCTCGTTTGATCTGCTTCACCTCTGGGCCCGTGCAAAGCACCAGATATTTGTCACCGGCCGTGCACGTGCCAGGAGGGGTTGGCGGCTCGTCCCCAAGCATCTGGTCCGCACGCGAGGTGCAGTTCCCTTTTTCCAGCATGGAAATGAAGCGAGCAGGGCTCTGTGGGAGGGACTGGGGGGGTGACAAGTCAAATCCGTGCGTGAAAAAACCTGCGCGTGGGGGGAGAGAGGCGTGGAGGGAAGGTGAAGAAGGCGGCAGCTGGCGCTTCCCTCAGCCACGCTGCCGGCGTCTGGCTGAGCACCGGCAGCGATTTCCCAGCTCCAGGGCGTGAAGATGGGCCCAGGAATGAAGAAACAAGAATGAATGAAGCGCTGTGGGACTAAAATCTGTCCTCACTCTGTCTGGAGCCTCGTTGTGCCCCCGTTAACCAGAGCACGGCAGGGTTTGGGCTCGATGTCTCGGGGTGCTTGAGATGAGCTCGGGTGAGAAGCGGCCACTCCACGGCCTTCATCCCGGCACGGCTGGAGTCGAGGGGTGTCCTGCTGCCTGCTGCCCTTGGGAGCACGCTTGGGCCTTCTGCGATAATTTCTGATGTTCATTATTTCTAGAGAAGCCAAATTGAATTATTAATACGGAAAATTTAGATAACATTAACAATCCTCGGTTTATAACAGTTTCCCATTAATAAGGAAAATTGGAAATTTATCACTACATCTGCTCATTAAAACTCACTATTTTTTTTTATTTTTTTTTTGCCTTTTGGTGTCTTCAGTGAAAGCACAGAAATAAACGAGGAGGAAAAGCCATTTATTCGCTGCTTCCCTGGACGGAGCCAGCCCATAATTTTTAATAAAATCTTTGCTGTTGCACGCGGAGAGGGAAGCAGCCGATAATGAAAGCAGGTTCTCGACCATGTCTGTGGCTTTGCTCAGCCGTGGAACGAATACTCAGAAACCTGCCCCGCTTCTCCCCTTGGTGGGAACGCTTCAGCTGTGGGACACTTTTCCTAATTTCCCTCCCTGCCTCATTTCCAGCAGCTCCCCTCGCCTTTCGCACGTGTCGTTCGCGGCGCCGAGGGGCTGTGCATGAATCCTAACCCGTCCCTTGCTCGTTGCAGAGATGGCGGATCCCTACACCTGCAAAGGGGGAAGGAAAACAGCAGGCTCCAACAAACCCACTGCCAGCAAGGAAAGCAGGACAGACACGAGGATAAACCCCCCGGTGGAGCTCCCCAAGCTCGGTAAGGAACCAGCCTTTATTTCCACGGGGCGGAGGGGATGGGCTCTCTCTTTAGAGGTCTCTCCCTTTAGAGGTCTTTCCCTCTAAAGGAAACCGTGCCTGGCTAACGAGCCGGGTGTCTCGCCCTCTATTTGTCACGTCGGGGAGCTGAGTGCTACATGAAAAGGCTTGAAAGGAGCACAGCCCATCTGCTGCCCCCCGTGTCGCGCCCCCCAGGAGGGAGCTCGCCGCCGCACGAGCCCTGGGAGACCCTCGTGCTAAGGGCTGTCGCGCTGATGGATGGCTGATTGCTCTATCCTGGAATCCCGGAGCCCGAGGAGATTTTTCTCCTGTCTGTTTCCGCTGGGTAAATCCGCTCTGTGATGCTGAGAGCCTCTCGGAGCTCCTGAACGTCGCGGGGTGCAGCTTCAGGGCGCAATGTGCCAAGGCGAATTTGGCTCAGCGCAGGCTGGGGAGGAAGGAGCCTCTCCTGCGGTTGCTTTGCTGACCCCATGGACGCAGCGTGGCCAGGGCAGGGCAGGGAGTGCACTTTCTGTGCTGTGCTTTCGGTCTTGCTCCAAAAAAACCCTAAATCTCTTGGCGAGCCATCCCCAGTCCCCGTTTTTAAAGAGCGCGCCGTTCCCACCTTGCTGACACAGCACAACCCGCTGCAGGGGGACACAGCCACGGTGCCAGCCCTGAAAATACCCTAAAAATCAGGTTTATGCCTCTTAGGAGTGCATGGAAAGGCCGGGATTCAGCAGCCAGCATGCTGTGGTGCCTGCTGCATGCCAGCACGGCGCACCGTGGCACACCACGGCTCACCACAGCGACCGCAGGCATCGTGCTGGAAAAGGAGAAGCTTTTTCTGTTCCTCCTGCTTGCTCTCCCTGCCTGCCCTTGCTGACCCCAGCCAGCAGCTGATCGCTGAGGGCACTGGGAGGTGCCTTGCCTGGAAGCTGTCCTGCTCTTGTCTGGCTTGAAGCATCCCCAAAAGTTTTGAGATTTGTGGAAGGTGTTAAAAGGAGAGGAGAGCCTGAGCGAGCTGTGGCCACAGGCGTGCCAAGCTTCTGCATGGGGGCGTGCTCTTCCTGCTGCTCTGGGATCTTTTGAATTCAGGCTAGTTTGAAGCATTTAAGAGAGAAAGCAGGAAAAAAAAGGGGAGGAATAGCAGGGAGCAGCAGTGCTGGGAGCCACCTCGTGCAGGCCTTCATGGCTAGCGGAGTTCCCAGGGGGTGCAGGAGCTCCAAACGATGCCTTCACGGCTCTCAAAGCGAAGCGAACCAGCTGGCCTGACTTCACAGGGCTGGAAAGAAATGAGGAAATTGTCTTGCTTTGCCATTTTACCCCTGGCTGCTGGGGCAGGAGGTGTGAAAAAAAAAGGAGAGAGTGGATGTTTTTGGCAGCACCTCTTTAGGTAACTGGACGGCTTTGTGTTTAATCTCTCTCACTTGTTCAGAAATCCTGGGCTGGCTTCTGAGCGCAGCCAGCCACAGGCTCAGAGCCGAGCTGCGGTTCCTCGGGAGCTTTGGGGGGGAATTGCCGGCTCGGCTTCCAACCCCTTTTTATCTGATTCTTGCCAGGAAAGCCCTCCCAGATCTCGGTGTGAATGTTCTGCATGGCTCAGAGCTCTGGGTTAGCCCTCAGCCCTCAGCCTCAGGAGCTTTGCAGCAGCTCCTCTGCTTCCAGCTGCCCCCTCCTCCTGTGAGCGCTCGCTGCGTGCACCCAGAGGAGGAGTTTGCTGCCACCAGGCACTTGTCATTCCCCTCAGTCATTGCTTTTGCTTCTCCCTTTTGAGCTGTGCCAACGAGAGCTTGTGCAGGAGGATTTGTGCGTGCCCCAGGATGAGCCAGGGTTAAAAACGTGGCCCAGGAACCAGTGCCCTTCCCTTGGCCAGGGTGGTGGCTTTGGCACGGCTGCAGCCAAGCCATGAACCAAGCCAGAAGACCTGGCAGAAAACTGCCGGTGCTGTTCCCTGCGCTCCCCTCCCCTCAGCTCCGCTGCCTGACCTGTATTTTCAGAAATTGCCCTGATTTGGAAAGTTTCTCCTAGCGATTGTTAGGCTGGGGAATCAGAGCACGACGGAGGGACCGGGTGGCGCGCAGCACCCACGGTGCCGGCACCACGAACGCTGCCAGATCCCAAGGGCAGCAAACAGCACGATGGAAATAATGAAAGCAGCAGATTGCTGAGGTTGGCAGCCCTCTGCAAGCCTCCAGGGAAGGCTGCTTGTGGCCAAACTGGGCTCGCAGGGCCCCGGTGTGGTGGCCGTGGCGGCTGGGTGTGCTCACTGCCCCGGCATGGGGCTGCACCCAAGGGAGCAGGTGAAAAACCTGCAAAACCCAAGCGGCCAGCAGAGCGAGAGCTGCAGGTGAGGTAGGAAGCGTTCGGCGCCTGCCAGAGCTCTCCTGAGCCTGGTGGGGTTGTGAGTGGGCTGCCAGGTCTCTGGTGATGGAGACGAACCCAGGCATGTCTCTGGGGTGCCTGGAAATCGTCCCAATAAACAGATCCCGTGCCCGAAAATGCTTTTGTGCAAAAGCAGCGTGAGTAAACATGGCAAAAAGGCCCGACTGCTGGCTCCGAGCAGGCTGTGCTGGGTTTTATGGGGCCACGTTTCCATCTGTAGGATCCCCCGGCAAAAGGTCCGGGGGATTTCTGTGCCCAGCCCCTGCCCCAAACGGATTTCTTTTGCTAAGGAAGGCTTTCTTCCGACCCCAGTGGAAGTGTGGTTTTCCAAAGCAAGCCCCAGCTGTGCTGCAACTGCTCCGCTTTGCTTCTGCGAATAAAAGGAGAGGGGTCAAAAAAAAACAACCAAAAAACAGGAGAAGCTGGGCACAGCCCATACGGGTGCCTGCACGGGTGCGAGCCGTGGGGAAGCTGCAATCCCCTTCCCGAGGGGAATCTGCACCCCCGGCAGGGCAGCCTGGGGCTGGGGCAGCGGGTGACGAGCGCCGTGTCTGTTTGCAGGAAATGCGACCAGTGACAAAACCGAGGGCAAGAAGAAAGGACGACCCAAGGCGGAGAACCAGGCGCTGAAGGACATCCCGGTAAGACCTCGCGCTCCCTGGCTCCGGATGCGGCCCCAGCTTCTGGTTTGCTCCCCGAAGCTTGCTGCACTGCTGACCCCAACCAGCCCCACTCTTCAGAGCAGTATTTTCCTCAGCTCAGCAAGATCTCGGCCCCTGTGTCCCCTCCGTGGGGGTTCACGGCATCACCAAGCACCCTACAAAACCCTGGTGGGGATCAGGACCCTCCACAAACCTCCCTTTCCCCATGTCGTTCCCAGATAAGCTCTCGCAGCCGCCTCGGGTTTGGCTGATGATTAGAGAGCACAAGGGGCTGGTTGATTTATTCCCCCGAGAATTGTGCAGTTTAATTTCCAGCGTGGACAACGCGCCGAGCAGTTTGTCAGGAGAGCGTGGGCACGGGGTGGGAGGGGGGGTGATTTACCGACTGGATGAAATGTGGGGTGGTTAAATCACCCAGGCTGCTTCTGGCCTGATTTATTCCCCAGCCTGGCTGGGAGCAAGGTAAATGCTCAGGAGGAACTAACAGCCTGCAGAAAACGCAGCTCTGGGTGGTGGGCAGGGGGCTGTGGGTGGGCAGAGGTCCCGCGGGTGACCCCAGCCCTCCGGACACAGCCAGGGAACGGGAAGCTTCTCACTCAGCCACGTTTCTCTTCTCTCCTTCCCAGCTCCCCCTGATGAACCAGTGGAAGGATGAATTCAAAGCCCACTCCAGGGTGAAATGCCCCAACTCCGGCTGCTGGCTGGAGTTCCCCAGCATTTACGGCTTGAAGTACCACTACCAGCGCTGCCAAGGGGTAAGGAGACCTGAGGGCTGCGTGTCCCTCCTGGCGGCCAACTTTTCCATTCCTGCCTGCAGGTAAAGCTCCTCTCGGGCTGCAAACCCCAGGAGAAACCTGAAATGAAGACGGGGAGGGCACAAATGGGTTGGGGATGGTGTGAGGTGCACACAGCTAGGACCAAGGGCCCTGCAGCACAGCAGGACCTGGAGCCTGGAGGGAGTTTGGACCATCGGGAAGGGTTGGGACGCCCTGCACCAGAAAAATCCTGGCCCTTTTGTTGCCTAACACCTCTGCCTGCCTGTTTCTCCTTGCGCTGCCCAGGGTGCGATCTCGGAGAAGCTGACGTACTCGTGCTCGTACTGTGAAGCCGCCTTCACCTCCAAAACCCAGCTAGAAAAGCATCGCCTCTGGAATCACCTGGACCGGCCGGTGCCGAGCAGCAAAACAGAAAACAAAGTGCAGAAGGCCCTCGGGAAGAGCGGCGGCAAGAAAAGGTAGCAGGCTGCGGCCGGGCTGCGTGGTGGTGGCACCCGGCCGGCTGGGAGCCGGGAGGAGGGCGGCGTCCCCACCTCCATACCCACCATCCGGGCCAGGGAGTGGGGGAGAGGTGTCAGGACATCTTGCCTTTCAAGCCCTCTTTAAACGAGCCCTCTGTGCTTTGCCCTAGAGCTGCTGAGAGTTCAGCTTGCCCCACCATCCATCCCAAACAGGCAAAGACGGAAAAAGCCGTGGCCCAGGAGCGCGCCGAGAACGGCGAGTGCCCGGCGGAGAGCCGCGAGAGCAAGGAGTTTCAGATCGCGGCGGCCGAGGCGATCGCGGCTGCCACCCCCACGGCCAAATCCTCCAGCGGCAAGGACGCCGGGCAGCAGGGGGGCAGCCAGGCCTCGCTGCAGGAGGAAGACCCCGAGAGGATGAAGCACAGTAAGATTAGAGCCCGGGGCTGTGCTGGGTTGGGAAGCCGGGAAGGGTTGGGGTTCTGCTCCGGTGAACGCTGCCGAAGCTTTTCTCTCTCAAGCCTTTTTTCCACATCCTGAGAATTTGCCCCCATGGGTTCTTGCAGCGCTGAGTTCTACTGGGAGTTAAAATAAAAAAAAAAAGGTTGCAGCTGTGGCAGGGATATTTCCATAGGGCCCCTCAGCTGGAAATGGGTTGAATTACCTGCGGCACAGCACGCTGCTCTGTCAGCTCATCCGTCCTGAGCCGGGGTGATTGGCAAACACATTTTCCTTGCCTATGGGGAGTGAGGAGTCTCCGTTAGCACTGCCTGGGCCCTGCTTATCCGTCAGAGCATGGGTTTACACTGCTTGCAGCTCCAAAGTGAACCAGCAACAAATACCTTAGCTCGTGAGGCTGGGGAAACCATGAAGCTCTTGGCACCGGGACTGCTGAAAAGTACCCAGCAGTATGGGTATTTAACCAAATCTCTCTCTCTGTTTCTCTCTTTTGAGTCAGGAAGGAAACAGAAAACTCCTAAGAAGTTTACGGGGGAGCAGCCATCCATCTCGGGGACGTTTGGACTGAAAGGTAACAGGGGATGGCCATGGGCAGCTGTAGGGTCATAACTTTTCCCTGCCACACTTCAGGCAAGCCCCTTCCCCGAGAGCCCTCCCTGTGGTGGAGGTAACGTGGGAGCCCCCTGGGCCACAGGAACCTCTCTCTGGAGGATTTGGTGCCTCGTGGAGATGACTTTAGGAAAATGCCATCATCCCACAGGCTGGCCCAAACTGTGGTCACACTAAAGCCAGGTCGATAAAGGTGTCGAAAGGGAGATGCAGGGCAGTAGCACTGCTGGCACTGATCACAACCCCGTCTGCTCTGCTCAGGAGCCCGGTCCTGGAGAATGAGGAAAGAGGGGGAAGGACCCGGTAAAGGCCATAACACAAAAAGAATGAGTTTTTTACACCAGGGAGCCATGAGACAGGCAAACGCTGGCCTGGGATGCCACGGTATTTCCCGTGGAGCTGCGAGGGATTTCTGCTGCTTAGGGAGGCTGGGTGACGCATCCGTCCCTCAGACTGTCTCAGAGCTGGTCGCCCACATGACAGAAAATTAATTCGGGGGGGAAGAGCCCTGTTCCCGGGGTGTTTGCTGAGAGGAGGCTCGGGAGCTGGCTGCTTCAGCCTGGCGGAGCTGTGTGGGACCGTGGCCACGCTCCCTCTGCACACCCAGCAGGGTGTGGAGGGAGGAAACCTGCAGCACCCCAGCGTGAGAGCAACTGGATTCGTGCTGAAATTTGTTCAACTGGGGGAATTAAACATGGGCTTCCAGGCGCTGGAGGAGGCAGCACCTTCCAGTACAAGTCCTGGGGGAGAGGCACTGGTGGCTCTGAAGGAATTAAACACGCTCACCAGAGAGCAGACAGGATGTGGGCGCTGCGATTTCCTGGCCTCTGCCTCCTGGGAAGTCTGGGGTCATTTCCCTTAACTTCCCCACAGGGGCAGACTGAAATATCTGCTGCGGGTTCCTCGTGAATAAGCTGGTCCCCCCACGACCTTCTGCCTCGAACAGAGTGAGACAGAGCTGGCATTTGCCTGCATCCCCTGGTTGAATGTGCAGCTTGTGACACCACGAGGCAGTCGTTCCCTGAAGAACCACCACACAGGGATGCCACCAGTGTCACAGGATGCTGTCTGTGTGTGCACAGAGAGCCCTGCCTTCAAATTCCTCTCTCAGCCCATCACTTCCCAGCCTCTCTGCTTTGCAGGCAGCTTGAGAATGGTGCCAGCAGCCCAGGGGGTTCCTCTTCCCTGGTCACCTTCCCTCTCCTGCTGTCCTTCCTCACCTCCCCATCAGCCAGCAGGACGGGGAGAGGCCTGCATCCATCATGACAGCTGTGCACAGAGCCCTTGTGGGATGAGACCTTGTGGGATCTGGTGTCTGGGATCCCAGTTTGCCCGGTTTTCTACGAGGGGTCCCTGCTGAATGCAGATTGGTCTGATGGTATTGAATCGAGTGCTGAATAAGCATCCCTTCTTTCTTCAGGTCTTGTCAAAGCAGAGGACAAGGCAAAAGCCCATCGAGCCAAGAAGCTGGAGGGGAGCACCAACGTGGAGGAGCTGAAAAAGAAAACTCCAGGAGCTGGTGTGAAGAAGGAAGCAGCTGCACATCTACCAGCAGGTAGGGCTGGGGGAGGCAGATGGGAGGCAGCAGCTCTGCCTGCAGCCTGGCTGCTCCCTGCCTCGGTCCTGTTCTCTGTGCTGAGCCTGCACGAGCCCCACTTCCACGGTTTGTGGAAGCAGGAGCTGAAAGCAGCACAAGAAATAGATGCAAGCAGCTCCTTCCCTTTTTGAGGTGCAGCATAAAAACATTGCTGACTGTAAAACATTGCTGCAGTCACAGCCAACATCCTGAAAGGGGTACCCCAGCTCTGCTTCACCGTGAGGACAGATCAGCTTCCTGCAAGTGCTGGGAGCTGGCAGCCAAATCCTGGGTCCACCTGGCTTTAGTGTGACCACAGTTTGGGCCAGCCTGTGGGATGATGGCATTTTCCGAATGTCATCCCCACAAATGACACTGGGTGTGTGTAATTCTAACGATGATTGTTTCTTCGTGGAGCCTCCGGGCTGCAGCCTACATCCTAGCACAGGTTGCTGGCTTTCCCTGGGAGTTCTGACAGCAGGAGGAGCGCAGGATGTAGAAGATAAACACAGCTGCAACGCCTTGCGCTGGTTTCAGATTCAAATAAATGACTCTCTGATCTCCCAGCCATGCAAACGCTTCCAAATAAACAGCCTTGGAGGATTTCATTCAGCCCGGGCTTCCCTTGCTGGAAACCTAGTGTCGTTCTGCTGAGAACGCGGCGTGAACTCTGGACGTGGGAACACGTTTTGGTCACATGGCTCTTTTTATTTGGGGTGTTTTTTTAAGCTGGTCACAGCCATTCAAACAAACACACGCCTGGAAGCCAGCGCTCCCCTAGCTGACCGTGTGTCTGCTGGGAAGAGGAATGCCAAGGAAGCTTTCCAGGCACGCGTCCGGATGGAGCCGAGGCTCTCACCTTTGTTTCTCTCCCTCTCACTGTTTTGTTTGGCAGGGGGGAATTATTCCAAGCAGGGCAAGTTCAGGTTGCCAGGGGCATCGCAATATTTTAACTATGCAAGATACCAGGGGGGGAATAACAAAGGGCTGCTCTCTGCTGAACAGTCCCGGCGGTTCTTGTCTCTGGCTGGGTGTCACACCTCCCTTCTCCTCTCCTCTCCTCTCCCCAGCAAATCCCGAGGACCAGTGGCAGCGGGAGATCAGCGAGAAGGGGGAAGTTGCCTGTCCAACCTGCAGCGTGATAACCAGGAAAACTGTCGTTGGGCTCAAAAAGCACATGGACGTCTGCCAGAAAGTAAGGGCTTGCCGTGTTCAGTGACACACCTTTGGATTTCGGAAGGCAATGGCCACGTGCATGCGCTGCTTCTAAACCATATTGGTCCTCCTCAAAGCAGTTCTGGGCTGGGGCTGGGGCTGGTAGAGCTCTTGCTAGTCATCTTCAGAGAGCTGCTGCCTCCCTTTGTTTCAAACACAGAGAGGAATTTGGACACCTAATTCTCATCAATTCTGAATCCCTTTGTGGTCTGGGCCCTTTGTCCCCGTGTACCCAGCAGAGTCAGTTATTTCTAGCAGCTAAATGAATAGTTTTAAGGCCGGAGAGATTGCTGGGGTTGTCTCTAATCTGCCCTCCTCCAGAGACCTGGCTGTGGGGTTTCGCTGCGTGCCATGCCTTGCATCAGGCCAGATAAATTGTGGTTGAATGAGAGCACGTCTCAGAGAGACACCAAGCTCGGATGTGCTCCGGGCAGACTGTCGCGATGCAGGAGTTCAGTAATGGCACAGTGAAAAATTGTCCCTCTGCCACAGCGCCATCCATCAGAGCAAAGGATTACATCTTCAGCTGTCACCTGGCATGCTGCAGAGCCACTGCCACAGAAAGCCAACGTGGGATCGATGCCTCCCACTTTGAAAATACATGGCTCAGCTTTGATTCCACATTCATTTTCTGTCAGTGCCTCCTCAGCCTTTGCCTCGCTCTTTATCCAAGAGCGAGAGGCTATTTATCCCTTCCAAACCCTGCGTTACATCGATGCTGGGCAGAATCCTGCCTCCACTAGCGTCCTGGCTTCAGTGGAGGGGGGATCTTGGCCATCAGCTCCCTCATCTCCTGTGCTTTCCGAGCGGCTCCCTCGCCAGGCAGGCTCCGCGTGGGCTGCGAGGCCAGCCAGCCCCCCGAGTGCAAATCTGTGCGAGCCGTCAGGCCTGTCTTCCCCTCTATAAATAGCCCTGTGGGTGTTCAGCCAAGCAATCGGGGCTTGCACAGCCTGCCAAGCTCACGACAAAGCAGAGTTAGCGTGGCCTTGAGTCACGCCTGCCCGGGAGGACGTGCCTGCCTCTCCCTCTGCAGCAGAAGCGCTGGTCCCAGTGGTCCCGGCTCCAGCTGAAGGAGCAGGTGTGTTCTTCCCTTTCCCACGAGGTGTAGTCCCTCCTGGGTGGCCGTGCCACTTCGGGAGCTAAATAGCTTCACAGAGCAGCCTGTGGCCTGGCAAGGGCAGTCCTCAGACTTGATGTGTCCACCCCGCAGCAGCATCTCTGCAGGGAGCCTGCAGCAGGTTTTACCCTCGGGATGTTCCCATCAGAAGTGACCCTGCAGCACAGGCACCCTCTCTGCTCGCTCTCTGTTTAGTGATTGAAGTATTTCTTAGCTGGGCAATGGGAAAAGGATGTGCAGACTCCAGAAATTCTTGTAAAACAGCCGAAATTGGTTCCTGCTTTCCTTGCTCACGCCTGTTGTCACTGAGCAGTCTGCCCTTTTCCGTAGGTTTTAGAAAGGAAATAAGGGGTAGGGATGGTTGCAACATCCTTGAGCCCAAAGGAGATGAGGGCAGGTGTAACCTCCCAGCATCCCAGCTGGAAGAGCTTGGCAGGACAGGAACATTTGATGTTCTTCAGTGTTAACCAGAGTGGTATAAACCCCACGTTGGCTGCCCCTGGCATCTGGTGAGTCCAGGAGCTTTCAGCACCCACCTCGTTAGGATGGTGCTGGGGTCTGGAACAAGATTAACCCATCAGAGCACAGGTACAAGCGGTCATTCCCAGTTGGCTGCTGTGAGTTTATTCGTCATTTTCTAAGAGTTCTAGGACAAGGAAGGATTCACAGCTCCATCTGCATCCCCTCCCCAGCTTCCAGGCCAGACTTGAGGGAACGGGCAGTGGTGAGAGTGGCAGGAAGAGCAGGAACAGCCGTGGCCATCCCAGCACCATCCTGTCCCACCAGACATCCTGTCTCCTGGTGCTTGGAGCATTCACCTCCTGAGTCAATAAATTCTTGTACCAGCCCCAGCAAAATGAAATGTTTTCCAAAAACTGGGGCATATCCAGGCCAACACAGAGAAAACTGAGTGGCAGGCTCAGATGGGGTCGGGGGGACACGGGTGCTGAGTTGCCTGCTGAGTCCCACCAGGGGGAACTGACGCAGCAGCAGCTGCCCCCGGGGCTCGGTGAGGAGCAGCCCTCGGAAACCTGAAGGTGTTAGCAGCCCCCGTGATGATTTGCTTCTGATTCCTCCAGCTGCAGGACGCCTTGAAGTGTCAACACTGCAAAAAGCAGTTCAAGTCCAAAGCTGGGCTGAATTACCACACCATGGCTGAACACGTCAGCAAGGTAAGAGGGCTGCGGACCTCTCACCTCACACCTCGTTTCTCCTCTCTCCCCAAAGATGCAGATGCAGAAGACGAAGCAATCGGCAGCTCGCTTTCCTTTGTCTTTTCAAAGGAGGGATTCCCACGACCGCAGTAGCCTTCCCCCATCCTTGCCGAGCAAAGCCCTGCGTCCCCAGGCAGCTGGTTAGCTTCGTGTTCACCCCTGAGCGTAGAGCAGAGAGCTGGAAAAACAAAACAGGATTTCCAAGCCCAGAACGGGGGAAGGTTCAGTGAGTGTGGTGAGGCAGCTTTTGAGGGGCAAAGCTCTGTTTCCAAACCTGTGCCCACAAACGTGGGATGGATGGGTGCTGCTTTGCACAAATCTCCAAATCCCACGTGTTGCTCTCCACCGTCCACGTGAGAAGTAGCCACAAAATCTGCCACGAACAAAATCTGGCAGGCAGCGATTTAGGTGCTGCTCTTAAAAACCCAATTGTGAATGCCTCTGAGATAGCAGGGTGAGGCAGAACCCTCTCTCTCCATGTCCCGTGTTTACCAGTTGTGACTTGTCTTTCACCTGCGCACTGATCTCCCGCTCTTTGGCCCGGCTGGTGGCTTCTCTGTGCAGGAACTGCTCGTGGATTTCTCGGTTTGCCCTTTGGGTGCAGCCACGGGAAATGTGTGAGCAAAGCTGGCGTTTAGCAGCGAAACCACGGAGCAGTGGGACACCCAGCTTGCCTAAGGCGAGGTTTGCAGCCCGCCCGGGGCAGCTGCTGCGAGGCAGGGCTTTACCACCCACTCCTGGCACAGAGGACATGAGTAAATGGTTGACTCTGTCGCTTCTGTTACTTCCTTGTTTCCAGCCTGTTCCTGTGGAAACCGCTGGACTTGGTGAACAGGAAGAGCGGGAAAGGCTGAGGAAAGTGCTAAAGCAGATGGGAAAACTGAAATGCCCCAATGAGGTACAAGAACGATTCCTGTTTCTTGTTCTGTGAAAAGGTGGAAGGAGTGAGCCCCGAGGCAGAGGGGATGCGTGCCCTCCTGGCACCCCTCGGTGCGCCCTCCACTTCTCACATCGCTCCCCCTTAGCTCAGCTCTCCGTGTCCCCATCCCCATCCCGATAGCTCTTAGGGCCGTCCTAGCAGCAGGGTGGCAGCAGGGCAGGGTGAGGAGGGCCGCAAGCCGAGCTCAGCCTCTCCAACCCAAAAAAAGGGGCACGGCGCTGCCGTGGGCCCCTTGCACAGCGTAAACCCAACCGAACCGCGCCGGAACGGTGCCCAGCCTTTTGCAGACAAGTCACGAGCAGGTAACGGGGGCGTGTGGCTGAGGTTTGTCTCTGCAGGTGGTTTGGTGGCTGCGTGGGGCGCGTGGCAGCGCGTGCCCGCCACGCTCGCTGCTCCCTGCCTGCCGTCTGTCCGGCCGGGGAGCCTTGGCCGTGTGTCAGAGCAGGGCAGGTAGCTCAGGGGGATTTGGGGGCTGCTCCCTCTGCCTCTCCGTGTCACCTCCGTGGGCACGGGGCAGCCAGAGGGGAGTGGGGCTGGCCGGCTGCCTGCCGGTCCCCTGCGTGTCGGAGGGGTTTGCAGAGCAGGACGTGTTCCTGCCGTGCCCGGAGCAGCGGCACCGGGATCGTTTCATCCCGAAATCACAGCCCTCTCTCACCCTTCTCTTCCCTCCTTTTTCTCCCCAGGGCTGCGCAGCCAACTTCTCCAGCTTGATGGGCTACCAGTACCACCAGAAGCGCTGCGGCAAGCAGCTCGCCGAGGCCGACAAGCCCGTTTTCAGCTGCCCACACTGCGGCAAGAAGTACAAATCCAAGGCTGGCCACGATTACCATGTGCGGTCAGAACACCCGGCCTCGGTGAGCCCCCCGGACACCTCCGCAGCCCGAGGAACGGGGCCAGCCCTCCCTGTAGGGGACTGCAGAGCTGCAGAGCCTGTGGGCAGGACCGAGCCGGGCAGGGCCGGGCCGGGCAAGGCAGGTGCAGACGTCGGACTGATGTTGTTTTTTCCCTTTTCGTCACCTCACGCGTGCGTTGTACCTTGCAGTGTAGGTGGGGAACGGGCGACAGCCCCCTTTGCCCATCCCCAAAAAGCAGGGAGCTGTATCTAAGCGAGGGGAGTGGTGGGCGGTGTTCCCCAGCACCCGCGGGGCTGCCCAGCTGTGCTCCAGCCAAAAAAAATAAGAGATCAGATCACTCCTCCAGCAGCCAGCAAGCTGCTCACCACCGCTGGGGTGGCAGGATGCGTCCCTGGGGAGCATCCTCTGTGCTGTTGATCCCTCCTGACAGTGCATCTGACTCTAATAACCCCATAACTCTAATAAACGGAGACGTTTATACACGTGGGAAGTCTGGGAGTAGGAAAGGACACGATCAGCCCAGCGCTTGGGCTGTGTGGTTGTGGGAGGAGGCGGGTGTGTGCCCGGGGTCCCCATGCTGGGGTGCTGCTGTCCCTGCACACAGCAGGTCTGCAACCAGCCCAAACCTGAGCATCCCCATCCCCGGGCTGGGGAGAGCTCTCCCCTTCTCCCCTAGTCATAATTCTTGTCTCCTTTTGCAGCCTCCAGAGGAGCCAGAGGTGAAGCCAGAGCCCAGCCCCGTGGAAGATTTTGAAAGGACCCCAAGCGGCCGCATCCGTCGCACGTCGGCTCAGGTGGCCGTCTTCCACCTGCAGGAGATAGCAGAGGATGAGCTCGCCAGGGACTGGACCAAGCGGAGGATGAAGGACGACCTGGTACCCGAAACGAAGCGGGTAAGAGGCTTTTACTTCTCCTTGCTTTGAGCTATTCATGCGCAGACATCCTGGCACGGCAGCGGGGCCCCAGGTGGCCGAGGCCTCGCGTTCTCGTGTTCGGTGCGTGCAGTGAATTAGCAGAGATGGCAAATTTCTTTCTGGAGGCTCCATACCAGCAGTGGGGAGATCAGGGTCTGGCCCCGAGGATATCATGAAGGAAGGTCTGTTGTCTGTGGCAAGGTGCAGGCTGACAAGCGAGGAGCACACAGAGAGCAGGTCAGGTCTAAAAGAATCACCTCGTCAGAGAGCAAGGACTCCCCAGGCAGAATTTCATCCCTTCCATCTCTCCTGCTTAATTTCTGGGAGGCTCTTCCCAGGAGGAGAGGCGTTGTGCGCTCTTCTCCCCCTCGGTATTTGCATTCCTCTTTTCCTCCTTGCTCTTTGGGTATTTTGTGGCTGAGCTGAGGGAGGGGCCCGGACAGCAGGCCCATGTGCAGGCCGGCACACAAAGACCTCGTAAAGGTTCCAGCCCCTGGCACAACAGCTCCATGAACTTCCCTTTGTGTTTTTTTTACGAGATGTTTCTTGTGTTCACGGTCTAATTGTTTAAATTGAACGTGTGAGCTCCATCCCAGCGCTAAGAAAACCGAATTGCTGCAAGGTTGGTGGCAGCAGATTGGCGTCGAAGATGAGAAGGGGGGAGCAAGCCCAGCTCCCAGGTGGCAGGCGAGGCTTTTGGGCTGGAGAACAAGGACCTCGAGCCCTGTGTTGGCCCCAGCTGCACCGGGTTTTGCTGCAGAGATGAATTCAGAGGTCAGAGCGCGGCGAGTGGACACATGTGGAGCTGTGAGAGTTTATCTGTGGGTGCGTCTCGCCTTGACAACACGCTGAAATCTCATCTGCTCCTGAATTCCCCCTCTGCTCCGAATGGGCTTCAGGCGTGCTGGCAGAACCGCCCTGCAGCAGCAGGGAGCAGGGGGCAGCAGCTCAGCACCCCTGCGCATCGCCCGGAGCTCCTGCTGAGCACCCCCACGGTGCTCGTCCTTCCCAGGGAGCGGACACTGGGGCTGCAAAGAGACAAATCCTGCTTAACCATGAGAAGAAGAAGAAGTTTCCACCCTTTGGAGCACGCTGCTGAGCCTGCAGGACCCTTCCCTGCCTTGGAGGTGAGATGTCAGGGGTCAGTGGCAGATTGCAGCCACACTGCAGCAACACCGAGGGATTTGCAGGGCCCCAGAGGGTACCAGTGCTCCCAGTTCCAGCCAGTACCGCACTGGGAGCACCCATCCTGCTCGCCGTTTGCTTCAGAGCAGGACCTGCTCTGTCCCGGAGCTCTCCAGCGACACGCCACGGTCCCAGCAGCCCGCGAGGACGCTGAGGGAGGCGATGAAGAAAGCCACCCCTTGCTCCGTCCTTCTCCAAGCAGCCAAGCTCTTCCCCGGGGGAGGGCGTGCAGCTCCTCAGCAGCTCCTTTGGCAGCATCCTGCCTCTCCCAAATCTCCTCCGGGTGCCCCCCTGCAGCCCCCCCACCACATTGTGCCCACCGTGGCCGTGCCGCAGCCGGCCCTGGCCGGGCTGGGACGCTGCTTTGGGATCCTGTTGGTGGCCCGTGGTGGGACGCCTTCGCCTTCCCCCCGGGAGGATGGATTCCTTCTCACCAAAGCCATGGCATCAGAATAAACGATTGCTGCTCGGATCCCAGGCCTTGCAATGCCTTCCTTCTGCGCTAACCAGATCCAGCACTTCTAAATATACACTGGAGCCTGATTTTCTCGCTCCGATCTTTATTTGCCTCTGGATAAGCTGAACCAGATGAGGGATTTCACAACGGCCGCTTGCTGAGGATGTCAGATTGGGGAAGGGCACACCCCTGCTGCTTTTCTGGGAAAAAATCTCCTCTCCAGAAGCTCCATGAAGATGGTGCCAATCCCCCCGGCCCTCCTCCGACCTTTGCTGGAGCCAGCCCCTACCTGCAGCAAGGCCCAGCTCTGCCTCGGTGCCTTCAGCCTTTGGGCAGGGGGGTGAGAGGCTGCCAGGTAGGGGGTGGAGGTGGCAGTGGGCTCCCAGCTCTGCACGGGGGTGCCCTGACTCATTTTGGAGGCTGATGTGGGAGAAACAGCCTCCTAGAGCGGAGGGAAGAGGTGAGCAGGGAGAAAACACCTCGGAAATCTGGCTGTGTGATGGGCTGATGCCTTCCCTGCTCCCCCGTGGAGCAGCTTGTGCTCCTGGAGCTTTTTTTTTTTTGTCTTGTTCTGCCACAAGCCCAGCTCCAGCCGGGTACCACGGCCCTTCCTGCTCTCTCCAGCACTTTTGGGGGAACAGTTTGCTTTCCTGCCTGCTCCTGGGGGTCTGCACGGTGCTGGGGACCCGGCTGCTGTCCTGCAGGAGCAGGGAGAGGGGCGCTGAGCCCAGCAGGGGCTGGGATGGAAGGGGAGCTCGCAGCAAAGCGCCGGCGCACACCAGTCAGCAAGCTGGAGGGCAGAAGTCATCCGCGGGCTTGAGTTTTTTTTAAGAAAACCCCGCGTTGGGAGCGGAATGCATTCCCAGACCAGAAAAATCTGGCTCGGGTCTGTCCCCCAACACAATGGCCCAGCCATCCGGGCAGAAAACGGCAAGTCCTGGAGCCAGGCTGAGCCCCGAGGACTCGGCTCAGCGGTGGCCGAGCTGGCTGCTAGCAGGGGGCTCAGGTGAGGACCCCCCAGGACCGTTCCCCGTGCCCTGCCCTCGCTCAGGAGCCCGGCCACAGCTCCTGGCTTTGCCTCCGGGGTGAAATCAGCTGCATTTTGCACGGGGCAGGACCACGGAGAGGTCAGGGGGCTGTGCCGAGGTGTTGGCGTGCGTGGTTCTCGTTTGCTGCGTTGTATTTTGGGGAAGGGGAGAGCCGTCTCGGGCCAGCGGAGAGGATGGAAATCTGCAAGTGAAGGAAATAAAACCACCCGACACAGAAAAGGAGCCTTCCCAGCCCAGCATCCTTCGACTGTTCCGAGGAAGATGGGCCGCGGCCAAACCCGGTTGTAGCTCTTTTAATGATCTGGCCCCGAAGATTTTCACTTACAGGCTGTTTGAGGAAAATAAATGGAAGAAAATAAAATATTCCATGCCTGGGGCTCCTGCTTAATAGAGACATAAAGATGGCTTTGACATTCCCAGAACCGCAGCGCCCCGGGAAGACATGGGATTTGCATGTCATTGTGCAGTGCCTGCTGGAGCAGAGCGGGGAGGGATTTATTTTATTTTATTTTATTTTTTTTTTCCCCCGGAGTGGGAAGCCGGAGCAGCAGAACCCGCATCTCTGAACATCCAACATCCCCCCCGCCTCCTCCCCGGGGACACGCAGGGGGAGAGGGTTGTTGCCGGGGCCGCTTGCGGTTCCCATTAATGTTTGCTCATTCATGGGATTGATTGGCTTTTAATTAAGGAGGCCGCTTGGCATCCCCGCCTCTCAGTATCAATGGCAAAAAAAAAAAAAGAGCCTCCTGGGTTCTCCCCCGGAGGTGGCATCGCCTTCCCCGGGCAGGGGAGGACGGGGGCGGGCGGTGGATGCCCCCATCCCAGCGCTTCAAAGGGCTCTGCTGGCATTTTGGTGGCCACGAGGCGTGACAGAAGAGCTGCACGCCGGGGCTTGGGGGATTTTTCCACATCCGTCCTCACCAGCGTCCGTTCCGCAAGTCCCTTCGCCCCTGCCCTTCGTGTGGAGCCTCTCTCCTCCCTCCTCCAGCTGAGGGGGGCACGGGGGGGGCTTTTGTGGTTGGCGTGAAACGCCTGGATGCGCGTTTTGAAGGAACAGCCTGGTTTTTGCACCTCTCTGCAAGCGTTTTTTGAGCCTGCTTCCTCTCCAATGAGCAAAGTTACATTGATGTGCTGGAGGAGCCCCCGTCCCCAAAACCGCACGGGTCCCACCGAGCAAACGAGGGTTTGGGGACACGAGCAGCACCCCCTGGTCCTCGTCCAGCTCCTGCCTGCATCGTGTCACGGCTGAGGGCAGCTCCAGCTGCAGGAGGAGCAGCCCCGTGCGCCCTGCGGCACTCGCTGCGCCCGTGCCCTGGTGGCACCAGCCCTGCAGGTAGGGCCCCGCACCCCACGGCCGCGTTTGCGTGGGCTGAACACACAGAAAAAGAGCTGGAAGGGCCCAGCCCGCTAAGCTAACCCTCCAAGTCGCTAATAAAGCAGTAATTAAAAGCACTTGGAAGGAGCAGCGCTGCCAGAAGGAGAGGCAGAGACACGAGAGGCTCTCATTGTTCGGTGGGGCTGCGCCCGGTAACCGGTGGAAGGCAGCCACGGGGGCTCTTCCAGCTGGGCTCTGTCCCCTCTGCCCAGCTTGCGGGTCACAAAATGTGGCCGAGGGGCTCCTCCGAAATGAGACCTGGCCCCGAGCAGCCGTGGGGAGCGCGCCCCAGGATCTGGAACCTTCTCTCATGTCTCTGCCTGGAGGTGGCCGCGGTTCCTGCCCTGTGCCGTCCCCACCGCCCCCCGTTCCCGCTGCCCCCTGGCTCTCCAGGAGAGCCACCCCCGTGCTGCTCAGTGCCCAGGGAAGGGAACATCCTCAGGGGAAGCTTCTCAGCTCGTTTTCGACCCTAATTCACTTCTCTGGGGGAAACGGGGGGGGGTCCAAACCCGTTTGGAGAGCAAGGCCCCCCCCCGGACAGTGCCGCTCTGCTAACACCTTCCCCTTGTTCGCAGCTCAACTACACCCGGCCGGGACTTCCCAAGCTCAACCCGAGGCTGCTGGAAAACTGGAAGAACGAAGTGAAGGAGAAGGGACACATCAACTGCCCCAACAACGTAAGGAACGCTTCTCCTCTCCTGCTTTCACCCCACGGAGGGAATTTTTTGGGGCAGAAACCCTCGGTTCGTTTTGTTCCCGAGCACTGAGGCTGCAGCAGTTTTGTTGCTGCTCAGCTCTGGTTTTGAGCTGCTCTCCCCACGCAGCGTGGGCTGGAAGCACGTCCCCTGCCAGGGCTCTCGAGCACGCGGGGGCTTGGGAATCACCCCTCCCAGGTCCTGGGTGCTGGTGGGAGGCAGGTTTTGGAGCTCCCCAAAAGCTGGGGCTGTATTTGGGGAGCTCTGGCACCAGCACAGGGCGAAGGATGTGTGCTCTGTGCCTGGGAGCCCTTTTTGCACAGAACCTGCTTTTCCCAGAGTAAAGCTGGGGCTGGTTTTAAGTCGTTTTGGGTATTTTCGTGCGTGTTTTTTAATTTTATTTTTATTTTCTAAGCGCTGGGATAGGCAAAGGCCTCCGGGACGTGGTGTGTGTGCTTCATCTCGCTGTAAAACAGCCTTGGCCTGAGCTCGCAGGGAGGTGAACTCCACCCTTGTGCTGGGCCGTTGATTTACAACGTGAAACAAAGCCTCAGCAGTGGGAATTTTGAGCGGGGCTCTTACCACAAGGCCGGGGGAGACGCACTGGCTAATGAATGTCATACCCAGGCGCTTTGAAAAGACGTTGCTCAGAAACTGGTCATGCTGCTGCCCTGGTGATTTCCCTTCTCCGTTAAGCGTCTGCTGTGGCTCCAAGAACTCCTGTAGCCCAGCAGGGCCTCCTGACTGCTCGCAAATGTACGTTTTCCACGGAGACGTTGAGGGGAGACTTTTTTTTTCCAGCCCCTTGCAGGGGGACGCAGCCACATGACTCCCATTAGCGCTAATAGGAAACGTGTGCCCAGAGCCCTCGGCGTCTCGCGCAGCATTAACCTCCCGCTGCTCCGCTTGGACCCGTGGCCTCGCTGGCCCAGCGGGCTCCTGGCCACGGGCTGGAGGAAGGCTTGGAGACGAGGGAGGGCAAACGGTGGCCAACCCTCCTGTGTTTCTTTTCCCGCAGTGCTGCGAAGCCATTTACTCCAGCGTCTCGGGGTTGAAAGCTCACCTGGCCAATTGCACCAAGGTAGGTCCTGCCTCTCGCCCCTTCGGCTCGGAGGTGGGCTTGGGCTTGTCCTTTTGGAAGAAGCAGGCCAAGGGACAAAATAAAATAAAAAAGGACGTGGGTTAAAGGATGGCAACGTGGGCAGGATCAACCCCCCAGCCCCGCGTACCCGAAAGTGGCGAGGCTGCAGCCCAGCGGACATCGCGGAGAGCTTTTATCTCCTGGAGGAAAACCCTTGCCTGAGCCAACATCTGACCCAAGGACAACCCGCAGCAGCCCCTGCACAGCTCCTGCAGCCCATAATTTAGTTGCAGCTGTGGCCAGCACCCCCAGGAGCCGTGCAGAGACCGCAGGGCTGTGGGCAGGCAGAGCGGTGGCACTGCCGAGCGCCGGGGGGCCGCGGTGGCCTGCAGCCCCCACAGGAGGAGGGATCGGGAGCTCAGCGTAGGTCCCTCGCCTTGGAACGGGGTGAGCTCGTAAAGCTTTCTGCCCTGAAACGTTTCCAGCTGCAGCTTGCATTGAACGCAGCTTCCAGGAGGCAGCTCCAACGCATACCCCACGGTTATTAAAAACACAAACTCCCGCACTCCTCCAGCACGAGCTGGAACATCAGCCCCTAATGAGATCATTTCGAAAATGGGCTGCAGAGACCCGGCAGAAGGAGCAGGATTTACACAGGATAAAAGTGCAAGCGCAGGAGGCTCCAGCAGCTCCTTTGCTAGTTTACAGACCCGGGCACCCAGCAGCAAATGGTTTCTGAGCGAAAACCAGGCGTTTTCTGACTGGTTCTGTTGTTTCTGCTCTGGTGCCTGTGCACAGAAGGTAGCCAGGGCCTGCAGGATCATTTTCTCTAAACACACAGCTGCGTTGCCCACGAGAGGCAAACCTGGCACAGCCCACGCTGGAGCTCCCCATCCTCGGTGGGGATCGAGGAACCGAGCTGATTTTTGCACGAGGGTTTACGGAGCCGGGCCTGCCCCTCTCCAAAACGCACGAGCTGTCCCGCTGCAGATTTACAGCCCAGAGCCAGCCAGGGAGAAATTCCCAGGGAGCGATGTCTGTGTGGCCCGAGGGGGCCATCCATCAACCCCTTGTCAATAGAGAACACATTATCCCCCCCCCTCCATGAGCCGGGTGATCAGTCACCCCCAGGAGGGCTCTGCCGACAGGAACCCAGCGGTAGCCGCAGCTCTTTGACAGCCTCAAAGGGCAGCGAGGTGAGGCTGGCGGGCGTAAATTAGCCGAGGGCTCGGTCCCCGTAGATCACAGCTCTGCTGACAGCGAGGGAACGGGGGCGTTTGGCCCCACACGGGGTCTGCGCAGCGCCGCGGCCGCCGTGGGTAACGCAGGGGCACCGAATTCGGGCACTGGCTGTGCCCTGCGAGCCTGCAGGACCCGAAATTTGGACGCCCGGGGAGCTTTTGGGCTCTGCCTTGGGGCTGCCCGTGGGTTCTGTGTCTTTGCAGGGGGACCACTCGGTGGGCAAGTACCGCTGCCTCCTCTGCCAGAAGGAGTTCAGCTCCGAGAGCGGGGTCAAGTACCACATCATCAAGGCTCACTCGGAGGTAAGGAAGCAGCCGGGGCTGCTCCGGGGCCCTGCTGCCACGCGCCCGCGCTCGGTTTGCCCCTCTCCAGCCCCCCAAATCCTCCTGGAGTGGGGCGCAGCAGCTCCCAACCTCCAGGGAGGTGATGCCAAAGGGCATGGGGCAGCTGGGGCTTGGGAAAAGGGGGTGAGAGAGCCTGCTCTGTGGGGCTGCCGGGGCCGAGGCAGGTCCCTAACCAGCCCCGTTATCACCCCGTGGATGCAGAACTGGTTCCGAACCGCTGCCGAGGCCAGCAGGAAAAAGAAAAGCAGGGAGCAGCTTTCATCCAGCAAGGAGGAGAAAAAGAAAAGCACAAACGGGAAGAAAAGGGGGAGAAAACCCAAGGAGAGGCCTCCGGAAATATCCCCCAAAGGCAAAGAGAGCCTGGCGGCAAAGACTAATCACAAGAAAAGCCCCGAGCACTGGGAGGGCTCCCGCTGCAGCCCCGCCGGGGACGAGCGCGTCCCCAAACCCCCGAGCCAGCACCGCAAGGGGGGGGGCAGCAAGGTGCCCGAAAAGTGAGAGCTCAGAGACTCCTCCGCGAGGATTCACGGATTCGTTTACAGCCCAGGGTAACAGGGTGAAGGGGGGGGTTGGGGGGGGGCGCTCCCGGTTTTCTGTCCCCCCTCTTTTCCCTTCCTATTCCCCCTCCACCCTCCGCTCGCCCCCCTCCCTTCCCCCTTTTTACAAAAAAAAAAGGAAAAAAGAAAAAAAAAAAGAGACGGAAAATAGCGATTAACCACTTTAAGCAAATCATGGACCTTGTTTCACACTGGAAAGCAAACAGGACCGAGCAAGCTGGACCCTTCTCACCCCCCCCCGCCCATGTACATACCCCCCCCAACCCCTCCAGCCCAATGGGGCCCTGCTGCCGTCCCCCCCCCCGCGTCCCCCTTCCTTCCCTTCTCACCCCCTGTGTGAAACTGGTGACGCTTGAGCGAAAGAAAAGTGCAATAGCAGCAGGGCCCCGGTGGACGGGGTCGCTCTGCGCCCTGCCAGGGGGCTCACCCCGAGCCCCCCCTTGCCCTTGTTGAAGCCTTTTTGTGGCCGCAACCCCCCCTCGGGGGGCGACGTTCCCAAAGATGCTGGACCCGTGGGGTGGGAAGGGACTGGGGGGGGACAGCAGGGTGCTGGGGGGGACCTGGTGGCACTTTGCCCGCAGCGGGGGGCTGCCCCGTGGTGCCTCCAAGCGAGGGCTGTAGGGTTTTTTTTTGTCATATTATAGGGAAGGAGCGGGGAGGTGGCACGGAGCACCTCGGGGGGCCCCCATCCTGCCCCAAACGATGGCCCCAAAAAAGGGGAGCAGCATTTTGGGCACCCGGCTCCTCGGTGGGGCGTGCAATGGGGACACAGGGTGAGCGTGGAGTGACAATCACAGCTCCTGCCTTCGGGCACGGCGCCGCTTCCCTTCCCTTCCCTTCCTGGCTTTTCTTTTCGGGGCTGGGGTTTTTCCCACACCGGGCTCATCCCAAATCGCTCTGGCCTGGAGGAAAGGGTCCCCGGAGCCAGCGGTGTCCGTCCGCAGACACAAACCAGGCTACCTCCGTCCTCGGGACGCAGACCCCGGGGCACCCGCGGCGCTTTTCTGGTGGTGGAACAGAAAAAAAAAAACTCATTTTGGGTTTTCCTCCGTTCTGTTCCCCCGCCTGGGGCTCGGGAAGGTGGTGACGGGGAGGGGAGCTTCTGCTTTTTTTGGGTTTTGGTCAGTGAAAATCCCGTCCGAGGCCGGGGTGGCTTCTCTGGGAGCCGGCCCTCGTGCCCCAGCGGCTGTCCCGCAGTGAGGGAACCCTGCTGTTGCCTCGGGCTTGGAAGCAATTAGCAAGAAAGCTTAATTAGTCACGCAGCTCATCCCGTTGGCTGCTTGCGCTGCGTCCCATCTTGGCTTTGATGCTATCGCCCGTGCAGATCTCATCTCCGCGGGGCTTGCGAGGAGCTGCAGGACCTGGGGTGCCCCAGGCTCGGTCAGGGGGGACGTGGGGATGTGGGGACACGGTCCCAAGAGTTTTTTCTGCGTTTTAGAGGCTGCTGGGGCAGTGGTAGGAGAGGGACAGAGGGGGCAGAGCTGGGGGAACACGAGGCTGGCAGGAGCTGGCAGCTCGCGGCACTGAGCTCTGCACTGAAATCCCCGCGTAGGTGCTTTGGGGAGGGCTCTTTGGGGGGTTTTGTGCCCCCAAAAAGGGCTGGGAAGCTGGCAGCTCCGTGCTAACGTCAGAGGGAGCTGCTGGATCCGAAAATCAGGGTGTTTGGGAGCCGAATGTGGTTTCCTCTTGGGCTGTGACCGTGGGGCCGGTGCCCACCTCGAGGCAGGGCGTGCCAAAATGCGCTCGGGAGCCCAGCAAATTTCTGCTCCTCAGAAATTCGCCTTCCCCGAGGGATGTGGCTGAAATTTCTGAATGCTGTGGCTGAATTCAGCTCCCAAGCTGGGAGGTGGCATCGGGAGAAGGCTCCTCCGTGTCCTGGCCCTGGCTGCGCTGGCTCCAGGTTCCCCTTGCAATCCCCACCGCCCGCCCCAGGGAGCATCCCGGGGCTCGCCTTCATTAACACGCGATTAATTTGATTCCCATTGATTAAATCAGCACAAAGTGCTTGGCCCAAAAAGCAGCTCCCTGGTCAGAAGGAAATTTCGATGAGGAATTGAACTCTTCAGGGTTGTTTTTTTTTTTCCCTTTGATTTTTTTTTTCCCCCCCGCTACTCATTACTCGGTGCAGGATTTGTTCTCCCACCGCTTTCTTCTCCATAAAGAGCTGCAAAAAGCGTTGGTGGCCATAACAGCCTAGGGACAGATTTCTCCTCGAGCCTGGTTGCGCCGACGCAGCCGGCGGTGAGGACACGACCCAGCCCGGCACCGGGAGCTCCTAGATGGGGCTCAGACCCCAAGAGAAATGGGGCCAAAGTGGGAGGCGAGGGGCAGAGCATCCCTGGAAGGAGCTGGGTTCATGCAGCAGCCCCCAGCCCGCTGCGACCGAGTCTTCAAAGCCACGTGAGCGCACGCCCCTCGTGTCCTGGGTTCACCCGAGCTTTTTCCTCCCACGAGGGCAGAGAAAACCTTTTGCTTTGCTTCGCCGTGAGCATCTTTCTTTCCTTTACCCGCTGGGGGGAGGCTCCTCACCCCTCGCTGCCCACCTCCGAAGCAATAACGGGAGCAGCAGCTCCTGCCTGCCCCAGGGCGCGCGGTGCCACCGCTTCGTATTTGGAGGTGGGCGCCTGAAACCGAGCGGGTGGGGGGCAGCAGGGTGTGGGGGGCGAGGTTGGCTCCACGGTGAGCTATTTTTCTGCCCTTTTATCCTCTTTCCTGCTGGGATTTGGAGACGTGGTTGGGCTGAAGCGGCCGGACCCGCTGCTTGGATGCGCACGGTGTCAGCGGGGGGCTCGGGGGCGCAGCTGCCCAAATTCATCTTCACGCCGCCCGCACCCGCACATCACCCAGGAAAGGGCTAAAAACCTCCACGTGCTTGGGGACGGGAGGGCTCTGACCCAGCCCTTGCACGGAGCCGGCCCCAAAAATGTCTCTGGTAGCTCCCAGTGCCGAAATTTGCCGTGAAACACCGGCGAGGTCGGCTCCGCACCCGCACGCGCGCCCAGGGCTGTGGGTGCCGGGGTCCCGCCGGGCACACCGAGCACCCCCCGGGGCCGGGACCGTTTTGTTCTTTTCTTTCTCTCCCCGTGCCACCCATCCCACGGCATATCCGAATGTTTCTCGTCGACGCCAGTTATTAGTGCGTAAGTGTATTTTGGGGAAAAAAGCGAAACGGAAAAAAAAAAAAAAAAAAAAAGAAAAAAAAAAGAATTTTCAATTTATCACTTGTAACCATATATATAAATATATAAATATATATATTAAAAAAAGTGTTTATTTGCAAAAAATAAAATTGTTTTAACAGTAAACTATCTTATAATAAACTCCCGATTTGTGACGATCTGTTCTTTTGTTAATCATGGACAAATCCTCAGTTTGAGAGTACTGTAACGAGCAGCTATTAACCACAGCGCCGCCGAGCACCGAGGAGGGATAACTCGATGTACTGTATGTATTAAAAGCAGCTGTATCGAATAAATGTTTATTGATTTTTTTATTCTTATTATCACCATCATCGTTATTTTGCAGTTTGCCGGGAGGGTTTGCGGGGAGCGGGCACGGCGAGCGCTGCCGTTCCCCTCCCGGGTGATGAAATCCCTAAAGGGGCACGGAGGTTTGCTGCTGGGAAGGGGGCTCCCTTGGTTGAGTTTCCTCTTAAAATCACCCTAAAATCACCTTAAAATGTTTGCCCCAGCACCCCAAGCCCCACAGGAGGGGGACACCATGCACCCAGAGCTCCCAGAGCCCCTCTGGAGCTGTGGGGCTGTTTTGGGGCAGCTCGGACCCCATGGGGCAGTCCTGGGACTTGCTGCCCCCGATCTGAGCCCTGTAGGTGGGGATGCGGTGGGCGATCCCCAAACCTGACCCTGCTCCTGACCGCTGACCCCAAGGGACCACCCTGAAGCTTTATGGGGTTGGGGGGATCCTTGGGGGTGCTTCCCCTGCACCCCCCGGCACCGTAACCTGCGCCCCGGGGTGCGTTCCTGTGCCCCGCAGCACCCAAAGGAGTCCAACAGCGCCCGGGTGGCACCCACCTGTGCCCACAGCACCCACAAATGCCCCCAGCACCCCCCCGGGCCCCACAGCACCCACTGGAGCCCCTCAGCCCCCCCCCCCCGAGCCCCTCAGAAGGCCCCAAACTCCTCAGCCCCCCCCCGAAACCCCCAGCACCCCCTGAA
Organism: Anas platyrhynchos; assembly: GCF_047663525.1. Taxonomy (NCBI): domain Eukaryota; kingdom Metazoa; phylum Chordata; class Aves; order Anseriformes; family Anatidae; genus Anas; species Anas platyrhynchos. Next base: position 16,954,179 of record NC_092607.1, read on the forward strand.
CCCATCAGCCCTCCCAGGCCCCCCAGCACCCCCTGTATATAGGGTATACCCCCTTATACCCCCCTACACACCCCTACACCCCCCTATAACCCCCCTATACAGCCCTAAAACACCCCTATAATTCTCCTACACCCCCCTATACCCCCTATAACCCCCTGTAACCCCCCTTATACCCCCCTTTATCCCCCCTATACCCCCCTTGTACCCTCCTATACCCCCCATACCCCACTATAACCCCCTACACCCCCTCTACACCCCCCTATACCCCTTCTACACCCCCTTATACCCCCCTATAACCCACCCTATACCCCCCATTACCCCCCTACACCCCCCTATAACCTCCCTACACCCCCCTTATACCCCCCTACACCCCCTATACCCCCCCTACTCCCCCCCATACCCCCCAAAACCCCCCTACACCTCCCTCATACCCCCCTATACCCCTCCTATACCCCCCTATATCCCCCTATTCACCCCCTTATACCCCCCTATACCCCCTCATACCCCCCTATACCTCCCTATAACCCCCCCATACCCCCCAATACCCCTCATACCCCCCTATAACCACCCCAAACCCCCCTTTTACCCCCCCTACACCCCCCCTATAACCCCCCTACACCCCCTTTATACCCCTCTACACCCCCCTATAACTCCCCCATACCCCCCTATAACTCCCCCATACCCCCCTATAACCCCCCTCATACCCCCCTATACCCCCCTATAACCCCCCTACACCCCCCCATACCCCTCTATACCCCCCATACCCCCCTATAACCACCCCAAACCCCCCTTTTACCCCCCCATCCCCCCCTTATACCCCCCTACACCCCCCATCCTCCCCCTTACACCCCCCATACACCCCCTTTCCCCCTATTTCCCCCCCCGCACTACAAGTCCCGGCCCCCCCCGCGCCAGCTCCGCCCCGCCCGGCCCCGGCCTCTCCCCGGCAGCGCCATGGCCGCGGCCCCGGCGGCCGAGGGGGCCCCGGCGGCACCGGCCGGGAGGTACCGGGGGGGGGGCAGGGGGGGGGCGGCACCGGGAGGGGGTCCCGGGGGGTCCCGGGGGGGTCCCGAGGGGCTGGGGGTGGCTGAGGGGGGGGAGCTGGAACCCATCTCGGCCCCCCCGGGGTGAAGCAGCGCCGGGGAATACGGAAATTTGGGGAGGGGGGGGGGGAAAAAAGGGGGGGTTCGGCCCCAAAAACGGGTTCTGGGGGGCTGCGAGCGCGTCCCGGGGGGGTTCTGGGGGTTTTTGGGGGGTGGGGGGTGTAACGGGTATGGGGGGGCCCCCGGGTGGGGGTGTGGAACTGGGCTTTGGAAGGGGAGGTGAATTTTTTGGGGGGGGGTAAAATTTCTTGGGGGGGGGTAAAATTTTTTGGGGGGGGGGTACTGCCGGTGTCGGTGTGGATGGGGAAGAGCCAGGGGGAAGTGGGTGTGGGGTGGGAGGGGGGGGGTGGATGTGGAGGTGGGGGGGGGAATTTTGGGGGGGTGGGATGGGGTGGGGTAGAACAGGATGGGATGGGATGGGATGTATGGGATGGGATCAGATAGAATGGGATGGATGAGTTGGGATGGATGGGATGGAACAGGACAGGATAGGATGGGATGGGATGGAATGGGATGGACGAGATAGGATGGGTTGAGATGGGATGGAAAGGACAGGGTAGAATGGGATGGATAAGATGGGATGGGGTGGGTTGGGATGGGGTGGACGAGATGGGATGGGTTGGAAAAGATGGGGTGTGTTGGGATGGGATGAGATAGATGGGATGGGTTGGGATGGAATGGATGAGATGGGATGGGATGAATGGGATGGGATGGAACAGGACAGGATAGGATGGGATGGACAAGATGGGATGGGATGAGATGGATGGGATGGGATAGGATGGGATGGAACAGGGCAGAAAAGAATGGAATAGGATGGAATTGGGACGGGATGTGGGGCATAGGGCACCGTGGGGTTGTGTAAGCGCGGGCACTGACCGCAAGGCTGTGGTGGAGCTGCCTGTGCCGGGTATAAATAGCAGCGAGCTAATGGGATCGGAGGAGGGAGGTGTTCCCTCTGCCCCGCCGGGGGGGCTGACCCCATTCCTGTGTGGGGTGAGGTGGGGGCACCAACCGTGGTCCTGCTCGGGTTTGTAGGGGCACCCTGTGCCCCTGGGGCTGCCTCCATCCCCCATTTCCACACCGCCACCTCTCTCCGGGCACTTTGGGCTTCCCGAAACCTGGCAGGGGGGATGCAGCCCCCCTCAGCGCTCAGACAAGGGGGTCGGACCCGTCTCGGTCGTTGTGCTTTGCCGTGGCCCTTCCCTAAATCCCAAAGAGCCTTGGAGTCGTCCCGTGCCAGCGGGCAGAGCCCAAACTGCGCCCAGGGGCGGCACCGGAGCCGATCCATCCTGCGAGCGCCGCTCGGCTTCGGCTTGGGCACCCCAGGAACTCTCCCAGGGACCTGGTGGTGACTTTGGGGTCGTGGTGAGCAGTGGGGGGAGAGCTGCTTGGGGCTCTGCTTCATCCCAGCACCATGGGAGAGGTGAGGTCCCAAAAGTCTGCGCCACCTCTCGTGGAGAACGTCCTCATCTCCAACGTCCTCGTCTCCAACGTCCTCGTCTCCAACATCCTCATCTTGAACATCTTCATCTCCAACATCCTCGTCTCCAACGTCCTCGTCTCAGCCCCTGTGCATTCGGACGGCCTTGTTCTTGCTCTTTTTTCCTTAAGATATTTGGTTTTTAGGCTGAACGCTTCCTTTTCCTCCCGTTCCTCCAACATTTCCTCGCGGGGCGCGGGGAGCGGAGGTGGCCGCCCCAGCACGCCTCCATCCGCCCTCGCCGCGTCGCTTTCGCTCGCAATTTCAAGCCCAGCTGCCCCAGCCCTGGGATCACAGGCTTAAAAAAATCTTCTAAAAGGAAGAAAAAAGTCCCAAAACGTTCGCCCTGCGTGAGAGCTGAGGAACCAGGAAGCGAAGGAGCGCACCCAGGGCCCTGCCCAGCGCCGTGCCCGCAGCCGCAGCGGCGCCCGATGCCCACGGTTGGATGCTGAGCCCCCCGGGGGGGGATTTTTGTTGCTGCCAGGATTAAAATTTGGCACGGGTAATTCCCATCCTACCTGGGAGCTCGTCTGGGACGTCGGGAGAGCCGCTGGGAGCATCGGTGCCACCGCTCGGAGGCTTTAAACAACGGCAGGGAAAAAAAAAGGCAGCAAGGAGCATGCGATACGGAACAGTGACACAGGGGCAAGGAGCACTTCGGTTCCAATTTCTGGTCCCCTTTTTATTTTTATTTTTATTTTTTTTTCTTCTATTTTGAGGAAGATCCCAAATCGCTGCGGAAAAGGGGTTTTTATTTTTAAACTCCTGCGAGCGCTTTTCCAGCGAGAGGGGAGCTGGTGCCGAAATGGCAGGGTGCGGGATGGGCTCCTTTGATCCCCTGGGTCAAATCCTGCTCTTTGGGGTCAGCTCCGCGTTATAGGGCCAGGAGGCAGCTGCTGAGCCCCCGTTCGGTGTCCGGCTGTCCCGTGGGGGTCCCGTTGGTGACCGTGGTGCTCGGTGGCCGTGGCTTTTTGGGCGATTTCTCAGCCGCCGCAGGAAAACTTCTTTTTTTTTTTTTTGCTGCCCAAACACCCGGGGTGGAGAGATTTTGGGGACGGGGACGAGGGGGGCAGCGGGAACGGCGGCGGTGGCGGCGTTATTCTTAGCCTGAGGGGTGTTGAGTTTCCAGGGCTTGTTTACTCCGGGGCTGCCGAGCTCACGGGGACGGCAAAGGGGGGGGTCAAATCCAACCGGCCCCCACCTGGGGGCTACAGGAGGGCGACAAACCCGCACCGACAGCCCCGCTAAGGCAGCACCAAGCCTTGTGCAGCCCCATCGGTGCCCCCCGAGGTGCCCGCTCCATCCCGGTGCCCCCCCCGGAGCCCTCCCTTGGTGCCCCCCCTGTGCTCACCGAGCTGCCCCGGAGCCGTGCGCTGAGTGTCAGAAGCAGCTGAAGGAGCCCCGGCCCCGAAACGAGCCCGTTCGTCCTCCGCCGGGGCGTTTCGAGGAGGTGCCACCCCCCTGCTGCCCCCCCCCCCCTTTTTTTTTCTTTAATCAAGCCAGTGCTATTAATATCAGGTAATGAACGTAATCTCCGGGTTAAGCTATCCTCTTATGCGCGCTGACCGCCCCACGGCTCCCAGCAAAACACCTCCCGTGGTGTCCCCCCCCATTTCTGGGGTCGGTGCCCCCCCAGCCACACGGGGACGCTCCCCGCATGGCTCGTCCCAAAGCCTCCGAGCCAAAATTCCCCCCCAAATTCCCCCCGGGAGGTGCCCGGCCATGAGCAGCCCCCCGGCGTACGCCAGCGTCCGCATATCGGGCTGCTGGGCCCTCGGGCCCGAAGGCAGGTGAGCTCCTCCTCTGCCCCTTTTTGGGGTGGGTTTGGGGTTTTCTTTTTTTTTTTTTTTCTTTTGGTGGGGGGCTGCAAAATCGTGGCTGGCAGCTGGAGGGAAGATCAGCTTCCCTGGGGGGGGGATCAGGGGGAGGATTTGGAAGGCTGGCGCCGTGTCTGCAGGGCATGGGACCAAGGAGGAGCTCTCCTGCGGGGTGGCAAGGTCAGGTTTGGGGTTTTCCCTCGCTGGCTGCAGCTGGGGTGCCGGGATCTGGATGTTTTGCACTCACCCAGGTGGGGAGCGGGCACATGGGGGGGGTCTCCAACCCAGGTGGGTTTCCCCTGGCAAAGCAGCGCCGGTGCCAGCGGGGAGGATTCACCTGCAGCGAGGAGGGGAAACGTCCCCAAACCTGGGGACAGATCGGTGTGGCTGCCCCAAAAAGGCACTGAGGGAGGGGTTTCTGTCTGTACCTGCCTTGTTCTGGCACAGGGACGCATTCTCCTGGCACGGCGGGGCTGCAGAGGATGAAGATGAGGATGAGGATGAGGACGAGGGTTGTGCTCCGCTCCTGCCCTCCTGGCGAGGTCTGGCCGGGCTCGCCGCCGGGCGCACGAAGCAGCCCAGGGGCTCCGGCTATAAATAGTGGCTTTTCTCTGGGCTCTTCCCTCCTCAGGAGGTGCAGAGAGCAAAGCTTTGGCCCTACAAAGCAAAAGAAGAACCCAGCGGGGAAATCAGGGAGCTGAGACTGAGGGACCTTCGGAGGGGAGAGCCTGAAGTTGGCACCAGGAGAAAAATCGTGACCTTTGCAGGAGTCCAGAACCGTCACCGCCCCCCCGGAGCCGTGTTTATGTGAGATAAATCATGGGGGGCAGCAGTTGGAGAGGTGGCACACAATTTATGCAGAGGTCCAGACGTGCGTGGAGGAGAAGAGGCGAAGAAGGCGAGCTCCGGGAACGGGATGAAAACGCGCCTTGCGTCGGGGAGGACGAGGGGAGGATGGATCTGCTGCTCGTGCACTGCGGGCACCTCGGGGAGAAGAAAACCTTGACAGCAGCCTGAAATTTGGGGCACAACCGAAGCCGTGGGGGCAGAGCCTCCTCCTTGTCACCTCCGGGAGCTGAGCTGCGTGGATCTGAGCTGGAGGCAGAGCCCCCAGCCTGCTGCTGGCTGCCAAAAACCTCTTTGGAGACCAGGATCAATCCAGGGGCAGTGCCTGGCTTGGGGAGCGTGATTTCAGCCCCAGAATTTGGGGCCCTGCAGCCTTGGGGGAAAACGGGAGAGGGCTCCAGGGGTGCTGAGCGAGGCTCCAGATGCGATGCTCACAGCTCTGGCACTGATGTGGAAGCTCCTGGTGCTGGGGGGATCACACAGAGCCACGCCACGGCCGTGTCCCCCCCCTGCGAGGTGCCGGGCGGCTTTGCGCACAGATGGCCGGCCTCAAATTTTGGTCATTATCAAGAATTATCCTAAAAAGGGCTGCGGGAGAGGAGGGGACTAATCTGCGTGCCAAAACGGCTTAAAACCAAGCAAAAAAAAAAAAAAGGTTTAAACCCTTCTGAGCCTTCGGTGCCCTGGCAGAGGTTTTATCCCCACCTGGTGATTCCCGGAGGCGCCTCGTGGTTGTGCCAAGGGGGTTGCAGGGGGTTGTTTTGGGGAAAAAGCCCCATTTCCAGCCAGGATTTGTCCTCCAGCACAGCCTGCTTGTGCAGAACTCGGTGCCCCGGGGGTGGAAATCATCCTCCTGGTGCAGGCTGCAGCTTATCTCCTGGCCGGCCGCCGCGTTATCACCTCGCAGCCACCACAACCGCTGCCAAGCGCAGAGCCTCCGGGCTCCCCCCCCAGCTCCCTGCTGTGGGAGGACAGATCGGGGAGAGGTTTTTACCAGCTCCAGGGCTCCAGCTCTGTAGTCCCAGGAAGGGTTTTGAGCCCTGCAGCTCGAGGGCTGGTCCCCAGGGGGCTCAGCCCTAAAGGGTGGGAGCTGGGGTGAGGTTGGAAATCGTCCAAGCTGCGAGGAGAGGGTTTGTGCATGGGGTGTGTGGCAGAATTTGGCTCATGTTTGACTTCCATCCCTTAGAAAAGTCTTTTGGGACACCCCGCTGCCCTCTGTGATGGCACTCGGTGCTCACCAGAGCCCTCGGTTTTTATTTAACCCCTGCTCCTTGTTCCCATCCCCAGCAACAGCAGCGCCGAGTCCTTGGACCGCCTGTACCCGGCCGTGGGATCCTCCAAACCACCCCGAAAGCGCACCACGAGCCAGTGCAAGTCGGAGCCGCCCCTGCTGAGGACCAGCAAGAGAACCATCTACACGGCGGGCCGGCCGCCCTGGTACAACGAGCACGGCACCCAGTCCAAGGAGGCCTTCGTCATAGGTAGGCAAAAACAGCCCAAATTTCTCCGGCAGCATCAGCACAGCCCTGTTGGAGACCTGAGTTGGGGTTTGTGCTTCCCCCACGCTCCCACAACGTGCTCAGAAATTGGAGGCTGGCTCCGTCCTGAGCTGCTCAGCCTCGGGGAGAGTCCTCGGGGTTATTCCCAGAGCTTTGCAGGTTGCCTGAGTTGTCCCGAGGGATTTAGCCTCGGCTGTTCCCGTGCCAGCTCTCCCCTCGTTACACAAGCACCACGTGAGCCGTGCGCGTTGCTGGCACTTTTGGGCGTTTGGGCATTTCAGGGATCACCTCTCCCAGCATCTCCCTCTTTTCGCTGTGCCCCCAGCATCAGAGCAGCCCCCCGAGCCCCTCCTGGGGTCTGGAGGAGATTTCAGGGGCTTCCTCCCCTTCTCTCTGGCAGGTCTGGGAGGAGGCAGCGCCTCTGGGAAGACCACGGTGGCCACGATGATCATCGAGGCCCTGGACGTCCCCTGGGTGGTGCTGCTCTCCATGGACTCCTTCTACAAGGTGAGGCAGCCGTGGCCTTGATGGGGAAACGTGGAGTGGGTTCAGCGACAGCCTCCTGCTTCCCCTGGCCCTATTTGGGGCAGGAGGAGCGAAGGCTGCCCCAAAAGGGGGACGGCCACAAGCCCTAAACTCGTCTCCGGGGACAGGTACTGACCAAGCAGCAGCAGGAGCAGGCGGCCAGCAACGATTTCAACTTCGACCACCCCGATGCCTTCGACTTCGACCTCATCATCGCCACCCTGAAGAAGCTGAAGCAAGGCAAGAGTGTGAAAATCCCCATCTACGACTTCACCACCCACAGCAGGAAGAAGGAATGGGTACGGGACACCGAGGGGTGCGGGATGGGGTGGGGGGGGACCGCCAGGGCGAGAGCAGGGTGCGGGTTTTGGGTACCCCAAAGTCACCCCAAAGCCTGGGAAACAAGGAGCTGATTGTTCTTTTGTTTTTATTTTATTTTTTTTCTGGAGTGGGGGATCTCTGAGCTCTAACCACATCGATTCTGCCTCCGCAGAAAACCCTGTACGGCGCCAACGTGATTATTTTCGAAGGCATCATGGCTTTTGCAGACAAGGAGCTCCTGAAGGTGAGTTGTGGGTCTCGTTGTGAAGCTGTTGTGGCTTCAGGGTGTGGGAGAAATAGTCCTGGGCTCTTGCAGCAGCAGGGGAAGAGCCCCAGGCTTTAAGCAGAGACCTTGGTCTCTGCTGTTCGTGTCCAGGAGCCAAGTGGTGACCCGGGCCCTGGCAGCGACGGCGCGTAAATACGCCCAGAAATAGCACACCTCCACCCCGCGTCTCAGCTTGCACAGCCAGAGGCAAATCTGGCTGAGGTTCTGCTCCGCAGACCCTTGAGTTCCCAGGGCGGGCTCATCCCACGCTTCGGGCATTCCTGGGAAGTGTTTGGGTCCGTGGAAAATGCTGCAGGGGGGCGGTGAGCCGCGCACAAGCTTCGCCAAGCTCAGTCTAGGAAGTTTGCTCCCCTGCCAAGCGTTTTGTGCTGCGGCTTTCCTGGAGCAACGATGACCTCCAGTGGACAGCTGGGTAAATCCCCGAGGAACTTTTCCTCCAAATATCCCTCGGTTCTGTCTCTGGAGGCTCGGGGCAGCGTCAGGGATCCCAGCCCCAGAGCTGACCTCACTACAGCCCGGAGCCGTGCAGAGCAGATCCCAGCTCGGTCAGAGCCGTGCCTTGGGCTCAGCCTCCTGGCTGTGGCCAGCTCCTGTTTCCTGTTCATCCCGCTGTGATTTCTTCCCTTCCCTCTCCTTCCAGCTCCTGGACCTGAAAATATTCGTCGACACGGACTCGGATATCCGCCTGGTGCGCCGCCTGCGCAGGGACATCAGCGAGCGCGGCCGCGACATCGAGGGCGTCATCAAGCAGTACAACAAATTCGTCAAGCCCGCCTTCGACCAGTACATCCAGCCCACCATGCGCCTGGCCGACATCGTGGTGCCCCGAGGTACTGCCACGTGCCTGGGGCCCGGCGGGCGAGGGCAGGAGAGTGGCAAAAGCAAAGGTTTTTTTGCAGGCGAGAGACCCAAAAACTCACCAAAAGCAGGTTCCTGGGGAATTCATGCCACTTTTCCCTCGACTAGTCCTGCCCTACAAGTGCTGGTAGCTTGGCAATTTAAAAAATATCGTGATATCTAGATATTCCATCTAATATCTATATTATTATTTATATCTAATATCTATCTATATTATTATTTATATCTAATATCTATCTATATTCTAGATATTCAGTAATAAATTACCAAACAGCGATGTGGTAGCAGCAGGGATGTCTCCTGATGGATGATGCTTTGCAGGAGTAGGGTTTATTTTTGAACACAGCGAGGAACTTGGGGAAGGAATTGTCGTGGTTAGCACTCTGTGGCCCTCACCTCCTCTGTTCTGCTTTTGCTTCAGGGAGTGGGAACACGGTGGCCATCGACCTGATCGTGCAGCACGTCCACAGCCAGCTGGAGGAGGTAAGAGGAGCTTGTGAGGGATGGGGGGACCCTCGGGGTGCCGGGTGCCGTGGTGGGAAGGGGCTGGCATCCCTCCGTGCTCCTGGGCTGTCCCCAACAACTCCTCCGAGCCCTGTTCCTCCAGCCCGGAGGAGCCTGCCTCGTCCCAGCGAGCACAAATCCTCGCTGCACGCTGCGGTCCCGCAGCAGCCTCCATCTCCCCGGGACAGCAAGTGATCCACGGACAAAGCAGCCATCCTCGAGTGATGCTGGACCCGCAGCAGCCACTGCTGCGCTTTTGGCAACCCAGAGCCCGGGTTCCCACTCGTTGGGTGCATCCCATGGGGAGCAAAACCTAAAAAAAATTAAAAAAAGTCTTGTCCTGTTTTGCTCCCAGCTGCGTGTTGCCATTCCCTGGGCAGCGCAGCCCCCTCCCGCTGCCCCACGGTGCTGGGCTGCTTTGTAGCTTTCATGTTCAAGCTGTGAAGATGCTCGGGGTGATACCCGGGGGGCAGCACAGCCTGGGGACGGACACCCCGAAAACCAAGGGCTCGGTTCCTGCAGGAGCCTCTGGTGCCTGTGACAGCACCGTGCCTCCTGCTCCGGCACAAAACCAGGGTGGAAAGTTCCCCTGGGGACACCCCAGGGCTGAACTCTGGCAGCTCAGGAGCTGCTTTTTTGCTAAATCCTGCTCCCAGGGCACAGGAGCCAAGCCCAGAGCCCTGGCATCATCTCTGGCATCAGGCGGAGGGGGAATGGAAGTTTTCTTCCAGCCCCCCGAGATGTGGCAGGGAGAGCAAATACCGCGAGCCAGGCGAGGGGTTGGCTGGGGGGGCTCACCTTTACCCAGGGAGGGGAAGAAAGGGGAAAAAGCTACATGGGAATGCGGGAAAATATTCCTATTTCTCCTTTTCTTTTGTCTTGAAACGACCGTGTGGTGTTGGCAATGCTTAAATACCGGTTGCGTTGTGTCTTTGTCTTGCTGCCGCAGCGTGAACTCAGTGTCAGGTAAGAGCCCCCTCACCCCGTCCTGTCTGTGCAGCCCGAGGCATTTCCAATGCCAGGCACTGCTTGGCCTAAACCCCGACCAGCTCCCGAATCCCATGGCAAGAGGCCACAAGTCCCCAATTTTGGGGCCAGCAGGGACGGGGCCGGTCCTCGGGGCCGTGTTTGTGCCGCGGGGGCGCCGCCAGGTCTGAGAAAACGGAGCAGGGCAGGTCCGTAGCCAGGACCCTGGAGGAAAAAGGGGGGCTCCACGTCCCGGGTTTTGCTCTCGTTTCCCTTCCTCCTCCAAGTTTGGGAGTTTTGGAGCCTCTCTCCCTCCCCAGCCCTGGGGACGAAGCCGCAGGAGGGAGGTGACAGCCCCAAATCCCTCACCGGGCGCAGGCTCTGGGACCGGGCGACCCATTTGGCCGCAGCCCAGCGAGATTTCTCATTTCCCAGGATCTGGGAGGATGCTGTAGGGCAGGCAGCGATTTCCGCAGCCTCTTCAGCCTCTGCATCCAGGTGGGGCCGAGGCTCTCTCACTTCCATTAGGCAACCAGCGAAATTTACGGGTATTTCTGTCGGAAGCGCAGGGTTTCCATTTAGATCTCCATCGTTGTACGGAGACACTCGGCACGAGTGACCCCCAGATTTTACATGCAGCACGCAGAAAGCTTTTAAAATACCTACGGCGGGCAGGAAAAGGCTCTCCGCCTTCCTTATTTCTGCTTCAGCCATTTATTTCCCCGACTAAGCGACCAGACGTTGGATTTTCTCTGGGGTTTTCTGCTTGTTTAACACCACGGGGCCCGGCATTTCCCTGCGTGAGCTTCCTTGGGTGTCTGGAGGCTCAGCTGGGAAGTTGCTCTTTAGCACTTGGAGAAGTTTTTTACCCAAAATCCTGCAGGGATGACATCAGGGAGCAGGCTGTGTGTGCGTCTGCATGCCCCTATGTGTGTGTGTATGTGTTGATATTTATAGGATTTCCTTTCTCTCCGGTGATTTTCCTCTTTAATGGAGCTGGCTCTCAGCAGAGGTGATTTTTTGAACTTTTTGTGCGCCCTCTAACCCATGTAGTCAGCAAAAGGTTGAGGCAACGTGAGCCATGTCCCGATAGCAAATTTGGAAGGAGAACTCTGACCCCTGCGGTCATCAAGGCTGCAGAAATGTGCGTGTTCCCTTTCAGGCCCCTGGTTTCCATTGATGCCTTTGCCAGAGGGTCTGGAAAAAAAAAATCAAAGTTTTTGCTCCTGGCATCGTGGTGCCTTCGAAGCCGGGGCAGCCCCTGGCAGCCCCACAGCCCTGCGAGGTGGATTTAGGGACAGGCTCCGTGCTCATGGGGTGCCATCCAAAATGATTCCTCATCCTGAATGGCTTCATCCAAACATCACGCTTATTTTTCTGATGCCACTGCCCTTTGGTGGCTGTGGGGACGCAGCCAGGCCTTGGTGGCAGGTGGGATAAGAGCGGGATGCTCCGACCCGGCCCCACATTTAACCACGGGGTGATTACCTTCACCTGCCCCCCTTCCACCCATGCTGGGTGTTTCTCCTCGTGCCCCGCAGCAGCAGCAGCGGGACCCTTGTGTGTCCCCCCAGCCTTTTTTCTTCCCCCCCTGCACCATTTCAGCAACAAGCCCAGCTCTCGGAGCTCTTCCCAGCTTTACCCCTCGCCGATTGATCTTTCTTTCTTCCGCGCCGGGTCGCGATGGGCTCGGCGTGCCCTTTGCCGATTGTGGCTTTATAAATATCAGCCCGTGGCTCGGCTTTAATAGCCCAGGTTTGAAATGTCAGCGTGACAGCCAGCTGCTGGCCGTGTTCGAAATGCTTTGACTGCAGCAGCCCCTTTGTAGATGTCTCCTGTCTGCTTCCCGTTCGACGGCGCGCTCCACAAAGAGCTGACGTTCCCTGAGCGGTGGTCACCCCCTTTTCTCTCTCTTTCTCTTCTTATTTTCTCTTTTTTTTTTTTCTTTTTTTACCTTCGAGCCTTTTGTTCTGCGGGGAGGGGGAAAAAAAAAAGCTAATAATGAAGTTTCCAAACGGAGACGTTTTTCTTGCCTGGCTGAATTTTCCGTCGCCGTCCTGCCCCGACAGGAGGGGGGGGCAGGAAGCTCGCAGGCTGGCTGCGGGGACCGGACCCCCCCCGGCAGGGCTGAGACCCCCCCAGCCCCCTGCCCGCGAGCCCCCGTGGGAGGATGGCAGGTCCAGGAGAAGGTCCTGAAGGTTTTCCAGCTGCTGGTGGTGGGTTCAGGGCTGCCTTTCTCCAGTGCTCCCAGTGCTCTCGGCTCTCCAGGACTGGGGCAGAGCCCCCCCAGCGTGCCAGGAGGGGGGGGACGTGCGGGACGAGGCTGGGTTTTTGAAGCTCCTGCACTTGTTTTGGGGATTTCAGAGGTTGGAGGAGCCCAGGAGCTGCGGTACCAGCTGGGACAGGGACGTGGCAGTCCCCACGGTGGCACCAGGGTTGGTGACAGGGGACAGGGCCACCGAGGAAGGGGCTTTTGGGGGCTGTATGGTGCCAGCCCGGGCACTGGGCTTTTTTTTTTTTCTTTTTTTTTTCCCCCCCCCCACCCTTTTTTAACTAATGCTGGTGCTTTCTCCTTTGTTCCATGTCGTCTTTGTCCCCTCTCCCCTTAAAAAAAAAAAAACACAAAAAACCCACAAAACTCTGCTGTTGCCCGTCTTGTCTCCCCCCGAACGTCCCTCCCACCCGGTGACCAGAGGAAGCTGCGCTGGGATATGTGAGGAGCCAAAAAAAAACAAAACGCTGACAGCCGCGGTGGGGGTGTGCCACTAACCGCGGGCAGCGCAGTGTGAGCCACGGCACTAACCCGGGCGGGGGTCCTGGGGCAGGCTGCACACGGGGTCCCGCTTTGCTGGGGGGCTTCAGGGGCCAAATTGGGACTTGGGGGGGGTCCCAAGGTGGTTTTTGTTTTTTTTTGTTTTTTTTTTTTTTCTAGCCCGTTCTGCAGGGAACGGGGTTGCTCGCAGACCACGGGCTCAACCCCGGCACCTGGAGCTGCTCTGATTTTGGGGACAGCAATTAACAGCCCCAAAAATCCAATTGGGGTTGGGAGAGGAGGGTGTGAGTGCGGTGCCGGGGGCTGATTTCTGCCCCCCCCCACCCCGGGAGCAGGCAGCAGCGCTCACCCCTTGCAGCGGTGGCTCAGTGGGTCCGCGTTTTTGGGGTCAGGAGGGGGTCTGGGTGGTGGCCACGTCCCCAGAACCTGTCCCTGGGGCTGGGTCCTGCAGGAGGGGGCAGAGCTGCATCTCCGAGAGCACCTACCCTGAATTTTGGGGACTAACTACCCTGAATTTTGGGGGCTAACGGGGTGAGCTCGCTTCGCTGACGGCTGCTGCGGGGTCTTGAGGGCTGCTGGTCCCAGAGGGACAGGGGGGGCTCTCCGGACCCACAGTGGGGGCGCAGCCTGCCCCGTGTGCTGCCTCGGCTCTCGGGATCCTTCCCCGTGTGGCTGGCAAAAACAAAAAGGAGCCCTGAAGCTCCCCCAGGCCTTGGGAATGTCTCGTTGGGCACCGAGGATGGAGGCCTCGAGAAATCGAGCCCTGCCCTCCTCCATCCCCCCCCCCCCCCAGTCATTTTCTCTGCCTTCTCCTCCGCTTGTGTGTGCGCCTTCGGGCAATCAATCCGAGGTTTCTGCTGGATGGCGACTCTTAATCACCCGCTGCTTTGTGTCTGTTTGCTCTCTTCTCCTCCTCCCTCTCTCCGAGCGGCCGCTGGCACGTTTTTTTGGGTTTTTTTTTTTTTGGTGTGACGTGTGGCTTTGTGACCCCAGCCCTCCTCCCAGACAAAGTGGCTTTGCCCCATCCTGCCCGGCCCCCGGGGAGCCCAGCGGCTGTGACCTTCAGCTCGTTACAAACCCAGAGGTGACTAACGGGGCTCCATTGTGCTCTTCCCCCCTTCAATGGTCTTCCCTTGATCCCAGAATAGCTCCCGGCCCTATTACTTACGTGGAGATGACTCACAGGCAGCCAGCCCGGCGGGCACAGCCTTGAAGCTGTTCCCAATTTGGGATGGATGCGTGCTCACCCAGCCAGCACCCGGTGTCCCGTGCTTTTTGGGTGGCACCGAGCCCGCTGCGATGTCTCCTCCTCACCCCGTGAGCCGAGGATCCATCCCCCAGCTCCAGCTCCCAAGCAGGAGGACGTTTGGATTTTGTTTTTTTTGGTTAAATCCTAAGCACCCACCCCCTGCCCCTTCAGCCAGAGCGGGTCCCTCTGTCACCGCGGGGTCCTGGCCGCTCGTTGGGCTCGGCCAAATGTCCTCGGTGTGAATTTGCAGGAAATTGGGCATCTGGGAGGATGGCTCCGGCCGTGTGCTGTGCACAAGCCCTCGGGAACCTCACCCTGAGCCCCTTCTGACCCCCAGTTTTTGGTTTTCAGGGCCGCCCTGGCCTCTGCCCACCAGTGCCACCCTCTCCCGCAGACCCTCAGCGTGCTGAAGAGCACCCCTCAGGTGAGGGGCATGCACACCATCATCAGGTAAAGCCCCCCCCTGGGGTGGGACGGGGCTCGGATGGGGTGGGCTTGGCTCATTTTGGGCTCCCAAACCCCCCAGAGCTCAACCTGTGCCCTGCCCCGGGGCTTGGGGACGTGGGACAGGGGAGCCGAGAGGGGGTCCTGGGTGTGGGAGCGTTGCTGGGGTGCTCTCAGAAGCTGGAAAATGCTCCCTCATCTTGCTAACGATTTTTCTGCTTTTTACCTTAAAACTTTTCACCCTAAAACTCAACCCGCGGGCCCCATGCAAACAAGAGGCTGACAGCCAGCTGGGGCAGGGGCTTTCCCTGATGTGCTGGGGGGGGTGGGTGGAGCACATTTTGGTTTCCAGCTTATGTTTCTTTTCCTTCCCCTCCAGAAACAAGGAGACCAGCAGGGACGAGTTCATTTTCTACTCCAAGAGGCTGATGCGGCTGCTGATTGAGCACGCGCTCTCCTTTCTCCCTTTCCAGGTGGGTTTGGGGCTGGGTGACCATGCCCTGTCCAGCCTTGCTCTCCAGGGGACCAGCCTGGCTGTCCCCCTGTCACCAGAGCTCCTCTGAGAGCCGTGCCAGTGCCCCTGGTAACACTTTTTGTGTGTTTTTTCATAGAGTTGCACAGTCCAAACCCCGCAGGGACAGGACTACGAAGGGAGGACGTACAGTGGGAAGCAAGTAAGTGGAAACAAGAGGTGCCGTGTACCCAAAATGCCTGGTGGGGTAAGCTGAGAGCCCTCTGCCTGCAGGGGGAGGACAGCCCTGGCCCCTCAGGGCTACCTCCAGGCCCTGGGGATGGTTCCTGCTGCCACGAGTGTGCCAGCAGTGTCACCGTGCCACCACTCTGGGAGGCAGGAGCAGCGCAGCCCTCTCCAGGGGTGTTTTGGGGTTGCCCGTGAGAGGTCCCGAGGTTTGAGGCCAAAAAGCACACGGCGTGCACCTAGAGAATGGTGCCTTCTCGTTCCATCCTCCCCGTGCTGCAGATCACCGGGGTGTCCATCCTGCGGGCGGGCGAGACGATGGAGCCGGCGCTGCGAGCTGTGTGCAAGGACGTGCGCATCGGGACCATCCTCATCCAGACCAACTGCAACACGGGCGAGCCGGAGGTAAAAACCAAACCCCCCCGAGACCTGTTGGGGTGCACCCTTCTAAAAAAAAAAGGGCTGGGGGTTCTGCGTTCGCTCCGCTCTGCCCATCAGGAGAGGTCCCCGCACGAAGCCTGCAGCCCCTGAGCTGCTCTTGCCTCTTCTCTCCCCTCCTGCCCAGCTCCACTACCTGCGGCTGCCCAAGGACATCAGCGAAGACCACGTCATCCTGATGGACTGCACGGTCTCCACAGGCGCAGCAGCTATGATGGCCGTGCGGGTGCTGCTGGTACGGGGGGATTTCAGGGGGGTGCGGGGCCGGAGGTGGGCTGACAAACAGTGTTTGACCCCAAAAAAACGTTCAAAGGGCCAGGCACAGCCCCACTGAAGCTGGTCCGTCCTTGCAGAGGGTGGTGTGGGTTACAGCAAGAGCTGGAGTGGCTTTGTAAGCACCCAGACCCTGGTTCCTCGTCCCACACACCTCCGTGCTCTCTCCGTGCCTCTCCTGTAGGATCACGATGTCCCAGAAGACAAAATCTTCCTCCTCTCCCTGCTCATGGCAGAGATGGGTGTCCACTCAGTCGCCTACGCTTTCCCCCGGGTGAAGATCATCACCACAGCTGTGGACAAGAAGGTGAATGACCTGTTCCGGATAATCCCTGGCATTGGTGAGTCCCTGGGGGTAGAAATGAGCAGTTTCAGAGGAATTTTCGGTGTTTCTGGCCCACTCCCCAAAGAGGTGAAGTGGTTGCCAGCAGCAGCTTGGCCTTGCTTTACTCTGGCCTTGTTTTACCCAGGGCCTCTCCCAGGTCTTGCTGCCGTGCGGGTGGTGGGATCGAGGTGCACGCTGAGCACTGTCAGGCAGCCGTAGCCTCGTGCCACAAGCCTCATCCAGCCCAAAACAGAGAATCTGGGCTGTGACAGCTGGGGCAGACCAGTGCCCACCTCATTTCCAAAGCTGCCACCTGAAACGAGCTTGTCCTAAACAAGCTCAGCGTGTTCTTCTGTCCTCACCTCTGCTGTGCTGGGAAACAACCCTGCCACAGCGTGCTAAAACAGCCTCTGGGGTGCTAAAACAGCCTGCGGGGTGCTAAAGCAGCCTCCAGGCTGCTCCAGTTTTGCTGCTACCCAAATTTTAGAGCCGTTCAAGCTGTCGGATAAACCTGCTTTTGTTTCCTCGCCTGCTGGGCAGCCAGCAGCTTGGAGGGGTTGGTCCAAGGCTCCTGCAACGCTGCACCGTGGTTGCAATTTTTTCTCTTCTCCCCACAGGGAATTTCGGCGATCGGTACTTCGGGACGGACGCTCCTCCTGACTGGAGTGATGATGAAGATGCTCTTAGCACTTAGCTGGCCGTGGAGGTGCCTCTGGTGGCAGGCAGCTTCAGCACCGCACCTTAACCCCTTCTGTCCATCGCAAAGATTTCTCCTTTCTCCTCACCAAGCATAGATATTTTTTTCAAATCTTACATTGGAGATCTAGGGCATATTTTTTCAAAGAAACACAAATCCTAGTTTGACTTTGTGGACAGTCACGTGTCCCAGCATAGAGTGGAGTTAATTTATTTTAATTTAAATATTTGCCTATATAACTTATTGGAGATATTTTATAAAGAAAAATAATAAATTTTTTCTCTGGTTTTCTTGAATGGAGCCATTGCTTGTCGCAGCCCGGGGTTGACAAGAAGTCGTAACCCTGGGAGATGCTGCACGTGGAGGTGGATGCTGCTGAGGGCCGCTGACCCTGCAGGCACAGAGAGGTTCTTGCAGCTCTGTCTTTTGGCTGAGCTATTTACAGCAGGCTGCTCATTGCATCCCTCCAGTAAGCACTGAAGTCCTTACACCCCTGTGGAGCACGTGCCCTCAGTCCTGCTTGCTCTAAGCCTCCTCAGAGCTCATGGGGACAGAGAGCTCTTTGCGGCCTTGCTGCAAGGGTGGTATAATCCCTCTCAAACCAAGGCCTTCCTCCTGAAGCAGGGCTGGGGCAGGAGGAGAACCCACCACCCCCATTCCCCAGCTCCCTCTTCTTGCTGCCTCACTCCAGGGAAGAAATCCCGTGCTCCAGATCCAGGTGAAGGGCTGGTCCCAGAGGAACAGCCGTTCCTCCTTTCTGCAAGGAAGCTGAAGCTCGGCTTGGGTTAAAAAGCTTCGGGTTAAAAAGCACCAAGGCCTTGTTTCAGTTCAGCAGCCGAAGTGAAACACAGCTCACGCAAGCACCGGGCTGCTCTTGCTGAATCAGAGCTGCTCGCGATGCCGTGCGGCGTGGCTCTCGTAACGGTCTCCAGGAAGCTGCTAGCAGGCCAGAGTAACCTCAGCGGAAGGGAGACAGCCAGCCCCAGGAGGTGGATTTAGTCAGAGCCGTGACCCTTGTGGCTGAACGCAGAGTATTTTCCCTTCCTGCCCAATTCAAAGTACCCGTGCGACATCCTTGTGCTGGAGGTAAAGGGGCCAAGAGGAGCCAGCCCACCCCTTCTCGTCTGGGGACCCCCTGGCTGGGAGCTGGTCCCCTTGGGGCTAGGGCAAGGCAGGCAGCCAGGGCAATGGGACCAGGAGGGGGATGATGTGCTGAAGCGGAGCCTCCTGGTGCCAGCTCAGTGTGGGCTCAGGTGTGAGGAGCCCAAAATAACCGCCACCGCTCTGTGGCACATTGTATAAATTCTCGACTAAATTTAAAAGAAAGCACACGCCCAAGTTCCTGCAAGCACTCAGTGAAAGCAGGAGCCCTCTTCTTGAAAGCCACGCTCAGAGCCAGCGCCGACACTTGATTAGGGCCTGCTAAAAATAGCTCTTTGCGTAGGTGGAAGGAGAGCTCATAAGCACAAACATAGGAGGATTGGCAGACACAGGGCTTTGGGGCTGGGGCACCAGGTGAGCCATGGCATGAGGTGTGGGACAAGGGGCTGCAGCTGCACCAGGAGCATGGAGGAGCCTGCACCAGCCATCCTGGCTGCACAGGGCAGTGCTGGAGGAGCCCAGCGTCTGCTTGCCACACCATGTGCAACCCCATAACGAATGCCCCGTCATTCTTCATGCATAAAGCTC
Organism: Anas platyrhynchos; assembly: GCF_047663525.1. Taxonomy (NCBI): domain Eukaryota; kingdom Metazoa; phylum Chordata; class Aves; order Anseriformes; family Anatidae; genus Anas; species Anas platyrhynchos. Next base: position 16,972,969 of record NC_092607.1, read on the forward strand.
CAGCAGAGCTTTGAACACCGCCCTTGGCCTCCTTGAAGGAGACGAGGCCACCAGTGGGTCCTGAGCAGGGGCTGTTCCCAGGGTCCATCGTGCGGGTGAAAAACCCACAATAATTCCCTGGTGGGGAGCAAAGCAAGCATCTTTCATCCCAATTTCCTTGAAACCTCATGGGTGCTGTGGCTCTGGGTCTCTCATCACAGCCCCCAAGGAGCAGCGTGCAGGAAGCAGCCCGTGAGGTGTGACTGGAGAAGAACTGGGTGCAATGGGGCTGTGACCCACCATGGAGCCCACCAAAGGGCTTCGTGTACCAATGGTCCGGCCTGTCACCTCAGGAAGCCTGTGATGAGCACAGCCAGCACCTGTAGGACGTTCCACCATGGGAGGGGAAAACAAACGTGGGGTGGAGGGGAGGAGGCATCACCAAAGCCTCCGGCTACCACATCTTGTTTTGCAGCACTTCCAGGCTGCTGCGTGCCACCCACGCACCCAGGCAGCCCCAGCACCCATGGACGGCAGCTGGCACACCCAAAACAGCACAGCAGAGCACGGCATGGCACCCTATGGCGTCAGGGCCAAGCACCCACACCCTGTCCCGCAGGGGATCGCACAGACCAAAGGTCCTGGAGACCTCTGCACCCTGGGCAGCTCCTGCTTTTATTGCAGTACTTCCATAATTTTGCTCTGCACATCTGCATTAGATCCATACTTTTCCTCACCAGATCTGTGTTTTTCCCCACTAGAGCCACACTTTTCCTCAGCACGCCCACATTTAGCCCCGTAAAGCTGTGTTTTGCCACCACAGAGCTGACTTTTACCTCAGCAAACCGGCGGTGCACCCATGCCACCGCTTCCCCTTTGGGCAGACTGCTCCTGCCATGTGAGAACATGGCGCCTTCCCTCCCCATCCCCGCCTGCCTTCCCCCTGCCTTGTTTGAGGCAGCAATGGTGAATTTAGCAACAAACACCATGGCGGGAGGCCTCGATGCCTGGCAGCCCCATCCCCACTGCCATTGCCCTCTCCACCGGCTTGCGGCGCCATCTTGGCTCCCCTCAGCCGCCCACAGCTGCCATCTGGTGAGGCCGCTGGGCCCCCTCTCGCCGCCTCGCCATTGCCAGCACTTTGAGATCGACTTTTTTGTGTTTGTGACAAACTGCCGGCGGCAAACACACCACCTCGGAAACACTGCGTGGGCGGCGGACGGCTCCCCTCCCCGCTTCTGTCTTTCTGGCCGCCCGGCCGGCAGGCAGGCAGGCATGCGCGCTCACCGGGGTGGCCGTGATGGCTCCTCGTGGGTCTGGGCAGCGAGAACAAGAACAAAACCACCTTTTTTTGGCGCCAAGATATTTATCTAACTCTTCTTTTAGACAGCCCCAGCCTGCACCTCACTGGGGTGGCTGGTGCTGCCCGCACTGCTGCTGCAGCCCTCAGCAGCACTGCCCTCCTCAACAGCCCAAGCGCTACGAAGGTCACACCACTCTTCTTTTTTTTTTTTTTTTTTTTTTTTTTTTTAGTGAAAGAAAGAGAAAACATGCTGGTTTACACTTTGGGGAGCAATGAGAGGCCCTGAGATATCGTGTGGTGTCCAGCTGCCACGGCCAAGTGTTCCTGAAGGCGACAGGCAAGGGCTGTGCTCATGCACGGCTCCAGCTCCATCTTGCTGCCTCTGTCACCCAGGCTCACAGGGGGACGCTTTGCTGGACACCCACAGCCCCTTGGCCTCCTCCTGAAGCACGGAGGTGCTGGAGAAAATTGGGGAAAAAAAATAAACACCACTTCTTTTCTCATTACACATCACAGTGCCACACCTCCAGCTCTTCCATGTGCTAACTAAAAAAGGCAATTAATCTGAAGGAATTGGGTTTATTGCCACCTCCTGCTATCTCAAGGTGCTTGGGCAGCCCCCCAGCACCAGATCCCAGCCCACCATGGACCCCCAGCTCTCTGCAGCCCCAGGGGCTGCTTTGGTTTCCAGCCCTGCTCTGGGAGCAACCCAAATGACAGGCGCCATGGCCAGCAGCAGAGGCCCTTCAACGCCATCCCCTCGGCACTAAAAATAGACCAGAGCGGTTAAAAAAGAAAAAAAAAAAATCAAAAAACAACAACCACACAAAACCGGAGAACAATAAAAAAAAAAAAAAATGGTCTGCTTGACCATCAAAGAGAAAGCACTCGGTTGGAGCAGGCAGAAGCGCCTGCAAGGAGAACTTTCAGGTTATATTTTTCTCTTTCTGCAGCAGGCAAGCCTGTTTTTTTTTTTTCTAAAAGAGGTGGAAATGCTTCACGGCTGCCAGCCTTGGGCTGAGGCATCTCCACTCCTGCCCCATTTGTGGGCTTGGTGGGGCTGGAAAGGCAGCAGTGCTCTCTCAGGTCAGAACAAACGACTGAATTTTCCTTTCGAGCTGTCTACCCGTTGGTTTCCTATTTGTACAGAAAGAGGCAGCGCTTGTGGGCTGAGCTCCCCCCCGCCACTCAGCCAAAAACTCAGCAGCTCATCGCCTGGCCCCTGCCCGGCCCTGGGGTCCAGCATCGTGCCGGGGCTTCGGACCCCAAACCTCATCCAGGAGCCAGGCACAGCCCCACCAACTGCAAAAAAAAAAAAAAAAAAAAAAAAAAAAAAAAAAAAAAAAAGCTCAATTTCTGTGTAATCTAAATGAGGACATTTGTCGTGAGCAGCCCCTGGTAGTGCATTAAAAACACCGCTCTGCTCACAGAGGTGTTTTTTTTTCAGACGTCAGCATCAAAACGGCAGTGGAAAATGGGGTGCGTTTTGAAGCTGTTTTATGGGGAATGTTTGAGCTCGGCGCTCAGACGATGGACGTGAGGCGTTGTGCGGGGACTCCTTCGGCTGGTGCCGATGCAGAGAATTATTGGAAACTTTTCGGTGACACCTAAAGCTGAATTCACGCCGTCTGCCGCTGAAAGCAACCCTTGGTCGTCTTCGCTTACCGCAGAGACATTTATAACAATCGAAGACACTTAAAAGACTTTATTCAACAACAACCTTACACGAAAGGTGCATTTGACCCCACTGCCCCCCCCCCCCAAAAAAAAAAAAAAAAGAATAATTGCAGCAAGAAGAAAAAGGGTTGGGCAAGAGTACGATAAAATGACCTGAAGCATAAGCAAAGCCTGGAATCCCCAACAGTGTCCGTGACACAAATTTTAATTGTTTGGGATTTTACGGTGCTGCATTTTGGGCAGCTTCTCCTTGTTTTGGGACTCCTCCATGATCCCCAGAGTTTCCCGATCCCGTTCAGAGGAGGGCTGTGCAAAGTTATCGGCACGGCCATGGCATCGGCCACAGCGGTCCGGGAGGTGCAGGGTTTGGTTAAAGGCTGCCACGAAGTCTTGCACACACACTTTTGGCAGATTTTAGCAGCCGGTCCGAGCTAATCTGGCTCTTCTAAACCTTGTCCTGCAGCGTTTGATGTGGTTCGTTAGCCAGTAAAATTACCAGGTGCCTTGAAACGCAGCACAGCGTCCCCAAAACGTGGCAGGACTTTTTCAGCTCCCATTTCATTTCCCAGCGCCCAGCAACGCATCTGCAAAATTGCGCCGTTTCATCCGTCTTCATTTCTGCTACAATCTTTTTAATATTAATTACGGAGGAGTTATATTTTTATGTTCCTGCTAACTAGCAGGGTCTCAGGGCTTGGAAACCGTGGCCAGGAGGGCAGGTAGCTATCGAGAGAGCCGGATCGTTTAGCTGATGGTTGTTTTCCCCTGCAGCACCATGAGCCGTGCTGGGAGGGTGGGTTTAGGACAGAGCCCCCATCCCTGCGGGCAGCAGCCGAGGGCACAAGGCTCCTCCTGCACCCCGGCTCCATGGGGTTCATCGCACCAGAGCCAAAACCAGGGCACTTTTTTGGGGAAAAAGCATGGGTGTGAAACTGCTCGCATTCAGAGCAGAGGAGATCTTGGGTCTGGAGTTTTCCTTCTCTGCTTTTTATGAACAGGAAGAAAAAAGTAAAAAAAATGTGCAAATGCCCACCTGTCCTTTCTCGTGCCAACAATATAAGGGGATAAGAGGAGCGGGGAGGTCTGAGCAGCGCAACCTTTCCAAATGGCTCACCGAGCCACACCGAGGTCACGGCTACAACCCCGCGGCCCCTGAGCAGCCCGGGCTGGGGGCAAGGGAGAAATATGGAGAGGAGCAAACCCGGAGCTATCAGAGCGCAGCAGCCGAGGGTCAGAATTTGCAGAGGTGGCAAATTCTGCCCGCAGTGAGGTGTCCTCAGCACAACCATGGTGCTGCGGCCAAGGGCTGCTGCGTTATGGCTGGGGATCTTTGGCGAGCACCAGTCCATGCACGGCAGCAAGTTTTCCACCTTCCCCTTCGCTTTTTATCCACAGACACTGTGTTCTCCAGCCACAGCAGCTCTTCTGGGCCTGGAAGCAAGTAAAACAGAGGGAAATAACTCGCTGCCCTTCATAAATGTGCTCGCCAAGCTGTGAGATGCCGGAGCTGCTCCTCTTTTGGCCCTGTGCAGGAGCCGCTGGCGGAGGGGATGCGGACAGAGCCTCCCCTCGTGCTCCGGCTCCATTCAGAGAGGGGGCAATTAGGAAACGCACTTTTTTTGGTGGGGGGGATGGAAATGAAGGTCTTCTGCTTGTTGAACCAGACCCCTTCGCACCGAGGGGAGCAGCGAGCAGCTCCAGGCTGAGCACGGGCACCAGAGGATGCTCGGCAGCTCCCGTGGCCGGGGACCCCCGGGCATCCTCCCGCACTCCTCGCTGCCTGCGAGCTTTCTCATTTTCGGGTGAGTCGAGAGAACCACCGAAACACAGGGGCTGCATTTTTTTTTTTCTTTCTTTCTTTTTTTTTTTTTTTTCTTCACTTCTCTTTGCCGCCCCGTCTCTGTCCAGCGTGTAATGGAAATTTTACCACAGACGCTTGCGATGAACAAACAGGAAGCCAGCAGAAAGTGTGGCAATTCGCTGTAGCCCGGCTCAACTCCTCCGAGCGCCGAGGAAGGCCATAAAAGCCGGCGTGGGGGCGGCTGGGGGGGGACAGAGCACGCATGGAGGGGCCGGGAGCCGCAGGGTGGCAGGTAAGGCAGCGCTGCCCGCGCCTTCTCCTCCTGCAGGGATTTCTCCTCGCTCCTGCCCATCCTCGCTGCATTTTCTGCTCGGCTCCTTCTTGCGATGGGGTTTGCTGGGGGGGCTCTGCTGCTCCATGGCTGCTCTGTCCCACCCGTCCCCGAACTCAACCTTGCTGCTGGAAATTAATTCCATTTGGCTTTTTTTTTTTTTTTTTTCCCCAAACCCATATTGCAAAGCTTAGGCATGGGGGGTGATGGAGATGCAGCTGGCCCCATCCATGCACAGGGCACGGGAACATTTTGGGGCCCAAAGGGAGCGAGAAATCCAGAAAGGGACTGAAAATCGATCACTAATTCCTTTCTGCCTTTTCTGGCAGCTTCCTCGCCTTGCTCAGGCTTTACATTAAGGCCGTCGGTGCCGAAACTTGAAAAATCCTTCCCTTGGATTTTGCTGTTAGCTCATTTTTTATTTTATTTTTTTAATTGTCGGGCTTTTAACGCTCGTTTCCCCATGGTTATGGCAAGCCGCTCTCTTGTGGCTTCCCTTCCCCGGAGCAGCAGTTGGAAGCACCCCGTTGCATTGGGAAGCTGAAGCTGGGACGCGGATTTGGGGTCATGGAGCAGCGAGACGCGGGGCAGGCCCTGCAGGAGCTCGCTCTGAGGCTCCCTGAGCAAACTCGGAGCTGCTCCAGGAGGGCACATGCCAAAAAACCCTTCCTCCCTGCTCCTGTGGAGGCAAACCCAAATTTTTTTCCACCCACACCAAGGGCAGGATCAGCCCACTGGGATCTGGAGGTGCCGCAGAGCTTTGGGCTGAGCGGGGATTTCGGTCCCCGAGCGCTGAGCCAGGACCTGAGAGAAAATTTGGGGAGCACGGTGGGGATGTGGAGATTTGGGAAGGGGACAAATCCTGCAGGGCCTGGGGCTGGGCATGGATGGATGGTGGCAGGGCAGAACCGAGGGGCTGCTTCTCTGCTTTTTTCCCCCAAATCCCCAAAAGCTTGGTGGGACTGGGTAGGTGCAGGGCGCGGGGCCGCGGCTGCCCAAGCGAGGGGCACCTCGAGGACTGTCTAACCTGAGAATGGTGAAAGATGAGGGTCAATCTCAGGTTCGTCAGCCCATGAGACGCCTTCTCCAGAGCGGGACGGGCAGCGCCGGCCCCGCGGCCGCCCCTGGTGCAGGGGGGAGATGTGGAAACATCGCAGGGAGGGGAAAAACACCGGGGATATTCTCACCAAAAAGAGTTTTTCTCACTCTTTGTGGAGTGGGGACGGGGAAAGGACCCGTTTTGGGGCAGGCAAGGCTCAGCACGTCCCAGCCGTGCCTTGGGAGAAGCTGCTGGAAGCTCGGCCACGCTTTAGCGCTCGCGCTCGCCGCCCCGTGCCCGTCCCGCCGGCGGCTCCGGGTGCCAACAGCGCCTAATTGGGACCCCCCCGACCCTCACCACGGGCTGCGAGCCCCCGAGCGGAGCTGCGGGGCGGATTTGGAGGCTCTGGAAGCATCACAGCACGTCGCTCCCCGCAGCCCTGATGAGAGGAAGACGGCGCCGGCGCTGCCGGTGCCGGTAACGAGTCCCCAGGCACCGCTGGGGGCTGAGCGTGTCAGCGATTTACGGGGGGAGCAGCCAAAAAAAAAAAAAAAGGGGGTGTTTTTTTAAAAATTTTCCACCTCGAGTGGCTGAATACAACAAAAAAGCACAAGGTGCACTCCCGGCCCCGCTGTCATTCCTGCGATTTAGTGACGAATCCTAAAGCAAACGGGCACGGAGGGAAATGTTCCCTTGCGGTGCCAACCCGGTATTGGCCACGGGGATTTGGGGACGGACGCCCCGAGCCGCCTGTCCCCAGGGGCCGTGAAGCCTCAGCCCTCGTGCCTGCCCCACGGGATCAATCCCCACAGGCAGAGCAGCCCCAAAAGTGCTGAAAATCCCCCCAAAAAAGCAGATTTCCAGCACCCATGAGAGGCCCGGCTCTGCCCCTCTGACCCCACAGCCGCAGGTATTTGGGGTCTGGGGGTGTCCCGGGAGCAGCAGAGGGTCCGGGATGGCCGCAGGGATGGGTCCCAAGGCACGAGGCAGCCACGGCTGCGCCCAGCCCAATTTTGGTGCGAGAACCAACAATTTTGGCGTTTTTTGGTGATTTCGGTGAAGGCCCTCGCACCACGCCCCAAGCACAAAGCGGGTGGGATCCGGGTGCCCCCCCCCCAGCCTCTCTGCTGTTATTTGGCAGCCGTGGGGTGCGGGGACCCCCCCTGCTGCCCTCCCCAAACCCCTTTCGCCCAGCACCGCCAGGCGATGCCCCAAGGAGCTGGGGGGGGCAGCAGGAATGGGGGGGCCTGGTGGGGGCAGTGGGGTTTGGGGGCGCTCGGTGGGATCCGAAACAGGTCCTGGGGCAGGGCAGGGTGGGGTTAAGTGTGGGAGGGATCCCCTCACACTCCCTCAGCCCCCCCCCCAATACGCCCCCACCCCTTTCCTCCCCAAACCCCCCCTTTTACCCCCTTTACCCCCAAACACCCCCATACACCCTCCATTTGCCCCCCCACTCCCCTTTTCACCCCCCAATCCCCCCCCACCCTCCCCTATCCCCCCCACCCCCCCATACACCCCCTTTCCCCCCCCCAAATCCCCCCATACACCCCCTTTCCCCCCCCTTAACCCCCCATATACCCCCCTTGTGTCCCCCCCCAGGCCCACCCCACGTCCCCCCACTATCCCCATCCCCCCCCACACCCCCAATTCCCCCTCCCCACCCCCCCATAACCCCCCCACCCCCCATTGCCCCCCCCAGATCCCATCCCCGTGCCCCCCCCCCGGGGCCGTTCAGCACCGCGGACAGCTCCAATTCCCCCCCCACCCCCCCATAAGCTCCCTCCCCCCCCCTTCCCCTCCCCATCACGTGTTTGGGTTTTTTTTTTTGGGGGGGGGGGGCACCGCCCCGGTTATAGCGCGGTCACGCGCCCGCCCCTATATAACGCGGGGCGGGGGGCGCGGCACCGGCACCGGCACCGGGAGCGGGTCCGGGAGCGGCGGCGGCAGCGGTGAGCGGGGAGGGGGGCACCGGGACCAGGCACCCCCCCCCCCCCGTTAGAGGCTGCCCCGGGAGTGGAGGGGATGGGATGGGATGGGGAGGGGGGGTCCCAAACCCCGGAGCGCGCTTTGGGGGGGGTCCCGGTCCCGTGTCCCGGTTGGGGGCGTCCCGGGGGGGGTCCCGCTCCTCGGGTATGGGGAGGGAATTTGGGGAGGGGGGGGGTCTCCATCCCCACTAAGGCGCTGCCCCAAATCCAGGGGGGGGTCCCGGGTTGTTGTTGTTTTTTTTTTTTTGGGGGGGGGTCCTCGTGGTGGGCAGGGGTCCCCCCCCACCTCTCCGTGGGGTGCCCCCTGACGCTGTGGGGAAACTCGGGGGGTCTGGGGGCTGGGGGGGGGGGTCCTTTTTTTACAGGCATCCGGACCCCCCCCTGCCCCCCCCACCCACCACCCTCGTGGAGCTCCCACCATGCGGCTCAGGATGATTTCGGCTGCCTCCATCCTCGTCCTGCTCTTCCTGCCCTCGGAGACCTCCTCGCCCCTGCAGTGGCCCCCCCCCAGACTGCCCGGAGCCCCCCAACCCAATTGGGAAGCGTGGTCGGGAACCCCGAGACCACCCCCGGTACCCGCCGGCAACCCCCAACCCCACGGACAACCCCGGCTCTGCCAACCCCGGAGGGGAATTGGGGGGAGAGGGGGGGCAGCTTCAACCACCACGGTGGCCCCCCCCCCACGAGACCCCCGGGGGCTGCAGGCGGGCAAGAGGCGAGAGGGGAAACCCAACTCCCTGGACCTCACCTTCCACCTCCTGCGCGAGTTCCTGGAGATGTCCCGAGAGGAGAGACTGGCCCAGAAGGCGCTGAGCAATAAGCTGCTGCTGCAGAGTATAGGGAAGTGACTTTTGGGGGGGGGGTGAAGGGGATATCCCCCCCCCCCACCTTGACCGAAAAAAGCACCCAAGGGTGGCTGCGGTGGAGCAGAGAGGGGAAGCTGCTGCCCAGCCGTGTCCCGTGTGGTTGTGCATTAAAATCGCCCTCGCACCTGCCCCGTTGCCGTGCCCTCGTGTTCCCCCAGCCCATTTTTTTTTGGGGGGGGGGTCCCTGGGTCTGAGCCCTTTGGGGCTGGGTTGAAGCATCCCATCTGTCTGCACACTGGGGAGGGGGTCAGGAGCACCCTCAAAATGCCCCCCCCCGCACCCCTCCGGCCACTTTGCAGCCAGGGTTTGGGGACGGTGACCCCGCACCAGATGCGGGTACGGGGTGTTCGCTGCCCTCCTGGATCTGCTCGGTCCCTGCAGCCCCAAAACTGGTGCTCCCGGACCCCGTGTGCGCTCTGCTCCCAAATTCCACCCAGAAAGATGGAAAAAAAAAACAAAATGTGCAGCGTTGGCACCTGGCAGGTGTTGAAGGGTTGAAGGAGGGCTCTGGGGGTGGAAACGGGAGCACAGCTGGGCTGGGGGCTGCGTCCCCCTGCCCTGTGCCCCGGTGCTGCTGCGATCGATCCCATGGGAGGAGGAACGGGGAGCCCGGGGGGGCTGCAGCAGGGTCGGGGCTGCCCCTGGGTGCACTCCGAGGCCGGGTCCTGCCCCAGGCAGATTTGGGGAGCTGTCACTGGCCCTGGCTCACAGCGGTGGTGATGCTCAGCGTGTGCGTCCTCTGGCCAGCGAGCCCAGAGGGTTTTGGGGTGATGGGGGCAGCCCGGAGCTGCAGTGTGGGGTGGACACACACATGTACACACGTGTGCACACACAGAGCTGCCATCAGCTCGCCACGAGGAGCAGGGTCAGGCTGGAGGCTGCGTTCGTCCCGGACACCTCGCGTCAAAGCCTCGCTCTGCTGATGTGCCCTGGGCTGCTTTTTTTTCCCCCACAAAAAGTACTTTTTCTCCCATTAACAAGAAAAGGTAAGGAATCCATCAAAGCAGTGATTAGCTCAAGGAAAAGGGAGGAACGGGTCGTTAAAACAGAGGCAGTGACGCAGCCTGAGGCAGGCGGCGCAGCTGGGGAGATCCAAGAAAGGGGGGGTCCTGGCTGCACGTGCTGGGGGTGCATCGTGGGACCACCCATCGTGGGCCCCCCCTGCCTCCAAGGCGCCCCCGTTGCTGCAGCCCGGGGGGTGTGCAGCAGCTCTGGGGGTGTTTTTCCTTCTGGGGGCTCAGAAGGGTCGCGCCGTTCAGCATCACGCAGCGGTGGGTCGGGGCTGAGCACGGGGACAGGGGGAGCTCTGGGGTCCCAGGGACAGCGAGGGAGGGGAGCTGCGTGAAATGAGGACAAATCAAGCTAAAAGTGCAGTTCTAGGAGGGCGCAGACTGCGCGCTGTGCCGGGAGGTGCTCTGAGGAGCAACGTGTGCTTCACTGCAGCAGCTCCGAGTTGGTTTTGTTGTGACCCCAGCCCCACCGGGGGGTGGGCACCGAGGTTCTCACACATCCCCCAGCAGCAGGAGGGGTCTGAGTCCCAAAGCACCACCCACCACGAGTGCCTTAGGATGGTGAAACCCCAACTTCAGATCTTTGGTAGGACAAACCCTTACCCGAGGCGGTTGTTGGCCCTGCTGCAGCACAAACGGGCTGAGAGCTGAGCAGAGCTGGTAGGAAAGGGGAAATCCAGCACTTCACCACCACTGGGGGACAGCAGAACCGATGTCGATCGAAGGGCACCACGTCGCAGGGTTAAACTGTACGAGACCACGCACCGGGAACATTTATGGCCCCACACACCAGGGCTGTGCTACCTCCTCCTGACTTTGGGAATCACAGAAACCTCCCCGCAGCTCTCGGTGACAGACTGGAGCACGCGGGTACGGAAAGAAGCAGCCCACGCGTAGTTCTGCATTGAAAACATTTATTTTACAACAGTGGTTTCAGATAACTTAGCAGTCTTTATTTTAGTTTATATTCAGACGTACGATACACAAAACTACCATGCTAGAACATAAAATAATTCCTTCTGCTGGAACTGCGGGTATGTACAGGAGCTCAGTAGTATCGAGTGTTACAATCCACAAGGTTCGGACAGCCACATCTACTTACATACAGTTCAAAGTATGGTCCTTTAGTAACATAACAAAATATATATATGTCTATATTATAATTGCTTCTCAAATGCATTCATACTTCGATTGTGTTTTTTTTTTTTTTTGTCTTTTTTACAACTTTTTTTTTTGTTTTTAAAGACGGGCTCCCCCCACCCCGCCCCGCCCGAGGTGAAGTACAGTGCAAACGCCGAACGCATTCCCTCCTCCTGCCGTCCTCAGCTCCCTCAGGCTTCGGAAAGAGGCCAGTACAACACAACCCCGTGATGAATTCCTTAGCTCAGGGCCCTGCTCACATGCAAAATTAATAGAAACCGCCTTGGATGAGCTGATAACGCAAAGCAAACGACCCACGCCCAGCCCAAAAAAAAAAGTGGGAGAAGGTGGGGACGAGCAGAGGAAGGGATGACAGCAACTGGCTCACGTGGCGCACGCCCAAACGAGGACACGGCGAGGCTCTGGGACTTGGCAAGAGGCAGAGTTCATCGACTGCGTGGGACACGGACAGAACAAGAAAGGTGGGCGCAGGAGGTGGGATCCCCCCACCTGCTGCATGGAAACCCACCGTGGAAGCTCACGCTCTGCATCAGGCATCAGCTCCTGGGGTGCAGGCTCGGCTGCGCTCTCCACCCGGCACGAGCAGCAGCAACCCGGTGGCACCCCCACTAACTAACTGCAGTTTGGTGACTTGCAAGAGCTCCCCGGCTTACGAGCCCGACCTGCAAACACTGCAAATTGAGCAGCTGGAGCAGGCTGTGCCAAAACACTGTTAGAGTTTTAATTCACCCTAGCAAGGAGGGAAGATTTTGGGAGTAAAGGTTGTTTTCTCCTTTCCAGGCAGCACAGCTCCCTGCTTTGCCCACCACCTCTTTATTTATACAACAGGATCCTGCCGCTGTGTCACCAGGCACTCAAGCCAGGAGTTGTTTTTCCTGCAGCTGCAAGGAGAAAGCACAACTCTGGCCGCACAAAACTCACACCATGCGCTTGTCTGAGAGCTCACAGAAGCACTTTGAGCCAAATTTCACGTTTTACCACCGAAGAAAAAACGGCAGCAAGTGCAAGGTGCACACCTGTTGTATAAATATATGTATGTGCATATACACACACACACAGTGCTGCAATCCAAAACCTACAGCACGGGTTGGGACCTTGCTTTGTGAGCTCAGAAATCCACTTTGTAGAGTACAACGTGGTGAAAACCAGCATAGGGGGAAAAACAATGCTGTATTCTGTTCACCTCTAGAGATGAGGGTAGTGATCACATTTAAACCACCCCCACGTCCCAGCCCACGCAAGCCAAACCTATCCCCTTGCCCTCCTTGCGGCTGCTGGGTTTCATTTTGTTCCCTAAAGAGAAGCCCGAGCAGCAAAGCCCAGCGCCAGCCGACCGGGCTGAGGCCAAAGGGTGGAATTTGAGCAGATCACACTTGGTGGAAGCCGTCACCGCGCACGGAGCACGACCACGGGCACACAGCCACGCTGCTGGCCGCGGGGGAAAAGGGAGCAGAGAAGACACCAGCACTCAAGAATGAATGGCCACTTTATAGAAGCGCTTCCTCTGTACACATACATACATATATAGAGAGCCACCAGGAACTCCCGGCGTCTACCCTTGGAGCAACAAAATCAGCTGTGCACGGAACACGGGTGCTTCGTTTCCAAACGAAGGTTTGTCTTCCACATTTATGGCATTTGACTTGTGCAAACAGAAAACAGACCGACAGCTTCCCTCGTGCGGTTCCTTCGTGTACAGAAAGCCTCGCGGAATGGAACAGGGATTCGACAGGGATTTCCATCTTGCAGAGTCCCACACAGCGCTTAAAACCTCCGAACGCAGCGCGTGGAGCAGACCAGAGTTCTTGCAGGACTCGGACACGGACAGATTTCCTGCCCCTGAGTTAGCTATCAGTCATACTTTCAGGATATTTAAGCAGTTGGTGCAATGGTACGCTACAAACTAGATGATTTCCACGACAATACAGAGAAGCGGCATCAAATGATGAAGCGAGTTAAGTTTATACCGACCTTACGCCACTAACACTTGCGCTGGGGGGTTACGATTCAGTGCTCTGATTCTAAGATTAACGCGTATTTAAACAGCATCCAGAATTATTAACACGAGGCAGGGGCCGCCAAGGGGCAACAGCCTCCCTGACTGCCTGGCGGGGATCTCCTGTTAAATATTATGCCAATATCCAGTTGCATCGGGTAGGGAAAACTGCAGCACAAGGACGTTCCCTAAACTCTCTGGAAACGTCAAGAACACTGAAGGGCACCAGACAGACGAAGGGCACAAACTACTGGAGAGAACGGGGTACCCCTCTGGAGTGCACAGGTTACAGATGCTCTGAGATGTGCCCCACTCAAAAAAAAAAAGCACACCAGGGTCCCTCGACACCACGCAGCGTAACTGCCTTAATAAACGGGACAGGACAGGACGGGAGGGCATCTCCCAGCGGGTTCCTGCCCGGGTTCTACCTGTAGTGTTTGTAGGCTCTGAGAGGAAAGGGTTTGAAAGCTGCACTCCCCCTTCCCAGGGCACCGTCGCGGGGCTCGGCGTTGCTCAGCTCGGTGCCAACGCCGCCTCCCAGCGCGGGCGCCTCCGGTCAGACCGCAGGCTGTGCAGGACCCAACTTCCAAGAGCATCACATCGTAATACCACTAGGAGCGCTAATATCTAAAGCAGTTTAAAAATATTACAAATCTAAAAATAAGACTAAAAAGGTACGATGGCTCTAAAACATCACCGCGTGGGATCGGCAGAAATGTACACCATATCGGACACCACGGGGGCTTACAAAACCAAAAGTTATATACAGATAAATATTTAAGAACTTCCTACGTACATCACCAACAAAACGATACACGTGAAACTGCTGCAATAACCCTTCAGCAGCTCCAAGCGAGGGCGCAGTCCTCGTACCCCGTATCTGCAGGGAGTGTAGGGGGTCGGGCACCGCGAGCCCCGCACTGCCGACAGCCCCCGGCTGCTGTGCCGTGCTCAGGGCTCTCCTCACTTACCCGAAGCCACGAAGGGCACAACGAAACTCGCAGCGAAGCCAGCAGCCAGCCCTCGACACGCACAGAGTCGGGCTCTGGACGCGCTCCTCCCCGCAAGGAGGAGCCACAAAAGCGCTCAGGAAACGGGCGCTGAGCGGGGGCGGCCGCGCTCCCGGAGCTGAGGTCTCAGGCAACTCGTAAAACAAAAAACTGCGATGCAACTTTTTAAAAATAACCAAAAAAAATATCCAAGCTCAAGCGTTCATTCGGGCAGCAGGCCGAAGAGAGATGACAGCGCTCGGGTGCAGCTCTGGAAGGAAACATTCTGCAGGCAAGCAGTGCCCGCGAAGCTGCTGCTTCAGCTCTGGCAGGGACAACGCAGCGCCAGCGACTTCAGCTCAGAAATGTGCCACAATTAACAATTATTTCCAACACAACTTCGCATTTACTAGGATGAAATTTGGCCACTTGGAAGTGCAACTCCTGCTTGACATGGGGATGCTCTTGTACCTTACTTCCAACAACAAAAAGAAGTGGGCATTGCCCTACCTAGCTTCTGGTTACACAATTTTAGTCTTAAAGCAGCAACGTTTAAATAACTTTTTTTGTAGAGTTCAGGAAGAAAGACGTTACTATACAATAATATTAAATTCAGAGGTCTGAGGAGGAATACAGGCAAACTAAGACTGTTTCAAAAAATATGAGTATTTGCCTAAAAAGGCTTTTTCTCCTCATTCCCTGTGAGTGGGATCTCAGCGTAGCTTCCCTCGGAGCATCTAGCAGCACTCAGACCAATCCCCTACACCCACAGAAACAACCCAAAGGAAAGCAAAGCAGCAACTCTCGCTAAACAAGGAACCAAACCAGGCGGTTTCCCCTGGATGTCAACTTTCCGAGCAGTGCAGAACGCAGATGAAGGCATCGCCTCCACCCTCCCTTTGCCCCACACATCAGACCTGCTGTCAGCTCTCCCGCACGGCTTCCCCGCGCTGTCACTGCCTCCTCGCACCCCGATGCCAGCCCCGGCGCACTCGCTCGCTCTCCTGGCCGCTCGCTGCTCCCCATCAGCTTTTTTTGGGGTCAAAAGAGGTGCCTGGGGGTTAAGGAACAGAAGCACAGTCAAAGCTTTTTGTTACACGTCCCGATGAACGCGTGGAGATGGGAGAAACACACGCAGAGCGTACGGGGAAACAGCCTTCATCTCGCTCTACCCAGTCAATCGTATCAACTGCGCTCATTTAAAAAGCCAAAAAATCCCCCAGGGCGGTTTTGTTTGTTTAAGCTGACAACATCGACTGATCTGCGTGGATTACAGGGGCCATTCGAACCAGCGAGTTCTCAGGGAAGGGAGCCTGTAGAGAAATTCAAGCATAATCCAGGGTGCAATTCAACAGCCAGAACCAGCGCCGGGCAAAACCTACAAGGACAGCCTACGTGATGTCATTTTTTTAAGCTTTAAAATTGCTTTTCTTTCCAAGGGGTCAAACAAAGACTTAATTGAAGACCTTGAGCCAAATCAGAGCTGTCCTCAAGCCCACTCAAGAAAGTTTTCCTGACAAATCAGAATCTTTCACTAACCCACAACGTTTCAGGTCTGAAGGCCTATCCACGAGGCAGAAGTTAACAAATTTGCTCCTTACATCTCGTCAGTTTTCATTTTTGGAACCTGATGTGGTGACAAAAGCATGCTTATTTGCAACAGGCGAGCAATAAACATGGGTTTGTACCAAGAGTGACAGTAAGATCCCACTTTGCACGCGTTCCTCCCTCGGTGTTTAGACTGTTTTTATAACATTTTCTTCTACCCAGTGCGTTGAGCGTGGCTTCACATCAGATTTTATGTGCTCTATCATTTCCAGCTCATGCACAGATGGAGCGAAAATAAATTCAGAAAGATTCCCTGGCAGGAGGGTACCCTTCATTCGCTGGCAGCTCCCACAGCCTGACAGTGCTTTTTTTTTTTTTTTTTTACCCCATTCGTAACGCCTGGACCTTAAAAGAGCAGCGGGAGAGACCTTCAAAGCACACCCCGGACGGGAGGCTGTAAATAGCCTCAGGACAGAATCAGGTGAAAAATGAAAAAGGGGAGATGAGGGTACAAAGAACGGTAGAGGCATTGTGATATAAAACCATAAGAGCAGAATTAACGAGGCTGTAATTAACTGCTAGAAGCGCCACACGTAGGCTTACTGGTAGCTGCTCTAGATCCCGGCTCCGTATGACCTAAACCAAGAGAATTAACAACAAAATACACCAGCGATTCAGCAGCGGACTAAAATGCCTCTTTAACAGTTAAACAAATCTCAGTCAACCACAGTTTCAAGAGAAGTATTCAAACATTATTGGCTTCACAACAGAACAGGAAACCTTTCAATGGTTTCCCCACAGTTGTTCCGAGGAAAAGAAAAACTGGTGTAAACAAGTCTAAACGCAAAACAATGTGCAAATTATACAATATAAACATAAAGAAAGGTGGTTTGTTCTTAAAAAGCCATTTAAGTGCTCCACAAAGATGCTCATGAGAAAATTAAAGGGCTAATGGATTATAAAAACACGTAATACCCCATTTGTCTCTTAGTATCTCAGAATATTAGAGAAAAATGTAAAAGCCAATTATTATTATTATTATTTTTTAACATTTATGCTGTTGCCTGTCTGTATTTTATCCACTTGCTCGGTGAAAACCAATGAACCAGTTTCACTTTAAGATTCTCATGCATTCCGAAAAGCTGCACTATTTGGTCTTTAGCATTTCAGGAAAAGTCAAACCAAACCAGAATTGTGCTTGCAGTTAAAATCCCACCGCCACCACCAACGAAACCCATTCACAGTTGGTTTTGTGACAAACTACAGCTTGTGATTACACTGACACTGAGGATAACCCTTACGCATAAAGAGGTGTTCATCAATTTACCTGTTCAAAGATTGGAAACTCTCCCTTCTTATTTTTCAAGGTAGATTTATTTAAGCTGAAAACCAGCATTAAAGAGAACTCCAGCTCTGCAGGACTGGCATTTTTTTTTTTTGGTTCTTGGCTTTGTAAACTTGCTTAAACAATGCAGGAATAAGAGAATTGGCTTGCTGCACCCAAATGAAAATCATGAACTTTTAAAGGTCTTTGACAGCTTGGCTGTATGAAAAAATGGTGGCTTCTGTGAAACTTTTTCTTTTTAAATCTCATTTTTAGGCCAGTACTACTGCTTAAAATGCAGAATGTCTCCCTCACACATATTGTGACAACTCAATACATTACACCACAGACATTTAACATAACTCCATACATGCTATAAAAAAAAAAAAGAGAGAAAGAAAACATAAAACCGTAGCTAAACTGCTTTAAATACTGCATGCTACAGCACTTCACGTATCATCAAGATACGACACTGAAAGGTGACAAAAGGCTGAAGGGATTACAAAATATTCTCGGCAGGTTGGAAAGCTGCCTTCTTACTCTGGCAGAATTTTTTCCCCCTCCCCATTCTCTACTTCTAATGTTCATGATTCTAGTGTTGAGTTGGCCATGTAATTTTTTATCCATTCTAATTACAGTGTTTCCTTAACTTAATTAAATCCATCAGTGTGGTAGCTGGGGTGAGAGTCAGCTGTGAGCTGGGTCGTCTCTGTGGCTGATGCTGGCTGTATCACAATAGGTGCGTCTGAGGCCTCTGAAAAGCAAAGACAAAAGGTTTAGCACGTCAAGCAGAAGAAAAAGCAGCGTTCTGTGGTGTGGCAAGCGGAAGGTCCGTCTCCCTGCAACACTTTGATAACACAATTTTACACTCCTCTAGAGCACGGTGAGGATTTATGGTCTTTCAGTCTGCACACACTGCCATTAGCCTGGCAATAAATGTTCCGTACGTAGCTTTTATTTCTTTCTGCATTTAAGAGCAGCTGCTGCTCTCCCACCATTCAGCAATAGCAGTTACAAACATCATCAGAGCACACCCAGGACACTACTGAGCAGGCTGGGGGTGCATGAGGAGCTGGGAGGGGACAGAACCAGATGGGGGCTGCCATCACTCGGTCACTGGTCAGCAGGTGGTGAGCAACTGCCTTGTGCATCACTTTATCTGTTCTTTTTGTTGTTATTTTAATTTCTTTCACTTTTTCCCCCCTCTTTCTTATTAAGCTGTCCTTATCTCAACCCACGAGTTCTTTTACTTTTCTTTTCATTCTCTCCCCCCGTCCCACTGGGCGGGGAGCGAGCGAATGGCTCCCTGCTCAGCTGCCCGCTGGGTTAAACCACAGCAGACACCCATTTCTCCGAAGCTGAACCCAAGTTCAGCAAAGACCCACGGGGACTTCTCAGCAGCTGTATTCCTGTGGTGGTGTTACCCGTGTAACCATTTAAACTCTGGTGCTTCTTCTCCCCCAGAGACCTGTGCTGATCTCTCTTCAAAGCCAGCACTGCTCCTTAAATAGCCCACTGAGCACGAGGTCAGAGACCGATGCTCTCTGAACATCGGTCATCCTACACTTGTACAAATCTCACAGATTTATTTTTTTATTTTTTACCTACCCCTTTCATCTGACTGCAACTGTGCCTCCAAGTCCTCTGGAGAGACGTAGTATTCCTGCTCTTCGCCTTCAGGAGGTTTAGGTTTACACTTCCCACAGCAACAATTACAGCAGCAGCACAGACAGCAACAGCAATAGCAGCCTGTGATGAGCCCACAGAACACAAACAAGGCCTGCAGAGGACAGAAGATAAAGAAATGTTCATAATCTACGCCCACCACGCCGCGACCACTGAGTTTGTGAGACTTTGATATGGAAACTAGAGACAAAAAAAAAAGTGATGTAGAGGCATAACATATTGGCTACGTTTTTATATTTAACCACCGTGAGGTATTTAAAATATGTGCAAAAACTGGTGACAGCTACGAACATTTTCTACTGAGCTGAATACTGTCAGTCTGGTTTACTTGAAGAAATTCCTAGAAATTAGGTTTAAGTGGTCTGTGTTTTCTGCTACATCTGCAAGATGACGCTGAAGCAAATCTGTAGTGAAATCCAGAGGTACAATAGTTTCAGACAGACTGGAGTCTGCATAATATCCCTGGCCCAGATTTACACTAGCTAGCCGACGTACGGATTGTCATGTACCTACAGCAGGGACTTACCCAAGGCCGTAGGCATGGCTGCAAAGCTAAATCACACTGAAGTTAGGAGATTAGATCCTACCACTACCTGAGCAAACCAACACAAAGCTAGCTGAGCCTGTCTGGGTGCCCATCACTGTGAGGCAAAATTCATGAAAATGAATTTTCATGAGCAAAATGAAAATTTTCAGAGGTCACTGCCTAAAACTGTTTGAAAAAATCACCGTACAAGATAGCAAATCACTCTGATTTGGGGACTTCACTTCCTACAAGGGGACAGAGAGATAGAGACAGGCAACAGGGTAGAAAAACAAGACATATTATGCTTAAAAATGAGTCCAGTAAAATAACTCCTTGGTGCTAAGAGAAGACGTCTATACAATAATTATTTCACCTTTTAAAAAAAGCTTTAAAAGTATTTGTGAAGAAACATGCAGTGCAATTTGGTACACTGTGAGACTCTTCCACTGTACAAGAAACAATGATTGGCAAGTGAACAAATAATCTGGAGTCTGTGAAATCACAGTTAAAAGGTTAAATTACAAGGTGTCAGAGATTCAACAAGTTCCAGAAGTAAAAGCAAACACCATTTTCAAACGGAGTTCTTTAAGGATTTTAAATGTCAATCCAGAACAACTTCTCCTTGCACTTTTATTTACCTTTGCCCACCAGCTGGATAGGACGAAATACGTGTTCACATTTTCTTCACCAAACTGCTCTGCTACATACAGACCCAGAGAACCATACTTATCATAAATGTTTCGCTTCGTTGCATCGGTCAATATTGCGTGTGCATTATTGATCTCTTTGAATTTTTCTGCTGCCTCTGGATTATCAGGGTTTTTATCAGGATGGTATTTCAATGCAAGTTTCCTGCAGAAAGAAAAAGAGTATAGATTAAAAAAATAGGATTTGTGTTCCCCATCCCCACCACCTCCCTGTTCCATAGCCTGCCACTCAGGAGAGGTTTTCAAGTCCCCATTGAAAGTATCTAAGCAGCTCTGGTTTCCTTCATTTCTGATTCACTTCCCTGTTGATAACAAAACACTGCTGCACTGTCTAGCTTAATTTGCAGGATTGATTTCAGACTGCTGGATTGAATCCTCAGAAATCCACTGGAAAAATTCAGCACAATGAAGAAAAGAAGAAAGCACTCCCTTCTACCCCTCAGCCCCAGCAATTTCCACCAGTAGGTTTTCGTGCTGCTGAAGCAAAAACCAAGCTAACAGAAGAAAGAGACACCTCATGTTTATGATACAGTATCAAAGAGTAAATATAAGCAAGCTGCCACAACTTATCTACAGTGGTGGAACACAAAAATAGAACAGACAATCACTTGTGGTTAATTCACCAGTTCCTGTGCAGGTACAAAATACATTTCAGTTCAAGTCTTGCTAGAACAGAACTGGCTTTCGAGTTTCGAAATATCAGGAAATTTTAACGTACCTCCCCATATCATCCGAGATCTTACAACTACATGATAGCGGTTTACAGCACCCTGAGGTCACGAAGGATAGCACAAAAATCCAAAAGTTTAAGGACTGATGAATTTGCAAGTTCAGACACGGCCCAAGCAGTGAAAGAAATCAGTACTGGCCAAACACCTCTCTAACGAACACAGAAAAAACACTGCTTGGCCATTTGAGCCATTTGTGCTCCAAAGCAGAAAATGATTTGGAATTCTATGATTCACATATTCCGTAGCCCGCAGGCCAGCAAAGGACATCCCAGATCAAATGGAACAAAAACGAGGTGGCCAATAAAATAGCAGAGGCAACAAGACAAGGTGAAATTTCAGATACACATTAAGCAGCTCCATTCCCCCTTGGATCCAGTCGAGTCCTTCCTCCAAAGGAAAAAAAGTTTGCAGTTTTCACCCCCATGAGTGAAGTCATTTTCTGGTCACTGAGGCTAGAGGACTACTGCCTCAAACTTCCAGTTAGAAGATTTTAGAAAGCCATAGCTAATTCTGGATAGTTTGTCTGCCTCATTTATTCATGGGTTTCACTCTGTAAGAGCTATCAGTATTAAAAAGTGACTTGGAAAGGGAAAAAGGGTTTGGTAAATGTTGAAAACTAGAAGGAAACTTATGTATTCTCAAGTAAAGATTTCTACTGACCCCTAGTGTAATGTTAAACACACTGCCACTTGCCAAATAACATGACCATACGTACGTAGCTCATGCTTAAGGTAAAAAAAGCAATTGCATATAAACAAGTCTGGGGTGAATGTGGGAAGATAGGATGGGTACAGGACTTGAAGTTTTTACTTGGTCAATGTGAAGCCACTTCACATGTCCAACTTTAAGAAAAGAGGTAAAAAAATCCAATTTTAAAACTAACTCCACATGAAGTAAGAAATTTTGCATGTAATTTTAGAAAGAATTGTCAGTCCCCATCCTTGTTTACATCTTCAGTCTGCACCTCACTGTGTCAGAACTAGAAGTGATGGATAAAGGAGCAGGACTGCCCAGCTGTGTTCTCTAAGCCAGGCACAAAGCTACAGAACGGAAATGAGGAGTTAAACTCTGATCCCAGACTTAAAACATGGTTCAACTTTCAGATAAAGAACTTGCAGAATGATACTGCACATTTGAGAATTCAACTTGCTATAAAGAACATTTAGGGATCTAACAAGTCTTGCACACAAAGTCTAGGCATGGTTTCCACACAATTTTTAAAAGAAACCACATGTTTTCACCTGGTATCCTTGCAAATTTTTCTTTTTAAATAAACCAACATGAGCCTAAACATAAATACCACATCTGTTGAACACTTAAAAAGCTATTTGTGGTATCGGGCAACAGGTGTAAGACTCAAACCCTTACCTGTATGACTTTTTAATATCATCAGAAGTAGCATTCTTGTCCAGTCCTAGCACGTGGTATAACGATTCTCCAGAGGTAGACAGCGAACGTTGCCTCTGGTCTGCCATCTTAACTAGCCTGAACAGAGGAGTGGTCCCTGGAAAAAAAAATAAAAAATTAAGAAATGCTTAAACTAAAAAGAACAAAGACCTTATTACAGAAATCAGCCTTGAAAAAAGAGGCTTCAGGGTATGAGAACTGCATGTGAAAATTCACCTTGTAGGTTTTAACAGGTGTCGAAGAGAAAAAGCTCTTAATATATGTGGAAGTTAAAAAGTTTTTAAAAAAAACAACAGTGCATTATCAGTGAAAACTGCTACACCTTCAACACAGCAGCAGGTCCTACAGAATCAGTGGTGTATATTCTCAATTCCACTCTTTAAAAAAATAAAATAAAAATCGACAGCTGAAGCATAGCTACAGGTATGTCCCGCATACACATCCCTAATGCTATTCATCTTTGTCTTAATGTTATTTATGCATGACAACAGCTAGAAAAATAACTGGACAACAGCGAGGCTGCTGTCACACTGAGGCTGCCTTTTTGCACCACAGGTGCACGGGGTAAGCACAAAGCTCCGCGTCCATCTCCCCCCTAAGAACCAAAATCTGTGAATCAACCATTTAACTTGTCTTCTATATAAATCACACTATGGAAAGCGACAGCCTCCTGCTCTAAATTCAGATGTGCAGACCTCGGAGGTCTCCCCGGCGACACGGCGCAGACAGATATGGATACGCCCTCTAACATCCTTAGGAGATTAGCATCTGCCGTTCTTTAGCTGCAGAACTGCAGCGAGGATGAGCATCGAAGAGAAGACTATTGGCTATTTTTGGATTATGTCATTACAGCTAGCCCACACCAGATTATGTAGACTTTGAAAAAGATATTTAAAGCACCAGACTTTTCAAATTTAACCCTTTGTCTTATATAACAAAGTTAATAACTTCAGCTTTTTTAATACTACCTAAAAGAAATACTCAAAGATCTGTCACTACCTGGTTCTTGATTCTCAGAGCCTACCTGGTAACTACTCTGCTGCGTTTGGCCTCCCCAGCTTGAAATTAGTTTAATGCCGATAACTGGGTCTGGTTTTGGTAACTGGAGTGCAGCTGCTGAACTGGTAAACTCTCATCTAATTTCCTTCAAGAAGTCACTGGCAGCTCTGGTAAGTTTAATTAAATGCTACCTAATAAGGAATTGGTAAATTAATAATGATGATGATGATAACAGTCGTAAGAATAGCAGCAGCTCTAAATTCATAGGCCAAGAATCCAAAATACACTCCAAGTCAGGAAGGAGGATATGTGTGTAGGAAGAAAAAAAATCTTTTATTTTTTTCCCCTTTTAAAAAGACAGTGATAAGCTACTGAACCGTTTCCACAGGAGAGAAAAAATATCAAGGAGAGGAAAACCATCAAGAACCACCCCGTCCAAGAGCACAGGAGACAAAACACCCTCCAGGATGGTCTTTCCACGCCTGCCACCACCAGCCTGTCCCCCAAGCAGTCCCACTACAGAGGTCAAAGACTGGTGATCCTGACGTGGATCCAGTAATCTAGCTAATCACACAGGCTGCCCCAATGGCTGCGCAGGCTCCTACGCTCCATTCTCATCCACCAAGAGCACCACCTCTTCCTGGGAAATTCTCTTGCACTTTCTATCAAGCCCACGGGCTGTGAGCAGCATCCAGCCCTAGGGATGCTCTTCTCTGGCACTTCACTACCTGTGTTTAGCAGTCTGTAGCTCCACTTAGGCAAAACGAGCTCCCTTTCAAATCAATCCAACACGCTCCTGGCACACAGATGCTGCAGATCACAGGTACACACCATGTTCTGCTTAATAAAATCCCTACTGTTAAATGAGGGCCAATTGGCTTAGTAGAAATAAATTCAATTTGATGCAGGCTGTGGCTATCAGTCTGTAGGCTGCTTGTCAAGAATAAAGACAGTTATAGGAATAAAATCTCATGCTGCTACAATTTTTTAATCATTTTCATCTGAAAAGTTCAGGGTAGGGGGGTGCTTGCATTTACTTTTCAATACTGGAACGAAGAGGACATGGAGGCATCGGCAGAAGAATGGAGGCCGAGGTGGTAACAGGAATTCACCTGGGAAACTTGTTATTTAAAGGATCAGAACAGCCTTATGACTATGAAAGCAACCTTTGGCTTTTCAAATACGGAACAGAATTACAAATCCAATAAAGGTGCGAGTTATTTAAGTTTACAGGACTTCATAAAGCAGGATATTGCCTACCCTCCTGTTTTTACAAGCGGCTCTAACTCACAGCACAGCTCTGTTTTTAAAGTGTTGTACCCAGCAGTAACAAGGCATCTGCTGCGTGTTCTAAGCGAGCAGGATTCCCTGAAGAGGTTTCGCTCAGAAGGTCCTGAAGAAAGGTAATCCCCCGGATTAAACAGCACAGTTTTTAACCAGCTGTGTACCAGACTGCCCCGCATTAGTCAGCTTTAATAGAACATGCAACTGTTCTCAGCGTGGCCAGATAAGTGTAATCAGCACCAGCTTAACAAAAAGAATTAGATTAAACCTGGACAGTTACAGGAAAACTGTGTATAAATATTTTATACACATCAGTGGTAAACTGGGCCTTAGAAAGACGGATTTTCTTTTTAACTTCTCAAAAGAATCTTATCAAGCTTCCTGAAATTGTTGGTATGTTTCTTTCTGCCAGGTTTGCCGCTTCTTAGACCCTTTTATAACCTGAATTTAACCCATCAAAATGGCAGATTACAATTAAAACAAAGAAAAAAGGATAGTTCCCTGCCATTTTTTTTAGGGACATCCCAGTGAGTATCAGCACCAAGGATGACAGCAGATCAGGTGGTTAGAAGCAAGGAGGGCTCAAACTTCTCCCTTTTAAACCTTCCCAGCCTCCAAACCTGGCCCGGCCACGCCTGCCCCTTCAGCCTGAGACCTCCAGAGCTAGCAGCTTGCTGCTGGCAGGAGGGGCCCTGCCTCCTTCTCTCCCAGCCCCAGCAGTGAATTTCTACCACTCCTCCAGTCCCACCTCTGGCAAGCAGCTGACCCTGCAGCAAGAAGGCGCAGGGACCTGAACTGGAAGGGGGCAGCAAGCGAGGCATCAACTTTTCCAAGACACCAAGCTTATTTGTGTGGTAGGAAGGAGGGGGGAGGTTACAGAAGTCACATTTCTGCTGGAAAGAAGCACAACCTGGAGTAATACAGTGATGGAGGGCTAATTTGACAGAGGGTAAGCATTATTTCAGTGCCATCAGCATCCACGAGCTGCCTAACAACAGCAGCTTTCCACTTCACTCCAAGGCTGGGGCATTAAATATTTAGTCGTTAACAAACCTTCGGAAACTATAGCGCCAAGCTGCCTAAAATATCCCTTTCCACATTTCAAATTCTTTTTTTTTGTTTTGTTTTGTTTTCCATGTAAGCCACAAAGGCACAGCTGCTCGCCTGGAATTCCTCACTGGGGGAGAGGCTCGGGGAAAAGAGCTGCGGATGCTCAGCACCACCACCAAGTCTGGAAGGGGCAGGGGAAACCGAATAACTTTCGGAACACTACCACAGAAGAACATTACGTAAAATATGAGAAAATGAAATGCAAAGCCATGCTGGAAGTGCAGGGCAGGAACCGAAGAGACAGGCTCTTCCCACACAGCTGCAGGAAACCACAAAAGCCAGCACTCACCTGGAATCTCGCTGGACTATTCTGAGGTAAGCGGTAACTGCTCGCAGGCACCTCCAGAACCGAATCTCCTAAAGACAGAACAAAAGCAAGTAAGTTTTTCACTGACTTACGTTGAGGACTCATTGCCAAGTTGTCATCCCATTATTTTGTCGGAAGAATCCTTTGCAACGTGCTAAAGATGAGAAGGAAGTGAAATAAAGAAGTTAACCAAATTATGCAGAATTTTCACTTGAAGGAGATAAATATTGGAGCTGTCGGGAAGGCGGAGGCGCAGTGCAGCCAGGACAGTCACCACGCATACACCTTCCCACCACGTGGTCAGCTGGCATCAAGGAACATATTTTGAAGGCTGCATCTCAGTATTTCCAGCATGCTTTCACTCACACACTGCCTTGCTGTCAATGTCCCAAATAAAACAAGAGTATTTTTATTCCCCAAAATATCTTACACTACAGGAAATCTCCACAATGTAAAATATTATCTTCAGAAATGATTAGGTCAAATGAAGTTAGAAATACTTGAATCTGTACTTTAAAGGGCTCTGGGCTTCTATCTGTAACTTCAGCCTCTTCTCCCAAACCTCCTACACGCAGACAAGCACGTAACCAAAATAAGATGCCAGGCATGCAGATAGCTCTGGGCACACACAAACCACTTATCAGTAAGACTTCAGGCTTTTTCTTCTTAAGCATTTGTGAAAGATCTGGACTTTCAACAAGGGAAGTGTGTTTTTTAAGTCCTGAGAACCTGCAATGTTGTTAGAGAGAGACTGCTAAAGAAGCTTAGCTAGCGGGAGGACCGCACAAGCAGGCACTCAGCCTCTCCTGCCTCCCTCGGCAGGGATGCGAGGCTACCCACGGCACTGCAACTCCTGCGCAGCACAGAGGGTTTAGCAGTGTTCATATCTCAGGTGCCTTCCTGACCAACATATATATTTATTTTTATTTTCAGTGGAAGAACAGCACTGCCTGTACTGCACCTTTCTTCACAGGTAGTAACAGCACTGCTGCTCTGATGACCAAGACATGTAAGGAGACAGCAGCTGCACTTTGCCAATTTCAACATCATTTTGCACACCATCCAGACTGCTCCATGTGCTTCCACTGCACAGCAGCATCAGCTCAATTTGCCAGGGCAAATTTCCATCAAGAAAACCTCACTTTTAACCCAAAGGATGGTTCTTGAGCCCTTAATAATATGATTGAACTTCTGTTTAGCCCTGAAGTGGTCGGGCAGTTGGACATGATGGTCTTTGAAGGTCTCTTCCAAACAAACTATTCTATTCTAATTCCCCTTCCCGTGCTCTGAAGCAGATTGCAGAGGGAAGAAACAAACCTCACTTCAGCATACAAGGAGGGAGAGAACCTGAGGTGCTGCAGCAACAGAGAATATTTCTGTCGGTGAAGACAAAGTTACACAGGCTGCTGCGGACCATGAAAACAAGAGAACATGAACAGAGGGACCTTCAAAAAGCTAGATGGTGCTGCAGAAAACCTTAGGGAAAAGCCATCACTGTAATAAATTGGAATTTATTTCTGATTAAGCAGGTACAGAACAAACCTAGCCCACGCCAGGAGTCACAAAGCCACTTCTGATTAGATCAGAGCACAGTCAACTTCGTCTCCTCCTTCCTGCTGCCGCCAGCGGGGCACCAGCCGCAGGGCGCCCCGGGCTCTCCTGCACCGCGGCCGGCGGCTCCTCGGCTCCACATCACACCCTGCCTGGAGCTACCCCCGGGTATCAGAACAGAAACAAAGGGAGAGAAAACAAAAGGACAAAAATCTGCAAAGAAAAAGGAATTGTTTTTAAAAAAAAAATCAAGATCAATGGATGTTACCTGGTTCCAAACAACTCAGCAGTATTAAAACCACGGCAAGAAGTTTTGTAGCACAAATGAAGAAACACGCTCGGGACACTTGCCTGCTCTTTCAACTACTTTGCTCATACCAACACCAGTTCTAACTTCACTTGTCCTGCAAATTTGCATCCAATCAGCTAAAATGTATTATACATTTTCTACATACACTGCCTGTAGGTCGTGTTCAGCACCTTTTCTTCCTCCAAGAGATATAAGCCAACTTTTCAACTTTTCCTTACAGAAATCAGACGTTCCCAGATCTACTCCTTTGTGATAAAACCATGTTTTTTCTCCTCTCTGCCCTAACCTCATCTGACGCATGCCAGAGAACCATTATTATTCAACAACTGCATGAACGGAACTATCATCACCCTGCGAGGTCATCAGCAGAAAGTGAAGCATCTTCAGGATGCCTTGCTTCAAAAACTACGTCATGTACATGAACTATCCCACACCCATCCAAGTATTTAAAGGATTAATGCTGCAATTAAGGCATAAAAAATACAATTGGTAAACAGAACAGAAACTCCCATTTTTTTTTATTCTCATGTCCTTATTTGCTCACATCCCTTCTAAGATGAACCAGTAGTAGAAAAATGATGTGAAAAGCTGAAGGTAAAGCACACTGGTGGGTAACTACACCCTGACAAGTACTATTAGCTGTTATACTCTTGGTAAATGTTCTCCTAGCTGCCTTGAAATACTTGAGTTTTACCCAAGACATCTATCTACAAAAACCTTGTTCCAAGAGGCTTTTAAACTACAGAAATTGAGGAACATCCTACAAATCCTACATACCAGAAGAATTGTTTCTCTTTCACTTTACCACTGAAACAGAAGCCTGCATCGAAGCATTGCACTGTGACTCACACGTGCCTTCTACTGAAGTTTGAATCAAAAGTTGGTAAAGTATAATTGCAGAAAGCTGTAAATGGACCTTTCTGACTTTAATCCTGAAGAGCACATTGACTCCAGACAGTTTTAACATGTAAATACCCAGGTAAGGCTGACCTAAGAGCCACAGAATTAATTCCAAATGCACGCATCTTTCTCCCGCAAAGAGCCCCAATTTATCTCCCTTTGGAACAGAAGATGGGTCTCCAGCAGTGGAAGTGTTCATAAAATCTCCACTGAATCCTCTAAAGTAGAAGTGGGTTAAAAAACAGTTTTTAAAATAAATGAAGTCCCAGGCAACCCAACTTCCCTGTTGATTCAGGCCTAGCCTGAGATAAGGCCCATCATTATGGACTGAAGCTGCACTGAAACTTGGAGCAAACTTAACTACAGCACCGCGAGTGTTGTTGCTCTAATAAGCTTAGCAGATTAAAATGCAGCCATTTAAGTCTGATTGACCAACCTGTTATAAAAACTTGTGACCTTGGACCTTACACTAGAGTAAGATTCAAACCTACTAAGGAATGGTTTCTGTATCATGAAAAAAAAATAACTATTAGATTTACATTTTCTATCCCCCTCAGCTAGAAGAATTATTCTTTAAAACCTTGTTTTAGGATAGATTCCCTGCTTAGGATTTCATTTCTCCTACCTAATCCTTTAGCAAAATTAAATTATTGCTTATGGCATTACAGTAGTTTATAGGTCAGAGTGCGAATGTCACAAATTAGATATGGCTACGAAAATAACTGCATTTGCTTACTCGGCTATCTAAAAATTTAAGAAAAAACAGCAGTTGTGTTGCTTGCCTCGTTATTACTCCTAAATGTTTCTCCATGAACACCTACATGGCGTTTGGATCACTGACCACTCATAGCATGTGGGTGCACTAAAACCAATCAGGGAAAGCATTCAGTGCTGCAGGTGAGTGATGCTAATGTCACTTATTTCTTCTAAAAAAGGAGATCTTGCACATTTTAAAAGCATTTGAAGAGGTGCAGCTCCTTCCACACTAGCTGAGTTGAATAAACTATCATTAAAAGTCCTATTGCTACGAACTACACCAATGGAGTAAAGCATTAAGCTTCAAATACAGAAGTGTCAGAACAAACACATGGGTTTATTTGCATAAAAATACAGCTCACACTGCTAAGCAACACTTGCAGGGGGTAAAACAACTGAAGGTGTTGTATTAAAAGTCCAAACCCAGGCGCCCACGGGGCAGAAGCTCAGCAAAGTGGATCAGGCTGGCAAAACGAGCCCACCAAACCCTCTGTAGGTTGCTCCAAGCACCTTGCTGCTTTTTGGGGTCAGGCCGAGCTGTGTGTAGCTGCAGACAAGCCGTGCAGGAAAGCCAGGCAGCTCCAGGTGGGTGAGGGAAGCCCGGCCGCCCAGCAGCACCTTCTTGCAGCACAGGCGGTTTTTGGCGAGCCAAAAAAAAAAAAAGGAACAAGGAAAGGTTACGCAGTGCATCTCAGAAAAGCCACGTAAGCAGGCCGAGACACAAAAAAACGATGCTGTGACATTCCCAAACACGAGCCCATCTTTCAAGTTACAAATTGTTCACCGAAGGGAAAGAGATTTATTAGAAATTAATTTGCGAGGGCAGGGCCAGATTAACCCGTGCGCATCTACACCAGCACGAGAGGGAGAAAAAAAATCCATCTGTCTTCTTTTGCTACCAGCCAGGGAGGCAGACTAAAAGGTAAGATCTTCCCCCACATCAGGACAGGAATATATGAGCATGGTTTTACACAGTGCAAGAGGTAGACCTGAATTATTTCACAACTAATTGATTACTGCAGTTGTCCATCATTAAATAAACTCTTGGCCATTTCAATCATGAAGTTTTTGTTCCTGACTTAATAGTTTAATGCATAAAAAAGAAAAACCCACCAGGCTGTACCAGCAATAGAAGGTAATTTGCACAAGTTCAACCTGGTCTAAAATAAAATGATCGAGTCAAACGTTTTATTTTGAAAACCTTTACCTCTGTTTTCAGGTCATTAATCTCTGCCATTCAGCTGTCTGTTAATTATCTCTTCCCCAGGCCAGCACACAGATCTCCCTCTTCAAAAGTCAGGAATAAAAACGCAAAAGAAGCAGAACACCAGCAGAATTTGGAAAGCCAAACAGATACAGCCACCCTCCAAGTCACACAGGTCAGGAAAAAAAAGACTGAAGTGCCTTTGTCTGACACCAGAAACCAATGTAACTGGCTCTGTTAAGCCACGTCCTCTCTTCCTACTTCACAGGTACTAAAAATCTACAAAATTTCACCTTTTTTTCCCTTAACTGATCAAGACAGAAAAGAAGAAGCTTCTCTTCTCTGACGTACTTTTACCTCTGGTATCCGATCAGGTCTCCCCAGCCTAAGACGAGCAGCGCTTGTATCCTTCAGCTGTGAAGACTTCCATTCCAAAGACTTGGCCTTTTGCACAGTTTAAAAATTAAGCATCTCTGAAAATCCCTTCTTCTCCTACTTACTCAACTGCATTTCCCCGGTTTTTGTGGAGCGGGGAGGAGACTTCACTATTTCATCATTTCACTTCCTCACAGAAACTGCCAGAGAAAAGAACATTTTAATTTCCTCCCGGACTAAACAGAAACCCCAAGCCTCTCGCAGGCATTCAAAGGCTTCTTTATCAGACCAGAAAGAAACAAAGGCAAAAAAAAAAAAAAAAAGCACAACAGGTTTGTTTTCTTTTCAGACAAGATCAGATACCAAGAAGGTATGTGTGGAAACAACAGCAAACCACCAGGCTGTTTCTCCCTTCCTATTTGCCAGGTTGTACCCACACAAGAAGTGAAGTCCCTAGGAAGAAGTGGGCCCTAAGCAGGTGGGAGAAACCCCTCCAAACCCTGGTGCCGGGCTGCTGTGAGGGGGAACAGGCATGAGCAGAGCACCTCCAGGCCCAGGTAAGGATCCATCAGGACTGAGAGAACCTAGATGTGGTTTTTGTATGGCCAGTGTCACCTCAGCTCCGGACAATGCTGCCCCAGCGAGCGCAGGACCCCAACGCACGCCCCTCACAGGAGCAAGAGCCACACGAGCACAGAGCTGCAGCAGAGATACAAACAATAACCAGGTGAAAGTCCCAACTATGGCTTTACTAAGCCAGCTGATACAAACAAAACAAAGAGGACATGCGAAACGTTCTCCAGTCGCCTTCATGCTACCGATTCCATCCCCCTGGGCAGTGCCAAACGCTGCCAAAATCACCTCCACAGGCACAAGGAGCTTCGTAGCTGCTCGTTCAGCTACCCAGCAGGCTGGTATCCTGAGCATAAAAGGAGTTGTGCTTTCACAATCCAACCTGAACCGACCAGCACAGTTTATACAACTCAGACTGCAGTTTTCTACAGCTTCCTAAAAGTACTTTGGGGCTGATGACACACATTTAGTGCCTAGCAATTAAAAACGGCTTTCACAGCACGGAATAAAGTCTCTGTGAATTATTTACTACTGTAACTATTCTTACTACACACCAACACGTGAACCAGCATACAATCCCCTTGGTCAGTCTGCCCTGCGATGTGCTCCAGACCCAAGACCTCGTTCGTTGTCTCTACCGGGCTCATTTGGCTGGAAACATCCAAAATAAAGCCCAGGAGTTGGTCCAGAGTGGTTTCCATTTGAGCTGCCGTTTTCTCACAGGAGATAAACTCCTTGGTATTTTCTAATTACACAGCGTGGTCTCACCAACCCAGGATTTGTGTTATCCCACCCTCAGGATCACAAAGCGTACCGATAGTTATTCCCACTCTCCTCTCTCCCTGCACACATCTAACCCGCAAGCCGTGCGGTGAAGTTGGTCTTCAGTTCCACCACTCATTCTGGCAGCACTATTTCCTGGCTATTTAGGCAAAAAGCAAGCCGGTAATTTAGAAATCACACGGTAACGGAATGGTGCTGATTTTCCCACTCTTCACCGGTGATTAACAACAAGACACAGCGGGAGTTTGAGACATGGACTTGGTTTGCAAAGCTGGCACTTAGGGAAAAAAGCGCCTTGCAGACTGCCTGTAACTGAGTTATTCCAACGCATATGTATTTTGTAAGATGAGTTTTCAGGCTGCAGTCACAATTCAGAGGCATCAGGACAAAATCACCGCTATTACACTACCTCATAATTTAATCGCTGCCATTCCTAGTAAATACGGCTTTTAGTTTTGCTGTAAAGCATGGAATTATCACATTTAGGCTTTTTTTCCACCCGAACAGCTGAGAATGAAGCCAGGAAACCCTATGGCTCTTGTGACTGCTGTTTTCATTCCTCCCTCTGATCCTACCTGACACCGGAGTTAAATGGCTCGTCACTCTGCCTGTATCCGTGGTGTGATGCTAAACCACCGGTATCCTCACGCTCTTTCCAGATCTGGCAGTACCTCCTCCTGCACACCCCAAAAGGAGCAGAATTTGTTGCAAAATACCACCGTTTCCTTACTTAGGGTTACTTTTAAGCAAGTTTAGATATCTCTACATTTAAGCAGCTTCATAACGGCAAGGAAGGAAGAGTGGAAGCCATCGCTGAAAGATAATTTTTAACACACAAGAGGCTTTGTGCTGAAGATGTCAACAAGAAGTCACGGGAAGAAGCGTGGTTTTAAGATAAGATGCAAGAAACCGGGCTCTGAAGTTGCACCTGAGAGGACAACTACAGGAGACGCTGGGTTTTCGTCCCGCGAGGTACCTCATCCAACACGTCCCGTTTCAGGGCTGGAACCAAAAAATGAAGTCATGGGGATCGTTGTTCCTGTTACCCCGTTGTCTGAACCGCTCAGGGAAATGACGACGTGCTTGGGAAGTTCCAGCCACGCAGCTCCCAACAACTTCTGATTAATTCAGCCTGTCTGGTTTTCCTAAGCTAATTGCGAATAGCAAATGCTGTGGCAAAGCAATTTTTGTAAGGGCCAGAAGGATGAATTAAGTGAGCACGGAAATCAGGAACTTGGTAAGGAAAGAAAAAAAAAGACGGAGGGAGAGAGTCATTAACAAAGAGCAATATTCTATCATCCAGGCCAAGTATTTCTGTTCAACGTGCATTTATTTTGCTCAGTGTTCAAAATGGTCTATTTACAGCTAAGTGTGGTATTTCCTTATACGCTGTGATTCCTGGCACTAACTTCAGGGCCTCCAAGAAGAACCACCAGCCTGTTTGTCCACCCAAACCCCTGCGATAAGGAAAGAAGCTTTCTGAAGAGCAGACGTGGTTCATCACCTGGTTTTCTTCCCCTGCTCAGCCCAGTAACTGGAGGCACACACTGCAGTCACTCTTGGTGGAGAAACAGCTTCGCCGTGTGACTGCTGGAGTTGGGTGGTTATCACGTGGAAAGCAGGCCTAAAGCTCGCAAAGAACAGGAACTCAAAATGAACCTGGAACTTGAATCAATTCAGTGTTTTCAGTAGTCACTGACTTGGGTTTTTCGACTCCACATAGAGCAGAAAGTACAACCAAACATCACTGGTTACAGGCTGTGAGAAACCGGTCACCTTGGCTGTAACTGAGGTATCAAAGGCTGCCCTTCCCTCCCCAGTAATGAGGGGAACAGGAGAGGCCAAACAGGGCAAGAAGGAAAAGAAACCCCTAAGGAGGAAAAGAAACAGACAGCTGCCCCACCAATGTCCCCGAGCAGTGAGATCCCCCCTAAAATGAAGCACATTGAGGCGAATCGAGCCCGCACACGGGTGCTTGCTGCGACCTGGCGCTGTGTCAGGACAGCACCAGCCCCTGCTGGACCCAAACTAGAGCAAAACTGAGAAAAACGTAGTTTCAATTCCCGGCACAAGACAGCAGCTGGTTTCACAAGGACCCCGCGTGCCCTTCCCAAGCACATGAACACGCTGTGAATTTATTTCACACCCCTTCTGCCCGCTGCTCTCGCAGCCATCACATGCCGGAGACGCCCAGCGCGACCCGATCAAGATCTCCACCACATCCCATTCTGCTTCTTGCATTTATCAGCAGCAAGAACACCAACTTCCACGCTGCCCTCGTGACTTCAGAGAAGCAAGATTAAGACATTTCTTAGCGTGTTTGTTAAATCCTCTAACCGCCTGCCAAGCAAGAAAAGGAGAAACCTGAAATTATAAATATCTCAGGCGGTGCAACCTGGCCTTGGTGGAATGGATTTCCCACACCGGGCACGTTCCGGATGACTGCAGCCATCATCGCAAGTGACCGCCAGCAAAGCAGCTGGAGGTAGGCCTCTGATGTCCCCCTTCTCCCGACGTGCAGCTTTAAACCTCCTTATGTTTCTCCAGGAAGCGTTCCTAAATCCCCGTGCTGTGAAAAGCAGATTCCTAAGGAAATCTCTTTAATGTCTGGCCCAGCCTAGGCCAAGGCCCACATGTGTCTTACACACCCCGTGCTGGAATTGTGGCACAAAAACTGCAAAATATTTCCGAGCATAAATAAAATCGCTAAGATACTGCCATCGCAGGAACAGAAAATCCTGGTAAGACGTAGAATAAGCAATGACAGATGGAAAGAAATAGAATATTTTCCTTTGAAATACAGCCAGAAATGTAAAGGCTTAAAAGGAGAAAAGCAAGCAGACATGTGCAGGTTTCCTCTTTTTGCAACTTCCTATTTGGCTCCTGTAACATCAGTAAACTCTGGGCTTTTTCTACCTTCATGGCAATGTGTTACCATCCTATAGATCCTACACATTCCCCTTTCCTATCCTGGCCATATTTCTGGCCACAAATGTGCCAGAACATCACCACTACCAGGTAATGCAGCTTCATCAAGAACTTGTGTTGTCATCACAACCAATTTGAGGAGGTGACAAAAGGGAAGGGGACAGATGCTAATTTCGGCTGGCCTGGGCCAAGAAGCCTCGTGCTGCTCGCATGGGTACCGCCGTGCCGCTGCACCTTCAGGTCTCGAGGAAAACCTGCAGCTTGAAGGAAAACGCACTGAATTTTAATGCTGCCCTTACAACACGCTGGCATTCAAAGTGGTTCGGCATCTCCAAGGAAGGCGGAGAAGGATTTTAAACAGGCACGTTTTAGTGCAATGCAGATAGAAGTTCAGTGCAGTTAGGAGAAGTCGGCAGGACACGAGAAATGTGAGCAGATCCTAAAGCAGGCCTGTTCATCCCAGCCCAACAAAATCCTACACACATCAGTCCACTAAAACCCCGCTACCTAACATTATCAGGACAGGAATCATTATTTAGCTCCTGCATGCAGAGAAGAAAATCGTTACTCTTTTTGGTAGCTATTATCGCGTTATTAAAATATTTCAGCAATGTTTTGAGGAATTTACCTTCTGGAATGTAATTCTCTGCTATCAGCTTACACCATCTGCAGTAGGAAACGGAGCGCTGCTGAGCTAAACCGTGCACTTTCTACTGAAAACAGATGAAGCCCAGTTGTGAAGATAACGGTCCAGCTGAACTTCTGAGTTAATCTTAAAATACGCCACTACTCAAATTCCTGCCTTTCAACAGCAAACCCAGTCGCTGGTCAGCAGACCAGCAGCAGCCAAGGCAGTACCAAAATCCTCCCAAAAACACATTAAAATAACAGCCAGAATTCCCATGCAGCTCCCGAGCACCAGCAACCTGCTGACAGCCACACACCAACATCACTCCTCTACTTCCTTTCCTCTTCAAGCCTTTTCTTTTGCAAACATCCAGCCACCAAACCTTCCCAAAATCAGAGAAGAGCTCTGCTGCCCAGCACAGGCAGAGAGTTAAACACGCAAAGCATTTACACGGATGCTCCTAAACCAATATTGCTTAATTCACCTGACTTGAATCACTGGAGAACAAGGAAAATACTTTTCCTGTGTTAAAATAAAGAATTGCTCTGTTCTGCTCTGGTCCTCAGCGTTCGGCACGCCCCTCGTACCTCCACCCAGACTTTGCCACGACCCCTCTGTGTCCTGCAGTCGCACAACTACTTCCTGGGGCTGCCGAGCTGTCCGCTGCCATGCTCCACGCCGTCTGCTCCCAGGTCAGGGGTCCCATCCCAGAGGTGAGGCCACCTGCCGAACAGAACGCAAACCTGGCTCTGAAAACTCCTCTTCCTCAGGCGAGGCCTCCCGGGAATGGGTGGCCCTGCTCCCAAGCTGCCCAAACACACCAAAAACATTTTGATCTGGATGTCAATATTAAAGAGATTTAAATAAGAGCAAACACCAGGGAACTGAGGGAAGCAGAGCATTCATCACAGGCTGGTTACGGTATCATTGCTGCACGTTAAGGCATTCACGTGGACAGAAGGGGTTTGCAGAAGCACTTGCCGTTCTCAAATCATGCCCTCCTTCCCAGAGAGGACACCCGGGCAACTGAATTCGTAAATTAAAATAAGAAAAAGCCATATCAGCACCTCTTACATCTGACCTGAAGCAGGATGTAAGTAACCCAGTGAGGCTTCTATTCACATTCACCACCCGAATGCCTGAACGCCGATCATTTCTTGAAGCTCAGAAAGAAGAAATACGATGACAAATGACAACAACCACCTAAGACCTCAACTTGCGAGCCCAGCCAGGATGTTCAGACCCAACCTGCGTCCCACCAGGCCCCCACACCACGTCCTGCAGCCACTCCGTCCTTCCAAAGCACGAGCATCCAGCCTCACCGCTGCCACGATGGGCGCCTGCCCTCGGCCCCATAGAAAAACCTGCCTGTGGAGCAGAGAAATTTCCCCCACTGCTCTCATCAGCTGAAAAGCCAGCGTTTGCAGGCTCCAACCACCTCAGGCAGCTTCACAACTGACGTTACCGACGGCTGTGCCACCTCAACCACAAACCACGCTGCCTTGTTCACGCCGTGCTAGAGGAGGAGGCTCGCCAGCTGATCAGCAGGCAGGGTTCTTGGCTTTTAGGGCAGCCCGAAAGGTGTTGATGCTTGTGGGGAGTAATTAACGCGGACGCAAAGGCTACGTGGAGACAAAACACACTACAAAGACGCTGCTTTTTGCAGCCGTTCCCTGATAAAGGCTGGTTAAATATAGCAGC
Source organism: Anas platyrhynchos (assembly GCF_047663525.1). Taxonomy (NCBI): domain Eukaryota; kingdom Metazoa; phylum Chordata; class Aves; order Anseriformes; family Anatidae; genus Anas; species Anas platyrhynchos. Next base: position 17,010,444 of record NC_092607.1, read on the forward strand.
AGCCGCCCCGTCAAGTTAGGAAACCACCCCTTGGGTTTTAGCACTGCTTCGGACCTGCAGTTCATCAGTGCAACACCACAGAAATTTGGGTGGAAAAAGGACGGACTTGCAGCACCTCCCCTTCATTTAAACAACATAGACAATCCCCAAGACCAAGTAACGGATGGAGGGAAGAAACATTTATTTATGCTTGCAAACAGCTGTGAGTCAAAGCCTCACCTCCACGCTGGGGGCTGGCCACACCGCAGGCTGCTCAGCCAACAGCAGGACACGTTTCTCTAAGTCCTCAGAGCACCACGAGCAAACCGCAGAAAGCTGCTCAATAAAATTAAACTTCTTTGCATTCTGTACTCTATCGACATCTATCTATTTCACTCCAGCTTCTGTCGCCCCTCTTTTCTCCCTCCCAAAGCAGAGGGTACTTAAATTATTACAACTAATTCATGAATGCAAATTAATTTGGTGCCTATTTCTTGGAATCTTGTAGATTAGGACTCTACCAGTTTCTACCAAAGCTAAACAAAACAGTAAACAGCGATGTAAGCAGCCCAAAACCAACAGACGCCTCAAAACTTTAAAAAAACCTCTAATAAAATTGTTGTAACTGTAATAATTTCCACTTAAATGCAGCTGACACTACATAAGAGCCTAAATAGGTACAATCCTGACGGGTTTCAGAAGGAAAATCAAGACCTTCTGGGCTGCGTTCACATCTGGCTCCTGGTGAGAGCTTCACTTGCCCAAGGAAGCGGCTGAACCACCACCGGGTGAGTGTGGCCTGCAAGTTTTTGCCTCAGCAGCAGCAAACCCATGTGGTATTTAAACACAGACACAGCGTTTTTATTTCCTAAAGATAAACCAGCACAGGAACATTTGTCAGACATTAGCTGGGAGAATTATTTTATACTGCTGCGTGATCATGGACCCGATGGACGCAGTTTTCTTGAGCTTTACCGCATGAGAACGGCCGTTAAGCACAGACAGCTCTACGGCAACGTCTCTCAGCACACATTACCCCAAAATTAACACCTCCACAAAAACAAACCTTAAAAAAAAAAAAAAGGATAGCACCGGCTAGCTTTCCCTTCACAGGCACGGAGGGTTTCCACCTTGCTCTCCAAGGCGGGGACGGCTCCCCCAGCAGCAAAGCCCACGGCAGCGAGGTAGCGATGAAGCAGGAGGGCAGGAGCGCGGCGTTATCAGCGACCCCACCGTGGCTGCTCCATCCCGGTGCGTTCGGCACCACCAGGATTTCCTGCCTGGAATTCTTAATGCGAGAGCCACGGAACACCGCGCAAATAATTAGAATAATGCTGCCTTCGCAAGTTTCTGGTTTTAAAGCTGGATTTGCTTGCCGGTAATACGCCGCTCGTTAAGCGCGGCGTAATCTGAGCAGTTACGAATCATTTTAAAAAAAAAAAATTCAGCAGAACAACGGAAGGAAGGGGAAGCAAAAACCCTCTGAGATCCCTCCAGCGAAAGCCAGTCATGGTGAATCACAGTCCCCACGGCGCACAAACGGCTTTCATTTAGGATTCACCTTTCCAGGGCCTGTGCTTTTGTCTCTTTCTCAATCTTTACAGCCCTGAGCCGAGCCGGAGGATCCAAGCCCCTAAAACGCTGTGGGGCGGCGGAGGAATGCGCATGTGGGCGGCAGATGAGGAGGAGGAAGAGGAGAAGGAGGAGGAGGAGGAGGAGGAGGAAGGGATTCCCACCCCCCCAAGCAGGAGCTTCCCAGGGAAGGCGCCGCAGTGCTTCCCAGCGCCGCAGCACAGAGGGATGGATGCTGGCTCCCGACCCACCCGGGCTCTCCCCGTGCCCACAGCCCCAGCCCCCTGTGCTCCCCCCCCCTTGGCCCCCATTTGGGCCTCAGGGTCCCTCAGGGCTCAGCCCCCATCCCCTCAGCCCCCACAGTTTCCCTTCAGCCCCCTCAGTCCACAACCTCCCTCCCAGAGCCTCCTCAGGCCCAGCCTCGCCTCAGCTCCCACTATTTCCTCAGCCTCCATCCCCCACAGAGCCTCCTCAGGCCCCCCAGGACCCCCTCAGCCCCCCCAGAGCCCCCTCTGAGCCCCCTCAACCTCCTCAGAGCCCCCTCAGGCCCAGCCTCGCCTCAGTCCCCAACCTCCCCTCAGCCTCCAGCCCCCCCAGAGCCTCCTCAGGCCCCCCAGAGCCCCCCTAGAGCCCCCTCAGCCTCCCCAGAGCCCCCTCAGGCCCAGCCTCGCCTCAGTCCCCGAAGTCCCTTCAGCCTCCATCCCCCCCTGAGCCTCCTCAGGCTCCTCAGAGCCCCCCCCAGAGCCTCCTCAGCGTCCCCTCAGCCCCCAACCTCCCCTCAGGCCCTGTCCCCTCGGCCCCTATCCCCCCCACAGCCCCCTCAGGCCCCCCAAAGCCTCCCCAGGTCCCTCAGAGCCCCCTCAGGCCCCCTTTAGGCCCAGCCTCGCCTCAGTCCCCAACCTCCCCTCAGCCCCGTCCCCCCCCCTCACGCCACGGCTGGGCCCAAACCGAGGCCCGTCACGAGCTTGAGGCCGTACCGGGGCTCACCTGCACCCCCCCGCGCTCGTTGCCGGTACCGGGGCTGAAACCGAAGCCGGTACCGGGGCCGGGCAGCCCCGGGCGGGGCGGAGCGAGGCGGGGGCGGCTCCGGGATGCGGCGGCGGCGGCGCCCCCTGAGCTCTCCTGACGGGACCCGGCGACGCCGACCGCGGGCGGGCGGGGGAGGGGCCGGAGCCGCGCGCACCGCGCATGCGCCGCTCCTCCTGCGCGGGCGCGAACACGCAGCGGGAGCGCGCGTGGGGAGGGGGGAGTGAGAGGAGGGGGGCGCATGCGCAGTGAGAGGGGGGGGGGAGAGGGAGCAACAAAAGGGAAATTCCCTGACCGGGAATCGAACCCGGGCCGCGGCGGTGAGAGCGCCGAATCCTAACCACTAGACCACCAGGGAGGGATACGAAGCGGGGCCGATCGTGGTGCTTTGAGCTCGGCGTCCTGACGGGGCTGAGGGGAGCGGGAACTGAGTGGAATCACACAGAATCACAGAATGATAATGACAGAATTTCGAGGTTAGAAGAGACCTCGAGATCATCGAGTCCGACCTCTGAGCTAACACCAACAGTCCCCACTAAACCATATCCCTAAGCTCTACATCTAAACGTCTTTTAAAGACCTCCAGGGATGGTGACTCCACCACCTCCCTGGGCAGCCTGTTCCAATGCCTAAAAACCCTTTCGGTAAAGAAATTCTCCCTAAGATCCAACCTTTGTTGCCCCTCCTCACGCACCCCCTCCTTTGGGCACCCCCTCAACTCCCAGCCTGCCCCCCCCCCCGGGCTGGGGCCTCTCGCCTGCCTCAGAAGCCGATTCCTTTTTAATAAACAAGCTTTGGTTTATAATTAGAGGCGAGCAGGTTGATGTGAAGCTCGGGGTCGGGGTGTTTTTCCCAGTTATTCAAGTTTCCCCCTGGGAAGGGTGAGATCCCAGCAGCGCCCTGATGGAGGGTCCCAGAGGGGGTGACCCCAGGGACGCTGTGGGGACGCTGCTCCCGGCCACTTGTCCTGGCTTCAGCAGGGCCCTGCTGGCTCCTGCCATCCCCGTGTGGCTCCTCCAGCCCTTCCTGGCTGTGACTCACATTTCAAAGAAACAAACAGAGCCAAATCCCCTTTGCAAAGGGAGGCCCAGCCGCTAATCACCCCCCATGTGCCCTCCTACTCCATGCCTGGCTCCCCACCAGGCTGGCACCGATCCCTCAGGGAACAACTGGTCCTTTTTGCCCCCAAAATGTAGGAGGTTGCACCCCAGGACCCCCAGGCACACCCCAACGAGATAAAGGGATGCTGTGGGTGAGCGCTGCGCTCCCCCAGCTGCTCCCCCAGCCCAGGATCCCAGGGAGTTCTTCCCCTCCTGCGACAATAAACACCCAAACCCTTAAAAACAGGCTTTCCTCGCTTTTAGCTGGGAGTGGGAACATTGTGCCTGCAGGGAAGAGGGCTTCCTTTAGCTTTTTGCAATCAGTTTGCAGCTTTGCTGTTTGTCTGCTTCACGGGAAAGCGACGCAGCTCCCTCCATCTCACACCGCTCCCCACGAAGCCTCTGCGCCTCGTGCTCCTCCATAAACCTTCCCATTTATCAGGGCTGGATGTTCACCGCCTCCTGTAAAGTAACACAAATTACAGCTCTGTCCCACTGGGGCTGCCACCAGAGCCCACACAGAAGGGACCTTCCCATGTTGGAGCCTCCTCCCCTGTCACAGCTGGGGCTGCCAGGGCCCCAAAGGGAAAAAAAAAAAAAAAAAAAAGTGTTTTTTTTCTTCCCTCTGAGAGCTGCCAGGAGCGCTCCTGGAAACCAAGAGGTGACAAAAACACTGCCGAGCCCGTAGGCAGGATGCTAGGTGAGGTTTAATTAGCCTTCCTCCAAGCTACATGAGGTCTCTTGCTGGCAGGTCCCTCGCTGCTCCATCTCCTCCACAAATTGCTCTGCCTCCAGGTGTGACACCAACCCTTAGACCTGGTTGCAGGGATGGAGTTTTACACACCAAAGTGGGGAAAAAAAAAAAAACAAAAAACACATCAAACCAAACCAACAAAACCCCAAACCCCACAAAAACAAAACCCTCACCAACCGAGCAGATGGCTCTAACCTCACCAACTTCTCCCTCTGCAAGCCCAGCACCTCAAGCAGCTCAATTGGAGAGCAGCTCCCAGCTCAGGTCACACACTCGCTGCTTCCACGGTGCTGCTTCACTCGGCAGTGACTGCCAGAGCTTCCAAGAAGCCGATTCCCTTAGGTACCGCGCTGTAAATCTGAGCCAGCAGCACAGCTGCTGCTTTTCCACGTTACAAGTTTCCCCAGCCTCAGCCCCGCGCCCCAAGCTCAGGAAAGAGGCGCGAGGAAGCTTGAGGCACGTTGGGTTCACCTGCTTGGAGGAAACCCATGGGTCTGTAAGTGGCTGAGCTACATCTCGGGAACCAGGCGGTGCTCAGCATCTTGAAAAGGAAAAATCAGACCACAAACCATACTGAACAAGTCACTTTATGAGAAAGCATCCAGGGAACGATGCACAAACAGGTCAGGGGGATCATTGCAGGTGGCTGGGATTCGCCTGACATGCCCATAACACACCTTAGAGCAGAGTTCAGTGCCGTTAGATAGAATGAGTCAAAAACATTCAGCTTGTTTTCTCCCAAAGGAATGCTTTATTGACAAGTTTCCTCGGTATTTATCTGTGAAGAGAAACAGTTCAAGACCCACGCTCCAGCAGTCCCCGTTTCACTGGCTCTGCTCCTCGCACGGAGGCCAGTTTTAGTCAAACGAGGAGGGCTGGTAAATGACACACCACGCTCTGCCTACTGCCTAGCACATCTGCCTTCTACTGCCTCATCGTGTGTCCCCGGATCAGCAAAGGGAAGGGAGTGGGGATGGGGGAAATGGAGATTTAATCAGCAAAGTGTCAAAACTTGCTTCTCTAAAGAAAGGGCAAAGATGGTCCAGTCCCTCCAGGGTGATAAAACTACTAAAACTACCCAGATATGTACATAGGCGAGTCTAAAGACCTGAGCAAGTCCCACTTGGCCTCTAAGGCACAGAAACACTCACTGCAGGTGTATTTATTTGGAGGCATCTTGCCTAGAAGAAAATCAGGCCTCTGTAAGAAAACTTACAATGTTTCAGCTCCTGAGCAATGAGCTCGGACCTCGGAAGAGCAAAAACATCTATCTGCTTCGGGAACTGGTCGAGCTCTGTGACTCTGCTGGGTTTGTAAACCAAGATCCCAGCCGGGGCTTTCGACTGAACGACCCCCACAGTCCCAGTCAGATGTACCAGACAGAGGAGCCCACGGAGAGCAGAGCAGAGTCCCTCCAGCACAGCGTCCCTAATTGCCAGCAACAGCTCTGTCCTCGTTAAACCCGGCCCTGTTGCTAGCAGCCTTCAGGATTTCTTCCTCCGGGAATGAAGGCATAAGCTGAGAAGGGAGAAGCAAGTTTTATACACGCAGGCAACAGAGTGCACCACTGAAAGTTAACACAAGAACTGGCTTCTAAGCATGCTGCTACTACTGAACGATGCAAAAACTCCAGTGCTCAATATCCAGCTTTATAACCCTTACAGTCCTCTCTAGAGAAAAAAAATCATAAACGAGTAAAGCATAAGGTGATGTAAGGCTTGCAATTCTGTTTCAAAGTCCAAGGGAGCATTTCCCTAATATGATGCCGAAGCTTTTTTTTCTTAAGCTTTATTTCTTTAAAGTTCGTTGCATTTAAAAATAAAGATTTTAGTTTTGTTAAAGCTAGAGCATTAGTGTAACAACGAGGCAGCTGCTAAGTGAAGTTTCCCTTTTAGGAGCCCAGAAAAAAAAAACACACGTAACTATTTACCCCTTTTAACAGATTTCTCCAATGAGAGCCAGAGGAAGCAGTAATGGGAGAAGCCTGGGAGATTGCTGAGTTGCTACATGGCATGCCCTGAGCAGAGAACATAGCCAGAAGCTGAAGCTAAAATGCCCATGCACTTGGCTTCTCCTGTGACTGCCCTCCTCACGCTGCACGGGGCAATTGATCTGCTCCCAGTTGTGACAGACGTGGGAAAAACTGCTTTTTCTGAGCCAGCGGCATTTCTGAGCTACTTCAAGGAAACTCCATCTTAAGTGCTCTCCCAAAAGGACAGCACAGTGATACATTTCATCTACAAAGTTTAGTGTAAAATATTATTTGTGTACAAAACTTTGCATTCTCTTTATTTGACTTAGATCCAGCAGCAGTGTCTATGAATGGATTATGGATCTCTCCAGACTGGTTCTCAGCCCCTTCATGGATTGGCATGTTGTTGCTGTTGTGAAGAGTTGGGAGGGAGGAGGCTCGCTCTCGGAGTTGTGCACAGCTGTGCAAAGCCACACCGCAGGTCTAGAAAGGAGCGTTGTCTTGTGGAGGCTTGTCCCCAGCTCCCGAGGGGGAGTGGAGGCCATCGGTGCTGTTTTCCCTGCTGCCCACCACTCTGGACTGAAAGGAGAGAAGCGAGTTAGGATAACAAGAAAGCAGCACTGAGAACACCAAGGGAATTCTCCCTCGTCAAGGTCACCCGCTGTAGCAAAGACTTTGCATATCTGAGAGGCCGTCTGGCCAAATACTAGCCCACGAGAAAAACAGCTCAGAAATCAAAGTTTATGCTTAAGGCTTCACAATGTGCATTTCCAAGACAAAGCAGACTGTTACCTTTATGGTCCCGACTCTATCTTCAAACGACTTGAAGGTTGCAGAATTCCTTGAAGAATGGGAAGAAGAGAAAAAAAGACAAAAATCAAGACAAGTTAGCTCTTAACCGAACCAAACCACACCGTGTGACTGGTCTCTCTGGGCATTCCCATGCAACGCCAGTGCCAGCAGCACTCGGAACACTTGCAGCTCCTCACCACGCTGGCCTTTGGCATGAATATCTCAGGCACACCAGACAAAACACCACGAACAAAAACTCTGAAGGAAAACATTTCTACCATGTGCAATTGCTTGATTGCTCAAGCTGAAAAGTTGAGGGAAAAAGCCCTAGTTCACTAGGGAATCAACGCACGATACGGAGAGAAGAAACTAGTCCTTTGCTTTACAATGTCTCCAACTAAAAGCTTGCTTTATTAAATAATGGAAAAGCTGAAAAGGGATTAAAAAAAAGGCTTCAGTTTCCCACATTGCATCCTGCTGGCAGGAAGGGGAAGGGCCCTGTGCCTGAACCTATGGGCAGTTCTGTTACTAGAGCAGTGGTCATTTATGGCAGGAAACGCTCAGGAAAACCCTGGTGCAATAAATTAGTCAGAGGACTTTGTGTTTGTGGCAAAGCAAGCCAGGTCAGTTGTTAGCACAGGGCTGCTCTCCCTGGGCAAGGTTTTCTAAACACCAGGAGCTGGGCGATGAGGAGCCTCATCTCAGTTCTTGCTGTGCAGAAGAATCACTTCATACCCGTGCCCACAAAGTAACCTCTGTCCATCTGGAACCAGGATGAGCAGAGAGAGGGTATCCATGGGTCTCATTCAGCTCTGGCAATCATTTCTCCTACAAGATCCCCACCTAATGCACCGCGAGGGCACGCTGAGAAGGGCACTTAGCTTCCAAGCTGGAGACAGAAGGTTCAAGTTCGGATTCCTCTCGGTATTAGCAACGGCTGTGCTGTAAATTGCCAGAGGAGGAGTGTAATCCCTCCCCTCCAGGGACCTCTGAAAGCTGCAAATTTCAATTAGACTTTGGTACAGTTGCAACACTGCACTTAGCCTGGGAACAACACAGGTGCTAATGGCCACAAAAAGGAATTGGGTAAAAAAAGCCCCAAACTGCTCCAACTGCGGGACACAATCACCCCACCGTGCTGTGCTGGAGCGAAGCACTTGCACAGCTCAGAACCCAAACCCAAAGGATGACGGTCAGCCATACCCCCCCATCGCCCCCCCAGGAAGCAGGATTCTGACATTACCTCATGGCAGGCATACTTATCGAGTGGCGAATGGAGTAACTGCTACTCGGAAGCGTTCAGAGGGAGGAGGAAAAGGTTAAGTGACAATTAAACAGACACCACGCAAGAGCAGCACGCCCCAGTCCCGAGTGTTTGCTGTCCATACACAGGCAGCTGTGGACAACTGTAGTGATAGAAGCTGCATTTCTTCCTTCCCTTAGTCAAAAGCTGCACCCCAGAACCAGTTTTCCAGTTGTGGGACTGTTAGCATGAATATTTAACTCCTATTATTTGGAAAATGCAAACAAAGCAAGCCACACATCTCATTTTAAAACTTTCCTAAAAATTGGGTGCAGATTTGCTCCTGTCAGCACAAGGAAATCAGTCCCCCCCACAGTGAGATTTTTAGAAAAGGGTTTGTCAGCTATGCCCAGGACACAGGAGGTATTTCACCCATTATCAAGGTGTTTTGTTTTTTTTTTTTTTAAATAACATTTAAAAGAAGCAGAGACAACTACAGGGGACAAAATCGAGCACAACTGGCTTGTGTTGAGTTACACAGATGAGTAAGTTTTACTAGTAAAGGCTTCCTCCAAGCCGTAGTCCCAAACCAAGGCTGACAAGGACACACACAGCATGCAGCGAGCGCTCCCAGGTGTGCTGGATTTGTACTTTCAGCTTGGCCAACTGCTGGAAGAGCTCAGAGCCCTACTGCTCTGCAGTTAACACCCTCCTAGCTGCAGCTGTATCCTGTGGCAAGCTGTGCTGCAAACTGCAGCTGTGATACAGAATTCAACCCCCAGGCACTGCACTGAGCTAGGTTTCTCAATCCGTGTTGGAGATGGAGGCAAGGCTTAGCTAATCAGCCTCCCCTCTAACACCCATGAGGGCCTGGCACAGAAACATCTGCTCTTCGAGCAACCTTGAAGAGTGTCTTACCTAAAGGAATGCGAGAAGGGGTGAGCCCTGAGAGCAGCCACAGGCAGCAGAGAGAAAAGGGAAGCAACAGTCAGACACTTGTGCAGATCCCAACAGGGCAGCTGAGCATGACCATAGGATCACAGGACAGTAAAGTCACCTAACCATGAGCAAGCCTCTTAAATAAATTACAGAAGCAGGCAAAAAAAAAAAAAAAAAAAAAAAAAAACAATTGCTTTTCATTAAATCAAATAACCCAAGCTAAGAGGTTTTTCAGAGGAACATACCAGCACCTGTTCAACCTTACACATTGCTGTCATTCCATTTTTTTTGTTTTCCTAAACTGAGGTTTTTACCAAGTGCCAGCTAATTCGGTACAACCATTTCCTTCCCCCCGATCTCTGACATGAGGACAGCACTGCCAGGCTTTCTGGTTGAGAACTTCTGTAACAGTAACCTGCAATAAATGCCCGTTATCTTGCCAAGTATGCAGATCTCAAAGGTACCGCTCTGAGCAAACACCTCTTAATAAAGATAAGAGTCTCTGTATAAAAGGTGTCACGCGTACCCAACAACCTGGTTGCCCATTTTTAAGTTTCGAGGCAAATTATTGCCCACCAGGTTGCCAATTTCCACACCTGATTCTGCAATGCATCTCAGGGGTCTGAAATACCAGTCCAAGATTTCCTTCTTGCACCAGTAGGATTACCAGGGTGTTTTAGGGCTTCTCCTACCAGGAGCAGTGTTTTATTCCACTTAGACATCGTTTTTGCCTTGGCAGCAGAGAAGCAGTCATGGCAAGTTGGGTCTGAAGCACTTGGCAAGGACCAGAGGGCTTTTCCTTACAGCCCGAGCAGCAACGTTAGACTTTGTGATTTCATTTCCCCATGAATCCAAGTCGGCTCTTTGGCAAGGCAGACTCCTTGAAATGCTGTCTTTGCATGTGAAATAAATTAACTTCCTACTACTTTTTGCTAAAGAACACAGCCAGACGTGCCCATGCACCATGCTGCTCTGCATGCAACACCACAAGCACTGGCAGACTCCTTTAGCACCTTAGCCTGGACCTAGCAGTGACCCTTTTCCTCCAGTCACGAGGATTTAAAGTCTATAAATTCAGGAGTTTTCAGCCACCTTTGGGGCTCAGGCTAGCATTTCATAATGAATTTGCTCATAGCATGACATGCAGTAGCAAACTCCATCAGACAACACAAAATGTATTGGGCTAGAGACAAAACCACAAAGCAAGCAGTTATCTGCCAAGAAGAAAACTCTTTCAATTTGCAGTTTACTGGGGTCAGTAAAATGCAGGAACAGAACGTCTGCAAGCCAACTTATTTTTTAACTGTAAGTGGAGATAACAGTAAGAGCTGAATTGGCCAAGATTTGCAAAAATCCCTCCCATTAATTAAGCTACATTTTCTCTCCTCATGGCAGCCTAATAGAGTAACAGCATTAATACACTTAGCGTGCAGTTATTGTATTAACCTCACAATCTCTCCTTAAAATACTTCTAAATGTTCAAGCTGTGCATTGTGACCAGAACGCAGCAACCCTGAAGGATTTAACCCAGGGACACGTTACTGCTATTTCACACCACCTCAGTCCAAGCATTTTGGATGAAATTATGACTACGCCCTCTGTGTGTCCGAGGCGTTTGTCCCATTCATCACGCCTTCCTTGCATTTATCAACCGGTGAAGGCTGACTAAACAAGGAAATCCCTTCTGTTATCTCAACACTTCCAGTGCTGGAAAATAAACCTTGGTTACAAGTGAATTTGGAGCGTGAGAGGAAAAAGCAAGTACAGTAACCGAGGTTGCAGCATAGGCTGTGAGGCCTGGAAGAGATTCTCTAAGGACAGAGATCATCCCCATGCATTCAGAGAGGTGATCATGACAATAAACCAGCTTCACTCCTTGTAAGCTCTGATCACATATCAGAACACCAGCTGCACTTTCACCTGGCAGGGGTAGAAAATGGGACGGTCCCTGCAGAAGCTTATGCTCAAAGTTAAACTTAATTCAGAATCAGAAGCATCAAGACTTGAATGCAGCACAGGAGACAGAATTCTGTTTGTATATGCAGAGAAAAACTAAAAGTTTTCTTAAAAAATAATTATCATTACTGTGTTCCCCCGCAGGGCCGCATACTCAAAGTGAATTCTTCTGAAGTAAATTTGGCAGGGATTCCCTCAATTTATAAGACAGAAGCTGCCTGTGTTTTGTGCTGTAACCCCCAAGGCATTATCTGTAAAAAGGAATAGAGGCTTTTAAATTGGTGATTAATGCTGAGCAACACCACTGCTGCAGAGGTCTGACGTGTACATAGTCAGCCAGGCCAGCATCCACAGCCAGCGTCTGCACCAGAACTTTGTCGGGCCAGCTCTGCCACCAGGAGTTCAAATTTTGTTTGGCCGTGCATCCCCTCCCTCCATCGGGTGCTCCTGGGATAGCACAAACATTTGTGCAACCTCCTGGTGAAATAGATTTTGCCTGCAAAGAGAGGCCAGGCAGGACCAAAGCTGTCAGAACAGCTTCTTCTGATGGCAATGCTGGTTCAGGAGCTCCCCACGTGGTGTAAGGAGGACAGCTCCCAGCCCTTTGTCACAACAGCCTGAGCAGACTGCGGAATTTAGAGATTTACCACATTTACTTCATCATTATCAGTTTAGGAAAATCTATTACCGCCACATCTTGCGCCAGTGTCTGTCTGCTGTGTCTCAAGTGATTACACGAGTCTCTTCTTCCAACAGACAATGTAGCTTCCAGGAAAGAAAAATGAAAACTTGAATACTGGAAGGGGTAGGAAGCCAACTAGTCCTCTGCCAAATTCAGAGAAGTGAGCTACTGAAAACACTCACCAACGATTACCCTCCAGAAACACAGCAAATAACTCGAGGAGGAGGGATCTAGAACAAATCAGTACTACGTGATCAGAGGCCAACAAGTTCTTACCACTTGGGTACTCCCAGCCACAGCGGAATAGGAAATTCCCTACAAAGAATGACAGCTGCCCATTCAATCCAAGATCTGGCACATTACATTAAGTACAAGCTCTAAGGATACTTCCTTAATCATCCAGATAACTCATTTGCTCAGAATTAGCTCTCAATTCCAAGAAAAGTGTAGGCAATGTATTTCGCATGACAACCTTGCACGCCACCATTAACGGGGAAGCAACCTTCAGCTTTCATTTCTAAAGATCAGGAAAATCCCCGTGCTAACCTTCAGCTCTGTACAGATGAAGAACTCCCAGAGCAAGAACCTCAGCCAGCAACTGAGGAACTAGCCCCTGACTTTTCGACTGAGAAAAAGTTTAAACTTGCAACTATTTCAGCTGCCATCTAAAGGAATCTAGATAACCACCAATACAAGAAGAAATTTGTAATGTTATCATGATCTGATCAATTGATGTCTTCCAAGCTACATGGCATAACTGTGCTCAGAAGGCAAGCTGCCATTCTTCATGGAAAACTGACACAGGGGCTTGGAGCTGCATGACACGCAGCATCCAGACGTTGTCATGTTTTGAAGTTTAAGAGAGCACAAGAATGACAACCTCCTTCTAATCTTAACCCATAACACAGAGAAAACACCCCTCTGTAACACAACAGCGAACAGAAAAGGTAAATTTGAATTCTACGTTCTTATACGTGGTGCAAAAGCTGCGGTGAAGCCATGACGGTAAAAGGGGGAAGGGAAGGGATGTTCTGTCAGTTCTGCTAAGCTGAACTCAATGCCTCGGAATGGGTTTTACCCATCAACCAGTCTTTAAAAAGTGTTTAACCTGTCCTGAACTGTGAACCAACTGCAAAGTGCTGCCAACTAAGCAGAAAAATGGAAAAAAGCCTAGTTATTGTCTCAAGTCTCGTTACTGTTTGAAACTGAGATCAAAGCACCAAAGCACAAAGCAGAAATCTTACCTCATGTCACCAAGTTTCCTGCTGATAACAGAACCTACATTGGAAAGGGCTGCTGAAGTCTTCTGTCCTGCCTGGGAAAGGGTTTCCTGGGTCTTCTTATAACTAAGAGGGGAAAAAAAAACAACCACCAATGAGCTGTGATAACAGGGTTAGGATTGAAAGCAAGAAGCATCCCCCCATTTGGAAAAAGGAACCCAAAGTAAAGGAAAGAAGCTGGATTAGTGAGCTGCACTGACCTCACTGAGACAGCCCCTTCTAGTCTTGCATAGATCAAAGACTTGAAGTTTTAAGAAGGCAGCAAGTGCAGGGCTAACCTTTTCATACACTCACTTCAGTTCAGTTACCATTTTGACCATTCATTCCTAAATCTGACAAATATCAAAAAAAAAAAAAAAAAAAGCCAATTTTCCATGTGGAAACTCTAACACCACAGCATTATACCCCCTCTGCTCTATGAAAATATTTTGGAATCTTTGAGAAAACAAGCCTAGGAATTTATTCCATTACAAGCTTGTAGTCCTGAAGAAATTAATAGCTTTTGTTGTAGCGTTAGGGTATGGAGAAAAGAAGCACGTCTGCCATCATCACATAGAAACAGAAACACAAGAAGCAGCACCACCTCTACAATGCAGTTTAGAATGAAATTGATGGAGAAGTTTCCTATCAGTTACCATTAACCACAGTCAGTCAGTCTGACAGCTGGCATTTGTCAGCTGAGTACATTTGGGTTTATACAAGAGCTGGAAAAGACACTCGAAGCCTTCTCATTCGATGGAAACCAAAGCTCTAGGTACAAAGACCCTTCAAGCCATTTTCTTTTAACTAAGCTATTCCACAGCTGGTGATTAACATCTAGATTTGTGGCATTCTTCAATTTATAAAAAAGACTCAGCCTGGAAAACAATTCCAGTAAGCCAAGTTTTCTTATTCCAAATATATGAATATATATAAGCTTACTTTTTTTTTTTTTTTGCTCAAGTGTAATATTTAGGAGAAGGACATTTATAAACAGAGTAGAATATCCTGAGTTGGAAGGGACCCACAAAGATCCTGGAATCCAGCTCCTGGGCTAATGTTAACAGCCTGATGTTCTCATCTCTGAGCTCCCAAGGCTACCAGACCGTGATCCTCCCCTGGTGCTGAGCCCTCTCACGGGACTGGATTTCCAGTTGTCTACCAGAGAAACTGAAGAGCTTGTGCTCACTAAAACGTGCTGTGCTTACTCCACTTCTGCCTGGCACTCAGCTCTCTCAGATTAGCACCGAACACCAGCGCAGCGACGAGGAGCAGTTTACAGAATCAAACGACACCATCCCACCACGGACACGCTGAGAACTCTTAGCTACGAAGCTGAGCTTCAGGAGATAAGAGACTTTCCAACCGTTTTTTCCCCACGTGACAGCAGTATTCTTAAAACAACTGAAATTCAGCACTCGAGTGCTGCTCCTTTTGCCTCAGTGTGCTCCTTCGTGATGCCAGCACAACTGTGTGCTGACGGTGATTTACACAGGAAAACAATCTGGCTGAAATAGAAGCTTGGAAGGAAAAATAAATTAAAAGATAGCAGCCAGATCAGATTGCCAGTCTAGCCCTGCATCCACAGCTCCCCCACACACACCTCCACCACTGCAGCACAGGAGGCAGAGCCAGGAAAGCACCGCTGAGATGAGAAGCTCGTTAACCCAGAACTGCCATCGCCACAGATGTGGAGCTGCATCTGTGACGAGCAGGGACCAGCTTACACAAGACTTCAGTGCAACTTAACCACACCCAGCTCTGACCCAGAAGCCACAACTGCTCTCCTGCAAGCACCACGGGTAGGGTCACCATCGCTATAAACTCACGGTCAGTCGCCTTCCTCCCTTAATGTCAGCATAAAGCACACTGGAATAATCCAAATCTGGGAGTCACAAACATGAGCTATCTTTAATACCTTGCTTAACGAACAGGCAATTGGCTGCGGGAGTGATCTCTGCCCTGTGGTACTCAAACCCTTCACTGCATCCCTCTCCCATAAATCCTGCCAGGGAGGGGCCAGGCCTGCATCCCCAAATCCTTCTTTATCCACTAATGCCAGCTTCCGCTCGCTCCGATCCAGCAGTCCCTGCTCGTACCATCTATGTCACCTTGCGTCCTGGTCACAACAAAACTGGAGCAAGAGGGAGAGCAGCAGCACCTGCTAGAAAATGCAGCAGAGCCCGAAAGCGTCATAAAGTGAACTGGATGCTTCCTAGCTGTTATGGAGAGCTCTGAGAAAACAGGAAAAGAGGAGGCATTTGCATAACAAACCCAAAAGAACCAACTAAAACCTTATCTTCAGTCTTCTCGAACTCAGCTCCTAGCATTTACTGAGCTTTAAAAAATGAAAACAGAAATTCTGTTCATTTTCTGAAATGCTGCCGGAATCGTACCTTTACCCCCCCTCGCCTCTCCATTTTAATTGGCACCCACCTCGTTAGCATGACTTGTCACTCTGCCTAGTGCCAAAGCAAGCAGGAAAACTAGCGTGCCACAGCTAGCCAGGCCCTGAGCACTCCCCAGAAGCACGTTTCCGCCATATCCTTCTGGCACTTGTTAAGCACAAGGAAACAGATATAATGAGAATTTTTCTATTCTAGCAGGCACACCCAGGGAGGAACTCTGATTAACCACCACTGCAGTCAGTCCCAGTGCTGGCAAGCATGAACATAAAGGTCACTCTCTTTAGCAAGTGAAATAGGGATAATTTACATCTTCTTAATCTAGAAAACATCCACAGAGCATAGCAAGTAGAACCTGCAGACCTGATTTTTGTTTTCTGATACTCCTACTTTTTATCTGCTCTCATCTTTCACCCATCTTATGAAGAACACCTATCCACAACCACCAACAACAAAAAGCCAGCTCAAAGGACTCGATTTCATCCCCACTCCAGAGAACAGGAAGATCTGACTTACCTAAGACCTACCCCATCACGGTTTAAATCAACTCAGAAAGCAACGACGCGATCTATCTGCTTCCACTGCGTTACTGTAAAGGATTCCCCTACAAACTGTGCAAAACATGCAGCGAGAAGGACAAAGGCCAACTTTCATAATAGGCTTCCATAATTTAGTCCAGATGCGAATTTAATTCCAGACACTTAATAAAAACCTGGCTAAGAGACTTCTGCAGCCAACAAATGGAGTACAACAGCAGTGAGGTTTGAGCTGTTCACATCCATTTGCAGCCCCAAAATGACAGAACAGCTGCCTTGGACACTAAAGCTCTATTTGTTCTGATCAGATACCATAGCACAAAGAAAGGCTCTCGCTCCCCAAAGAGCACGTTAAGTGGTAAGAAGAGATCAGCCTGCCTATTCCACAGCTTGTCAGCTGAAGCTATGAAACCTGGCATGCAGCTCTCGGGTACGGAGTGGCTTCAGCCAGTTCTCCTCTGAGAGCAGGCGGGTGGTTGAAGGATATTGCTTGGACCGCAGGGAAACCGTTCAAATACTGACCTGAGGAAAAGCTCCCTCTCCCAGAAGAGACAGTTATCAGGTTAAAAAAGTCAAAGCTAGAAAAAAAAGAAGTGCTTAAATAGATCTAGTCAAAGCAGAGGACTGCGAGCAGGGACACAGAACATGAGAGGCAGCAGACTGTCATGAAAGCATTGGTTAATGCTGAAGGTTAAGACACTCACGCTTCTGATTGAGTTAATTTTTCATTCCAGTCCTCCAGTGTGCTGCTGGCTGAAAGATATCTACAAACACAACGGAGGTTAGACACAGTGCCAAGATTCATGACAGATGCTTCTTTCGACACTTTCCACATTATTAGTGTCTCTTTCCACTTACAGTATCTTGGGTTTTATTTCTCTGACAATGCCTTTCTACCTTCTCTGTTACAGCCAGAAGGAAAGGAGCTGCTGTTTGAGAGGCAGGAAGACACCCAAGCTCTGCTTTCTTTCTCATTTAAGCACCTTCAAACACTTTGCACAAAGAAAGCCTGCAGTTTAGAAGGTGTCAGGAATTGAGAGACTTCAGATCTTCTGTTCCTTTCCTAAATACTTTACGGCAGCTATATAGTAAAAGCTAAAAGCACAGAGCAGTGAATTAAGCAGAGAGCCAAAAAATCTGACTGCTACACCAAAAGCTGGATTTTATCAATACAACATGACCTCGACAAACTGCTAAACTGCACTTCATTTTCTCATCTTTAGAAATCATCATGCTTTCCTATACCTAAAACGGTATCTTAGGAGTTGTGAGAATAAATGCCGGATGTACAGAACAAATACA
This sequence comes from Anas platyrhynchos, assembly GCF_047663525.1. Lineage (NCBI taxonomy): Eukaryota > Metazoa > Chordata > Aves > Anseriformes > Anatidae > Anas > Anas platyrhynchos. The sequence goes on from NC_092607.1 coordinate 17,027,961, forward strand.
GGTACTACAAAAAGTGTCTGCTACCAGCTCAGACAACATGTAGAGGTGTTCAGAGAACGTAGCGTATTGCAGGCGGTTCCTGTCACCCCAGAAATAAAACTATCCCCAATTAGATCAGAATTGTCTTTGCCTACTGATGGGAAACTTCCAACCCGCATTTCTGCTTAGCTAAACAACCACCTCCTTAAACACAACATGCAGAAGGGAGAGAACCTTCACCGTAGAAAATATTCAAGGTCTCCCTGATGTTCAGTTAAAAAACAAGAATCAAAGTGATTTGTGTCTAACGAAAACAAAGGTCTAATATACTACAGAATATATTCTAGAGTCAAAAACAGCCAGCTGCATTTGTCACCTGCTTGTATGTACTGCCAGACTAAAATCCACTGCTTTTTAGTGTTTGACAGCAGCAGAAAGGTTCACATACATCAATCCCTCCAGCCAAGGCGTTACAGCTTGCAAAAGCTAATATAAATATATTTATATTTGCACAGCCCCTATTTTCAGCTACAGGTAAATGCCTTCAGGCATCTTCTCTCTCCCCTGTGGCCGTACAGAAAGGCAATAAGCAAACTGATTCCACACCTGACAAGAAGAGAAATGATTTCATAGAAAATACAGAGGTTTGCTAATAAGACATTACAATAAATTAACCTAACAGTGATCAGCTGAAGTGCGACTGTGGTTGATTTGTCACGTTATTCTTTAACGAAGTGTGGTCTGGTAACTGATTGGAATTTTTCTTCTGCAATGGGAAGACTAAGAGCGAGATGCTAGTAGTAACTTTTACTCATCTCCTCTGCAACCGAGGGATGCTGAGAGCTGGAAGTCGGGCACGCTGCTGCCAGCAGGCCTGACTGTGGCTTTACCACGCCTCCAGCTCCCTGTCAGCCCCTGATGCCTGTGAGAACAAGGAGCAGCACAAATCGGGGAACGCAGCAAGGAGCAAGAAGGTGTTGCTGAGGAGCCCGAGGCACTCACAAGTCAGACTGTGTCACTTTGTCATTCCACTCTCCAAGTTTCTCAGATGTTTTCACATAACTAGAAACAGAAAGTGTTAATGAATATAACTTAATATTCATTTTTAGGAGACAACGACACATTTCAGTTACAAAGGAGTAACAGAAATTGAGCAGGGGGGTAGGAGGGAAGACGAGGAAGAGAAAAACAAACAGGGTAACAGCTCAAAGATCTGCCCTGCAGTAGTACTGTCAGTAACTCCTAATTCTAATTAAGTTACATGTGACATTTTTAGACCAAACGATAACCCTGGGGGCACAAAGGGCCTCTTATATCTGGGCATAACTGCAGGTTAAACTTACCCCTTTGCCTCTCCTTTTGGCACTATCGAACTGTGACTGTAACTTTAGTACCTGTTGAGGAACAGTCAGCCTAATTTCAAACATTCTTTAGGCAAAGATGCCTCTGCATATGGCATTGATGGCACAGTAATGCTACAGATGTTTTTCTTCTTAGAATACACAGACTTTTTAAATTCAAGCTATATGGCCCAGAAAACATTTCTGAACTAACACACGGTAACACTTTTAAGTTACCTAACCTCAGGAAGTTAGCTCAGTGAATTTTAGCAATTTTTGCACTTCTCTTTGAGCTGGAGTTCAGAATGAGGTAGCAGCAGCCTATGCTTCACAGAAATGGGCAGAAGTGCGCAAACCGAACTGTTCAGTGGTGATCTAGATTTCAAACGTTATACAAAAAAGAAGCAGCAACAATTTATCCAGATCATAAATATTAGAGTTCTGTTTGCACTGACACGAGATCAATTAAATTAATAGTTGGTTTTGGTTTTTTAAATACCCTTTTCTCTATATAGCCATCAGGGCAAAAGCCTTCAGACACTTGGAGAAGCCCTGGAACATGCTGCAGGGGAATAATTGCTACAGAGCAACACTTAAATGTGAAACGTGCATCACAAGCAACACTTACGCGTTGGAGACTTGCACATCGTGCCAGCTTTTGGACAGGTTTTGCTTTAACCCATCCAAGGGAGTCAGACCCAGCTTCCTCTTCAACTCTCCACAGTGCCTCTCTTTAGCAGCCAGGACTTGTCTAAGAGTACCAATTTCTTCTTCAACCTTAGAAAGAGATAGACACAGATCTCAGTTATCACAGTTTAATAAAATTCTGAAAATTAAGCCAGCTTTCCACCTCCCTCAAAACTACTACAGTTTTACTAACATTGTCCTGGTTTCAGTTAGCACAGAATTAATTTTCTTCCTAGTAGCTGGTGGAATGCTGTGTTTTGGCTTAGGATGAGAAGAGTGCTGATAACACCCCGATGCTTTAATTGTTGCAGAGCAGTGCTTATACTAAGCCAAGGACATCTCAGCCTTTTGCTCTGTCCTGCCAACGGGCAGGCTGGGGGTGCAGTAAGAGCTGGGAGGGGACAGACCCCGGACAGGTGACCCAAACTAGCCAAAGGGGTATTCCATACCATCTGACGTCATGCTAAACAATATATAGGGGTGGCTAGCCGGGGGAAGGGGGCCGGACTGCTCGGGGTTAGGCTGGGCATCGGTCAGCGAGTGGTGAGCAATTGCATTGTGCATCACTTGTTTGTACATATTATTATTATTTCCCTATTATCACCATATTATTATTATTGTTATTATTGTTATTATTATTTTGTTATTATTATTTTCCTGTCTTATTAAACTGTCTTTATCTCAACTCACGGGCTTCACTTTCCATTTCTCTCCCCCGTCCCAGAGAGGGAGGGGGGAGGGTGAGCGAACGGCTGCGTGGTGTTTAGCTGCCGGCCGGGTTAAACCACGACAAACATGAATACAGAGAATTGGCAGGAACCTTCAGGTGCACACAAAATAATTCAACTAAACATGAATGGTGTCAGAATGGCAGGCCTGTGGCTCAGACTTTAGTTAGGAAAACACCCACAGAAGCTACTACACTGGTGACTTAATGGCAGCAAGATTATCAGAACACAGTCCTAGCATCGTAGTTTCAACAGAAAATACAATTAAAAAGAAAAAATCAGTTGCCAAATACTTATTAACTCAGGTTCTAATCCTATGATTCTCTTCCCCTGCTGCCATTAGAACAAAGAGCTTTCCCTCAGAGATATTTCTTACAAGATTTTCACAACACTCTAGAATTGTTTCGGGACAGAGAAGGTTCGTTTCTACTTTTAGTTAACTGCAGCTTCCCAGCAGCTGCATGATCATGCAAAACAGTGAAGTCCCCCTTGTTAGAACATACGAATCAGGGAGATTCTCAAATGAAACATAAGAACAACCAAAACTACCTTCAGCTCTATTTCAGGTACAAATTATAAGCTGACCTTTAAAACTCAGAAGGTGCCCACGATTCGGGATATTACATTATAAGCTCTCAGCTTTTCAAAAGCATACGGGCACCAAAAACAACTGCCTATAACGCATAATAAATATTTAAGAGAAAAGATAGAAGAAGAAAGCACATTAAGTATGCCATTGTCTCGGTTTCATAAGAGAGTTTCATTTGCATACCGCCTAAAGTGTTTTCTTGCTTCAAGCACAGCTACAAGTCTAGATGAATTTCACGGCATCAAAGGCCGTGTACTTCCTGAGAGCTCTAAATTAAGATGTTCTGGGAAAGAGCGTGCAACATCACGCTCCGTTTGAAGTGTCTGCCAGCTTTGTTGATTTCAACAAAGCCCTGGGAGACGCACAGGTAACGCTGCCATCAGAAGCAAAATAAAAGCCCTGAGCCCTGCTCCTGTGGCACCCCAAGATCTGGCTCTTTCCCCCCCAGCATGACCCGGCCGAGGCTCTCCCTACCTTGGCGATCTCAGCTCTCAGCTCCTCTTCCTCGGCGGCTGTCAGCCCCTCAGGCGCCGCGGTCCTGGCTGCGGCCGAGCTGTCCACGGGCACGTCGGTCATGGCATCGGCCAGCAGACCTTTGTTGGGAGAGTTAAGGTTGATATCTGCCGCAGACGAGAAGCACACAGGGTGAGCGGGCAGCAAGCGAGGAGGCGTCCTGCAAACCCACCCGGGGAAGGCCAAGGACGGGAAGGGGAAGGGAAACCTCGCCTGGACGGCCCAGGGCAGCGGGGAGAACCGGCAGCGCCTTCACCGGGCCTGCACAGCACCCTCTGGGCACCGGGACCCCCCCCCTCATGGAACCGGGACCCCCTCATGGAACCGGGACCCCCCCCTCATGGAACCGGGACCACCCTCAGGGAAACCGGGACCCCCTCTCAAGGAACCTGGGACCCCCCCTTAGTGCACCGGGCCCCCCCCCCTCTGGCCACCAGGCCCCCCGTCACAGCACCGGGCCCCCCCCTCACGGCCTCCTCTCCCCTCACGGAGCTCCCCCCAGTTCCCCCCCGCAGCCCAAACCGAGGGGTTTAACCCCTGGGGAAGGAGACCTCGAGCGCAGGCCCGGTACAACCGCGGCCGCCCCTACCCTGGCTCGCGCCCTCCATGGCGGCGCCCAGGCCCCGGCCCCGTCTCCGCCGCCACCGCCCCCCCCCGTGACGCGATCAGCGCCGCGCCCGCTTCCGGGAGGGGGGGGGGGGGGGGGGGGGCGCGGGGAGAGCGCGTCACCCGCGCGTCGCCATGGCAACGGCGCCACGTTCACCCCCCCCCCTTCCCGCCCCCTTCACCCGTTTGGATGACGTCATAGCGTTGATATGACGTCATAGCGTTGATATGATGTCACACGGGGCTGGGATTGCATCATATGGGGTTGGGGTGATGTCATAGGGCTGCCACCACTCCCCCCACAGTTATCCCCAGAGCCCCCCCTCAAGCCCATGGTGGCTTCTGTCTACTCCTGTTGTTGACAGTCCCCATTGAGACCAAAATGGCACAGGGAGGCCAAACTGGGAGGGCTTGGCCTCCCCTGGGTCTCCCCCATGGCCTCGTGCCCCAGCGGCTCTGGGTGCCCCTTCCCCAAATGTGGGGGCTGCGGTGGGGCACCCACTCGCACCCAGACAGGGAGGTGATGGCGGGGCCAAGGAGCTCGCCCCACAGCCGGTGGCTCCTCACAGCACCTTGTGGCACCTTGTGGCACCTCACGGCACCTCATAGCTCCCCATGGCACCTCATGGCACCTCATGACACCTCGTGGCACCTCATGGCACCATTATGGCTCCTCACAGCTCCTTGTGGCACCTCATGGCACCTCACGGCTCCTCATAGCACCTCATGGCACCTCATAGCTCCCCACAGCCCCTCACAGCACCTTGTGGCATCTCATGGCACCTCACAGCACCTCACAGTACTTTGTGGCACCTCACGGCACCTCACGGCACCTCATAGTTCTCCACAGTCCCTCACGGCATGTCACAGCACCTCATGGCACCTCACGGCACCTCATGGCACCTCACGGCACCTCACGGCACCTCACAGCACCTCATGGCACCTCACGGCACCTTAGAACACCTCATGGCTACTCATGGCACCTCACGGCACCTCATAGCACCTCACGGCACCTCATGGCCCCTCACGGCACCTCATGGCACCTCATGGCACCTCATGGCTACTCATGGCACCTCACGGCACCTCACACCCTCCTGCCTCCACTCCTCCATCTCCAGGCAGCCCCAGCAGCTCCCAGGGGATGCTGGCAGCCCCGGTGCTGAGCCTTGACCAAACCCCCCGGCTGTGACACCCCGGCTCCTGCCGCGTTTCTGGGAAGCCCTTGGCAGCCATCACAAGGGTGCTGGGGAAGCCCTGGGCGGCCGATGGAGAATTTACAAGCCCCGCTGAAAGCCCCACGGCTCCTTTCCACCCCCGTTGCCAGACCCTTTCATTTTCGGGGCCGTTTCCACCTGGTCTGTTTGCATTGCCCAAGACGAGCCTGAAAAGGGAAGCGAATATAAATGGGGAAATGTGCATTAATTTTTCAGAGCCGTTTCCAGCGGCGCTCGGTGGGCACCGAGCAGAGGGACCGCACTCGGCGCTCGCAAGAAAATAAATATTAAAAAAAAGCTGCTGGAAAACACAAAAGCTGCTGGAAATACCCTGCTGGGGGCCGAGCACATCGCCTCGGAGGAGAGCCCCATCTCCCCGAGGTCACACAGAGGCACTTTTGAGAAGGATGGGGAGCATTTTAAGAGCTCAACTTTTTATCGTTGATTTTATTAGGGCCTGGAGGGGGGTTATTTAGAAATTCAGGCCCTGATTTCAGTGGAAACCCAGCCGAGAGCTGAACCCAGGGGGAAACGCGGGGAAGGGCTTTGGGCTCCTGGCAGCTCGGCCCCGAGAGATGGAGGCAGCAGGAGGCGCTGGGAGGTTCTGGCTCGCTGGGAGCCGCCGCGGCCTACGACAGCTCTGCCAGGCACAAAAACCCGATTCAGAGAGGCCAGGCTGCCAGCGAGCAGGGTGTGCCTCCTCGGCCGGCGGACGAGCACCCGCTGCTGGCTCATTTTGCTGCACCTTCTTCAAGCAGCGATTTTTAATTAAATGTATCCCGGCGCCCGCTCGCTTGTTCTCTCTCGCAGCCCCTGGATGTGTTGTTGGGTCGGGGAAGCAGCAAGGCTGAATTTGGGGTGGAAAAAACATCCTCTATGTGCCAGGATGGTGCTGCTGCTCGGAACGGCTGTGGCTCGGCCGGGGGTGTCCCCCCCTGGGCTGCCCCCTCCACCTCCGCCAAGCTCCGTGCCCTTCACGCTGCCCCCCCCCCCCCAGTTCTCCTTTGGCTGCTGCCGGGCTTTTCGCTCCGATGGGGTTTTTCTGGTGAAATGTCAGGCCTGGGGTCAGTTCCTTTCACTGATGCCCTCCCAGCTGCTTTGTCTGCCACACGGAGGTGGAGGGGAGGGCAGGGGACAGCTCTGATGTCCCTAAGGGGGGTGGCAGCAGCATTTCCCCTGTGCCGGGCATCTCTCCGTGCCCCCAGCAAGGGTACGTCCCCGGGCAGAGTTACAAAACACCAAAACACATTGTTGATTTTTTTTTTTTCCAGCAAAGCCAGGAATTGCGTGAGCAGCCCCGCAATGGTGTCCCGAGGCACCATCTGCTCACGCTCGCTCTGATCCCAAATCCCCCCAGCACTGACGGGGATGCTCCAGGAGGACCCGGACATTTCCCTGCCGCCGTTCCCTGCTCGGCAAAGCGCTGCTGTGGCTCTGCTGCTTCCCTTGGAAGCCGACACGAACTGGGCTCCGTGCCCCTTTTAAAGAAAGCCCTGACCTAGATTTCACTGCCCGCTAGCAAAGCCGCCCGGCTCCGCTTTCCTCATCACTCCTTCCTGCAGCTGGAAAGGGCCCAGCAGAGGAGCCCTGGCTCCTGCTCGTTAACCCGGTGGTGATTAACACCACCAGGAGCCTCCACAGGCTGATGGGCCCTTATTTTACCCACTCTTACCCAAAAATTCACAAATTCACAGAGCATTACCCGAGCATCCCTGCAGGTGGGGGCCCTGCCGCAGCACCCATGGCTCACAGACAGCCCTCACCCCAGCTGCTCTCCCCGCTGGGCTCCTAAAATACCACCCCCAGCTCCCTGGCTCTCCTCGGACAGCAGGCTGCCGGGCAGGATGGCATTTACGTGGGCTGTGGGGGCAAAAAAAAAACACCCTTACGAGTGAAAAGTCACCAAGAACTGCTTGCATCAACGCCGCCCCCGCTCTGCGCCCTGCAGTCTCCGGACGCCAGCGGGTGGGCACAGGGAGCATCGGGGGGTCCCGGCGCAGCCACCGCTTCCCCAGCATCGCCCCATTGCGGCAGTGGGGCTGCCCGAGCCGCCCCCATGCACCCCAAAAAACCCCGCTGAGCTTCAGGTGGGACGGATCCGCTTTCTTCAGCCTTGTCCCCGGGGTGGGAGCGGGGGCTGCGGGCTGGTGGTGACGGCGATGTTCCTCTTTTCCAGCCCCCCCCCGCCACCCCCCTGCGTGCTGCAGGGGCTTTGCCCGCCCGCCCGCCAGCCCTGCTGTCACCTCGTGCAGCCTTCCTCTTTTCTCAAAACCCAAAATAAGCCCCGGGCTGCAGCAGGGGGGACGCCAGAGGTGATGCTTCCTCTTTTTGAGACATCTCTGGGACGGGACGGGGACTCTCAAACGGGGCCGGGGGGGGGACGAGGGCGCAGCTGCTGGGGCCAGGGGGCAGACGTCAAGTGTGGGGCCCGTGGGCTGCATCCTGAGCAGCCCCTGTGGGGTGCCCAGCTGGTCCCCAGCGGGATCCTGCTGCAATCCTACACCCCCGTGGTGCCACCCCGCAGCAGCTGGCTCCGGACACACGGCACAGGAGGCTCTGAGACATCAAACAGCCGGGGTGGGCTGGGGTCTCCGGCACCCCAAAGGGGTCCCCGTACCCATGGCAGGGCTTGAACTACGTTGTAGCTTCTCTCTGTTCCTTTGGGGCCAATTCAAATCTTTGCACGCCTCTGCCTGGAAATGGGGCCCTCATTTCTACCCCGTTATCTGACCGCTCTCAGCCCCAAACAGCCCCTGGGGCTTCTCGGGGATTGCCTGAGCGCAGTGTCCCCGCCGAGGGGGGGTTTTCTCTCTCATCCCCACCTTGTCACATCTCAACCAGTTGGCCTCATTCATCCCCACCCCGAGGGCTGGGAATTCCCCCGGCAGCCTTTGGGGTGAAGTCACAGCGGGGATGCAAGAGCTGTGGGAGGAGGGGGACTGCCCCGTTCCAGCCCCATAAAACCAGGCTGATTGTCCCCGTCCCGTGTCCCCTGTGGTCCCCGTGTGCTCACGGGGCTCTGGCCAAAAATCCACCTCCTCCCCATTTCTGCCTGATTTCCCATCCTGCTAACCTCGCCCCGGGACCCATCCGGCACCATCTGCCGCCTGCAAAACCCCTGCTCCCTAAGCCGCCCTAATCCCCCAAATCCCATCCGCATCCCGGTGGCCGTGGGCATTTCCCCCGGGGTTTTTGGGGCAAGCTTTTGGGTTTGTGGGGCTGAGCGGGGTTTGGTGCAGCTCCGATTTCCCTGCTGATGGGGACAGGGAGGGAGCGGAGCGGCCGCAGAGGGCCTGGTGCTGCGGGCACAGAGCCAGGGCCTGGCTTCAGCTGCAGGAAAATACAAAATGCAGTGGTTCTGCGGTGTATTTTGGGAGAAAAAGGGGAAAAAAAAGCAGTAAAATGTGCTTGACGCTTCCACCTCCATGCCCTGCTCTCTGCGCAGGGATTGGGGCGAGCTCCGTGGCCACAGCGAGCAGCGGGGTTGGGGGCTGGCGTGCAGGATCCGACCCCACAGCCCCCGGAACAGGGCAGGACGGCTTCAGGACGGCTTGGCGAGAGAAGAAAGGGGCTGGGGGAGAGGTGTGGGGGGGCTGCCCCGCTGGGGGGGACCTTCCTGGAGGGCTCGGGGCGAGAGGAAGCGCGGCAGACAGCTGCACAACATCTGGCAGCGCCGCATTCCCCCCCCCCCCATCCCCAAATGTGGGGTCCGAGCCAGCGCTCCGCTTCCTGCCACCCCCTCCCCGCGGCCAGATGTGCCCCCCGCTGCCCCCCCGGGGGTCACCCGAGGGTCCCACCCTTCCCTCCGGGCCGTGCCCAACACCTGCTTCCAGCTCGGTCCCGTTTCTCCCAGGCCCCCGTGGCCCCACAACGCCCAGGGGAAAGGCGGCCCCATTACCTCTTGGCATCCCCATCCTCTGCTGGGCTGGATGCGGGTTGGCAGCTCTTGGCCCTCCACAGCCCGGAAAATCCACCCAAAAAGGGGCCTGCCCCCCCCCACGGCACCGTGGCGCCGGTAATGGACAAAGGATTTGGCCATCGCCCCACACGGAGCTGCCTGGGGTTGGGGGAGCACCGAGAACCCCCCCAGATCCACCAGCAGCACCCCAAATCCCGCTGGGTGCCCCAGCTGAATGGCTCCAAACCCCACTGCTGGGTGAGCTTGCAAGGAAAGGCTTAGCCCCAGGCAACAAAAATAGGCTCCCTCCTTAAAAATAGCTTTCCTGGGCTTAAAAATAGACAGTTCCCGAAGGCGATGCTCAAGGAGACCGGGCCACCCGCCGCCTCCATGCCTGGGGACAATCCTGGGGGGCTGGCTGTGGGCTCAGCCCCTCGGTGCCACCCTTGGGAGGCTGCTGTGGGGTCAGCCCCCCAGCTGGGCATAACCCCATTACTCCTTTTCCCCTCCCAGCAGTGTTTTGTCCGTGTTTAGGATCAGGCCCTGGCGTGGTTGTGGGTTTCCACAGCCGGGCGAGCTCCTGGGTGCTTCCCTATGGTTTGGGGCCATCCCCGGTCCTGGCACCCCACGGAAAACCCCAGTTTGGGGGCGATGATGGGGAGAGGGGCACGGTGGTGGGGGCACCACCCAGGAGCTCCCCGTGCCGCCTCGCAGCCGGGAGCTCAGGGAGAGGAAAGAAAAAGAGGCAGGAAGAGAGCTCAGGCTGAGCCGGAGCAAAACTGGGAGGCGAACAATTCAAAGCGGAGGAGAAAGCACCTCAAATCCCTGGTGTGCAGCAGGGGGAGAAGAAAAGCTCCGAAAAGCCCCGTGGCTGCCCTGCCCCGGGGGCAATCCCTGCAGGATTTGTGCCTCAAATTGCGCCTTGTGCCCGCTGTCAGTGCTGAGCTGAGATGTGAAACTGGGGAGAGGGGAGAGAAGATAGGGGAAAGGGGAAGGGGAAACGGGTGTGGGGCTCTCTCCAGGCTCCAAATCTCCCTCTGGGTCCCTCCGACCACATTGCCCCACGTGTCCTAGCCCCCGGCAACCCCACCAAAACCCCCTCACTCTGTCCCCAGTGGGGTGCCGGGGTCTGGGGCACGGCACCGAGCCTCGGGGACACCGGGGACAGCGCGGGGAGGGCAGCACGTGGCCGGGAGAGGCTTCGGGAGCGGGGTCGGGGCTGAGCGAGCAGCCAGGGCCACAGCAGAGGGGCTCAGCTGGAGCCGGGACGGGTTAGGACACCCTGGGGATGTCCCCCCCCTCCCCGGGGCCACGCTCCCGGCGCCCTGGGACCGGCTCTGGGGCTCGCTCCCACGGCCGGGAAGCGGCGGCGGCTCGGCCTCCGGAGGCAGGAAATCAGCACGCGGGGGCTGCGGGGACACGGGGACACGGGGACATGGGGACAGCGGGGGGGCCCGGTGAGCCCCAGGGATGCTGCCCGCACCTCCAGCAGGACACGGGGTGCACCCAGAGGGCTCACGGGCAGGGTTTGTGCCCCCCGGGCGCTGCAGTTGGTGAGCGCTGCGGCCCCCCCGGCCGTGCCAGGAGCCTTCCCAGCAGGATTCGTCCCCGTTTCCACCTTGCCCCCGCTGGGGCGAGGAGCGCGGCTCCTCCCAGCGCCGCAGGAAAGCGGCATCAAAGGCTGCTGGCGGGGCTGGGAACGTGGGGCTCGTGGCTTCCCAGCAGCTCCAACGCCGGTGCCAACGGCCGGCGGCGGCCCCGTTTTGGAGCCGGGTGCTTGGGGGTGACAAGGGGACAGGGCCAGGCCCGGTGTCCCCAGCATGGTGCAGGGGGGGGTGGCAGCGTGGCCGTGGTGCTGCTGGGTTTGACATTTCCACCTCCTGCTCTCCGCTCTCCTCCCACTCCATGTTTTTCTCTCCCTCCCCGCTTTTCTCCCCGCGTTGCCGTTCGTCATGGCAGCGGCACCGGGCTTTGCGCAAGGGCTGCGAGCAGGGCGAGGAGACCTCTGCCTCCTCCTCCTCCTCCTCGTCCTCCTCGTCCTCCTCCTCCTCCTCCTCCTCGCAGCAGCAGCCGTGGGGAGGGTGCAGGGGACAGGAGGCCCAGCAGGCGCCAACATTTCAGCAGGACAAAACTTGGCTTCTCCCCTAAATCCCCAGCCCCTGGAGTCGTGTCGGGGCGCCAGGTGGTGCCCGCGTTGCTTCAGATCAAAAAATCTCCGCACCCATCCCATGGTTCAGCACCCCCCAGCCCCAAATACGAGGTCCCCGTGTCCTGGTGGCAGCGTCAGGGCCTCGTACCTGCACCCCCCCCCCCGTGTGCCACCCACCCCGCTGCCAGGGGACACGGTGGGGACAGCCAAACGGGGCTTGGGGGGGGCCTCTCCGTGCCTCCTGTTATCAGCAGCTCCATCCTCCTCCCCCCTGCCCAGGCAGGGCATTATCCAGCTGATCCCTCTCTCAGCCTCCCTAAATCCCTTCGGGGGGTTAAAGCCAGCGCCTGGCCCTACCCTGACCCCAGGGGACCCCATCCCCAACTCCCCCAGGAGCTCGGGGGGCGCAGGGATGGGGGCGGCTCCGTCCCCCCACCATACCCAGGCGGGTTGGAAGCGCAACCCTGTGCGCCCCCCGACACCGGCACCCCCTGCTCGCCCCTCTCTGCCTTCCCCGAGCCCCTTGGCCGAGGTTTGGGAGATGAAAGCCCCCCCGCCGCCCGCCTCCCACATCCTTCCCTGCAAATTCCTTCTCCCTCCTTCATCTCTCCGGGGGTGCCCGGCTGCGCCGAGCGAGAGCCGCGGCGGAGCGGGGCCGGAGGAGACCTTTCGCGTTTTCCCCTCCGTTAAAAATAGCATGAGATTTATTTTCTGGCAGCATGGAAAGCCCCCGGGGGCGTAAGAGAGGAAGCAGACGGAGCTTCTGCAGGCCGGGGAAGGGTGTGTGGGGGGGGGGGTTGGTGGGCAAAGGGAGGCGGAGGGGGGGGGAGAGCGAAAAGGGCAGGAAATAACCCCCCGGCAGCAGCCCTGCGGAGGGGAAAAAAGCTCAAATGCAAACAGTGTGTGGTTAATGTGGAAACTCCCAGGGCAGAGCCAGGCTGCCCCGTGTCCTGCTGTCCGGCCAAAAAGCCTCTTCCTGCTGCCAGCAGCCAGCCTCCTGCAGCACGGCCCCCACCCCTTACCCTAAATCCCCCCCCTTCGCACCCTTTTTGGCCACCCTCAGCCCCTCGCCGCCGGCCCCGACGCCCCCAATCCCCCACCCGGGGGTGACGGAGGAATTTGGGCACCCCCAGCCCTGATCTGTGGAGGGGGGAGATGGGGATGCACGCAGGGCTCCCCCCTCCCCAAAGGCTGGGACCTTCCCAGCTGGGCAGTCCCTGGGTTTGGGTTTTGTCCCCGTTCCCCCCCCCCCGTGATGACCGAGCGGGGCTGGCAGCTGCCGGGGCATAAATCACCTCCGCCCGGCTCTCCCCGGGGGTTTTCTCCTCCTCTCAGCCTCCCCCTGTCCCAAAACACAACCAGAGGGGGGCTGGGGCGTCCCCGTGCCACCCCCAGCACCCCCCTGCCCCTCACGGGGGGCACCCAGTGCCACGAGGAGCAGGCAGCCCCCAATTTCTCTGCGTCCCCAGTGCCACCAGCCGGCCCCGGTGACCTTCCTCCACCTCCGGGGGGTTTGTTCCGATTTCCTGGGGACATTTTGTTGCCTTTCCCCCCCTTCCCCAGCCCCTGCGTTATCAGGCTGGCGATGATTTCCTCCCCGTCCACCCACCTGCTTATTTTAGCCGCTTCTTCCTTCCTCCCAGCTGCTCTCGGCCTCCAGCCCCGCTCCCCCTCCCGCAGCCCCTCCGCGGCCCCGTTTTGGCCCCGTTTTGGCCCCGTTGTCCCCCCCCTCCGGGTGCCACGCTGCCCGCCGTGCCGTGCCCTGCCCGCTCTATTTAGGGCAGGATCCTCGGGCTAAATTGAAGCCCTGCGGCTGCCGTTTGGAGCCTCCTTGGCTCCTCTCCTCCGTGCCGAGCCTCCCTCCCGGGCTCCCTGTCCTCTGCCTGAACCCTGCCTCCTGCCCCCGCTCCCTGCACCCCCGCATGTGCCCCTCACCTCCCCAAATGTCCCCCCAATATCCCCAAAATCCCCCCCCTACAAATTCCTCGCTCGCTTCTCCGAGGCGCAGCGCCGTGGGGACGGCCCCGTGCCCCTCATCCCCTCCTGCCAGCGTGGGGGGAGGCCATGGGGGGGGTGATTTATGGCCAGCAGCATCCCCACGGCCTTCAGGAGCGCATCCGGAGCCGCCGCCGCCTCCCCCAGCCCTTCCTCTCCTCCTCCAGCTCCCCCCGGTGCTGGCTCCGCGATGTCCCCATGGGGAGGGGGACGCAGCCACCCCTCGCCCTCTGCGTGACATTGGCCATGGAACGGGGCTGTGGGGGGGGGACACGCTTCCCACCGGCCTCCCCCCGTCCCCGGTGGCACACGGGGGACGCCTCTGGTGTCACGGTGCCCGGCGTGGTGGCAGGGAGGTGGCAGGGAGGTGACAGGGACACAGGGATGTGTGGCTCGGGCGCAGTTTCCAAGGAAACCCCGGCTGAGCGCGGCCTCCGCATCCCTCGGTGCCCCCCGCGCACGTGGACGCAGCCCCCGGGGGTCTCGCTGCGGGAGGAGGGATTGGGGTGGGGGCAGCGGCAGCTGGAGATGGGGCTGGGGACAGGGACGGGGACGGGGACAAGGATAGGGACAGGGATAGGGATGGGGACAGGGAGAGGGAAAGGAAAAGAGATGGAGATGGGGATGGGGATGGGGACGGAGGGAGGGATAGGGACAGGAATGTGTTATGGGGACAGGAATGGGGATGGGGACGGGGACAGGGACGGGGACGGGGATGGAGACAGAGATGGGGATGGGGACGGGGACAGGGAAAGGAAAAGAGATGGGGATGGGGACAGGGATGGGGACGGGTATGGGGATGGTGATGGGGACAGGGACAGGGACAGGAATGTGTTATGGGGACAGGAATGGGAATGGGGACAGGGACAGGGAGAGGACAGGGACAGTGAGGGGACAGATATAGGGACAGAAATGTGGATGGGGACAGGGACAGGGACAGGGACAGGGACAGGGACAGAGATGGGGATGGGGATGGGGTTGGGGTTGGGGTTGGTGTTGGGGCTGGGGCTGGGGACAGGAATGTGTTACGGGGACAGGAATGGGGATGGGGACAGGGACGTGGAAGGGAATGGGGTCGGTACCCAGCCTGGGGGAGGAGGGCTGGGGACGGGGAGCGCTGCAGGACATCCCTGCCCGCCCCGTTCCCAGCACAGCCGTCCCCTGGGCACGGGTGTGTGCGGCACGTCCCGGAGATGGGACCTCGGGGACCTCGGGGACCTCGGGGACCTTGGGGAGCGGGTCAGGGTGTTCCCGTCCTCCCCAGGGCCGGAGCCTGCGGGGCACCTCCCATGGAGAGCACCAGAAATAGGAGCTGCGGGTCCCCACCCAGCCGCGGGCACGGGGCCAGGGCCGCGGGTGGGAGCGCGGGGCCGAGCCCGTGGGGAGCGTCCCCGAGCCCAATTTGGGGCCGTTTGCCCCGGGGGACGCCCTCCTTGGGGCCCGTCCCCGAGCCTCCCGTGCGTCCTGCGGGTCGGGATGAACCGTGCCAGCGGCACCAAGCCCCCAGCACGGAGCTGTGGGGCCAGGTACAATTCTGCCACCCTTCCTGAGCTCCCCGGGGTCGGAGCAGACCGGGGCAGGGCAGGATGCTCGGCCCAGCTCCAGTTTGTCCCCTGGGCAAGGAGCAAACTGGTCCCAGTCTGAGCGTGGCAGCGCTCCCAGTCCCCGAGCCTTCCCGCGGCGCGCTGGCAGCAGCTCGGGCTCGTTGCAATCTGTTCCAGCTCGCTGCCTCCACGATCTGCATCCCCGGGACCTGGGCGAGCAGGAATTGGATTCCTCCCCGCTAATGAGGAGAAGGGGCTGCGGAGATGGAGAGCCCGGTGTCAGCTCTGCCACCGATCCCATCGCACGGCCCCGGGGACGGGGGGACGCCGCCGGAGAGCTCGGAGGCTGTGGCCGTGCTCGGGCTGCCCGCCCTGGGGAATTGGCAGCAGAAGAGTGGGGAGATCCCAGAGCCAGGGGGTCCCCAAATTGTAGAGGTCTCTGAGCCACGGAGGTCCCTGAGCTGTGGGGGTCACCAGATCGTGGAGGCTCCTGAGCCACAGAGGTCTCCAAATTGTGGGGTCCCTGAGCCGTGGAGGTCCCTGAGCCCTGGAGGTCCCCAAATCATGAAGCTCCCTGAGCCCTAGAGGTCCCCAGGCTCTGGAGGTCCCCAAATTGTGGAGGATCCTGAACCCTGGAGGTTCCCAAGCCCTGAAGGTCCCCGAATTGTGGAGGTCCTCAAATTGTGGAGGTTCCTGAGCCACAGAGGTCTCCAAATCGTGGGGTCCCTGAGCCATGGATGTCCCTAAGCCCTGGAGGTCCCCAAATCATGGAGGTCCCTGAGCCCCAGAGGTCCCCAAATCGTAGAGGTCCCCAAGCCCTGGAGGTCCCCAAATCATGGAGGTCCCTGAGCCATGGAGGTCCCCAAATTGTGTAGGACCTTGAGCCCTGGAGGTTCTCAAGCCCTGGAGGTCCCCAAATCGTGGAGGTCCCCAAATTGTGGAGGTCCCTCAGTCGCAGAGGTCCCCAAATCATGGAGGTCCCTGAACCCTGGAGGTTCCCAAGCCCTGGAGGTCCCCAAATCATGGAGGCCCATGAACCCTGGAGGTCCCCAAGCCCCAGAGGACGGGGCCAGGGTGGTGCCTCAGGCCTGGCCGCCGTCCCCTCGCCAGGGAGCCGCAGGAAGGGCGGCCGGAGCCTTTTTGTTCCCGGCGGCGGCTGCGAGACGGCCTCGCTGGGCTCCGCGCCCCTGTGCCGGCCGTGCCGCATGGTGCGCCAGCCTGGGGGGGGAAGATTTGGGGGATTTTCTGCTGTGAAGGGCACCGCAGCCCCTTGGCACGACCCTTCCTGACCCCGCATTTTCGGGAAACACCTCCCCGCTCCCACCCACGGCCCGGCCTGGCCAGCGAGCGGATGAAAAGGAAATCGGGAGGGAGGGAATCGGGAGGGAGGGAGATGCTGTGCCGGGGGCCGCAGGGTGGGGAGAGGAACTCTGCGATTCCCAGCCCGCGACTGACTCAGCCACCCCAAAAGGTGCCCACCCTCACCCCAAAAGGCGCCCACTGTGCACCCCCGGCCCCGCTGCCCCCTCCTGATGTCTCCGGGTGCCCTCGGTGTGCCGGGGCAGCAGCCACAGACCCGGCACCCTCCCAGTAAAAAAAAACACCCTCACTGGTTTTACTGGTGGGCTCTGATCCTCAGCATCCCTCCCCAGGGGGCTGCAGAGCCCCAGCGGCCGCAGGAGGGGGACGCGGGGTGGGACGGGGTGAGCGTGGCAAGCTGGCAGCAGCCTCAGAAACTAGCTAAAAAATGCAGGTTTAAGGAAAAAAAAAGGAAAAAAAAAAAGCAAAATACAACAAAAGCCCATTTGGGGTTCCTGTTTCGGGGTCTCCAGCAGCCACGGCCCCGAGCCTGAAGGATTTGGTTTGGGGTGGGAGGCGACCGGCCCCTGGGTGCCGGGGGTGCTGCTGGGCGCACGGCGGTCAGGACGGGGCTGCCCGCGGTTTGCTCAGCGCCTGGGGGATTTTTTTCGGGCCTCCCACGGCTCCTTTCTCACGGCTTTGGTGGCGGTGGCACGGGAGGAGCCCTGCTGGCCCCCTGCACGGGGTGAGGCAGGACGGGGCACCGGGAGAGAAGGGGCAGGGGGCGAGGAATGGGGCGCTGCGCTCCCCACCCGGCCCTTTCCCCAGCGCGGCCCCGCTCGCAGCCGTTTCTCAAGGTCACGGCGCTGGGCAGCGTGCAGCAGAGGTGCTGAGCCTATTTCTGTGTGCTAGGGGAACTTCACTGGCCTGATTCCCATAAATAAAGCACGCAGGGAACAGCCCCTGCTCTGTCCTAGTAATTCTGGACCCCAGGGGCCCTGCCGTGAGTGCACTCAGCAGCGCGCCGGCGCCTGCTCCGCTCCTCGCCGCTGCGCCTGGACGCGCTCGGAGAGGGTTGAAAGCCCTCGGTTTCTGTAAAACGCCAAGCGTGAGCGTTTCGAGGGCATTTTAGAGAAAATTCAGTGGGTTTCGGAGACACGGGGCCAGCTGGGGAGGCTGGTCGTGTGCTGGGCTGGGGCAGAGCCCAAGGGGGCTCAAAGCAAGGCAGGACCACGGCCCCAAGGCAGGACCAAGGCAGCCCCAGGCCCAGATCTCCAATTTTTGGACCCGGAGCTGCTCCCACTCCTCACCCTTCCCCACCCAGGTGCCCTGAATGCTTCCCAGCTCCTTTTTGGAGGCAGATGAGCCCAAGCGGGTCGGCTCCTGCAGCCCATCCCCGCAGGCGTGAGCAGGGCAGGGCAGTGCAATTAGCTGGGTTTTCTTCCAGGAGGGCATGAACCTGGCTCTCTGTCGGCTTTATCACTTGCCACTAGGATTTATCTCGTGCTTGCAATTCTCCCGTGATGGCGTTTGCTGCACCCAGGGCACCGTTTGCTGCCC
This sequence comes from Anas platyrhynchos, assembly GCF_047663525.1. NCBI lineage: Eukaryota > Metazoa > Chordata > Aves > Anseriformes > Anatidae > Anas > Anas platyrhynchos. Next base: position 17,046,062 of record NC_092607.1, read on the forward strand.
TCCGCGCTCCCGATGGACGCAGGCACCAGACGGATCCCGCGCCGCCTCCGGCTGGGGGGTCCCATCCATCCTCACTGCCATCCCCTCCTCATCCCGCACCTCCCCGGGTGTTCACCTTGGATGAAAAACGGATTTTCATCCGTTAATGACCGCGGTGTCAATTAACAGCCAGCGCGTCCCCCTCCGTGGCTGTGGAGCACGGGCTGGGGAGCAGCCAGCAGCGGGGGCACGTCCCTTGCGCACGTCCGTGGCCCCACCAGCCTTACCCAGAGCTGAAGGGCCCCCATTTTCAAGTGACTCAGACTCACCCTTCCTTCCTCAGGAAAACCTGCGATCAGATAAAGCCATCAAACTATCTGGTACGAATAAACAAGCTCGCATCTGCACGGATGCAGGCTATACCCCTTCTAACCCCGCGCGGAGAGGAGGCAACCTGCCTTCACCCTGCCCTTATCAGCCGTGGCTCCAGCCCCGGGGCAGACACGTGTTTGCTCGCGCTTGTGCAAGGCTGCGCGCCCCAATCCCGCTGCGTCTGCCCTTGCTGGAGGTCGGGGGAGGCAAATTTTGGCTGGCACCGGCACTGGCACCGGTACCGAACCTCCACACCCTGCCCTGTGCCCGTGCGGGTGCTGCTCCCGTGGTAAATGCCCGGAGAAATTCGGGGTGCCCCTTGGGGTGAGCAGAGGGGGAGCAGAGGCGGCTGCGCAGGCCCTCGGTGATGAAGGAGGAGGAGGAGGAGGAGGAGGGAGGGAGGAAAATGTTTAAAAACTGCAACCGCTGACAGATGGGCACCTGCCCCCACGGAGGTGACGCGCCGCCAGGCTGCCGAGGAAAAGAGCAAAGGAGGGTGTGAAGATTTCCCTGCAGATTAAACCCAAAACACATGGCGTGTGCTGCTCTCCTGCCCGGGCTTGGGTGGGGAAGGCAGAGTGGATTTTTTTGGGGGGTCACAGCAGTGGCTCCATGCCGGGTGGCTCCGGGCACCCTCGGGTGCATCACCAGGGCTCCCCGGCTGCGGTGACCCCCAGTACCACCAGCGGGGACGGGCGGCATCAACCCGCTCCGTGCAGGGCTGGGGCTGTGCCCTGCTCCTTCCCCAGCCCCTGCCCGTGGAGGAGATTTTCTTTTTTCCCCTCTTCCCTTGCAGCGTGGCAGCTCTGATGCTGCTTTTACCGGGGGGAAGAAAAGATGAAGCGAGATCTCAGCCGGGCGCGCAGCGATCCTGCGGGAACAGAGAGCAGAGGCACTGCGGGGCTGTTTGAACTGGGGTCGGATGCAAGAATCGAGGGCAGGAATTCAAGCTCAGGAAGGGTCGGGGAGCTGGAGGGGCTCGTGCAGGGAGGCTTTGTGCCGAGAGGAGTTAACGCAGCGCCGAGTGCTCCGGTGAGCAGAGGAGTAATGAGAGCAAGTAGGTTAGGCTCAGAGAGCAGCGGAGAAGAAAGCGTGGACATTTTTAAAAGGGGGTTGGAAGAGCTGAAAACAGTGAGAAAAAAAAGATAAAGATGTCCCCAGCACAGCCCCTCTGCTGCTGTGATCACCTCTGGGCTGTGTCCCTGGTGATCGCAGACCCCTGGTTTGCAGGAGGGGCGTTTGGCACTGTCCCCGTCCCTGTCCCCGTCCCCACCAGCACAGATCCTGCTCGGGATTTACCCAGGTGGGGGCTGGTTTCCCATTCAGTGATGGAAATCGGGTCAGACCCCGTTTTGTGGCAGGGTGCTCACCCTCCCAAGACCCAGGGCGAGCGCCTGTGATGCCAACGAGTTTATGGACGATTGAATAATTCCGATATCGTGCAGAATGCTGCTTATTTCCTTAATAACACCTCGGGATGCCTTGCCGGGGTTCTCATTTATTGTGTTTTCAAGTGGGAAGCAGCCACATCGAGCTGCTGCTGCCCTGTGGCTCCGTTCCAGGCACTGCTGGCCCCTGGGACCCAGAACAAATTTGGGGCCATGGGGATGAAACCCCCTGGGGATGAAAAAGGATGGGGCTGAGCCCTGGCTGCTCGGGCAGGGCACAGAGGGGCTGTGGGAGGGAGGCGGCTCCAGCCCCTTGGAGCATCTCCCCTTTCCCATCTCCCTTTTCCCATCTCCCTTTTCCCACCTCCCTTTTCCCATCTCCCATCTCCCGTTCTGCTCCTGCCCATCAGGGGCAGCCAGGGCTCCGAGCAACCGAGAGTAAAATCTGGCTTTAACCATATTTAACCTAGATAAACCTCAAATGTGGCCTAAATTGTTAGGCGAGCTACCAGTTGGCGGGCTGAACCCAAAACCACACTCCCCAGCCTCGGGCAGTTATATATATTTCAACTGTTGCTTCTGCGTTTTGCGAGCGCGGCTCCATCACACGCTATTTATAAAGCCTGCATCAAACAACGGGCTCGGACACAGCCCTGCAATTTCTTTGGGTTCTTGGGAAAACAAAAGCTTTGCAAGCAGAAGAATAAACTCCAGCTGAACCTCTCTTAACCATCGAGTAGTTCGGGATGCTTTCGCTTGATGGAGAGGCAAGGCAGGCTTTAAGGATGAGCGCATCGTCAGGGCACCGTCCCTGGCTGGGGCTTGAGTTGGATCCCATTTTGGGATCCCATTTGGGATCCCCATTTCCAAAGGGGCTGCAGCACGAGGGGAGCTAAAGGAACGAGCAGTGCTCAGGTGTAAAATGCAGCAGGGAGAAACCCTGGTGGAGGTGAGCAGCATCCATGGGGCAGAGCTCCATTTGCTTGGGCTTGGCCCCCAGGGGTGGCTCTGCTGGGACCCAAAATATCCCCAGGGGGATATCCCCAGGGCTCCCTGATGGGGCCGGAGGATCCCAACGCTGCTCTGGGCACCCCAAGCACCCTGTCCCCGTGCCACCTGCAGCGGGATCCACGATCCTCCACCAGCCCCAGGAGCTGTGCTAAGCCCTGCCTGGACAATTCCCCGCTGCGGGGCTGGAAGGGGAAGGCATTTCTGGAGCATTAATGATCAACTGCTCGTGAACCCGGCCAGTCCCCGGCCAGAGCAGCACCGAAGGAGGTCAGCGGGATGCGGCGGGCCAAATACTTTGCTCATGAACATCATCTCTCACCCACTCCGGTATTTACGGACCTGGGAGCATTTCCTGCTGCTCCCCGCTGTGGGATCCCCGCACCCTTCAGGGCAGGGCACAAACCCCGAGCAGCACGGCGTGCTCGGCCGTGCAAAGGGGAATGGATTCGCCCAGCCAGCAGTCAAAGAACAGAGCGAGATAATGAGAAAGCGCAGGCGGGGGTGGCGGTGGTGGGGAGCTGGGTGGGAAGAGGGAGTTTTATTCTCCAGGGTTTGTGTGTTGTGTGTTGTTTTTTTTTTATTTTATTTTTTTTTTTCAGGCTCCATTCACCATATTTAGTAGGCTTGTGACTTGCCCTCGCTAGCTCATGGAGAATTCCCCCAAGTGTTTACTCCCACAACCTAGCAAATGCCTCAATACACATCATGGAAAAAATACAATCGACACGCTCACTCCCACTAGGGCAGGAATTCCAACTCGCCAAGCACCGACTGGGAGTATGAGCATGCGAGAGAGAGAGACAAACACGGCTTCATTAGCTCGCCTCAGATGTGGTTCACTCCTAAAATGACCTGGTCAGGGCTGCGCACCACCTCCCTCCCTTCCTTCGTGGTAAAAAACCCCGCTGACCTTTGGTCCTGAGCAATAGGGACAGGAATGTGGGTCCCTTAACCCTTTCTTTCAGCAGCTGGGAGCTGCCCTGGGCTTGGCTGATGGTCCCGGGATGTTCAGGGCTCCGGGGCTGAGGCACGGGGCAGGAGCAGAGCCCTGCGAAATTGTTTCCTTCCTGCACGGGTTAGGAAAGAGCAGGCTTTGGTGATGGGGATTCACATCTCCAGCACGCGGAGCAGCCGCGTGGAAACAAAAAGGGGATCTTGGCAAGCAGAGCTTGCAGACCACAGATCTCTCAGGATCTTTTTGCACCTCTATTTCCTCTACACAATTCTGTAGAGACACAAAAGAAAAAAAAAAAAAGGCAAAACAAAATCGGAGTAATTAGGCAACTTGGCTTTTTCAGCACGCTTCCGAACCAACCACATGAAAAAGACACAAGAAATCAAATTTATTTATTAAATGCAAAATCCTCGATAACCGAGATGGGTGTGAGACAGGGCAGTGCTGAACACAGGACCTGCAATCAGAGTCCTGCAGCTTTCCCCCGGTGCCGTTCCCGACCCCAGGGAGCATGGCAGGGCTGGCTGCGGGCACCGCCACCTTCCTTGGGGTTTTCTCCTGAAAGATCCCAGCCATGGGCACACAACAGCCAGCAGAATTCACCAACACGTGTAAATGTTGGTAAGAAGTCGGGGAACATGACTTCTACCTGCTTCCCCTGGGGCTAAAAGCTGGAAAAGTCCTTGAGGAGATGGGTGACACAGTTTGGGAAGGGGGGCACGTAAAGGGCCTCGATTCAGCCCGGACACGTGCGGTCCCTGATATTCCTCCAAAAGATGTCCATGGCTGTGCTCCTCGCCACTCCTCTCACACCTTGTTCATGGCGATTTGCACACCAAAACCCCGTGAACCACACTGATTTTTCCTCCAGTTTCTCCTTTCCCCCTTTCTCTTCGTTTTTCCCACGTGCATTCTTTCCTTCCTAACGAGGAGAAACCACCTCTCTCCTAAGGACAGGCTGAGTAATTGCGGTATTTACCTAAAACACAATACACGCTTCTCATTAGGGAGGGGAGGGAGCTACACGCGATGGCAAAAGAATATGAAACCTTCATGGCAAAAGAATATAAAACCTTAATGGCAGAAAAATACGAAACCTTCCCAAGCTGTTTGAAGCCTGTGGGGGTGGCAGCCCCAGGCACAACATCACCCTGCCCTCCTTGGGGGGCTGCCGGGGCCGTGTCCCGGCTGCTGCTGGATAACACAGCAAGATCCACGATCATTTTTTTTTTTTTTGCCAGAAAAGACCTGAGGAAGAAACACGGGGCAGGAAGAAAAACCGAAGGGGCGCGGGTGGCTGTGGGGTGGCGGGGTGGGCTCGGGCTCAAAGCGAGGAGCAGGGATGGGGAGGGGGCTCATAGCAGCAGGTTTTATGTGACGGATTTGATGTAGAAAAGATAAATTTGACTAGAGGTGTAGCTCCGATTTCCACTAATCCCTGTAGCAGTGCTTCACATTTCAGTGCGGAGCCTCGAAGAGGTGTGTGAGGATCCGACCCCTGTAGGCACAGCGGGACGGTTCCACACGGACTGAGCTTTTTGGGTGCAAAAAAAGGGGATTTTGGTGCTTTTTACAGGGCTGGAAAACACCCGTGGGGTGACGTGAATGTGCGGGGTGGCTGGAAATGAAGGGCACTCCCCACAGGGACACTGAGGCTTGCTCGGGATGAGGGGAAAGAAACCGTGAGGGGAGCTCCAAACCCCGGGGGGGCGTTTATTGAGGGGGGGGTGATGTGGGGGCAGATTTTACACTCTGGGGCGTTAATTTCCACACTTTTAGGACACAGTGGTGCTTGGTGACTCTTAGCACAACACCCCGAGCACCTCCTGCTTCAGCAGGACCACGGGGGGCGCCGGGCACAGCCCCCTCACAGCCACACCGAGCCTGGCCAGGGGGGGCTTGGAGGACCCAGCCCCTCAGCTCCCCTCAGGGCTCAGCCCCGCGCTATCCCATCATGCCCCGCGCCGCTCAGCCCCGAGCGCGCGCCCCCCCCTTTCATCTCCTCTGCTCTCCCTCACTTCCGGTGTCCGGCAGTGCCACAGCCGCCGGCGGCGCCCCCGCGCTCCCCCGGCGCAAGGAAAGGGAGGGGGGGGAGAAGGGGGCGGAGCCGAGGAGCAAAAGGGGGCGTGGCCGGGGGCGTGGCCTCCCCTCAACCCGCGCCGCGCGCCAGCCAATCAGCGCCCTCCCTTTGGCCACCAATGGGCGGGGCCAGGCGGCGGCACGCGCCGCGAGGCCACGCCCCCTTCCCCCCCCCCCCCTTTGCCCGCCGCGGGCCCGCGCCCCGCGCGCCCGAGGGAGCGGCGGGAGCGCGCCCGGGTGCCCCCCCCCCTCCCCCTCCCCCTTTTTTTCTCCCCCCCCCCTCCCTCCCTCCCCATCCAGCCGCTTCCCCCCCCCCTCCCCTCCTTCCCCCCCCCCCCCTCACACCCCCCCCCCGCCCCCTCCCGCCCCCGGTGACCGACGGCGCCCGCGCGCTCCGGCCGCTCCGCGGGGCTCAGGTAAGCGGGGCCGCCCCCCCCCCCGTTATTATCGACCCCCCCCCCACACCCCATAATTTCCCCTTTCCCCCCCCCCCACATCTCCGTTAACCCCCCCCCAAGGGCCGTGCCCGGGCGCCGCCCCGTTGGTTACCGCCGGGGGCATTGTCAGAGGGAGGAGGGGGGGGGCAAGGGGGGTGTGGACCCCCCCCCTCAAACCCCCCCCGGTGCCTAAGACCCCCCCCAGTGTGTGTGACCCCCCCCCCGGTACCTAAGACCACCCCCCTGGTGTCCAAGACCCCCCCCCGGTGCCTGTGCGACCCCCCCCAATGTGTCCCCCCCCCCCCTCAGTGCCTGTGACCCCCCCCCCGGTGCTTACGACCCCCCCCTAATATGTGTGACCCCCCCCCGATGTCCAAGACCCCCCCCCGGTGCCTGTGACCCCCCCCCCAATGTGTGTGACCCCCCCCCGTGTCCCTTTCCCCGTCCGTGACCCCTCCTCTAGTGTCCCCCCCCCCCCCCCCGGTGACCCCCCCGCTGTGTTGCCCCCCCCCCTTGTGTCTGTGTCCCCCCCCCCCCCCGGTGTCCCCTTTCCCACTGCCTGTGTCCCCCCCCCCCTTGGTGTGTGTCCCCTTGTCCCTCCCCTTCCCCCCCCCCTCCCCTCAATGTCCGTGCCCCCCCCCAGTGTTTTGTGCCCCCCCCTCTGTGTCCCCGTGTCCCCCCCCCTCAGTGCTTGGAGAGCTTGGAAGAAGAAGAAGACGAAGAAGAAGAAGAGGAAGAGGAGGAGGAGGAAGGGGGGTGCCCCCCCCCCCTAGGCAGGGTTTAACCCCCTTAGGTCCCTCCCTTCCCCCTTGTCCCCCCCCCTTTTTATTTTTTTTTTATTTTTTTATTTTTTTTTTTAATTTTTTTTTCCCGTCCCCTCTCCGAAAGGGGAATTTTCCAGCCGGTAATTTCTGCTGCGTCAACACCCGACGGGAGCTCCGAGCCCGCCCAGAGCCCCCCCCCGGGGGGAGCCCCTTGTGGGGAGTAGGGGGGGAAGATTTGGGGTCAGGTTTGGGCTTTTGGGTTTTTTTTTTTTTTTTTTTTTTTTTTTTTTTTGGGGGGTGGGGGCTCCAAAGCCTTCCTCTCCCCGGCCCCCACCCCACAACTTGCAGCGGGACCTCGCGGGGAGCCCAACCCCAGGGCTGCACAAGGGGGGGGGCCCACGGCAGTGGTGAGGCGCACGCTGCGATCCGCTCCTTTCCTCCTCTTTTTTATTTATTTATCCCTTTTATTTAATTAATTATTTTTTTCCCCCCCCCCCTTCTCTTTAAAGCCAGGCCTGTTTTGGGTTTATTGTCTCCCCCTAAAGCCAGCCGCAGCCCGCCCGGCCTCGCCTCCATTTTAATTGCCGAGCTGGGGGGGGGGGGGAAGTGACCCTGGGATTATTTCATTTCTTACCATTTATTTTTTTATTAATTTTATTTATTTATTATTATTATTATTTTATTTTTTAAAAAACCCAGCTCTGCTTTTCGGGGCGGATGGAGGCGGCTTTCCCGGCGCTGTGACAAGTGCACCGAGTGACCGGGGAGGGGGGGGGCACCCTCCGAGCCCCCTCCCCAACCCCAAAAGCGGGTGACGTTGGTGACAGTGGGCTCGGGGTTTGGGGTCGTGCCCACCCCTGGGTGTCCCCATCCCCTCCCCGAAACCCTCCACCAAGTCCCTGAGAACTCAGCCCCAGAGCCGCTTTTCGGGACGGGGGACGCGGGGGACACCGAGCGCCCCGCGGGACCCCCCCCCTTGGCTTGATTTTTTTTTTTTTCCCCTCTCTCTCGGCACCTGCCCAGGCAAGGAGAAAACAAAGGCGACTCGGACCCTCCTCAGCCGGCTTCCTCCTCCTTTTTCTTCTTGCAATCTCCACCTTTCGGCTTGGGGTCGTTAACGGGAGCTTCGTTAATTGGGCACCTGTACCCGAATCGTGCCGGGTGTTTTCGGCTGCTCCCCGGCATCGCCTCCGGATCCCATCCCGGCTCTCCCAACTCCACCAAGTATTTCTTGCTTGAATGCCTCGGCAGCTGGAGCCGCTCTGTTTTCCGGACGGGGAAAGGGAGGATTTTACCTTTTTGGTCGCTTTTTCAATTTTTTTGGGTTCCTCGGGGATTGGAAGGAAAAGCTCGGGTTACCCCAGAAGAGTGAGGAAAAAGGTAAAACCGAGGAAGGAGCTCGCAGTGCCCGGGTGGCTTTTTTTGCTTCTCTCCATCCCTTGCTCACCTTTTATTTTATTTTTTTATAGCGCTTTTTAATCAGAAATAGGATTTACCATCACCGCTCTTAAATTCTCTCCGGCTCGTCAAGTTTTTGTATTTGGAAATCCTCGGTGATGGAGGGGGGGGGGGAAAAATGGGTGGAGTGTATTATTAGTCACAATATTTTCAGCGTGCGGCGAGGATTTGTTGCTTTAAGGTGTTTTTTTGGGGGAAAACTGGCGAGAAACGGGTATGGGGATGGGAGCGAGCTGTAGCAGCGCCGTCGTGGGGGTGCCGAGCGTGGTGTTGGTGTGGGTTTTTTTTGGGTTTGGTGCACGGGTGGGATGGGATGGGACTGAAACGGGGAAAAAAAAAAAAAAAAATCAGCTTTGGGTTTCATACGGCTTGGCCAGGAGGGGGAAACGCGCTTGCAGCTGAACTCGCAGCTGTAATCGAGGCGGTTTTAGGGAGCGGGGAGAGGGGATATTGTGGGAATTGTCATAATTCCCACGTCGAGCCCTTCCCCGGAGCCTTTAATCGCTGCTTGGTTCGCAAGCGCGCCCGGCCGAGCCTTCGGAAACCTGACCTGGCCGCGGGGTTCTGGGAGGCTGCGGAAAATGGGCCACTCGCTCCCCGTGGTCTTTGTTTTCTGGGACAGTTGTACAACAGCGGGGATGTTCTCTGCGAGAGGTTTGCTGCTTTTTTTTTTTTTTCTTTATAACTGGAAGTGCTCGGAGGAAAACCAGTTCAGCAACAGCCCCCCCCCAGTCCTCTGCTGGGAGGAGAAGTGAAGGATCTGTGATTTGCTGCTAATTCGCCTCCTTTTCCCCCGCTGCCGTGTTGGGCATATCCTGAAATCTCTTCTCCTTCCCTAGCCACTGGCGTGGAGTTTTTGGTTTGTTTTTTTTTTTAGATGGGTGTTTTTGAAGTCTCTCGGCGAAGTTTCCTGTCCTTCCAGCAGGCTGACACCCAACCCAAACTATTCCCGCCTGCTTTCAGGGCCGAATTATTTCATAAACAGCTCAGCCTTCCCTGGGACTTTTTTCCCCTGGATGTTCCTGCTCTCTGTGCTCCCCCAAAATTGATCAAAAACCATTCCTGTTTTTTTTTTTCTTCCTCCTGCAGTTGCTGTGGGTATCCCATACGTGTTTTATTTAATTTATTAAGCTCGTGTCCGTTCCTAGGGGCGTCGCGCTAGGGAATTCTGACACTTGGCACAAAGGGATTAATACCAGCTTTATATTTTGCTTTTTGCCTTACCACCCGGGATATTTTTAAGCGTGTGGCTTTACCTGTGTTTTTATCACCCATGATATTTGAACCTCGAAGCATTGAGGAGCCGAGGGAGGCGTCCCGGGGGGGGGCGCGCTGCCTGCCCAAAGCCCTGCGTCCGGGGGGGCTTCCACCACCTTTTTCCTGGTGTTTGGCCAAGCACAGCGACACTGTCAGAGCTCAGGGTTAAAATTTTCAGCCTAACACCTTCCCGTGCCCTGCCTCGGTGTGCTGGGATGCAGGGCAGTGCCTGGTTTTAGGACAGCTGCTCGGGATTCAGTTCCCATCCTGTGTCCCATCTCTGGGGCCACGCTGCCCCCCGTCAGATTCCCCTGCCCGGGTGCCAACGTTTAGTCACCTCTTCTAAATAGTCACCTCTGTGCTGGCCGGCAAAGCCATGAAAAGTCAGAGCTGTGCTCAGCCTCCTCGCTCTTAGTAAGCTCGAGCTGGCCCGCGGTCCTCCCCGAATTTCCCACGAGATTTTTGGGGGTTTTCTGTCCCTGCGAAGATAGCCGCGGGCAGCTGTTTCCTGAGCAGTTTCTTTACGTTTCTCTCACGCCCCTGTGTTTAAGAAGCAGCAGTTTTTTGATTTTTTTTTTTTTTTTTTTTGTTCTGACTGGTCCCAAAATACCAGGTTTGGACGCTTTCTGAGCGCTTTGCAGGCAGGGTGAGCTCCTCGGCACCAATTGAGTGGCTGCAGACCTGCTCCACGAGGTAAGGGCACACCGTGAATTATTTCCAGCAGGGCTTTGCAGGCACCTAACAGGTACCAAACCCGACCTTTTTGCCCTGCTTTTTGGGACGTGGCTAGCTTTTATCCCAGCCCATGCAGCTGTGAGCCTTCCTGTCCTGTTATTTTGGCTATTCGCGTGGACAAGAAGGAAAACGTCCTGCAAACGCTGGCGGTTGCCTCGCGTTGGCCCTACAGGAGACCCCAACTCCGTTTTTCCTATAACGAGGCACCGAGGCCTCAGAAATATTCGACAAACGCAGCTACCAGCTTGGGGATGGATTAAAATAAACTTAGTAACAAGAATGTCGGGGTGTGTGCCAAGAACCGAGCTGCTTAAGAACCCTACTTAGAAAAGTGAGTAGGGTTTTACATATTAAGGAATATGTTTATACCTGGGAGCGCTTCAATTCCTGGTTATATTTTTTTTTTCCTCTTTATGTATTGAACGAAATGCTTATTCCACCCCGGCTACTTTTCTTTCTGGTGTTTCCCACCGCGTGCTGAAGGTTTCTGCAGAAAGCGAGCTGATATTCCCGGCCGTTAGCTGGCTCCTTGATGAAAGGATCCCCAAAACCTGCACTTTTCGCCCTAACACGCTGCTGGAGGGAAGCTGGAGGGATGGATGGTCTGTATTAGCCATTAGGCGCTTAAAATACCCAAACCTGACACCCGACTAATTTAAGAGCTGATAAACGAAGTCATCAGGATGCAGCACTCCCAACAGCCCCGTCGGACTGGAGAGCGAGGTGGTGCCTAAATATAAAAACCAGCCGATTGAATTCCTTCTTGCTACCTGCGGGTCCTCCTTGGCTTCCTGCTGCCTCTCGGTTTGATCGGCTACGATAAGGGAAAAAAAAGAAAAGATTTCTACTAAAAAAAGTACAAAGTGGGGGCTCACCCAAGGCACGAAGGGCTTGCGGAAGGAATTACAGAAACAAATCCAGATTGGCTCACAGAGCCCCTCGACCGGCATCTTCGGTTTTGCGCTGCTCGATTTTTTTACTCTTGGGTCATTCCCGATCCCTTTTCTGCCTTTAGGTGCCCTTCTCGGCTCCTCCCGCCGTGGCACTTCTCTTTCAAAATTACATTTCGATGCTTCCTCCTTCTTGGCCTCCCTCTGCTCTTACGCGCCGGGTTTGGGAACTTCACCAAAGATCCCCTAGCGAAAAAGCCGCTGGGAGCGTTATTTTGGGGGAAGCGCCCTTCAGGGCAATTCCCAGCGTGGTGAGCCCGCTGTTCACTTGCTTTTCCTGAGGTGCTTTCTGGGTTGGTTTTTGGCTATCAGATACGCAAGCGTGAGGTCTTTGGCAGAGGTTATTTCTGTGGCTCCTTTCTTTTAAGTGGCAGCTCAGATCTCGTGGGCGCTAGCATCGCTCGGACAGGTAAGCTTCGTGCTAGCCATGGGCAGCCAGCTTTTTTCGGGGTGTCTTTAATCCCTACTGTTATCCTAGCAAATAGGCATGTAGCTGCTTTCTTGTATTTTTTGGTATTGCCAGATTTAAGCATCGTACCCCGAAATAAGCTTGATTTTAAACTTGAGTGGGCTTTCCCATGTTCTTACTGCGCTCGGCGGCACTGGGTCCGTTCCTCCCCTTCTGCATCAGGCTGGGGATGGGGAGAGCAGGGCTCAGACCCCAAGCAGCGAAACCAGCGGCCGTGCTGGAGGGATGGGCACGTGGACGGGGCTGGAAATTATGGGGAAATGGTGAAAAGTGGAGCGTGGGGTGGAAGTACCGGCGCATGGGAGCATTCAGGATGAATAGCGTGCGTGGCGCCCCGTGGGGAAGGTGCCTCCTGCTCTGTCGCTGTCACAGCATGGCACGTAGAAATCCTCCCTTTTCCTGGGCACTTGTGGCTTTTTGGTACGTCTCGGTGAGTTTTCTTTAGAATTTCTAAATATTCGCAAAGAGGAACAAGCGGCACGCACGCAGGTACAGAGCACGGCTGCTCCGTACCGTGAGCGTGGCACTGGCTTTGCAGTGATTCAGTGGAGTTGGGCAGGAACAGAGCTAAAATTTGGTAGTTTTGTACCATGCAGACACTTCGTTTTTCTGCAACTTTGGGCAAATTCTCTGTTTTTTTTTGCACTGGTGGTGGGTATCGGTGTAACCGCGAGGTTAGGTTAATGTTAACCCCATGTAAAGCGTGCGGATTGCAGGTGTCATGTAAACATTAATGAGGTCTTTGTGATGCTAATTAGAACGTGCGCCGTTGTTATAATACATCTTCAAGCAATGTTAACAAGTAGTTTTTGGCAGAGACTTCCTCAAAGCACTGTGGTCTGGGTGCATGGTTTTTTCGGTGTCCTCAATTTTCATGTGAAACTCTTCCTTTAACTTCCTACAAGGTCTTAAGTCACTTTCCCTTTGCTCAGTTATGGAAATATTTTGGACTATGTACTGTTCGGGATGGGAAAGAGTATTGTAAATGCTCAGTTCTGTTAACTGTTCCTTCTCGTTAAGTGACAATGAAGTTTTTGTATTAGTGCAGATTTTCACTTTTCCCCTCCTGTTCTTTCCATTCCCAAACATAGAACATCTGAAGAAACTCTTGGAGCTTGTTACCAGAGCCCGTGTTCCTCTGATCGTTAAATCATGCACTGCTCAGCTGTGAAACATCGTGGCATGTGTTTTTGCTAACAGAAAACGCTGTCAAATATTGGTAAGTTCTGAGCATCTAAAGATATTTTTGTGATGCGGTCATGGAAAGGGAAAGAGGAGCTGGAGATTACATTGTCGTTAAGGCTCCCAGTTTTTTAATAAAATTTGACTTAACGTTGATTACAAAGGCTTGCTTGGAAATGTTACCCCACTGCAAAAGCTGAAGAAACGCCTGTGGGCTGTTCTCCTGCTCCTACCTTCTGGTAAGGGTGCCTCTGGTAATGACAATCACTTGGGTTTTGTCCATTTTGATGAGACACGGAAAAATTGAAGAGCAGAACAAAATAGGCTAGGTCTCAACTTTCCCAGTCTCACCAGGGCTGTTCTGGCTTATTCTGCGACTCTGGGACAAGGGTGGAAATGAGAGCCTTAAAAGTAACAGTTCCAAGACTACTTGAAAGTAGATATTAATTTTATACTTTTCTAACCAAATAATTTCCCATGTATTTGTGTTGGTCGTGCCCCTCCGACCCCCCCCTCTTCCTTTTATTTTTTTAAACTGCCTAAATAATAGGACTAAAAAGAGCTAGCCAACACAATCGCTGTAGAGAAGCAATCAGAATTAGAGAAAGGCAAGACTTGGCAGTCTGAAATAGAAATTGAGAACAAAGTCGATGTTATTTGCTTGAATTGGGTTGTATTTGTTTTCAAGATTTTCACAGTTAAGCTCGCTGCCATAAAAACGCTTGGATTTTCATTTTTTACTTCATTTGTTTATTAGATATGCTATTTCACCATTTATAATGATATTAGTTTATATTGGAAAAGCTTCCTCATTTGTATCTTTTGATGTTTGCTTTCACAATCTGTTGTTAGAGAGGGTCAGTCGTGAAGTCAACACTATTGATTTATAACATATTTTCACTAAAAGAGCTAGTGTTGAAGATGCATCTAAAATACAGAGATGGAAAATGCTTCACTGTAATAGCTAATAGTATATAAACAAGATAAAGTTTGGAATAAACTAGAGTCAGAAGTTTTAGCTGAAGTTAAATGCTGCAGGTGTAGCGAGTGTATTTTGCAGACAATCCTCTCTTTTTCATGTAAAAAAAAGGTGTATAAGAACATACAGTGGCTGCATCCTCACCAGGCAAAGCCTTTGTGTAGATGAATTATTCCTGGTTTCTCTGCATTATAATTACAAATGGTAATGTTTTAATTCAGAAGTCTATCTCAATGTGCCTCAGTACACCTAGACTCTTACATTTTACACAGGAAAAAGTCTTGGGATTGTGCAGTCTCTTAACCTAGAATGGCACTGACCAGCAGAAACTGGCAATTTGATGTCTCAAGAGGAAATTCTCTTGAATATTCCATTGCAAATACAATTTTTCTAAAGAAATTGTACCGGTAATTTTTTAGCGTCGGCCTTATATAGGTCAGATAAGGTGAATTAGTGTCCTTCAGGCCACAAATGTCTCTTTAAAAAGTCATTAAAGCGAGAATGTTTTGAAAAGCTACCAAACAGGAAGCACTGTTGTTTCAAGGATCTGTTTGAAGTTTTTGTATCCAAAATTAGACAGTTTTTTGCCGTACTTTGAAGAAGTAACTCTTGATGATGCTCTTGCAAAAAGGTAATCTGGCTTTAATTACCTGTAGTGTATTAATATGCTTTGAGTCAACATCATTCATTAGATCATAAATAGGTGAGTTTGCAGGGAAAGGACTTCAAAATGTATCGTCATGCTGTTCAGAAATTTTGTTGTTTAATGTTAATAACTTCTGTTTTTGTCTTTTATCATAGCTCTGCCTTTCTTCTACAAGAGTTTCTACCAGTGCTATCAGCAGGTCAAGAAAAGTGCACTGCCTGTGCTGCCCTAGGACTGTTGATGTCCTCAGCTGTTGTAGGAGAAGCACCAGACCTGGAACCCAGTTTGTTACTGGTAAGAAATAATTGCGTTTTTTCTTCTTTTTTTTCCTTAATTGAAGTTTGCATGTTTTCTCTAACAAGATCACTACAAATCTTTTCCCTAATTATTAATCGAACAACACTCCAGCAAAAACTTAATTTCTGATGGTTTTGTTTTTCTCCACTAATTCTGATTTCTAATTGCTCTCCCTCCAAAGTGTGGAGGCTAAGAGTTTTCCCCTAGATTTCACTTTCAAACCTGGTTTTCTTGTGAAATTCTTCACACGCTGTCAGTTAATGATGATTAATATCTGAATTTTTCGAAGATACCTTCAGAAGAAGCCCCGTCATCTTGCTACAGTTTTGTAGTCTGCGGTTTCAGCAGGCTTTATCTGGCCCAGTAGCTTCAGGTGGATGCTTGGCAGCTCAAAGCCAAGTCACTGGCTGAAAGTTGTGAAATGTTTAATCACAGCTCTGTTATTTAATGTTCTGCTCACGGGCATTAGGTTTTGCTCGTGGTCCTTGTTTAGGCTGCAGAAGCAACGCTTTAGCAGGAGGCTGAAAGACTGGAAGCACGCGGAGTTTTTGAGTGTCCTTATTCTTGCTGAAATTGGCCTTCCTTCGGTTCCTAATTACATTTTCATCTATATATTTCCACGGTGGAGGCAGTTACAACCTGACGATATTGTGTTAGACTTAACTGTATTTCCTGACTAAATCTGATTGGGACCGATGGGGGTGAAATCCCTTCCCCTGCACTGACAAGCAGCAGTGAAATGAGCTCTGCCAGCGTTAGGGCTACTGGAGGTGTAATGCCTCCCTGCTGCTGCTTTCTGGAGAGAAACTACAACAGGGATGCTGAGTGGAAATGCTGTTGTGCTGTTGTTGAAGGTGGCGTGGCATTGGCTTGAAATTAGAGACATTTTAGTGAACCCCCTTCAGGCAGATGTTAATTAAATATTGGTAGGAAGGCGGTTTGTTTATTTACTTTTTGGTCCTACAGTCAATAAGATTTGAGGGTCCCTCTCAAGTCTGTTAATAAAAATGCAACTAGGTGTGTGGGGGTGCGTTTTTGGTTTTTTGTTTTAAGGTTCACTGAAAACCATATGCCTCAAATCCTTGCATTTGCTGTAATTCTGCAGTCTTTCTCCAACTGAATGACAGGACTTATTTCTTCATGTGATTCCTAACCCATAAGGATGAACGTTCACTGCTTGGCTATAATTAAATGTTGTTAACCCCATTCACAAGGGAAAAGTGATATGCTGCTTTCATGAAGCCACGAGTTGTGAGTAACCTCCTTGGGCCAGGGGCCTGGTTTGGTCTGTGTACGAACATCCATCTATGGCTCTTTGAATTCAGAGCTGTGGCTGGAGCAACCAACTTAAACAAAGAAAAACTGGCTTCTTGAGTTGAAATAGAGCAGGAGAATTTGTTTTGTGACAGCTGTTCATAAGCTGTTAATACACTGAATAAACCACAAATGCAGTTTTGGGGTGTCCAGTCTAAAGAAATTAACACTCCTGTAGAATTGCGTGCCCTTCTTCCACAAATCCACTGGTGAGAAAGTTGAGCTGTGGAGAGATCTATTTGAAAAGACTCATGAGTGGTGTCTTTGCAGGGAGTTGACATCCATTAATATCCTGATTCTTCTGCTTTCTCTCTCATTTAGGAGAATAATCTAAGTATAGGTACTGTCCTTTTCAGTTGCTAAGGTTACGTTGTGGTTTCCTTCTTTTTTTTTCTTTTTTTCCCCTCCGGCATAGGGTACATACAGAGGAGGAATCCTTCCTATTTCTGTTGTCTTTAACTAGGTAAAAGTGAAACTCGTACACGCTCTGTGCCTTGTGGAAGGAGGAGCTCCAAGCCCAATCTCACCTTACAGAGCGCCTTCATAGAGGAATTTAAAAAATGCTGGAATGTCTTGGGAGTGGAGACATGGAAAGGACATGGGGGAAGCAGAGAAATGGGGTGTGTTTGTGTTTTGTTTGTTTTCTTTTTTTTTTTTTTTTTGGTATAATGAACTGTTGGAGTGAATTTAAGTTCTTCCTTAATCTGTTTTTCCTTTTCTCTGGAGGGAGATGGGGGAGGAAACAACACATTTTTGGTTAAATTCCAGTTGGCCTGTTTTCTCCAGGGAGCTCAGCGTGGCTGATGGAGCAGCGCACTGCTGGGAGCGCTGGTGCTCGCTCACGGGAGGCCTTAGCATTAAGTGCAGCAACTTCAGCTTAGAAAATTACAACAAAATAAGTGCCGTGTAGTTCAGTTTTCAGGTTAGCTTATATTTTGCGAGAGAGCAAAAAGTGTTTTTCCCCTGTGCAGGACTTCCAACTGATCAGAAAAACTGTAGTCCAGTTTCTGCAGTTGCAGCTTTCCTTCTGAGTGAAGGGAACGAAGCACTTTGGAGTTTATTTTTGTCCCCACGATTTCCCAAGGGACGGTACGGTAGAGGCTTACATCTGTGTACTGCATTTCTTGGCTGTGGCTTTTTGTCAGAATTCAAATAATTTACTGAGTTTAGGTGCGACTGATTTGAACCCCTTAATTTTACTGGCGTTGAGATTTTGGCCAGAGGATTTATTGTGGGTATGCATGCTGAGAGATTGGCTCTGTAAGTATTACTGGTTCTTCTTTTTCTCTGTAGGCAAAATTCACATTAGGTGAATATCTTGTTTATTTAGACTGCTATTATGCCATCGGGTGATATTTTCATGTTCAAACAACGGCGCTGATAGTGTAAAATAAACAGCTTTCATAAATGATATATTTGCAGAACTAGGCTCGTTCTAGCTGGGGTTAAAGTTTATATAAATTATTAATGCTTACTTTAAGACCAGGTTTTTGACAGCACGGAAAAGCAAAAAGCTGTGCTGTAGCTTGACACAAGTTTGCATGAAGGTGATGATTAAATTTGCTCACATTTTGTTCTTTTCTTTTTTTTTTTTTGCTGTTGTATGCACATGTTGTTTGTTTAGGGATTTATTTTTTATTTTTTTTGAAAAGTAATGGAATTCAATTACTGTACTATCTGTGAACTGATTTATGGAGAAAACCTGATATCCTACAGCTTGTGGAAAATCTACAGATGAGCTTTTATGGTTCATTGACTTCTTGGAAAACTCTGTGGCCATGTGCTGTCATCAGAGGCCAAGGCCAAAAGAATTTGAGGAGGTGTTCAGCTTTGAAATCCTTCAGAATATGGAAAAGACCTGAGTGATAATTATCGTTACCAGGAAAAAGGGGATGAGAGGGTGGGGTGGGGGGAACAAACACCCAACAACAGGCCACAAAACAGCATGTGAAATTGGGATACAAGAGCACAGGGTTTTGAAGCTTCCTGAATTTTTAACTACTAGCAAATTGCCTTAAATTTAACTTGGATTAGTTCCCTAGAGATCCTTGACATTAAACGGGTGTTCTGGTTTGACATGGGTAGACAGAAAACTAATTAATTCCTCTGAATTTGAGGCATATTTAATTTTCTCCCCCAAAGACCTCTCGTTTAAAAGGTACAACGCTGTGACAAATGTCGAATGTGGAGCGATGTGTATAAGGTGGCAGACCTTTAGGCGGGGGAAGATCAAGACATCTCCAGTAACGATTGCTGGCTTGGTAGATGTTAACTTATTGATTAGCTTGGAGACACGAGTATCCCTTTCTTTGCACGCTGGAAAATGCTGTGACGTGGCCACCTGTCAGGGGAAGGGATGCTGCTCTTTGTGGTGGCTGTCTTTGTTCACCTCCCTCTCTCTTTTTATACTTACCCTGCTTCAAAAGGATGTAAAAACATAAGTTGTCTTCCCTTTGCACAGAGGAACGTATGCTCTCATTATTTTCACTTGTTTTATTATATTCATTCTATTTTAGCATGTCAGCTGGTTTGGTTTTCTGGTCCAGAAGGCACCTACCCACCTTCTGCGCCTGTCCCCCGTGCCCTTGGACGCGTGGGCAGGTAGGGCACGGGGACTGCGCGATGCTGCCGCAGTGACACGCTTCTGTCTGCTCCCGGCGTGCCTGGAGGGTGGCTGCTGTCAAGAGCCTGGTGGGTGGGAGGGAAGCCAGCAAGGAATCTTGCACAGATTTAAAAACCTCTTGATAGGAAATTAAGTCAGAGAGAAGCTATTTCATAAACAGCCTAGCGAGTGCTTCGTCCATAAGAAGCACCGGGTTAGTTGCTGTCTGCTTCTCAAAACGGTCCAGTGTGAACCAAAGGGAGAAAGAGAACAAATGCTGTAAGCCAGTTTTCTGGCACAGGCAGCTTAAACAAAGACTGAGGTGTATCTAGAGCAGGCTGTTATCAACACTGAGGGGAACCCAACCATGCACTGAACTAAGCTGAATAAATATACAAAAGAGTAAATAAATGAAGTCTCAAGGAATCAGCGTAATGTCTAGCTGAAAGATATTCGAGAAGGAATCCAGGAAAAGCTGCTGTTGCATAAAGCCACAAAAGCAGATGACCACATTGACGAATACTCCTGACGCTAATCTGTATTAAATTGAGGAAGGGAAAATTATCCTTGCAGGAAACAATTCTTTTTTTCAACCAATTCCAGGGAGATGCTGCCTCGGAGCATGGATTTTGATACCTGTAAAGGAAGAACAGAAGGAAATGCCAGATCTAAAAACCTTCCGATCATTTCTTAATTGTATGCTGTGAGATTTCTTACGTCTTCCCCGTCTTCCCCTGAATCGTGTGGATACGGCAGCTGTTGAAGACAGAATTGGTGACGGACAACTCACTTTATGCTGTGTGGCAATTCGTGTTTCCTGAGGGGACTAAGCTGACTCGTCAGCTCCTAAAAGTAGATGCAGTAGTGGTTTCTGGAATAAGGACAAAACTGAACTGTCGCTCGGCCTTAAAAGGTGGTTCTCTCAAAACTGAAGATGCTGGGGAGCGGTGGCAGCCACCTTCAGAGCGTGGATTAGGGAGTTTCAGTTCTGGATGGGTCTAACAGGATCTTTTCAGGCCTTTCCAAAGGCCATTTCAAATATCAGTTCTGGTTCTTGCTCCCCAACTGTTTCTTGCTTGGCTATTTCCATTTATTGAGGTGGAGGTGGCTTTTGTGTCAGGCCTTGACTGAAGTCCCCAGATGGATTTCAGCATTACGTGGGTAGCGGTGTTCACATAGCGTAGAGCTACGCTGCTATTGACCTCTTCCCCTTCAAATAAAAAGGGTAAGCTTCTTTGTGCTTAATTCTGTCGAAAAGCTGCAGAGAGCTGAAATACATAAACACCAGTAAAGCCTGTTTGCGCTGCAGGAAGGAAGATGGTCCTTCCTCTTTGGGGAAAGCGAATGTTTTTCAATGGTTAGGGCCCAGCTGCTCTGGCAAATTAACATTTCTGACACTGCCGAGGAGACAGCTGGGTTCGTGCAGGCCGAGGAAGCCTGTGCAGGCAGAAGTTGTGTAATCATCAGGTGGATCCTCTGCAGGAGAGGTCCTGGGCGCCGTATGGTCTGTGGGCCGAGGGGCGGCTCTATAACCAACGGTGTCGGCGAAGCTGTAGCTGTTCCGCTTTTGGGGGGGGTATTAATAGCACAGAGTAGGGAAGGGGGCACAGGCATTACGTAGCTGTGCCCCATGGCACTGGGAACCCGTTTGCACGTGTCAATAAGCTCGGAGTTGTGGCTGTCCTAGGCCGGCCCCATGCTGCGAGGCGACTCGAACAGATGGGCCCGAGCGTGTGCTTGAACTCGAGGCGTGCTCAGAAGTTGCTTCGAGCTCTCAGCAGCCTCCTTACTGACAGTGCTTGTATTTAACCATGTGTGCTTTAAGCCTGGGAGACCTCAGCGTTTTGTTCTCACGGTGATTTTTGTTTTTATCAGGAACCACCAGAATCCCGAATGCAGGCCTCCGCTGTGTGTGCCTGCCCATAATTGCACTCCAAATCTGGTCTTGTCAGCACATACCAATTTTACAGCTGTATCTTGAGATGTAGGCTCCCACATCAGCTTTACAGTTAGAACTCCTTTTATTGGAACAAAATGTAAGCTTTTGAAAGGAAGGAGTAGTTCCAGTTATCCTTCACACCGTATGGCAGCTTGGCACTCTTAATTAGTTGGACAGTTAAACCACTGTGACGTGGGATATAAATCTTGACGACAAGCTCCAAGGAGCTGCTATAAGTGAGGTGAAATGCCAGAAATTAGGAATTTGTGAAGTTGTGGCAGGAAAGGTGAGCACGGCGTTGGTGTGGTGGGGACTTGGTGGGGTTGTTGGGCACTGGCAGCCTCCTCCCTTGGCCAACACGGGGATGCTGTGAGCCGGGGGGCTGAGCTGGCACACGGGGTGTCAGCCGAGCACTACCTTGGGAGAAGAAGGACAAGGAGCTCCTGAGAGATGCTGAAGAGGGAACCGACCAAACTGCATCACAGGAGAGACTTAAAGCTGTGCCGAAAGCCCGTGAGCACTGGTCCATATTGATGTATCGCTTCTCTTACTTTTGCTTTGCAGGGAGAATAAAATTCAGTCTGAAAATATAGTGCTATTGATTACTGTTAACCTATCCAGATTTAAGGCTTCTCTTTCCCCTGGTTTGAAATATCAAAGGAAGATCACTTTGGATGTAAGTTACACGACACAAGTGTCTGTCTTGCTGCTAGCACTAACTTGTCATTTTTTTTTTGAGCACGCTGTCAAATGTTATGGAAGGTGATCAAAAGTCCTAAGAATTTGTATCAGCTTGATGGATGCCTTGTTATTCTGGGCATAAAAGCATCCTTGCTAAAAATGACTGTTTAGGTGATTTATTAGAATTCTTTATCCAATGCTTTAGGGTGGCTGTGGGGTAAACTTGGAGATATAAAGCCAAGGAAATAACGTGTTTTATTGCAAAGTTAAAAATGCTGTGCCTATAAGTAGTTAAGCTTCAAATAACATTAATTTCATAGTTCTGATCCGTCACCAGTTAGTTTGGGTGGGGACTTGAGATTTTGTGATCTGTGGTCTTGGATTTGTCTATTGCTCTTCTGGCTTGAAAACAGTATTTATAGCCCCTCAACGGCAATATAGCAAGGGAAATAGCTGGTTTCAATTGGCTTCTGCTGTTTGAGGATTTCAGCTATTCAGTGTGCTACGCATAATGCTTTTTCCCTTGAGGAAATTGTGTTTCAGAGTGCTCTTCAATAGTTTGTATCCATCAGCGTGGTTTCAAGTGTAGTACTTCTGTCAAAACCAAACTTTACTGAACCCAAACAGTGAAAACTGGCAGCTGTTTTACCCGAGTAACTCCAGACAGGTTTTCTTACAAGTCTGCAGTGATTTAAAGAAACATTTCTCTGGGATGCTGTGAGATGCTGGAGACTGAGCTTCAAATCTAGTCTCTTTTAATGTAAATTACTTGAAGTCTGGTAAAAAAAAAAAAAAAAAAAATGCTTCATTGTGTAATACGTGTAGCATCTTTCTAGGCAGTTGTATTTTGTGGGATTCTTTCAAGAGGAACCTGTTATTTAATTTGGTGCAATGTGGGGTTGGTCTCATTGAGTCTTAGAAAAGCGTGTCTGTGAGTTTGTTTTGGGTGTTGTAATCCAGTCGTTTCCTTCCCCTTACAGGACTTGTGGAAGAGGAAACACAAAGATTTCCAAATGAATAACCGAAAGGAAGATATGGAGATTACTTCGCACTACCGGCATCTGCTTCGTGAGCTCAACGAGCAGAGACAGCACGGCATCCTCTGCGATGTTTGCATTATAGTGGAGGGCAAGATATTTAAGGCTCACAAAAACGTTCTGCTCGGGAGCAGTCGCTACTTCAAAACGCTGTACTGCCAGGTACAGAAAACCTCCGACCAGGCCACGGTCACCCACTTAGACATTGTAACTGCACAGGGCTTTAAAGCAATCATTGACTTCATGTACTCGGCGCACCTCGCGCTGACCAGCAGGAACGTCATCGAGGTGATGTCGGCTGCCAGCTACCTGCAGATGACGGATATCGTACAAGCCTGTCACAACTTCATCAAAGCAGCTCTCGACATCAGCATAAAGTCCGACGCCTCGGACGACCTCGTCGATTACGAACTGGGAGCCCCCTCCAGCAGCAGCACGGATGCTTTGATTTCGGCGGTGGTGGCTGGCAGGAGTATATCGCCCTGGTTAGCCCGGCGAACGAGTCCAGCCAACTCTTCCGGAGACTCAGCGATCGCCAGCTGCCACGAAGGAGGGAGCAGTTACGGCAAAGAGGATCAAGAACCAAAAACAGACAGCCACGAAGACATTTCATCCCAGTCCCTTTGGTCTAGCGACATGGGCTACGGGTCTTTACGTATCAAAGAGGAGCAGGTTTCGCCCTCGCATTACGGAGGGAGCGAACTCCATTCAGCCAAGGATAGTGCAATACAGAACACTTTCTCGGAACAAGGAGTAGGGGATGGCTGGCAGCCCACGGGGCGCAGAAAGAACAGGAAAAATAAAGAAACTGTGCGTCACATTACGCAGCAAGTGGAGGACGACAGCAGGACGAGTTCCCCCATGCCGTCTTTTTTACCTGCCTCGGGATGGCCGTACAGCAGTCGAGACCCAAGTAAGTCACTCTTCCGTTTCCGTCGCTGACATGGGAAATGCTGAGTTAATTATATCTGTTTATGGTATGATCTTATCAGTCTCTGAGATGTATTAGCTTGTCGGAGTGTGAGAAATGTGAAAACCTGCGTTGCCAGCGATTCTCAGGCACTGTGCAGCTCAGCCGGGAGCCCGTGTTGCAGCCGTGCTGGTTCTGCTGTGAAAAAAGGTGGTAATTCTTTTTCGGCCTTGAATGTAGATCAGCTTACATCGCCCCCAAACCCCATTATAATCATGGGAATTAATGAGATGAAAGATTAGAATTTATTTTGACAGGTCTGTAAAGCTCATCACTTCGTGTCAGCGTTGAGGAATTTTCCTTGCATATGTATTGATGGTGTAATTAGCCACGCAGAGGTGTGATTTAGTGACTCTTGATGGTACGAGGTTCAGTACTTTGTGATGCTCAGGTGTCACTCTGATGTGCAGGGAAGCCACCAGAGCTTGTTGCTGGTAGTAGCAGGGTGGGTGGCCGGTAACTTTCAGGATTCTGTTTTTTGAGGTATTTCCAAAGCTTAAAAATGTATTTTGGTGTGTGATTATTTGTAGTCTGAGCGGCTGCTTTTTAAAAAAATTATAGCCAGGGAGGGAGATGTTTTCTTGACTTCTTCTGAACCTTTTGGTAGTTATTTTTGTCTCCAAATGAAGATGACTGTGCTTTTTGATTCGCTAGTTGTGTGCAATAAATAGATCCAGGAACGCTGGTGATGTAGGGGGTTTGGTGTGGATTTCTTTTTTTTTCCTAAGGACTTGAAGACAGCGTGGTGTGGTACCCCCTCAGGCTGAAGAATTTAGTCTGTGATGTGAGTTAGCCTCTTTCCCTGCACACCAGACTCCGAGCCAGCCAGGAGAAGGGTGTGTGAGATTCTGGTGTCAGATTCGGCTGAAATAAGCGTGTAAGCAGTACTGAAAGTCTGAGGAGCCTTTATGGGCTGGAAAAGGATGTTTAAGTTGCTTGCAGACTGGTGTTTAAATGTGGCTTTCATTGGTATTTAAATGGATGGGTAACTCGACAAATATCTTTGGATGCATTACATTTTACAGTTATCTACTGCAGTCGGCTCGCATGTAATTATTCTAATTGGCTGATGATAAAATCTAAACAACTTCAGTTAGAAGCAAAAATGTGAGATAACTTAAGATAACAGTGATTTATGATAAATCTTGGCTTTACAACGCCTGTGCTCTAGACTTGTTGTTAGTGAAGTCTCACCCTGGGCTGCTTAGGATGCTGTTGGCACGGGTTTTTGGTAGCATCCCATAAAAACAACTCCACCACTTGTGCTGTCTGCGAGGTGCGCGGGTTTTGGACAGGTATACGAGGCAAACCACACGTGTTGCGGTGACTCCAGAAGCAGAAATGTAGCACTGATCTTAGCCAACAGCCTATAAATAGAAGGTCTTTATGCTTTTGAAAAGAGTGCCAAATGTTAGAGATTGTGTTACGGGAGGCTGAGTGATGGCTACATCAATTAATTCCCAATTGTTAAGGAATTAAACAGAGGTGGCCCTTTTCTTTACAGCTGTTTGCAGATGAGAAGATGGCTTTGGGTGTTGACTCAGTGCTGCAGATGCAACCAAATTATTTGTTGCAAATCTTGTCTTAAACACAGTTCCCGATAAAAGAGGTGTTCCTAATGAACGGTGGAGGCTGGGTGAGGGGTTTTCATGTTCCACCAGCCCTAGCAGAGCAAAAAGAACCAAACAGCAGCACTTGTGGTGCTCCGACACCCCTGCGGTACAGGGGGAGCCTTGCATGTGCCTTGGGTTGATTTCTCTGATTTTTAGGGAGAGATTTTTGGGGTGTGATGTAGGCGGATCTCAGATCCGTGCGCATTCGGGCTTAGTTTGCACTCAGGCGTTTGGGAGCAGCGAGCCTTGTGTGCTTGTGTCCCTTGGCGTGTGGTTTTGGGAGGTCACCGTGGGCCTCGCAGGAGGGATCACTTCTCTTCCAGTGCACGGTGAAGAAGAGAAGCATCCCTGCTACCCCAAAGCATGGGGCTACCCACGAGCAGTGGGGTCTCGTGGTCTCGCATTAATGTTTCCCATCTCCAGCAGGTGGAAGCAACCCTCTTGCAAAGTGCTCGCTCTCCAGCTGTGAAGCTGCAGGGTGCTGCTGGGTTATGCAGGGGTGCCCCAGGTGCTTCCCTTCCCTGCTGGAGTTCAGGAGTAGCCTGGGGGTGCTGCAAATGTAGCTCCAATACACTAAGAAATGTTGATTCTCTAGTGTGAAAGAGAACGCACTTTGTAGTGAGTATTTGGGATGTGGTTGAGGGCTTCATTCTTTACGTTTCAGCTTAAAGTTGTCAAATTGGGTAGTGTCAGGCTTCGTTCTTTAAAATAATCTTCATGGTCTGGGCTTTTTGTTCCCTCCCTCGTTTAGAAGTGTCCCTACCCGTATGTTCATGGCTGAGATGAAAAGGTGCCCTCTGAGGGAATGGCTCAGTCTTCCTTTGTGAATATGCTGAAAAAAAAAAAAAGTTATCTAGAACTCCGTTCTCTGAAACTCATTAACTTTTCTGATCTAATCGGTTATTTTAAGATGCTGCTTGCTAAGTCTGAAAGCCCTGATTAGGGGA
Source organism: Anas platyrhynchos (assembly GCF_047663525.1). NCBI lineage: Eukaryota > Metazoa > Chordata > Aves > Anseriformes > Anatidae > Anas > Anas platyrhynchos. Next base: position 17,072,123 of record NC_092607.1, read on the forward strand.
TAATTCGGGTGCCGTTGGCAAATGCTTTTGTTCGCATAATATAAAGCTGATTCAGGAGAATCCATCCTAAAACTTCAGTGCTAGTGTCCTCCTCCTGAAACTGTTCCAGGTAATCATTTGGCCTTTTTTTGCATGCAGCGTTTTGGAAGGCGTGTCTGGAAATAACTGGTGTAACCTTTTAAATTCAGTGATTTGGGGGAGAAAGGCAATTATATGGGAACGCTTAATATGTAGTGTTTCAAGGAAGCTCGCTGGGCATTGGATCGAAACAACTGGCAGCTCGTTTTCATTTTGTGGTGGTGCTTCGTTTGGTGGGAAACTTGTTGATTCAAGAAAGGTGCATTGAGCTGTGTGTGTGACATGATGTAGTGGGGCCTAAAACAGGCATAGATTTCCTTTTTTTAACTAAAAGGACGGTAAAATTCTTTTCAAATCAGTTGATTCTCTCCCAATTGCTGGTGGGATGATGCTTAAAGGCTTTGAATTTGATTACGCTGCAGATTAACACAAAAAGGAGTGTCTGGAGTAATCCTGCTAATGGTAGTCTAGCATCGTGGAAGGAGCTACCGAAGCAAGGTTCCTGATGTCTGGCACGAAGAGCATATCTTCCTTCTCCAAGGCAGAACGATCCCACAAGATCTGCAAAAGAATCCCCACGAAGTCAGGGTGCTGGATGGAGGATGGGATTTAAGCTCTGTTTCTGCAGGGTGGTGTCAGTCGGGCTCACAGCTTGACGAGGGCCCTCTCTTCACGCTGCTGCCAGTTCATTAATTTGGGTTCTCTGTTGAGTCACGGAACACATTCGGGTTTCTCTTTCTCATCCTGTTTGGGTTGTTCAGGATGTCTCTCTGTCATTCCTTATATGAAACATTCAGATGTGTGTCTTCCTCGCCAAGCCACATTCACTTGGAACAGCAGTTCTCCAAAGTAAACGCGAGGATGGGCTTTTATAAATAATGCGCTGCTTCATAACTGAGCCAAGAAGAATTTCCTCCGCAGACTTGCGAAAATAACAGGTCTGCATTTTATTCTAACCTTTTTTTTTTTTTTTTTTTTCTGGAACTTCGTGGAGTTTCTAAAGAAACACGTTGCTGTTTATTGGTTGCAATACCAGAGGTTTTAATGAAATTCTGAAGTAGTCGCGTGCCTTGAGTACCTTCATTTTCCTTGGGTTGCTGCTCAGTTAACGCTTGTGGACGAAGCTCATACAGGACTATACATTTTGAGGGCCTTCCCTGTAGGATGGGATGATATTATAAAGGCTCTCACCAACAAGGGTGGTTATCCTCACTGGAAGAGCTGTTACGCTAGCAAAACATTGCTGGTTTTGCTTCTCCATATAATAGGGATCCGTGTCACTTGGGGGGTGTCTTCTGAAGCATTTATTGATGGTTTTATTAATGCGTTAGTTCAAGCCTAGTAGTTATGATTCAGGAATTTATTTCTAAGGAAATACTCCCACACGTCTTCAGAGTGTTTGCACCCGAAAGCTGCAAGCAATCTCTTTTTTTTTTTTGGATGCCAATTGACTGTGAAATGAAGCCAATTATTTTCAAAACAGAACGGTCATTTATAAAGGCATTATAGCTTAGGATCTTTCAGCTTTATTTTGGTGACACGTAGTGAAATCGTTGTATTCTGCAAGAGGAGCTTCAGGATTCACGTTACAATCCTCACGGGAAGGACGGACAGGACTGCACTGTGGAGCTCCAAGTTACTTCAATATTTCCCTTCAAAATCCTCCGATTTGCACAGGTTTCCTCCCTCGTGGCGAGGAGAATTTCGGGTGTGTTTTTGGATGACGCAACCTGATTGCAGCGCCACGAGTCGTGCTACTGGCTCCCCGCGCAGATTGGAGACAGCTGGTGTCGTAAGCTTTTTCCCATCCCTTTTTCCTCTCTTGGTTCCTTGGGAGTGAGTTACGATTGCAGGAGCTGTTGGCGAGCCCAGATGCTGAGCGGTCGGATCGTGTAGATCAGAAACATTTCGGGAGGCTTCGGAGAGAAGAGAGAGGTCGGCTCAGCCGACTCGGTGCAGGTGAGGCCTCGGCACCTGTCTGAATGTGTAGGGGGTCTCCTATGGAATTATTTATGCTTGCAAAAAAAAATCTCTTTCTCAGCAAGCTTCTGGGTGCAAATCTTCAAATCTTTTCCGTGCAAATCTTCAAATCCTCATCTTGTCGCATCATCTTCAGAGATAAACCACAGATTTTTGTCAACGTCAGTGGAAGGCGTCTGCTGCAGCAAGGACCAGGAATTCCTTCGATTGCTTTAGGACATCAGGGGATACTCAAACAAGGCAGGAAGCTGCTTGCCTGCCAAAAATGTGTAGACATGCTAATGGGGCAGTGATGACAGCCGCAGCAGAACTGGGTAATTATTTTTGCTTTTGCTGTATTCAGAATGACGCCACGCTTCGAGTCCTGGCTACAGGTTTGTGTGTGTTGTAAGCATCTGTGTATTTATCACATTCTTTTCATGATCCAAACACTCCTTAAAAAGACAAACAAACACAAAACCACCACCAGATCACTTTCCTGAGCCGGGGTGTTGGTTGTGGGCTGGTGTGCGGTACGCGTGTTTGCATGCCTCTTCCTAGAGAGAGAGAGAAGGGCAGACCTCTTGAGAAGAGGACAGTGGTGACTGGAGCGTGCAAACGGCTTTGTGATGAGTGCCAAAAGTGAGACAAGCCGTGTGTACGTAGCCCTATAGCCAGCAGATGCAGCCAGCCCAGCGTTTGGGGAATCGTCAGCTGTTTGGTGGTTTCTGTAGATGCAGCTACTGCACAGTAAAATCTGGTTTCAATAGATGCTGCTCAGGGAAACTTAAGTTGCTGCAAATCCATTTCTTAGCCCCAGTCTCCTCGTTTCCGTGCTGTTTATTTATTTATTTTTCAAACAGTGGAAACTGCATTGTTTTTATTGTGGTATTTGGCAAGCGCTTTGGTCCATGTGGTGGAATAAAGGTCTGAAATATTGAGAAGGGGGAAAAAAAACCGAACGTAGTGTTTGTGTTCAGGATTTGGATGTTTAAGGAACTCAAGATTTGTGTTTTGCAAAAACGGAATCGTTGTGGCTTTACGTGTTACTTTATAAACAATCAGATTGCCGTCCTCAAGAGCTGGTATTAAAAAGAGGAAGAAAGAAGATGCACGGGCTAGTACTGAATGTTAATGAAGACAGAAGGAAAATGTAGCATGAATGAGTTCAGAAAGGCCGGGGCTTTGCAGTCTGGGACAGAGCTCTTTGGCACGAAGGAGCGTGCTGACACAGACGGGAGATACAGAAGGGGAAGGAGCAGCAGCAGTTGTATGAGAATAAAGGAATAAGGAGCGGGAAGAGGGACCACAGGATGGAGAACAAATTCTGAGAAGGAAAAACTTGCTTTTGGTATAGTAAGGGACAACCCAGCGAACATCCACGGTAGCATCTGAGAGAGGCTGAAGTGACGAGGGAGCAAGATTCGATGAGAACATGTCTGTGTTGGGAGTACCTGCTGAGCACTGAGGCACGGTGCATGAATTTATTTCCAATTTCCTACCCTCCTGTTCCTCCTGGAGATGGATAAACCTTACCTAACTGAACTCCCTCCTGTCCAGGCATTCTCCACTTTTGCACACTGACATCAGAAAGCAACGCCCTGCTCACGTCCTTGGTGTTTCTTGAGATCCTTTAGATCTTACCTAAAATGAGATTTTATTGGCGAGTTGTAGATTTTTTTTTTTGGGGGGGGGACAAAAGCAAATATATTGTTACAGCAATGAATGGAAACTAGGGTGATTGATGATTTAGTTGTCAAATTGATGTCTGATGTTTAAAAACGGGCTTGAACTTTAATAGGTTCCTGCTGTTAGTTCGTTGTTTGGGGCTCAGTTTTGGAAAGATCGCCTTTTAATCAGGGCAGGTGTTTTGAATCCAAACGTTCAGATTATTGTAGAAGTGTTGAGTATTTCTGAGGATAAGCATGAGTAAATCCCAAATAGCTCGCCTCCTTGGAAAAAAAAATTCACTTACTGCATTTTTCCACCTGCTTTACGAGAAGTTGTATTTACAGCGCAAGATATTCTGCTGCTGAGAGGGTTTTAATGATGTTCTTAATCACGAAGCAATTCCATGCTGTATGCCATGGCAGTCGGGGATGCTAGGCCTGCAGGGGTTAGGGATTTCTGCCCTAATGCCACCCCCAGAATTCTTTCTTGGTGCCGAAATCAGCTTAGCCCCTGTTCTGCATTCCTCCGCTGGCTGCCGGAGCTGCCCAGGTTTCCAGCCTGTCCTCGGTGCTGTCTGCCGGCACGGAAAGCCAGAGGTTTGCCTTCTGGAAGCAGCTGCTGCTTGCAGCAAAATGCAAAAAAAAACCAAAAAACAAAGCAACCAAACCTCTGTGTCCGTCTGCTGGGTTTTGCACAAGGGTCGTGGAGGGTGCTCGGTGAAGAATCCGGGTCCTGCCCATCACCGCAGCGAGAGGCTAACGAAATTATTAGGATGCGGTCCTTGCAGGAATAACTATTCTGAGTTCCCGTTATTAAAGGGCGAGGCCGGGTTATTTTGAAGGCTGGAAACGAAAATCATTGCTTTTAAACCCAGACACTTAGCCGTGGCTACACCCTGGCTTTAAAATGGTTCCACCCTAACCCAGCTTTAGCTCAAAGCTCTGTGTCCGTTTCCTTTCCCCGCCCTGCGTTCCCCAGGCTCCAGAGCCGCCCTCCTCCTCCTCCTCCTCCTCTTCCTCCTCCTCCTCTTCCTCCTCCCTATGGTAACAGCCCCAGCTCTGCTAATCTGCTTAACCCTGGAGATCAGAGGCACTTCCCTCTCTGCAGTGCCCTTCTCCCTGTGATTTGTGCCTTGTGCCAGGGCTAACAGGCTCAGCTTCACAGATATTTCTTATCCAAAAATAAATGTATTTATTTCTATATTTATTTATTTTTACTCTCGTTTCTTTACTGGAATTGGAAGTGGTACGAAGGGAAGCTTTCAGGATTTTAGCTCTTTGTGATCATCTCTCTTCAGGACTTTCACTTTTGCATTTGAAGTGCTGCTTTTGCGTTCACACACGGTAGGGATTCGCTGTTTGGATGCAGCGTCAGAATGAAATGAAAACTTGCTTTGCTGCATTGGTCTCAGATTTTACTTTTTTTGACGTTTCATGGGCACTACCATTCATGTTGAATGTGGTACTTGACTGCTGTGCTTCTGTCTCTTTGTGTCTGTGCTGTCAGCCTGCGCTTCGCTACTTCGCCGTGCTGAAGAGCAACAGAAAATAGTATCAGATCTTGTACTGAGTTCTGACTTTTTAAAAAAAAGAGGTTAAGCTTACAGTCAAGCGTAATATTTTTGAAGTGATTGTCTGTGTGAAGTTAGTGCATGATTCTCTGCATATTTTGGGGCAACAACAGTAGTTTCAGATATTTCTGCGTTGGCCATTCGCTCCTGCTCGGACCACTTCAATCCAATAACTTCAAAAAGAAGTAACTTGTCCAATTTAACCATTTCTGTCATCTTTGGAGGTGGGTGCTCTGTTGTGTCTAGGTGCTTCGGTCAGTGCAGTGGCCAGGCTGACCTCGTGGCCCCACAGACAGTTGAGTCGAGGTCACCTGCAGGCGGTGACAGTGACACCAAGCAGTGGCATTCGGGGCCAGGAGCTCCTTTTGTTGACACAGCCCACAGGGGAAAAAAAATAGAAGAGTCTACTGAAAAATTAAAAAATAAAAGTAAAAAAAAATCAGATACCTGGAGGAGCAGAGGGAATTTTCCAGTCGACCTTTGTACTCTGCCTGTTCTGAGGGAAACGAAGATCCAGGTGTGCTTCTGCTTCCAGCATACCACTGTGGAAGTATCAGTATAAAAATGGGTTGTATCTGTGTAGAATTAAAATATTTTGTTAGAATGTCTATTCTAGAAGCATCGAGGGAAGTTTCTGTTGCTATTGATGCATGGTGAATCCCTGCTGGTTATAGGCTAAGACCTAGAGGTTAAGATTCACCTGCAGGGGTCCCAGGGCTGCAATTTCCCCCCCAGGTCTTCCAGAAGCAGCTACCAGCACCTGAAACTTGCTGCTTTATACAGGAGGTGCTCCTCAGTGCCTCAAATCCAACAGCACAGGCCAGCATCCCAGCTCTGCTTTGTATCACGGTCGAGGAGCTGAAGGAGAGCACGAAGCTGGAGGAAGATGAAGGTGAGGGAGCACAGCCTGAAGCAGATTTCATTTTCATCTCCACGAGGATCTACTTACGGTGTCTGTTATTAAGCTAAAGGCGGTTTGTAATGATCGTGTATGTCGTGGCTAAACATCTACAGTCCCCTGGATTTGGGGTTTGGAACTTATTTTGAATGTGCTGTGGATTATGTCCATGTGCATACTATTATGTCAGTAAAACGCTAATCAAAACCACTGTAGTTCATGGCTTCGATGCTCTGTGTAAATATTACAGTATGTGAGAATGCTGGGTTTTGTTTGACAAATACGAAGTTTTGAAACCCTTTTTCGTAGAAACGGGGGTATCTAAAATACAAACTTCAGGGATGTTTTTGGCAGCTGGTAAAAGGAAGTCATTTTGTCTATCAACCTGGGTACCCCTTTTTTCTTAACTGACATAGAAAACGCTAGGAAATGAAACCTTTTCCTTCCCGTGAGTTTACTTCAAGCCTTTTACACATAAAGACATCTAGCTGAATCTTTCTTGTATAAACTTAGAAACATGATATGTGAAGTTTTAGATGAAATCCACTGTCACAGAGATCTGAGTGGGTACTCTGCACCAATACGTAAAAGAACCTCAAAAACCGTCTTTGATTTTACCTGTTCCATCCAAAACAGTTCGGTTCAGGTCAGAATGGGGCAGTGTCCTTGAAAGAAAATCGTGGTTGAAGTGGCTCCCACTTTCCCCTGTCCTTGATTTCCACCCCCACGCTCTGTTCAGTTGTTCCGGTGGTGATGTTTGTGCAACCCTGCAGTGAATCAGATTGGGGAACTGAGCTGGGTTTAAAAATAAACTTTTTTTTTAATAACCTAGTTTATTTTTAACATATCTTAGTTCCTGTCTCGATTTCACTTCACAACTACGCAAACAATTGGACACAACCGAGGGGGTAGCGGGGGGCTGCAGTTTGGGGTAGGAGCAGATGTCGGTGGTGCTGGCACCTCTTCCCTCGCATCCCTCTGCCCTTTCTCCTTGTCTTGTTGTATACAAAAAAAGTTCAGTTTTCTACTGTACTGAAAGTTGTACAACTAATGTGTTGGAGGCCCTGAACAGCTCCCCTGTTTAAGGGAAGTGAGAGCATGGCTGGAGTACGAGACCCGGCGTGGTGATCTCCAGTACAAGGGCTTTGAGCTTGAGCAAGCCCAGCAGAGGTCACCAGGATGGGCTACAGGGTGCTATATACAAGGTTTGGTTTAGGTGGGGATGGGGGTGTTGTCCAGAGCCAGACCCTACTCAGATGTGTACAGCAAAAGGATACGAAGAAATGGGTGTGAGTTATGAGAAGGGAAATTCTCATGGGATAAAGGGAGGAAATTCCTCATGGAGCGGTCATATGATGGAGCAGAGTCCTGGAGAAGTTGTGGGGTCCCTCCCCTTGCAAATATTCGGAATTCGACTGTACAAAGCCACGAGCAACCAGGTAACTCTAGAAGTAGCCCTGAAGTCACCTCCAACCTAATAGATTTTGTGATTCTTAAAAGTGGAGCCGTATGAGAATACAGCAGTCACGCAGCCACAAGTCAGGATTGCTGCTGATTGCTGACACCACTTGAGACGTAACATCAAACACTTGCCTTGGTGCTTGCCTTTCTGCTTCCAACAGTGGGACATGTGTGCATGAGAGCTTGTCTTTACTTCCCTTCATCTTCCCACCCTAATTTATACAATGAGAGCGTTTTCTCCCTCCCAAACTACTTGTTGAAAGTTATTTGCAGTATTCACACTCAATATAAAGAACAGGATAACTTGCATTGTAGCTGAAATATTCTGTATAAAAGATTCTTGTATAGATTTTTTTTTTGAGTGCTGTTTCACCTTGACCAACCTTTATTCCACTTTAAGAGAAGATGACTTAGGACGCTGCATGCGGTGACCTTGGCCAGAGAAGCCACGTGCACGGTTTGGTTCGTGTAGCTCAGAGGCTATACTAAGCTGCACTTGCTGGAAGGTATCACTTAACTGGTTTGTTGTTAGCGGTGGCAAAAGTCTGTTATCTCTCCGTTGTCCAAATGCAGCGATAAGAAATATGTAGGTGGATTTTTCTACCTCTTTATGGAGTGAACTGCGTCAGCTTCTGAAGAATCACAGCCATAATTTGGGGAGCACGGGGGGGTCGGAGTGTTTATGGTTGTAAAGTGTGCTTTCTGAGTTAGTGGAATGTAAGATTAGCCGGTGTTTCTTTAATTAGCTCCAGATAGTCGCTGTTACCCCTACCTTTGGCAAGTGTCCACCAAACACAAGCGTCCAGGGGCTGGCTGGGTTTAGCAGATGGCGTTACTGATGTTGGGGCAGGCAGGGGGACAATGCTGGTGAAGGTTTAATTCCACCAAAGCAGGTAGCGAAGCTGTGCAAGCAGGCGAGCTGTGCAGAATGGGTAAAAGGTGTGTTTTATGGGCAGGAGGTGCTGTGAATTGCTGCTGTTTGGGGATATTGGAGGGATGGAGGGCGGTTTGTGGGGCTGCAGTGTGGTCCCCAGGTGCCACATGGCGCTAACCTCCAGCTCACAGCGTGCTCCTGATGGAGTGTTTGCTCTGCATGACGAAGCACTGACGGCGAGGAGGGCTGAGGACGGGTTGGAAAGCATCCTAAAAGCTTCCTGATGTTTGCCAGGGTGATAAAGAAAACTTTGAGAAACTGGCTGAAGGCTTTGGCTGCGAACCATAAGCTAAATGCTGCTGTCCTCGTCTCAGGGAGCGCCTCATTTGCAGCGGGGTGGCCGATGTGCCATGCAGCCAGAGGGCTGGGAGCTCAGCAGGCTGAGCAGGAGGCATGGGATCCCCTCTTACCTGGAGATGGGGATGAAAAGAAGAATATCTACATATTTCTACAGAATATGTAGTCCAGCAGAAGATGTGATCTTGTATGGTTTTGATTCACACCTCTCTTCCACGTGATAAATGGGGTTAGACCTCTACATGCAGGCTTCCAGAAGATATTCAGCCATGTACATATGAGAGCAGGAGTAAAACTTGGAAGAAGAGATGACTGCAAAGCAGATTAGGGAAGAGAAGGATAGCAGCAGGAGTCTGGGAAACAGCAGAAGGAGCTGGGGATGTGCTGAGAAGGTAAAACCAGTAAGTACAGCCAGGAAACGGGTGGTGAGGGGGAGCCGACTGTGGAGCGGGGCTGCAGTGAGTAAACACAGGGAGAAGACTTAAAGGAAAAAAAAAATTGTGCATCAAATTAAGGTACTCAAATGGGTTATTCTTTTAACGTGGGGAAGCTTTTCCTTGGTCTTTCTGAGGTGGCACACGTATTTCTCAGTTGTTGGAGCAGATTTAATGCTTTTTGCTGTCAGTTTTGCTGTCACTTTTCTCCCAGATGTAGAAAACCAATTTGTTGCGTTAATGTTTTCTTTGGGTGCTGCAGTTAAGTTGCATCACCTTTATTTCTGCTACAGCCCTTCCCAGGGAGCTGGCAGGCACGTGGAGTGCCGCTTCATCTTTGAATAGTGCAATCTGAGCTAAAAAGTGCCTAGGGCTGAATTTCGTACCGGTGACAACCTTGATGCTGATCCCCTGCAGCCGGTAGGTTCCTGCCTTTGTTTTGGGCTCCCGATGCCTGGATTTGTGACAAGATCTGAGCTTATTTGACGTAAAATCTTCTCTTTTTCAAATGCTAGCAGCGGCGTGCCTGCTGATGAATGGGGTTTCTGGGCTGGGTTTGCCATTCTCATACTGTAGCCACGTTTCTACCTTGCCTCCAGAGCAGGCACCAGCTTGGTTTGTTGTGGTCTGTGCGGGTGGTCGGGCCCTCAGCACTCCTCTGTGTCGGGCTTCTGTGTACAGATAAGAAATTTCCTGGCCGATTTTTGCTTTCAGACTTCCAGGGATGCTGAAACTATAAGAAACAGGCCCCGCGTTTGGTTTCTAAACGCAACTGAAGGCAAACTGCTCATCCGAGTCAACGAACTCATCGAGCTTTCCTGAGGCTTCCGCGTTTTGGAAAGTCGCCTCGGTGTAATAGAATAACTGCAGAATAATTAATTGTTGAAGAGACTAATGAGCTCAGTTTTTGGAGCGGCGCTAATCCCGTGTTGAACTTGCTGCACTGAGCGGGATTTCCTGCTCGTGGCTCCCGAAACCGTGCAGCCAAAGGGGTTTCGGTGCACGGGGTAGGAGCCGGCCGAGGATGGCCCTGACCCCGTTGTCTTGAGTCGTTACAAAATAGAAGCTCATCTAGTAAAGCTTGGTTTACGTACTTCTGAAGAACTTCAGTAAACAGTTTAGATTACTGGGCAGTGACGGATGCTTCCGATCCGTGTAGTTCTTTGGCTCAATCTCGTTAAGTGAAGCCGGGTCCTGGAGAGAAGAGAGAAGTGGTTTTGGAGGCTCCGTGGAGGGGATCTCCGTGCGTTTTTGGGTTTTGGTGTACTGCGAGTATTTCAGTACTTACGTGACTAAGTGGATATTTATTTTGCCTTAATGTGTATTTGATTAGCTATAAATACTGGAAGCTCTAAAGCCTCTATTTCGCTGTCTGTCTCTAATCTTGGCTTTTGAGGAACGTTTAATGTGTCATTGTGGTTACAATTAATCTGCGTGTGTTTTAGCAATTAGCGTTTATGTGCGGCAGGCAGGAGCAGGCTCTGGCGACTGTCAATCAGCGTCTGCAATGGGCCGTGAAAAGGGAAAGGAGCCTGAAAAGAGCCAGGAAAAGGGCAGGTGAGTTACTGCCTGGTGACTTGGCAGCAGGGACGTGGTGGCAGGCACCCCCTGTGGCCCGAGGGGCTTCTGCCTCTTGGGGTGGCGAGGAGCACGGGAGCAGCGGGGTTATCGTTATCGTGGTGGCTGATAAAGCCAGCTGGTAAGTTACTGGGTTAATGGGGCAGAATTTAGTGTTTTCACCATCTCTTGTAACAGCTGTTAAGTTGTTGTAACTTCTCGTTATGCGGAAATGTTTGCTTTGAAAACAAACTGCGTGATCTTCCAGGAAAAATGCATATACCTGCTACCTGAGGCATGACGCCGCAGTTAACCTTAAATACGTAAATAAAAATCAAAGCAATGAGCTCTTCAGCCTGGCTAGGAGTTAATCTCGCTGTTCTATTATACAGACAGCAGCAGATGGAGCAGGGAAACAATTTGTTTTAAAGAGAGAGCACCTCTGGCAGCGTGCGGGGTCGCTCCGTGTGGAGCCCCCAGCCCTGAGTGCAGGATTGCTCTGCTAAGGATTGCTTTTCCCTCGTTGTTTCCTTTGAGGCTTTCTGCTTTTTAAAGGAGGTGGAAAAAGTGAACAGCGAGAGGGAGTGGCAGCAGAGTGAAGTAAATCGGGACCTGGGGAGGATCTGACGTGCGCGGGGCTGGGGCTGCTGCTGGCTCCTTGAGCGAGGCGCTGCCTCCTGGAGAACATGGCTGGGAACGATGGTCCCTGCCCTGCTGGAGGTTACAGGAGGAAGGCATTATGCTGGGGTCCTCGTTAACGTGCTTTAATAAGGCCGTGCAAATGGATGTCTTGTCCTCTTGCCTCGTAAGCCCTGTGCTGCCCTGCAGCCCTCTGCAGGAACGGGACTGATCACCGTGATCTGTGGGGACAGCGCCCGAATGCCCCCATTTACAGGGATTTACCTTCTTACAACCTTTTCGTTTGTGTTTGGGTTTAGTAATGATGTTTTTGTTAGTAGTCCATTGTGATTTTTATATATTTCCTTGGTAGCTAGCCCCCGTAAGGCAGCTGGCTGATCTGTTTTGTGGCTTTGTGTTTTGTTGATCGCTTCACTTCTGTGTAAAACCTACACTGTGATACAGGCTGGAAACCATGGATTACTGTTTATTTTATTTTAAATGACCCCTTGGAATTTATATTAATTAGCACTCCTCTGTTATAGGCTGTTTATCCCTTTCAAAACCTTGGAGGCCAGCAGGGCTGGGTGCCATCGGGCCCCTGGGCATGGGGACAGGGCCCGCAGGCACCTCTGTGGCGTGTGGGGCGACTCGCTGGGGGGATGGGGATGGCTGGAAGCCCCCTGGCCATGGGGGCCTGTGGGTGGCCAAGTTCATCTTTGGGTTCTTGGAAGAGGAGATAGGAGAGCAGTGCTCTCACCTGAAAGGCAAAAACAGGTCGTGAGCTGGTTCTTGGTAGTTTCAACCCATACCCACCACGCACGCGCTTCTCATCGTGCCTCACCTCAGGAATTCACCACAGGCTCTCTGACACAATCTTTCTTCCCCACAGGTGCCGACGTGGCCGTGACGGAGCCCAGCAGCTCCGACAGCCGCGTGGAGCGCTCGGACCCCTACGGCAACGTGGACGAGGCGCTGGTGGGCGGCGAGGCCAGCTACCTGGCGCAGCCCCTGACGCCCGACAAGGAGGACGCGCTTCAGGCCGCCACCGTCGCCAACCTGCGGGCCGCCCTGATGAGTAAGAACAGCTTGCTGTCCCTGAAGGCCGACATGCTGGGAGAGGACAGCTCGCTGCTGTTCGAGTACCTACCCAAAGGCACGCACTCTCTCTCTCGTAAGTTTGTGTTTTTCTATTTATTTATTTTTTTGTTTACTGACGCTTTACGTGGAGTCGTTAGCGAGAAGAAAACGCAGGTCTCTGCCTTATTGCTGCCAATGTATTTGCATCTGGTTTTAAGTTCTGCTCAGTCACACTTGCCGTGAAATTTGGAAGCGTGTTTTTGGTATTGATCCAACTTCGATGCGAAGTGCTGAAGCTGTGGAAGGCAATCACGCAGTGTGTGCATAGCTCTTGGTGTCAAACGCCTGGTTTACGTGTTGGCAGAAGGAAGTGACGATCCAAATACACGTGTTTGCGTCCCTTTGTAGCTACAAATGTTTCGAATCCAAAACTGACTGATGTTGAAACTGAAAAGGGGGAAACTTGAACGTCCATAGAAACAGTTATGATGTTGTAGATGGTGCGATCTTTCTCCTATTTCTGGCAGGATCTCTAGGTAACGGGCAGCTATTAAATTGTTTTCTTACGCTCGTGCATGGAAATGAGTGTTTCTCCGTGGGTGATATGTCAGGTGCAGCTGATTTGCAGCAGCCGGTGTGGACAGCTTATCTTCCAGCACATTTTCTTCATTGCTATTGTAAAATGCTTGGATTCTCTAGCACTCTGAGAAAGAGAAGCTATTAATGCTGCATTTTAGTAATCTCAAAAGATGGGGATATCTTCTGTGATATAGCATAGAACAAGAAGTGAGTTGTAGTACTGTGTGTTCATTTTCAGCAGAAAAAGAGTATTTTCATTTACGCTGAGAAAATTGACCAATTAAATAGAACGAAAGTTCACCTAAGATAACTATTACGTTTTTATTTTCCTCAATGGCAAAAAAGAGAACTCGTAATGGTCACCTGGGTTGCATGAAAAAGGGAGATAACTGTACGACATAATGTCAGTCTTGGAGCCTCTTTTCCCTTTACATGTCTGAACAGGAGAATTTTTATTTATTTATTTTAATCTGTCTAAATTTAGAGAGAAAATAAAGGTTTTGTACCTTATTCTGCAGCTTATATGTCTGGGTGGAATTGCTGGTGCAACATTCTTGTTATTCCCACAGTAGTTCACTTACTGAACGATCTCCAATTAAATCAGATTTAGAAGGTTCCAGCTAGGCTGCTGTGCTGAAAATCCCTTTGTTGCAATGATCCAGCAAAGGTCCTCCGTGGCAGGCTGGCGTGCAGGGAGAAGAGTGCCCTCAGCTGGCACCAGGCTGGGGTAGGAGCACAGATCACCGCGAGATTTATGCGCAGGGTGTTAGAATCTGTGATTCATGACAGATGAAATCAGCGGTTTTGTCTCTGTCATGATAAAGTGGAACAATGACGGGACTGCGCTCCATCCATCATCTCCTCCTTGGTTGGAGGATTTTAGATTTTCCTTAAAAAGCTGATGGACCACTTGGCTTAAAGACAAATGAGTGTAAAGCAGCCATAAATTTGGGCTGGAAACTACAGATTGCCTACCCAGCTGAGAACTGGAGTTCCCAAACAGGCACGGTGTAGGCAGAACTCCAACTGGGTCTGAAATAAAGCAGGAGAGACTCAGAAGTCGGGGTAAGCGTTTGATGGATGCGGTGACTCAGGAGGTGCCCTCCAGTCTATATTTGAGGTACCTGCTTTCCAGGCTTCTTCCTATTACTCGGATTTCATTCAGCTAAGCTTTAATTAGCTCATCTTTCTGGAAGAGAATTGCTTAAGACAAAAAGATAAACTGCTCACTTTGTGCCTAGCTCTCAACAGTAAGTCGATGTGGCTGTGGCTTGTTAAGAGAATTTTTACAGAAGCAGGGAATTAGGGGATGTATTTTTTCTTTTATGTGATTCAGATCACAGTGATCTATTTATTTTAATCACTTGAAGAAGATGTTCTGATATGACTCGCTTGTTTTTAAGTGGTCATTATTGAATACAATAGGACATCCAGTTTAATGAGAATTTTCAGCATAAAAATGACAGCAAAGCAAGTGATGAGAAGAACGTGGAGCTCTGAAAACACAGCCTAGGTTGGTGCTTGCTTTGTTAGGTGTTTTTCACATTTTTCTTCAAACACAATTTGAGGATATTGAGTCATTTTAAGTCCTGGGTTATACCCAAAAAAACGGGGGTGATGGGGAGGGCAGGAACACAGCGAACGAGATTCTTTTTTTAAACACAAAAACCAGCACAGTGCGTGGCAGTTCTCACCTGCCTGATTTAAAAAGGAAACACGCCGATCTCAAGAATTTTAAGTGACAAATCTCTGGAGTTTAAAAAATGTAAAACGTATTTCAGACCTTAACTGCTGTCTCTAGACTGTCTGTGTTTTCTTAGAAGCCAATGCAGTGAGTAACTGACTCAAGCAGCTGGTTTAACATCTATTTTCTGGAGGAAAAGACTTAGTTGAAGTGGAGAGATCAGAGAGTATATTATGCGTGTTTAGAAACGGCTCATCAGGATTGTAAAGGGGCCGTAAATCTCAAAGTTACCGCATACATTACAAGTTTTAATTTTTCTTCCACATAGTTCCTACTGTTATAAAAGTTAATAGAGGATACCCCAAGGTTTTCATTTTACCTCGTGTTCTTTTTTTCCTAATTCAGTATATATTGTAACGATATATGAGCTGTGAAATTACTTAACACTCAGTTAATGGAAAGTGAAGCACAGGATGTGGGGAGTTGTTTGCTTCTTTTAGAGGAGCATCGCTGCAACGCAGTCAAACTTAAATACAGCATTTCTAACGTTAACTGGTTCAAACTAATTTAAAAAATAAAGAGAAAAGTATCCTGCCATCCCGGTGATGGGATTGCCAGATAACCTGTGGCTGGGCAGCTTTGAGAATTCATGAAGCTCGTGGCATATGGTCGAGATTGACTTTATCATCATGCCAGTCAGAAACCTGAACGTAGTTTTTGCAGGAAAAAGTAAGTATCAGATGTTCATGGATAACACCGATGTCTTCTTGGGTATTGCTAGTTAACAAACCTGCGCAGCTTCTTTTTGGGGCTGTCTTTTTTCAGACGAGACCATGTCCGTTGTTCAGCTTTCCTCATCTTTACATGTTTTTGTGGGCTGTCTGCAAAAGGTTATCCTTCGCCTCTGAGAACGTCTGGTTTGTTTCACTGATGGCCCTGGACTTTGGTGGCATTGTTGCGTGCGGTTCCTCCACATCCACACAACGCTCAGAGGCTTTAGTTGAATGTTCTCAGAAGTTTCTGCCAAGTGTAATCAAGAGGACGAGGATTTTAATACTCATTAGAAAGCGAGTCGGTTACTTTGCATCCTTGTGTTCTCATTTAAGAAAAGAAGCCTTTCAGATTTTGGGGGGATTGGGTCTGACTGCCATAAAGAGCAACTCTTCCACATTTTGGGAACAGTACATTGCACACTTCTTTATATGTCTAACTTTGGCTTTTCCTGTTTACCCTATTGCAACTGAAACTGTTTATAGAAGCAATTCCTATGGAGCGTGTTGTCCAAGTGATTACATGGTGCACAGAGCCCTTTTCTTTTGGGCAGCCCAGCTAATACTTTATTTTTAGTTAGCGGTTCATCGGAGCCAATAATTTATCCTTGCACTGGATGTTAAAGGAACACATTTTACGCAGTGGTCAGCTCTCCCAAGTGGGAGTTAAAGGTATTCACTTTGGCACGACAATTTTGTACACGGTAAACCCAGATTTAGGGGAGAATGGATGTAATTTTAAATGAGATATTATAACCTTTGCCTTTGTTTGCCACAATAGCTCACTGTCCAGCTGCCAGAGAATCCTGTATTCATGTAAATGCTGCTGAACCAGTGCATCATCCTCCATACGCAAAGCTGGCTGAAGCAAAGCACTTTTCATTTCTGGTTTAGAAGTTAGAATACTTTTGATTAAAATCTAATGAATGCAAATTTTGAAGGGAAAAAGGGTTCTCCCAGTTCTGGTCTGAGTGGAACAAAATGTGAATTCGGGTGCTGCTCGCGTTCCTGTGTACGAAGTACGGCTCGCCTTTGTGGGGTTCTCTTCTTGTGTTCTAGTTGAAACCAAATAAATATCAATGCTTGTTTTAAAAACCACATTTGTACCTTTTTGCTGTGTTGTACGTGTTTGTGGCTCGTTGTGGATGCCTGGGTTTGTTTCTCCTTGCTCTGTTTCATTGCTCATCCATTAACTCGCGCTTTAAGAAGGGTGCAGTGATGGTTTCTGGCAGGGAATAATGATAAATTCACTTTTTCCCCCCCATTTTTTTTTCTCCCATCTTCCCTTTATGGGGTCTTGGCTCTTTGGTCCCCTGCCTTTAAACTAAAAGAGCAACAGATGAGCCCCAGCAGAACAAAACCTTCAAGTCTTGTTATCACACTTCAGCAGAGTTATCTAAGTTGTGAAAGATTTCAATCTGTGATCAAAGCAGAGGAAGGCAAATCAAACATCCAGCTTGTGGCACTAGAGGAGAATTTCCTTTGAGAGCTGATTTAAAAAAAAAAAAGGTTTGGGATTGTTCGGATTTAGAAACCTTTGTGCAGTTTCACTTGAACGCTTTGTTGGGACCTTGATCGCAGGGTATTGTATTCAGGCAAAGTATAAACTTTGACTTGTTATTCACAGCTGCATTAAAGACTGTGGGTTTTTATGTGCATAAAAAATTCAGTCGTACTCGTTTGTATTAGAAATAAAAAGACTTGAGGGCACAGTTTGCTTCAAATATGAATTTGCTTATTTTTGTGCAATATTCACTTCTGATTTAGCTTGCTTGCTTTTCGA
This sequence comes from Anas platyrhynchos, assembly GCF_047663525.1. Taxonomy (NCBI): domain Eukaryota; kingdom Metazoa; phylum Chordata; class Aves; order Anseriformes; family Anatidae; genus Anas; species Anas platyrhynchos. The sequence continues at coordinate 17,089,496 of NC_092607.1, forward strand.
AAAAAAAACACCAAAGCTGCTCAGTGCATCATTGCAACGTACAGCCAAGGTGTTTGTTAATGTCTGTTCAATTATTTGTAACGTACGCCGGTCGTGATTACACGCTCTTCATTTCTCTATGGATTTGTCACTGATTGCCAGCGTCGTTTTGGGGATATTATACATTATTTGGCTGTTGCTACAGGATAGGCGAGCAGCTATGACTGCTTCCATCAGACAAACCATGTTTTCCTTGCAACTACAGCAGGATTTTAGGATGTAACAGCTGTTAGGTAGGATTCAGTAGCTTTGTACAACTATTTGAACCCCCATGCTTGCTAGGTATAGAGTCAAAGCCATATATAAATATACATATTTCATCTTTTGTAAAGCACTTTGAGATCAAGGATGAACAGCACTGTGTTAAATAAAACACTGAGGTCAAATCTTCAGATCTGAAGCTAAATTTTCGAGAAGGTTTGGTAGCAGAACGTTTGTCCTGTGTATGTTATGTAAAGATTTGAATGTATACGTTTGAAGTGGTGCTTCTCGAAGAAGTGTCTTCCAGAAATGTGATTGCTCTTGGACGTTTGTGCCGCACCGTGCTCCTGTCTCCCGGCGGACTCCTTTAGTGGCCGTGCCATGGGATAACTCCACCGCATGCAGCTCACACGCAGACGAGACGTTTTGGGTGGGGAGGCTGGGTTTAAACACACAAAAAACAAAAACAAAAAAAAAAAAGCCTGGCATCACTGTACTGCTGCATTCCCTCCCACTGCCAGAAGATAAGCTGCGAGTGCTCATTCCCTGCCTTTTCGAGGCCTTTTTAAAAACCACCAGCTGGTGCTAGTTCACGTGGGTGAGATTCGTTTCCTGTGTTCCCCAGGGCCTGGCACCAACTTGAATCGTTCAAGGGGCGAATGTGATGGCAAAGTGGAAGCACCATCTCCCCCGCTGCCTTCAGCACACCTTGCCACTCAGAGCCCCCCCGCGGTCTGCTGCTCTGGTGACATGTCACCAGAAGCCATGGCAAAAGGAGAGATGCCTGCCTCAACCCAGGTAGGATCGTGGGGGAAAAAACCCAAAGGTATCTGTGTGATTAAATAATCCCCAGTTAGGGGCACTTGGAAAGACTGTAATAGCTTTTATTTGATCCATTAGCTGTTTTTTAAAAAGATAAGGTAATTTTAAAACTAGAAATCCTTTGAGGTCAGGGCTGGCATAGTCCTCATTTTCCCCTTTCAGCCTTGCCTCAACAGAATGTACATTCGAAAAACTGTATTTATTTATTTATTTTTTTAAAGAAAATAATGTTTAAGAATATTAATGATGGCATAAAGGTAGCCAAGCGCCCAGCTCTCCTCTGTCCATTCCTGGTGTTTCGAATTTGGGTTTCTTGTAATGATCCAGATCAGGTTAGCAGCAGACTGCATTTATTAGGAGTCTGGAGTTTGACATAAAATCCATACCTTTCTGTAGCTTTCCTTAGTTTTCCTGTTTTTTCAGCGAGCCTTTAGTCCCATCAGGCACGTGAGGGGAGCAGAGATTTTCCTTTGCAGTCACAGCAGAGCACAGTGGGTCGCTGAGATCGGCTGGCAGCCGCCTCCCCGGGCTGCAGCAGACCTCCCTCACACAGGGTTGCCATCTGCTGCACGCTGGCATATTGCAAATGGGTTAGGGGGAGAAAAAAAATAAAAAAAAAAAATCAGCTTTTATTTATAATGTGGATTAGCAATGCCAGGGAGCGTTGTGTAAAGGGAAGCGAGCAGAAGGGGTTTGTTTTCTCTGGGCTTTGCTGTGTGGACAGGCAGATTAGCCGTGTGGGGCTAGGGGAAGGTTTTCTGCTCCTTTCCTAGCTGCTGGAAATCTGTCCTGGGCTCCTACTGGCCTGAGAGGGAGCTACAGATGCTATGGGGCACTGCAAACTGAGGAGTGACTCAGTTATCGACTTAAACGTTGATTTCTGCCTTTAAACACCAAATCTTGTAGAATATGGCCCGGTTAATTTAGCTGCTTGGACAAAGCTTGGTAAAGGTGAATAAGGGGGTGAAGCCCCCTTAAACAAGGGACGAGGGGACTGATAAGAGGGGAGGCTGAGCATTAGCTATGAAGATGCCCTGTGAGTGCTTACCTTAACCTCAGTGTGCTTTTCGTTTGCAGGCTGCTTATGATGGGTTTTTAGCACTTTGGCAGTTTAATAACTCTGACACAGGTAAGTAGAGAGTAAAAACACTTATTTTTAATTACCATTACTTTATGCCAGGAGACAGTGATTTGTGTGTGTGCATTTCTGTTCCAGATCCCTGCTTTTTGAGGTCTGAAGACATGGACTTAGCTACCGATGGCCTGTTCCTAGATTCAGCCCTAGCCAAGAGGCTGACCTGTGGCTTCTGCAGGAGGGTTTTCGAGTGTGCCGAGAAGCTGAAGGAGCACATCCACGAGCACGCCTTCTCCATGATCTTCCCCTTCGACTTGGCTGCCTGCGCCTGGCCTGGCCTCGCCGAGGGGGTGCCTGCTGGCCAGCTCGCCCGCTTCCAGTGCTCCAAGTGCCCCGCCAGCTTCACGCTGAAGTCCAACATGGATCGGCACGAGAAGACCATCCACTTCAACTGTAAGAAGATGCAGTGTCCTCACTGTGCCAAGCTGTTTCGCGACAAGACAGACTTAAAGAGGCACCTCATGTCTGTGCACTCCAATGAGCGTGCCTTTGTGTGTCTCTTTTGTGGCAAGGGTTTTGGTACGCAGAAGAACCTCACGAACCACGTGAAGGTGTGCTGCCTGGCCTCTGCCCAGCTGGGCGGGCTGGGGATTTTGGACAGCGTAGAGCAAAATGAGGAGCCTGAGGAGATGTAGCTGCTGTCGTGTATGCTAGACCTGGCTTTTAAACTAGGAAAAGCAAATTGTTTCCTTGTTTTCTTGCTGCAAATAAACTTACCGCAGGTGTAACAGAAGAGTTAATTCCCCAAAACCCATCAGGTTGATAACGTGCTGGTTCCAGATCCTGTGTAACTGCAGCCACGGCGCAACTTTTCTGTAAATTTAACTTCTGTCAGTCTGTATAATGGCACTTGGGATATTTTATTGGTATGGTAATACGGTGCACTTAGTGTCTTAAACTTTATTTCTCAGTAGATCTCAAAGTGCTTTATAAAAGAAATGGTGATGTTTTTTTCTTATTCCCTACAAAAATAACATACCGAAATTTGTGAGCATGTGTTAGCAGTAGAATTAATAACAGAATTCAGTCGGCAGTGTTCTGCTCTAGTGCTCTGTCCATTAGAGAATTCAGACATTTCAGGGTTTTTCAGCTCATGATGAGCTGTGAAAGCACAGGGTTGCTTAGCACTGGAAGTTGTTTATGAAGTCTGTGTTTCTGTCTCATTAAAGGAGAGGGTGGAAAGCATGCTGCTCGTTCACATGTGCAACAGGGTATGGCATTTGGGCTTCAAAACTGTCACAAGGCTTATATAGTTTAATACTGGATATGTTTGAGCGTTTTAGGAGTTCTCAAAACTAATGGAGTAGGGCTGGGGCTTTCTGGAGTTCTGTAATTTTTGACTGATTTGTTTAATATAATTATGTTAGCCAAGCTGAATCCGTGGTTTTTGAAGGTGAAGATTTTTATAGATCTAACTGTAAGGTATGGTGTACGTACAAAATCAGGAGTGGTTGTTACTGGAAGGTAGAAATCTTGCTGTAATTCATCTTTTGTTACATGAAATCCATTTATTTTTTTAACAGTTAAATATTTACGTCTCTTGCTATATATTTACATGCAAAACCAGATTATAGTAACTGTTAAATGAAAGTAGCATAATTAAGTGTAGTGCTCTCCAGCTGCGCTGTGCAAAGCACAGCTCGTCAGCAGTTTGAGCTTTAGTGTTGCACGTCTTGTAGCTTTGCTTTCCTCAATGTGCAGGGCGTACAACCAAGGAGACGAAAGCAATTTCTTTAGAGGTCTTCAGAAAAGTTAGCTCTCTCCATCCCGTTGCATCTCGGGGGGGAAAAAATGCAAAGTGGTTGTGCTCAAAGTGGACTGCAGCAGCCTGGAGGTCTCCCCAGTGGGGAATTTCTTGCAAGGTGTTTTCCTGTGGAGTGGTGGACAAGAAAAACTTGCTGTTCCCTTCTGCCCTGTCCCTGCAGAGGGATGGGTTATGCTGGTGTAGGGCTGCTCTGCCCATTCCTGCTGGAAACCTCAGCTTTAGGGACGCAGCTCCGTGCTGCACAAAGGCTGAGCTTCTGAGAGCTGGGAAGCCAGAGTTTCCCAGCTTGCCTTAGCTCTTACTCTTCATTTAGGAAGGGTGTAGTCAGAGCTGAGAATACTTTCATGCGTAATCATTGCAATACACCGTACTTTTTTCTTTCTTTTGTCAACGTCTCATTCATTTCTCTTGTCGTTGTTCCCATCAACTTCTTTGGCATCCTGTCTAGTTCGTGGTGTGTTAGCTGTTCTTGTTACAGTTGTCATCTCGTTAATTGCCTCCTCATTTACTTTGCTCTTCAGTGATCAGCAAAGTGAGACAGGAGAGAGGTGAGTGAGAAGAGAAAAGTTGTTACTAAAATGAGTCTTACCTGGTAGTTTGGGAGCAGCACGGTGGGATTTGTCTGAATCAGAAAAGCGAGGTGTCAGCAAAAGTAATTTCAGCAAGTTCTAAAAGGTTTTGTTCACTGTAAGAGTTTCAAAGGCATTTCAGGTTGTTTGACTTTTTTTTTTTGTGCTGCAAATTTTGATGCCATTATAATATCGGTAACAAGGCTGGCTTTTGTGATGTATTCAAGGGACAAAAGGGATGGTGTTGGAAACCCAGTCGCAGTCATCACCGCAGATGTGATGTGACCTCTATGTCCAGCACCAGCACGTGTGCTTGCCCAGTTGCACCTCACCATTCTTAATGAAAACTGGCAGAATCAACTTATTTTCAACAAAATCAAAAATTTGAAGGTTGTGACTTATGAACCTCGAACTGTGTATGAAAGTGCTCATAGAACTTTTTCGAGAACTTAATTCAATGCAGAATTATTTTCCTGCAGTCAGGATAATTCGTCGCCTCTAGCAGAGGTTTAAGTAGTGCTTTACCTTGTCCGTGTATTGGGGTGCTTCCTGCCCTCAGCACAGAGGTTTTGCAGTGTTTACCCTCAGGTTCAGCAGCAGATTTCTTTGTTTTTTAGCGTTAGAATCATAGGGTATGGCCAACAGTGTCTGCATAGAAAACTTTTTAAAAGGAGGATTTTTGTGTTAGAAAATAGGAAGATAATTGGAACTGAAAATTTGACAAATTTCATATTTCTCTTTGCAGTCTTAAATATTATGAGGGTTAAGTGAGCAAAACCAGTCTTAAAGTTTTTGAGTTCTTCATAATGCACAAATTAGTGTAGTATTTCAGTGTTAATTAACTTCTTATTGGTTTACACAGCTAAAGTAACTCTACCAGGCAGAAAATCATTTGTGCATCAGAGGCTGCTTCATTTGACAGCCCCAGTGAAATCAGTTTTGGAGATGACAATACCAAAGACTTTTTTTTTTTTTTTTTCCAGGCACTATTGGGTTGGTTTTACAAATGCCCATCTGTAAACATTTCGGTGAAGTGCAGAGCTTTTCACTGTGATCCTATTTGTGTTATTTTCCCTGGTTTTGGTGCTGTCCTTCAGACAGTGTCCGGTAGCTAGCCCCCTACGGCGCTGCTGTTCATGGTCTCGATGATCTTGTTAAAGATTAGTTCCTAGGACCTCAATGCTGCTATGAAATATTGTCATTTAGACAAAAGACTATTCCAAAGTTGGTAGGTTGTTCACCAAATATATGTGCTCGTAGGCACGTATATTCAGCGATCCTGTGAAAGTGTGAACTCCTCAGTGCAGTGATTTTTCTAACAATGCTGTTATTTTCCAGGTGTTTACTTTTGTAGATACAAAAGCTAAATCTATGGCTATTTGGTGGAAAATAGTTCTCAATAAAACTACGGCTGCAACAAATGTTTGTGACTGTTTTTAAACGTGAGCGTACCAGAAGCTAACAACGTTATCCTGTAGGGATTTCAGGTGATGCAGGAGAAAGTAAGCACGAGGGATGTTGGAGTCAGTGTTACTGGCGTGATGTTGGGAACACATTTTGAGTCTGACCTAAAGATTTGCTTCTCCCACTTGATAAATGGAAGTAGTTAATTGGTGTGATGAGTTTGTAACTTCTCTGGAAATGAATGGTTTTGCTGTTCGGGACAGGTGTGTGGTTACACACCCTATGAGTGTGAACTAATAGCCACTTTTAGTGGCTCTGCGTGCACCAAAGCAGCGTGTCAGTGCTGCTGCTGTGCACCTGAGGGTTTGGCAGTTGCCTTTTCAGCTGCTGGAGGAGCTCAGGCATAAACTGAAGAGAGAGGTGGGGGCTGTAAGAGGCAGAAGGCAGCCGGTCGTCTAGGAAAGGACAGGATCGGGCACATCTGGTGGTGTAGGAAGTGGAGGATTTTGCTGCGTTCCCTTCTCGTAAGCACTTTTCCTTTGTAATCGTGGGTCCTGGTGGTCTCCTTGTCATTATTTTCTGAAGTGAGGGGGTTAGACCTGGTGTGCAGAGCAGCTCCTCTCCGTTACCTGTCTGTCGGGGGCACTGGGGTGGAGTGGAGCAGAGGAAGGAGCACTACGTGACCCCTGTTGGCTTGGCTTGATCAGCTTACAGCTTGCTTACCTTGTCTAGACTGCACGGTAATAGGTTTACAGTGATCCTGGGGAATATAAGTGCTTGTGTGGCCTCAATGCTCGAGCAGTTACAAGATCAAACTGGAAACACGTTTAGCATAAGTAGCTCTGTAACAAACCTGAAACTTGCTTGTGACTTCAAGCGGGCTCCTTGCCTCTGACCATATCGGTGGGGGGGGTGTCAAATCCAAAGGAGAGGATGCAACTGAAAATTATTTCCCTGTAATTTAAGTTTTCCCGGGAAGGGAGCAAATAGAGTTCAATTTTGTAGTTGTTTCCTTGTAAACGGGAAGGTTTGGGGCAGGAGAAGGTCTGTGTGGGCCAGCTGAGTTGTTGGGGTATCAGCAAGAGCTTGCACAGGGCTCTGGGCATTAATCGTGTTCATGCAGCTCTTTTCGGAGGTTCCCAAGTTTGTGTGTGTAGGATCACTCGAAACCAGCCTTGTAAAATTCTGCCTGGCTGCAGTGAGTAATCCTTCCTGACAGGTGAATGAAATATTCTTGGCTTTCGCTGTCCCTGTCATCATCTGTACCGCAGCCGTGGCCAGGTGAGTGGCAGGTAGGCTTTTCTTTTTCCTTGGGCTAGAAAGTTCGTGACAGCTTTACAAACGTGCTGTTAGAGAGAAAAGCATCTGTGGGACAGAGAGAAGGAGCTGCTGAGCAGCCTGGCGCAGCGAGTGAGGATTGTAAAAATTTGGATTTAGTTGGGAGCATTGTTACACAGCGGTGCAGCGCGTGCGTTTTCTTCCAAGTAGTCAAATGCTAGGACAAAATCCATATCATGTTGGAATACTTTTCTTTTTCTTTTGTGTTGAAGTGTCTGTTCCGATGGCTAAAGGTGGTTGTAGCTTGCTCAGGGATGTCTGGATGTCGGGAGCATCATCCTGGAGTTCTCACTAGTTCTACACGAGCAGGACGTGTAGTTACTTACGGCATTGTTTTATCTGGGTTGAAAATACAAGGCAAAGTAAACCGTAAAAAAAAAGTTAAAAAAATAAAAGCCCACAAATTTGGCACTAAAGTAAATAACGCCGAGCACACAGCCCTACTGAGTTCTTTAAAACAGGCCCTCTCTGTTTCTCAGCACACATTTCAACTCCCTGGGCATTATTTGTGGTATGCTAAGAGCATGCAGTGGGCTTTCAGCTAGTGGGGTGTTTGTAGGGGATAAACTTTCAAGAAGCATCCAAAAATACTGCAAAGTGCTCGGTTTGTTATAGGTCTGTACAGTAGTTATGGTGTTTCCCTCGTTCCCTTAGCTTTCCTGCACAGACTTTCATTTACAAAACCCCATTAGCATACGTGTTAGCGTACTTAAGATGATTAACTAGAATTTGCTTTCTTTTTTTTTTCCCCTCCTTGTTATGTAAACAATATATTGCTTTGGGAAATTATGCTAATGAGGACAAAAGTGGGTGAAAATTAACATATTAATGGAAAGCGATAGAATTATTAGAAGGTAGAGATTTAAGGTCACGTCCACGTGGACAGTCAGTTCCAAATTTCTGCTGGGTGGATGTCCTCGGGGGATGGCAGATCCTCTGCTTTCACCTGCTGGATTTTGCACATTGCGCTCTCGTTTTGTTTGGAGGAGGAAATACCAACACAGCTGCTGTGTGCATTCTTCTGACAAATTAGACCCTTGGGCTGTCAGCACTGTGTGCATCCCCCGAGTCTGCTTTCCCCGCGCTTCTAAGGAGATGACAAGAAGAAAAGAACCAACAATGTCAGAATAGCTTCAAAAAAACAAAAAAATTCATCGTTTTCTAGCTCAGCAAAATACGATTTGGGGGAAAAAAAAATAAAAAGACCATCAAAGCCTGTGCAGTTGGCTCGTAAGGAGGCTTCCAGGGCTCGTGCTGTAATTCAACATGATGCATTTTTTTGTATTCCTGTATCTGCCACAGCAGTAGTACCAGCAGGAGGTGGGGTGATGCTGTGTGTGTGTGTCATAGCTTCCTGTTTGCTCTGGATGAAGCTCAATTTTGCACCTTCACTGAGCACGTGAGGGAGCACTTAATAAATTAAAAAAAAATAATAATTAATAATAAAGCAAAATAAAGCAAAGCGTGCGGCGCTGTCAGGGTGTTGCATCTGGGGTCTGCTGTTCGTGGCTAGCTATTTCTTCCACAAATAAGTGTTGGAATTTTATATGTTGGTATTTAGGGTGGTTGCTTATGGTAAATCAGACTCGTAGCAGGTTGCCAGCCCTCTTCATTTGCTCGTTAACGAGCTTTAGGCAGCGCGTGTCAGGCTGGCGCTAAATGCTTGTGCACTGGCACGTTCAGAAGCTGCTGGGATGAAGGCACTCCAAGTTCTCAGCTCTAATAGGACAGTGCAAGTAAGGTTTAGGAAACTGCAGGTGGTGAAGAGGTGAGGATGGTGATTTCCCAGCAAATTAATCTAATAGTGAAATAAGAAGCCAGAAGAACTGACCGCTCGGAGACTAATCCCTCTGTTCTCCTTGCTCTCTTGCAGTCAACGAGTTCACGGTGATCAGGAAGAAATTCAAGTGCCCCTACTGCAGCTTCTCCGCCATGCACCAGTGCATCCTGAAGAGACACATGCGATCCCACACGGGAGAACGACCTTACCCCTGCGAGATCTGCGGGAAGAAATTCACGCGCCGGGAGCACATGAAGCGGCACACCTTGGTAAGGAGGCCCCCGGGGGGGGTGTTGGCTGGCACCGGAGGTGGCTTGTTGAGATTAAAGATAAGAGGAGCTGCGTCTCATCTAGGTTTTGTGTTTTGTTTTCCCCTCTGGGGCTCCTCGGAGCCTCTGAAGACTTCTCTAGTATCTTTTCTCCCCACCTTTCAAAGGCCCAGTGTTTTGCTGCCTGTTCATCCAGAGCTAACCAACAGCTGCTCTCCTAACTCAGCCCGAGGGGTTCCTGAAGAGCAACCCGAAGTAGTCTGCACTTCCCGCTTAGTGCTGCTAGCCCGCAGGTGAGGGATTGAACCGAGCATCTCAAACTCGGCCTCGCTTTCCTAGCGTGACTTTTCTCCTTTCCTCGTGCGCCGCTGCCCGCCGCGGAGAGCCCGTGCGTTAGGGCCTGAAGGTAAAGTAGCTCCTGCTGGCGTCCTCAGGATGAAAAGGGAAATTTCTCCGTGATTCGGTACAGAAAGATTCTTAAAATATGTCACTAGGCAAGAAAAATTCAAGCCAGTGCTGCCGTAGTCTGGCAGCAATTAATTATCCAAAAAAATTTCAATGCTTTATTCAGGGCTGCTACTCAGAGCTGTCTAGGAGGCTGTTGGCTTTTCACAACTTCTTCATAAATAAGTTTTTTTTTTGTTTTTCTTTTTTTTTTCTTTCAGGGAACAATTAATTTGCCATGCAAAAACGGTTTGTCAAAGCTTAGCATAAAGGTGATCCTGTGGAAGAGCACGGTTTCAGTGTAATTATCCCAGTAATGCACGCCAGCAAGTTCTGTTGGCCCTCTAATTAGGCTTGCAGAGAAATTTTGAGATGTTTTTTTTAAATACTGGAGACTGTAACTGTAAGGCTCTCCTACAATGAGAGATTTAAGAAAAAAATCTAGGGGATTGACAGTTTCACTGACTGAATTAATTTGCGGAAGTCACTTAAATGACTATTTTTCAATTTTTACATTACCTATTGAATTTTTAATGTAAAGAATATCTCACCAGAGGATGTATGCTTAGGCTAATTAGCGTTTTCCTGCTTGGAATTTTCAAAGCCACAAAGAAATGCGTTGCCCTCATCCCAGTCCTGCAAGCACGTGCATACCCTTGCGTACTTTCTTTTAAAGGCAATTTAATAGTAGTGATGCAGCTTGGTTCAAGTGTAAAAAAAAAATAAAATAATAAATTTTAATTCCTCTCCTGCTCTACAAAGTAGTCCTATGCTCATGAAAATCAGCATATTTTTACATGCTGTGGCAAAGGCACTATAAATGCACTATATCCTTCAGGAGTGAGATTGAGGTGATCCGCAAATTAATTTTAGGTGTTGGATTTTGCTACTGGAATCATTCTGGGTCACTGATTTGGTGCAGTGAGCTCGCAGTTCAAGTTCCTTTATTATACACACAGGGAAATGAAGCCAGATATGAATAAATGTGAATAAATGTATGAGAGGGTATTATAGCTGAATCTCTCTCTCAGACTACTTTTGTGTCAGGAGTTAAGCTAGGTTAGAAAATACCAGCTGGATTACCAAATCTTCATGCCAGGAGAAATTCCTGGAAAAAAAGCACAATGCTGATAATACCAATTTGTTGTCATGCCAAGGAGCCACAGATGACTCTGAGGTATCTTGTAAGAGATAAAGTAAGGAGAAGAGGGCTTCGGTTTGGCTTGGTTTCTTGTTTTGATGTTGCTGGGGAGGGAGGTGTTACTGCAAGTAAATGAACCTGAATTTTGTTTGGATTTGGCTTTGAGATATTTCCTTGTGAAAAAAGGCAGTAGGTGGTCCTGTCCTGCCACGCTGTGGTTCGCTTCGGGAACCTGGGAGCCTCGCACGGGTTATTTTAAACGAGACCCCAGAAAAATGCCAGTTTTGGCATTCAGCTGCAGCTCCTTTGGAAATGAAGCTATGAAAAGGGGTGTTTTGTTATCCCCAAGTGACGCTGCGATCTCGGTTTGCAACAGAGGCAGTGCAGGCTTTGTGAAGTGCTCGTGGCGAGATTAACTTCTGGATCTGTGCGCGTTGCTTCTCTGGTAATCTCGTTTCCGTTATGCATAACATTTTAAGGCTTAATTGTCAATCTCGGGCAAATCTGCAGAGATGAGTGCTGATACGCATCAAGTGAAAATACGTTACAAAAATAACACGTAGAAAAAGGAAATGGGTTTATCACCAAAAAAAAATATATCTTTTTTTCTCTCTCAGTTCCTCAATTGAGAGCCAAAGACAAGAGGGGACTATTTTAGTTTTATGTTTAGCTCAGATTAAAAAGAATATATTTTTTTTTAGTCTTTACATAAATTTAAATTAAATATAAATGCCTTTTTTTTAAAATCGGGATGTTGAAGTAAATTCAGGACTTCTGAGATGCAAAGACTTCAGGCCAAATGATCCTTCTGTGTGGTTTTTGAGCACAAACTGAGGTTTCTGGACCCGTTGCAGTGAACAGGTTGTGCCCAAAAGGAAGTCTGTCCCCTCCTGTGATTATCTGCAGGGTTTTCAGCTAAAATCCATCCAGTTCTAGTTCGAAGTGACTTGTCTCCGTGTGTACAGGACTTTGTAACCTGCTCTGCTGCAGCATCCCACGGGACTGCTGACTGCTCAGAGCAGTGAACCTGGTTATTTTGGCAGGGATTTCATGGCACACCCAGCCAGCTTTGTCCCTGATGCTGTCCCAGAGGCACGTGCCTGATCCTGGGCAGGGCTGTCCCTCGCTCAGCTTGTGGCCAGGAGTAATTTTCAGAAATTCAGGATATTGTCAGCACGTTTATTTTTCCCCTGTCCAAAGGAATAGTCGTATCCAGTTAGAATGTGTTTTTCCTAATGACACTTTAAAATACCCAGTGCCAAATGCTGTTTTTGTGTTTAATACTTAATAATTCAGTGCTACAGTAAGCAGGCTACTTTCTGATCAGCACCCAGAGCTATCCCTCACTTTGAACACGGTGACTTTACTGTCAGCACTGGGAAAGAGGGAGGGAGATGCTCGGGTTTTTAACAGATGTTTCAATTACGTTAAAATTTATGTTTCAGCGTAATTGAAATGTATGCTTCCAATTATGTCGAAATTTATCTTTCGATTTCAAGATGTTTCAATTACGTAGTGTCTGTTTTGTATGTTTTTATCCGGCTCTTCTAGCCCCAATTCTGCCCCGTTTTCTGCCTTCTGCAGCAGCGCTCAGCTTCTGGCTCCTGGAAACCACCCTGCCCTCAGTTCAAAACGAGTGATCTGCACTGAGCTTGTTCAATGGCTTTGACCAGCTGCTTTTGAAAAAGCTTACACGTAGGTTAAAAAAAATAAAAAATACAATGACTTTGCTTGATACGGTTGAAGAATGAGACGCGGAGACCAGCTCAGAGCGAGGAAAGCCTGAGGTGGGAGAGCATCAGAGGAGCGCTGAGGCTTTGAGCACAGCCGGGGCTGGGGAAACACAAAGGTTGAGCGAGTGCTCGGCAGCAGTAGGTGCTGGGGGGTAAAATCACTCAATTTGTCCTCTTTCCGAATATCTGCAGCTCAGCTGGGTGTGCCGTGTGAAGAGCGAGCGCGGGGTTATGTGGAAGCCGGCGGTGAGAGCAGATTATCCTGTACGTGGGGCAGGAGCCAGGAGCTGGCCTCGCTGTCGATTCCCACATGCTCAGAGCAGAGCTGTGCCTGTTTTCGGCTCATCAGCTGCATTTTGCTGAAACAGCCTCCTGCTGAGCCGGGGTCCAGGCAGCCTCGCGCTGAGGGCAAGTGACAGAGAATAAGGCAGCGGAGCCATCGATGTGCAGGCTGTTAAAATCCTACCAGGCAGCTGATTTAAAATAAAAGGAATCTTTTTTTTTTTCTTTTTTTTTTTTTTGAGGCACGTTTAACCGGCGAAACCTTTCGCAGAGGCAATTGTGAAGATAAAAAGAATAAATGAGTTGAAAAAAGGATTAGACACAGGCGATCCGTGCCCAGAGGCTCCGATAGCTGCTGGTCTGCACGGAGCAGCTTGCTCGGGATGACCCTAAATCATGGGCTGCAGGAACTTAGGACAAGATGGATCGTTCCCTATTTTTATGCTGTTCCTGTGCTGCTGGGCACTGCCAGTGGGAGGGCACTGGAAAGGTGAACTTTTGGGCTGTCCCAGCGTGGTGTCCCTAAATGAAGCTTCACTCTGATCTGGGAGCATCCACAAGGGCCTGCTACGTGGCCCCTGCTCCCTGCTTTTATTTTTATATATTATATTTATGCGTGTGTATGTCTAATACATATATACACCTACATACATGTACATACTACATGTGTCTGTGTGTACATATATGAAATTCTGGCATTCTCGCTGTACCATTCCCTCTAAGAGAGGTGCAGGTGAACATTTGGGGCCAATTTCTTGCCTTCCAACAAGGCAAAAGCAGCCAGAGGCAGAGCTCACCTTTAATCAGGCATTCCCGTGCTCCTCAAAGTAGGCAGTTCTGCTCGTTGTGTAGTTTTGTTTGGATCTTTAAGCGATTCCTCCTACCCCACACAGCATTTTGCAGCTTACAGCTTCCCCTGGCAGTGTGATGGCTCCATATGCCTGCAGTCCTCAGAGGTAAAATACAGCACGCCTGGGAGAGCAGACGTTTGTGACGAACCACTTTTCAGCCAGCAAAGTAGTTCAGAGGCAGGCTTAGGAGTGGATTCGGCTGCTTTTTTGGGATGCGGGGTGCACTCACAGTGCTCCTGCTCTCTGCTTCTTGGCAGCTGTGGGCTCAGGACAGAGACACCATTAAATTAACACGGCATTAACACCAGTCTGATCGTAACACCAGTCTGATCGTGCGTTGCTCTGCAGAGAACTGATGCTTGGGGTGATGTTGGGTTTGATTATTTTTTTTTTAAGATTTTCCTCGTGTTGTAGCAGCTGAATTTGCGTCCACGCAGTGCTGGTCCACGCATCCCGTGCTTTGCTGGGCACGGTGCAGCTCCCCCTTGTTACGATCCCTGGGTGTAGCTTCACAGCCCTGTGGGTGAGAATTTCACAGAGGGAACTACTGCCTCTGGCAGGCCGGCAGAAAACCTCACGTTTCAGTCTGATCGGTGAAACTTTCCGGCGTGTTTCCTGGCAGCTTGGAACTCTTGTCTCATCGAGGTTATTTTAAGTTAGTTTGCCAAAACTCTACCAACTTGGTAAAGTGGTTGCGCCCCAGGTTTGAAAAGAAGAAAAAAAGGGAAAAAAAGAAAACCGGAGGGATTGGGAGTTCCTCTCAAAACTGCTGGTTTGATCAAAAGGCCTCCTCGGAAGGGTTTCCTGCTGTATCAAAGTATTGGAGTTGAGTTAATTGTGATGGGCTGAAATTCAGCGGTGAAGATCCGTGGGGATCTTGGTTCTTGGCGTTGTGCCTCGCAGAGACGGAGCGTGCCTGTCCTTAAAACCCCCGCTCCGTCCTCATTGGCATTACATTTTCTGATCGTTCTCCTTTCCTAGGTCCACAGCAAGGACAAAAAATACGTCTGCAAAGTGTGCAACCGGGTCTTCATGTCTGCAGCCAGCGTGGGGATCAAGCACGGCTCTCGCCGCCACGGGGTTTGCGCCGATTGCTCGGGACGGGGCATCGCGGGGCATCACCTGGACCACAACGGTGGAGAAGGCTCCCCGGACGAGCTGTACCCCGGCGAGGGGCAGTACATGGAAGACCCAGATGACATCAAAGTGGAGGGAGACGAGGAGATGGGAGACGACGACGACATCAAGTGGAAAGACGACGTAGGCATGGCGCAAGACGACGTGATTTTAGATGACGACAAAGACGTCGACTCTCCGCAGGAGCAGGAGAACTCTGGGGAGAACGACAAGGATTTTACCTGGATTTCTTAGGGATTTTATTATTATTATTATTATTTTTTTTTCATTTCGTTCTGTTGTTTGTAGGGGGCGGGAGGGCGGGGGAGGAAAGGAGTATGTTGGAAAAAACTAAGTAGCCTTGTTGTCGTCCATGTGTGCAAAATACTTTCTGTGTTTTCTAAACGAGCCCTTCTCTGTTCCACTCAGATACTGTCTGAGCCGTGTCGCTTCCAGGGACACGACCGAATTCACCTTCCCCCTTCTCCCTTCGGGAAGAAACCCGACCCAGAGCGAGCCGGGCTCCTGCGAGTGACTTACGGTGTCCGCGGGGAGGAACGGGCGACTCGCAGGCTGCGTAAAGCTTCTTCCCCCTGTACCTCTCCCTCCCCGAGCCCAACACCGGGGAGATCTTGTATCCGAAGCAGGTTTTTTTTTTGGTGGTGGTTGTTTAATTTTTTAACACCTTTTCTGCGTGACGAAATCCCTGCGGTGCTGGAATGGCGAACTAACGTGGAACCAAATCGCTGGGCGTGTTTTTGAGGGCTTTCCCTAATGATGCGGGCCTTTTTTTTTTTTTGCAAAGTTGTGTAAAGAGTTTTTATTGTTTTTTTTTTTTTTTTTTTTACGGAGCCAAATAGATCAAAAGGCAAGTCAGATTTTGCAGCCTTACGAGTTCTCGTCATACAAGTAGATTCGTAGCTTCCAAAACAGAATCACCATCAGAAAAGATCATGGCATTTTCTTGGACCCACTGGCACCTTACCCGTGTCCCGTCTTCCAGCCTTGCTGACCGCATTCCCCCAAACGAGTGCTGGTGTTTCCACAGAACTCTTTTTTCCTATAAAGGCCACGGGTAATTGTCTCCCTGTCATCGTCTCCCACGGATATTTCCACTTTTCTCCCTTTGCTCAGCTGCCTTTTTCATAAATATATGCAAACTGTAGTTTAAAAAAAAAAAACAAAAAACACAAAACCGAGGCATTTAGCAAAGTGCAGGACGGACTGTGAAATATTGGAAGCCAAGGTGAGGAAATCCTAGGGCAGGGGAAATCCTGCTGCTCCTGCGGGGCCGGGGTTGCTCCTGGGTGCGTTGCTTTTCCTTGCCAAGCTGCAAACTCGGATTCATCCTTGGTAGGGATCAAATTCAGGAAGGAAACCTTCAGTTTCAGCTGCACTGGTTTGATGTAAATTTGCAAATAGATGCAAATTTGATGTAAATTTGCAAATTTTTTTTTAAAAACGAGAACCAGGTTTCTCTCCTAGCACGTCTCCTAAAAAAGGTTTTGTGGGTCTGCTCCAGGTAGTTGGATTCTCCTTGTCCATATCGGCCACTGTTGCCTTCTTCCAACTACACGGAAACGACGACAAAGTGCATTGGAAGTGTCTTGTTCCTGCGAGAAAGCTTCTTTGACCTTTCACCTCTTTGCTTCTGGTGCTTTTTTTAACAAAAAAAAAGAAAAGAAAAAAAAAAAAAAGCTGAAGACCTCACTGTTTCCTTGCCGTGGAGCAATTTTATACAATGTCTGTGATGACGGGATCTTGAAACCTGCCACAAAAAGACAAACCTGTTGCCAGAAAGCCAAATGACTAAAAGGTGCTATTTTATTTTATATTTTTTTTTCCAGTGGTGGGAAAGGCGATCTCTGTGGGGAGGGAAGGAGCTGTCGCAGGTGGTGTTTCCTTAATGAAATGGTTCCCCCCAGCCAAGAAAACAAGAGTTTCTTGTCCAATAAACCCCAGGAAAGCAAAGGATCTTTCAGGATTTGAGCTGCTGAGCACCAGGGCTTGTTTTTGGGGAGCGTGGCCAGGCGGGATCCTTGCTCCTGGCCCTGCAGGAGCTGCTTCTCCCTCGTCCCCATGGCACGAGCCACATCCAGGGGTCGTGGGTTTTATTTTTGAGTCCCTTTCTCTGCAGCCGTCTCCGGTTCCCCGCAGAAGCTCTCCGCCTTCTCTCTGCCTTTTTTTCCCCCCTTTGAGCCTCCAGCACCTCCTGGCTGCCGGCTTTGGGTGCTCGGTGGCTCCTTTCTCCCCGAGCCACCTCCTGGCCCCAGGTCCAGCATCGGGCTCGGGGTGGGGGGGGGATCCCCATCGCTGCTGCTGCTGTAATCCTTAGGATCGGGGGGGTGAAGCGGACCCTGTCGCTTTGAGCCGGGACGGGCAGCCCTCTGCAACCCTCTCCTGGAAATATTGAAAGCAGAAAGCGCTGGGGGGGCGTCGAAAACGTTTTTATTGACCTTGTACAAACCTGGGTTTTTTGCATTTTAGCTTCTTGTCAAGCCCCCGTTGCTGTATTTAAAAGACGTGAACAGAACCGGTATTTTACGATTGGATTTTATGATTTTGTATGCTTTTATTTTTTTTTTTTTTTTCCCTAAATACAAAACCAATCAGCGGTTGGCTGTTGGGGGGGGGGGTCCCGGGGGCGTTGCCTTGCACGGGCTCTGTATTTATTGTACCTGTAAATGTGGAGGGGTGGGCTGGGGGCGGCCGACGGCCTCGCAGCCCTCACTTGTTACGTGTAGACAAATACATACAGTACTTCAAAGATACCTGTAGCTTTGCTTTTTATACCGAAGAGCTCTTTTCTTTTATTTTTTTAACCCAAACCGTTCAACCCCCGTTGTTTCTGTCACATTCCATCTTGCTCATCTCTTCCGATTCCAGAGTAAGAATTTCGCTCCCCTGCCCCTGGGGGGGAGCCACGAGCACTCCCCCCGGGTTTTCCTTCTCCTCCCGCTCCCTGGCACTTCGGTGGCTCCGTCTCCGTGATCGCTTACGGGGTGCGGAGCTTGACTTCGCTTGGCATTGGGAAATATTTCCAATATTTCCTTTTTTTCTTTTTTTTTTCCCCCCTTCCTTTCCATTTTTCTTTTTATTTTTTAACGGCGGACAGTAAGCCACGCGGCTTGCCGAAACCTTTCCTAGTAGTGCCACTTTTGAAGCTCTTTGAGCTGAGAATGCAAAAAAATAAAATAAAAAAAAAAAAGAGGAAAAAAAAAAAAAGGAAAATCCACAGAAAAGCTAACTTGTTATAATGTTACCATTATAATATAGCACATGCTTCTATATTACTAACGTACACTATATATACCAAATAAAAGCGTTCTAATATGTGATGTATATTTTTTAAGTGCTTTGTTTCGCTGGAGGTGTGCAGACGTGGAAACGCAGGTCCTGGAGAACTGCTCCTGACTCTTCCGTGCTCCGGAGGGCTCTTCTTGAGGCTCGGTAGTTAAAAAAAAAAAAAAAGGGCACTTGGGTTTTTTTTTAATGCTGAAACTTTATACGACGCCACCGGTTGCTGCCAGCAGCCGGTGCCGGGGGGCTTGGGATTTTGGGGGGGTGATGGGGGGATGACGGCTGCAGCCCCCAGCCCCGTGGGGCCGTGCTCTGTGCCCGGACACTGCCTATGCAAACTCGGTGCAAAACGCTCGCCCTGCCCGTCCTGCCCACCTAGGGTGGCCTCCGGGCTTCCTTTTTTTTTAATTTTTTAATTTTTCCCTTTTTTTTAAATTTTTTTCTAACTGTATAGATGTCTGTGTGTGTCCATGTGTGTATATCCAGCACGATATACGCACATCCAGGTCTAGTTTCCAGAAATAGCTCCCTTAGAGATGAAAAATCAATCCACGTAGTCCACTGACGATTTTTTTTTAAGTATTCATACCTGTAAACGTTGCTCCCTGAATTTCTTTATATTATTATTTTTTATAAAAGCGTGCCAGGAATTGGAAAAGGATTTCAAAAAGTGCTTTGAGAGCTTCTCGTGCAGGACAGCGCCCGGGGTGTGAAAGCATCCGTGCGCTGTCCTCGCCTTAAGGCAAATTCCCTTCTTGGCATCTCCCATCAATTTATTTCATAAAAAAAAATCCTCAAAAAAAAATCATAAATTGTCTCTTTTTGCATAGGTTTGTCCCTTGTGGACGCGTTAAGGTCACCCTCAGACCTCTCAGCTCGGGACGGTTCGGTGGGGAGGTGACAAGGTGGGGGTGGCTAAGGAAGGATCCCAAAGTGACCGTTTCTTTTGTGTTTTTTTAACCAAAAATCAGTGTTTTGGACTACAAAAGGAATATTTTTCGTACGAAGGGAAGCCCGCTCTAGCGTTAGGTCCCGTTTTTCTTTTGTACCTCGACGTATGCCTTTAACTCTCTGCTTTTCCAAAGCGAAAGCTGCATCGGTTCGGCGTTTTGTACGGATGGGGGGGGAATTCAAAGGACTTCTGGCAGCCCCTGCAGCCCCTCTCCCCCCGCCGCTTCCCGTTTTGCACATCGCCCTTTAGGAAAGAAACTCCATGAAAAAAAAAAAAAGAAAAAAAAATGCAAAAACTGGAATTTTTTGCAATATCCTGAAAGATAATCTTCTTTTAGCTCATTCTGTGACATGTGCGACTCCTAAGAAAGCCATACTTAACGGTTCTTTTTATTCTTAGTTCCTATAATTTTGAATTTCTGCCTTTTTGTTTTTTTTTTTTAGTCCTGCATAGTAAGAGTGCTGTGTGTATGCTTTCATATATATTTATTTTTCAACGTGCTTTAAACCTGTCTGCAAAAAAGCTAAACAAACAAAACAAAACGAAAAAAAATGGACAGCGTTTGAAGATTGTCGATTATTTTTTTTTGCTGGGAATATTCTATATTATACTGACTTTATATTAATTATTATAAAACCTGTGTTTGTATTGAAGATGTGTTTAATATTTCGGGGGAGGCGAGGAGATTTTCGGAACCAGAAGGCAGGGGGAGAAGATGGCTGTGTTGTACTGATTTCCTGTAAATGTAGTTCAGGTCACTATGCCCTTATTTTCTAGTTGATCTCACAGTTTCTTGTCTGCCTGGGCACGCCGGAGGTGGTGCCTCTTGATGATAATTACTTTGTGATGGGATTTAGCTTAGACATACTTGCAAAAATCAATCAGTTTCAATAAATTGGGAAATTGCTGCTAAATTTTCGGTCTCACTCTTGTTTCTGTCTTTTTTCTTTTTTTTTAACCCTCCCTCCTGCCCCCAGCTGTGCCGTCAGGGTGCTGCTGCCTTTCCCACCCCGGGCCCCTACAAACCCCTGTGGCTCAGCCCCCTCCCCGCACCAATTTCTTCACTTTTGGGGCTTTTATTGAAATGAAAACGCTGCCTCAGGCCCCGCTCCTGGTTCTCAGGAGGCCAGGGACAGATCTGTGCAGCCCCCCCGGTGCTGGGGATGTTGCAGGATTGGGGTGAGGGCTGCACCAAGACCCCCTCCTCACCCCCCCCCTTATATCACTTTGCGACAGCAGAAGCCCAAAAAAAGCAGGTAAATGAAAACATTAAAAAAGAATAATAATAAAAAAAAAAGAATCCAAATCTTTTTTTATTTTTTTCTGGATCTGACACATCCCAGCTCGGCGCCGCAGCCGCAGCCGGACACTGAGCGAGGGCTGAGCCTGGCACGGGCCCGTCCCAGCCCACGGGGCCAAAGCAGCCGGACCCCCTGCTGGGGGGGGGCACCCTGCAATGGGGACCCCCCCTACAAACAAGGGGGAGCAGCCCTGGAGCAGGACGGGATGGGGGAAAAGAGGGGTGAAGGCCATAAAGCCCTGTACAGCCCCGGGGGCAGGACCCGGGGAGGGAGTAGTTTAAAAAATAGGACTTTTTATATATTTTATTTAAAAAATAAAAACACACAAAGGAGAAAAAAAAAAAAAAAAAAAAAGAAAAAAAAAAAAAAAGAAACGTCTTTGTGCAGTTTGGCTTAGTGCAAATGGGCGCGTTCCTGCAGGCACTTCCCGGAGCACGGCCCCCGGCGGGAGCGGCTGCTCCCCAGTTACAAAAAAAAAATCGAGAGAAAATACGATACAAAGAGTAAAAACCCCCCGGGGAAGGGGGGCACCCACATCCACCTCGGGCACCCCAGGGTGCCCAGCCTGCCCCAGCTCAGGGACACGCGGGTGGGGGGCAGGAACAGGCACCCCGGTGAGGCCCCCCCCCGGCCCCAGGCACAGCTTATTTGAGCAGCGGGCAGCCCCCTGCCCTACAGGGGGGGGCTCCACGGGACCCCAACCCCATATGGGGGTGGGAGAAGCTGGCTGCCCCCCCCAGCCAGCCCCCACCGCTGTGCCAGCAAAGGGGGGGGGGGGACAGAGAAAGATTTAGCTTATTTTCAAAGGAAAAAAGAGGGAAAAGCTCTGTGGTGGTGATGGGGGCGGGGGGGCTGTGTGCATAAAGCTTTTTTTTTTTTTGGGGTGGGGGGAGCGCTGGCGGGTCAGGGTCAGGCCCTGGTGCACATGGCCCCCCCCATGCCCCATGGGGCCCCCCCCATGGCCGCGGCAGCGCGGGGCCATTCCCTGAGTCCGGCGGAGGGCCCCGGGGTTTGAGGGAGGGGGGGAGACAAAAAAGGGGGGGGCGCAAAGGCACCTCAAGTGCAAAATGTGCAAGAAGAAAGGGGGGGGGACAGGTAAAAAGAGGGGGGGGGCTCAGTCGAGGAAGCGCTGGCAGGCCTTCTTCCAGCGGCAGGCCGTGCACCACATCTCGCGGTTCTCCATGCCGTACACCTTGCGGCACTTCTTGGCCTCCCCCCGCGGCTTCCTGAGGGAAAAAGAACGAGGGGGGGGGTCACGAAGATGTCCCGTGGGTGGGGTGGGGTGGGATGGGTGACGGGGGGGGGTCCACGATGGCGGCACCGACTCACCTGGGGACAGCGGGCGGCTTGGGCAGCAGCGGGGTGGGCACCGCCGGCGTCAGCGCCACCGGGGTGGGGGGCACCGGAGGCCTCTTGTCCCCCCCCGGGAGCCGCGGGGGGGCCGGGCAGCCCTGTGGGGAGATAACGGGGGCACCCCCTAAGTTGAAAAGAGCACCCATGGGTGCAGCAGGGTGGGCACGGGGCTAGGCCTCACCTGGTACGCGTGGTCGGTGTGGACGTGGCACAGGCCGCCGGGGGGGGTGGGCACAAGGGGGGCTTCGGGGGGGGGGCAGCGGTAATTCGGGGCTGGGCAGCGCCTCAGTGCCCGGGAAGGAGGGGGGGACGGAGGAGGTGGGAGAAACGGGGGTGAGGCTGGAGAGCCCGTCCGTCAGCGAGTCCACGTCCACGTCCAGCTCCGTGTAGTAGAAGTCCTCCTCGCCGTCGCTCTGCTCGAGGTCGGCTTTGCGGCTGGGGGGACGGCGGGGGGGGGGATTAATACCCCCCAAAAAAAATAAAAATAAAGGGGTTGGGGGCTGCGGGGTGAGGGGAGCCCCCCCGCGCTTACCCAAGGTGCACGGTTCGGATGTGCTTCTGCATCCCTGAGGAGCTGCTGAGGACTTTGCCGCAGCTCTTCCACAAGCACTTGAACATCACCTTGGTGGAGGGCTGCGGGGAACAAGGGGGCAGCCCCCACCCCAAATTCAGCCCCACCGTCGTTCCCATCCCCACCGCCACCCCGAATTTCATCCCACCACCCTCTCCAGCCCCAAACTCACCGCTATCCCCAACCCTAAGCCCACCACCTCCAACCCCAAGCCCCCCAAATTCTCCAGCCCCAAGCCCACCACCGTCCCCAGCCCCAATCCCAAAACCAGCCCCACCATCATTCCCATCCCCACCGCCACCCCAAATTTCATCCCACCACCCTCTCCCGCCCCAAACTCACCGCTATCCCCAACCCCAAGGCCACCACCTCCAACCCCAAGCCCCCCAAATTCTCCAGCCCCATCCCCGCCCCCATCCCCGTCCCAATCCCAATCCCAATCCCAATCCCACCTTCCTCTTCCGCGGGATGGGCTCCCCGAAAACGAAGTGGGTGCCGTCGGGCTCGTCGGGACCCTCGTCCGGCGGTGGGGCGGGCAGGAAGGCACCGGGAACGTGGCCGGAGAGTGGGGGCGAGGGGGTGGAGGGGGTGGAGCGGTCGCTGGGGGGGTCCCAACTCCAGTCCCCGCTGGTGTTGCTGCTGCTGCTGCAGCTGGAGGACATGGGGGGCGCCTCCAGCCAGGGCTCGCCACCGGGATCTGCCCCAAAAGATGAGGAAGAGGAGGGGGAGGTGCCACCACGCTGCACGCCCAGGGATATTGGGGGGGGGGGGGTAACGGGGGCACGGGGTCCCCAAAATTTCTGCTCTTACCTGGGGCGGGGGGTGCCGGGGGGTGGCCCAGCACCAGGGGGCTGGTGGAGAGGCTGGTGAGCACCGCCGCTGCCATCACCTCGTCGATGCCCGCCTTGCCCAGGGGCTTTCTGCCAACGAGAGCAAACGGGGGCTGCAATCAGCACGGTTGGGCCCCCCCCTCATCTCTCCCCGTGCCCCCCCCATCTCCCACCCGGGGTGTCGGGGTGAGCCCACCCCCCTTTGACGAGGTGGCACCGGGAGCCGGGGGGGGGAACCGGCACCTGCATCCTGCTGAGTAAACGTGGGTTTAGCTCAGCCGGGGCCGAACGATTTCCTGAAGTGGAAAAAAAAAAAAATTAAAAAAAAAAATAGAAAAATTAGAAAAAAATAATAAAAAAATAAAATAAAAAAAAAAAAAACAAACCGCGAGCGGGAGGTCAGGAGCCCGCAGGAGCCATTTTGCAACCGCGTCCCAAAGCTGCGGCCCCGCAGGAAGGAGCGGGACGGCCCCGGGGGGGTTGGGGGGGGCTGAATTTTGGGTGGGGGGGGGCTCCTGGATGGACACCCGGACGGACACCCGGACGGACATAGCGCCCTGCCGTGCCCCCCAGCTCCCTCGAAAACCGAATCGGCGCGCGCTGAGCCAGCCCAGATTTTTATTTATTTTATTTTTTTTCCCCTTTTCCCTCAAATTTGTGCCCGAGAGCGGGACCGGGGGGGGGGGGGGGAGCCCCGGTGCCAAGAAGCTGCCCCCCCCACCGGCTCCGCTTTCAACCCTGGGCACGGGGCCACCGCTGGAGCTCCGGGACCCCCGTGGCAGGCAGGGAACCCCCCCCCCGGGGGGGGGGGTCCATGGGAGTGTGGTGCCCCCCCATCATGTTCCTACCTGGGGGGGGGAAAGGGGATGCAGGCGGCGTGCAGCGCCAGGCACCGCTCCAGCCCCGCGTCCAGCACCCGCAGCATCGCCTCCTGCTCGGGGGGGGCCAGCCCCAGGGGCTCCCCCAGGCGCCGCAGCCAGCCCCGAGCCCCCCCCCGGCGGGGCAGCGGACCCTATGGGGAGATAAAAGGGGGGGGGGGACGTTAGGTATATGGGGAGGGGGGGGGTGGATTCTGGGTTGATCCCTGCGGGGAGATGATCCCTATTGGGGGGGGGGTAAGGAGGGGTATGGGGGGGATAAGAGGGGTGTGTGGGGGATTTTGGGGGGATAAGGGGGTCTGGGGGGGGTGAGGGGGGTGTGTGGGGGATTTTGGGGGTTTGGGGGGGATAAGGGGGGTGTGGGGGGGGTGAGGGGGGCTTAGGGGGTGCGGGATCCCGCTGGTGTGCCCCGAGTGGATCCCAAATAGACCCCAAATAAATCCCAAATAGACCCCCCCCCATAACTGGGATCTATTGGGGACCCCCCCCGAGCCCCGCAACATCCCCAGACCCCCCCCCAAAAAAAAACACCACGGGGCTGCTCCCGCCGCCCCCCCCCCCCCCTCCACCTACCTCCCCCCGGTGGATCCCAATGGGGGGGGGGGACACCGGGGGTGTGGGGGGGGACACCGGGGGTGTGTGGGGGGGGGCGTGTCCGCCGGGCCGGCCGCCAGCGGCTCCCTCCCGGGGGGGCGGGGCCCAGCGGCAGCGCGCGCTTCCCGGGGGCGGCACCGGCGAGAGCGGGACAGGGCGGGGGGGGGGGGCACCGGGAGGGTCCCAGCGGTTACCGGAGGGTCCCCGGGGGGGGGGGAGGGAAGGGGTGGGGGGGTACCGGGAGGGGGGTCCGCTCCCCCCCCCCCCCCTCCCCTCCCACCACCCCCCCCCGGCGCCATCTTAGCGGCGGGGAAAGTTTGGGGAGGGCGCGGCGGGGCCGCTGTCAGCACCGGCACCGGGCACGGCCCCCCCCAAACCCCCCCAACCCCCCCTTACCCCCCCCCACCGGCACCGGCACCGCCGCTCCCGGTACCTGCGGGGCCCCGTCGGGCTCGGGAGGGGGGAGGCGGCGGCGAGCGCGGCGGCGGCGGGCGGCGGAGGAGGAGGCGCTGGGAGGCGGCAGCAGCAGGGAGCAGGCGGCGGGGGGGGGGCGGGGGGGGCGCTGCGGCTCCATGCGGGGCGGCCGCGGCCGGGGGGCCCGGCGGGGAGCGCTCCGCCGCGCGGCCCGGTACCGGCGGAGGCCACGCCCCCCCCCGGCCCCGCCGCCTCTCGCCATTGGCTACGACGCACCGGGATGGAACGCGGCCGCCGCCTCCTCGGCTTCTGATTGGCTGAGGCGCGCTGCCACTTGGCCCCCCCCACTTTCCCCCAGCCACGCCCCTCAGCCCCGGCCCCGCCGCCGCCATCTTCTCGCCGCCCCGCCCCGGCCCCGCCGCCGCCGCCACCACCCCGCCCCCGTGCCCCGAAAGTTGAAGGAATGGCCCCAAAAGTACCGCTCCCCCCCCCCACCTCAAATAAAGCGTTTCCCCCCCACACACACCGAGCTACACCCAAATTGTGCCGTCCCCAAAGCACGGGGCGATCCCAAGGGGTTGCCGCCCCCTCCCGCGCAAAGTGTCCCGTAACGTGAAGTGGTCCCCAAAAAGTTGTGCCCCCCCCCCAAAAAAAATAATAAAGCTTCTGCAAACTCTGAGGGAAGCCTGCAGAGTCCCCTAAAGGCCAAAGGGGGCCCAAGAGTTGTAGCCCGCCACCCAAAGTCGGGGGGCTCCCCATAAGCTATAGTGTTCCCCCAAAATTTATGCCCCCCCCAAAAAATTTATGGGGTTTCCACGAAGTTAACCCCCCCCCAGACCCCCAAAAAAGTCCCTTCATAGCCTTAGGGCTCCCCCATTAGCTATAGGGTTCCCCATAATTTACAGGGCTCCCCTAAAGCTATGGCACCCCACACAGTGTCTGACCAAATTTATGGGACCCCCCCCCAAATTACTCACCCCACAGTTACAGGGGATCCCCCAAATTTGTGGGGTTCCCCAATATCCTGGTAGCCCCCTCAGAAAAGTGATAAGGTTCCCCAAAAGTTATGGGGGGTGGGTGCTGGGCTCCCCTGGGAGTTACGGTGCCCCCCTTTGGGGGAGACCCCACCAAAAAGCCCCCGGCCCCACAGGGTCCTGGGGTACCCCAAAACCCACGGGGCCGCGGGCAGGTGCCGCTGTGGGGCTGTTTGATTTTCCACCCCACAGCCTGAAGGCCGGGACAGAGTCCGTGCGGTCACCCCCGGGTGGCCCCCGCCTGTCCCTCCCCCCAAATTCCTTATCTGTCCCCCCCCCCCCAGTAGCCCCCAGTCCCCAGCCCCACTATCCCGTTGCACCCACGGGACCCCACACCACAGATGGGGGCTGAGGAGCACCCGGGGGGGCTCAGGGCATCCCCAGCCTGCGGGACCAGCCCGACCCCACAGCCCTCGTTAGCACTCGGGAGTTAACGACCAAGCACCCTGGGTTATGAGTTATTAGGGTTTATGAGTTATTAGGGTTTATGGCAGTGGGAGCGGGGTGGGGGCTCCCATCGGCCGCCCCCCCGGCCTGGTTTAATGGTTAACGCCGCTGACCCCAAATGGCACAACGCCCGGCAGCACCGCGGGCACCGCTCCTGGCACACCGGGCTCAGCCCCCTCCGCACGCCGCGGCACCCCCCTGCCATGGGGTGTGCGGCTGTGGGGGATATGGGGGTGTATAGGGGTGTATGGGGTGTGGGGGTGTATGGGATGTAGGGTGTATGGGGTGTATGGGGGTGTATTGGATATGGGGGTGTATGGACACAGGGTATATGGGATGTGGGGGTATATGGGATGTATGGAGTATGGGGGTGTATTGGATGTGGGGGGGTGTATGGACACAGGGTGTATGGGATGTGGGGTGTATGGGGTATGAGGGTGTATGGGATATCGGGATGTATGGGCACAGACTGTATGAGATATGGGGCTCTATGGGATATGGGGCTCTATGGGAAATAGGGCTGTATGGACTATGGGGCTGTATGGGAAACAGGGCTGTATAGGATATGGGGCTGTATGGGCACAGGGTGTATGGGAAATGGGGCTGTATGGGCACAGGCTGTATTGGCTATGGGGCTGTATGGGATATGGGGATGTATGAGATATGGGGCTATATAGGATATGGGGCTGTATGGGTGCAAACTGTATGGGATATAGGGTTGTATGGGAGTAGGCTAAATGGGGTTTGGAGCCCCACAGGCTGTGATGCTGTATATAGGGTACGGAGCCACTCAGTGGGCACAGCTCCGGGTGTGGGGCTTTTGTGGGTGCAGAGCCCTGGGGCTGCCTGCACCATATGGTGTGTGAAGCCATATAGGCTGCATGGGGTGGGGAGGCACACGGCGTGCCGGGCCATATAGTGTGCAGTACAGTGTGCAGCACCTCAAAATGTGCACCCTGTGCAGCAAAGCGTGCAGCGCAGCGCAGCATGCAGCACCCTACAGCGTGCAGCACCCTACAAGATGAAGCACAGCACCCTACAGCGTGCAGGGCAGCGTGCAGCACCCTACAGCACGCAGCACCCTACAGCCTGCAGCTCAGCACCCTACTCCAGCACCGTTCCTACTTGCAACCTGCTTGCAGCTCCCTACAGCTCGCTGGGCTCCTGCTCGCTCCCCCTTGTGGGAACAGCACCGCCCAGCACCGTCCCCTTGCAGCGGGATGGGGACCCCAAGCCCAGTGTGGGGTCGCACAGAGGGGCATGAGCCTGTAGGGCCTGGCTGTGCCCGGGCAGGGAGGGTGCTCGGTGCTGCCAGCCCTGCCCGATCCCCCTGACACCACGCTGGGGACCCCATCTGTCAGACCCCAAGGTGATGTTTTAGGATTCCTCATTTGCCACCCCATTTTGTGGGGCCCAATTCCATCGCCCCGAGGACTGGGAAATGCTCTCACATTTCACTGGGAGCACGCCAGGCTAAGTGGGATTTAGAGGTGACAGCACCCTGCCAACGGGGCTTTTTTTGGCTGCCACGGTGCTGCTGGGGCAGGTTTGGGGGATGCTTTGGCCCCCGAGGTCATTAGGAGCGATCAAAAGCTGCCCTTGGTGAGCTGCCGCTCCTGGGGAGGCAGCGCAGGGATTCCCACATCCCAACCACCCCAAACTCGTGTGTCCCATCTTTCCCAAGGGGCGAAGCAGCTCTGGTCCTACTAGGATGCGATGCCCAAACGCAGCTCCCGGGGGGATTCGGATGAATCGGACGGGGAAACGGGGATGGAGAAAAAAGGGATGGAAAAAAAAGGGGGGACGGGGAAATGACGCAGCCGGCGGGGCGAGCCCACGTGCGGCAGCATCACCGCGAGCCATCCTGTGCCCTTTTTCTATCGGGGCCCCCATCTCGCAGGGGGATGGGAGCAGCTGCCGGGGCCAACCGTGCTATCTCGCAGCCCTGTGGTTTGGCATCTAGCGCAGCCCCGGCACGAACACCCCGCTGCCTCCCCGCCTGCCGGGGGTTTAACGTCCCCAGCCTGCGGCTCCTGGTGCCGCCTTTTTCGCTTTTCATCTCTCCTCGCCTGCTTCGATCGAGGGCGAAGCCGGCGGCGGAGGCGGGCGCACGGTTTCCTTCCTCCCCGCTGCGCCGCGGCGCCCTGCCGGGCATCCCGTCCCGTGCCACCACCCGCAGCCCTCGGGTCTCCGAGGTGCCACCACTGCGGTGCCAAAAGGAGCTGGAAGAGCCCCGGAGCCGTGGCTTTGGCATGGCCAGGGCAGGATCCGGCCCCGTAGGCACCCGAAGCACCAGCACGAGGCAGGGCTTGGGATGGGGTCTTAGGGGTGTTTTTTTAGGGGTGAGGTGGGGGATGCTGCTCCAGGAGGGAACATCGCACGTGGCTGAGGGACAGCGAGGGTGCCGGGGGCATGTGGCCATCCCAAAGCAGACCCCGCGGCCACTTCTGCCTCGCACCATGGTCACGGCCAGAGCCACCACTGCTGCCTGCCTCCAAAACCAGCTCTGGGAGCACTGGGGGATGGAGTGAAGCATCCCGCCCTCGCTCAGGGCACAGCCTTGGTGCCAGGTGGCCTGATCCTACAGCCCAGATCCACCATGGGGCCGGTTCGGAGCCCTGCAAGCAGCGACCCCAAAAAAAAACCCCTGCAAATTCCCCTGGCTGGGGCACCCCGACACCAACCCGCAGGCACAGGGCGGGACGGGACAAGGATGGTTGAGGGAAATTAACGTCAAATAACATAAAATAACGTAAAATAACGTAAAATAACGTAAAATATATACAGAGAGCTCAGCACGCCCGGCCCCACCGAGCCACCACCGGCCCCGAGCGGGGCTGAGCCCAGCCTGGGGGACATGTGCCATGATGGCACCTGTCCGTCTGTCCGTCCGTCCGTACTATAGGTTGGTGATGTAGACCTCCAGCCCGTTGGCAGCCGGCCTGCCGGAGGCTCGCCGGGATCCCCCTGCCCAAATTTCGCCCACGCTTTCGTAGAGGTTCTCGTGGGGACCGGGCTTCCCCGCCCTGTCCCGCTTCGCCGGCTTCTTCCAGCTCACGTCCACGGCCTCGTAATCCGGGTCGGGGCCTCGGGATCGGGCAGTCCAGGCCCTTTCGTTGATGGACTCGTAGCAGGGCTCGGGGAGGGGGGCTGCGGACCAGCAGCCAGCCTGGGGGGGCTCCTCCTGGGCTGGGGGCAACTGCCCGGCCCCCCCTTGCCCCGCAGCCCTCGGGGAGGCAGCGGGGCCCTGGCTCTTCTTCTTGGTGGCTTTGCACACCGTGGAGTACATGTCCTCCACCTGCGGAGGGAAGGGGGTGTTTTTTTGGGGGGGGGATGACCCCAGGGTGTCCCCCCCCAGGGCATTCCCGCACCCAGGACCCCCAGTGCCTGGCACAGCCCCCAGTGGGGTGACGGCACCCATGGGTCCCCCGCTTTGTGCACCACCTGGGAACCTTTTGCAGGGCACGGAGCAGCACCTGGGCATCGCTCCCTGCATCCCGGCTGAATCCTGCCCCCCCAGCTCCATCCTGCGCCCCCCACCCCCAAAAAAAAGCTCCTGTTAACACAGAGCAGCCTTTGGCTACCCTTCTCCAGACAGGGCCGTTATGGGGAGGCTGCTCCGCGCCCCCCCACCTGGTGAACCCCCCCCAGCACCGTACCTTCAGCTGGGGGGGGGCATTGCCCGCACCCTCCCAGCACCGTGGGGCTGCAGGGGGCCCCCCCACGGCCCCATCCTGCTCCTCGCTGGGCGCCGTCTTCTTCACCTTGCGGACGCAGGCGTAGTCACCGGCCCCGCGCCTGGCTTGTGGGGGGGACCCCCGGGTCCCCGTGGGTGCGAGGGGCACCACGGGGGTGTCCTCCCCCCCCCCCACTGCCAGGCACTCGTAGACCGTGTCCTGCGCCGGGCATCGTGGTGGGGCGAAGAGCAGGTTGGAGTAGGTCTGGTCGAGGGCTGGGGGCTCGGGGACGGGGATTTGGGGCAGCTCGCGGTGCAGGAGGATGCTGACGCCGGAGCTGTGCAGGGACTCAGAGCCCAGGGGGGCCGAGGGTGGGGGGAAATCCAGGCTGGCCGGTCGCTGGTCTGCGGGGAGAGCAGAGATGGGGGCACGGGGATGGAGCAGGCACTGTGGGGTGTCCCCCCCCACACCCCAAAACCCCGAGCTCTGGGGGCACTCACTGTCATCCCTGGCCTTCACCCGGTACAGCTCGTGCAGCTTCGTGTCCGACTTGCTGAGCGAGCGCAGCTGCGTCTGCCTGAGCAGGGACTGCGGGGGGGGGACAAGCAGGGATCAGGCTCTGGCTGGGATGCCCGGAGCCCCCCCAGTTCCGAGCCTGCCCCCCACCCCACCCCAGCTTACCTCGTCCACCAGCTTCACCCCGTCCGGAGGGACCTTCTTCCTCCTGCCCTGGCTGCCGGAGAAGCAGGAGTGAGCTGGCAGGAGGCTGAGCAGCAGACACCCCGTGCGCCCCCCCCCCAGCAGCAGCACCCCCAAACCCACCCCCAGCTCCACCTCCATCCCAAACCCCGCTGAGCGCGCAGCTCCGGCACCCCGGGACCCCCCGAGCATCCCCCCAGCATCACCTCCCCGCGGGTAGCTCAGCCTCGTGGGCTCCTCCGAGGCCACAGCCTCACCCCCAGACCATCTCCTTTGGGTGCAGGACCCCCCCTCGGTGGGCAGCCAGAGCTGAAGCAGGGTCTGGGGGGTGGGGGGGGGGAGAAGCAGCCCCAAAACGCACCCCCAGTGTTGGGGGTGAGGTGCGTACCGGCGGCAGGCAGCGCACAGGGCGCCCACGTAGACCAGGAGGCCGAGCAGGGCCAGGGCAGCGAGCAGGGCCGGCAGGAGGGGGGGTCCCGGCAGCCCCTCGCCGTGGACTAAAGCCATGGGGGGGCCGCTTCCAAAACCGCCGTGGATTGAGCCCTGGGGAGAGAAAACACCAATGGGGGCCACGCGTCTTGCGCTGCGGCACAGGCACCGCTCCCACCCCCTGCCACCGTTCCTTGTGGGGCCCCACCAAGCAGCCGGCTCCCCGGAGGCTTTCCCAAAAATCTGGGGGGGTTTGGGGGGAGCAGGCACTGGGGACCCCGTTTTCTGGCCAGCTGCTGCCTTCCTGGAGGCTCCAATTCTGCTCAGCAAGGTGTAAACGCCCCACAGTGGGTGCTCTGCTTCTGGAAAGCAAAGCTCTAGATTTTGGTTCTTTTTAGAAAAGAAGCAAAGCAGAACTCAAACTCCCAAGATCTTAATTTGGAAACTCGCAGGAGATGCCCCAGAAGCACCACGGGGCTTTCTGGGGACACCAGAGCCGGGCACGGACCGTGGAACCGGGGCAGAAAAGTGGGGAAATATTTGGCGAGGTCACCGAGACGCAGGGGACAGCAAGGGCCCCTGAGGCTGGCTGCGATGACCGGGAGGGTGCAGGTCGTGGGGTGGCCCAGGGGACACAGAGAAGGGGACAACTGGGCTTCCCGAAACGGGGGAGAGCTTCATCCCTGCATCCCAGGGGGGGCACACACCGGGGCACCCCCCTGCTGCAGTGGCTCTGCGCCCACGCCAGCTCCTCGCACGGCCCCCGTGCACCCTCCTGCACCAGCACCCTGAGCTCGCTGCTGCGGCTGCAAAGGAGCAGAAAACACCCAAAAACACGAGGTGGGGAGGTGTCAGGGAGCCCTGCACGCAGAGCAGAGGCTCCCCAGCCCTCCAGGAGCCCCCACCCATCCCAGCGGGGCTCTCAACCCATCCGTCGGCGTTCACCGAGCACCAAAAACACCCAACGTCCCCGTCCCTGCTCGGTGGTTGGTGTGCTGCAAAGCCCAGAGCAAAAACGGCCACCACGTCACCTGCACCGGTGTCAGAGATGGCAGCGGGGGCTGCTCCTTGATCCCTGTGCCCCCAAAAGGGGTGGTGAGCTCCTAGGGATGCGTGTGCCAGCATCGGGAAACGCACGGTGTGAAAAGAGAGACGCAGGAAGAAGTGGTGCAAAGATGATGCCATCGGGGAGGCGGGCAGCACGGTCCCCACGGGGCACCTCCAGGCCTCTTACCTTCATCCCTTTCTTAATCCTGACCCCAGAAATCAGAGGAAGCCTGGCGAGAAGCCCAGGCCCCCTTGTAGGAATCCCAAACGTTGATCCAGGCCCTGCTGCTCCCCTCAGCCCTGGTCCTGCTCGCTGAGCCCAGCCCAGCACCGAGGGGCATCCACAACGCACCCAAAGCTCCGGCTCCTCTCCCCAAAATGTGCCACTCATCCCCCGAGAGCATCACCGGCCAGGGAAAGACCTCGGGAGCTGAGATTTGCCCCCACCGAGGGACACATCTCACCCCCGTGCTCCTGGTGCCACACACGAGCACGTTGGGTGCGCCTTTATCCAGATAAACGGGCAAGTCTCAGCCCTTTTTATCTGAGAACTTCCCACACCTTCGGAAACTTCGCCGACTTCGCAGCCTTAACCCCTGGAGAGCAATTATCCCAACGCAGAAACGGAGACAGAGACGTGGAGGGGACCAACCGGGCTGGACAGACTGGCTTAGATCAGAGCTGGGAAGGAAAGCCTGCACTCTGCTCAACGACGTTTTAATTAGACAACACGGCTTTTCTGTCTGAGCATACATTATTCGGATTACCTGCAACACAGGCAGGCGCTGGAGACAATCCTGGCTGAACTCGTTTGGCTCATTACAGCCCCAGGATCACAGGCTGCCAAAGGAGCTGCACCCAGGGCAGGGGGGAAGAGCAGGCTCCCAAGCTGGGCGGACAAAATTACAACGAGGTGCAAGGGCCGGAGGGTGATGGCAAATCAGAATCGAAGCGTGAACTTTGAAGGCTGAGGAAAGCACAGGCGGGGACAGGCGGTCCCACAGCAGCTGGGTTTTCCAGCCTTGAAATTTTCAGGTTCAAACACGAGGATGCTTCCTGAGCCGGGGTTAACGCGGAGAAATTCTCCTGACCTACTTTGCCAATCCTCACCTTTGTGCAGCAGGGTCTGGGGTTGCTCTCGAGCTAAGAAAATGTCTCCAGCACATTCAGGTTCAGCAGTCACTGGGAGAAGGCACTTTGGGGACAACGTGTTGGTCCCCCAAAATTACAAATTGGAGTCCCGACGCTGGAAAACCCAGTGCCCAACCCAGGCTGCTGAGACGAGACCGAGCAGGTTCGCCAGACGAGGATTTCGACAGCGCTCCTGAAACGTGCAACTGAATTTCCTGCCAGTAAAGCCGTGGATCTCCACGTCCCGGGGCCATTCTTTGGGGCAGGAGACTCGGCAGACGGCATTTCGCAAGGCGCTGGCTCCACGGGCCCGGATGGCTTTGATGGCAGCAGGTCCGTGGGTGCGCCCCGGGGAGGCCCGGCTCCATTTCGTGACAGCCGAGCACGAAGTGGGCTCGTGACTGCAGGACGTGCGAGTTCATTTGTCTCTCTGCTGGGCTTCATGACCGAGAAATTAAATTTCCTAGAAAACTCAAAGCTGTGCTGCTGACAGCGATCCATCTAGGCTGATAAGAGCGCGTGCGATGCTCGGCGCAAGGGGAGGGCAGTCCAAGAAACCGCTGTGAGCGCATTTGCAGGGAAGCAGGACAAATATTCGGAGCTGATTTCCACCTGTGATGGTGGCCTGGCCTGCAGCTGACACAGCCTTGGTACCCTGGGGACTTGTACCGAAAAAAGGCTCGAGAAGCAGAAGTAGATTTTAGGGTGTCGTTGTTTTTTTTTCCAGTTACGAAGTGAAAGCCTCGTAGCAGTTACTCACCAATGCTTAACCTGCCCACGATCATGGGATGCAATCAGATCTCAAAAATATTTCAGCCCCAAACATCACAAAACTTGAATGAACTCCTCAAAGTCCCGACCGCTGCTGATGTGCTGGCCTGGCTTTTGAGAAAACAAAAATCATCCTAAAACCTTCCGGCAAGTGACCCTTTTGTCCACACCATGCGGTTTCGGTTGCGGCTGCGATCGTTTCAGCGTTCTCCTTCCTTCCCAGCCTCCTGTGCCCACTGGAAGCACACGGATTTTCTGCAGAGCTGAGCCTCAGCAGGACCCCAGCTCCGCCGCCACCTCGGTGCTGCAGTGGGAGGAAGCCAGGTTCCAGTAGGCAGTACGAGGGCAGGCAGGAGATGCACGTTGGTGTTTTTTTTTTCTCTCCAGAATCGCCTGCCTACCTCTGTGGTTTGCTTGCCACAAATTCAGCAGTTTGACATAATTTCAGATGAACCGAAGGCAGCGTTTCAGCCATCGCACTCTCTCAAGCCTCCGCAGACCCCACCTGCAGCCAGGAGCACAGCATTTCCCCCCCCAAGAGCTCTTCCGGATGCAAGCAAAAGCTCTAAGCCTCCCTCCCTACAAAGTAGCTGATTTTCCTTTTTTTGTAAGAAAAAAAATAATAAAAACCATCCCATAACTCCTGAACTAAACAACTTGTTCACCATGGAAGTGCTCCACTCCCCCTCAGCCCCAGGATTTGAGCCCTGGGATCCCAGCATTGCTGCCTCGTTCGAGCCCTTTTGCTTCCTTTCCGAGCCCAGATGCTACCAGAGCGACAAACCATCAAGCCCCGCAGCTGGCTCAAAGTTTTTACCCGGCCAACGCTTCAACCCCAAAGCATTAAAAACATGAAGCCTGCCTGTTGAGTCCAGCTAGCTGCAGCAGCATCTCCGCCGGGGCTGCAGCGTGGATTAAAGATATTTCCAACCCCTGGTTTAGATGCAGGCACCCAAATTTGCCAGGCGAGAAAGTAACCAGCACTTACTTGCAGAAACTCAGAACCCGGTGAGCGGGAACACAAATCCAGTCATGTTCTCTTCCTCGCCAGTCAGCCCGGAGAGCTTCGTTCCCTCTACTCCGCGGAATTAGTCCTAATTAGCGGCTCCCAAAGATTTCGAGCATCTCGATGCCAGCTCTCCCGCTCCTCTTCAGCTCGCTCTCGAGCAGGCAGCTCTGTGCAGATACCATGCAGCACAATACCACAGCTCGCTTCCTGGCCTGCAGAGGTTGTTGCTTCACCCGGCAGGAGGTTGGGTTTCTCCCCGCCTTGGCTCTGCGAGCAGCGCTGCAAACGGGCTCTGCAGGCACCCAGCACGCACGAGCACCCTCTGCCGCTCCCCCTGCTCCCACCCAGCTGGTTTTGGAGGCAGCCGCCTGTCCCCAGGTGGATATAAGGCAAGGAACTTGCTACACGTGATCGTTACCTTGCAAATGAACAGCGCCAAACGAGGACAGAGGGAAAAAAAAAAAAAAACACACAAAAAAAAACAACAAACCCAAAACTTTATTCACCAGGGACTCAAACTGTCCCAGGTGGGAGGCAGCAGCCACTGGAATGGAAGTCTGACAAGGGAAGCTGAGGGAAATCCAAAAAGGATGAAAACACGAGGCAGTTGATACCCCCAGCTGTTACAGAGGTGATAATGAACAGTGTTGGAGCACAAAATTAACCCAAGAAACTTCTCTGCCCGGCTCAGCTCGTGGCACAGCCCACTTCAGCAAGCACCTGTGCTGAGCTGGGTGCCCTGATCCCCGTCACCACTCGAGAGTGGGAAACGAAGAAGCTCTGGGGAGGGAAGGGCACTGAGCAGCCCATGTTAAAATCCGAGTTAAACCCAGAGCATGGAGAGCACGAATTCAGAACATTGAATACACCACAGCCAATTCAGACAGAAACCCATGGATGCCCACGTGCTCGAGGTGCTGCATGAGCCCTTCACATCTGCACGGTGCCCATCGCAACAGGATCCAAGCTCATCGAGAGGAAAGAGACGCTAAGAGGCTTCCTGAAGACATTCACCTTGTTTATTTTTGCTGTCGCTCTGTGTTTTCTGAGGTGTGTCTGCAGTAATGCTCAATCACACAGGGCTTCTGCAGCTCTGATCGTATCTCCTTCAGCCTTAGGTTTTCTGGTTGGCTTGGCAGTGAATCAGACAGGTCTGGCCCTACAAGGTGGTGCAGCCCTGCCCAGGCTGACAGCTTCAGAATTTTCTTAGAAACAGATTAAAAAGAGGTGGCATTAAGGGAGCAGAACTTTTCGTGAGAAAAAATGACTCACAGAATAAAAGGAAACAGATTATTTTTTTTTAAATTAAGAAAAAAAAAAGTGTCCTTAAGATACTGGCATGAAATCGCTAACTTTTTTTTTTTTAAAAAAAAAACAAACCACAACACAATTACAATGCACAAGTCCCACCAGAAAGAGAGTCTGATGAAACCACCAGCTCCCCCGTGGGGAGCGCTGGCTGCTGCTAACCCCGAATACAACCCTGGGGAGAAGACATCCTTCGTGGCCGAGGACTGTCTGTGGTGCAGGGAAGGGCACTTGGCTTGTGTCCTGCTTCCAGCACAGCCTGAGGCTCTCCCCGGGGCAGAGCCGTGCGCTCAGCACACGCAGACCTCCAGATCTTTGTGCTCACCCAGGGCCTGGTCTGAGCTGGGAGTGGGTCCTGAGGGTTTTTCAGGAAAGGAGCTGTGTTCAGAGAGCCGCCTGGGACAGAAAAACTCAAGGAACAGCGGCAGAAGCACAAGGTTCCCCGCAGAGATGTTCCCATCTCGGAGGTTTGAGGACCTGTTACTCTGCTGCCTTGTTCTCCCCTTTTTGGCACTCTGCTTGTGGAACCAGGCAGCTTTCTACGCCAAGTTAGGCTAGAGCATGTCCTAGGGATGCTCCTACAGTCAAACTGGAGAAATACGATTCGTGAGGCCCCCGGTACCACCTGAGCTGCCACTTCTCTGTCTAGGCGTTACACCAGGTTTACAAGAAACCGCTCGTAAAAAACAGAGTTCTCAGATAAATCCCAGAGCACAGAAGGGATGGCAGAGAGCAGCTGAAGCCGTTTGCCATGGCTGGTTTGTTGTTTTGCACCCAGCACGCGCCTTTTTCTGCTCTGCCAGAACGTGCCCAGGACCCTGCCTCCGCTCGTCTTCATCAGTTGGCTGCAAACACAAGCCACAGCTGATGGCAGGATGTGGGGCTTTCAAAGCCCCTCCTCGGCTGCTTCGCTGCCAGCAGCGTTATCACCCGAGCAGCTACGCGCCCTGGATGGAGGTGCTGCTGCAGTGATAACAGGAAAAAAGTGTGCAAGACAGCAGAGAACCGTATTTCTGGGAGCTGGTCCTTATACAAGGCTCAGGGCTGGATGGATGTGCACTTTTCCCCCTCCCAGCAGAGCTCAGAAGCAGCTAGTTTTGGAAACCGCTGCTTTTCAGCCCAATTTTCAGGCTGGGCAGGCAGACCGAGAGCCAGAAGAGCAGGGTGGCTCACACCCAGGCTCGAAGGCCACGAGCACAGGGGCTGGCTAGAAAGATAATCACTGCAGGCAACCGCCTTCCTCGGAGCCTAGAACTCAGTCATCTTCTTGTGAGTGTCTGCTTTCTTCTGCTCCCGCTGCAGACTGGCTTCCTGCGCCTGCAGCTGCCCCAGCTGTTTGTGAGCGTTAGCCAGCTTCTCCTCCAGCTGAGCAGTTGCAATGCTGTGCCTGAAAGCAAAAAGCATGACAGCAATGTCACCCTGCACGGTAAAGCCAGAGGCTCGTCCCCATCCCAGAGGGTTTTCCCCTTTCCTAGGGGATTAGCACGAGGAAGAGAGGAAGGCCCTGATGCTCAGCACAGCCTGGGCTGGAAAATGTCCTTGTGTGATGCTGCAGAGCTGGGCGTGGGGAGGAAAGGACCCAGCCCCTTCCCTCAGAGAGCTCCTCTTTTCCCCACAGCCTGAATTCCAGGCAAAGGACCCCAGACACATCTGTCGGTGCCCAAACTGGGCTGAAACACACATTAAAAACTCTCCTCTCTACTTCCCCTCAGCTCTCCTCTACACGTTTGTTCTCCCTGCACCTCATATTTCAAGCCCATCCCTTCTCAGACACACCACGAGCCCTCATTTCCTCCTGCAGCCCCAGACAGAATTTTCTCCTACCGGCCAATGTTGCGTGCCAAGGCCTGCTGGATTCCTCTGATATCCTTCTGCGTTTGTTCAATCTTCTCCATTGTCTGGAAGAGGCGGACACTCAGGGCCTTCTTGGTGCTCTTGCTAGCATGGTAGATCTCTTTGCTATTCCTCTCGGGCAGCGCCACACCTCCAGCCTTCTCCCCACTGCTTTTCCCTCTCAGTTTCTCGTTCAAAAAGTCAAACACGTTGCGGGGTGGCTTGCGGCTGCCTGCAGATGACCTGCCAGTGTTATTTCCCTTTGCCCGGCATTTCTTCGAGTTGCCGGGGTCCAGCCTCCCCTGTTTCTTCTTCTGAAGCACCTCGGCGCACTGGTCGAGGGATTTCCCTCGAGGAAGGACCACGGCCTGCACCGGCTCCACTCGGCCCTCAGAATTCTTCCCCAGCCCTGAAAAGCAAAGTTCGTGAGACACGGAGACACCCAAGGAAAGACATCCCCTCTCCAAGCCACTTCCCACCACAAATTCAGTGACAAGCTTACTCAAAACAGGCTTTTGGGGTACAAAATGCTGTAACCACCAGCAGAGGGGGGAGCAGCACAAACCACAGCACGTCGGTGGATGTGACAGCAGGAGCTTTACTGCAGAAGATACGCAGTAAAAGCCCCAAGGCCATCCATCAGGCCAGTTTCTGTGAAACAAGGTTCAGCCTTACATCCTCAGCTTCGCAAGCCAGGTTCTTTTTTAAAACTGGTTTGGTTCCTCTGGGAGAACTGGAGACAAGCAGCAGACTGGCCTCCTAAAGCCCCCAAGGCTCAATGCCATTTGTGGAGTAAGAAGCGAGTTCAGCAGGCTTTGAAGTCTGTGTCTAGAGCCAGGAGATGCCTTAACACAGACATCAGAAGCTTCGTAGATCAGTTCCCTTCTTCCTGAAGCCTTTGAACATCTCACACAACAGTTCTCACGGCTTTAATCATGAACTTGACCATGGCTCGAAATGCCTCCAGTTTCTGCTATTACCATACAGGGGCTGGTGCACAGATTAACCACTTACCCCTTCTCGCCTGCTAACACTTCCACCTGGGGGGATTCTTCACAGAGCTTGAGCCTTATCTAACATTTTAGCCTTGTCTAAAATCTTTTTCCTCTCAACTAGCTTTAGGGTCTATCACGAGACTGAGATAAAGAGGCAGTAAAGCCCTCGCACCACCCTGACCACCTTCTCTTACCTTTCCCAAACTCGTATCCCATCTGAGCAAGCAGCTTGGAGCCGATGCCGCGAGTGTGGGCTTCCCAGCCACCGAAGGAGGAGCTGCACGCAGGAGCCCATTCCCCATTCTCCGGGCCCCCCGAATCTATCACTGTGGCACAAAGGAGACAAAACAAGTGAAAAACAGAATCAAAGCT
Organism: Anas platyrhynchos; assembly: GCF_047663525.1. Lineage (NCBI taxonomy): Eukaryota > Metazoa > Chordata > Aves > Anseriformes > Anatidae > Anas > Anas platyrhynchos. The sequence goes on from NC_092607.1 coordinate 17,129,330, forward strand.
GCTGTGCAAAACTTTTACAAGCGTGAAACCCCTCACAGGGCAGCACAACCTACGTCTCCCACCACAGAGTCATTCAGCAGCTCCTCCAGCCTTACCTGCTTCCTACTGAGCTGGCGCCTTTACAGACACTGCCTGGTGAGTTACCTAAATGAGATCTCGTTTGATTTAACGCATGTACCACCTCATAGTTCCAGGGAGAATCATCCTTATGTTTCCCTCCTTCCTTCTGGGATGGTCACACCAACATGTGCCATCCCAGGAAAGTTTGGCACTGACACATGTTAATAGTTATTCGTGCCTCCAGCTCACGTCTCCAGTAGGAGACTCCTCTGGGCAGCACGCTAACGATGTGTTATTAGGATCCAATAATCTCTATTAGGCTGAATTTAAAGAGCTCTAGGACACGAGTTTGTCCCTGTGACATAACTGGGACACGAGCACGGGCACACAGCTCTTTGTGGAAGCTCAGGGAAGCCACCTGGGCTGCGTCAGCTTTCAGCAGTCAAACAGGACACGGCCGGTACTTGTCGAGGCACTGGAAGGTTCAAACACTCCTAACGACTGCAGCCTTGAGCTCTGGTGTCATGCAGCTACACGAAGGTCCCAGAGAGACTTAAAAGTCTCTCGTTATACTTATTAGCTCAGCTCAGCCACCCACATGAAAAAGAGACTCGGAGCTTGAACTCTGCTCTAAAACACTGCGCCCTCTACTTCCACGTGCTGGGAGTTCCCACGGAAACGTCCAACCCTCGTTAAGACACGTAATTGGCAGAAAACAAAGGGCTGGGTTTGCAGCTGTAGCACAACGGATACTTAATGTTCTCTATCTCTCAGCAATAGAGAGAAGAGATTACCCACTCCAGCATCAGAAGTGAGACACTCGTAATGAAAGCTTCAGGAGAGCAATTCCAGGTCCCAGACAGGCAGGCAGAGATCACAGAGCACTTCTGCTCCCACCCTCACCGCTCTCACCTTTGGCGTAACCAGAATCATCAACGCTGTCTTCATCAGATTCAGCAGACGAGGCAGCGTCTTCACTCCGTAGTGGGGGTATGATGCTGTCCCCTTCCACAACAGCTTCCTTTAGCAGCAGGGAGTCGAACTTCACAGTGTAATAACCACTGTCGATATCTAGAGAAGGAAAAGGAAGGAACAAACATTCAGGAAGGCCCAAGGAATACATGTTTAGGAAAAAAAAAATCTGGTCTTTCCTTTTGCTTTAGATTTCTGCCTAAAAGGGAAACAAAAGCAATGAGAAACTATTTCACAATGGCTGGGTTGATAGTTCAAGCTTTTTTTTTTAAATTAAGATGAAGATGGATCGCTGAAAAACAGCACTAAAGAGAAGCTTGACTTGTTCCCTCTGTCCTAGCAATAGCCAAAGAAAGGAAGGAAAGATACGATAAACCCTCAGCCTTCCCTTCTCAGGACAGGGATAAGCCTGCATCAACAGCTGATGGGCAAGGCCAGCTCCCCAGACTTTTTTTTTTAAGCAAGAACAGCTTACTGCAATTCTAACCTAATAAGCATGCAAGTTCCTGCATCATCTCTTTCCTTTCAGTGCACTACACAGCTACGTAACCATTTCTGCACATTTCCATGCATTCCTGCTCTTTATGTCATGTCTTTGTCCAACACTCTCCTGTTTTCTCCTCTTTTCCCTTCCCAAGCTCAGAACTTTTTCTCAGCCACCTCAAGATTTCCAGTTTCAGGCTGGAACCATGTACTCAACTCTTTTCTATTATCAACCAAAACAGTCCAGTTTTATTTAATTAAGCATGGGTGTTCATTTTCCACGCAGAATCCTGGCAGAACACATTCAAACACGACTCACCAGTTATTTTTGCAGTGTACCATATCCCGTCGCTGTGCTTCGCCAGGCAGGCCGAGCCCACCTCCAGGGTGCTCAGGTTGGGCTCCTGAAAGGGCTGAAGCTCCTCCACGGACACCACCTGCCCATGCGAAAATCTGCCAGAGAAGGTGAACAGGAATTAGATCTACCTCGTTTAAACTGGCTTTAAATTAATTGCAACAGGTTGCCCAGGGAGGTGGTGGAGTCACTGTCCCCAGAGGTGTTTAGGGGCAGATGTGGTGCTTAGGGACATGTTTAGGGTGTGGGATGGTTGGATTACAAAACCTTTGAGTTTTTTTTTCCAACCTCAATGATTCTGTAAATTAAAATGTCTCCCCCCCTTTAAAGGGAAGGGGAACAAGTTGTCAGCAGGGGTAAATCTGCACCAGTAGTTACAGGTTTGTCACGTGTTATTTCAGTGACACAAATTACTCATTTTTCATCTTAAACGTATCTTTTACGCCATGTAAAAAAGGAGACATCCCACCCCCAGAGAATTGAGGTTTCTTTGCTAGTGAGATGTCCATAAAAAAAAAAAAAAAAAGACCCTTTGAGATGAATGGGATCACACAGAAATGCAGGTTTGTAGCCCAGCCCCCTGCTCAGAGCACAGCCAGTTCCAGAGGCTGCCTGGGTTGCTCAAGGCCTCATCGAGTTCAGCTCTGAAGGGCTCAAAAGACGGAGCCTCCACAACTTCATGTATCTGGGGCAATTTACACACTATCAACAATCAGTCTTTGGTGGTTTTGTTTAACCAATTAACATGTTATTAATTTAGCTATTCAAATGGCCAGGTAAAACCTCCGCAACTTGCCCACGGGGTTTGCTCTTTCATCTCTGCGTTCGCTGAGGAAAGCAGCCAAACTGATGCCGCTGCTCACCACACACACCACGCTTTAAAAACATGGCCAAGACAAAATTCCACTGGTTTCAAAACCCAAATGCAGAACATTCAGGGGAATTTCCTCCCTTAGAACAAGGCCTTTGGCAACAGCCAGGCCACAAGCCCCCTCCCGCTCCTTTTTCTCCTTTACCGACAGTTCTCTTTAAATCTGCATTTGTCATCCAAGAAGAACGGGCACGGCTTCAAAGACTTGTGAGTCGGGTAGAGGTACAGCACTCGGACTCCCGCGCTGCCATCTTCCAGGTACTCTGTCCCCACAATCATGGCGTTGTGGTACTCCAGCGTCCCCCAGGAGCTGTAGTACGGGGCTTTAACCTTCATCCCACTCAACTCCTCCTCCTCCTCTCTATCAGACTCCTCCTCCTCGCTGCCCTTCGATTCCCTTTTGTCCTTGCTCTCATCTCCCTTTGCAGATATCTCGCTGCTTTCAGCCGCAGCCTTGTCGTCGGCTCCGAGCTCAGCGATGGCTTCCTTGAAGGCAGCGTACTCCTCATCCTGGGCAGAGCTTTCAGGGTCGGCCCCGTGCTCCTGCACACCTCCCGGCAGGGAAGACGAGGACGCGTTTGTGTCTAGCGTGGCCAGCAGCTTGCTCTTCCTCACGGACACCAGGCTGGCCTCGGTCAGCTCGATCAGCTGCTTCAGATCCTCCTGCAGCTGAGCCAGGTCCGACTGCTGCGACGGGTCCAGGCCGGCGCCCAGCGCCAGCTCCACCTGCCTCAGCTGCGCGCTGTAGGCGCGGATCGCGGCCTCCAGGCTCTCCTCGTCCATCCCCGGCACCCTCACGGCTCCTTCGGCCGCCTCCCAACGCTTCGGCCGCCTCCCAACGCCGGGCACCCGGGGCTCCTCACGGCCTTCCCGGGAGCCTCGGAGCCACCGTGGAGCTGCCTCAGCCCGGGCCCGGCCTCCCCCCGGTCCCCCCCCCCCCGGCCTCCCCTCACGGCCCCCGCCGCCCTACGGAGCCGCCGCCATGACACCCCGCCGCCTTCCGCCCTCCCGCAACGTCACTTCCGGCTTCTTCGCCACTCCACCGGCTGCCCCGTCCCTCTCTCTGCGCCTGCGCGCTCGGCGTGCGCTGAGCATCCTGGGAGTTGTAGTCCGACCGCTCGTCGCGTCCCAGCCCCCGCCGCCGCGGCTGAACTACACTTCCCAGAGTGCCCCGCGAGGGATGGCGGCGGCCGGTACCGAAGGGGAGCGCGGAGGCGGCGGGTGACGGGAGACGGCCTCGGAGCCCGGTGAGGGGCCGGGCCCTGAGCCCTGAGGGGTGGCGGGGCCCGTGTTTGTTTAATGTTTATTTAATGTTTGTTTAATGTTTATTTAATGTTTATTTAATGTTTATTTAATGTCTATTTAACGTTTATGTTTATTTTGGAGCTTTTATTTTTTATTTTCGCCTCAGGGCCCCTCCGGTAACCGGCCGCAGAGGCCTGGAGCCGGTGTGGGCCTTGCAGCGGGCCCAGCAGCGCCTGCTGCCCGCGTAGGCGTCGCCTTGGGTTGTGCTGCGCTTTTGGCGATGCAAATTCATCTTTTATTTTTATTTTTTTTTGTGTGGTGCTGGGAGATAACAGCACCACAGGGGCTGAGGGTGCGCTCACAGGAGGGTAAGGTTGGGGTAGGGGGGGGTTCACAGGGTGCTGGGCCTGCTGAGAGCCCCCGGCGCTGTCACAGGGGTCAGGAGTGAGGTGTGAGGGCGCTGAGCTGCTCGCTCCTGCCCAAAACCCTGCTCCTGGCTGTGTCCCATCGCCTTCCTTCTTTCTGCAGGTCTAATATTAACTATAAACGACTTAAAGTCTGTCTTTAGCTCTCCTTTTAGCCCCCAAAGCAAATAAGAAAGTTTTGAACTGAGGACAGAGTTCACCGAGGGCGCTGTGTGCTGTGAGGTGGAACAGAGGTTGAGCTTCCTGGGAGATCATCCCTCACCTGCATGCGTTTGCAAATACGATCTCTCTTGGGTCTGTGATTTTCCTGAGGTTGCCATAAATATAAAGGTTACTGATTAAAAAACAAACAAACAAACAAAAAGCATAACTTATTTATTTTGTGTTGGGAAGAAATTAGGTTGTGAAATGAAAGGTTTCTGGAAATGACCTTAATGATCATGTTTGTTAACAATTTCCTGGTATTTGTTGCAGGAGCAGGATGTATACTTTGCTGTCTGGGCTCTATAAATACATGTTCCAGAGGGATGAGTATTGCATCTTGATCCTTGGTTTGGACAATGCTGGTAAAACGGTGAGTGTTTATTACCGATTGCATGGGATCGCATGCAATTCTAAACATCCCCATCCTCCAAAGATAAAACTTGCAACAGGCAGGTCAGTGTTTCTTCATCTGGAATGTGAGTTATTTTAGTGACGTTACCCCCAAAGAATCAACTTTTCCCGTGTATTCAAATGCAGCATTATCTTTTGGGGGGGGTGTGTGGAGCTGAGGCTTTGATAATCCCGTAATCACCCGTGATCCCCTCTTGCTTTGCTAAAATAAGGAGCAAGAACAGTGATTTGTTCCAAGGTAGGGCAGTATCTGTTGGAACAGGATTCTGCAGTAACAAAAAGGCAGGTTTGGGGTAGAATTACCCAAGCTAGTAAAATATTTGAGAGTAAATACTTTTTCACGTTCCTTTTCAGACGTTTCTTGAACAAACTAAAACTCGATTTAACAAGAACTACAAAGGGATGAGTTTATCCAAAATCACAACCACTGTAGGCTTAAACAGTAAGTAAATCTGGATTTTTTTTTTCAGCTTTTTCACAGGTAGACAACAGCTGATTCTTAGATGTTTGAGGTGTTTAAAAGTTGACAAGATCAGAGTAGTTCCTGGAAATGGAGGTCCTGTCTCACAGCTCCCCATGTCTTTTTGTGAGAGAATAAAGTTGTCTTGCTTAGCTTCTGAGAAAGAAAACTCAAAGCCTTACAAAAATAAAATAAAAACAGGTATCCCACATCAGTGCTAAGCTCAGAGGTTAAGTTAAATTTTACTGGAGTTCTTTGGCCTGATTCTGGTGTTATTTGCACTGACACAGTTCTGTCTGATATTAATGGTCATTTTTTGCTAAGGTATAGTTCTGTTGTTGGAAGTAGCACTGGATGTGATTTGCTCCTCGAGAAGACTGTGCCATGCCAGCACTCTTAGGGGGATGTGCAAGTGTTGGTGCTTTAGGGAACACCTTCAGATTTCACTGGATTGCTTTTTTCCTTCTTTCCCTCTAGTTGGTACTATCGATGTTGGCAAAACTCGGCTGATGTTTTGGGATCTGGGAGGCCAGGAGGAGCTGCAGTCTCTTTGGGACAAGGTTGGAGATGTGTTTTTTCTTTGATAAACGTTTTTGTCTCTTTCAGAATTGCAGAATTATGATCGTTTAATAATCATACAGTTTTATTGGTAACCTTAGTCTTCAGCATTAACAACTTTTTGAGGAGATTCAAGTGTATCCGTGCAAGATTAGCAAAGATTGTGCTTAGTATTTGCATTGTTGCTTACAGACAGCAATTACCAACCTGTGTATGAGGGTTGTGGTGGCAGAGAGGAGCTTTTCTGTGGTGAGGGGCCAGGTGTGTTTTTTCCTGTTTCATTCAGTAGGGCTGCAAACAGAACAGGCAATGCGTTTTGTGTGCCAATGTTCTTCTCTCCAGACATACGTGATGAAAACAGCTGACTGACTGGTTGATCTCTTTCATGCTTAGCAAAATTTTACCAAATTAAAAAAAATCTAGAAGAGGAACAAGTGGTCCTAGCTGCTCCATACACTAATACCTGTTATCCTTTCAGTATTACGCTGAATCTCACGGAGTGATCTATGTCATTGACTCCACTGATGAGGAGAGACTCTCCGAATCTAAAAGAGCTTTTGGTGAGTACGCAGTATTTTAGCTGCACTGCGATTTCATCATGCGTTGTGGCACAGTTCTCATCGCTATTTTGTCTGCTCCTTGTGCTTGAAGTACGCCGTGTGGCCTGTTGATGACCCATTGGTAGTACTTCTGTACCTTTGCATAATAAACCAGTGTGTTTCTGAGGCAAAAGTGTTGGAAGTCTGTCTGGTCTGTAGCACAAGACTTGATTTCATCGCCTATAGTGACCTTGAATCACTTTTTGTGCTTACGTTAATTATTTTGGAATTTTTCCTTATTTTGTTTTTATCACCTAGTTAATTCTCAGTAAAGTGCTTTGAACATTACAAATGAAACTATAAGACGAGGAGGAGCCTCTTGCTTCGTCAGGCAAGAGATGTCTTACGTTTATGCAACTTTGTCTTCCAAAACTGGCTAAATGTCTCTAAATGTTTTGTTTCTCTGCTTTACAGAGAAGATGATTACAAGTGAAGCTCTGGAAGGAGTTCCCATTCTGGTGTTGGCTAACAAGCAGGACGTAGAGGTAAAATTATTGCAGACATGCTTCTTAAATGAGCAACTTGGCCTTGAGAAGTTGGGCTCTGCGTTTGTGTTAAATGTAGGTGACATTCCTGGACTGGTCCGTATAGAACCTTGCTGCTGCTGGCAGTAATTGCTTTGACTTTAGTTTTCTGTTGTTCCTTTCTCTTCCACCACTTTCCCAGTGGCACAGGTAAGCTTGCTGCAGAGACATCCATCCCAGCTGCTTTCAGCCTTTTATGAGCAGATGATATAGCCACGGGAGGGCTTTTATGTGCTGTGACTTGGCATCTTGAAGTGATTTTTCCTGTTTATTCAGCAAAACAATATTTAGTGAACTTTGTTTGTGCTGCTCTGCTATTACCTAGTAACAGCACAGCAAATGTATGTGAAGAAATATTGTCCTTAATCAGATAACATCTGTTCAGTGAAACCTTCTCTTTGTTGTGGAGTGTTCCGTCACAGACAGCAGTAATTGGCAATTAATGCTTTTTTCTTGAAAATAATTTAATATTTTTTTTCTAGCATATCCAGAACTGTAAAACTGTACTCGACAAGTTTGTGGGTGCTGTGGTGTGACCATTAGGTGATGCACCCAGGGCAGTCCCTGCCCTTCCCAGCACTGGGAAAGAGAATTGGGAAAGAAAAAGGGAAGAGAGAGCCTGAAGTGGTCATGGTATCTCCCGTCTTTTACTTCCTTTTCCTTCCATGCATTGGACTGGAATTCCAGGACTGCAGTTTGAGAGATCAGTCTCTAGATGGAGCTAGAAGCTTTCTGTAGAATTTGGAGTGCCAGCCCGTAGGGCTGTGATCAGGATCTCTTTCCAAAGTATGCCAGTGCTTCCCAGCTTCTTCTGGACTTTACACCTATCTCAGGGAGTGTACTTGTGGGAAGTACTTGGGAGTTCCACAGAAATCGCTTTGGCTATAAAGGAGGATTTCATTATATTGTTGTACAACACAATAGATCTTTTGGACGATGATAAGGTTAACTAGCCGTAAAAATAAAATAAATGTAATTGCACTTAAGAGACGGCATGAGGTTAAGAGCCAGGACTCCTGATTTCTGCTCCTGACATTGCTGTGAACTCTGATATCTGGGGAAATTAATGATCTTTTCTATGTGGAACCTAGAATATTGACTCATGTTTCCGTGCCACACTGCAGCTTTATAGCACTGAGCAGTAAGCAGCACTCTCACCTTTAGCTTTTGAGAATTAAGCTACATGCAGTGACTTGGAAAGCTGTTCAGTTTTCCTTATGGCCGTATATGCATTTTTTTATTGTGGGCATTCTACAAGGGCCAGCTCTTCTGGCACCCTAGCTGGGCTAATGAACAAATGGACTTATTTACATGACTAGAAAGAGGTATTTGGAACAGGCTCTCAGGATAAAAATTATGAATGACTCCTTGCCCCCTCTAGAGGCTCTGAGACCAGCCCGCAGATTCGCTGCCTTTATTTGGTCACAGACCTGTGATGAGATCAGCAGAGCTATACTGGCTGGAGGTAGATCTGTTTCCAAGAAATACCTAAATTCCATATTTATGAGCGTACTTCTGAGAACGATCAAGTGAACACAGAGCAAAGGGACACCGATGCTTGTAACAAATATTAAATGGACTATAGTGTATTATTCTTGAATAATTGTTCAAGCTCTCTTAAGCAAGGTTTAGAAAACTGGAAGGTCTGTTTCTCTTCCACTGACCGAACAGAAGTGAAGACCCCTGGAAGGAAATCGCCCATTGCAGGATTATCATTGGCAGAGATTTTTCTGCTCTGGATCTCCAGACGTAATTATGACAGAGGATTCTCCCCACGGTTCCTCTGTTTTAACAGGGATCATAGCGAGGGAAGATAAATGATGTCTTAACCTTACTGGTATTTGTGGATGCAAGATAGTTTACGTTGATTACATCTTTAAAGGCCAGAAGAATTCTTGTGGTGAAATGTATCAGAATTGTGACAGAGATTTACATTCCTGACAGCAAGCTAAAAAAATTCAGACTCAGTGCCTGAAATCATGAAGTGTAAGATTTTTTTTGGCTCAGAAGCTGAATTCCTCGTAGAAAGAAAATTCCTCCGTTAATAGTCACAGCTAGAGTAGAATGCATCCACGCAGCACTGCCTGAGTGGTGTGTGGTCGTATCAGGGAGTGGATTACAGTCACAGACTAGGAAAAAATTAACATCCTGATAATAACATAGATTAATTTTCTCATACAAGGAATGTGCTCTGTGTTTAGCAGAGGCTTCAGTACTAGATCACTTTGTAATTCATTCAAATACTGAGTCAAATGTGTATTGTGGGAGGGTTTTGTTTGTTGTATTCTAAGAGAGCTACAGCTTTGCTGGGGACGTAGATATCTAATATTTCATGTGGGCTCCCAAGTCAGAGCGCCATTTTTGAAAACATCAGGTGGTTTTGCTCTACCTACTGTTTACTGCAGAGAAAGCTGCAAAATAAGAATTTTCTGTTGCTGTTTTGATGTGAATACAGCTGCTTAAAAGTTTCCGCAAGCTCTGTATTTCTGAGCTGTGATTAACAGTTAAAACTTGGGGATAGAATGACCAATTTTGGAATACTGTTAAAAATAGTAGAAAAGTGGGCTAGAAAATAGTCTATGGAAAAAATTAAGTGTTGTGTGATTTCTCTGGCAGGAAGCATTGCCTTCCTAGCTGTAAGATAAATTTTGGCAATGTAATCTGAAATCCCCAGAGTGATGGAAGGAATTGTGTCTTTGAAAAACTGAAGGAGTCACGGTGACTGGCAGCCTCTCCCTGAAGTCTCATAGTGTTATCTTCATGGTACAGGTGTTAGAAAATAAGCCTTCTGCACAATGGCCGTTCAAAGTTCCAACTTACGAAATACTACAGCTTCCCTGCTAAATTAGTCTTAATTTCAAATAAGCTTATAAAAAAAAATGTAGCACAGACTAGGTCAGGCTAGATAGACTATGCCTTGAAGAGCCTGTGTGGAAAGATGATTTACAGTTCATTCTTTAGGGGAAGTTGAGCTAGAAGTATGACTCCTCGAGTTGTGAGTTTTCCCTGGTGTGGCAGATAACATTGCTCCAGAAAGGTCATCTGTGGATTTTATTGTTGTAATGTTATGCTGTTTATGTTATCACAGATCCCGTTTGCCTAGTTTGCTCTTGACTTATGTGGTTTCAGTTGGGAAATGAAACACATCTGTAAATAAATACATTGTAATGGAGACAGGGAGGAGGAGAAGAGGGGAACTTAGAAGCCACAGATGACATTTTCTCCGAAGCACGAGAAGCTCAAATGTTCCTTGTTGAAATGATGGGCAAGCTGCCTCCTCCTCAGCTGTAAGACAGGATTCCAGCCCATGGCTTCCCCTTGAACAGTAACACAAAGCTTCTCTGAATCAGCTCAGTGGCCTTGTCCTCTCTGCTATGCTGCTGTACTTCATCCCACAGGGAAAAAAATGTGCCTTAGGACACGTGTAGTGTCACGATGCAGTGACATCCTACTACAACAAATGTAAATGGTGCAAAGTTTTAAGCAAAACCCTTCCTGAAAGAAATCCCCATGGAGATCAATAGCTGGACAGCTTCGTGGAGGTTAGAGCAGGCCACCATTGCACCAGGGAGTGAGAAGGGGAAGGGACTGGGAGGGATTAAGGTGGAAAGAAAATGATTACAGCAGCTGTAAGCTACACGTGGACGTCTTAAAGGTGACAAGGTGAAGGAGACAGGTTTGCTGTGCTGCTGGACATGTGCAGGTTTCCTGGGGATTTTTGGGAAGTTCATTGCCCGATCGCTTTGCAAACAGAAGTAAAGAACAGTGTTGCAATGCTCTGCACCATTATTTTCTACCTTTCCTATGCTTTTTCTCAGATTTCCGTTCTGAAAGTTCTGACACATACCGTCATCCAGACAAGGAAAAATTATTATTTTGTGGCACTAAACTGTGACACATGAAAGTATATTTCAGGAAATGTTTGTTCAGTTTCACTCCTTTGGGGTTTAACCTTCCTGCTGCCAAGTGTCATTTACTGAAAAAAAAAAAAGAAAAAAAAACACTCCTCCCCAGTTATTGGGTAATTGATTTGTCTGGAACTCTGGCTTTAATTAAGAATTAGTTGGTCCTGCCTTTCTTATTTGGCAGTGAGTATAGTGTCAAAAGTAAATATCATCTTTTAGAAACTTGCAGAGAACGATCATTCGGTAGTAATCTCTTGCCCATCTTCCAGACGTATTGGTATGAAATCCTGCTCCCAAGTCCAGTCTGACTCCTGTGAAGTCAGTATTCGATATATATACATTTTAAATTTGTTTAGAACCGTTTATCCTATGGATGACAGGTCATCGTTTTGAATTTCACACTTTCCATTTGGCAGAAATCTTGAAATAAGTTGTTATGGCTCTGGTGCAATAAATACATAGTGTTTCTGGATACGATGTCAAGCTAATAATTGAAACTGCTAGTTTGAAATGTAACTTAGGTCATAAGAAAGTACAGTCATCAAAAATTGCACAACCAATGGATTCTTCAGGATGGAAAGTCACAAGTCTGGATTTAAGGGCACTGGGTGAATTGGGTGTCATTAAACTCCTCTCAAGCCATTTCTTAAGAACCGCTCTTAGTTATAAGCTCTGAAACGTGCTTGTTTATCACACAGTCATCCTCGCAGTAGTTTCCTATATCTAATTTCTCCAGAACCAGTATTTTGCAAAAGGAATACTTGCCATAATTAATTTCCAACTTTCCGCTGAGTTAAGGCCCAGGCTTAGAGAAGACTGAATTTCTGTTTGTATGTAATCTGTACTTCCAAAGTATATTTCCACACGGACTAATCCTTAAGACTCATGAGGATCTGGTGTGGCATTTGACTAAAACGTGTTTGAGCCTCACAGGAATGCTAAAATCTCTTTGCAAAGAGAGGAAGAAAGCTGGGCTCACGGCTAGCTAAAATCCTTATATGGCTTGTCCAAGGCTTCTGAGAGCAAGCGAGCCCTGAGATCAGAAAAGGATTTTCTATGTTAGTGCATAAGGGGGTTTAATACATTGTGCCATCTTGACTGAAGCAGAACTGTGGACGTAGGAGGATTCATTTTGGAAGGTCACTGTCTCTTGTAACGTAGCTCTTCTTTGATTTCCTCTACAGACTTGTCTGTCAATACCTGACATCAAGACAGCATTTAGTGACTGCATTAACAAAATCGGGAAGAGAGACTGCCTGACACAAGCCTGCTCTGCTCTTACTGGGTGAGTATGGGAATGGATGGTGTTCTGGTTGCCTGAACAGCTGCAGGGTATCGTACAAGCAGAACGATAATTACAGGGTAATAACCACTGAAGGGAGCTGTGCTTCCTTCTGAGCAGTGACAGACACGTGGTTGTGAACATTGCATTCGCATCAAGTCAGCAATTTCACGTGTAGATTCCTTCTGTAAGACCTGATGAAAATGTACAAGCCTGGTCTACTCATTGGCTCAGAGCAATGGGACTTGGAGGCATTTGGAGCTGTTGGTTCTTCTCCTTTCTTGTCCCCCTTTCCCTACAAAATAATCCTGGCAGCGGTTGGTTTACTACAGCTCCCAGCTTTTATGTAAGAAGTCAGTTGGAAACAGCTGTTCATGACACTGCCAGGGCAGTGAGGGGTGTTCCATCATTGTTGGAGTAATTAAGCTTTTGCTTTCATATTTTTTGGTGTGCAGATGAACTTTGTTATGTAAATAATACCATAGATATAACAGTTTGTACACTAGAAAAGCATGCGGTTTAAGATGCAGTGACTAGAACAGACCAAAATTTGGGAGACTGGGATTCTCCATGCCTACACAGCTGCCTACCACGACCTTGACCAAGCCACTAAATTCTCAACATCTTAGCATCACTATTGCACGTTGTGTCTTGCACTACTTTGGTTGCATTTTTAGTTGAGTGAAAACTGCTTTTTTGCATTAAGGCAAAAGTACTGCTGCGGATGACTAGAAATATTCTTTGAATTGCTGCCTGTACTGAATCCAGAGCTCTGAATTTTCTTTTCTTTTAATGTGAAAACAAAGCTGTAATATAATACAAGCTACTGCAAAGGGGTGAGTAAAGCCTCTTAAACTGTGAGAAAAACCTCTGCTGTCTGCGTTGCTGAGAATCAAATGTCATTAAGCAGATGATGAGCACAAGGGCAATTGTTAGGCACTGGCTAGAAAAGAACAATTAGATAATAATCTTATGAAATGTAACCTTTACCATTCTCATGTGTTTTTTTTTTTCTTGTACAAACACTTCTGGTTTTGATCGATGTGGGATTTCCTTTCAAAATTTCATTTTGAGTTTGCAGTAATAAAAGACTTGCAGAAGTCCTGGCTGGGAAGCTGTACAGGCCAGTGAGTTGCTTGGCAGCCCTGCACAGATGACTGTAGAAGTTTGGAGCCAGGATTGGAATATGTGATAAAAGTTTGCTGAGACTTGCAGCAAAATAACCTCAAACCAGCTGACTGTCAAGTCGTTTGATGCTTGTTCATCTCAACATTTCCACAGAGTTGATGACTAACTAAACTGGATGTAGACTTAGAGAAACAACTGAAAAATAAAAGATTAAGTGTAAATACCAAATGGAAAGAAATTAGTTCCCCATTGTTTGGGTGTATGAGAAACTATCATAGTAATGCATAAGTGCAGGGCAGAACCCTTCGCTAGCTCATGTAAGTGGTCAGTTAGGGACTTCATGAGCCCTGGTTTTGTGTTTTAATCTTGCCTGTGTATCTCATTTCCTTAGCAAAGGAGTGAACGAGGGAATTGAATGGATGGTGAAGTGTGTGGTGAGGAACATTCACCGACCTCCAAGAAAGAAGGACATAACGTAAGAACTTCCACATCAGCCAAGAAATGGACAGTCTCTTTCCACGGAATTTAGTGTTCTCTTCAAAGAAGGTGGTCCACCAGATTTCTATTACACCTGATTCTTTCCTAAGTTTGGAGACAAACATTCTCTTCCCGTGTCTAAAACACTTGAGCAAAGAATTCCAACTGGGGTGGAGGGCGAATCTCCTACATCAAATATTAAGTCATTGGCCTAAGATCATAGACTATGTGGTAATCCACACTTTATTGCAGATGAGAAAGACTTAATTTTCTACTGTATTACTTTGTGATTCGTGGTTTATTAGTCTAATGGGCTAGAGGCCAGTGACATGGAACTCTCCTCCCTTGAAGGAACTGGGCAGGTGAATATGAAAGGGGAGGGAGCCTGGGGAACGCCTGTCCCTCCTGCCTGAGAAGACACCTTGCTGCTCCAGCCCCATGGTTACTAAAGGTGGTGTTACTGTCCCTGTTATGCTGTCGTTTGTATAATGGGGAGAGACAGTGTTGATTATAACTCAATTTTCAGTTGGCACGTCGATTCCTGACTTTTACCTGTGGTAAATGGAAGCCAGCAACAGCACAGTGGGACACTGATTAAAAAGGGTGTTAACAGTACGGGAACTCCAGAAGCACTGCCTTGCTTTGACTGCCAGTCTCTCTGCTGTGCGTTCCCTTTAATTGTAAGAATAATTGATCATCTTCTGTAACTGGAACGAATTGAGGCCCTCTTTGTGTAATTTCTAGGCCAAAAGCTGAACCTCTAGGCAGGGAGAAATCAGTATGCAATAAAGTTTCCTGCTCCTTTGAACTCGTCTTTCTGAAACAGCTGATGAGTCTTTTAAGTTCGGAAACAGTAGTACTTAACCCTCTAGGTGTTTTTTTGTTTTTTTTTAAAGGAAGAAAGAACAGGAAGGCAGCTCTCAACGTCAGCCAGTGCTCACTTCTCATGTAGCCTATTTAGCTGGTTTAGCTGACATATCACTAACATTTTTCCGAGTACCTCTTTGGAAATACTTGGATGCATTTTGTGGTGGTTTGGCAGTGGGCATTGCTCTTCGTGTGTTTATTTACTCCTGGCGCTGGTGACCATTCGAGTGTTTGTTCATATGAGTAAGGGTACATTATTCAAGCTCTGTTTGAGCAAGTTAGATAGTGGTATTTGTTTAAATATATGGTATTTGGCATCTGACAAAGAACTTTGTGCTAAATTTACCACTTGAATTTACCACTTACTGCTGATCTTTTCCGCAAGAGAACATCAATTCCCTCACGCTTACGTGAGGGAATTAATGACGGAATTAAAGGGAGCTAAAATACGTCATTAAACGCATGAATCTAGTGGGAGTAACTTCATACTGAAAAACAGAATCTTACTTCTCCATAACATTAAGATAGTAGAAGGCTAGGCGACCAATCAGATGGGATTTTAGTGAAAAGAAAATTGGTACAGAGTTGAAGTGGTTCCAGTACCTGGTTCAAATTACTTGCGGTTACTTGCTCTTGTTAGAACAGTAGGTAAATCACAATACCTGAGTTTGAGTTTGTGTGGTGTAAGTGTCACTACCGCATTCCAGAAGAGTTAAACCACAGCAGATCCAACAAGAACCCAGATTTCATTAAGGTTCTGTAGATCCAGGAACCCATCTCAGGTTTCTTACGCACTCTGTGGACATAGAGGATGACATCAAGATGACTCATCTGCTGTAAGAAGTGGCACTTCTTCTGGGCACTGCATGTGTTACAAGGCTGAAAGCTTCAGGTGTACAAGAGAATATTACTCAGTGGCTATTAACTGGAACGGAAATCCCTCATTTGGCTGTCTCTGAAAGCCTAAGGATTTTCAAGGTACCTGGCTATTGTTTCAGTTGGCACGGTTGATGCTAACAATTAAACTGAAGATGTGAAACGGTGGCTGGTGGAGAAAAAGTGCCTTGCTAAGAGACAAAATGCTTTAGTCAAGTAACGTGCAATGTCTGTTTAATGGGATATCATTTCCCAAGCCATCTCCATACTCTTATCATATCTCTTCCTTTCCCTGGGAGACAAGAGAGGAAAAACAGTTCTGAGCCCAAGGACACAGCTGTTCTCACAAGTGTCTAGACACAAAGACTGCTTTGTAGCATGTATCAGTGGGACCTCTTTAAGTAAAGCAAACATTCTGACTTAAAATTACAAAGTTATTGCGTGGGAGCATCTTCCATCCCGAAAGATGAATGAGCTGTGATGCATCAGAAGGAGCATGGACTGATGCCCACAAAAGTCAGGGAGGATTTCTCCAAAAGTGGTAGTGGAAGCCTCTGTGTCATTCACAGTTAGCTTTTGGTGCAGTGACAGCAATTATTTCACAGGGCACACAGATGCAGCTGCTTGCCTCCGAGGTCTGTTCTAGGAAAGAGCTTAGCAGACAGTTTTTTTTTTAAGCATTACAGATAAGTACACCTACCTGGTACTGTCAAACGATTTCCGGGGCGCCTGGTGAGCTCAGCAGACAAGCACGGTCAAACCTATTGTTGAATTGCTTTGGTGTGTCCTCCGTGCTGCAGCATGACTGCATTGAAAGAATTCAGCTTGATCAGCTGACAGGTGCAAGATAAATATCTTGCTGTGCAAGCGTGACCTGGACGTGTATCTCCCTGATCGCGTACCGTATACGGTTCTTTTACGTGAACAGCAAAAGAAATGGAACGCTGCGAAGTCAGCTGGGGTTTTTGGTTCCATCTGCTCTGTGTGGCCATAAATGGCTTCAAAAGGCCACTGATGACTTCCTCTCCAGCTGACTTTATTGCTGCTTTTGTCTGTAGAAGCAGGTCTGTACAGCTAGTGATGCAGCAGTACAGGCCCAAGGAACAGGAACAAATTAATTTGAAAAAAAGCATTCGGAAAAGGAATGGTACTCAGTGCGTAAGCACTGCTAAAAGAAAATCCCCTTGAGGTAGTCAAAGATGGTATGCTGATACCAATTCTGTATTCCGATGAGTAATTTAAATGTAATTCATTGTATTTTAGAATAATGCCTTATTTAATTCCTTAATGCAGCACAGACTTTTATTTAAAATGCTTTTGCATTACAAGTCCCCTCCAAAACCTCCGAGCAATGCCAAGATATTTGTAAGCAGATCAATTTTTGTAAACAGTTTGTCAGATTTTGGATGCTTTCGAGATGGGCCTGTTTTGACCATACCCATTACCAGCAATTCATTTCTCTGAAGGTGAAACAGATTCATCCCAGCAATCGCTCTTTCCTTTAACATGCTTTGTTAAAGGAAATGCATACACTGAGATAAAGCTAAGTGGCTAATTACCCTGGTGGTTACTCCACTTGCCTTATTTGAACGCTGCAGGAAGATTAATTTTCTGCCACCCCTCTGGAATTTCCCTGCTAAGCAAATATTTACTAGCTGTTAGCAGCAGAACGCAAGAATGTTCCTTTAAAACAAAGAGCAAAAAAAAAAACAAAAACCAAACACAATGTTTTTGAGAACTCTGTGAATCATAGCGCTCCCCATGCGGTGGCAATTCCAGCTTCGTTTGGAACCGATGAAAGATGAGGAATAGCTGGGTTACAGCTCCTTCCTGCTGGTCCTAGCTAATCCCTTCCCAGGGCAAGGCAGCAGCAGTGTGTTAGCTTGGCTTCGGTGGCCTGATGTGTGGTTTTCTTCTGGGTTATGCAGATGCCGGGTCTCACCCCCCTCACCACGTCATCCCGTCCTGCAGAACCGGCGGAAACACCAGGACAAAGCAGCCGTAGCTTCAAGCTAAATCCATCATTTTCTCTAAGGCTCTGGCCAGCACCAGCTGTTACAGAGCACACTGCAGAAGTAACACAGAGACATTCATGGGGGGTATGTTGCCCCAGGCCATATTTTCTCCTTTTTTACCAAAATGAAACCAGCCTGTGATACTGGAGTGGACTTAATATCCTTCCGAGTGCTCCAGGGTGGTTTTATTCCTAATTTAGCTATTGTCTTCTCTTCCTAACCATCTACTTCTGTACTGCTGACGTGTCCTATAACATCACTCCTACACGTCTAGCACGTCCACGAGTTCAGTTAGGGTAAGGATCTGCCTTTCCACATCACAGACAGTGATCTCAAACAAAAGGGTTTTTTAATGAGTCTGGAAGTTTTTTTCTCCTTTGCAATGGTGTTGTAGATGGACATGAGACTGCTGGGTTAGTCGTGAGTTCCAGAAGAATGTGCTCGTAAATAACTTTGAGGTTAGCGTAGTTGTTTATAACCCCCCCACTGTGGGTTTACAGTTAAAACAGTCCTCGGCTAAAATCGTAGATCAAAGTTCCTAAAAGGTTCTGACTTGATTTAGGCGTTTCACTTGTTGAATCAGGATCACGGGACTTTGCTGCTGGCAAGCGTTATTCGGGGAGGGAACCTCTAAAGGGATCTGCTAGGAAAAGCAAAGAGTGGAACTGTCAGTGGTCTTCATCACTGTCCCTTCAAATAATCAGTTAAATAAAAAATCCCAATAACACAGATGGCATCTGACTGGCAGCCACAGGCAGCGGTGCCCAGAGGGAAGCGGGTTCTGCCTCTGCCTGCAGCTGCCTTTGTCAGCTTTTCCCCCAAAAAGCACAGGGTTTGCCTTCAGTCTTGGGCCCGTTTTCAGAGACTGAAAGAAGTGCCCCCAAGGATTTGTCTCCAGGTTTCCCCAAAACAACCTGGAGAAGTGACAAACAAAACAACTTGGCTGGACTGACCCTGCCACGGAGGCAGGGTGTAGGCTGGATGCCCTCCCCTAAATCCTTTCTGGCACAGTTTGCTCTTAAAATCTGGCTCGAGTTTGTCTCCAGGGAGATAAGAGGCAGTGGAGAGCTCTCATCAGGATAAAGAATGCCAGAGAAACTACAGCAGGTGCTTTTTCACACTGGGAACTTGTAATTAACTTACTTGAAGTTGGAAATCCCAAGCGAGACATTCCTGGTATATAGCATACACGTTGCTTTGTTTGCGGGACCTCAGGCATTTCCTGCAGCATCGCCCCTCGGTTTTGCTTCTTGTGCTTCTGAACTACGTCAAAGAGTTGTTTTACTGCTCCTCTGGTAAAACCAGCTTCCGTGACAGCTACTGGGGGCTTTCCATTAGTTTCTGTAGACATTCTTAGGCTTTTTTTTTGTTTGCTTTCTTTTTGTATCCAGAACAAGTTCACAAGAACGTAGCCCCAGCCCTCGGCTTTTATTCCATTTCATCTGCACAGCTTAAATCTAATTGCGAGTGTCTTCACCCGTGACACTCCTTACCTCAGAAGCGAGTGCAAATGACATTTTCTGATGAAAGCAACTCGGTGCTAAAGTAATTGGAACCTCATGTAGGAAAATGACTGAGGACTGGCGCACTGAACTTGGACAGGGAGCGCACTTTGCAACGTCACTGGGGAAAAAGTGACCCACATTTCTTCCGTAAGCTGGGTTCTTATCAGACAAGAATGAGGAGGATTTGCAATGACTTACTCGGTTGTGGAATTCTGCCTGACATTTATTTTTAAACAAACAAACAACACAAAAAAGCACACTTTCTGGGCTTAGAAGGAATCTCCTCGTTCCTAGTCAGTTGTGCTGTCTTTCCTTAAAGCTGAAGGCTGCTGATTCGGAACAAACCCCACGTTACCCCCATCTTTTTTTTCAAGGAACACAGAAGGAACCGACACCTTTGCAGCAGCCTCCTCTTCCCCACAACCAAGTTTGCACGTGCCACCAACAAGTGTGAAGATGAGGCAGCAGATCTGTCTGCTTCAGAAGTCACAGGTTGGCAAAATTCTTTCCTTAAAACAAAATCCTTGCTGGAAGAACGTGTGACCTTACCAACACTCCCAGCTCGTGAGTAATGCCATCGCTCGGTGCATGGCCATAGATGGCACTGGCTTTGCAAAGCCATTCGGGAGCGTACAGCTCGCACGTCTCCCTCCAGCCCTCTCCTGCTGCTTCCTAGGGTTCCTGCAGCTCCTTACATTCTCGTCTGGTGTCTGATTTTCGGGCAAAGCAAGCAGCTACACGGGTGCTGCGGTGCTGCTGTTTTCCCCGGGGATGGCCCGGCGCTGTGAGTGGAAGCTCCAGCATGCCAGGCATACCTCCTTCATCCAGACAGATGGCAGGCTGCATATTTCACAGAGCCACAGATGGGTTTGGGCTGGCAGTGCCCTTAAAACCCACCCAGCTCCTGCCCCTGCCATGGACACGACCCCTCCACCTGCCCCCAGCCCCATCCAGCCTGGCCCTGAGCACCCCTAGGGTTGGGACACCCCCAGCTTCTCTGGGCAGCCTGGGCCGGGGCCTCGCTGCCCTCAGAGGGAAGAATCTCTTCCTTGTACCTCATCTAAAGCCGCCCTCTTTGGGTTTAACTGCTACCCCTTGTCCTATCATTTTTCTTCCCAATAAAAAACCATCTTCCACCTTTCCTGCAGCCCCTTCAGGCCTTGGCAGGCTGCTGTCAGGTCACCCCCAGGCTCCAGCCCTCTGACTGATTTTTCTGGCCTGCCTTTTGTTTGGAGGCACTAATTCCACTTTGGTCTAGCCTTAAGAAGCCTATTTTCGTGTGCACTGTAAGGAGTGCTCCAAGGACAAATTGAATTCTCCGTAAGCTTCAGTGGGTCCTTCAGCTTTTTCCTGAAGCAGAAACCTGCAGGGTTCCCTGTGCTCTGGTTCAGTTCCCATCCAGGAACTCCTCCGAGTCCTCAGAAGTCAGCTAACCCGGCACTGCTGCTTCTGCTGATTTCCTTCAGCACTATTTTTGGAGTCACACGCTCCCAAAATACTGGGTGCTATAAAGAGGAATAAGGAATTTGTCGCCAGGAACAAGCGTTACAAGGAGCACCTCCTCACTGCCTCCCCGTTTAAGCAGTAGGATTCAGAGCAGCACAGCAGCAGCCCCTGTGTTTCTCTCTGGGATTTATGGGGTTTATGGGGTGCCCCTATTCCATGACCAAAACCCAGTGCTCACTGAGATGTGTTTTTGTGCCCAGGGAACAGCCAGGGCTTATCCTGCCCTGGTGAAGGCCCGCGCTCCTCTGACACTGAGCAAGGCTGGGTTTTAGGTCTTGTATTTGAGGCTGTGTGCAACACCCACATCCAGCGGCCATCACGCTTTTGGCAGCAAGCCTGGATTTCTGCATTTTCACTGGATTTCACCTCCTGCAGAGGGAGCAAAGGCAGCCGGGCACCTGTGGCAGGGCTGAAAGCACCGAGCGCCCGCAGCCTCATCCGCTGAAGGATGAAGCGCTCCCCAGCCCGCACCCACGTTGTCAGAGCAGTGGAAATTTTGACAGCTCATCTCTGTGCCATGAGAAGAGGCAGGATCACAAGATACTCCATGTCCCAGCCTGGGAAAGACTTAATAAGCAGATGAGTGCTGCCACTGTATCAGAGGGCAGGGGATCTCGGAGGAGAGGTGCTGAGTCACGGACGGGTGCGTTGGTGTCACTCTCAGCGCCTGACACGAAACCGAGGGGAAGAAGGATTTTGTTTTGGATCTCGTCAGGTCGGATCTGTTCCTTGAGGCTCAAGAGTTGCGAAGTGGGGAATGCACACGGGCTATTCTTATCTGCCGAGTTCCCCAATGAGATATTCCTCCGTTTGCTTCTGGGAAGGCCAAGCAAAGTCCAATAACACCTACAAACCTCCAGCGTCGCGGAAGGAAGTAGGGACAGAAATAGAAACCAGCATCGGGGAATCTGCTCGATTCCCCGATCACACCACAGCTCACAGTGTGTCGCTGAGGCTGGGCTGACTTCTCCAAACCTTAACCTAGACTTTGGAGCTGAGAACACCCTGCAGCCCGCGAGCCTGAGAGCAGCAGCACGCCGGCCGCCCGGCGCACATCCCGCTGACCTCATGCGCCTGTAGAGATAGCTGGGAAGTCATCCTTCCCTGCGCTTCCATAGAAAAATGACCAAGTCTCCCGGCTCCACTCCCCTGGCTCACAGCTAAGCCACGGCACAGCTGGAGCTCCGCTACGGCCAGAGCAGCTGGGAAAGCCCCAAAATGAGCCGGGGTCACAGCTGGCACGGGGTGGGCGCAGGGCTGGCACCCGGCGGTGGTGCAAGGGCCGGCAGCGGGGCGATGCCAGCTCGCTGGCTCGTGGGGCTGCTTAGTCACGTAGCACTGGGCTCCCTGGTGTGGTGTAAGCTGGAAAATGCCAATGTTTTTAAAGGCTAAGCAAATAATGGCTTTGGGAAGACCCCTGTTTTGTGTTGACCTGGAATGCAGTGCATGAAGCGCTTGTGGTTCTAAGCAGCGAGGGTGTTGTGTAAGGATGTTGTAGCTGTAGTCATTCCAAGCTTTCTGAGCGTGTTTCCCAGAAAACTGATGTAAGCTAAAGGGCATCAGGAGGCTTACTAATGTATTCTGTTTTTATTCAAGCTAAGAGGAGACAGTGCCCAGACCAAGACCTGAGTGTTATGAGCTAAGTACCTTGGGAACCAACAGGGGATCCAAACAATGGCTGAAAAAACAAGGAATCTGCTTCAGATGTGACCCTGTTTGCTGGACAAAATCCTGTAAGTGACCTCTTCCAAAGCAGGAGGTTCTGTAAAGGACAATTGTACTCCCAGCACCCGCTTGGAAGCTCAGTGGAGATGAGTGAGAGCCGCAGCACTGCACTCTGTAGCTGCTGCAAGAAACCAGATCCAAGGCTTCTTAAAAATAAACGTTACACAAATATTTCTTTAGCTCCCTTTTTAGCTATTGACTCACTGCTGCAGCACTGTGTGACCGAGTCTGCTGGGTATTAATACTCGCAAACGAACAGCTGAATCCACCTAGGGAGAGCGTGGATGAAGGAGAGTCACCTGTTCTTGATTTACACCGCAGCAGACAGCAAAAATTTTCTTCTTTGAAAAAGAAAGACAGACACGGATCCAAAGTGGGGACCCTTCAGCAATGCCTGTGAAGTCCTCAGGCTGCCCAAGTGCCTGAGCTTCTTTTTAGGGAGTAACATCAACATACCAAACTGTTTCCTTCTCATTAACTGCCTTCTCATTCTCATAAAAAGGATTCCTCAGACAGGTTTCACTTTTGGTCAACACAAGGCTAAAATTCTTGTTTCATTAAATAAAATACGAGGAAAAGAGAATAGATGGTGGGGTTTGACCTGGCTCTGGCTGGCTGGGGTTTACAGGTATGGGGCTGGTTCCTCCCCTTACCTGGGGGGCCCGTGGAGCCTGCTGCAGGGCTTCCTGGAGGCCTCAGCTCCGTCTGTCCGACCCCCCCAGGCTGGGAACAGCTCACAGCTGCTGTGCCGCCTCTCATTCAATCTTTGAGCCATCCCCACTTTCAGGAAGCTCCTTGAACACAAAGGGGAACAGAAGTTATAAACTGAGAAGGGAACGAAACTGGGGCAGAGGGATGAAGGGTGACCATGCGTGCCCGAGGCTGGTGGCAACGTGACCAAGGCGCTCACCGGTGACACGGGGGGGTTGGTACAAGCAGGGATGATTCTTCTGCCTCTCCTGCTTGTTTTGAGACCACAAGATGAAAGCCATGGGAGGCTCAGACAGAAACAAGTGCAGGAAGATCTGCACCCACACCATAGTCCTTGGGGTCTTGTTCTTTGGCACCTTGGGGTGATGGGGCTCAGCAGGGAGAGCGTGGGCATGCAGCGGGTGATAACCATCAGGAGAAAAAACCCTGCAATCAAAAGAAGAAAAAAAATAAAGATGCATACTTTTAGAAGAGATAAAATCAGTGCCTCTTTGGAATTGCAGTGGGCAGATTTGGAGGAGCGTGGTGTGTGTCCACATGCCTCACGTCCCCTCCCACGGGATCCAGGGGGGCTCAGCGCACCGCACAGCAGCTCCAAGGGCTGAGCACATCCAGCAGGAGAGGATGCAGGGAGCAAGAAGCCACCTCCATCAGAAGCAGAATGTGGGGAAATTGGCAGGCAGGAGAGTGACTTTAACCAACCTGTGATGTGGTTGCAACCTCAGGGCCGGGGCCGGTCGGTGTGTGTTTTGACAAGCAGGATTACCAGCCCGCCCCACTCGCATTCCAGCTGCACACCTCCAGAATTCCCCCCGGGTTTCCGCTAGCACTCCCGGCCTCCCTCCCCAACGATGTCAGGATGGAGGCCAGCAGCGTGTGACCTCACTAGAAAAACTTCCACCGACTCCTTCAGCTAACATTAATCATTCACCCAGCCCCGTTCCAACCCCCCTGAGCTCCAGGCCAGCACACGCAGGGTGCTCCTCTTGCGTTGGAGCCGAGACGTGTTCGAGCCGCTCCTGCGGCGAGCAAGTAGGTTCCTGCAGCGGGGCTGCGGGCTCTGGGCCCGTGAGTCAGTGCCTCACCTGCCTGCAGCGGGACCATGAGCCTCAGCCCCATCCCACGGGACGTGTTTTGTGTTTTTTTATTATTTTTTTTTTTTTTTTTTTCCTGTTTTAACAGTATCGGGCGATAGGGAAGCCCTGCTCGGAGAACGGCACGGCCTCGGGGGTTTTATGGAGTGCTCACGGTGTTTGGGGAAACTGTCTTCTGTGTGCTAAATATCTGAGTCATCCCTGGGGGAGAGCTATGGCCACATTTAAATGTTACCATGTACTCATCCTTGGCCCCAGCTTATGAGGAAAACAGTCATTTAAATTACCAGGAAGAAGAGCGCGCCCGCTGCCGACGGTTCCTCTTCTCTCTCTGGGCTTTGGAAACTTCAGTGAAAACCAGAGGGGGGTTTTATCCTTGGCGTTATTTCACCTTTGTGAGTAATTACATTTATGGTTAGGTCCTCACGGGGTCCGTGCCTGGTGGTGGGCAGCAGGAAACCGGTGTCACCCGGGCGTGCAGGGAGTGCCGCCCGCTGTGGCACCACGAAACTCGTGCAGGATTTTGCAACAAAGCAGATTTCCTGGAAACCGGCCCACATACACGTGCTGGTGTGTTTGGGCACTGTAGTAAAGGTCAGGATTTACCAGAAAAATCCCACGCCATCATGTTATCTGCGAGCCCACACGAGGGGACGCTTCATCACGCAGCAGTTCTGACTAAATCAGCATGGGGCTCAGCAGGGAGGGCTCGCGCTTCCCATAAACAGCCTGGAAGCTGTCCCGGTGCCCCCACACACGCTGCCTGCCTGGAAAATATGCAAAAGGACGCTGCGGCCTCCCCATGCTGGGCTGGCACAGCACCAGCCAGCTCAGGGCACCCCAATGGGGCAAGATCAACAACATCGGGGTTTTGGGAAGGTGGCTGGGAAGAGCCAGAACCAGGCAACACACTCCTGAGCTGCCGGGTGCTGCAGGGCACCCCCTGCCTCTCCCAGCCCCTGGAGTGGGGCAGTGGGCATGGCAGCAGCTCACCGTCCTCAGGCTGCAGCCGTGGAGCAGCAGGGAACATGGTTTGGGGCCTCAGGGCCCATGGGGTGAGCGGGACGGCTCTCCTCAAGCACCTGCACACGGGATTTTTGCAAGATTCCTGAGGTCTCGCAGCCCCCTGGGTGACAGCAAGGCCACGAAAGCAGCTTCTGCATTTGCTCTGTTGGAAAGGGCAAAGGGTTTGTGCAGACAGAACAGTCCTGGTGTCCAAAAATAACCAACAAAAACCAGACAACTCAGAAAAAAAGCCCAACTCTGTGCCAGCAGAAGGCCTGGGGCTGGACATGGCCGGGGCCAAGCAGCTCGGCCTTCAAGCTGCTGGGGCCTGCTCCGAGCTGGCCTCGCACGGAACCACGTCATGGCTACGAGAAGCAGGAGCCTGAGGCCTGAGCTGGCTGCCCTCCGTGTGGCCGTGCAGCTGATAACCATTACCAGCTCGTTATCCCTCAGACCTCAAACACACTTTTCAGGAGGCCGGGCTGGTGAGGCCTGCGCAGGGAGGCTGTTCCCTGCCACCTCTGGGTTCCCTGACCTGCCTCAAAACCTCCGTGTCCCCACACGGGGAGCCCAGGGTGCCACCACGGCCTCCTCGCCTCTCTGCCCAATGCCTTGACCAAACTCCTGCTATCATGGGCTCAGCAGGAGTCACACTTGGTGTCCACACAGAAGAGCCACAGCCGTGGGCAGCAGCAGGGAGGCCAAAATCTCCTCCCTATCCCTTTGGGCAACCTTCCCCTCGTGTGGGAAGCGTGGGGGCAGTCACACCCAGCACGTGTTTCAGGGCGCTTCAAACAGCAACGGGCCGGGGGCAAATTTTCTGCTTTTGAACCACAAACTATTCCTGGCAAGCGCTCAGCTGCAAAAGAGCCATAAAAAAAGCCAAACTTCTCGGAGGCGGAAGATGAAGGCTCTGTGTCATCGCTGTCACAGGGTGGGTCACCCTGACAGGGTCACCCTTGGTGACTTCCCTAAGCGACACCGCAAGGCTGAAGGAAGAGCCCCGCAGTCAGCAGGCACGCATGGGCCATCGTGGGGACGGACCTGGCTGTGTGGTGACACGGCCACGGTGACCTGAGAGGTGTGCTGGGTCCCAGCCCCGCTGGAGGTGCAAATCCTATTGTGGATGGCCCCATTCTGTGTGCAGGGTCACTGCGCTTGCACTGCTGCTTTGCACCCATGGGTGTTTTATGCACACAGCTGCTCTTAGGGCAACACCACGCTGCGTGCAGTGGCTTTTTGTGTACACGGCCACTTTTTGTTAGCGGCTGGTGGTGTGTGACCAGGGGGTGAGGCACGGGCAGAGCCTGGGCAGGGGAAAGGCACCGCCTCTCCCCTCCAACCAAGGCCAGGAAAGGACTCCAGTGACAGAGAATCATGTAATAAAATAACTTCTTTGGTTTGTTTCTTTAGAAAACATCTCACATACAGTATAAAACCAGGTAGTTCAGAAATAAATTCAAAGCCAGCTGTACCACAGACTTGAGGTGTCTCTTCCACGCCCCGCGCCTCAAGCAGCCGACTGCTTTCTCAGAGCGTGATGAAAGCAAGTGAGTCCTCTGTGGGAAATACTGTTAAATAATTACATCACAAAACCAAAACCACACACTTTAACGCTAAGCCAGAGAGTAGCCTGAAACAGAGGACCAGGCTACTCCTCCAGAAACATGACCCTGCTGGCGTTTGACTTTGGATGAGCTGGGACCCCCCCAGCTCGCCCCTCGCTCAGCTCTGTGCTGCATTTCAAGTTAGTTTTTGGAAAGAGTAATAAATTAACGAAGCCACAGTAAAACAACAACAACAAAAAGGGAGAAATTAAAAAACAAAAAACACCCTCAGAGTTCAGTCTATGTTCTCATTAGAGAGGAAGCGCTTCCGCACCTCCCTCTCTATCGCATGCAGCTTGGTGGCCCGCAGTGCCTCGAGCAGCTCCTTGGTGACCGCGGGGTTCCCCTCCTTGAGGTGGGTGAGGAAGGCCCTGAATTTCTCCTGGATGAGCGCCTTTTTCTCCGACACCTCCTTCTTGAGCGAGCCGTCCAGGATGTGCTGCAGGCGCTTCAGCTTCTTCGGGGAAATGTTCTGGTACGCTACGAAGTCGATCATGGCTTGCTCACAGTCCTCGTCTCCTGGAGCTGGGGGGTGAAAAACACCTGGAGGTTAGGGGGAAGGTGGCTGTGGGGTACCAGGAGAGCTGGCTGCAGAGTCCCAGCATGGCTGGGGTGGGAAGGGACCTCTGGGTGCTTCTAGCAAACTGCCCAAATGGAGCCACCTGGAGCAGGGCACCCAGCACCACGTCCAGGTTGAAGATCTCCAAGGAGGGAGACTCCACAACCTCTCTGGGCAGCCTGTGCCGGGGCTCTGTCACCAGGTCGAAGCAAGGGACAAGCCGGCAGTGCCACCAAGCCTCTCCACGGGTGGCTGTCCTGACCTGGGCACAGCTCTGCAGCCCAGAGCCTGGCCAAGGGACCTGCTCCCGGCCCCCTTCCCAACCCCAGGAGGCTGCTCCAGAAAATGCAGACACCCAGAGCCACTGCACAGGGAGAAGAAGACCCAATTCTGCGCCAGTGCAAACTGGGCACGGCGTCACCGGTTGCATTTCATTATTCCAGCAACTGCCTTGCAGCAGACACACGCAAGTGCTCGCACGCCTTCCCCGCCGGGTGAACTCACCCAGGGAACGGGACCTGGAGGCACCACCCTGCTCCCATTGCTCAGGGCTCTCCTCGCCCTATAAATAGCTCCAAGCCTGCTCCAGACGTGGGTGCCGTTGCTCAAGGCAAGGCAGTGCACATGCTGCTCAAGCAGCTCTCAGCTGGCTGCCCCCCTCCCTCCATCCCTCGCTCGGTGCTCGCGCCGACAGTGATTTCCCCCCCGCTTGCTCCAGCGCAAGCCCAGCTGCTTGCGAGGGCGGCCAGGCGAGAGCTGTGCCAGCTGCGGGGAGGGAGAGAGCTGGAAGAGGGGAACTCCTCTCCCACGCCGCCTTGGCACAGCAGGAGCAGCTCCTGTATCATGGGAAAGGCTCGCGGGCACCCGCCTCAACCTCATCTCCCTGTACATCAGCTGGGTGTTTGGGATGGGTGGGTGTGAATGGCATCCTGCCACCCCCCACCCATAGTTCCAGACCCCCGAAATAGCTTGCATGTGAAAAGTCACTTAGACGAGGGTGCTCGCTCCCTGTACCCATGGGGTGTGTGTTGCTCTCTCCCCCTCTTCTGCTATAACTGAAGGCTCCTGCCCCATCAGCAGCCTCCTCTGAGGCTCAGCACCACATCGTGGTATCACCGTGACCACACGTGCCTCTCCTCTTTCATGCAACAGGCCAAAATCCAAGCCACGCTGCGGCTCCGCGGAGCCTTGTACTCTTGCTCCATCCGACACGCACGTGACAAGGGTCAGGCTGCAGTAACAGCTTCCTGGAAACAGCCCGAAAACCTGGCAGGAGGGCAGGGAGGTGACAGCAGCTCCACCGGCGCACCCTGTGTCCCGTGCCTGCTAACACAGCTGCCAGCAGCCGCCGCCAGGCAAATGACCGCCGCCGCTGCCCACGCGCTGCCATCCCCGGGTAGCGAAGCCACTGTCACAGCCCAGAGGGTTTCGCTGCCAACCCTTTGTTCCCGGGGAAGAGGAGCCCGCACGTGCGCCGGCTGAGCCGTGGCTGTTGCCTAAGCCCCACGCTCCGTCCTCGCCTGAACCTGACCCGCGGCTCACCCCGGCCAGGAGGGAGGACAGGCTGTTTTTGGCGCCCTGTACTTGAATCACAGATCACTCTGTACTTTTACAGAAGGTACTTGGCCTCACTTTGCATCCACGTGGTAAAAGAAGCCAGGAATTTCGCTCCCACCCTGTTCCTGGCATCTCCCCATCCACCCGCGGAGAACCGCTGCCAGCTCGGCCGGCCCCTGGCGCTCACCTGGCCCCTGGGTGCTGTTGCTCCTCCCGTGCGCCCTGCAGGAGGTGCAGAGGGTGTCGTGGTACTCGTTTCCCTGCACGTTGATCACCTTCCCCTGCTGAGCGCAGTCCTGGTGTGGCTGGCACGGCTCAGTGCTGGAGCTGGAGGAGAAGAAGCCGCGGGGGCACCTGCGGCACTGGGTGTCCTCGAAGGGGGTACCTGTGGGGGGATACGGGGACGTCAGGAGGCGCCCCCAGACCGTGCATTGGGGCACGAGGTGGAGCAAGACAGAAGCACCTAAAGGCGTGCAGCCAGCTGCGGGGCAAAGAGCAACCAATGCTTGTCCCAACCATCCCCAGGCAGTGATGCCAAAGGGTTCGGCAGGTGCCGGGAGGAGACGATGTCCCATCCGCTGCTGGAAGGGGCCACCGGCCTCGTGGGCCACCGCCGCCAGCTGGGGCGGCCGGGAGCTGGCTGCCAAAGCAGCTCTTTGATTCACTGCAGGCTGGGAGGCCGCTGGCCAAGTGAAAGTAAAAGTTGCTGAGAGCTCAGAGGCTCTGCTTGGTTTTGCAGCGCTGCAGTTTCCCAGGAAGGGCTCGGGGCCAGAGCCAGCGCCGCATCCCAGGGGCAGCGCCGTGCTCGTGGGATTGCGCCCAGGCTGCCCTCGTGCTGCTGGAGGGAACGGCCCGAATGGGGGCAACATCAGTCCCCGTTTGCACCTCCAAACACACAGCTAGTTAAGAGCAAGGCTTCTACCATGTCCCAACCACTGCTCTGGCTGGGAGAGATGTCCCAGGCAGCTGAGGTGACCCCAGCACGATTTACAAATGGGAAATCCAAGAGAAGCGATGTCCCCAGAGGAACCCTGCCTGGACCACGGAACTCGTCCAGCCCAAAGGCCAGCAAAGTCTGCCCACAGTTCTGGAGCCACCGCTCTGAAATTACAGGGTCCACCCTGATGTCCCCCTGCCCTGGTGTCCCCGGGCAGACAGGAGCACTCACGGCCCCAGCACACGGCCTCCCCACACTGGATGCTTCCTGCAGAGCCATAATTCCCCCCAGGGGAGGCCATTTGCAAGCAAATTAATAGTAAATCATTACAAATATTGCTTCTCCTCGAATGTCCCAGCCTGCTCACACGAGTCCTCAGACCCACAACCAGCCCTCCAGCCTAATCTGATGCATGAGGCAAAGGATTTTCCAGTGTTGTTTGGAGACCTAGGTCATCTCTGCTGAGTCACCACATTTTGTAACGCTGACGTCCTACAGAGAAAACTGAACCACAGAACTCAGCCTTAATCACCATCAGAAGACAAGAGGTATTCCTTATCTAGCAGCCGAGCCCGCGGCTCTCCTGTGTCACACATGGAAGGACTCCAAAAGCCTCCATGCTTCAAAGCATGAAGTAAGGCTCCTGCTTTTGCTGATCTTATTATGCTCGTTTGTGGTTTCCAGAGACCAGACACTGGTGACTCAGGGGAGAGTGAGAGGAAAACATATGCCTGCACGTAAATTGTATTTTTAGAAGGCGTATACACAAGCAGATGAAGGCAACCAAGGGACCAGACAAACAATGGAAAAATAACTCCCCTAAAACACCATGACTCACACCTTGTCAGGGGCTAGAATCGGAGATTTGCAAATCTCCCCTAGAAAGGATTGCAGCAAGACTCATGTAAGTGTCCTGGAACCTTTCCCATTGATCTATTTTGTGTTTTAAATGGAGCCCATCCAAATTACTTAATTAAAACCACAAAGCCCAGCTCCAGAACTGCATATGTCCACCAGCCCTGCCATTATATCATAAACAGCCCTTTTTAGTCAAGGTAATTAGCATTTCCAACTCCTCAGCTGCCCGCCAGCACGGGCCAAACGATGACAAACCAGCAGCAGCCACCAAAAGCTTTCCACCTGCTCGGAGCCCATGTGCCCGGGCAAGCTGCTGCAAAAGGAACCGTGAATCACTTCCCAGAGCTGTCTGGGTCTGCCTGCGGCAGCAGGTGAAGCCAGCAGCTCGGGATCACCACGTCCTTCCTAAATATGCTGCTGGGGTGTGCAGAGGCAGCAAGGGAAAGCAGAGGAAAGCCAAGCAAATCTCTCCCCAGAGCTGGCCACGAGCGGTTTCCTGCACCTGCAAGGACAGCGCTGCGCTGCTAAGCAAAAAGGGAGTGAGACAGGCTGTGGGGAGTCGCTGGCTGCTGTTTTTCTCCTTGTTTTTTATCTCCAGCAGTGATCTGGGCATGCAATAGGAGCCCTGCAAGCACGCAGACGGCTGCAGTCATGCGAGGATACATACCTGGCTTCACGACGCCGGAGCCCGGAGGGCACTCGGAGTGCCTGATGCAGAACTCCATCTCCGAATAGTAGCCCTCCTGGCACTGGCACACTCTGTTGTGGGTGGCATTGCACTGCTGCACCTCCACCTGCTTCTCCTCGCAGATGACGTTGCAGTAGCGGCACTTTTCCAGGTAGTTCCAGTACTGCGTGTAGTGCAGCTCCGGGCAGGGCTCGCACTCCGTCTGCCTGTCCCTGGTGCAGTGCCGTGCCACGAAGGTGCCCGGCGGGCACTGCTGGCAGGTGAGCTTCTCGTTCGTCTCGGCGTCCCTCCACTGGTAGGTGGGTTGCAAGCCGGAGCTCAGCTCAGCCAGGAGGAGGAGGAGAGGGGCAAACACCCACTGCAACACAGCGAGGAGCTCTTGGCCTCTGCCCGTCCTCTGCCAGAGGCAGAAGCCACAAAGGCGCCCGCTGCGTCCCCAGCGCTGTGCGCACCCCCGCAGCAGGGGCTCGCTCTCCCACCTGCTTCTCTCCCTCCCCAGCCCCCAAGGAAAGCAGCAGCGGGACCCGGAGCCCCCCCCCACCATGCAGCCAGGGGGCTGAGCATCCTCCCCAAACACCTCCCAGCCCTCACCAGCCCCTCGCTGCCTCCCAGTACCACCAGTACCCGCAGCCCTCTCTCCTCCTCCTCCTCTCCAGGAGGCTCCCAGCTGCACGGGGCAAGGTCCAGGCTTTCCTCGGCAAGTCGGGAAGCAGCAGGGAGCTCCTCAAACCCCCGCGTGCCCGGAGCCTTCCCCCAAACCCAACTTTGAGGGAGGAGGGGGGGGGACCCGGAGCCCCGCTCTGCCCCCCCGTCCCTTCCCAAATTCCCAAATCTCCCCCCGGGGGCACCTTACCCGGAGCGGCCGCATCAGCCTCGGCGGGTGGGGGGCCAGCATAGCACCGGGGGCTTCCGAGCACCGCGACGAGAAACGGGGCCGTCAGAAAACGGAGGGGGGGGACAAATCTCCAGCGGTGGGCACGGGGGACAAGCGGCTGCCCCCGGGGGCTCCTCGGTTCTGCGGCACCGGCCCCGCCGCCCGCCTTTAAAGAGAGAAGAGGCTCGGCTGCGGGCTGCGGGCTGCCGGGACGCCCCCCCACCCCCTCCCCTCCCCGGTCCCCCTCCTCCCGGTCCTCCCCCGGCTGCGGGGGGTAGGGGGGGGGGACCCGGCACCGCCCCGGTCCCATCTCCACCGCCCCCGGTGCCGGTGCCGGCCCCATCCTTCCCGCCCCGCCCGGCTCCGCTCCGGCTGGCGGGCAGCCCCTTATCGCCCCCCCAACGGGGAAGACCCCTCTTGCTCAACGGGAACGGCTGCACGGCCCCCCCCCTCCCCGCCCTGCTGGGATCCCGGTACCGGCACCGGCACCTGCCTGCCCCCGGTCCCGGTCCCGGGGTCCCGGTCCCGGTCCCGGTCCGTCCGACGGCTCTGCGGATCCCAGCAGCGTCCCCCCCCCCCTTCCAGGAGCCCCCAGCCCTATTTACCTGCCCGAGCGAGGAAGCAGGTGGGGTTTGCTCAGCTGCAAAGCTCTGGGCGATAAGCGCAAGGCTTTGTTCTGGGTTTGCCGGGGGAACGGCAGGGAATTCCCCCGGGGACGCTCGGTTCCCGAGATGTAAATGCGGGGATGAATTCCCCCCCCACCCCTCTACCCCTTCCAGCGTCGCTGTTGCCGTCCCCTCCGGTCTCCGGGTCCCCACCGGGCTCTGGGTCCCCTCCGGGCTCTGGGTCCCCTCCGGTCTCCGGGTCCCCACCGGGCTCTGGGTCCCCACCGGGCTCTGGGTCCCCTCCGGGCTCTGGGTCCCCTCCGGTCTCCGGGTCCCCACCGGGCTCTGGGTCCCCTCCGGGCTCTGGGTCCCCTCCGGTCTCCGGGTCCCCACCGGGCTCTGGGTCCCCACCGGGCTCTGGGTCCCCTCCGGGCTCTGGGTCCCCTCCGGTCTCCGGGTCCCCACCGGTCTCCGGGTCCCCACCGGGCTCTGGGTCCCCTCTGGGCTCTGGGTCCCCACCGGGCTCTGGGTCCCCTCCGGTCTCCGGGTCCCCACCGGGCTCTGGGTCCCCACCGGGCTCTGGGTCCCCTCTGGGCTCTGGGTCCCCTCCGGTCTCCGGGTCCCCTCCGGTCTCCGGGTCCCCTCTGGGCTCTGGGTCCCCACCGGGCTCCGGGACCCCACTGGTCTCCGGGTCCCCACCGGGCTCTGGGTCCCCTCCAGGCTCTGGGTCCCCACCGGGCTCTGGGTCCCCACCGGGCTCCGGGACCCCACCGGTCTCCGGGTCCCCTCCGGGCTCTGGGTCCCCTCCGGGCTCCGGGTCCCCTCTGGGCTCTGGGTCCCCTCTGGGCTCTGGGTCCCCACCGGTCTCCGGGGTCCCCTCCGGGCTGAGCCCGCTGCCAGCCCCTCTCCGAGCCCCCACTTGCCTGCAGCGGGCTCACGGCTCGGGCTTTCCCCTCTCGGAGCTCTGCGGATGCCAATCCAGCTCCCGCTGCGATGCCAAAAGCCAAAATCTTGCAGGATTGCAGCCCCTAGCAGGGGAGCAGGTCAGCATCCCGGTGTCTCAGGGGTGGCACATCGCCCTCAATTCCCCGACCCCAAGGATTTGGTGGCGGCTGAGCGCAGCCTTAGCGGTGCACAGCTTAGCAGAGCTACACTGGAGTTGCTTTTGGTGCTGCTGCTGCTGGAAAACATCAGAAGCGCTGGACTTTGTCCTCCTGCCCTGCCTGGGAGGCGAGAGAGCAGCACCACAAAGTGCTCCGGGTGCTGACACTGCTTGAATCCCCTCAAACTGACAAGCACAGGGGGAAGCAAAGCGTGGCCTTCGCCTTCTCGGTGCTGTGCACCAAGGGTGCCCCTCGTTGTGCCCCCACAAAGCGCAGCGAGCTCCGTCCTGGAAGCCTGCCTTCCCCTTTCCCCTCAGACACCTTCTCTCCTACCGGGAAAGGCTGCGAAGAGGAAGGGCAAAGCCACCAGTGATGGCAGACGGCTACTTCAGAAAAAGGTGAGCTTTTTCCCTCCTTTTTAAACTTTCCACCCAATTCAAACACACAAAGCACATCCTAAGGTACAGAGAAGTCTGACATTTCCATGTTATGCCCATTTTAGTGGCACAATTGCCCCCTATCCTCCTCCCCTGCCCACCCCTCAGGACTCCAGCTCTCAGTTGGGACCCCCGTGGCCTCCCTGCGGATGCTGTGGGACCCCCCCCAGGACCCTCATCACGCAGCCCCCCTGTCCTTCAGGCCACTGTGGGCTCAGCAGCTTTAACAATCCCTGGGTGTCTCCGAGAGGGGCCCAACACCACCCCTACCACCTCTGTGACAGTGACAGGGAGGGCAGCGAGCCACCAGCCGCCTCGCTCAGAAGCGTGCACGTCGTGTCCTAAAACACCGGGCAGGCTGCGAGCTACGGTTGCTTAACGCTCAACCATCTCCATGGGGAGACAACGAAGGGGCTAAAACATCCTCCCGGCAGCCGTTTTCTGTGGAATTCCTGTTTACAGACTCGCTGCTCCCAGGTCAGGGCTGATGTCTGTGGAGGGGCCTGGAGCCTCCTCTGCAGCGCTCGGTACCACGCCTGCCCCACGCTGGGGCTCTGAACCCATTTCCCACCATTGTCTCAGCTGCTGTGAGGAATTCCACTCAGGAATAGGGCTTGTTTACAGAAGCAGCCCAACGCTCTCAAAATAGGCTTCTCCAACATCTGTCACAGTCTGTATTTTTCTCAAGCACCTCCCGTTTCCATAGATATCCTCTGCGGTGTCACACAGCCAGCGCCACTCAGCATTTCTGAGCATCAAAGCCCAGATATTCCACAGAATCGCAGAAAAAAAAAAAAAGCTCGGAAAGTTTTGTACTCCCCCTTGTGCCAGGAGGGCCAACGCCACCGCCAAGGGTTACAGCTTTAGAGTCGCGTTACCCAAATGACGCCTCCAGGTCTGAAATGCGATCCTACAGGGGAGCATCTGCTACTTCGGCAAGTGCTGGGCTCCTTCTGCCCCTGCCTGGACTCGTTTACACACAGACACGTCCAGAAGGTGCACTAAGGAGTCGCTGTGCTGCATCTAACCCAGGTGTACGTGGTTTGAGGGGAGTTAATCTAACTAATATCATATAAGCCCCATAACGCCCTCTTCCCCCACCAGTAGCCCAAAGGAGGAGGCAGAATTTGACCCTCAGAGGCTCTCCAAGCAGGTGTTTGGCAAGAGCCAAAACTGCATCACGTACGCTGCCCCCAAAAAGCAAACGTGAAGTTGCTGAAGCACACCGGGGCGTTACGGGGTCACGGTGTGGAAGCTGGAGTTTGTTGGGGTTTTGCTCCCCAGGAGCCAGCAGCCCAATGTGTTTTCAACTCATTACAGAGATTTCACCACATTTGAGCATTCGTCTTCTGTAACCCCAAAACTGATGTTTTGGGATAGAGGCAAGAGCTGTCCCCGACCTAGCTCTCAGCTCCTGCACTCCTGGGTGCTGAAGGTGCTTGGGTTTTGCTCCTAATGCAGCAAAAGATCGAACCTACAAGGGCTAACCCACAATCTACGAAACAAACCAAAACAAACTAGTTTAGGATTACCTGGGAAGAGAAGCAAACGCCAACATTCAGAAGGAATCTAAAGCTCCTTCCAGCAGGATCAGCTTCTACCCAGCCCAGCTGCAGAAAAAGCCGTGGCCAAACTTCCAGCCTAAATCCAGCAAGAGTCAGAGGGTTCAACATTTGGGGCAGGAAGCGCCGTTCGGTGAGAGCACCACGTGCCGTGGGCTGTGCTCGTGTGCAGTCTGCCCAGAACAGTGATGTGCCTGTCAGGGAACACGCTACAGCTGGGTTTAATTTTACTGCGGGTTTAACTCAGGCACGTGTAGTGCCCCAAAGGAATCCCAGCGATTTCTAACGCCCTGTGAAATAGTCTCCGAGCTACGGGCTATGGGGGCTCTGCTTCATTAGCGTGTAGCATCTCAGCTGTTCCGTGTGTCAATTAATTTCAGATTTCACTAGTTTGGATCAAGCACGGGGTCCCACAGTACGGGTTAGCCAGCAGGAGAAGCGAGACCTCCATCCGAGCACAGCCTGGTGTTTCAAAGTGCAGCAGCATTTCCCTCGCGTTTCCTTTTTCTGGTGGCCAGAAAGCTGAGCTCAATTTTCCTGCCATGGATTTTGTGTGGTTCCTTGGCTTGCCATCTGCCCTCTTGCTGACACATCTGGACTTTTCCAAGAAGCTGCAACAGAGAGCGGATCACTTGGGCTTTTGCAAACTTATGAGCTGGTTGACATGATGAAGAGTCACACCGCGGCACTCGTAGAGGGATTACTCAAAATAGTTTGAATGGCTTTGGTTCTTGCGCTGCCTCCCTCGGCATTCTGCCCGGATTAGAAAAAGGCCACGTTAACACCCTGTGCCACGCTGCTGGTGACGAAGCGGAGCGAGAAGCTGCTCACAGCTGTTATTGGGATGTGAGTGAGTCACTGGAGGTGGCAGGTCTGGGGTGGCACGCTACGGGAGTCCCCGTGTGCCGTGTGCTGGATGAAGCCTGCAAGCAGAAAATAATCTGCTTCTCGCCGTACCACCAGGCAGCACCACCATTTCTTTCTGTTTGGAATTTAATAATGGCAAAAATGTGCCAGATGGATTTTCTTAGGGAGGGGAATACCACGGCCAGGGGGCAGAAATGGCTTCTCCAGGCAAACTCTTCCTGCCAGGGGGACAAGAGTTTGGTGACACAAGGACCTCCAGTTGCTCGTCCTCTGTCCCTTCTTTTGCTTGACCAAGGAACCTCTGAGAAGGGCTCTGTGGGATCGCTGCCAGAGCAGGGGAAAGCTCAGCTCTGCTCAGCCCTGCCTTCCTGACCCGAGGAGATATTTTATAAAATACAGCATCATACTCTCATGGGTTTGACTTCATCCGTGTGTTGTTTCACACGTTTGAGAGCTGCAGGACGTGCAGAAGCTTTGGTTTTTGTAACTGCTCTTGCAAAATTGGGTTTCTTGCTAATATTCAGAGAAAAGCCTGGAAAGCAAGGAAATGCCTCACTCTCTATAAGTAGCCACTTACCAAAGCAAGAAGACAGTTAATCTCTTTCCTAATGAGCTGGTTGTTTTGTTTCTGAATTCTTTCAGCTTGATTTAGGAAAAAGTGTGTGTGAGGCGGGGGGTTTCGGTGACACACCATAAAATTGAGGACAGCCATATAGTCATAGCACTGCAAAGCAGGGGCAATAAAGAGATAAATATCTACTTCCTTCATGATGTGTAA
Organism: Anas platyrhynchos; assembly: GCF_047663525.1. Taxonomy (NCBI): domain Eukaryota; kingdom Metazoa; phylum Chordata; class Aves; order Anseriformes; family Anatidae; genus Anas; species Anas platyrhynchos. The sequence continues at coordinate 17,167,025 of NC_092607.1, forward strand.
CTCTTATGTCACTTGCTTCCCAAAACCCGAAAGGAGTGCCCAGCATAGGTTTTCCTTTCCACGAAGAGTCAGTGGTTTGCATCAGTTCCTCTCACCATATATTAATGTGGATATTTTAGTAACCGGTCCTGTTTTCACTTTCTGGACATTATCAAATAAGGTACTAGCTCCGTCTCTTCTCGTAAATTCAACTTGTTTCAAGATGACAAGGGACTGCTCCCTGACCCTTGCAGCACATCCTGACAGCTGGTTCCTGGAGACCCTGCTCTCCAAGGGGCCAGGGGAAGCAGGGATCTCGGGGGAGGAAGCGGCACTAAGCACGTGTAGGAGGACCACACTGGGGTGATGGAAGATTCAAACTGACAGAATTCTTAAGTTCTGCTGTTAAAACATTAAATAGTGAGCAGATAAACTGCAGACGAGGACAAGCTCATGAGGGAGGGCTGCTCTCACATCATCGTTACACGCGTTACATTCCTCTGTCCTGCCTGCAAGAAGGCAGCAGCACAAAACCAGATTTGAGAAGCTGGTGCAATGCAATTCCCACGACACAAGAAAGCAGCTGAGTTTCATTGCTCTGGTCACTACTGAACACTTGATGCCTCTCCTGTGCTGTGGTTTCCCTCCAGTGGCACAAGCAGTAAGTTGCAGTTCTCCCAGAGGAGGTTTTTGGAGAATAGACCAAACACTGAGCTATCTTATTTAATAATTTCGTACTGGTTGCAGCTCCCAGCCTTCACTCACCTCCTAGTCCACTGCTCACCCAGGCCTAGAGCACATACCGAGACAGGAATCCAAAAAGAAGTTGCGGGGACCTGCTCAGAAGCAGCTAAGGGGGTTGCAAAGCTGCTGAGAGCAAAACATTACCATTGACCCAGTCTGCTTTTCCTGAGTCTTTTGTTTTGTTTAAAAAAAAACCAAAACACACACACACTCCTGTAATACAATAGTTATTGCTATACTTGTTAAAAACTGAGTCCTTTTAAAGGACAAGAGATTAGCATTACTGCCTTCTTGACACCATATCTCCAAATCTTTTTCGGTTCATTTTTACCAAATTATATATAAACACAGAAATCCTGCAGGTTGATATTTGCTGTAATTTTTCCCACTTACACTTGGAATCTTTGAAGTTTTTGTTAAAATATGGCTCGCCTTTCAGTTTTAAGATATCAACTATTTATATTAATTTTCCAAAATTCCATTGGTATGAAGTCTGCCTACAGGCTGAGGAAAACTTACTTACAGGGGCACTGAGACTCTGCTGCCATTGTTCTTCTATGTGGTAAAAGAGATTTTAAAAAAAAACAAAAAAACAAAAAAACAAACAACCAAGACATGAAAATGGTTTTATTTATAGTTTAATTAAAAGAAGCTACTGATACATTTTTTAAAAAAAGTTACCTACTTATTCCCACTACTCACAGAGAGTGGAAGTATCAAGGATTTTTTTTCTCATCCAACTTAATTTATTTTGAAGATTAAAACCAGGTAGTTCATTTTTCTTCTTGGAAGGTAAAGGTCAAATAACACAAGCCTGACACGAGTATCAGTACTAAGCATAAAACAAAACCTCCGTAGAAGCATATTTCCAAAAATTCCAGCGCTATGGAAGGAAGTCGGGCTTTGGGTGCACTGCGGGCACAGTGGAGCATCTCTGTTGACTATCCAACCACTGGAATTTGTTTTAAAACAAAATCTTCCTTTCTGTATTTTCTGCTATTGGGAGACAGCAGCTGCTGATGAACACCAACAGAATGTGAATCACTTCTAGGAACGCCACTGTGGTAAGTCTGGGTAGTCTGGCCTCTGGCCTGGTAATGTAGCCAGCTCAATTCCGCTGTAGTACTCTTGTAGGTTTTTTCCAGTAATTGGTATTACCTGAAGGGGCCAACTGATGACAGCCTCCTCCAAGACATAAAATTTGGTCTAAGAAAAGACACGATAGAATTTACAGGCTAAAATACATTATTTACCATCTTAGTTCCAGCAGAGGACAATACTGCTTTGTCTTCTGCCAGTGGTAAGAGAGATGGAGAACTTTCAGACTTGATCAGATTGTAGGAAAATATTACACATCTTGGTGCGCAGCCTGTAATCCAGACTTCGGGATCAAACGTATTTAAAAGAACCTTCATCCAGCTTGTTTTCGGCTTCAGACTCAGAGTCCGGTCATTTATTCCTGCTGAGAAGTACTTGCCCTTTCTGCTGGTGAGATTATAACCAGAAGAAAGCTTGGGTTAATCGCTTCTTCTTCACATCACTCAGGCATTGCGGGCACCTCTTCATCTACGAAAGTAAATGAACAAAATGCCTAGATTATATATTAACTTTCTGTCAAGTTTGCAATTGCCCAATATGAGATACGAGCCATGATAGTCATTTGATAGTCCTTAAGATACCGTATCTGCTATTTTTAGATGCAGTATTACCACTCAGTCACTTATTTGATTGCTAGTAGTAAATGGAGGAAAACAAAAAAGCTTCTCAGTGAAACAGCAACAAATTTTAGAGCAGTTGTCCCAGACTAATTACAGCTGCAACATACCTGGAAAACTAAGATACAGGAATAAGGAAACACAGAACCTGCAAGAGCTGTTGTGAAGTACTTGTTACCAGTAAACCCTGTAAGATCGTGCACGAGTTCCTTGAACTCCTGCTTCCTCTGGCACGGATGAGAAGGAAGTGGGCATACTAGGATATCAGTGACACATGGGTTCAAGATTTTTGCAGACGTAAGAAATACATTTATTTCTTCATCCCACCACACATCTTTTTCATTGAGCAGCAAGAGACTGGGTATGTGGCCAACCATTTCTTCACCCAGGTTTCAGTTTCCTTCTATACCAATCTTAAAATTGAAAATGCCTGGCCTTTAGCCATTTGGCCCATGAATAAACAACGTGTTTAAACATCGAAACACAGCAGTAGGCCTCTGCACAGAAATCTAAAACCAAATGAAGCGTGAACTAGCACACTCCACGCGATGCTTTCCCTAACACGTTGACAATTACCTACCTCGCACCAGCACTAACCTCTAATGCCTCTCCAGCTGCAGTGACTTCTTCTGCTCCTCCAAAAGTTTTGGATATATTCCAGAACTTATTCACTGCACTAAGCTGTTTCAATACCATAAATTGGAAAAACAATTTGCAAAACCCAAGTCACTGCATTTTGAATGACAGTCTGTTAGTCACTTCCTCGCTAAGGCACTGAAGTGAATTTGAACTGAAGAAATATAGTGAGTAACTTGTTTGTAAATCCAGCCCAGTCAGTGTTGACAAACCTCTGAACCATCGGATGAGAGCTCAGACTACAGACACAACCTGTCACAAAACCCTGCCACTGCCATGAATGAAGTCAATTGTCTGTACAATGAACCAGTGTGTGGAAAGAAATGAGGATGGAAGTATCATGAGAAGGTTTCTGTGTGTTTGGTTTCAGGTAAACATGGACCAATCTTCCCGTTTGCAACCCTGTGTTCTCCACTGAGCCATCTTTCCCTTTCTTCTACACAACTGGTAGAGGATACACTTTTGCCTGATTTCCAGGAGAAATGTTTATCTGCATTGGTCCTAAGGTAATACCCAAGGATATTTGGCTTTTCAGTAACCAAACTGCACTTGAGTCGTATCAGAAACAACCCACTGTATACTGGTATATACCACTAAATTATCACCAGAATGATATTTCATGAGTAAGATGAGAAAAAGTGACAAGACCATATAGTTTAATGATTTATACAACAAAGACGATAGAATGTCCCTCATGCTGAGCCGTGAGCAGTGCTTGAACTTTAGAACAAAAGGCTTCAGCTGGTGAAAGGATGCTTCTTACCCCCCCCCCCCCAGAACAGGTTGTTCAGAGCAAGAAAAACATTATCAGAAATGCAGATTTTGATTTATGTTGTCTACAGAGGAGGCAGGTGGATCCAACTATTGGTGTATTTAGAGAGACAAAAGTTCCCAAGGTGCACTCACGAAGGATGGGATATCCACGGTGAGTTTTCTTGAGAACTGGAAGAACACTGTGTCTGTCCCTTTTAAACAAGCGGAGCATTAAATTGAACAAGAAGAGGTTCAAAATGACAGTGAAGAAAGGTTCTTCACATAACATCTCACTAAGCTGTGCAAGTGTCTGCCATAGGATATGGATGATAGATGTTCATTTGTCTTAAAAAGTTATTGGACACAGCAATGGAAATCCATCAGAAGCTTCGTAATATACAGAAGCTACCTTTGGTTCAGGGAGTTCTTGTGCTGCAAATAGTTTCAGGGCTGAGAGATTAATTGCAAGAATCATCAGCCACGCCATGGTTCTTATATCCTCTCCTAGTTTTTTGGCTGCCATCACAGACAGGATGGTGGGCTGGATGTACCTTTACTCTGACTCAGTATGTCTGTTGTTGTACCCTTATGATTAGCTCTAAACTGTCTCTTCCTTCTCATCTTTACAAATCCCAAGACTCTGTCACTCCAAAGGGTAGTGGTAAGCTACCATGAGACAAAACTCTGATTCATCTTGCTAAGCAAGACACATATTCTTGTCCCGCCACTATCTGGTACAAATGTGGGAAGAAGTTTCACATTAAATAGTGAGACTGTTCAGGTAAATTGCAAATGTGGTAGTTGTAATGAATGACCCACGGGGAATGACTCACTTCCCCAAACAGTTGTGTACTGAGTACCTGAAATACCGTCTAATCTAACAGGTCAGTTTTAATCCCCAGCTTAAGAGGTAATCATAAAAGGGGCAATTAAAAAAAACGAGGCTGAGCAAGTCCTGTGATGCGCATTACTTTGGGGATTAAGGAGAAAGCCAAACCTCAGAATTACCAACTTTCTCAAGACAAAAACCATAGTACAGCAGTACAATTGCTTAATATAAAATAGCTCTAGTTCTGTGATTTCTTAAGCTGACAAAATCACAATTACAAGTTACATCTTACTGGCAAAAGGAGTGAGTTCTTCCCCAGGTATTTACAAGATAGATTTTTATGGGCTGAGACAGCACAGCAACCTCTCTTCTTATTTCTAAGAATGTCTAAGAATGGGATTATAAATGCTTACCTAACCTACAAACTCCCCAGGGATCTCATTCTGCTCCTCTGCCAGCTTGAGTCTTGAGCAGCAAAGATTAAAAACGCACGCTAGTAAAATCCTTGGCACGACTCTTGCTACCATTGGAATCTTTTCTGAAGGACAGTATGTTGTTCATGAAGCAGCAGCTGCTGATAGTCTTTCTCAGAAAACTGCCATTAGAACATCAATATACAGTTAGCAAAACCTAGAGAAAGAAAGAGGGGCCAATAGTAGAAGTACTGCGAGCTGTAGAAGTGCCATTAATTGTGAGAATGGCAGACAGAATTTAGGAATTAAAGTAAACTCATTTCAAAGATTAAATGCCCTCAGGATGCAGAACTGAGACAAACAAAGACCTTCTATTCGAATCAAGAAAGAATATGCGAATGCTTCTGAGATCCAAGACAGCGTGGCAGCCCTATTATATTTGGCAGAAAAGGAACAATTAAACTAAAGGATAACACAGGAGATACTTAAGCACGAATTTGCATCATCTCATGGTAGCGTCTTATAGGAGGTTTTTAGATTGCAAAAATTTATGAAACTAAGCAATATAATACAATAATGTCAAAAAAAAAAAAAAGTTGACTCCCCAGCCTGTTGCCTGCATAACTCTGGAGGGGAAAACATTTGAAGGTAGCTCAGGAGGAGCTGCATCTGTGTCAAAACCACAGTGTAAGGACAAGGTTTGCCTCCACTCACACTGCAGAACATGGAAAAGGAAGATGACAGAGGAAACGCTCAAGTGCTAAGACTTCCATCAGGATTTGTGTGTCCTCTCTGTAAACAGAGGAATTCCGTTTCCACAGCTGTCCACACAGTTCTCTTGAAAAGCACAAGATTCCCTAGCAGCTTCGGGAAGAAAGTGAAACTAATAAACAAGATAACCTTTAAGAACTGCTCCCAACATGTTTTGCAGCGAGTGAAGGCACAGAATGGACATTTAAAAGGCACGTCATCCTCAGATTTGCAGGCAGAGCACTGGTATCTTCCTAGAGCACAGAGAAAGAGAAAGAGAAAGAGAGAAAGAGAGGGGAGAAATGACTAAATTTCAGTTAGCACCTGTGAAATTCTCATGCTCATGTGCTTCCAGTGTTGTCCAGAAGCCAATGACCATGAGTTTTATGAAGAGGTTCCTGTATGTTAATAATGCAATACATGGCCCTATTGCATTATTTCTTTCATATGACCTCATTCAATCTCTCAGTGCTTCAGAACCCCATTTAGAAACTGAGGTTACATCCTTGCTTTACAAGGAAGTTGTTGAGAAAAATCTCTAAGTTCTCGGGAAACTATTACATCATTGTGATAAAGACAGCAAAGTACTTTGATATAGGAGATGCAAGTAGCAGAAAGTACAAATTCTTCTTAGTAAACCATACAAAACATTATTGCACCTGTGCAAATATAGGCATGAAACAATCCTCATTTAACGGAACATCAGCAGAATTCTCAGTCCTATAACTTAACCTAATTCCTGAGAATTAGGGAGCTGCATCTAGGTAATCTCATCTATACTTACCACACTCTGGTTCCATCTCTAGGGGAAAGAGAGGTACAACTTCAGAGCACGTGGGTGCTCTCACATTACTGGTTTCTTTTGAATCTTCTTCAGTCTTTGGCAATTCAAGTTTATCTTCCTGGTTAAAGCAGAAGGAGGCAATCTCTCTCTGAGTTTTCTCTGGCACCTCACTCTTCGGAACAGCTGCATCTGATCATAAAACAATGGCATACAACACAGCGTAACGCAGAACACAACATACAGGCTCTACAAAACACAATTAGCAGTAAGTTCAGTAAGTTCTCATTGTAGAAAAACAAAACTTTTTTTTCTTGGCAACCGAAGTTTCTGGTATTACACAACATTACTGAAAAAGTCTCTTTACGCTGAAATAGTTCCGTGGTAAATTATTCCTAGACACAGTAGATCTTGATCCACTCTTCCCAATTTAGGTGCAGAAGTTTTACCTTCTGTCATTAGCAATTTCACAGCTTAAAGAAGATGGCACAATAATTGATTTTCTTCTTGTTTCCTTGTGCCCCCCCATCTCTTGTTGCCTTCTACCTTATACTTTTATTTTTAAACGTAATTTGGACATGGCCAATTGCTTTGATCTTCCTTTAGATACCTACTGTGAGAAGGCCCTAGCCCACGGCTAAGGTTTTTGGACTCTACCCATCAAAGTAACTAAATAAGAATCTAAACTTCAGAGAAATGTTCATGCCCTACCTTGTACATGGCTGTTTTCTGCCTTGGTGCACCACTTCTCCAAACTCGGAGGGCTGCTTTCACCTTGCACTGTGTGTTGCAATTGCTTCTCTTTCCCACCACAGACCGTTCCAGTCAAATCTTTACACATCTGTTTGAACTGCTCTTTGTGATGAGGGCGCACAAACATGTAAAACCCTGTCCAAAAGAAAGTACAGTTAACATAAATGCCTGGCCATGGAAGACTTGTTGTTTTGGAGGCAATTCTTTGGAAGCTGAACAATATCACCCTTGTTCCTTAGAGTATCTTCAGGTTTGTGAAAAAAATATATCAAAAAGATGAAGTTTTTTTTTTTTAATAATTACAGGATTTTCCTTGCCAGTAGACAGGTGAGCATTTGGTATCGAAAACAATCTCAACTGACCCAGAAATTTTTCCATCCTCTACAGCTAACCATAAACAACTGATCCGGTCCTTCAGCTGACAACTGATCTAGCAAAAATCAAGCATACGTAATATCTGAAAAACTGTTCTCAAAAAGGAAACTTCTCATTACTTTGGTTGACAAGGATTCACAACCCACATATAAAAATTCTAAAAAAATCCCAATTACAATTTATTGCCAAGCACACAGTTCCACCATAAAGCCCTCTCCAGTCAAAACATCTGTTCAGTAAGGACACTGACTCTCTGTTTGTAAGAATACTCAGGGGGAGATTATGACTCACAGTGTCACACAGTTCATTTCCCCTCTTTCTCTTCACTGTCAGGAGTGATCCGATTAGTTAACACAACAGAAAAACGTGGTTTTCTAAAAATTTTGAGACATTAAGACAACAATATCCCACTGACCCTGAAGAGATACTTCGCACAAATAAATAAAGCTCTACCAGTGTTTCCCAGAATATGCTGTATGCATTATTTCCCACAGAGCAGTTCACAGCAGAGGCAGGGGAGAAGGTGAAACCGAGGTGTTACATAGCACAGTAAGAGAGGCCCCAATCAAAGCAATCAAGGCCAGCATAGAGCCTATTATTTGCAAACTAGCTATGAACAGTGAAAGATTATTGCTCACAGGAGCTCATAGCACCTATATGTTATTTTCAACTAAATAATAATGGCTTTAAAATAACCCTTACTTCGTAGGAGATGAAAGTCTTCTGGCCTCTCAGTGGTGAGGGCTGCTATCACTGGTATCATAGCATCATAGTCGTCTGTCTTCTTGTAAGTTAACAGCGCTTCATAGAAATGGCTGAAAGTGCTTTTGTCCAAAGTCTTTTTCACATCGTTGAGATAGGTAGTCCTGAGGACCTGGAGGTGATCTTTCCTAGAGCCTGAAGCTTTCTCAGGATCTTTACTTGGAGCTTGACCAGCATTATCCCCTGAGAAACAAAGAAGACAAGATGAGTAGGGCTTGGGGGAGGAACAGAGGCAAACAGGTGAGCCTTGATTTCTCTCCTATCAATTTATCTTTTCCTGAATTACTCCAGAGGGGAGTTCTAGAGGGGTTTCCTGAATTACTCCAATGTAGTGAAGTCAGCACTGCTTGCGTAGTCAAATGCCCCCCCTTCCAACCTGAACTTAGGCAGAGCCAAGACTTGCTCCTGGCAACAGCAACTGGGCAAATTAATTCTTGGGAACCCTTTTGGTGTATTTGGGAGTTTCTGGATCTTTGAGATGGAGAAATATGCCAGATAGTCACTTTGGATGAGAAAAAAACCACAGAGGATGCTGTTCTTGGAGGTCAGCAACAAACCATGTTTTGTGCTACGCTTCAAAGGAGTAGGAGCATTTTCAACAGATGGTCTGGCACAAGGGCAAGTAAACTTGACAGCAGCCTTTAGGAATAGATTTCTCACCTCCTATTACTAAAAGGAGAAAAGATGCCCTTTCCTCCCTCCCCCCCAACAGGAAAGCATAATGTCAAAATAGATTAACCAATCTAAAATTGTAGTAAAAGAGATAGCACGTGAGCAATGTAGGAGTAAAAGAGAAGATATGTGCAGCTAAGAACACCCTGCTAAACTCCAAGTTGACTTCTGTTCCAAGTGTCAGTCCTTGGATTCTGATATGTCTTAGTTTTGAAAAAGTTCTGTTTCACATATATGCATATATGTAAAGGCATGTACATACGGATAAAATGTATTATAAGAAACTAATTTAAATTAACCAATCACATCATCTGGTATTTAAATATTGATTCTTCTCAACAGATAATGAACTTTTTAAAGATGGACTTAGTTACATTCCTGGAAAGGGGAAAAACACGGGCGTGAATTTTATAATCTGTAGCTTCTCACAGTAGCATACCCCACTTAAGGAGTGAATCATAGAAATAGGACATACATTTATTACTGTTATTTTTTCAATTACGTTTATTTTTTCAATTACACAAATTTCTGGGAAAAATCAATCTCACAGACCTCAGGGAAAAAAAAGCACAAAGGCCCTATTTCATGCAAGCGTTCTGAAAATTCAAAAGCAAAACAAGGAAATAAATCAGAAGAAACAACATGGCTTCATACATGAAAAGCTTTTAAAGCCTGCCAGGAAACGTTGTGTTTTTTTAAATTTATTTACTTATTTATTCTAAAAAGAAAGGATTAGGCTTTGATTATTCTTCATTCTCTAAAGAAAGACATCTAAGCTGTCCAGCTATCCTACTCATTTCCTTATGAGAAATACAAAAAATTCCCAGCTGTTCTTAGGAAGATCTATAATCAAATGAGAACTGAGCCTTTGACTTCAAAGGTAAATACTGGACAGTACAAGATTAGAGGGATACATGCAGAGATTATGTGCAACTGTGAGAATATGTTTGCTAATCTCCATTTCTGCAGAAAAAAGATTGTCCATATGAGGAGTGTACACATTACTGATAACAAAGCAGGAACTGTTTCTTCCTTCATACCTGGATTCACATTGACCTCAGCTAAAATTACATTCCTTAAATGACTCTCATTCACAAACTCTGGACAAACAGGAAACCCCCAGCAGTCTCATGACAAAGCGCCCTTTCCCTCACTGAGATATGCCAGGTCAGTCTCTCGTGCAAGTTTCTGGTTTTAGTCGGTTTCTTTCATGTTCACCTTAATTTAACTTATGAGCTTTTGTGTTTGTTTTGCACAATCCTTGCTGAAAGCTCTCAATTACCATAATTTCTATCTGCAGACTAAGAGCCACTATACTTTGTGAACACAGGAAACACTGGTTCCCAACAGAATTTAAGGAATTTACAATATAAAACATAAAAACACGATACCAAGGCAGTGCATGTTATTTAACATGAAGTGTACCTGCACTAGTCAGTCCTGTTGTCAAGTGAAATCCTCCCTGGTTCAAGTGGAGTCCAGGGTTCAGCTGCGTGTATGAGTCCTTTGAGAATGTTGTTTTCTGCTGACTCTTTTTTCCTTCTGTTAAATCAAGCCAGTATGTTAACAGTGAATTTAGGGAAGAATGAAAATAGAACAATGTGTTTCAAAGTACATTACTTTGTGCTGAAAACACTAGGGGATGTTGACGCATTTCTTTGCTAAGAGGAGATGAGCCAACACCCTGCTTTTTTAGCACCTTAATGTTTCAGGATTTCAAAAATTTCACAAAGTTTTGAAACCCACAGACTAGATTCAAGATCTAAAATGATCTGTCAAAAGCCCTTTTGAAATGAGATGGCATTGTTACTAACTATGCAGTAACTAAAGCTCAGGCATCTGTATATGCTCACAGGAAGGTGGGCAAGAGGATCATGCAGAGCAGACTGAGCTCAAATTTTGATTCATCAAAATTGCTTTCCACCCTTGCGTATCTATGTAGTAGATGCATCTTGCTCCGTGGCTGGACAAGGCCCATCAAAGGATACAACTGCACAGCACCGAATCAAGCTCCTCACCTATTTTCTTTGCCAGTCTCTCTCTCTCTTCCTGCAGGAGGCTGTGTTCAGGTTTGTAGCCACAGCCCACTCCAGTCAGATTGCAACATGCTTCATCAAACTGTTTTTTATGTTGAGGTCGAACAAACTGGTAAAATTCTTCCATTAGAGAGAGGGAGAGGAAAAAAAAAAAGGAAGTAAATCTACAACAGGTAACAAATGCTACAGAAATTTATGACAGTAGGACTCCTGGGTTAGGTACCAAGAAAATAAAGTGTAGCCAAATAACAAATCAGCACAGTTAAAAAGCACATAGAGGTCAATTATAGTGCAATCATCCAAAGAAGCAGTAGGTAATTAATTTTTCCAATGTAAAATGGAAGTAGGTTACTTTTCAGTGAAACAGGTAATTGCTGTAAAATGTCATAAATTACCTCATAAGCTGTGGGGTCAAAGTGTCTGCTAGGCAGGTAGCAAAAAATAGCTGACATACGTCACCCTGCTCCACTGTAAAACGCTTACTAGCCAAAAGCCTAAACCTCACTGCAAGTCAAATGAACTTTAGATTTCACGTGCCTAAAACTTTTGAAAGCTTGACTAGTAAGACAGGCAAATTGGGAAACAGATTGTGGCCACTGTTAGCACTAAGAGCTTGTATTTAGCTTCTCATTTCTTAACCTTAAAAGTTAGCCTTAAATAATTTACAAGATGAGTAACTATTTTATTTTTTTAAAGATGAACAAAGTCACAGAAAAACCTGTCCATTTGCTTCTATGCACAGCAAACAATCAATGATTGTTTCAGATCTCTTCTCACTGTCCTCTCCTGCTTCCTTGCTAATTACAAGATGAGTAAATAATTTACACTCAAATCTTACCGTGCTGTTATAAGGAAACTTTCTGTAAAGTAGAAGCAAGAGAGCCGGAATCAGATGTTTTATTTTAAAATACTTTTTAAAAACCAAACAAAAAAAGTCCCTACCATTCAAAACAAAACCACAGAAACAAATGAATGAGGGAAAATTCAGGAAAGTTCTGTCAGACTCATTAAGCAAGAGGATGTACAGAAAACTTCCATTATTCCTTTTGACTTTCACAGAGCTCCATTTCTTTCTGCATTTCCACAGATCGAAATTATTTCTAATGTACCAGCAGAAGGATTCAAATAAGCCAGATAGCTAAATTATCCTGAACACAGCAGAATGACAGATTTCATCACTTATTTTAGGACATAAGCAACACTCAAAGGTGGTCCTCAGTAAATACGCTAATCTTGCATGGGTTGCTAAGACATTGCAGGTCACTACAAGTAAAGTCTTCTTCAGCGTTTCACTTTCCTATTGCAATATATGCACTATTCTTATGAAGCATCATCTACTGAAAAAGAAACATTAAGGGGGTAGTTGACTTTCAGTCAGTAAACGCATCGAGTTTCCAGCTTCACTCCATAAAGACTTTCCATCTTGTTTTCTCAAAACCTGAACAGCCATACTCCACTTCCCTCCTCTACTCAAAAGCTGATCATTCTCAATTTGATAACATTGAGAGGGAAATGAAAATTCACAGAGGAAACACTCTGTTAAACTAGAATAAATGTTGGTGGAAGTCTAGTTCCTGTCAATTCAGTCATCACGGAATAGCTTGGGTTGGAAGGGACCTTAAATATCACCTAATTCCAACCCCCTGCCAAGGACAAGGACACCTCCCACTTGATCTGGTAGCTCAAAGCCCCACCTAACCTAGCCTTGAACACTTCCAGAGAAGGGGCATCCACATCTGGGCAACTTGTTCCAGTACCTCAATGCCCTTGGAGTAAAGAATTTCATCCTTATATCTAATCTAAACCTACCCCCTTTTAGTTTAAAGACATTACTCCTTGTCCTGTAACTACGGTCCCTGATAAAGAGCCACTCCCCAGTTCTCCTGTAAGCCCCCATGAGGTATTGAAAGGCCAGACATTAGAAGCCAGGAAAATACTAGGTAAACCTGTAAACTATCCGTGCTTGTCCAGATCACTTATACTCATCATTATTTAATAGAAGACTTCTCTAGATATCCTGATTACTTAATTACAGCTTTAACACTGAACCCTTCTGAATGTGTACAGCCAACTCCTGACGACCTTCAAGACAAAACTTCATCTTACCTCCTTCCCTTCCAAATCACAGGGATTAAACTATCCTTCTTTTAGGCAAAGTTCAAAACTAGCATAAGCTTCCATTGAATATATATTTTTTATTTCAAGCCTCTCAGTATGCAAACTAAGTCATAATAATTAGATCGAGAGTGTATTTTTTGTTTGTTCTGAGAATATAAAGTGATGAATGCTAATGGTTATTGCCCTAATTGATGTGTACTTCAAAAGTAAAATGGTTACTCATGAAATGCACGAGTCTATTTGGAAGACAAAGGTCATGTCATATAAACTTACTAACTAGGGAACTTGTCATACCTCGTAACAAGATGTGTTTTTTTTCATCCTCAATAAAAAGGGAAGTCATTTGAGACAACATAGCATTGAAGTCATCTGTCTTCTTGTAGTGCTGAAGAGCCTTAGAGAAGAGATCATAGCTTTGTTGGCTTAGGGTCTGCTTCACTGTTGCAATGTACGACGTAGCTCTGGCTTTCTTTGGCTCAGTTGGGTCTGCTATCTTACCAGGTTCCTGCAAAGATGGGAAGATTTTTCAGTAGACGTGATGACAAGAGAAAGTACTCTCACACGAATTCAGACAGAAGCAACAAATTTACATTCCACAAGATTCTTTAAACATTTGATAATTTAGGGAGGCAGAAGACATCTTAAACATGAAGTAATAACTGTGTGCCTTGGACTACACATAGAACAATGCAATGCTTTCAACTAATATACTACTGTGTCTAATAAAATATTTGTAGTCGTCCAAAAAAGCATCTATCCATGTGGCATTCCCTTAAAAAAAAAAAAAAAAAAAAAAGCTTCAGTGCCACAGAAGTAATACAAATCTAACAGGGCCTGCCTCCTCTAAGAGCAGAATTAACCAAAAAACGTAAATCTCTGGCTATACAAAGCACGAGATTCAAAAAATGGAAGGTGTTTACTTATTTCTGTTCCTCTAAAAATTTCTTTAAGACACTATAAACACATGCAAGCTAGATTGCTGTCTAGTATTGGGAAACATTTTTGTTCTACAATAACAAGCTGCAGGGACTTGAAAGAGATTCAAAACAAACCCTTCTTTATGAAAGAGACTGCATCATAACGTGCTTACACGGTTTGAACATATACACCCATGACCCTTGACACGCATCAGCCCAAAAGAAATCTCATTGGGGCAATCCTCTGAGGCACGAGTGTATTATTTTCCCCAGATGATTACCCTACCTATTTGTAAAACATCAGTCCCTCTAACAACTGTGAACATTTTTCCATGAGGGAATGAAAAGGAATGCTGTTACACACCTACTCCACTGACAAAATTGACTGCTTCGGAGGAATGTTTCCTAGAGAAGGCAGCCAAGACTCATTTCACAATTCTATTCTTAGGAGAAGCCTTATTAAGAGAAACGAGATGTACTGCAACCTTGAGGGCTAGGCTGATTCATCATGACATCAGATAGCAACAAACTGCAAACAATCTTCTGCGAAGGTGTTTCCTTTCTCACACCTTGGATACCATCAGCCTCGGGATCTGTGAATACTTTTATGAGTGTTGGATGCCAAGTGACTGATAGCCTCTTTGACAGAGAGAGCGCACCCAGTTAGGACAGTACCTTGGACAACTACTGGCATCCACAATCACCCAGGGAATCCTCACGAATTTATCATGGCTCTCAGACAACACGATGCATCATGAGTTTACCATGGTGTCTCAATCCTCTTTGGAGACAATGCACAATAATGCACAGCTGCAAGCATAATGCACAACAATGACCCACCACAGGTCCTGTTACTATGTAATCACTTACCCAAACAAAATGGGACAGTTATACTCTTTGAGGTTCCAACATCTATAAAAAAAGAACGAACTACCCACCACACCAGGTCAATGGGAGGTGATGTTTGCAAGGTAGTCACAGTCAGAGCAATTCTTTTCACCTACTAACCCTACCTGAACCTGTGATTGATTGGACCTGTGACGTCCAGATTTGAGAAAGCGCATGACAAACAGATTTCAGATGTGCGCTGATGAATATTTACAATTTGGAGAAAAAACATAATTGTTTTGGAATCAGTGTCAGTCTACATCAGTCATCTGTCTGCCTGGAAATTTGCAGTTCAAATTACAGCATTCTGCAGATCAAAAGGATGGCACAGACACATGAAAATACATACTGGATTGCTGACTAGCTTTATTTTCTTCCTTCCTCCTTTTTGCTCATCTGTTAACCTCTTCTCATACTGTAGGGAGAGTGTTGACAGACGCTGGGCCTGCAGAGATTAAAAAAGAAAATTCACAAAATTGCTTTTTAAAGTTATTACCCACTTAATTTAGCCATTTCTAGCACTAAAGCTTGTTAACTCAGCCTGTAACACCATTCAAAAGTGAAACAAATCAACCTAAATTATTGCAACAGAGCCTGGGACACTTACCTCTCTCTGGAAAGCAATCATACACTGGATGCTTCAGCAAGAGGGACCAAAAGAGAGCAAATTAAAAAAAAAAAAAGCTGGTCTTGAGGGTGCAGATTCCTAATGAAGCAAAACTGGACTTAAGGCTAGCTGTTTCAGGGTGGGCCTGGCAGTGTACACATAGCTGTGTGTTCCTGATGCCTCACATGCCCCTTCATTTTCCTGCCTGGAAGTACTTCTCTTCTGAAGAAACCCTGTGTCAGGGTTCCTGGGATACTAAGAAAAGAAGCCTAAGCAGTCTTGTAAACAATATCAGGGCAGATGGGATAAGGTAGTATTAAAAACACTTGTGGTTTGACCAATTCTTAGTGCTCCCCATTCCCAGCAACAAATAATTGCACTTGTACTGCAGTGACAAGGAATATTGGTATATACAAGGCTCTAAAAGATGAGCGGGCATAAGCAAGAGGAGTGGAATTGCTTAATGGCAGTCTCCCCAGTACTAGCACAAGCCGGTATCAACCACATTAAAAGCATTCATCTGAGCAACAGATAAAGCTGTGGGATAGCCCCATACTGCCAGTTGGTTTCTCCATACCTGTTGAGAAAGCAGGTAGTATCAAGTTGATTTATTTCTTTGCTCTTGCCCAGTAAAACAATTTCTTAGTGAGTACGTGACCATCAGTGCATTTACAGAATAGTGTTCATTGTTCATTTGCAAGAGAAACCAGTGAAACACAACAGTATTCCTATAGAATAGTATTCCCGTACTCTACTGTGGCTTCTAAATGTCTATTGAGATCATAAAGCTTTGGAGACAAACTAAATTAAACACACCTAAACCAACAAAAACAAACAAAGCCCTAAGTCAGCCAGCAACCTCAGATTTGACAGTCTGTAGAGCAAGTTGCTGATACTCAGAAATACAGCCTTCAGTGCACTCATAACACTGCAAGGATAATGAACTCCAGACAAAGCTGATCAGGGGACGCTCACATTTAAATATATTTTAAGTGTCACGTAACAGAATGAAGAACTGGAATGCAAGCTGCAAGTCAGCCATGCATGATACATGCAGTAAGTCACAAAAAGGCCCAGAGACATCTTTTTAATCCCAGACTACACACAGGCTGCATCGTTAGTAGTACGATGCAGAAGAAATACCGCTTCCATGAGGCATATATCAGAAGGGAAACTGGTCAAAGGAAACTGTCGAATTGTTCTTTGAATGGAATCAGAGACTATTTCTGGTATTTTGATTTGAGATTACAAAGGCTTGTTTTCTTAGAGGGTATTTTCCCCCTCCAGGAAATTGTTTCAGAATGATAGCAGCTTGATTTCCATACTTAAGGATACAGCATAACCTTGATAAAGGAAAAAAATGGTAATACAGTCTCTACGATGGGTGGCGAATAAAGATACGAAAGAACACCAGCCATGTTATCAGTCCAAATCCAGTGGTTACTAAAATCAGCTCAACACAAGACTTGTAGAATGAAATCTGGCTCCCTCAGAGGCATCAAATCAGCACGACACACCCCAGATTTCTGGTGCCAGTGGTTATCAATTTAGGTGCAGCACAGGATGACCCCTCGGTCTTCTGCAAGTCACAGCTGAGTAGTAATGCAGTATCAGAAGGCAGACACGAGCTGACTCACTGTCAGGCCATTAGGACCATCAGTTTATCTGACTTGAGGAAATCCTGAACTAGACCATAAACAGTACAGCTGTGTTAATAGGATACTGGATCTGAGTGACCCTAGAGATGTGTCAGGCTTTCCAAAGAATAAGTTCAGGTGTCCATACCATGTCACGCCTAGGCTGCCCATGGGTGATGAATCTGATTTCTCATCAGCTGCACACAAGTAAATGTTCTCTGTTCCTGTTTCTCAAAGCTTGCACATCCCCACTTTGTTTTGAACACATCCCTTAGGGCTTTTTAGATATTCCTTAGACCCTACACTTTCCCTGAAGCAAACTGCTTAGGTATGCTGATCTAGACATTTCTGGAGTCTAAACCCCGTCATTAGCCAAACCAAGTGTACAAGGCAGCAGTTAACTACGCTGATAGTAGTCAGGCAATACAGAGCTACCACAACAACTGCAAACAAGGACTTTTGAGAAAGCAAGAACACAGCTCAGGATGGTGATGTATCAGAAACCCCAATCCAAGAGGAAAGAAATCAAACAGTGCAGATGTTTTCTTGATCTTGATGCAGTAATAGATTTCTCATTTTGAAAAGAAACTCCACAAGTCTGAAATATTAATTTTCTGAGACATATAAGAGATTGTCATCTGAAAGTACAAGTACTCATACAAAAACACACGCTCTTTTATTTTTTTCAGTTCAGTATCTGGTCAGACATCAAGTACTGACACAGATTCCACCCAGGTGGACCTGCATATTTACCAACCTCTTTGAAGGCTCTTTACTCTTCCGAGAGCATGGTTAACTTCCAGGGATCTAAACGGTCAGCAGTTATGGAGCACAGTACAAGTGTGCACTTGTTGGCCCTCCAGTTGAATGCGGCAATGAAACTGATTAAGTTTAATTATAAGAACTTGCAGTTTCTAGTGCTGATTATATTGAGTTTTTCTTAAAAGAGGGTTGAACTGGTACTTACGTTAATACCAAATCCATTTTGCTTTAGAGCCTACAATTTTTACTTATAATTAAGTATTTTGTTACAGCATGGTCATTACCTCTTCCTCTCCTGGCAAGCCACATTCCTCCTCTGCAGCTTCACTGCTCTTCTCGTTGCGCTCCAAGGCATCCAAGAGCCCAAGACGTTGTTTTCTAGGTGAGAACAGTTTTTCTTCATATTCCATACACAGGCTAGATGCTCCATCTCCACTTACTGGCATTACTGCATAACACAGATGACAAAAACTTTTTCATGTTATCTCTGACATTGTCTTTGATGTAACAATGCCTCCAAATCTTATGTAGCAATCCAGAGTTTGGTGTTACAGCTAATCAGTGCAACTGAAAACCCATGCTGAAAGAAGGAAAGCAGCTTTTTTCCCCCCTATAACATATTCCAGCTTATATTTGGAGATGGGTCTACCAGTTGTGTGAAAGGTAAATTGTTCAGCGAGTTCATCTGACTTGCTCTGCAACTGCACAATACATGGATTCAACTTATGGGAAGAAGCATAGGTGCACTGTTGGAAATTGAGGGAGAAAAAGGTGGTGGCCAAGGTAACTCCTTTTCAATGACAGTCTGCCGTCATATTTGGCTTGGACGTAATGTGAAATCTCACACTCAATCTCACAGTCATAACTGTTTTGGAACCACGGGTTTAAAAACAACTTCATTGTTCTGTTCAGAAACAGGGAACAAAACAGAGTGGAACATTCTGAACAAATATCTGATACAAGAAAGACTATTATTTTGCATTAGCTTACCACATATTTTGAAACACTGTTTTCCTTCAAGGCCAACACCCTCTTTCTATTTTCTTAGCTGTGTGAGAGTCATTTAAACAACAGGTTGGAAGGTCGTGTGAAAGTCAGTGTTAGTCAGAACAGTTTTCCAGTTTTTATTTTTAAAAGTATCTATGATACTCCAATAAATTCCTCTTCTGCAGGACGCCTACTCAGGGCACATCAGCCTTCCTGCTCTGTAGTTGCAATAGGTTCTCCTGTTTCCTAATGCCACGCTATATCCCTTCTGATCAGACTCATACATTGGTCTTTGAGCCTTCCTTGCTTTGTCTTCCATTCCAGTTTTTAGCCCCTTGCTCCTCCTTTTCTTTTTTCTTCTGTTTGTCTTAAGGCAACAACAACAAAGTGCATTTGTGAGGACCCAAACCTACCTATTCTTTTCCTCTTCAAACTGGGAACATGGTCATCCAAATTTTTGGCTTTTGCCAGGGAGAGGATCTGCTCTGATGAAGTAGATGGTGCCAAATCATTTTCATTGCGAAAATCAGCAGAGCCAGAAAGGCATTGTGGCTGGGGTGGGGGCATCTGCAAGCAGTTTACAAAATGTTACAACGGGCAAAATCTACTTTTTCACACCACTTCCTTTGCAACCCAAAATCTCAGCAACAACCTGAAGGCATCTCTTTTTTCCCAATAATCTTGCTGTCAAGACTTTTTAAGCATGCTGGTTGACGTGTTTTTGATGACAGGCTCAAATAACTATAAGGTGACACACACAGATGAAGAATAGCAAGCAGGCTTAGTGCTAAGTGACTTGTAACAGAAAAGGGGTTGTGCCACTGTTGAAGAACAATTGCTTCTTAACACTACTCCTGCAACACGGCCCCTTCTGGCAACGCACATTGGGTTGTCGTTTTTATGTACCACAAAACTCCTGTTTATGATCAGAGAAGATCAACTCATCCAAAATCCTTAATCTGTAATTTATTATTTTGAATAACATTTCATTTGGCTAAAGCATCTTCCAGGAAATAATCCAAGTCTGTTGTGAAAATTTATATGTTTATTTTAGTCTTAGTCTCCATTTAGAGAACAAAGAATTCCCTTTTCTGGCTTCCAGCCCATTTCTGGCTATGCCTTTCTCCAGTGCATTAGAAAGTCTTTTACAAGGATTGCTATTTATATCAAGGAACTACTACTGAGAAGGAGAGCTTCTTAATGCTAAGGGAGAAATCATAATAGTTAAGATGAGCCAGCGATGAAGTGTAATAACTGCTAGGTTTGTCTCACTCTTTACACCAGTCAGCTTAGATCTAAATTTAAGGGTTGTCAAACCCTTAACTCTTTCACATATATGCCTTCTCCCAGAAGACAAATTTTTTTTTTTGATGCTAAAATCAGTTTTGGTATTTGTATGCCATCCAGTGAAGGCACTGTTTATTCAGGAGGGACTGGAAAAGGAAGTTTTTTTTGTGATCTAACCTGAGGAGTTGCACAGCATGACCACATATCCTGTCACAGCTCATTCTTGGAGGAAGATAACGGATACCTCCCTTCCCGTAAAGCTTCCAATGCAAGACGATGCCCCAAAGAAAGGTTGCTTAGCAGTAACAAGTGACTCCTTCACATATCTCATGTCTTAGAATTCCCAGTTTCCAACATTACCAATAAATCCATTATTATTATTTTTGTTTAAAGATACTTGCAATTTCTTGAGCAACACGGAAGAACGTGGAGACACTTCTGACTGCATGCCCGAAGTTGTCATAAACATTCACATAAGGGCGGACCCATGAAGGCAGCTTGCCTCTTACATCGCTGGTTGTGAACCTGGTAGGATTAGAAAAGGAGAGAATTGTTTGCCAGATGGCCTAAATGAATTAAACAAATTCAAGATCATGGTCCAAAAGGGCAAGAGAGGAGTAGCAAGACAAAAGGGATTGCAATAGTGAAGTAAATATAATGGAATGATGTCTGCACTCAGGAGAAAAGGGCTTTGTTGATACCAGATACTATGCAATGACCCAGTTTGTATCTTTTGCCCATGAAGTCTTTAACCATGCAAGTACTGCACAGTACTGAACTGTGATATGCTCAGTATTCCCTGTCAGGCCTCAACGCTGAAGGCTATCAATTGAAGAATTGTTTCAGCAATATAATCTTTCCATATTTTCCTCCTCCTCCTCTCCAAAACTGCAGTTTTGGTATCTGCCTTCTCAAATGAGAGACGGAGAAAATGTAAAACTTAAGTGGCAATCACACGATTTCCAGTAACATGGGGTGAAAATCTAACTCTTGCCATGTTAATTTTGTTTTTTTTCTTTTAAAAGACTTACAAACAAATTCAGCAAGTTAGCTTGTTTTGCAGTAATACCGTTAAACTCTTTCTGCAGCTCCAAGACAGTATATTTTGGGAGCAGAAGATAAATAATTGAACTGCTTTAAGAAAATAATCATCTTACCCATTAAATAAAATCATTCAACCACTTATGAACAGTAGCCTTCTCCTAACAGTAACCTCAGCACATTTACATACAATATACAAACACATTTTGGGTTACAAAGATATTGACACATTTATATTCCAGAACCAAGGTTTCACCTGTGGTCACACAGGAAAATAGCACCATAGTCCTGGCGATGTCTGATGACCCTGCCGATAGCCTGATTAACAGCCCGGGAAGCTTGCTGATTGTACCACTCACGCCCAGATAAATACTGCAATAGGTGGGAAAAAGAATTAACATTATTTACCAGGTGAAACATTCTCCATGATGTACAGTTATTATTTCCTTCTAAATCACTAAAAAAATATCAGTAAGATCTTCCGAGCAACCTCTAAAAGCCTGGGAAAGCCAAATACTTTGCCTCAAACATCACACCTGGCTTACGGGACACAGAAGACCCTACTAGTAATATACAGCTCCAGGATATATTTAGAATGTGATGCACTGAGAGCTTTTGTACTACAATAGACTGACCATATTATTTAATACCTAAGAGGTATCTTGCAGGATAATATACTAAATTTATAATGCCATTCATTCTTATGCCTGAAGCAATACCAAAAAAAATTAACCCACAAACAAACCAGACAGCACAAGCATTTTTTCTTGCCCACCCTCTTTCTAGGTGAAACAATTCCCTCAGAAAGCTGCACGGATGACACACACGCAAAGACTTCAACTGAAATTTTAATTACACCAGTTTTTGAAGCCTGTATTTGATTGCAACCATGTCAGTGGAGACAGAATTTGGAACCCTTAACATTATCAGAAAAATGTGAATATGCTTGTGACAGACTCCCAGCGTTGTCTGACTGTTTTGATATTCATGGTCCCACAAGGCTGGGAGGATAAGAAAAGCCAAGTTCCACAGAGGGAGAAAGAAAGACACAACAAACCTACATGTAGCCAACAGTTAAGAACTGCCCACTATTACCTGTGCACCCACACAGCTTCTTTTCATTTCATCCAGGAACTGCATCTTTAAAACAACTCTGGGCTCCATACAAGGAGGAAATGGAAGCCCAGTAATGATGACTCCTCGTCCATTTATGTCTGCGAAGTCCAAGCCTTCACTGGCCTGAAAAGAGTGTTTTTAATTACCAACAGGATTTGAATTGACATTTCAGAGATGTTCAGCAGTCACAGGCCCTTTATTCCCATTATATTAGATTCCTAGCCAAGTGCAATACATCAACCAGATTTTTTGCTTTTATTACCAGGACTTTAAACTTGGCTTTATCCTCTAGGAAGCCCTGAATTATACTTCTGCCAATACCATTAAGGAATGTCTTATTCCTGGATAAGTAGAACAGCCCTATTCAGAAGATTCTGTTTAAACATTCCATACCCTGAGTTGTTAACAAGATGGAATAAGAACATGGTTAACCTTCTTTGACATTAAAAATGAACAGAATCATTTCAAAGCAGTAATGGAAAGTTACCAGAAATCTGCTCAGAAAACACCAGATTCTAATTTCATATTCACCAGATGTGCTGCTTACATCTGTACAAGGAGTTGTCGTCACTCATGGCCTTGTGCATGCTTATGTCTCATGCTATGCTGCCAAACCAGTGAACAAAATCAGAGTTGAACAGACAAAAATAATTTTGGGGAAAAAAAGTTGGTTTGTTCTTCAGCTGAATCATTTTCCCATCTCATTTACCATGCTGCATAAACAGCTGTGGTAGAGTGTGGTATCACAGATGGATGGGGTAGAACGACCAACTCTAGTCTGCTTAAACCAGCACAATCAACAAGAAGAGAAAGCACAGCATCACTGTCATCCACCTGGAGCTATCAATTTTATCACATTCCCTAAACTACTAAAAAAACTAGAGCAACTGTCCTAGAATCTCCTGGACTGGTTTTCTAGGTTTCTTTCAGGAAAGCGAGAACAGAAAATGTTAGCTAAAACCGACTGTCAACATAGAAGCTGAGCAACCATATCAAAGGGAACCCTGAAGTAATGGCTGAGAAGGGAGCTAGTTTTCGGTAGCTTTTGACAACACGGCTCTTTTGGTTTATCTTCCCAGATATTTCCAATTTTGAAGTCATACTATTAACTCTCTGTTTACAATAAACAAAACAGTGCACTACTGAAAAGCATGATCTCTCCAAAGACTCCATTCCTCTGAGGGTGACACAGTATTGTTGGAAGGACAATAGAGACCATTTACTAGAGTCCCAGCCAAAAAGAACAATAGCTTTTCTGAACTGATCCAACAACTGCTTTGACGAAAAGGACTGAAGGTTCAAAAGATGTTGACTCAAGTTTCTTTTGGTAGACAGCAGGCAGCAGCAAAAAGACTCTAGGAGTAATTCATGACTTGGCTAATATTTCCACTGGTATCATAGATCAACTTATCAACACTGTTAATCATAAATGAAAGGTCACCAAATAGTCCATGGGGACCTGAACACACTAAAAATTCCATCTTGAAAACTGAGCAATACTTTTTAGTTTTCAGCAATGTTGTTATAACATGATTGACTGCAGTTTTTTCTTTTAATCCTCTTCCTAAACTCTTGTTCTCATCCGATGAGTCAAGTTTGCTGTGAGCAGCCAACAGGAAATGTATTGTGATGCTCATTCCCCTTAAAGAACTCAGAGGTGTATCCCTTTGATAAGAACAGGAAATAAAACATAAGTCTAATGGCATAAATTTGAAAAGGCTTCAGGGCATCCCATTTTTCTTCTTGTTTTTTTTTTTTTTTTTTTTTTTTCCACGTATAACTAGTCACACAATGCAAATGTTCTTCTTAAATCCCAAATGACATCATGTCCACTACATAATCTGATCTCAGATAAAATAAATACTCATTTACATTACCTTTCCGCGACATACTGCAAGAAAAGCAGCTCCGTTGGACTTAGGACAGACAATTTTATCATAGTATGCATCCATTACCTAAAAGATAAACTAGTTTAAGTAAAAATGGTATTAACATTTGCATCTGCCTAAATAGAAACCTGTACTAGGTAAACTTGACTTGTCCACCAAGATGTAAAATACAATTAATTAACTGCACAAATTAATAAACACCCAAAGCATGACAAGGTGGGAAGAAATGGTCCACAAACCAAAGATGCCAGCTACTGAAGTGACAGCTTTCTACTACGTCAATTACTCAATAAATGTGCATGTTTGCTGCTGTTACACATCACTGGATTTCAAAGGAAGACTCTACCTTGCACAACTAGGTGAAAGAGTAAAGGAAAGATGAATAGAAAAAATATAGTTCAAAGAAGCTCTTGGAGCATTTTGATTTTATTCTAGGAACATGCAGTTAGCACCTAAGCACATGATAGAGAAGGTATTTAAATATCATAATAGCTTGTGGAAACATTACAGTTATGTAATGCAAATTACCAACCTCTGCAAAGCTTCCTTTATACTTGGGTTCCACAAATATTGGCTTCACTTCTTCTATTCTTTTAGCAAAATCATGCTCCTGTTAAACAGATAATGAACATATGAGAAATGCCCATGTGAAAGGACACTTATACCAGAAATGACCATGGGAAAGGAAATGGTCAGGGGCAGTCATCACAGATGCCTCCCACCATCTGTTCTGCTCTTGCCAAACATGAGGAGATGGGTGCAGAAACACACAATTCTAATGACACCGAGAAAGCAGTGGTTTTTCACAGGTGGTGTAACTCAAACATTACACTGAACAGAGGTCCGTTTATTTTCCTTCCAACTTGCAAGTTCCCAACACTGACCTCTCAGAGACCCACCCATTCTGGGGTCAATTCACTTTTAAAACAATTATTATATCTTTGTCCCAGCATTCACTTTTAAGGAGGAGGAGAGTATAAAGCAGAACTGTTCTGTCAAATCTCACTAGAGACGCTCAAGTCATGAACAAAGCAGTTTAAAAAAAATATTACAGTTGCAATGGCTACAAATTAAAAACAAAGATTCATCCTGGGATTTTTATTCCTCTCAAAAGCTGAAACACTCGAACAAACTATAATTTGGAGGTTTAGTAAAAAGTAGTGTGGTGAAATTAAGTGAACTCTAAGACCAGATCAGACAACGTACTAATGTATTATTCCTCCTTACTCGGACTTTTTACTTTCTGAATTTAATAATTACTTATTAACAAAAAATTTTGAATGAGCATAGTTAGATAGCATAAATACAAATGGTCTGAAGTGTGCAACTAAGTCACCTATAAACGGACAACAGTTAACATACTCTCCAATATTCCAAGCTCTTATCCATGACAGGATATGATGGGAAGAACACCAACAGTCCATGAGGTACAACTCGCACAAGATTACCTGCAACAAGATAGGGAAACGTAGAGTTCAAAGCAGTTTTCTCCTGGAACAGAGAGCATAGATTGTGCAAGAAAAGTAGATCAACAACATGGCTTCTCTCCATAATCTTTTCTGCTTCCTTGACATTAAAGTTGGTGTATTAGAAGTTAATTAAAAAAAAATCATTTCAATAACATTGTTGTCAAGGTATAAACTTCAGACTTTGTTGTTGCAAAAGTCAGTGTTACAGGTTTTCTAAAGTGTAGCTTTAACAGGATAAAAGATGTTACAAGTACAACAAAAGCCTAGACAAAGAGATACAACATTACCTGCTGTATTTTCAAATGCAACAGCAGGACCTATTTTCAGATCTTTATTTCAGACACCTTCCAACAATTTTCTAGAAATGCTGTACAACAGTCTGTTTCTGAAATCCACACACCTCACTTACCAATTGTTTTCCCCAGAGAAGATAAATAGTCCTCTGAAAACCTACAAACAAGAACAGTCAACCATCATTGTATTTCCTCCTCTCCATTTTTTTTATGCAAATTTACTTCCTGATATTCATCTAAAATAGCACATCCATACTCCTAATCACCCATGCCAAACACACGGTATTAGTAATACTGGCTACACGATGCTATTACTATAAATTTTATCCTTCGCACTGAAGATGATCTAAGCTTCAATATTCAACATCTAACAAGTTGAAACGTGCAGCCATACGAGTTTTATGATTAATACTAACGTTAGGAGTGAAAGTTCTGCCAGAAAAGTCTGTAGATGCTCTGAAGCCTGACTACCATTACAGCTATTAAAAATAATTATTGGTGAACTAGGTGTGGTGAGGCTTGGGGGGGCAAAAAGAGTGAATTTGGTTGCTATGGTTATTGTTTACTGGGGGTATAAGCAGAGTGAATCACTTAATGTACTGCTCTACAACGAGTAGGATTTATCTGTTTCTTCCAGTCCTGACTAAAATGTCACCTGTTCCCTCATGCCTCTACATTTTTTTCTTTTTAGTTCCATGTAAATCTGCATACATTTTTTTTTTTTGTTTTCCCAGGAAACTTAAATATGCAAGGAAAAAAAACCCACAGATTTATGTTTGCAAGAGCTGTAAATAACAATATCACCAAACAGCTGCTGTCAAGACACACCTAACACTGTGCATTCCCCAGCCATTCCCACTCAAGAGACAGTATCTTCAGCAAATTAAATGAAATGTCATGATAAGATTCTGCAAATGAAACAGACAGTCTAAGGGTTTTCCAGACTGCTGCTGCTTCTCTGTGAAAAATCAGTTATAATTGTTGAGTCCCTTTCCACTTCTGTGGAACATTTGGGATTTTTCCCTTTTTTGCAGTAAAAACTCTTTTAGATCCATTTTTGGATTTCTCCACACTGCTGAAAAAGAGCAAGTCAGGCCTGCAGCAGGCAAAATTACAGAATTCTCAGGCAGAGTTTTAGGTATAATGTCGAAACTGGAAGAGATTTACGAATGTGATATCATAAAAAAATAGGAAGAAAATTAAATGGAAGAACACGTATATCACACGGAGGGAACTATCCTCATTTCAAAGTACTATAGAAGGATGACAACCCTAAACACAGCACTGCCTCAAAGGCCATGTCGCTCTTTAGTAACGTCAGAGCGCAGAACCATCTAATATGTGCAGCAAAGCATGAAGCTACATCTTAAAATGGTATGCTGAGATGCCAATGAGATCATTACATTATGGAATAGAAGTCAATATACAATGAACTTATATGCTCTGGAATTCCTCACTGGCAGCATTTTTGTTTCTTCTATGGAAAAAGCAAAAGCTGCAGAAGAAGAAGCGGTTTATTATGAAGAAAAGAAAGACATGGACAAAATGATGAAAGACCAGAGAAAAGAAAGAAAAAATGATGAAAAGCTTGACAACAATTTGGATATGTTTTTCTTTAGGAGGCACTGCAGAGGTGGAGCCTGATCATGACAACAAACTTTAAATACAAAAATAGTTGTTACACAGGCCAGCCATTTTTCAAGTCAATTAAGCTTTCAGCAAATAAATTTAGACTAGGGGTTCATGTCAGCGAGTTTGGGCTGCTCTGTAACAGGAATGAAGGTGGCACCTGAAAGTGGCACATGAAGGCATGCAGAGCAGGGGCCCTGCCACACTAACAGAGCAAGGCAAGCAGGAAAGACTCAGAGGAAGTAGTTAGGCTCAAATCCAGATCATCAGGCAAAGTCATGGTGATGGGGAAGGTCCAAGGTCAAGCCAGGAATGGAAGTCAGTAAACCAGGATCAGGTCCAATGACATTAAGTGTCACAGTCCTGTGATGGTGAGAAAGGTCCACAGTGACAAGGAGGACAAGGTCAGGAAGTCAATCAGCAAGTCAGGGTCAGATCAGTAGGGCTGACAGCCAGGTGTGGTTATGACAGAGCTGGAGACATACTTCTACAGCAGCGTGGGCATGGACCGAAGGCCTTGGCCTGAACTTAAGTGGAACTCCTAAGCCCACGCTCCACTCCTGATCTGTGGGTGGAGGCCCCTCAAGGCTGATCGGGGCCATTAAGGACTCTTAGTGCACTCAGTGCCCTGATGCTCAATCCCTTCCAGCCTTCCACTTCTAAACTTGCTACAGTAGTGGTAAATGGTGTTGTTATTCAGCACAGTGCTCATCCGAGAAAACAACTACAGAGATTACTTATTTCACAAGAGTCTTCCTTCAAGAACCAAAACCGTAAGAACCCACGACCCCAGTGAACTACGTGGAATCCTGCTTTACCTCCTTTCATAGGTAGAAGTGAGCACGGCTCCATCAGGTCCTTTGGGAATGATTCCAACCCAGAGCTGGTGTTTATCAATAACATGAGGATTCTCCAAGCTAACAGGAAAAGGGCTGAAGAAAGAGGAAAACAAAACCCAAGTCATACTCACTCTATGATTCCCTATTAGCTACCAGTCTAGAACACTCAAAAATCCTGAGATAAAACAAAAAATCATGAGCTCAAATGATGCATTTTCAGTACTGTAACTGTTCACACACCTAGGTACTTACATCTGCATTTCCATTGTAAATGATGAGAGTGGAGAGAGAGTCCCACTAGTAAGGATAATCGTCCTGACTCCTTGTCGAACAAGATCATGCATGCTATATCCAGGACTGAAACACCAATAGCTTAAGGTCTTTCCTGTATCAAATAAAGAGAAAACACTAAGAAGCAAGCCTGTATGGAGGAAAAATCATGAATATGAATTAGTCATATTATAATTCATGACTAATTATACGGATATAGCACACATCAGCATCTGAACTTCTAAAACTAAAAAGACCAGCATATGAAGCTAAAACTCCAGACGTATGTGTGCTTTGCTCTTTTCAAATTTAATTATTATGGTAATTCACAAAATAGTTTACAAGGTCATTGCTCATTCACACCTTAAGTAGATTACATTTTAGTCAGAAGATTGTTATAGAAAAGACAGAGCATCAGAGCATTCTGTCAGCAAGTAATAGGCAGACTGAGTAGATAAAACTACTTCATCCTCCATCCACTGATCCATCTTCTGCTGTCACTGACAACTGGAAGTGGAAGCATGGTGGGAGAACTGCAGAATACTGGGATAAAGGACAAATGACTGAAGTTACTCAAAAATACTTCCACCCTTGCACTTGGTTGAAAAGAAATCTTTCTCCATCAGGAATTTCCAAAGGCTAAGAAGTTTTCACATAGTCTTTCCATTTTCTCACACCCAACTACCAAACCCTTCAACTTTTGCTCAAATCTTTTGTGGGATACGGATATAGAAATACGTGCCACACTGAAAATCTGGCATACTATAAATTATCAACATAAAGGATATAAAGAAAAGCAGGTTAATCCCACTACTGATTTTTCTCATTGCTCATCTTACAGCTGTACAATTGGTGGCTCTGCTGAAAACTTAGCATCAGCTTTTCAGAGACATCCAAAAGAACCAAAAAAGGAAATGATCACCTACATCAAGAACAAGAGCACACAAATGAAACATTAATCATGCAAAACAGAATCCAAAAGCTAAATTCAGTAAGAAATCCAGTATCCACGTATCATGTGTGTGTCATTTAAATATATACATGCTTCTTCCAAAGACCATTTCCAACAAGGAGCTGACAGCTTCAGGAAATCCCCAGTAATATGTCCCCAGTGAGTCACTTACTGCTTAGATTTACAACGGAGAACATTTATTTTAAGCTAAAGCTTTATCCTCCCATCTCATTTGGACAAAGCCAGACAGAAGATGTCTCTTCATTTCCAACCTGAACCGCCCCTGGTGCAACTTGAGGTCATTCCCTCTAGTCCTATCACTGATTATCTTTCTTTCAGGTAGTTGTAGAGAGCAATAAGGTCTCCACTGAGCCTCCTCTTCTCCAGAACAAGCAACCCCCGTTCCCTCAGC
Source organism: Anas platyrhynchos (assembly GCF_047663525.1). NCBI lineage: Eukaryota > Metazoa > Chordata > Aves > Anseriformes > Anatidae > Anas > Anas platyrhynchos. The sequence continues at coordinate 17,197,336 of NC_092607.1, forward strand.
TGCTCTTCATAGGACTTGTGTTCCAGACCCTTCACCAGCTTCGTAGCCCTTCTCTGGACACGCTCCAGGACAGAAAGCATAAGAAGTGTCAGAAACATAAGAAATTCCAGCATAAAAGCAACTGGTATGGGATGGCCTAAAAGAGAACACCAACCACTCACATTTGCCTCACCAGCACTCGATTTGAAATATACTTCTCTGCAACCCTGCAAGAGGACTGCCAGGCATCAATTCCCCAGTTCTTGGGGAAGCTGGAACTGCAGTACATTTTTCAGCCTGGTGCTCTCCTATTATGTCTTTAAGGTTAACAATGTTAAACTGTTTTTCGAAGTCCCAGTCACTACCAGGAAGCTTGGATGCTACACAAGGTAGATCTCTGCAGCAGCTTGTTCCATTCCTAGTACAAGAACAGTTAATCCAGGGATAAATGATTTGTGAGTAGTTTATGACACGGTGATTTAGAGCAAACCAGAAGTAAAAGCATTTTATTTTAATGTACAAATGCAGTTCAGTATCACGTTTTTAAGTGGCATCAGTAGCCAGGACAGGTAGCTAGGACTCTGGATGTTTCTAACTATCCCAAGCTATGTCATTTCTCCTCATCAGTCACAATTTATAGAGAATTAGGCCCAAGGGCATCATTTCTATAAAATCCCTTAAAACGAGCTATTCTGAAGAGGTTTGCAGCATTCTTATAGGGTCTCCTACACCACTACAGGGAAATGGGATCGGATCAGTCCTGGATGGCCTCTATATACAATTCAAGTCTCAACACATTGCTAGCTGTTGCGTATGGATTTGTGAATACAGTTTGGATTTGAAAAGCAGAGATATCCATATGTGCTTGCTAGATTACAGAAGGACTGTGTCACTGCTTTTTGGTTGAAAATCCTCCCAATTATGCATTAAGTCTATTGTTTCTGTTAGCCCTTCCCTGCACACATACTTCGAAAAATCTACTTAAAATTATTCCTGTAACTTGAAACTCTGATTAAGCAATACCTCAGGAAAATGGTATCTGCAGATTACCAAACAGAACTTTCTCTGTTCAGAACAGTGAAGGGAGCACTTACGTTGTGGAAAAACTTATGGGGACATTACATGGAAAAAAAAAAAAATCTGGAAAAGCATTCTTTGAAAAAAGTCACTTTGCCCTTATGAAAGGACTTCTGTGAAATGAATAAATACATTCTCAAGAGCATTTCATTGAATAATTAAGTAGATAATGAGGCAAGGTATTTACAAAGGTCCTTGGAGAGTATTCTGTTAAAGAAGGCTTAGGCAAAAGGATCTGCATCTCTCTTCTTTAATCAGAAAATCCTTAGAAATGGTTTATGAATGTTTTCCAGACAACTATTTATTAACAAAAATTAAAAATACATACTACTACTACTACTACTGAAAAAAAACACAAAGCTCTCTGTTACAGAGCTTCAGAATAAGCCAACCAACTATAGCTCCTCCACTATATCTGATCAATTTCAACAGAGAACTTTCAATAATTAAGAACTTTCAGTGAATTTACTCATATAAAACCTTTGGCACACATTTGCAGTGCCATATTTATGCATGGCTCTTCTTGTAAAAAGGTAGTTACAGCCTTAGCAACACTAGTTTTGCATTTAACACAACACTGTAATAGAGAGAAATATAGCTTGTTTGAGGGTCTCAGAACATTTCCTAAATTTCAATGTTAATCCTCAAGGATTTCCTATTCTTACACAGGTCTGAAGACCTTCTTTACACTCATTCAATCAGCTCTTCCATAATGAAGATTATTTTCTTTCATTGGAATAACTGAACTAGAAGAACTCCAATGCAAAGTGCACACAGCAGCACTGGTAGAGGTGTATTTTATATTGAGATTGCTTACGTCACCTTGCCTTCAGAAGTAACCACACAAGTGAAAAGTGCCTCCTAGAGTCATCATATCCACAGCAGAGCTGTACTTAGAAAACTGGAAAGTAACATGCTGAAGCAATCTTAAAACTCTTCAAACTTATCAAAGTCGCAAAGCCTTAAAAATCTACCCTGCTCTAGAGAGAGAGAGCTCCAGGACAACACGAATGCCCCAGGTCTCCTCGTATTCCAGTAAATGACTAAAACGCAGATCAGGATGTCATCAATTGCGTTCCCTTATTGGAATCAAAAGGAGCAGTTGAGTAGTTTTCAATGTAGCTTTTGCATAAGCCTGCCAGAGTACGAGTCCTATACCTTGTTTTTTTGCAGCTGATGAATCCCAGACATTCGTCTTTTGCTTCTTCTGATTACTGTTTTCCAGATGAATGTGTACCTGAAGGAAAATAACAGTGACATTCCTAGAGACTGCTGCAGAAACAAACTTACACTTCATCCCTAGAAAAAGCTAGGTTATGTTAAGGGTAGTTAATGTAATTAATGCCATTTTATGGTAATAAGGTCATATAACTTCTTATCTGTCTCTCACGTTTTGTTTCTAGTCTGTCATAATGCACCTGACAAGGAGCACAGAAGCATATCATGACAAACAGCCATTTTCAGTCAGTTTATGGAAGCAGTATGTCATGGGCTGCCCTGAACAAAAACAAACACCACAATTACTTGGGTATTGTCTACCAGGTTATAACTTGTAAGCTAGAAAAAGTATTATGGCACTAGAAAGACTTCCTTTATCTGACAACAAAAACAGCCTCAACTTAAGATGAAATTTACTTTTGACTTAAAACAAGATCTGTTCCTAAAACTTGTTATAGCACCACAGTTGTTGAGTCCCAAACTCTATCTAAATAAGGACTTTGGGTTTGAAAAAAGGAGGAAATTTCACTCAAGCCTTATGAAGAACTCCTTCAAAAATGGTACTGCAAAATATGAGTCAGCCGAGAAATCAATTTGCTGGCAGAATACACTGATTCTTGCATAATTTGCAGTATAAACATTTTAATAATTCACATTTACTGCACTTCTTATTTCATTTTAGGTAAAACTAAAAAAAGGTTATTTAAAATTTGCTGTGTAGATCCCCTTTTTCCATAGAACCTAAACTAACCACATTTCCTTTTTTTTTTTTTTTTCCTGGAAGAACTTACATACCCTCCTTGTAGCCAACACCATAATTTGCAATACTGTCCGCGTCTTTCTCAGTGTTGAATACACTAAGCACAAGCATGAAATGCCACCATGGAAAAAGGCAGGACTCACACAGCTTTCCATACCTTATAGTATCTGGATATCGACTGAGGTGGCACAAAACTTGTTGTGCCCTCTGGAGGATCGATGTTGAATACTATCTGGAAAACAGACATAAAGAAACACAAGTTTTAACAACTGTTGCCAACAAAATCCCTAACATATCTTTGTAATGGGAAGTATCTCCAGAACAATCACTGTAGGGATAACTAAATATATCTCCTTGATTCTGTAAACTAATTAAAGTGGAAAATGTTGAATATATTTTTACAGGCAATTTCTGCTAACCACTTGACTTTCTCATTACTCCAAACAATACAAGCCAGTATCTAAATATATATTGAAACCATACAAATGACAGTGTTATTATTCACACTGTACTTGACTTCTGGCTGTTGATGAATATAACCACATTGCATGCTCAAGAGATCAGAGTCACAACCATGTGTAAAAGAACTTTTAGAATTCCCTCAGTTAAAAATTTCAGTCACGATACCCTACATTAACAATATTCTTCCTAGAGAAAAATCAAATTGTAAGCATATTTAGTCGTCCATATTTTAAATGAAAAAGAAATCTAACAACTGTCCTGAACAGAATTATGCTTCTTATCTTTTCCTGTACATGATGTCTTATGACTAAGGATGATGATCTTTCAAACATATGGCATTTCATGAAAACAGCTGTGTTTCTCAAATATTTATAACTTCTGTTATTTTTTCTAAACAAAATTTCTTCAGACTTCTAAAAGGAATTATCTAAGCTCACAAAAATATTAGCTAGTTACAATCAGAATGATGTTCTCCACTAGTCAGAAAAAAAAAAACAGAATTCCTGGAAAAACAAACTTCTAAAATATAGCCAAAGACATTATGTACAAGAAAGATTTTATTAAGTGTTCTTCTAAAAGAATAATAATAAAAAAGCTGGTACGAAGTTAACTGTTGAAGTCAGAGCTCTGTAAGAAGAAAGTGCTGTTTTACCAAGCAAGACATTGACTGTAACCTAATCATGGTGTTAATTTGTTATCAATTTGTTATCTTGAGATATTTGTATGTGCCAGATGATTTGCAGTAACTGTCCATGTGCACACTCTCAGCAGTAGATGAAGAGATCTCAGCTTTCATTGAAAGATGTACCATCCAATTCAAATAATCTTTCATCTATCACAAGCTAGAAGAGCACACACACACAGTTACCTTTGGCCCCGTAGCGCCCTGTAATCTGTAGGCTCCAGTCACTAGCATTTGGCTTCTACTGCTGACTCTCATCACCTTGCAGCTTTGAAACACCAAAAAACTAATTTAAATTTAAGGGTACCTCCCGTTCCCCATGAAAGAACCAAACGTTTTCTGATTCACTGATTTCAGTGTCAAGTTCTAAAATGTAAGAAGTTTGGGTGAACAAAATCCAGAGATAACCACGGAGACAAACATATCTGGAGCAGCAGAATACATACAAAAGCAGAAGTAACTCTTATTAGCTTCTAGAATATGATAAAGCACAGTGCCAAGAAATTCCAAGAGATATTTCAGGTGACAGTAATGAATCTGATCAACCCACAACACAAGGACTGTGATAAAAAAAAAAAAAAAGAACAAAAAATGCAACTGCGATTTCTCTTCTATAACCTCTTTTGACCGGAATTCTTTTAGAACATTCCAAAATTTCTTAGAAGACCCATTCCTATGGCACTGAAGTTAAAAAATCCACACCCTGTAGTAGCACTGAACTTGCCAGGGCAGACCACATACACATGCTGCTCAGAGATAAGGAGGATTCTGAGACCTCCAAGTGACTTGGGGAAAGCCAGGAAAACAAGGCATTTGCCAGCCACACCGGTTAAGCTAGCAGGGATTGCTTTCATAGAGATGGTTTCAGAAAGAGCAAAGTTTGAATGCACTTCTTCAACTACTTCGCAGTTTTTCATGGGTGTAATTCTGCGGATTCGTTTTTGGAATCTGGTAAAAGGCAACTCCTTTTGGACAAGTGTTGTCTCCAACTGCACAGCTGGCTGGAGCATGACTCCATATACCACCAGGAGAGAAAGAGCTCAGCAAATCTTATTAAGTAAAAAAAGTGAATCATCTATTGGATTACTTTGCTAACAAGTTCACTGTCTGACTGTTCTCCTGCAAGTGTCTAATAACGTTTTTTGGAAAAATTTTAAAGGTTAAAGATTACTCTTTTCTACTAACCTTCAATTCGTGAAAACAAGGATTCACATTTCAGCTAAGCAAGTAAAATCTTAGGTGAAAAGCAACAAATTAAATGCTGTGTAACTCACACTTACTCCTTGTAAGATTTCCTAGCAATCACCAGGAAGACAACATGGATGCTATCAGTACATTTTGGCACAAATGACAAACCTGAGCTGTGTCATTCAAAATAAATAAATACAAATCCAGTATCGTGCTAGAACTTTTAGAGAATGTGGCTAAATTCAAATCTGAAAGTATAAAAGGGAAATAAATGTGGGAATGTTATAAATCCTTCAGCAAAAAAAAGGAAAATTGAAGTACATAGTTGCTAGTGCACCGAGAGAGAAAACAATTACATAGCAAGTTTTTTAGGTGTTCTGAAAATAAGGACATTAAGCAAGAGCTCATTTGCATGCTGCTGAATGCAGGGCTGGACACAGAAGTAATTCAATTTTCAGATTTAATAAATTGCTGTGGTTTTCCTCATTTTGCTGTCACAGATTTCACTCTTCTTTTGCCTGTATTTACATTATTTTATCACCATTTTTGTCACTTCTGTGTTTACAGGGAACACAGATTACACTTCTAAGCAGCATATTTTCCAGCAGAAAGATCTACAAAATGAGGTATTTCTGGAAGTCTGTCAGCTAACCTATTAGGCAGGCTACCAATGAACAGAACAAAACCAGGGAACTACAAAAAAAGAAGACTGAATATTGACAGCCACAACAGTCTCTGAAGACTGGGATTTCTTGTATCAATTATAATTTTTAATAAGGAAAACCGAACCAAACGAGAAAAAAAAAACAAAACATTAAACCAAGACAGAAGAGCAATGAAAAAAACACATTAAAATGTCATTGTTATTATTGTCACCTAACTATTCAAGTTAAGGGAAGAAAGACCTTTTTGATCCAAAAGAAACACAAGTTATTGGAAAGAAAAGGTCTTATTTCACTTATTAGGAAATGTCTAATTCAACCTAAGACTGCCAGTGACTCAGGCAGTGACAGATTTCAGGCTCTAAAATCACCAAGTTGCGGGAATACGGTCAACTGTATCCCAAATGTCAGCAGATTTTCTAATATGCAACGGTATAGCTAAAATGCTATTTGACTGTTAAGTTCTCCAAACTTTATTGCTCAAGAATGACTCAAAAACATCAGAGCTTTGATCAACTTCAGAGGAAAACCAGAAATTGAACTTCAGGCCGCTGGTCCATTGCACTTTCTCATTTTATGTGAAAAACTGGGCCCCATAATTGATACTTTTTAATTGCACAATAGTGAGAGTATTGACAGCACCATTCTTTTTCCCCCCACACTTTGAAGGTTCAGTTCCTGTGGCACTGAAAGGAGTTTTATTTTACTGATCCTTTAATTTAATAATTAAGTGGGAGAAAAAAACAACAATTTTTGTTTGCTTTGTTACCTTAGCCTGTCTTGATCTTTTACAAGATCTCACATTCCCAAACACTGCTGCTCGTATGTGCACTGCTCAATAGTACAGCTCCACCTGGTGGTTGCTAAAACCAGATAAATTTAACAACTCCAAAAAGGGACCTCAAAACTACAAAAAGAATAACCTTGGTAAAAATCAAAGTAGATCATCTCATTAGGCAACAACTAAAAACCTGTACATTTCCATCAGTGCTCAAATATACATATAATCAAGAATAAAATTGATCTCTTTAATGATATTGCACATTTTTTAAAACCAACTCTTACATCTTTCAGGAATATGTAGCTGCAACATTAGTTATTTACCTGGATAATGTCTGAAAGTTTATGCAGTCCAGATGTATTGACAAATACCCCAGTACCTGCAGAGAAGAACACCATGATCACTTTTAAAACGCAAATATACCGTATGGATATATACAAATGCACCTATCTAAATAGCACAGCTCCCTGTGAACACAACTTGAAAATATTATCTGAAGCAAATAAATTATTTCAAGTTTTTCATCATTATTCCAGATGCAAGAAGAAACGTAAAACTGGCATTCCACAGTAAGTTTCATGTTTCTTCCATATTAGGCAACTAAACTCAGTTTCTTAAAATTCTGTTGAGTGAACAGACTTAAATTTCCCCAAAAAAAAAAAGGACCTAGCAGCCAAACTTAATAAAATGACAGAGGTCCTCAGGGTCAGATTTTAGTTTTTAAGAGTTTTATAATTTAAATCCAATGATGACTTTATCCTCTTCCCCCCAAACTATACAAGCTTCCAATTACTTAAGTTAGAGAGTAAAGTCCAAGTGAAATGACTAACAAATTTATACTTACGGCTTGAAAGAAACTGTAAAATCTGCTCTAGTGACTCCAGGAGTGAGGATTTGGTCTGGAATGTTATTTGGGCCTTCGCAAACAGATCAAAGATGTAGCTGCAATTTAGAAAGAAAAAGGCTCAAATCAGTAAACGTTGTAAATAATCACATGGACACAATTACTATTATTCTTTTACAGCTAGAACAATTTCACCATGTAGTAGCAAAACATGTTCTTGTCTCTCTGTAAAAATGAAAAAACTATGGGAATGTAAATAAGTATTTGGTTATAAAGATAGCAGATAACATGGACATGACAGAAGGCATACTGACCACATCCTTCACATTTTTCAGATTTATCTACAACACATGCATTAATGATCTAATTAACTAACTACAATACATTAAATTAGAATAAGGTTTACATGCAATTTCTACAATTTCTAAACTAATGCATGTAGTACGTTGTAAAGAAGTGGACTTACAGAGCTCTGGGATACCTCAAACCAAATCAGTGCAGCATTAGTACCTCAGTTTAAATCATTTCTTTGTGTAAACACAAAGAACTACTTTCATAGGCAAGAAGCTCACACTAGACTGAAGTTTAATCTTTGTTTAGAATTTATTGTTCTTTTAAGATGCAAACATATTACTGAGATGAAGTTACCTTCCATTTTTGGTGACTCCATTTTTATTTGGTGGCAACTCCACTTCATCAATAGCACTTTCCAGCTGAAGAAGAATTTCTTTGAGGGAATGAAAAGAGAAAAAAATTAGGGTTCATAAACTCACTTTAGGGATTCATCTGAACCCCTTTTTCAATCAGACTTTATTACAAAAGTTATTGGCTCCCTCTACCGAAACAAGTGAGAACTGCCTTAGAGACAGCAACCTAGCTGTTTTCTTGATGCTGAAAACAAATCAAGATGATTAAGAGCAATTTCCTAGATATCAGGTCTAAATACTTTACAGAACTTTAACAAGTTCTTATGACCTCAACTCTTGAATTGCCTGTGATACTCATAAAATACAGTTGTCAGCTACATTTTAAATTCTTCTCCATAGATGGGGAAAGTTGTTTGTGGAAATGCTTTGCAAACATGAGACATCTCAAGCCCTCGCTATGATTGCTACTTAGCATCACATTCTTACAGCAGAAGAGTGCAACTAATATATTGCCAGCACACTGACAAGATTAGAAAATAAGGGAACTTCTGGCAAAGAAAGGAGTGATGCCTTCATCTGGCAATGCTCTCACCTTCAGGGGAAGTAACTGCAACTAAACATTCCACCAAATGCTCAGAAAAAAGAGACAACTTAAAACTTAAATGAATTTCTCAGTTATGTGCAGATGTCAACAGAAACTCACATGAACCTGATTATAGTTGACCAAATCACCTTTTGAAATTGTTTCAACAATTTTTGACAACACTCACACAAAAAGGAAACTTACTTTTTATCTTTGCTAGATCTTCAAGTTCCATGTTCAGCCCTGGTGAAGAAATGAAAGGTTTCAAAAAGGATGTTTCATGCCTGTTTCATTCCTAGTTTCTTTTAGCCTTTTCAAAAATCATGGATATGAAGTCGAGGTCTGTGCATACAGAAAGACATCTCCTGTATTCCACTCTCCGCTCTCTTTCTCGTGAAAGACCCCTTACATCACATTGGTTTGGCCAAAGCTTTACATGTTTGTCTGACATTAGTAATGAACAATAATTTATCTACTACTGAGAGTCAGTTTTCCAGAAACTTTTAGCTATTTGCTAGTTCTGCTTCCCAGAGAAGCAGTGGTTCGTGGTTGTCAACACACCTGAATTGTCCATTTCCATATTGAACTCAGCATTTACTTCTTTCTGCTGAACTGCTTTGGCTTGTTCTTCCAGTAGTATATTTAAAGTATCAATTGCTGAAGCCAAATCGTAGGCTGTCAAGTCAAAAGAAGATGACTCTTCACACAACTTTTCCTAAAATATCAAGGAATGGAGGCATTACTTGGACTGCACAATGTGCTGTTTGCTCAGGCAGTTACAAAGATAAATAGATCATAAATGACCAGGCTTGACTTCCTTTCTGATCTCCAGCTCAGGTCAGAGGACATTTTCAAATACCTGAAGACTGATTACTACTAGGCATCCTTTTTGCCAAACACTTTTCCCTTTCCTGCATTACTGATAGTTGTACATCTTCCACATAGCAGCAAATCAGCACCATCAAAATCACTTTTAGTTTTAATAGGCCTCACATCCTTTGTGTCCTTAACGTTGCTGCTCATAGATTTTTCTTGACATCCCTTGATGTCAAGTTTTGAGCCAACAAAGAGGAAGATCTCAGAAGGCAGCACTTCTTTTTTTTTGTCTCCAGGAATGAAGACTTGGAAATATGACAAGAGTTGTGCTTGTCATCTACTGCACTTGGACAACTGATGTGGTTGAGCTTTAAGAATGAGCACCCTCAAGAACTCTTTAAACAAGAAAATGAGCACCCATATAAATCTGGAGATCTACCCTTCAGGAAAAAACTACCACTTTGTAGAAAAATCACAGTAGTGTCAAAGGACTGTTAATTAAACTACAAAACTTTAACTGTAAATGAAACAAGAAATATTCAAGATATTTGACATTAACAACAGAAATAGCTGGGTACAGATTTTACAGACTATTTGTAATACAGCAGTGGTCTGTTTTTCTTTTTGGATGAAGCTTGAAAAATGGTTAACAGAGATGAAACAACTTACCACATTGTGAGCTTCATCAAGTATTACCACAGTCCCCTTCAGGTCTAAGTTGTGTGCTCTCCGGCTCTGAAGATAAGAAAGAGAATGAAGGAATGGAAATAAAGGCCACAGAGAAATACAGATTTGATTAACTAAGAAAGTAGCTCAAGGTCTAGGTTTGGTTTTTGTTCTGTTTTGTTTAAGAAAACAGCAAATTGTTGTGGCTACCTAAAATATAATCCGCAGAACCACTTAATCCAGAAATGAAGGTGATAAAATGCATCACATCAAAGTTCGTAGAGGTTAAAACTGAAATTGTAATAAAGAAGAAAACATTTGTGCAATACACTTGCTTGCTATGCATCCATTCTTCACAGCTTATCCACTAAAAGCCAATATGAAATAAATATATGGGAAAAAAAAACACATTTTAATACATTACCTTTGAGTCTAGTAAATAGTTGTAAGGCATAAAAATAATATCCGCCTGCTGCTTCAGGCTTCGAGAGAGATAATAAGGACAAGCTCTGTTTAAGAAAAAAAAAAGTAGCACAAGTTATTAGGTAATACTTCCAGAAATATTAGAATGCATCCAACATTCCTGTTTTATGTTTCATGCTCTCAGTGATTTCTGATCAGCTTCTACAGGAACTGAAACTGACATGCTTGGTTTTAGGGCAAATGATTAGCTCTACTCATACAACTTATCTAAAAAGAAGCACAGAAAATAACGCCTAGTTGTGCATACAGCTCAGAAAAACAAAGAGAATAAAAATAAATTAAAGAAGAAAGAGTGGCATCCATTACTCCATTATCCTTTCAACCGTGAAAGCTAAAAGTAAATGCTGGGCTAGATTATTTTATCTCAACAAGTCAGTCATCTCATCCTCTTAAATCTGAAAGGCAATTGCAATATTTGTCATATCAGATAATATTGGCAGCCTCTACTCAAACGAGAATTAAAATACTGGTGAGCCTGACGCTGATCTGACTCAGTCTTTACAGAAGTAAGAATTGAAATAAACTGCTGTGTGATGAAAACAGCTCTAATGAGGATGAAAAAAAGGATGAAAGTCAGAGGGAACATTTACCTATGTTTGTTTCCATTTTTAATCAAGTCTTCAATATCCATGATTGAGTTGACCAGTTCTTTCTCTGTACTCTTTTCTGTGAAAAGTTATAACATTACAACCACAAACTTAAGTAAAAGTCATAGAATATCCTGAGTTGGAAGGGATCCAAAAGGATCACCAAGTCTGACTACTGGCTTCACACAGGCCCACCCAATTAAAAACAACAAAAAAAAAAATCATGTTTGAGTGTCCAAACACTTCTTGAACTCCAGTAGTCTTGCTACCATGATCACTTCCCTGGGGAACCTGTTCCAGTGCCCAACCACCCTCTCAGCGAAGAACCTTTTTCTTTACATGACAATATCACACAAAGATTTGTTGTTACCTGTTACCACATTCATCCACTTCTTACTATTTGGTTCTTGAAAGACATTAATGCAGAGCAAAACTCACACACGCATGCATATCACACACAAATGCAGACTATGCCAGCTCTTTCAAACTTCTCTACCTGCCTAGCAAACAATTCCCTCTCCAAAAAATAGGGCTTTATTTCCACACCCAAACTCACCTTCTACATTGTTATAAAAATGACAAGAACGAGTCATCACTTTCATTCGGCACATATAGATCTGTAAAATATCACATGTTTTATCCAAGAGTAGCACAGCTTGCCAAGTGTTGAAAAGCAAGTTAAGGGGTAAAGAGTTATTGGTTTTCTATAATGCCAGCTAATAAATATATGGTAGTCACAATTCTTTAGTCTCAAAAATATGAATCCCTCTGTTCACATTAAAAGTTACATTCTTTTTTTATGTGGCGCAGAACACTTACAAGCTTGGAGGGAATTTGGTTATATTTTTCCACAAATATTTTTCACAAGAGTAGTCTTTGATATTACTGGTAAAAATAACAAGCAAAGCAATCACCGAAGCATTACTTTGAAATTGTTACTGCCATTGAAAAATACTTCAGTGGTAGACCAGACAGTAAACTGCAAACTATTAATCATCTCTCATGTTCTATACAATCACATCGTCCTCTGGATGGAAAATGCTACCAAAAATGCAGAATCAAATTTTGCACTAATAAAAATAGATATGGCAAGTTCCTCCAAATGCATGGAAAACAATTCACTACAGCCTAATAATAAGAACAGTGTAATAAAAGAATGTCTAAGTTAGAAATTACACGCTTTATGTCAATAAATAAATAATAATAATAAAACAAACAAAAACAAACAGAACCGCATGTTCTTATTATGCTTATTTTCACCTGCACGTGGTTGCTCTCTTGTCGTTTCACTTCACTATTGATGCAAAGCTGCTCTCTGGAACCCAAAACACATACCTTTGGCCTGTTCAAACAGAATACACAAAATTGATATTAAAAATAGAGCAAGAAAGAAGAACACAGTTGTACATGTCTAGACTGAGTTTAATAGCTCAAGTGTGAAAAGTTCACGAGAAACAGACGAGCAATAAAACAAGGGTCAGAATCAGAATCAATAAGAGCATGTTTGTAACAACTATATATATATATGTTTATTTGATTTTATGGTACTATATTTCTCCTGGTAACAGCGGGAGGTAATGAGTAGCAGCTCACATCATCCACTGTAGAATCTGGGTTCTGGTATGTCACCTATTACAAGCCATTCAAGAGGCAGCAGTCACTGTTATAAAAACATTATTGCAGGAATTATTGCTCTATAATCATTCATAACACTTTTTTTCCCTCCTTATTACAAGGTTGTATCTTCACAAGGAGCATATAAACCAATTATTTCTGCAGATCCAAAAAGCTCGGCTGCACTCTGTCATTCATGCCAACGGCTGAACGCTATGACAGACATTGGTACAACAAAACAAATTTCTTCCTGAATTTACTTCATTCTTAAGGAGTTCAACTTTGTAACAGGCTTCCCACTATCTTCCCCCTATCTTAAAATGGGGAAAAAAAATGAATGTTAGAAGCAAATGTGTGAAATAAAGAAACAAAAACAGAATGAATTCAGGAAATTCTAGGATTGAATGAGAAAAAAAATAAATCAAAGAACTCCAGGTTGTACACATGCATGTTAACAGAACTACATTTCAGTGAGTATTGTTTTTTTTATACATTCATAAATTTATATGTGCATATATTCAGACAACAATTAAAACAGGGATTTTCTCCACCTTCTCTTTGAAAAGCAGCATTATCCTAAATTGTAATTACCTGTAGACTGTGTTCTTTAACTCATTAATGACCTGCGTAAGTTGTGAGTGCGTTCTGGATGCATAAATTATTTTAGGAATGTCCGTGTAATAAGCTGCCAAACAGAAGGGAAACAAATCAGAAAAACATTATTAACACACCAAGAAGAACACAAGATTCTATTACTCTCCCTTCCCAGCCCAGCTGGTGCTATTGGTAACAATTTGCCTTGTAGAGACAGCAAGAACTTTTGTCATACAACTATTCACACACACAAAATGAGCTAAATGGATTTCTAGTGTTCTAAGAACACCTTTGAAATCTGTAAAACAGTGTGAAACAGCACTGCAGCTGCTGAACAATGCCCCCATGGCTTTTATAATTCCATACTTTCTAGGAGTGATAGATAAAAGCAAGCGTTCACTAACATTCCTGCATCATTGTGTGATTCTCGCTGAGGATAAAAACCAAAGTACGTACCTGGAACATCAGCATCCGTGGTAGCGTTACCCCAGGATGACATGGGCCTGTCAGGAAAGAGCTCGACTCCATTCATACGCTGGGCAATTTTGCGGGCTGAGATAGTATCTTTAAAGTGCTCCCGCCAGGCCAGGGTGGAACACAGCAGGCAGAGGGTCTTTCCTGTGCCCGTAGGGCTCTCCAGAATGCCATTTACCTTCTGTATTGAAGAGAAATAAAAGAAAAAAAGAAAAAGTAATGAATAACTAGCCACGAGATTCAGCCAGAACATGTTGTTGTGCTAGACTATGTTTTCCTCAGTAAAAGAGCAATCACTACCTGGTAAACTACACCACACAAAAGAAACATACGTACTTCACACAGAGCTTTGGTAAATGCCCAACCTGCAGGGCCCTCTAATCAACTTTGTAAAGCCCAACCTATTAACCTCTATTTAGCAGAAGAACTCTCCACTCCTGGAGCCACTAGAATGAATTATATTTCAGCTAAAAAGACATGAAGGTATTTGATGCTATTGCAAAAACCAGAAACAGCTCAGATTGCAGACTGCTTATTTCCATTAGAATGAAGACTACGCCTCATGTCACAGCTTAGGCAGAGCATTTTGCAAGCGGGTCCATTTTTAAACACTTGATCTTACTGAACATTACAATTTTAAAGTGCAAAGCAATATTACAGTTTACAATACTACTCACTTAGTATTCCCTTACCGTTCCAGGTTAGGATGAAATATCCTAGCTACGATTATAGTGACCATCACCTGCACATTGCTGAGTATTTAATAACTGTATGCTAAAATAAAAGTAGGAGTGAAATCGATTTTAAAAAGGTGGTATGCAGGAGAAGTAAAATAGTCAGAGAAGGCTTTAAAAAGGCATCATACAGACAACAGAAAAGAAACCTGAATAGCGAGGTTTTTTAGCAGATGAACCAATGAAGGAAGCAAAATGCTGCGGAGCTGCCCTGCGACCCGGGCAGGCACCGAGACTTGTCACATGGTCTGAATTTTTGGGTTGACCTGTGGGGTGCCAGGAGCTGGGCTCGACGATCCCTGTGGATCCCTTCCGGCTCGGGATATTCTGTGATTCCTGGGGGCAGAACTCACCTTCTGCAGGCACTCCAGCACCTTGGTCATGTACACCTCCTGGCACTTGTACGGCTGGAAGGGGAAATCCACCGGGACGCCGTTCAGCGTGATCCTGGGCATCCTCGCCGAAGAGGGGGGCCTGCAGCGGAGCGCAGCCTCGTCACCCGCCCCGCGCCCCGCCTCGGGCCCGGCCCCAAGCCCCGGGCCTACCTTGGGGGAGCGCGGACACCCGGGACCGGGCCGGGACGATGCAGCCAAGAGCCCCGGGACCCCCTCTACCACCCCCCAACCCCCATTCCCGTTCCCGGTCCCCATTCCCGGTCCCCGGTCGCGGTCCCATCGCGGTTGCCATGGCAACGCACCCGGAAGCGCCGCGCCCGCCGCTCACCCCCCGCTCCGCCGTTCGGAATCCCCGCGCCTGCCTCACGGCTCCACTTCCGGCCCGTGCGTCCTTACGCCACTTCCGGCGGGGCGCCACCGCCAGGCCTGCGCCGTTGCCATGGCAACGGGGCCTTGTTGGGAGGGGGGGCGCTGGTTAGGCCCTGAGGGGTTGGGGCTGGGGTCGGGGGCTTTGGGGGGCCCCTCGGCCTTTCTGAGGGCCGTTTTGAGAGCCCCCTCGGCCTCTCTGAGGCCGTCGAAGGGTTTTTGTGCGTGTAGGGGTCCAGCAAAGCGCGCAGTGTGGGAATAAATGCTTAGGAGCAGGGTGTCGGTGTCCCCGGGTTTACAAAAGCAGGGTTTTGTGAGGGGGGGGGAGGTGGGAAGCCAATGTCTCCTGCCCGGCTGTGTCACCGCAGCTCCCCACACGCAGAACACGAAGAGATGAAGAACAGGAGGCGGCTTGTTTTTACTGTGATTTTCCCTACTAAAACAAAAAACAAAACAAAAACACTACCCCCTGCTAAGGGTAGCGTTCGCATGCAGAAGTGTTCAAATATTTAAAATTGTCCATCAAAAGGAGCAGACCTTAAATGCAAGCATTACATAATCTGATCTCTTTCTCAAGTTTCTGGTATATTCTGTGTTTTCCCTCTGTTCAGTTGCAGGTTTGCTGGTGTGTTTTGGTTGGCAGCCTCTAAATTCCTTTATCTGAACTCACCTGGCTTGAAAATTGTCTTTAATCGTAGCTAATGGGCTACAGAGTTTTGAGCTGTTTTTTCAATGCTTCACAGCGCTCCATGCTAATGTAACAACTGATTTTGTTCGTGTTTCTGACCGTGTGAACTCTTTAACTCGATACCCATCGTGCCAGATTAAGCTGCAAATGAAATGACTTCGTAAAAACTGTAAAATGCCATGAGAGTGAATGAGATTTATCATGGAGAATAAAGGTGTAAAACTGATCACAGATATATGGAATATTGTCATTATTTCCTTTAAACACAGCTTTACTACGCTGAAGCATAATATCAGTACTGCATCAAATCCGATTATTTTAACTGCTATTTAAGTAATGTTGATTTAAGCAATATTACCTTTAGAGAGAGGAGCTGGAAGGCGACCAAGCCCAAAAAGGAGCGTGAGTCAGCAGATGTGCCAGTGTCCAGGGGCAAATGAGTCAGCACTGCCTGAGTGCTCCTTATCCTTCTGGAGGGTGGTTTCTCTGCACCACTTACCTTACTTGACCAAGTCTGCAGTGCCGGCACCAGCAAGCCTGTCTGTCAGCGCTGCACCCGACCATTCAGAAAACTAAGAGAAAAAATCTTGTAAGTTTAGAGAGAAAAGATCGTGTGAGTTTAGAGAGATACATTTTTTTTCTCAGTTAAGTTTGCTGAAGAATTGTAAAGGTTTACTGAAACTAAAACATCTCTTTGTGACACAGACAGGGCAAGTAAAGGTGTTGGTTTTATGCCTAGGACAAAATCCAAAGCAAGAGTTTGGAGAAGGAGGAAGAGAGAGAAAAGGAAGGTTTTAAAGTGAAAAGAAAGGTCAGAACGGTGATTATACAGCAGGCCAGTCCCAACACCTCTAGCAGTCTCTACATGCTAAGACAAGGAAATACAGGCTTACTGGGGTTCCTCCCTGCTTGCTCAAATTAGGGGATGGTGATCTTGGATGAACATTTTTCATTTGAAGTTGTGCCGTCAAGGAAAGAAATGTACAAAAGAAAAACCTTGGAAAAGGTGATCCTGAAACTCTGTAGGAGAGTGGGTGTGTGAGTGATTGAACTGCGGAGAGTCCTGCAGGCAGAAGGCTTGTACAGAGCAGGAGTACAAAGGGGATAATCCTCATTTCTGTTCAGAGGCCACCCATGCAGGATTTCCCTTCCCAGACAAGCAAGAATCTTGAGGAATGGGGCAAGAGAGTTTGAAGAGCAGCAGCAACTGACCATAAAAGTGCTGCTTTTGGTGGGAAGGATATTTTTCTCCTTTCAGATAGGAGAGGATTGAGTTGCCATGCCTTGTCCTTCTGGGGATATGTGATGGTTCCCATAGAAACCATCTAAAACTTTTGTTTGGCCACATAATTATTGGGTTCTTTAGAGTCCAGATAATCCAGAGCCTTGCTGTCTCTCCACTGTTGGAAAACAACAAAACTGCTTTCCTCTTTGATGCTCCAATTTTCACACAATCGTCCTGTCATTAGGAAAGTAAGTAAATGCCCGTTTCGCAAGCTGAAGCGGATGGGATTCGTGATCTGGTGGAAACTGTATGGCAATCACTAGACCATTGCTCACAGCTTCATGTTTTCAAAATTTCTTCTTCACCGTTTGTAGTTGCTCAGCCATCTGCCTTTGCGCTGCTAACTTTTGTACACGCGCTGCCAGTTGGAGCTGAGCGCCCCGGGGTGACCTGAATTCATGGCTTGCCTTACACCTTTATGCGACTGAATTAGCACAACTCCTCTTCCCCATCCAGACCCTTTGTACGACTCGACCTCATTTCTCAAGTGCACATGATAGATACTAAAGAGGAAACTTCAGACTAACCCTGTTGTTTCCCTTGCCTTCAGGGAATCGTTTTCCTGATTTAGTGCTGGTGTTGTCACAGGTTTCTCTCTCTCAATTCTTTTTCTCCTTGTATTATTTAACAATTTCAGGGGGTTTACTGCTGCCCTATCTGGAATTTTTATTATTTCTTACCAACTAAGGCAGCTTCTTCCAACTTCAGGCTGCAAATGGTGCTGGAAGGTCTCATGACTACAATATTGCCTGGTAAGGTATTAGTCTCCTGTACTGCAGTTCATGCTCTTCCTTTTAGACCAGTAACTTTCCAAATGGCTTTATTAGTCACTAGGTAAAATTACTTCCCAACTATTTCTCATTGCAAGCCACACTTCTGCCAGGTTGGCAGCCACAAAGAGCAATGTGAAGTGTGCCAGGCCTGCGACCCTCTTGGTAACAACCACAACTTGTAAATCTTCCTCTCAGCTGCTCTAGATGACGGTGTCCTGTAATGAAATGGGAGGGTTGCTACGAGTCCCTCTTTTGGGGGTATTAAAGAGAGATTTTTTTCTGTCAGGTTGGAATTTTTATTTTTATTTTTCTTCAAAGGACATTCCCGTGCTTCAGAGCTAACAGAAGAGCTGCCTTTAGTGGTTTGCACAGCCATACTGTTGTAGACTTGCATTTTTTCAGCATTTTTGACAGCGAGAGTTATTGGCAGAAGCCCTTCCTATGTTAAAAGACATCTACAAATGTTTGATTGCTTAAAATGTTGAAAACATTCACAAAGGAGTAGTGAAAGAAGTGCGTGCTATAAAATTAACTTCCTTGCCGATTCTCCATGAAAATCTGTTGTTTCCTGAGAGCCTGCCTGGTTAGATGTCAGGCAGAGGACGATTTAGCCAAATAGGCACTAATTTTCCCTAATCCCCATCTTGGAGAAGAACACCCATCACCTTCAGAAGCTCCCTAGTGAAAACCAGAGGGAACTCAAAAAGATGGTTAAGTTTAAAACAAGGAAGGAATATCTCCTGGTGTTATAGATGGATCCAGAATTAATTATATAAAAGTTATTTATATGACAGGTTATCTAGGAAATATGCACAACACCAGAGCTGAAGTGTGTGATGTGTTGCACACATAAATCTAGTTTGCTCACCAGTTCTTGTATAGCGTACTCCACTGGGACACATGCCCTGGTAGCTTGAAAGTGTTCCTTTTTCTAAATAAAAGGAAGAAAACACCTGTGACCGATGCCTGGAAGCTCCAGAACATCGCAAAGGGCAGACAGACCCTATCAGATCTTCTAGGTAAATAAAAACCAAAGCTCATATTGAATAGTGGGAGAATTATTCCAGCATTCACATGCCTGGGAGAGCTGTCTTAACCTACTGATGCTGAGGTGTGTATAGTGAAACAGAAAACTTCAGCCTGCTGGCTTCAGGATAGCCCATAAAGTCCTAGAAATTCACCCCAAAGAGAAAGCAGAGGGATTTGCAAAAACAAAATGAGCCTTGTATAGAGCAGGAAGCTGTGAACTGTCCAGTCAGGCTTAAAAACAAACAAACAAAACAACCTCCTGTTCCAAATACATGGTGAAAAGGTGTGGATACTGCTAGTATTATTCTGATACTGCTCGTATTATTCTGATGAGACTTATTTTCTCTCTATATATTTTTTTTTTCTGTGATAAGGCTTTCCATTTTACACACAGTGCTGAGAGAACAGGACACTAAGAGATTAGGGGAAAAAAATATGAAAAAAGGGAAATCTCTGATTTCTTAAGCGAATGTGGTAGGCACAGCATGCTGCTTCCAGCCCTGTCTGAGCCCATGGCTCCCTGCAGCTGCTGGAAGGGTTTGGCAGCGTCTGCATTGCAGCGCGCTGGGAAACTCGGGGTTTGGCAGCCGGGGGGGATGCTGACGGCTGGGGGATTGTGTGGGAGCCTCGTGCAAAGCGTGTCCGATGAGAAACGAGGTGGGTTTGTGCAGTTTTGGTCGGTGGGGTGACACCGGGGTGCTGCTGCTGCTGTCAGCATGAAATGGGGGGGCTTCCCTGGTCCTGAAGGTGCTGTGATACCTACTTCAAAAGCACAGAGGTACCGGCCTCTAGCAGCAGCCACAAATGGCGAAATGACAGAAAATGGGAAGTCAAAGAAAAGATGTCCTGGAAAAAAAAATAAATGAATACAGAAAAGTGCCACTGAATCCAGCAGGCTGTGTTCTGCTTTTCCCTGCCTGTCTCAGCACCGTCACCCCCTGCCTGCAGCCCCTTGTCGTGCCCCAAAAGACGGAGCCCAAAAGCTGCTGGGCCCCCTCCTCCATACAACACGGGGCTGAAAATGCGGCAAGATTTGGGTCTGGGGGCTGCAGCCCTGCCTCGCTGAGCCACAGCCCAGCCGCAGCCCCCGGCTGCCTCCGCCTGGGGAAGCTTTGAGGAAAACAACAATAAAACCCAGAGAATCGGCTCCTTTCTGCTTTCAAGGGCCAAGGAAGGAGAAGCAGCCGAGTTGTGTGGAGCAGACAAGAAAGGGAGGAAGAGGAGGAAAAAGCCATCTTCTGCTGGCGTGCGGCTGGGTGTGTCTGCTCGCCTCCCCCCTCCCCGGTGGGGCTGCATTTCTGGCAGGCAGTCCGACTGGGAGGGACCCGGCGTCAAAGCCACCCAGGAAAGGAGGCCTGAGCCGCTCAGTGCCATTCCCAAGCCCGTGACCCTTCCTTCTCCTTCCACCTGCTCCGTGCTGCGGGCTCTCCGACCTCCCCGCCGCGGGTGCCGAGCCCGCTCCCCATCACCACCACCGCAGCCCCACGGCAGCATGGCCAGCACCGTCTCAGGTAGGGCAAGACCTGGTCAGCCCCACGCTGCCCGGCTCCTTTTTATCCTTATTCTCATTTATATATATTTTTTTATTATTATTTTTCTTTTCCTTTTTTTTTTTCCTTGCGTTTCGGGGGAGTTTGATGAGGCGGCAGCTGCTACGGCAGCATTGTTCCCCTTCCTCCCCCAGGCACACACCCCTCTGATGCAAGATAGCAGGTGGGCTTTTTTATTTTAATACGAATGCACAGGCGATAAACTTGCCGGTTTAAAATATTGCTGTCATTACGGTGCACCATCGGAAGATGCTGCTGCATGCCAATTAATAATTATTTTTGTAGCGTGATGCAGCTTTTTTTTTTTTTTTCTCCTATTTAAAATGTGCTTGCTGTGTAGCTGGATGCAGAGAAATTAGAAAATGCATTTTATTGTGTGAAGATGATAGATTTCCTAAATGGTTATTGGGGAAAAAAAAAAAAGATGCGGACAAGATGCTGATGGTAATGCCCTAAAATATCCCCCCCACGCCCAACCAGAAAAACCTGGGTGGGTTTCTGTGCATCCTCAGAGCTCCCCAGCCCTGCATTTCTTTCACAGCTCGCTTTTTCTCCATCAGGAGATGCTTCAGGGGAGCGGTCCTCTGATGGCGTTGAGTGAAACCAAATGCTGCAAGGGAAGCCCTTCCTCCCCCCTGCAGTAATAATGGGAATAATAGCGTAGCCCGGGGAGCCTGCTGCTTTGGCTGCAGCATCCCGGGCTGCAGGGAGGATGCTCCTCATCCAAACTGCTTCCTAAAGACGAGTTTTGCCCCTTTTAGGTGAAGAGTGGGAATTCAAAGGGCTGGGACTGGGAACTCGGGTGAAGGAGAAAATCCAGGAACGATACAATGAGAAGGGGGTGGGGCTGGGGGGTCTGCTTCTTTCCCTTCAAAATAAAAGGAGTTTTATCCTGAAACTGCTCTTCATTTCTCAGTGCATAAAGAGGGGCTTGGGGGTGTGAAGCTGAATCCTAAAGGCTCGGGATGTAGGTCTGGATATAAAGAAAAGACAAAAAGAAGTGGGGAGTGCTTTGTGCCCCCTCCCAGCCACAGAACCAGCCAGAAGGAGACCAGGCAGCATCCTTTGCTCCTTTCACTGGCCTGTGCCCGTGTCTCCTCCATGCATTTTCCATCCCTTTCTCCTTTTTAAAAGGCAGCGGAGAAAGGGACAGAAAGATGGGAGGTGCCGCGGGGCGGGTGAGGGTGCAGCAGATCCCGAGGGGGCTTTGCATTAAGAAAAAATGGTGAAGCAGCGCTGTGAAAATGCGTCTCGGAGACAGGCAACCCGCAGCGATTGTACGAGTGTCCCCGTGTGGGCCCACCCTGCTGCCCCCCCGTCCCTATTTTGGGGACAGAGCAGGGCTCCCAGCTGCCGAAACCGAGGCTGCATCGGATGTGACGGGGGCGAGGTGGTGGATGAGGGGCGTGGGGGCACAAAACGCGGCTCCTTTTGGTGCATCCTCGCCCTCCCAGCCCAGCTGGGATGTTCCACCTGCAGGAAGATGCTGCTTTCGTGTCAAAGGGGATCACGAAGCGTTCGCTTCAGGGGAACCACGCTTCCCTGTGGCTCCCTCCACGCCGAGAGGGCGATGTGAGGGGGGAGGATGTGAAGGGGAATGAGGGCTGAGGCAGGGGGAGGCAGAGCAGGGCAGGAGCGATGCTGAGCCTCGCCCAGCTCTGCAGGCAGCAGCCGCCCCTCAGCCACTGCCTTCAGCCACGGGCACGGAGGAAAAAGGCAAGCAGATCCTTGAATTAAGGAAAAAAAAATCATGTTCCGTATTTTCACCTCCATCCCCAGCAAAAGCAAACCCGTGCTGAGTGGAGAGCGGCTCTAATTGCCTGCAGCTGCTGCCCGGGGGGCCGATGATCCCCACCTTGGGAAGATTTCCCTGGGTTTGTTCAACCCCCCAAATCCCCCGGGGATGAAAAAAAAGAGCTGGGGGGCTTGCTTCCCTCAACCCCGCAGCCATCTCCGGCTCCCACCTGCCTCCGCAGGCGTTTCCCCCCGGCCGTGGCCATTGTGTGTGCAGCGGAGGAAGCAGCAGCACATGCTCAGTGCAGGCTCAGCTGCGGTGCTGGCCGTGCTGCACGGGCACAGCTTGCAGGGCAGAGCCCTCACGCCTCCTCCCTGCACAGCTGGACAAAGCCCTGGTGCCGTCGGGCACCCCAAAACGGGAGGCAGCCCCGGGGGCTGAAGCCCCAAGGGGGTTTTTCCCACCACCCATGGGTGTTGGGGCTCAACGTAGAGATATGAGCAGCAGCAGCAGGCATGGAGGTTATGAAATGATGCGGTACGGAGGAAGCCTCGTGGGGTTTTTTTCCTGCTGGTGTGGCTGGGAAGGTGGAGCCGGGAGGGAATTCGGGTTTGTCATTCCTGGCCTCGCAGCAGGGGATGGTGGAGGTGTCCGGATGGATCCTGGGGTTTTCCCCTTCCTGCATGATCTGCAGGGGCAGGATGGCTTTTTGTGGGTTGGGGTCACCTCTACCTCCCTTTTCTGGGGCTGGTGGACATCGCTCAGAGCTGTCCCACACCATTTCTATGGCTGGTGCTGGACACAGTCAGACTCCTTTCCACTTAACCTCTCCATCACCTTGTTCTCAAGAAATCACTATTAATATTCCTTCTCTTCAGCTGTTGATAGAGTGCATATGGCCTGACTTAGATGTTTATGGTTCCTTTATTGGGACTTTAGTTGTACAAGCCAAAAGAACCTGTTTTAGGTCTTTTTATACTCCTACCAATGTATCCAAACAAGGCATCTAAATCCTTGATTTTTTTTTTTTTTCTAAAATATGAACCATATCGTCCTTAATGGCAGCGTGTAGACACTGTGATGATCCCTCAGATATCTCAGAAGAGCCCTTCCTTGGAGTACAGCGGTGTTGGTTCAGAGCTGGTGGACGTGTTGTTTGCCAGATGAGTGCGTTCTCCTTCTGCAGAGGAAAAACGGAGATTTAATGCTCTGATGTGGCAGGTCGAAGGTTTGCAGATGAGGCCTTTGGGGCAGCAGTGTGGACTGCAACTTCTTGCTGTATTGGGGTGAGGAGGGCTGATGGTTATGGATGGCAATACGCAGAGGGACCTGAAGCTCACTAAAACTTCCATCCTCTGCTAATTAATTGGCAGCAACATTCCTGCCTCACCTTTTCTCTCCGAGCCTCTTCCTCCCTGATGCCCTAGCGACATGGGCCTTACTCTTCCAGGCATAAACCTATGATTAAAAAAAAATAATAATAATTAAGAATATATATATATGATTTCGAAATACGAAAGAGCTAGAAGAAAGACCATGGGTATGTGCCGTAGCACGTTGGCACGCCTCAAATGGTGAAGAGCTGCTCAGCATATCTTCAAACAGCCCTTTTATGCGTTTGAAGTACCTCTACGTGTCTAGTGCCATCGTGGAGAATTTTGCATTCTCTGCGTGTATTTATAAAAATAAATAAATAAATAAATAAATAAATAAATATAAAATCTATTTGGCATAATGGACAAGTGCAATCACCCTCAGTAAATGAAAATGAAACCAAGATCCGAAGGGACCAAATGTCTGCCTGGTGTCACACAGCACCGATGAACTTTTATCCTTATCCTTATCCTATTCCCATCTCCTCTTTGTCTCATCCAAACCTGACCACCCAAATCTGTATTTGCCCCAAACCCACAAACGCACTGGGACTGCTGCCTCCATTTCGGCTCCTTCCAGTCCTTTATCAAGCACCCAGCCCGTGCTTCTCCCTCCTGGTGACCCATCAAAGACCAAGCCCAGGCTGCTGGGTCTCTGCTGCCCAGCTTGGCCCCTGATGTCCTGCTGAGACAGGAGAGGGGTGATTGCCTGGGTTATTTTCCTGCAGGCACCCCACATGTTCCAGCCTCGGAGCTTGAGTGATTTGCCAATCGTTTGGCCGCCTGTAATGTGGCTTGATGGGGTGGACACGAGCTGCAAATGAAACCTAGGAGGGAATGAGCCAGGTGATTGGAAACCCCTGCTGGGGGGTGGTTCAGAAGATGTCCCACAGAAGGCAAAGTGAGCCTCACATCTGCCTGTCCTTGTGGATGGCTCCAAACGGGTCCAAGTTCATCGCATCTCCAAGATGCTGCCTGGCATCAGCATGGGGTGCAACTTCTTATCTGCACAATCCCTCCACTGAATTCCTGGGCTTTGTCGTCCCTTTTCAACACCAATGGAGCTGTATTGCTCCTATTTTTCTGGATCCCACTGGTTTCACTGGTTCCCCTTCCTCTTGTGGTTCTGTGAGCTCTTGTGCTGTCCTGGTGGTGGATGTTGTGGGGCAGGAAGATGGAAATGAGTTATTCTGAGACAAAGCTCTGGATTCTGTGATTCTGTGATTCTGTGATTCTGTGATTGATTCTTTGATTCTGTCATCTTCATGGCAGCATTCTTACCAGGTGAGAACATCTGCACTCTGTTGTGCTCTGAAGGCTCCTCGGGGACTGTGGCTTCATTTCTTGTGTCTGTGGCATGGCAGAATTTGTGCTGCAGGGCCCCAGCCCCCATCTCTCTCGTTCCTTTACCTTCGGTTTGTGCTTTAGTTACATTTATAATTGGACTCTTCTCGTCTTTTCATGGTACAAATGAAAATACATTTTCATGCTTTATGGAAGCAATTTTTACTTCTCCAAAGTTATCTTTGCAAAACCAGCGATTTTCTTGTAACAACCTTCCTTTGACCTTGCTACCAGATGTAGCAGGCTCGGTCCCATCCCTTAAATTGTCTGGATTCACACAAATGAGCCTCACTGTGCCTCTGGTTCCTCCTGAATCACCCTGCATTGGTGTGGTGCCTTACCAGCCCATGTTTTGCTGGACATCCTAAAACACCTCGCAAAAAGACATCTGCTCAGCTTGATTTATCTGGTTAGGAAGCAGAGAACCAAATTTTTTGGGTGGTGATGGGCTGGATCTGGCAAGCCCTGTGGTCTCACCACCCCATGGGATTTGGTTCCCTTTGCTCAGCACCGCTCCCACCCCCAGCCACTGCTCCTTGTCCTGCTCCCAGCCTGTACAGCCCCAGACAGACCCAAATGTACAAAGCCAGGACCCTCCTCTCCTCGCAGGATGCCTGTGCTTATTTAGCCCGCTAATGGTGTGTTGGCCACCTCTTTTTTGTCACTGAGCCTGTCAGATCAAAAAGTGCATGAGGATGGGGGCATCAGGGTGGCTGCTGCTGGCTCTCAGTGCTGGGGATCGTTCTGGGCTGCCCCTCGTGGGTGATTTATTTTTTGGGGTGGGAATTGGGGTCGATTTTTTCCCAGGGGTCAGTTTTTCCCCAGGCATCGGTTGTTTTCCAAGGGGTTATCTCTTTTCCCAGGGGTCGGATGTTTTTCCAGGGTCGATTATTTTCCAGGGGGCAGTTGTTTTCCCAGGGGCTGGGGTCATTTTTTTCCCAGGGGCTGGGGTCATTTTTTTTCCCAGGGGTCGGGATCATTTTTTCCCAGGGCTCAGCTGCTTCCCAGGGCTGGGTCCTTTGCCCCCCTTTGTCCCCAAGCCTTCACCATGGCACCTGGCAGGGCTGGGGGCAGCAGTGCTGAAGGGACAGCTTTGCACCGCCGGGATGGGGCCGGATCCTGCCAGATCCTGGAAGATCCTGGTGGGATTAAGGCAGCTGCTACCAAATGAAATCCCTACAGCAGACCTCCAGGAAGGCAGGGCTGCACCTATCTATGCAGGGAACCATGAAACCAGCACTGGGGACAGCTGCCGAAGTTCAAGGACTGAAACCCAAATGTTTCACATGTGGCACATCTGCTTAACGTCTTGGTTCCAGACAGAACCAGCCGAAATGGTAAAGAAAGGACCTCAGTGCTTTCTGCTAAGTGTTCACAGCTCCCATTTTGGCCAGGGATCCCCCCTCTGGGCTCTGGCAGCACAGCACCAGGCACCAGCTTCTTGCTGCATGTCACCAGCCCAGCACAACGCGGCGCTCCCAGAGGCTTTCCGAAGTCCCTGTCACCAGGAACAGAATCGAAATGTCCTGCCCTGTGGCTTGCATCGCTGATTAAACCGCCCCTGTCGGGTATACACACAGCCACAGAACTGGGAAGGGCGCTGAAACCAGAATGTGGAGCAAACAGAAATGTAAAAATCAGTAAAAAAAATCAGCTCAGTAAAAATCTGAGCTGCAGGAGCTGCTGCTTGGCCCAAGCGGGGTGTAAATTGGGATGCGGTTCTGTGCCTAGGAGGAAAAATAAGTGTGAGGATGAAGCAGGCGTATGGAAGCACCGTTCTTCTGCCAGAGCAGCCAAGAGTGTGTCAGCTCTGTTGGAGGGAAAATCTTCCAGGGGAACTTACACCTCCAGACGTGGTAAAATCCTAATATCTTCCCGTGACGCTGCTACGCTGGTCTCTAATTTAGTCTACTCTAGAGCAGATACCCCCTGGGGACCTTTTGGCAACCTGTGGCAGCCTGGCAAAGCCTCCACAGAGTCTGGTAGCTACAAACAGGCCTCCTGGTGCCCACTTGCTTCTTTTCTCCATGAAAAAAAAAGAGCTCCCATTGCCGTTAGACTCCCTCCTCATTGCTCTTCCTTATTTTTCAGCCTACAAGGAGAAAATGAAGGAGCTGTCTCTGCTCTCCCTCATCTGCTCCTGCTTCCACACCCAGCCGCACCCTAACACCATCTACCAGTATGGAGGTACGTAACCTGCTCCTGTGGGCTGCAAAATTGTTCCCAAATGCCCCTGCTAGCAGTTTGGTTGATGTGGGAGCTCACCAGTACCCCCCCATCCCCTCCTGGGGCAGCAATCCAATCCACATCACAGCCCGGGCCCTTCAGTTTAGGCTCCTTCCCAGTTAATTTTATTAAGACATGCTGGGAATTTAAAATAATTGAATTGACCTGGGGGGGGGATGAAGCCAATTAATCAGGAAATTCTGGGGATAAACCAAAACCACCCAGGTCAGGACAAGGGAATTAACACCTTATTCCCACGTGAAGAGCTCAGTGCCCTCAGGCCAACGCTCTCCTGGGTGTCACAGTCACAGAACTCTTGTTTTTTCCCCTAAGATATGGAGGTGAAGCAGCTGGACAAGAGGGCATCAGGTCAGAGCTTCGAGGTGATCCTGAAGTCGCCTTCAGATTTATCTCCCGAGAGCCCCATCCTTTCCTCCCCCCCCAAGAAGAAGGACCTGTCCCTGGAGGAGCTGCAGAGGAGGCTGGAGGCTGCAGAGGAGAGGAGGAAGGTAACGAGACGGGGCCTTTAGGAGGGTACCGATCACACCAAACCCTAAAGCAGGCTTCTCAGGAGCAATCTAAGCCGGCCAGCATTAGTGTTCTTACCCTTAGCATTACTCAGCTGTAAATAGTCAGGTAAGACATGGGGGTGATGTAGATTTGCAGCCTGTTTTGGGCAGGAAATTGGGTTCGGTGTCCACGGTTGTCCTGTTCCTACAACTGCAGAGCTGTTTGGAGCCCTGTCTGACCTTGTGGACATGACCAGGCTATGACAGAGCTCTTGCTCACCCGAGTTCAGCTTCAAACCTCGCTTTTCTAACAGCTGCCTATGCTACTTCCCACCTTTTATCATGAAATATCTTCCGGTGAAAAATACAGAAAAGGAGAAAAACTGCAGAGTAAGGCACAGGATAATGGTTAGGGCAAGAGGAAAGGGCCTCAAGCTGTGCCAGGGGAGGTTTAGGTTGGATATTAGGAAAAATTTCTTCCCCAGAAGGGTTGGGAGGCATTGGAAGAGGCTGCCCAGGGAAGTCACCGTCCCTGGAGGTACTCAGGTGGGGTGCTCGGGGACGTGGCTCCGTGAGGGGCTCGGTGCTGGGTTGGACCTGGTGGTCTTTGATGTCTTTTTCACCCTTTCCCGGTGCCTCGCCAGACCCAGGAGGCGCAGGTGCTGAAGCAGCTGGCGGAGAAGCGGGAGCACGAGCGGGAGGTGCTGCACAAGGCGCTGGAGGAGAACAACAACTTCAGCCGCCTGGCCGAGGAGAAGCTCAACTACAAGATGGAGCTGAGCAGGGAGATCCGCGAGGCGCACCTCGCCGCCTTGAGGGAGCGGCTCCGCGAGAAGGTAAATGCACGGGGCTCAGGGAAATGTGTGGGGCTCTGGGTAAATGTGTGGGGCTCCAGGGAAATGCACAGGGCTCCAGGGAAATGCACAGGGCTCCAGGTTAATGCCTGTGGCTCCAACACCCATGGGTGCTGCAGGCTGCAGACCCCGGGGCTGCAACGGGTGTGAAACTGCTCTGGGAGCTTTTCTTCTGGCTGGTGCCAATGCTGCGTGCAGGACAGAAGGAAAACAGAGCTTGCAAGAGCAGAAACTGTCAGCCTGTAACTGTCGAGAGACACCCCCAGCTCTAGGCTTGCCCTAAAGATTCACCTGCCTGGTGTCCCCTCTCCTGTCTTTGCAGGAACTGCACGCAGCCGAAGTGCGCAGGAACAAGGAACAGCGGGAGGAGATCTCTGGATAAAGGGCTTTTCTACACACCTAGCACCTGATTCCTGTTAACAAACCAACCAACCAACCAACACATTTTATTTTGTTTGTCTAGATGCAGCGTTTGGTTCTCCATCCCCCCCATCCCCTGGTGTTCGTCCCCCAGCTACACGCTTCTCTATCTCTGCATCCTAAATCGTTCGGTACTTGTGGGGGTTCACAGATGATAGGGACCTCTAAGCAGAATAGCAACTAGCTCACACGAAATAGAGAATCAGTGGATCAGTCGATCAATCAGCTTCTTCGGAGGGTTTGTCCTTTTTTTAAAAAAAATATTTCTTAAACTAATGTAAAAACGAAGATGTTAATAAATTCAACCAGCAGTGTCACGGAGATACGGATTTCTTATCCGGGGCTTTTAGTACTCTCGGTGTTTGCTCTGAGCCAAATCTCAGTTTCAGGATAATGGGAAGGAAGTGATGATTTCTGTGTGTGTAGTGGAGCAATGAGTAGAGCCGTGTTTGCCAGCGGTAGGAGAGGTGTGGGAGAGGCAGGGACTGGCTGTGGCAGTGGGGGCGTGCAGCCCCCAGCTCTTGGCCATTACCCGAGGCTGGTCCAGGCAGGCAGCAACCCAAAAATCCTCATCTTTGGGTTTTTCTTTGGTAGCCTGTGTGGAAACAGCTGAAGGGCTCTCCCAGAGCTCAGAACCATATCCCCACTGTCCCTGTCCCCATGGGTGCTGGCTGATGCCCCGGCAGAAGCCTTGGACAGGCAGCACGGGGGTGAAGGGGACGCGGGGTCTGCAGCTGCCCGGTGCTCCCGAGACCTCTCTCCGTAGGAACACAGCTCCAGCAGGGACAGGGCAGGGTGGTGAGATGGCAGACATGATAACCACCCTTCCCTCTTCCCAGTGATGCACCTGGCTCCTCGGTGCCGTTGTGGGATGGATGCTGAGGCCAGGGAGCACCGGGCACAGCCCCAGAGCATGGCAGGGCAGGGACACACCACCCTCCTGCGTGGTCCTCTCCACCCGGCTGCCTCGGATGAGGCAGAGCTGAGCAGGAGCAGCTCTGCAGGAAGGGGGAAGAGATGTTCCCATGCTCGTTTCTTGTCTATCTTTAGCTTTCCAAGGCCTATTTTTAAGCCAACTCCGTCTCTCCGTGGAGGTAGAGATGAGCAGGGAACATGCAAGCGTGGCGTTAGCAGCTGACGGTAACGTCACCTGGCTAGGGGGCTGTCACAGCCTTCCTGAGCTGCAATGGCACCGCTTACCAAGCACACTGTGGGGGCTGCCACCCGCAGCGCTGCCCACCCTGTGCCCGCTCTGCTTTTGGCTCGGGAAAACTGAAAAAGAGGCAACGTTGCATCTGACGCCCTGCGGGAATCGCCACCCGGTCGCTGTGGGGCCTCATGCGAGCGGTCGGTCCTTGTGTGAGCACGGTTTCGGGGCAGGATTTGGTGGAGGAGATGGATGGTGGAGGCTGCGTTTGTTTGGGGCAGAGGGCAGTGAGAACTCCCCTCTGAGCAGAGCTTACAAATCGCTGTGGTGTTGCGCTTTGGATAGAGCAGAGTGGTGGTTTTGGGGCACAGCACCGGTGGCATCCCTCCCTTCTCCCCGGCTGCTGTCTCAGCATGAGGAAAGGGACATGCGAGGGCTGGAGACATCTAATTCAGGGCCGTGGTGCCCTCTGCACGGCGTGTGGCCAACGTGTTGTGCTGGGGGGGGAGATGGGAGATGCCTGCGCTGGGTTTTGAGTCCTTGGGGAAGATGCTGCAGGGAGTGGGCACAGGGGCTGGGGTGAGGGATGGCAGCGGGTGAGGATGGCCCACCAGGAGCTGCCTCACCTGCCTCTCCCCCCCTCTTGAAAACCACGGCTGAGTCTGCTCAGAAGCTGATGTTTTCAGCCTACCCTGTGCTTTACTCGTGCAAAGAATTCGTTAGGGCCTGAAGTAAGCATCGGGCGGCCACAGAAACCCGACAGAAAGCCAAAGAGCAGCTGCTGGAAATCAGATCCCTGGGCTCTTTGCTGATCCCCCAGAAGTCCTGGCCAGATTCGGGAGCGACCCCTCCGTGGCCGCAGCACGTTTCGATGTCCGGGGAAGGCTCTGCTCCTGGAAGGAAGGGCTGCCTCCCGCCCAGCCCCTCTGCCAGGGGTTATCAGCGAGCCCCGGCCCCGGCCAGTGACAAAACGTGATTTTGGGCAGAGAGGGAAAAGGAGCGGAAACTGAGGGTTGAATTTCTTAATCAGTAGCTAACGATCAGTTTATAGTAGCAGCTGTCTTAGATAAGCATCTGTGTAGAGCGCGGCGTCACCGCCAGCATCACCTCATTCATATAGTGACAAGAAATTTTAAAAAAGTTTAAAAAAAAAAAGAATTTACAAAGTAATTTAAACGAAATGTTTGTGTGTAAGAAATGGTTGAAGCTGTCTAATGTCTGTGTCCCGCGCTGGCGGGATCTGAGAAGGTATCTGCAAGATATTAACCCCGTCCTGCTCTCTGTGGTGCTGAGTGTTTGCTTGGTGTGTAATTCTGACCTGGAGCTTGTTGTAAATACTGTTTTTAGTACTATGATTAATATTATTCTCAGAAGTGTACTCATGAGCAGGAGTCTAGAAGGAGAGAAACGACCCCTGTCCCTCTGTCAGCGGGGCGCACGAGCGGCTGGAGGTGGGGAGCAGGGGTGGGGGCAGCAGCCCGCATCCAGCCCTGGATGGGTGCTGCGGGTACCAGGAGGAGGAGGAGGACAGAGGGATGGGATGAAGGTGATGCTTGGGATGTGTGCTGTGTTTAGGTACGGTTAACGTAGCGTGAGGTCCTGCACGAGGGTGAGGCTTGGGGTACAAAAGCAGAGCCCGGTGCTGGGGCAGAGCCCCCCTCCCCACGGTGCCTGAGCCCCTGGCTCGGTCCCTGCCTGGTCTTGCAGCTCAGTTCTTTGTGCCTGCCCTCCTCCACGTAAGGCCAGCCTTGGCCTCGGGTGGAGGCTTATTCTTGCAGGTTTTCCTGGCAGTCAGTCCCGCAGGGAGTGCAGAGAATGACCTGGCAAGAGGGGAGCCCGGCATGTGAGCCCTGGGAAACCCATTTTTCTCGCCTCTGTTGGGTTGGTGCCGTGAGGTTCAGTGGATGTGGCTGGAAGATGTGTTGCTGCGGGGGGAAATTCAAGCAGGGATGTGTTGGGCTGAGCTCTGTGCTGGTGACATCGGGGACTGGCACTGTCACCGCTGTGCAATGTCATATAGGGCTGGATGTGCTTGGTGACACGGAGGTGAACGCATGAGGGACACAAGGGGACCCTGATCCTCACCTCGTGCCACGGGTACTATCGGGGGAATGCCCGCAGTGAGCACGGGATCTTCCTGCTCCTGGGGCTGCTGGTGGTTGTGTGCTGCAGCATCCTTCCTGCCTCAGCTGTGACTAATTAAGTGTCCTCATTAACAGCCTCACAGCCCCATCCCCTGTCTGTCTGGTTGTGACTTCCCCACCATTCCCACACCCCGTGGTTGCAGTCCCCAGGGCGATGGTGCTGGTGGCAGGGCCGGGTTCCTCCCTGCTTCCCGTGGCTGCTCCGTAGCCGAGCTCTGCAGAGGCAGACACGGAACTTTGTGCTCGGTAGGAGCCTTTCCTCGAGGCTCCTCGAGCTGACAGAGGACCCGTGGCTGTGCGAGGGAGGAAAATGAGGTGGTGGCAATTCCTTGGTGTGCGTGCACCTTGCACAGAGCTCTCCTGAAGAGCCTCTGATTCAAGCAAGGCAGGAAAGCTGAAGCTAAATTAGCTGCTGGGTGATCAGTGGGTCTGTGCGAGAGCTGCAACAAGGGGCCTGAGAGCCCCAATTCCAGCTCTGCACAGTTATCCTTTGTGGCAAAGTGCTCAGCTCTGTCTGCACATGGGGGCTTTCAAGGATGCTCAGACTGCTTCTGGGCTGCGCCTTTCCCTTGTCTTATCAATCGTGAGCCATGAACATGCTGTAAGCGAATGTGGGGTTACCTTTGAGTTAACTTTTAGGGACAGCGGCCGTTCACGCAGCCATCCTGCACTGGGGGCAGCTGGTTTGCTGCCCCTCTTGCCAGGCAAACTTCAGCTCGCTTTAGCTTAGCCCAGTTGGCTCCCCGGCCCTGCGCCTGGCTGGCACGGCTCGTCTCACCCCGTTGGGCTGGGCACCCCACACCAAAACGCAGAGGTGGAGACCATTTATGCACATCCACTCCTCCTACCACTTGAAACGAGTCAGGGAACGGCTGTTCATGGTGCTAGAGACTTCTCACCACCCATGCTAGGGACGAGACGATGCAGTAAGGCCAGTAACCTCCACCGCCGCAGTCAGCTGTAGGGCAGAGGTGCCAAGTGCTCTGAGAATGGGAAGCACCAAAGCACGGGGACAGTCGAGGTGTCACGGCACCCTCAGGTGAGCTGTCACCTCCCAGCCATGCTCTTGTCCCCAAAAGCTGCTTGGGGCTGAGCATCGCCACCCGCCGTGGCTCTGGTGGGACGGGGCGGCGGGGTGGCGAAGGGCTCCCCATCCCTAGCAGAGCCCGGTCTGGTTCCCGTGGCTCTCCCGCGTGCATTTCATTGTCAGCTTGAGGTTGTCGTTGTGCAAAAAGAAGTGATGATGAAAAATGAGTTTAAAAAAGAAAAAAAAAAAAAAAAAGAAAAAAACTTGGTATGAAACCATGTGTGTCCATCTCTCCATAAATAGATTGTTTGAGTTCTAAGGCTCCTGTTTGTATTGTGAGAATACCAATAAAATGCATTGAATTGACCTAAAGATTTAACAAAGCAGAATTTAAGCCTCTGTATGTTAAGTAAGTACTTTGCACCCAATATAAAAGATGCAGAAACCCATCGTTTATCACTATTCTCAGAGGAAAAAAATAAAAAATAAAACGCTTGAATGGAGGCACCACTACCAAGCCTTGTGGTTCGAAAGGCGAGGGCATGCAACGTCTTTACAGAGGAGGATCAAAAAAAGATATAAGACAATTGCAAATACAATAAATCCAGTTCTGGAAAACTTGTGAGCTTCTTCTTTTTCTTTTAATAGAAACCCAGTGCCTGTGTTCCTGATTTCCCAGCAGCTGCACAGCCTTCCCCCCCCAGGGCCGGGTGGGGGTGAGCGGGGTTGGGTTCCCCAGAACAGCCCCAAAAGGACACTGCCTCAGCCTTGGCTAACATTTCCCTGGGCCACGATGCACAAAAACACCCCAAAAGCTGCAACAGGAGGGTCTGTAACCCCCAAAGACACCCGAAGGGAAGGCGTGTGGCCATTTCCATAGCAGCTGCAGCAGTTGGCCCTACCTGCCTGTGTCCCCAGCCCCACCGTCCTTGTAGGAACATTTAAAAAGCAGCATCCTTATGGACTGAGATGCATTTTGTGACCCTACAAGGCGGTGTAGGAGAAGCTGACCCGAAGGGAGGGCAGATGGGGTTTTACCCAGCAGGGCCCTCATCCCGGGCAGGTTTTTGTAGGATCAGGGGGAGCAATGCTGCGCAGGCACCGCCCGGCACCGATGCTCTTCCCACGTGTGTGCAGGATGCCGCTTGCCTGCACAAACAG
This sequence comes from Anas platyrhynchos, assembly GCF_047663525.1. Taxonomy (NCBI): domain Eukaryota; kingdom Metazoa; phylum Chordata; class Aves; order Anseriformes; family Anatidae; genus Anas; species Anas platyrhynchos. Next base: position 17,232,213 of record NC_092607.1, read on the forward strand.
GAATTCTATTTTTGCAGCGTGACCTTCGTGGTTTGTAAGATAAGATCCTTACTGGGAACACAACATTGCTCGGTTTTCTTCAGAGGTTCGCCATCTGCGAACCCAGGCTTGGGAACTCTTAACAAAGTGATCCCGGTAACCTGAGCCTCTGCATTTGCCCCTCTGCCACAAAAAATAAATAAAATAAAATAAATAAAATAAAATAAAATAAAATAAAATAAAATAAAATAAAATAAAATAATAAAAATTATATCAGAAAGACCAAGCGTGGCCATCCTCTCCAGGCCAGATCCTTCATCCCGGTGTGATTTGAAGGAGCAAACAGCAGAGGGGTGGGATGCATTGATGCAGGGCACCCACACACAGCACCGAGCTGCTGGCAGCACCAGGGCTGCCCAAAGGCACGATCCTGAGGTATTGGACCAGCCTCATCACTTGTCCAAACTCTTCTGTAAAGGTCAAAACCTGGCCAATAAATAAAATGCGAGCAACTTGGAGGTTCCCTACAAAATGCTCAAGTCGTATCTGAGCAGGGGGAAGGGAAGAGAACAGCAGCTCTGGCAGATGAATGTAAAACACTCCTGGGCAGGCAAGAAAAGATTTTGCAAAGTAATTTGCTTTGGTTATAAAGCAGCTGTAGGTGCTGCAGCAGTAGCCTTGTGGGCACTCATGCGAGCCCAGCGGCTTGGGAAGGAGGCAGAAAGAGGCACCGAGCGAGCCCTTGTGGTCCCCTGGGAGGAGCTGGGGGGTTCCTGGTGTCCAGCTCTGGCAGAAAAAGGAAGATTTTGCTTCCCGATAGGGCACAGAGTGCAGAGAAGCACTGCTGTGGGTTTGCCCTCTTTTACCATCTTCGTTACACCTCTGCCGTTGGCCACCATCAGGGACTGATAGGGTGGCAGAGGGAATTTTTATCTGCCCCAACCATCCACGCTCAGGTCTGGTGGTGCAGCTGGTGGAACAGCAACCTGGGCTGCTGCTGCCTGTGGGTTGGTAGAAATACAGGCAGGATCCCACGAAAAAGGGCTTCGTGATGTCTAGTGAGTGAATTAACATTGCTGCTTGGTTAGATTTGGTTATCCAGGAGGAGAAGCAAAAAAAATACATCTCCTCGTGCAACATCACGTTAATGAGAATTAGCTTCAGGAAACTGGAAAGCGAGCAGGGATGCGAGGGAAGCAGCATTTTGGCAGCCAGTTATCTGGTAGCCCTGGTCTGGATGGGGAGGACGGAAAAAGGAAGAGCGTTGGACAAAATAAACGCTAAATAAACCACCACAAAGCCATCGGAGGGGTTCATCAGAAATTCGTGTGAAAAACACAGGTCACCAGGCCAAACATGAACAGACAGCCGGCCACGCCACCTGAACGCGGCAGGGACCGGGAGGCAGAAAATGCCATTTGCCAAGCAGCTGGGAAGAGCCAACAACAAAAAGTCACCGAGACTGCTTCAAGAAGCGGGTTGTGACTTTCACAGCCCCTGGCGTGGCTTTTTCAGAACGTGTCACCCACCCACCAGCAGAAAAACCGAGATGGAGAGAGACTGCTCAAGAGCCCTCCCCGGAAAATCCCTGAGTGCTTCTGCAGACCCCAGCTGTCACAAGCCAGGGAGGCCCAGAAATAGCAGAATTTGCACCAAAACCTGCGAGCGGCTCAGGGACGGCTCCTGGGCTCTGCCCGTGCCCCGAGCTTGGGGTGGGACGCGACGTGTGGTGCCATCAGGCCCAGCCACCACACGGCTCCTGGCACCGCGGGTTGCCTCCAGCAATGCAAACAGCAAAACACTGCCATGGATCGAGCCCCCCTGAGCACCATGCAAGCCCCCAGGCCCCCAGGGAACCCCCCAGCACAGAGATTTTAGAGGGAGGTGTCCCCTGTGGCTGAGGAAAGGCCCAGCTGTGCACAGTGCTCTTGGGCAGTATGAGAACGGCCATGGAGTCTTAGCACGGCCACAGACACGGCCCCTTTCTCCTCCAGCTGCAAAACACACTTTTCTCTCTCCCCTTTTATAATTCGTAGCTGATAAGGACAGTAAAAGCATCCTCAGAGAGCTGCTTTATCTCTTTTAGCGTTTATTGGGCCTTCGAATCGGTGGCACAGCAGCACTGCAGGGCTCTTGCAGGCCTGCTGCGTGCACTGCGAACATCAGTGAAGCGAATTTTGGGAACCAGCTGCCTGCAGCGGGGACAGCCCCGGCACCCGGACCTTGGGAGGTCACTGATGGCACCTCGGGGACAGCCTGCGGCCCCACAGCAGTGTGGGCAGCACGTACGGCCTGGCAAAGGGGGTACAAACACCTCAGGCTGTGCATGGAGTGGGACACCCCGAAATGTGGAGGGGAATGAGGTGGGGTCCAAAATGGCCAAGGCAGGTGCAGAAAGCCCCCCAAAAATGCGGTGGGGACTGATGTGGTGTGGCCCCATGGCAAAGACAGGCACAGAAAGCCCCCCCAAAATGTGGTGGGGACTGATGTGTGTCCCAATGGCAAAGGCAGGTGCAAAAAGCCCTGCCTTTTGGGGGTGTGCATGTGGGGGGGACACATGAGGGGCACTGAGGGACATAGGGGGACTCTGAGGGACATGGGGGGGCACTGAGGAACACGGGGGGGGCACTGAGGGACATGAGGGAGCACTGAGGGACATGGTGGACACTGAGGGACACAGGGAGCACTGAGGGACATGGTGGACACTGAGGGACACAGGGGGCACTGAGGGACATGGGGGACACTGAGGAACACGGGGGGGACACTGAGGAACACGGGGGGGGCACTGAGGGACATGGGGGACACTGAAGAACACGGGGGGGCGCTGAGGGACACGGGGGGGCACTGACGGATATGGGAGGGCACTGAGGGACACGGGGGGACACTGAGGGACACAGAGGAGATATAAAAGGCCTGGGGGGGGCACAAGGGGGGCCGTACAAAGCCCGTGGGGACCCCCCACGACCACGCAGGGCCCTCCTCTCTGCCCCCCCCCCTTCCCAGCCCCCGCCCTCCGCGCATGCGCAGTGCCGCGGCCGGGGCACTTCTTTCACGGGCGGCTTCGCGAAATAAATCCCGGCCCCCCCCCCCAGAAAAAAAAAAAAAAAAAGAAAACGAAAAAAAAAAAAAGAAAAAAAACCACCCTCAACGCGCTTGCGCGGAAGCGTCGGTGGTGGCGGCGGGGCGGGGGGAGGAGGAGGAGGAGGAGGAGGAGGGGGGGGGAGGAAGAAGAGGGAGGGGAGGAGGGGGGGGGGCCGAGAGCCGCGCGCGCGGCGCAGCCCCGCTCTGCCCCCCCTCCCCCCTCCCCACCCCCCTCCCGCACCCACCCGGCGCCCTCAGCCGCAGCCGCCCGGGGGGGGGGGGGCGCCTCCCCCCCCCCCCACCTCCTCCTCACCCCATCCCGTTCCCGGCTTCTTGAGGTAAGCGGCGAGCCCGGCGCCGCGGGGCCTCCCCCCCCCCCCCACACCCCCTCCCTCCTCTTCTTCCCCTTCCTCCTCCTCCTCCTCCTCCTCCTCCTCCTCCTTCCCCTCCCTCCCCGCGGAGCGTCAGGACGTTACGGCGGGGGGGGGGGGGGCTGAGGGGGGTGGGGGGGGGAACGGGGACGGCACCCGGCTGCCCCCCCCCCGCCCTACACACCCTTCACGGCCTTCCTCTTCCTCCTCCTCCTCCTCCTCTTCCTCCCTCTCCGGCCCTCGCTCCTTCCTGGCCGGCGCTGGAGGCGCTGCCCACGCGCCCCCCCCCCTTCACCTCAGGGCCCCCCCCTGCATCTTAGAGCCCCCCCTTCACCTCAGGGCCCTCCTCTTCATCTTAGAGGCCTCCCCCCTTCATCTCAGGGCCCCCCCTTCACCTCGGCCCCCCCCCTTCACCCTAGGCCCTATCTTTCACCTCAGGGCCCCCCCTTCACCTCAGGGTCCCCCCCTTCACCTCAGAGCCCCCCCACGTCATTGCGGTGCCCCCCCCACCCCTAGCACAGGTCCTGTCACAGCCGAGCTCCCCCCTTCTTCGTCGTGCCCCCCCCCCCCCCGGAGCAATTTCTCCTCATCCTCACCCCCCCCCGGACACCCCTTCCTCATCCTCACCCCCCCCCTCACCTCAGCACCCCCCTCACGTCAATGTGGTGCCCCCCCCTCCTCCTCACACCCCCCTATTTTCTCTCTCCTCACCCCCCCCCACCTCTGCAACCCCCCCTTTACCCTGCTCCCCACCCACACAACCCCCCCCCAGCCCTCTGTCTGTGCCCCCCCTGCTGCCATGCCCCTCTCTGTGCCCCCCCTTTACTTTCTACCCCCTATCCTGTGCAGAAGGCCCCCCCCCCCCCCCACCCCACCAAAAAACAAACCCTCTCCCTCCTCTCAGGGTGGTGCAGTGCCCCCCCCAGCAAGGCCTTGTCCCCCCAGGGCTGCTCTTTGGGGGTGTGGGGGGGGGCAGCCGAGGGTCTGCAGTGCCACAGGTAGCAGGAGGGTGGCTGAGGTCGTGCTGGTGGTCTGGGGGAGAAAACACCCCCAAAAAATTAAAAAATATATATAAAAATATAAAAAATTAAAAATATATATAAAAATAAAGCAGCAAAGGTGCTGCGATGGCTGCTGGCGTGTTGCGCCCGGCGCCCCCCCAGCCCACCTCACCCCCTGAACCCCCCCCCCAAAAAAAAAAAGACCGTGGGCAGCAGGAAGCTGTGAGGTTGGTGCTGCTCCCTGGGGTGCGGGGGGGTCACCCCAAAAGGATGGGGGTGCAGGGAGAGGGGTCACCCGAAAAAAAAAAAGCTGCAGCAGGTAAGGGAGAGCCCTGGGAATCTGCGCCGGGGGTTTTGCTCCTCTTCCTCTCCTCCTGCCCTCGTACCTCGCTGCTGCCAAAATTAATTTCCTTTCTTTCCCCCGTGCGACAAAAGCGTTGTACGAGGCGGTTCTTGGCGTGGAGCGGGGTAAGGAAGAGTCCTGCGGGGGAGCAGCGGGGTTTCTGCTCCTGGAGTTTTGCGCCGAAAGCAAAAATTTGGGAGCGTGGCGGGAGCTTTGGCCGGGGCTCGGCCCCAGCCTGGGCTTGGCCGAAGGGATCTTGGTGGAGGAACGCGGTGCCCAAAGCTGCTCCCGGTGTTGGTGGTCACATCGGAGCGGTGACCCGGGTGCTGCTTGGGGCTGGAGGTGTGCTCGGGGGCTCCGTGTGCCAACTGCAGCGTGCTGTCGCTGGTGATAACGCCAACGGAGGGTGCTTGGGCGTTGCTGAAGGCCGCCTTTAATTTTGTTTCTTACCTCTCCTCACCTCTCGCACCAGTGGCTCGGTGCTGGGACCAGTGAGGGCTGCTTTTCTGGTCATCTGGGGGGTGTCTCCAGGCCACTTCTTGCAACGTGCAGCGCTGCATTGGGGTTGGGGACGTTCCTAGTGATGCCTCGAGCAAGGTTGGGCACCAGGAACTCCTGGGGAGGTCCCTGCCCGTGTCCCGATGGGGACAGCAGCTCCGTGGAGAGGTGCCAGCGCTGAAGCCAGTTGTAAACACAATCTTAAATCTACTGCTGACTTCTCAGAAACGTGCTCCTCAGATAACTTTCGGATGCCGCCGTGTTTTTGCCGGCTCGAAGGCTGGGTTTGGGTCGGTGTCGTGCTTGTGCGTGGCTCTGGGGGAGCAGCCCCCATCCCGCTGCCCCTGTTCCTGCGGGGACGGCCCAGCAATGATGTGAGTGAGGCTGGGGGGAGCTTCCAGGAGCTAGTGGCCTTCTAGCAGATGATGTGAAATGCGTTGGGAAGCGCAGCTTCATGTTGTGTCTCTTCACGTAGCTTTTTGGTGAACGGTGGGCCAATTCTCTTTTTTTTAATTATTATTTTCTTCCCATCTGGACACGCTGCTCTTGCCACCCATACCCCCATCCCACCCCACCTCCTCCTGCGCCCTCGGTGGCTTTGCAAAGTTCATTCAGGCTGGGTGCTCGGGGGGTGCTCCTCCTCTCCTTGGAGCAGGATTTCCTACAGCCCCTCCGCTCCTAGTGGGAATTGTTCCTCACCTCTCCTTCCCTGCCCTTCCTCTGCAGACCACCGGTCCCCGAGGGTCCCTGCGCCTCCGGCCGGCCCTGGCCCAGCGATGGCAACGCCGGACGTCAGCGTGCACATGGAGGAGGTGGTGGTGGTGACGACGCCGGACAACGCCGTGGATGGCAGCGGGGTGGAAGAGGTGAAGACGGTGCTGGTGACCACCAACCTGTCCCAGCACGGGTAAGAGACGGCTTCCAGCATGCGTGTGGAGGAGCCAGCCTGTTGGAACAGCCCCGACTGGGGTCCCAGTAGGACACCAGGAACTAAACCAATGTTTTTTGTTTGTTTGTTTGTTTCTTTTTCCATTATTTCTTTCACGGCTGATTCGCTGAGCTCCGAGCGGTCTCAGTGCAGTGAGCTTTGGGCTTTGGGGTCAGGCTCGTGTGCACATAAATGGCAGAGATTCCCCTCGAACGCCGTGGTGTCAGATGGGTGACACCTCTCCAAAAGCAGCGAACCTGCGTGATTTTTAAAGTGTGCCCGTGCCCAGTTCCTACCCTGCTTGCTGGTGTTTGGGGCCTGTTCCTTGTTTCATCCTGCTCTATTCGGAGCAGCTCGGTCATGTTTGGGGTCCCAGGAAAGCCCACGTAGCAGTGGGCTGTTTACTTTGTCTCCTGTCCTTCTCTGGTCTGTACCCAAGTGCTCCTCAGTGCTCCGAGAGCTCTTTGAGCAGGTACAAAATCCTCGCTCCCCCTCGGAGCTGGCTCTGGGCAGGTTTGCCTCGTTCAGGTGTTGCCAGGCTTGAAACCAGCAGGCAGCGAGCGGCTCTGTTTTGCTCTCTCCACAAAGCACGTTTGTGTCCTTTCCTCAAATATGCCCTGCTATTTCTGTGTCACGGCGCTGGGGAGGGGCATCATGTTTCAGCTTTTAGAACACAAAACGGCCGCTGTGCTGCGGCGCCTGTCAAACTTGAGCAGGCTCAGCTCTGCTGGCAGCGGGGCCGATGCCACGCGCGGCCCCTCTCTGCCACATCCCTGCTCTGCTGCCCTCCAAGAGCCCCTTCCCTCCCCGCTGGGGCCCTGGGGAAGGGCAGCTCAGCCCCTCCTGCTTCCCGGACACTTCTGCCAGCAGTGACTCTCAGCTTCCCTGGCAGAGCAGCAGCCAGACATGAAATTGGGGCTGTGGCTCTCTTTGGAGGCAGCACGGCTGCTGTTTGTCATGTGGCTATGAGTCTTCGCAGCACCACGCTGTCTGCAACACGAGCTGTGGCAGGGACTGGCTTGGTTGGTTTGTTTTTTTTTAATTCTTTTTTTTTTTTTTTCCTCCCATTTTTCTTCGGAATCCTCTCCTCACCCCGCAGTGTTCCCTGTATGGCCGGAGCAGCGCTGTACAGCAGGAGGTGATGTCTCCTGTAGCTGTGCCTATAAGCACAGCAAAACTCTGCAGGCACCAGGAGATTCCTCGGGGGCTTTTTGAAGCATCCCAAACCCTGGTTCTGGCATACCGGGGCATCGCTGCAGGGCTGTGGGACAGGCTTGGACCTCAGGCTCGTACAGCCTGACCTGTGAGGCTCCCACCATGCTGGTGGCCAGGTTGTGTTGCAGAAGGAGCCATCCCCGGGCTCCTCAAGTCAGAGGATTGCCTTTGCTGGGCTCCTGCTCCTCCTGGGGTGCTTCAGCAGCTGGCTTTGGCTTCCTCACCCTCTTATTTTCCCTCTCCAGCCCCAGCTGGTGCAAGGAGAGCAGCTGGGGTTCCTCTGCGCCTCTCAGTCGTGGCAGGAGCACGAGGGAGGCTTTGAGCTGGGCTTTGAGCTCCTCGCTCCTCTTATGTGGTGCTGGGAAGCCCCGAGGCTGCAGGAGTGGCCGAGCCCAGCCTGGCAGAGCTGGGGCTTGGTGCACTTCTCCAGTGCTCTTCTGGGTCTGCTTTCGCTGCTTGGAAAAGTAACACGGGCAAGGCTTGGGAGCTTAATTAGCTCCAGCGTTTCAGTATTGACTGGAAAAGGCAGAGGGGGGAAATGGAGAAACTAATAATCAGCAGGAAGCTTTGCTTTCAGAGCTGCTTGGAAAAGGGCTGGGCTCCTGTGCCCCGATGCGTTGCTTGTGTTTCTGGTGAGCGCTCCTGCTGCAGTGTTTTGGAGACCTCTCTCTTTTTTTTCCCCAAGTTTCCAGGGAAGGCAGGAGCGGAGGAGAAAGGGGAGTCAAGGCCGTGGCTTTCCCTGCACTTTTTCTGCCCTCTCCCCTCTGGTTTGTGGATTCTCCCCGGGAGCTGAGGAGCAGAGCCTCCCCATGGCACGTGAGCAGGGCTCTGCATCCCACGGCTTTGTCATGGTGACCGGAGTGGTGGGATGTACCGTGGGGGTGCCTCGGGTCTCCTGCTCCTCCTGTGTCTGCCTGAGGCTCTCCAGAACAGGATGGGGGGAGGCAGGGTGGAGAAACTGCCCTGTTTTGTGTTGCTTTTCTCCTTTTTTTCCTCTAGTTATGTCTCCTGAGCTGACAGACTTCTGTAGTTGCTTGTTTTTTTTCTTCTAAGCTGCTGAAGTTGGTTGTTTTGTCTCTGAAGGATGGGACTGAGAATGTGGGCTGGGTTATTTCTCCCAACCAAATAACAATTTTTGGTCATTTTAGGAGTGGTGTGAGTGCAGCGAAGCACTGCAGGAGGCTCTGTGTTTCAGAAGCTGACTTTCTGCCAGGGTGACTCTGGTAGATCAGTCGGTGGATAAGGTGGTTTTTTACCTGATTGCAGGCAGAGGAAGGTCAGGACCAGGACTGGGCAGCGCTGGTTTTTGTGTGTCTGGAGTGGCTGCTGCCCTTCTTGCTGCCCCAGGGTGCTGTAGAAGTGGTGTTTCTGGCTTTTCCCTGAAGGAACCCAGAGAAACGCAAAAAACAAGTAGCAAAACGATGCAAAAAACAGGTTAAAACTCTTCTCTTTCCCATGTCAAACCGCTGCTTCTGTAATATTAACCCGTGTGCAGGCATATAAGCTCAGGATTTACCCTTTAGCGCCGTTCTGCATTATCCGTCACTTTCCAGCACTCAGAACAGGTCCTCGTGTGCCGCAGAGGCAGCAGGACCATCCCCGTGGTGCCTCCCTTCCCCAAACCAGCTCCATCTCCCACTCCCTGTGCTCTCACCCCGCTGCAGCCTGATCTGCGGATCTCCCAGCTTACTCACCGGGTGCTGGAGATGCCGCCCACGTGGGCTCCTTATCTTCTGTGCCCTGCTCGCCCCCAGGCTGGAGCAGGGGAGCGATGCTTTGAAGCCCCAGTCCCGCCCCAAAGCCCTGCACTGGGAGGCCAGGACTGAAAAACCAGTTGCTCTTGAACTGGTCCCTGTGGCACCGGAGGTGGGAAGCGCAGCTGCTGGTGAGTCACTGGGGCTATTGTTTTAATTCACCCCAAAGAGGACAGATTTCAGGCTTAGGTTCTCCAGACAGCTTTTCTTGGGAAGTTAACACATGGAAGCATGTGGCAAGAAGAGTTTTTTTTCCACCCTTCTCCCTCCTGCAGGACCCCAGAGGCCCAGCAAGCTTCCTGCAGCCATCAGATGTCTCCACTAACAAATGTCCCCATTAAACCCCTCCAGGAGCGCTCCAACACACACCGTGCCTGCAGATGTGACCAATTGGGAAGCCTTGGTGGCGAGGAGCGTGTCCCATGGAGTGTCCAGAGCTTTTGGCTGTGTTCTGCAGCTTTGTCAGGCACATAGGAAGGATGTGGTGTGGTGAGGAACCAGCCCTGAGTCCATCAGCAGAGCTCCGAGTGAAGTCTGAGGGCTCTGGCGTAGGGAAGAGGAAAGCGGTCTCCACTGCTGGAAGCAGATCTGGTTTAATTAATATTATACGTAGATGGGGTTGTAAGAGGAGGAGAGAGTGCAGCGGTGGGTCTGTAGCTTGCGTTGGGTTATCTCTGTTCATGGATCTGCTGTCGAGGCTTGATGAGCTCTGGCACGGTGCTTGTGTCGCTCCCTGAGGTCCTGCTCCAGGGGGGCAGCACGTGCACCTCACACAGGTTTTTCTGGGGAGTTTTCTTAGACAAAGCTGGCAGAGACTCGTAAGGGAGGGTCTGACCCAAACCGCGGTTGTGGTGGCAGCTCTGTGTCTCCTTCCTTTGCACCCACAGGACCTTGTGCCGTGGGTTGTGTCGGTGTCAGTGCCGTGGGGCTGGGATCACAGAGCTGAGACGGGCAGCTGCTGCTCCCGGACTGGTGGCAGCTTCTTGTCCTTGTAAAGGAAAACAGCCGAGCCTCTCAAAACCAGCACCAAGTTTGGTGGGAGAACATAGCAGGGATGACATAGCAGGGATGACTTCTGGAGCCGCATCTCCTCGAAACATCAGAATGGAGGTCGCAGTTCCACGTCGCTTAATTTTGCGTATTTTTCTCTTTCTTACCAGCGGTGACATAAATGAAGACACTCTGGAGACGGAAAATGCGGCTGCTGCGGCCGCCGCTGCCTTCACAGCATCTACACACCTGAAGGAAGCGGTCTTAGGTAGGTTCAGCCCGAGCTGCAGCCCCCTGGCAGCAGGAGCCAGCCCTGCTCGCTGCAGCGTGGGGCTCAGGGAGGGGACTGGTGAGAGCAGGGGGATTCTGTGGGCACACCTGCATCGCTGCCCTGTGCCAGGGGTGTTCTCCGGGCTGCCCCCCAGCAGGGATTCTGTGCTGGGCTTGGGAAGGAGCCTGTGGCTGGGTGATGCTTGCTGGAGCGTTGCTGCCCTCTCCTGGTGCAGGCTGAGACCCGTGTGCCTGCTGTCTGCCCTCTCCAGCTCTTGCTTTCCCACCCAGCACAAGCAGGGATTTTGTTTTTTGCCACCTGCTTTGGCTACAAGCAAAATTGAATTCAGTGAGCAAGCGCTGTAACCCAGGTGGGGCTGGACGTGCCTTAAAATCAGCTACATTCTGAAAACACGGGTGAATGTGTAATTGCCCTACCAACACCATTCCTTTCATTGTTACCAAGAACTGGATTTTCAGCCCTGGCCACTGATTTCTGTGCATTCAGCTGGGGCTGGATTGCTGTTAATTTTTCTGCACTAATTCCCAGGGTAGCTGGATGCTTTAGTAGAAACTTGCAAGTGAGTTGTGGCCACAAAACCTCATTCCCACCCCTGCCCCATGTGCATTATCAATGTTTTTTGATGCTGAGCTTTAGCACTGCGTGTGCTGCCAGCTGGGGGCTGTGGCTCACGTTTCTTTTTGATCTGTCCCTTCCTCTGTTCCCTGTGAGAAGTGAAGATGGCTGAAGATGAGGACACTTTGGAGGCAGAGATTGTGTACCCCATCACCTGCGGAGACAGCAAAGCCAACCTCATCTGGAGGAAATTTGTCTGCCCTGGGATCAATGTGAAGTGTGTGCAGGTGAGGGTGATGGGCTGTGACACTGTGACACGAGCGGGGAGCGTCCCTGATGTGCTCCCAAATGAAGGATTTGAGCCCTCCCGTGACAGCATCGCTGCCTTGCATGCCTTTTTCTCGGTTTGGTCCCTCTCAGTAAGCTTTGGCAAGTTTTTTTTGCATCACAACCATGTCGTGGTGGGAGAGGGAGAAATTTCTGGGATATTAATACGTGGTACGTGTTGGCTTGGCCAAACCGATCCGACCTGCTCGAGAGATGCTGTCCCAATTTAACTGCATTACTGGAGAGTTTGGGAACTTCCCTGTCCGTTCAGTTTGAGAGAAACTGAGGATTTGTTGAGAAATTAATAAAACATTGAACGGTCGCTCCCCTCTCCTGGAGGATTCATGGTTAAAACCTGCATGGATCTGGGGAGGAGGGCCAAACTTTCATTTCCAGGAACGTGCTGTGTGTGATGCTGTAGTAAGGCATCCGTGGCATTTACACGCTGACTACACAGCACCCTGCTGAGGTAGCATCTGTGCTGGGCTGGGCTGCACGAGGGATTTCCACAAGATGTTCCTCCTCCTTCGTAGGAGAGGAGAACAGCTACTGGTGCAGGTGATTGCTTCTGCTGCTACCTGAAACCAACCTTTGTGCTGAAACCCATGCGCTTGCTAAAGAGAAGCAGTTTCTTGTGCAGTAATTGTGAATGAGAGTGCTCACGATAACGTCGATTAACGTGAGCATGGAAAAGAGACCTGGACTTGGGAAACGCTTTCTAAGACTGGTCATAAAACAATTCTTTAGAGAGCTTCCTCATTCTGGAGGTTGCTTTTAGTTTAGCTCACGGGTTCAGTTCGAGCTGGGTGTTTAGGGCAATAAAAAAAAAAAAAGGGGGGGCCAATTCCCACTGACGTTGCATTTCTCCCTCCTGCAGTTCAACGATCGCCTCATTAGTCCCAAGGAGTTTGTCCACTTGGCGGGCAAGTCGACCCTGAAGGACTGGAAGCGGGCAATCCGGATGAATGGGATCATGCTCCGGTCAGTCTCTGTTTGTATGCAGCAACATCAGCAATTTCTGTTCTCTGGTGGAGAACGGTGGGGTGGGACGGACCCTTCAACACTTGTTTTTGCCTTTTTTTTTTTTTTTTTTTTTTTTGCTGTGGAGAGCACGAGTGTGCTGCTGAACACTTGACTTAGTAACAGCCTGGCCCTGGTGTTACCCATCCAAAGAATTTGTGTATCCTTGTGCATAGGGAATAATTTGGGGCAGCACGTGTTTCCCTGGGTTCTTAGAACTCAAACCAAGCTGGGTTCCCAGCTGCCATAAGGTCAGTGAAAATTTTAGTGGCCCCTGGTGGTTCAGCTGTGCTGCGTACAGGTTCTCAGTGTGAGCTGCTCACTGTCACTCTGGTCATGAACCAACACTCCTACTGCACTATGTCTGCTTTATATCATTTTTTTCCCCCAAGGGCTTATTTAAAGCTTATTTATACAAGCATTTATCTTCTCTGCAGTTCTACAGCTACTGAATTCTTCTATGGTTGTCTTTAACACCAGCCTGATGTTGGTTCAATTAAAATCCGTCTCTCTGCCTGTAGGCAGCACCTCTTTCCCTAGGAATTGTCAGTGTTTTCCTGGCCTTGTCACAGGGTGACGCTGCATTTGCCTGGTTTCTTCTGCTTCAGTGCAGGCATCCCTCATACTCCTTCTAAGCAGCTTTTGCTCCACGTAGGTTTTTGCATAATAGGCTTATGCCTCAGCAAGGCAGGTCTTTCAAGGGACAAAAAACAATCTTCACGAGGAATGTCTGAAGGCAAGCCAGGCAGCCCATGGAGACAAATCTTAGGAAGCTCAGGTTGTGCTTGGCCAGCAGCTTGCTTCGACTCAGGGCGGTCTAAGGGGAGATGATGTACACCAGTGGTGCCACATCCTTTGCTTAACCCTACTTATAAACTAAAATTAGAAGCCTCAGTTTATGTCCCATCTCTTTTTATGTGCTCTCGAGTGAAAAAGGGGAAGGAGCAGGCTTCCTGCTATCTCTGCTCCGAGCTGAGACTTCCTTTCTGCTGCAGTCTGCGGGCGTGCATGGGGTGGGTGCTCACGGGACCAAGCTGGGACCTCTCTTCTCTGTCCTCCCTGCATGAACCAGGCGTCTGTCAGACCAGTGAGGGTCCCTGGCTAAAACCACAAACCCCGTGCTGAAAAATCTGCTCAGGAGATGGGACAAGCTCCCAGGCAAGCTTGTCTGGAGGCCAAGTGCTGCCCTGCTCCTGGCACGTGGGGCAGGCAGCTCTGCTTCCCATGGGGGCAGGTTCAGGGGTGCAGGTGGGTGCTCTTGGTGAGCTTGTCCGGAGGTGGGGATGCCCTCAGAGCAGGGCAGCAGAGCACATGGAGCTCTGGGGAGAGGAGGAGGACGTTCAGCATCACAGAGGGATCAAAACTGATCATTGACTGATCAAAACAGAGCATTGCCCGAGGTGGCAGGGAAAGGTCTCTCTACTCACAGCTGTTAGGGGAATGGCAGTGTTTGGGCTCTTAATGTTGAAGGCTTGCTTCTACCAAGCAGAAGATCTGCTGGGAGCAGATTTGTCCCAATTCTTCTAAGGACGTTCTTAGTTTTACAGGAATACATCCTTAGGAAAGAGCTCGTGTGCATCTTCAGGCTCCCAGCCCAAGTTGAGTGCTTTATTGGTGAAAAAAATGTTTCCTTGTAGGTCACCAGAAATTCACCCAGCTCTGTCTTCCCCTTCTGCACATGAATCTCTGTGTGCAGCTATGAAAAAGAGGAAGGCCAAATGGTGTTCTGGGAGGAGTGATTACTTTTTTGGTCCTTCCTCTTTCCTCACTCTAGCTGTTGAGTAAAATTTTCTTTGAAAGCCGTCAGCCTGCCAGCAAGCAAGTTCCCTTCGCTTTCACGAGGCAGTGTTTTGCTGAAGTGGTTAATGACCTCTTTGCCCATGCTGTGGTCTTTGGGAGGAGCAGCCACGTGCTCGTCACTTCTCGGATCTGTTTGTGTCAAAGAAGCTCTGATGGCAGTTCGGTTGGGCAGGAGGCTCTGAGATGTGGCAGAGGAGGGCTTGGAAATCAAATTGGTGCCATCTCTGCACCTCAGCTGCAGCACGATGTGTTCGGTGGGACTTTTCCTCACCACCCTGGCCTCCTGAAGGCTTCCCCACCACTGGAGCACCAAGAAGTGGTTGGATTTGTGCATGTGGCCGGCATGGCACAGGCTGTGGATGCTGTTGTAAGGGACTGTTAACGCTGCCTGTAAGGACAGGAGAACTTGGCAAGGGGCCTCAGCCCGTTGCCTCTGCCTGCTCCAGCTCGTGCTGGTGTGCTGAGCAAAGCCCCGGAGCTCATTCATCGAGCTGCCTGTCCCCAGGGTAATGCTCCTCCCTCCTTCTCCGTCCTGCTGGCAGGCATCATGTTAAAGGAAGGCAGAAGCTGAGCATTAGAGCCTGGCAGCTGCTCTGCCCCGGGGTGCTGAGATGTCTGGGGGGATGCTCCGCGGGTTGTCCCTGTCAGGAGCTGCTCCTCCAGCTCCTGATGTGAGCGTGTTCCCCTTCTTGCTTCTCTCTTGCAGGAAGATCATGGACTCGGGGGAGCTGGATTTCTACCAGCACACAAAGGTCTGCTCCAACACCTGCCGGAGCACCAAAATCGACCTGACTGGAGCCAGGGTGTCTTTGACCAGCCAGACCTCAACAGAGTACATTCCTCTCACTCCTGCTTCTGCAGATGGTAGGTGCAGCGATCCGAGCACCCTTGCAGCAGGGGCTTTGAAGAATTAAAGCGTAACAAACACCGCGTACCGACCGCCCCTCACGTTGCCTCTATTTTTTAATTAGTTTATGCTTTGTGGGTTGTTTTTATTCTCTGCTTTTTTTTTTCTCCCTGCTCTGTTGCAGGATTCCCCATAGCAGAGCTAGGCAGAGTCGTTGTTAGTGCACCCTGGCAGAGATGTAATAACTCACCTAGTTGCTCTGTAACACTGCATGACCTGAAGAGCCGCCCTTCTGCCATCCTGGCTTGCCCCAAACTGTGTAGCTGAAGCAGAAGACCGCAATTAATCTGTAAGAGCACAATAGTCGTTGCTTGATGAAGTCACCCCCGTCCCAGCTGCTGGTCGGCGCCGTGTCCTGCTCCTCGCAGGAGCTGGGGTCTGCGTGGCCCCCGGCTGCGCAGTGGTGCTGGGGCAGGAGTCCTCCTGCGCCTCTCCCAGCTGTAAACTGACTTTGGCCTGAATAATTCATGGGCTTTCATTTAACGCTCCCTGCCTGAATTATTTATTGGTTTTGTCTGCTGAAAGATTAAAGAGAATCAGGGAATACAACAGATTTTTATCTGCCCTCGTGCATGTAGTTTATGAAACTGGACGTAAATGATTTTGTGGCTGCGTAGCTTTAGCCCTAGATTTAATTTGACCTATAGTTACAGGTAACTGTTATATTAGAAAGTTTTTAAATTTCAATGTAGGTTTTTTTTCTTTTTTTTTCCTCTAGCTCTTTTGGCTGCTGAGAGTTAAGAAATGCCCCCCAAGGGCTCCTGATGGTGCCCGTGGGGCAGGGTGCTGGCAGCAGAGTGCCTGTGCCCTGCAGGGAGCCTGCCGTGGCCGAGCCTGGCGCTTTGGTGGCGGCAGCTGGGGAAGCCGATGCTGATTTCAGTGCACGGCACAGCCTGCCTGGGCTCCAGAGCTGCAGCTTGCTCCGAGCCCTCCTAAAATCCAGCACCATGATTAACAGCTGGCTAACGAGGGGGTGCTTCCTGCGCTTGGGTGTGCTGGAATAAACAGAGCCCTGCAGGCTGTGGAGGAAAGGGAGAGTAATTGGATTTGGTGTCAGCAGCTGAGTGCTGCCAGGGCGCTCACGGCCACGTCTCTGGCCCAGATTTCCCATCTCCTGCTCCTGTGCATGGACCGATGCTGGCTGCCAGGCTCTGGGGACACAAATCCCTGAGGTCTGGTGGGCAGCGAGGGGGGAGCTGGTCCCTGCGAGGCTCTGGAAACCCCACAGGCATGCAGGTCTGGCAAGCAGTGAGCTGCCCAGAAGGGATGCAAGGAAATCGGGCTCAAAATCTGACTTTTGCTCTTAGCAACAACAGCGTGTGTGCAGAGGGGACTGGGAGGAGAGCGCCTTGCGTCTTGCGCAAGGATTGCAGAAGTAATCTCTGTGGCATTACGCTCAGGGTGGAAAAATAAGTCCTGCAGGCACAGCAAGCCCCTTGGGCGTCCCTCTCTGCTCGGCTTGGAGAGCAAGGATCAGATGAAAGCGTCCCTGCTGCAATAACAACAGAGCAGTCGCAGCAGCGCAGCGAGGGAGCGCATCCCTCAACCAGCCCCTGAGAAACGCAGAGAAAAATCAGGACTTGTTTTTTTTTTTCTTCTCTTTTCTTGCTATTGGTTGCAGTCAACGGGTCCCCAGCCACGATTACCATAGAAACGTGCGAGGATGCCAGCGATTGGACCACCAGCATCGGAGGTAACGGCTCAGCTCGGCGCAAAGCATCCGGCTCAGCTCGGCGCAAAGCATCCGGGGCAGAGGTTGGAGGCGATGCCGGGAGAGGAGGGGAACGGCAGGGACCAGGAGCAGGAAGCCTCTGGCAGGAGCAGCCCTGCTCGAACCTCCCCTGGGGTTATTTGTTTGCTGCTCACCAGTGCCCAGCGGTCTGACCGCGGCGTCGGCTTGAGATGAAATTGTTTCTGAGCACTAAAATGTCCAGCCGTGGTGTGGCTCTAGGGAAGGAAGAGTCGGAGTGGCTGTAAAATGCTTCTTGTGCTCCTCTGGTGTAATCTGAGCTGAGGAAGCAGATGTGGCACCCAGGCAGGAGGGGCTCCTGCTTCATCTCTAGCTTGCCCCTACACCCAGCTTGAATTCTGAGCTGGAGAAGGAGCTGGGCTTCACAGCACCCCTGTCCTGCAGAGAAAATCGCTATCACTTGGGGGCTTGTGATGTGCAGCCCCTTTTTCTGAGAGAGCCATAAAACCCCCGTTCCCATCTCTGAGGGTTTTGTGGGTCTCCCTTGCTTTGTCTTTCTCCAGATGACACGTTTGCTTTCTGGCAAGGCCTGAAGGACGTGGGTCTTCTGGACGACATCATCCATGAGTTCCACCAGGAGCTAGTGGAGACCATGAAGGGCTTGCAGCAGCGAGCGCAGGATCCCCCGCTGCAGCTCGGTGGTAAGGAGCAGGTCTTGGGCTCTTGGCTATGCTGGGAAGAGACATTTGAGCAGAGGGGCTGGTGGGTTTTCCCCTTGGAGACACCTGGATGACACTAGAGGGAGGCAGTTTGTCATAATTTAATCAGATTGCAGAGAAATCAAAAGTGAAATAAAAAGGAAACGCATTTAATTTCATTCTAGCTCATCGCTCTCATAAATGCAGGCTGGAATGACCCCCTCAGCTCGCTGCAGGTGTGGGAGGGGAGAGCGAGGCTGCCAGCTGCATGGCTCCTGCCACAGCTGCTCGCTCCTGGTGGCTGCGGGCAGGCTTCGAGCCTCGTGGTCAGAATTCCCCCGGCACTCTGGGGTTTCCTATCCGCTGGCTTGAGGTCTCCAGACAAATCTTTGGCTGAGGAACTGAAGTGGGAATTGAGGCCATTGGAATAACAACACAGCAGGCAGCTACCGTGCCAGATTTCTTATCAATCCCTGCTAAGTAGGAGAGGGCTGCTTATCTGCTAGCGACCTTTCTTATGTCTTTTGTCATCTCCTGCCCAGCCTCTTGCGTTACCCTCATGCAGACTTTGGCTGTCTCGGCTGAATGTGTTTGCTTTCATTTGGCTTCTTACAAAAACCATAAATACTTGGCACTGGGAGTCTTGTGTTCCTCAAAGGCCTGTGTATTCTTTTCAAGACGCCGTCCTACTCAACAACGTCGTGCAGAACTTCGGGATGCTGGATCTGGTCAAGAAGGTCCTGGCCAGCCACAAGTGCCAGATGGATCGCTCGAGGGAGCAGTACACGCGGGATTTGGCAGGTACACCCTGGGGATGTATGACGGGGTGTTTCCTTTTTGTCTAAGGAAATGGGCTTTGTGTTAAAGCTGAGGCTGGTGGCAGAGCCCTGGGGCAGCTCGCCCTGGGGTGTGCCGCTGATCCTTGTCTCCTTGCAGCTTTGGAGCAGCAGTGCGATGAGCACCGCAAGCGGGCGAAGGAGCTGAAGCACAAATCGCAGCACCTCAACAACGTGCTGATGACTCTCACTCCCGTCTCCGTCCCCGCGCCTTTAAAACGCCCCCGGCTCACCAGGGCCACCTCCGGACCAGCTGCCATCACCTCTCAGGTCCTCTCCCAGCCGGCGCAGATCGCCGTCACCCCGACCGTGTCCCAGCTCTCCAGCCTCCCTCTTGGCAAAGTGGTCTCCACCCTCACGCCCTCGGTGCTGGGGAAGAGCCCGTCCCAGCCGCCCGCCGCCAGCTCCCCGGCGTCCCCCTTGCTGGGTGGCTACACGGTGCTGGCCTCCTCCGGCACCTCCTTCCCCGGCGCGGTGGAAATCCACCCGGACGCTCCCAACCTGACGGTGCTGAGCACGGCGGCGGCTCAGGACGGCAGCACGGTGGTGAAGGTGGTCAGCCCTTTCCAGCTGCTCACGCTGCCGGGGCTCGGCACCGCCATCCAGAACGTGACGCACGTGGCCGCCGCCGGCGGCAGCGCGGTGCTGACCGTGCCCCCCGAGGGCCCCGTGGCTGAGCACGCCGCTGCCACCATCGAGGTGACGGCGCTGGCCGACGAGGCGGAGCAGAAGTGAAAAGGTGGGGGGACCTGCCTGGAGGGACGTTCGTCGCGGCGCTCTGGGTGGAACTGCCTTTTTTTTTTCTCTGTCTGCGCTGCAGGGAGAGGAGCGGTGTAACGAGCGGCACGGGGTAACGAGACTCAGAGCGGCTGGAGCTGGGAACGAGGAGGTGTGCAGGTCAGGCAGGGGGGGAGGAAGGATGCCCGGAGAAGGGAGGCAAAACGCTCTGCCCCGTTTGGAGGAAAGAGAAAAGAAAAAAAAAGGCTGAAGTTTTTATAAAGCTTCCCTCCCTGCTCTCTTGGAATAATTATTCCACGCCTCTCAGCCCGGCCGCGGCTGGAGCAGCTGTGTCGGAGGAGCAGGGGCTCAGGGCGAGGAGGCGAAGGCGGCAGGAGGGAGATTAAGGAAACACAAAAGTGCTGAGCAGGCACAAATCTGGCTGCTGAGGGCCCGGCGGGAAGTGATGGGATGAGCAGGGAGCCGGCTGCTTTCCCTCTCCCTCCCCTGTGGGAGGGGAGCAGGGGTGGCTTTGTCCGTGGGTCACCTGCAGCCGTGAGTTTGGGGCCACCCTCGGTGTGTGGCCGTGAGCCCGAGCCAGAGCCTGGTTTCGGCACAGGGTGCGGGCGCTGCGAACAACCCTGCGGCCACAGCAAGGGCCTGAGCAGGGAAGGAGAGGGGAGGGACCTGTCCCAGGTTGTGATCCCCCAAGGAACCGAGGAACGCAGAGGGCTGGGAAGAGCTGTAGCTTCTGAGGACTTAGGGGTCTCTTTCTATTTTTCTTCAAGAAAAGAGAAAAAAAAAACATTGTTTGGGATTATTATTATTATTATTTTTTTTTTTTTTTACTCAAAGGGGGATTTTTTTTTTTTTTTTAAGCACAGCCCTCCTGGCTGTGACCACGGCACCACGTTCAGGCAGGAGAGGGGGGGTCGGGTGCAGCAGAGGAGTTCAGCGACGACGCTGAGCGGGCTGCAGCCCGGTGCCCAGAGCCCAGCATTATCCCACCGGGTGTCTCTGCTGCAGGCCCTGCTGTCGTTTTTCCCCCCCCCTGCTAGGAAGAAGATGCTCTGGGGGCTGCGGGAAGGGGGGTGTTCAGCTCAGCTCTGCCTTTTGAGGGTTCAACTTGCTGCGAGTCTCCCCGCTGTTCCCGTGTGCAGGCGCGCGCCGGCTGCGTGTGGCCGTGTTTACACCGTCTCCGGCTGGGAGGAGCTGGGGGCTTGAAGTGTGAGGTTTTCTATGAACTCGATCTGGCAGCAGCAATGACAGGTCACTTCAAGGAGCTAATAAATATTTTTTTGAAAGAGTCTCTCGCTGGTTTATTGCGTCTGGCTGTCACGGCTAGGGTTGCAAACCAGGGCAGGCACACGCTGAGTGAAGCGAAACCAAATAGCCACGTGTGTTTGCTGTGTGCTCGCCGGGACAAAGAGCTGCTCCAGATCCTTCGAGCAGTGTGGGCACAGGGTGATGTCTGGGTGTTGAAGGAGCTGATTGGGGGTTGTGCTGTGGTTTTCCTCTGGGCGGCTGGGGGCTGTGATCCTGGGACAGATAAGAGCTGTGTGCTGTGAGTCTGGCTCTATCTGGGTGTGTTGGTGTGGTAAAACACCGAGAGGTGTAAAGCTCGAGGAAAAACCTCACGGGTTCATTAAAGGAAGGCACGAACAGCGGCTTGGAGAGGGGCACCTGGTGCTTTGAGGGGAGAAGCCACTGGTGCAGGCACCCAAGCAGTTGCAGCTGGGTGTTTTCCTGGGTTTTCTTCGCGCCTCCTGCGTCCCCAACCTGACGTTTCCTGCTGCTATCTCTGATTCCAGCAGCAAATCTGACCCCAGGTGCCTGCTACCCTGACACAGGCCATGCTCCTGCACCAGCCATGTCCTGCCCGAAGCACCAGCCTTAATTTTCAGGTGATAACGCAGCGGGCAGCTGGTTAGTTGTGCCGAGCCCTTTCTGCTTTCGTTGCTCTTGGGGTGTTACGCTGGGACGGGCCACGTGCCGCACTGTGTGTGTGGCACGGCTCCAGCTCTGCTCGGTGCCCCGTGTGCTCTGCCCGATAGCAGCGAGCTCACCGAGCTGTTTGCAGGAGTTAGGGCAGGCGACCGTGAGGAGGAGTTGCTCATCCCTCCGCGGTATCAGCTTCTGTTCACTTTCAGCTGAGCCTGAACCCGGGGCCGCAGCTCCAGGAGCTGCCACGTCCCTCCTAATCAGAGGCTTTTCCCTTCCAAGGCTGCCTGTCATTAAGGTAGGGCACTAATTGCTTTCTGGCTATCTTTGTACTTGGGACAGCCCCAGCGTGTCACACCAGAGAGGAACGGAGAGGTGCAATAACCCTTGGCTTCTCCTGCCCATGTGGCACGGGGCCAGGGTGCAGCAGGATGAGGGTCCTGCAGCCACCGCTGCCTTTCACGATCCCATGGGCTTGGGGACGTGGTTTGAAGGGGTCAGCTCGGGGTGTTGGAAAGGGAGAAACTGGGGGGGCAGCGAGCCTTGGGCATCGTCCCCAGGAGAACAGTCCACGACCCTGTTCTCGGCGAGGTGTGTGCCCGTCCTGCAGCAGCAGAGCCCCATCCCCAAAAGGGGAAGGCTGCCTCGTCTGGGGTTCTGCTGTAAAATCAGCTCAAGCCAAACCTCCAAAGAGCCCCCCTGTAACAGAAAGAGAGCTCAGAGCGCAGCCAGCCCTGCCTGGCTGAGCCTGCCACGGTCTGCCCAGGCTGTGGCATCTTGCAGGGGAATTGTTGGGGTTTTGCTGTTTCCTCGCTGGCGATAACGCCTGGGGGAGTGCCTGGAGCTCGCCACGTGCTGGGCAGTGACAGCCAAGCGCTGCGGGGAGGCAACAGGAGTCGTGCCCACAGGCAGCGCAGCCCCCCTGGGATGGGGACTGATCCTTTCTCGCAGCAGCAGAGCCCCATCCCCAAAAGCTCTCGCTGCCGGGAGCCCCTTGGTGTCCCCCCTCCCTGCCAAGAGGGGTTGCAGGCATCCGGGGGCTTTGCGCAGCTGAGGCTTGGAACATGGCTTGGGCAGGGCCCTGGTGAGCTGCGATAGGGCTGGGTTTGGGACTTGAGAAGTAGAAGCAAGGGCCTCTGCTGCAGTCCCTGCCTCCTGCCCTCGCCTTTGGGCTCTTCATCACGGCTGGGGGGGGGGCTCTGGGGCTGCTCCAGGGTTCCTGTGCCCCAAAAGCGCACCATGGGGGTGAATCTCAGGGAGCAGCCCCCCCACCAGCTGGGCAGAGCCACGCGCTCTGCCAGCCCCACGCTGCCGGTGCTGCGCTCCCCATCCCCGCTGGGTGCTCGGTCACGTCCCCTTCCCTGCCTGGGTGTTTTTGGGGGGGAGCCACCCTGGGGGCTGCGCTGCTGCAGGAGCTCAGGGCTCGCCTCCGGGGCCGACCTCCCCAAGGGCTGTGGGTGACCCACGCACGGTCCCTGGGTCTTTTTCTCCTCCTGGTGTGAGCGCACAGAGCTGAGCCAGCTCCTGCCCAGCTCCTGGGGGACCCCCGAGCCCCTCCGCAGTCCCCAAGCACCTCCGTGCTGCCGCAGGAGCTGCCAGCTCAGGAGATGCTCCAGCCCCACAGAGACCCCCCCAAGGCTGGAGCTTGGCCCCCAGCAGCTGCAATGAGCACAAAAGCAGCGAGCCTGGTGCAGGCGGGAGGCTCCTGGCTGTGTGTGGGGGCTGTGGATGAGCCAATTCCTCCCCCCCAGCAGCTTCCCCTGGAAGCGCTGCGGAGCTGCTGAGAGGAACGGAAAGCGAAAGTCGGGGCTTGCGGCTGGGTTTGTTTGTCTGAAATCAGCAAACGCTTGGTTTCGCTCTCCCCTCGCCCTCTCCCTGCTGATGCGGTGACGCAGTTTCGCGCTCCCTCCCCTCCGCCGGGCTGATGTTAGGTAACAGCCAAACGCCGGCTGCTCCTCTGGGGTTCTGCTGCTTTTCCATCCCCTCTTTATGCAAGCCGAGCAGGACCAGAAGCTTTGTGAGGCACTGAAACCCGCTTTCTCCTTGCCGTGGCTCCCGGAGCTGCGGCTCTGTGGATCTCACCTGTAAAATCAGCTCAAGCCAAACCTCCAAAGAGCCCCCCTGTAACAGAAAGAGAGCTCAGAGCACAGCCAGCCCTGCCTGAGGGCCGCCCAGGCTGTGGCATCTTGCAGGGGAATTGTTGGGGTTTTGCTGTTTCCTCGCTGGCGATAACGCCTGGGGGAGTGCCCGGAGCTCGCCACGTGCCGGGTAGTGACAGCCAAGTGCTGCGGGGAGGCAGAGGAGTCGTGCCCACGGGCAGCGCAGCCCCCCTGGGATGGGGACTGATCCTTTCTCAGCTCCCAGGGCTCTCTTCTGCTGCCACCTGAGCCCTGCTCTTTGCTGGGGATGCGCAGAGCAGAGCCTGGCCCCGTAGCTGTGGCCCCACTGCCAGCAGCAATCGCGCCGTGGGTCTGGTGGTGACTGGGTTTTGGCACACGGACGAGGCATCTCCGCTGCCCACGGGTGGCCAGCTGACCCCAGGACCTGCTGCTTGGGTAAGGATCTCTCCACTGCCCCCATCCCCAGTGTGAGAGTCTCTTTCCTCTGGGTGCTGTGGGGTTGGGGCTCCTGGCCAGGCTGGGGCTCCCTCCAAGGCACCCCGGGTGCGACCACACAAGGCCAGAAAGCAGAAAGCACAGCTCCTCCTCCTCCTCCACCTCCTCCTTCTCCTTCCCGTGTTGACAAACACTCCAGAAAACAGCCTCTGCCCCTCCTTCTCCATCTGCTCTGCCGCCAGTGCGGCGGGCTGGCTGTGGGCTCCTTTGCATTTCCAGCTCCTGCTTGTTTGAGGGAGCTCCCCTCTTCCCCTCACCATGGAGAGCTTGCATCTGGGCACCTGCGTGGCACCAGCTGCAGCGCAGGCACCGGGCACGATGCGCAGCCCGTGACGGCCGGCTTTAACACCACCGCTGCCATCTCTGAGCCTCGCCCTCCCATGCCCGCAATCTTTTACAGCCCCTCACTTTTTGGGTGTGCTCGTTCTGCCCAGCTGCTTTCCAGAACTTGCTGGGTGTTGGCACAGAGATCATTTTATTAGCTGGGGAAGCCGGGGCTGGGGCTTGGCCACGTTGTCCTGCGTGCACCAGCCGCTGTGCGTGCCGGTGCGCCCTGAAGCCTCTTGCCCAGGCTGGTGAGGCTGGGGGGGGGCTGTCTTTGGGGCAGCCTCCTGGGGGACCCCTCGTGGCCTTTCCATGGGGTCTGTGTGGTTTTGGGGTGTCAGCAGGGTCAGCAGGGCAGGCTGTGCTCGCCGGTTACCCGTGCAGGCTGCTGCTGACTTTTGGCAGCACCCAATTGTGCAGTGGGAGGATGAAACCGCAGCTGGGTTGGGGACGTCCTGAGCTGCTTTGGCTCAGCTGGGCGAGCTGCGAGGGAGCTGGGAAGGGGCAAAACTAGGATGGGGAAGGCTGGGAAGCCAAGCAGCCCTTGAACTGCAGGTGCTGAGGTCCAGGTGATGGTGCCCTGGGCTCTTGCTGCCCCGGGTGCTGGCGCAGCCACCGCGTTGCACAGAGCCAACGATCCCATCCTCAGCTCCGAGCGCGCTCGCTTCTGGGGCTGGATTCTTTTTTTGGCTCGAGGTTGAACTTCCTGTGGCTGGGTGCACCTCACCAGGCAGGGAAAGGAATGGAAAATGAAACTGCCGGGATGATGAACAGAAAGGAAACGAACGAGCCCTGCCCCTCCCGGAAGCCCTTTAAAAACAGAGGCCGTCGGGTTCCCTCCCGGCAAACCTTCGCCGGGCTGGGGACCGGGGCCACCCCTGCACGACCCCCGCCACGACCCCCTCCTTTCCTTCGCTGTTTGCCGGAGCCGGCGGGGCGCGGAGCGGCTGCTGGACCCGGTGAGCAGCGGCCGGGGCAACCGGGGGAGAGGGGGGGCTGGCGGCCGGGAGCAGCCCCCGGGGTGCAGGAGAAGGGACGGGGGGGCTTTGACAAGGGGACGGGGACCGGGACCGGGAGCCGGACACACAGACAGACAGACGGACAGACACACAGACACAGCAGCCCGGTTCCCGGGGGTGCAGAGGGAGCGGAGCCGGGCAGGGCGCTCCCCTCCTGTTCGGTGTCCCGTGCAGGCAGCGCCTTGCGGTACCCCCCCCGGTGCCTGTGCATCCCCCCCCGGTGCCTGTGCGTAACCCCCGGTGCCTGTGCATGCCCTCCCGGTGCCGGTGCATCCCCCCCCGGTGCTTGTGCATGAACCCCGGTGCCGGTGCATCCCCCCCCGGTGCTTGTGCATGAACCCCGGTGCCGGTGCATGCCCTCCCGGTGCTTGTGTGTAACCCCCGGTACTTGTGCATGCCCCCCCGGTGCTTGTGCATGCTCCCCGGTACCGGTGCATTACCCCCGGTGCCGGTGCATCCCCCCCCGGTGCTTGTGCATGCACCCCCGGTGCCGGTACATCCTTCCCCGGTGCCGGCGCATCCCCCCCCGGGTGCCGCCGGCTCCCCGCGCCCCGCTGCCTCCGGGCGCCGCCGGCTCCCCCCGCTCCGGTGCCGGTGCCGGCTCCCCCCCGGTGCCGGCGGGAGGGGCGGGGCGGGGCGGCCGTGATGCAATTTCCGCGAAGTCCGGCCCCTCTTTGAATGCGGGGAGGCCCCAGAAACGAAACCACCGGCGGTGGCGGGGAGCCCCGAGCGCAGGGCGGCCGCCCCGGGCTCCCCCCCACCATCCCCGGCCGCGGCAGCGGTGAGAGCGACGCTGGGTTGGGGGCAGCGGGGGCTCTGCGGGGTGCCCCGGGGTGCTGCGGGATGCTGGGGGGCACCCCGGGGTGCTGGGGGTGCCGGGGGGGGCACGGGGTGCGCTGGGTGCTGCGGGATCCCTTTGGCACGCAGCGCGGGGCTGGGTGCGCGCTGGGGAGATGGCGGGCGCAGGGGGGCCCTGGGGTGCTCCGGGGGTGTTCGTGGGGGCGATGCAGGGTGCGCAGCCCCCCCCTCCAGCCCCCCGAGCTCGCAGCATCTCCCTGCCCGTGCGGGAGCCCCGGCGGAGAGGAGGGGATGGTGGTCAAGGTGCGGCTTTTGGGGTGCAAAGTCCTGGCCGGGGGTGGCAGGGAGCAGCCGGGCGGGCAGGGGCGCGCTGCGTCCCCCCCACCCCCGGCAGCAGCCCCCCGGTTCCTCTTCATTGAGCTTCGGGGATGTGGTCTGCAGCTCGTGGTGAACTTTTCCTGTTTGGGTAAGGCAAACGCGGTGGCTGTGGCTGCAGATGCCGAGGGCTCCGTGCAACCGTGCACCGGCGTGCGAGGGGCTGTGCGCACCCCGGGGGCTCCCCCCTGGGTGGGGGGAGCGTGCCGGCCCTCCATCCCCCCGGCTCTTTGGGACGCGGAGGGAATTGGCGTGGTGAAAGCGGCCGGGAAAAGGAGATTTGCAGCTACAGAAGTTGGATTTGCTCAGGAGGGAAGTTCAGGGGAGAGGGCAGCCCGCTGTCGCTGCGAGGATAAGCTCAGGTGGATGGGGAAGCGAGCGGCACAGAGCAGCACCCGTGGGGCAGCACCGGTGCAAACCCTTCCTGGCAGCCCGGCTGTGCCACCCACTTGTGGGGTGCTTGGAGATGCTGCACGGATCTCGCCCTGCTCCTTGGAGCATCCTCAGCTGTGAGAAGACAAAGTCCTGGGGTGCCCAAACCTTGGCTGGGACGGATGACCGGGGTGCAGGACCAGAGTCCCCCGAGGCGCGCATGTCCACTGGCAGTGGGGAGATGCAGGGGGCAGTCCTGGCACTCTGAGCCACCCTGCTTGCTGCGACCGAGGGGCACTTGGCTCACGCCAGTGTGATGGGTTGCCTAATTTCCTGTCAATAATTAATTGAGGCGAGATCTGACAAAAAAGCCGCCCTCCTCCCCCAGCTCTGCTCCGGGTGCGAGCAGGACCAGCGGCGCGGGTACGCCGAGCGTTCCTCTGCTGCAGCCAGGCAGGCGGCCGCGCTTCTGCTCGCCATGCCCAGGGAAATGTGATTACCCCGCGCGTCAGCACAGCCCTGCGAGGCGGCTGCCGAGGGCAGGAGATGATGCTCGGATGCAGCGAGCCCTAGCCCTGACCCAAAGTGTTTGTCTTCCTGAGCATGGAGGAAATGTTTTTGGCGAGGCGGTGGCGTGCTTCGCTTTGGTTTTCAGAGGTCAGAGCGGTGCTGGGCAGAGGGTGCTCGTGGAGCTGAGGGTACGAGGAATTGGAAGAGGAGCAGATGCTCCTGGTGGAGCTGGGCTCCAGAGCAGGCGTGTACCAGTCCATGCCATTCGAGCGACTCGTTTTGCCCATCAGCGGGTTGCAAGTGGCTTTAAACCCCAGTTTGTGCTTTTCGGGGCTCGTGCAAGGAAGGGGGGTTTGGAAAATGTACAAAATCCGACTTGCAAATTGCGGTCTGTGGCTCGCAGGTATCTGTTCCTCCTGATCAGCTGCCACCATCCTCGAGGCCACATGGATTTTGCCCTGCTGACATCAGAGCTTTATTGTCAGCAGGAAGGCTGGTTTGTGGGGCAGTTTCCTTGAACTTCCTTGTGCCACACATCCCTCCTCCACCAGCTTTTGGATTTCAAAAGCTCCTGTTGCGTTTTTTCTTTTCTCCTCCTCCCTGTTCTGCTGTAAGGTGGTCGTGGAGATGAAAAAGCTTTGAATTGGCTTTAATGCTGGTGATCCACGGAGACTTTAAGAGGGGGATGCACTTCCCTTTCCTCTTCCCTCCTACTTACAGACCCAGACAGGGAGCTTGTTCCAAGAGCTTGCTGAAAATCAAACACTTTGTTAAAAAAATAAACAGCAGCAGAATTGACCCTTTAAAGCCAGAATATTCCCTCGTGGCTTTTTTTAAGCTGGGATGTCCTGCCTTTGGCATGAATTCCAGTAACGCCCCGGCTTCCCCGTGTGCTAGTTATTAGTAGTTCCTAAACTGCTTCACGGAGCGGGTCGGTGTCGGAGTCGTTGCAGCGCTGCAGGACCTCGTCCTGCTCCCTGCTGGGCTCAGCTGCTGGGGGCGTGCTGGGAGTGGGGAGCTGCGCTCCTCCTGCGCTGCCCTGACCGAGCTGAGAGCCAGCGATCAGGTTTCAGCCGCTCGATTTTGTGTTACTGAGCTCTTTTGGAGTTCTCGCCCGTGACCGAGTCTCCTCCATGCCAGATGTTGCACAAAGCCTGGACGCGAGCGCTTCGCCCCCCCCGAGGATTTGCTTCCAGAGGAAGGAAGGTGAAACTGCTATCAGAGGGAAACCAAAGTGGGCCAAAAGCCACGGATGTTAGCCTTGATCCCGGCACGCTCAGGAACGCGCTCCTGACCAGCTCCCATGCTCGCCAGACCCTTTTGGGGCGGGGAGCTTTGCAGTTTAGGGAAACAGCAAGTGGCAGCGGTGCACGGAGCTGGGCTTGCTGCCAGACCTGGGGAGATAAACAGGGCTCGTGTGTATCCGCGGGGCGTGTGCCCAGCCCGATGCGTGGCGGAGAGGTAGGAGGAGGTGATTTATTCCTGCTGGCACGCGGATGTGATGCTGGTTGCTCCCTGATGGTGCACGGTGATGCTCTGGTCGCTGCCGTCCCCGCTTGGTGTTTTGCTGCCCGCAGTCCCAGCCCAAGAGGCAGCACCAGCACCCAGCTGGCTGCACCTCGCTGTTCCTCATCCCCTTCACCCAGAGGGAGGCAAAGGAATCTCAGTGGAAAGGATTTAAGCAGAAGCAGCACAAAGTTTGAGCCCTGCTCTGCTGTTTGTCGGACCTCAGCCGTAAATACAGTCCTTCCCCTGCTCCTTCGTGGCTGTGGGTTGGGTTCCCGAGGCAGACGCTCAGCACGAGGCTGGTGGCTCTGCTTGGCAGCGCACCCTGTGCCCCGAGCATCGCAACCCAGCCAGCCCCGGCGCCTGCACACACCCCGAAACCCCACAGCAGCATTTCCAGGGATGCTCCCTGCCCCTGGTTACCCAGGAAACTGCTCGCAGATGCTCTCGCCCATGGCACGGGGACGGCTCGGAGCAGTGAGTCACCGTCCCCGCATCTGGAGCCGGATGTTTACGGGACGAGATGCCCGGCGGGCTCCCCGCTCCAGTATGCCCAGCAAGCAGCTCCTGGCCTTGGCTGCTGGAGCCAGGGAGGAAGGAGGGCGGTCGTTGTGTTGATTAATCCCAATTAATCTCGTGCGCCACGGGAAGGAGGGCTGGGGGCAAGGCCGGGGGTTCTGCTGCTTGGCACGGTGGTGGGGCTGCACTGCCGTGCCCCAGCATGACCCAGGGGGGAGAGAGCAGGGAAAAAAAAGAGAAAGCTGGAGGGAGGAAGCGGAGATGGGGGAGGTGTTGGGAGAGGGAAGAGGAAGTCAGATTGCTGGGCTCTGCTTTGGGAGGTCAGTGGCCGCTGCAGGGACCCTTCCAAGCCGAGCTGTGCCGTGCCATCCACCCTTTGGGACAGCCTCTGCCACAAGCAGCTCCCCTGCCCTGTGCAGGACAGGATGAAGGTCTGCAGCCTGCAGCACGCTGAGGATTGCGCTCAGCCTCCTGGTGCCCTGCAGCTCAGCAGCCTCCCCTTATGGGATGTGGTCCTCCGGGACCCACTCAGCCACCGAGCAAGTCGGGAGCAGACCCCAAACGTTTGGGTGCTGGGGGCGAGCATGGCTCTGGCTGAGTTTTGCTGCAGGCTGAGGCTCCTGGCTAGTCGCAGGAGGCTTTGTTTTGATGCCTCAGCTCACGTGCAGCAGAGAGACCAGCTAATGCTTCTTGCTAAGTCACTCGTTGCTTGTTTCTTTGTCAGGCTCTGGGAACTCGCACCGATGGCCGGCAGGTACGTAGCGAGCTAGGACACAGCGGCTCCATGGCACCTCCTCCGCCCCGCATCGCTTTTTAGGAACTTCCCTGGGGTCACCTCGCTCCGCACAGCCACCGCTGACAATGCCCACGGCGAACGGCCCCGCGGTGCCGCTGGGCACCCTCCAGCAGCACGTGGAGCTGCTCCTGGTGTGCTCCAAGTGCAGCGTGAAGGAGAACGAGATCACCTACCAGCTGCGGCAGGTGGAGCACAAGTGCATGTACGAGATCCTCCTGGCCCGCTGCCGAAGCCGGCACAGCACAGCCTGGAGGAAGATATCGAGGCGGCCAGGATTCCCCAACCCAGCCCGCTACGCCGTCTGCAGGTACTACAGGGTGGGCTTGGGCTGCAGCAAGCACGGGAACCAGTGCACGTTCGCCTGGAGCCCGGAGGAGGCCGTGGTGTGGAACTTCGAGAAGGAGCAGCAGCTGGAGAGGCGGCAGCTGAAGGCGGCGGTGCTGCAGGCGCAGCTGGGGGGCTGCTCTGACGCTCACCTCCCCGCCACGGCCACAGCCGCCAGCGAGATCCTGAGCGAGTTTGGGGGGCAGTTCCAGGAGATCTGCAAGAAGTGCTTCTTCGGCTGCCCGCAGCGCATCTCGGCGGGCGGCCAGGCGTGGCTCTGCGAGTTCCACCGCAAATGGGACCCGCTGCTGGTGCACGTGGTGTCCGACAGCCGGCTGAAGAAGCAGTACATCGCCATCCGCCCCTGCCCCGAGTTCATTCCGGTCCTCAACTACTGCTACTTCGTCTCCAAGGGGCAGCCCTGCCGGCACAGCATACAGCGGTGCCAATTCGCGCACAGCGACGTGGAGATGGCTGTCTGGCAGGCCGAGAGGGAGCAGGGCCTGCTGCGCTCCGACCTGCTGCTGGCAGCGGGGCTGTGTGCCGAAAACGGCAAGCCGGCGGCACCCGCGCCGGTGAGCTTCTACTGCCGGGTCTGCCTGGTGACTGTCAGCTCGCAGGAGAGCTTCGAGGACCACTGCTCCTCCGTTGAGCACATGCAGATGCTCTCGGTCGACACCTCCGTCCAGTGGGTCCACCGTGCGCCACCGCTCGGGCTGAAGAACTTCACGCTGTGCAGCAGGTAAGGGGCCGCGCCGGCACCGGGGCAGGGTGGCCGTGGGCAGCGGGCACGGGCAGCACCTGGGACGGCTCTCTCCCGACAGAGCGGAGCTGTGCGAAATGGGGAGCAGGTGCACCAAGGCGCACTCTGTGGAGGAGCTGCAGGAGTGGAACCAGAGGGTGAAGGTTGCCGCCAAGAAAAAGAAGCAGGCCATGAAGGAAGGGCTTTTGTCCTACCAGGACCGGCTGATTGCTGAGTATCGGGCGTGCTCCAACGAGGTGTTGATTGTAAGTTGTGGGCGGCAGGGTGGGAGCATTAGTTTATGGTAGCCCGGTGTGTTTTCTGAGCTTGGGAAGGGAGCCCACGGCCTCGAACAGTCTCATCGCCAGAGGTGATGCAGAGAGGGATCATAAAATCATTCAGGTTGGAAAAGACCTCTAAGATCAAGTCCAACCGTTGTAGCATCCCTGTTTCTTCTCCCCTTTTGAGGCAGCCTGAGCACCTGAGCTTGCTCCAGGTACCTGACCGCGCTGCTCTGCCCTGGGACATTTTGTTTCCCAAGGGTGCTGCACGGGAACACTGAGCAGCAGTGCTGGAGCCTGTCCCTGGGTTATTGCCTTCATCCCCATCTTCTTATGCCTCTCCTGCAGATGTCTGAGTACGTCGAGGGCGTTACGGTTGTGTGTCCACAGCCCCTGCACGTGGAGTCAGAGGACAAGCGGTTTAAACACCAGTGGAAGTTCAGGGTCCACTCCAAGGTAAGCCCACCTCCGTGTAACAGAAGGCTGAGAGCCTGCCCACCCCTGCAGGAGGCTCTCGGCTCCACGACAGGGATCTGGGGGTGTCCGAGAGAGGATGTGCATCGGGTATTTGGCAGTGGCTGTGCAGCCACCGTGTCTCCTGCAGCAGGGCTGGTGTGCACCTGGCTGCTCTCAGCGCCTCCTGCTTCTCATCACAAATAACGACGTTCAGCCACCTTCCTGCCCTGAATTTTGTGTGGGCACTGGGAGCAAGAGGCCAGGTCTAATTCCCCTCTGCCAAGCTTACAGCAGACACTCTATAAAACTGCGACCTGAGGTTCTTAAAAGCTTAAAGAAATCGCTCTGGGGTTGCACGAGGAATAAGCTCCTTTCAGGAGAATTTCAGGAACACTGGGTCCAGGGTGGCACTCGGCTCCTGCAGCAGCTTTCGGTAGCACCTCAAGCTCATGCCTTGGGTCTCCCTCACCATATTCCTTTCTCCTCACTCGGCAGATGCCCCTGCAGCACGTGGCGCTGCTGAAACGGGATCCAGGAGCCAACTTCTACCTCTCGGGGAACGGGCTGGCACGGGGACTCCACTACCTCCGCGGGGAGCACGTGGCCACGCTGCCCACCTCGCCGCCCACGGCGCTGGTGGAGGTCTCCATGGAGTGCTGCACGCTGGGCGTCTTTGAGCAGTGGGTGGTGTTCGACTTCGGCAGCCGCCCCGTCCTCCTGCAGAAGATCAAGGTGAAGGTTGGCCGGAGGGATGGCCCCCAGCACGTCCCTGCCGCCACCAGCCGCCCCGTCGACTTCGTGCGGTGGGACCGAGGCAACCGGATCATCGTTCACAGCGTGCCAAGGACGAGCGAAGACATGGATCTGCTGGCCAAATACAAACCTGCGGCGCTCTCGCTGGACTACCGGCCTGAGGGCGGTGTGAACGCTGCCATCACCCGGCTCAACTACCGTGAGAGGATGCACAGCTTCCTCTTCTGCGAGGAAGAAGCCGAACAGGCTCTGATTGCCAAGTAAGTGCCAGGCGTGGAGCCAAACGGGTTCCTCCTAGCTGTGGACCGTGCACCCATTGCTAGCCCCGTCCTTGGGGCCGTGCTGCTGGTGAAGTCCCTGTCTCTTCTGGGTTGGGTCCTCGGGCTCCTGTGAAACCCTCCAAAAAAAAAAAAAGGAAAGCGAGAGGGCTTGCTGGGCAGTGATACGAGGGGAAGGGCTGTGTCGTGTCCCGTGGCTGTGGATCGGCTCAAAGCACGGTTCCTGTCCCTGTGCTCAGGGTGTAGGTGACAATCCCCTCTTTGCAGAGGGGAGGGCAGTTGCTAATGAAGTAAGTGACGAGTTGGTTCTCTGTTAATTCGGGTCTTTCCTCCTTTCAGACTCAGCCTGCGGGTCCTCATCTCGCTGAGCAACATGATCGAAAACCTCTCCGTGGGGATGGAGTTTGCCCCGCCTGGTGAGCTGTTTGCTAAAGTGCCTACCCCGTATAACCTCTCGCCGGACACAGATGAGGGGTATCTGCTGAACAGGTCCGTGCCCACCGCTTTCCTGGCACTCGACCCACCTGTAGACAATCGGGTTTACGAGGTTGGCGTGTACAATAAAGCCACCACGGAGAACACTATCTGGCTACTGATACCAAAGAGTTGCTGCTCAGAGCTGAACTTGAAGCCAAAAACCTCCCTCAACGTGGAGATCCAGTTCCAAATTGACCAGCTGCTGTTTCGGCAGTGGCATCAGGCTGTCGACAACCTGCTGGATGAGAGGCTGGTCCTACCTGATGTCGCCAGTTGCACTATCCCCTACTGCCTCAGACAACCCCGGGAAGGGAACAGCAAACAGAAACTGGCCATCTCCTTCATCACTGGCCAGGTAACCAGCAGCCGGCAGGTCCCCCCTCTTCTCATCTACGGACCTTTCGGCACGGGGAAGACATTCACGTTGGCCATGGCCACCCTGGAGATCATCAGGCAGCCCAACACGCGGGTGCTGATCTGCACCCACACCAACAGGTTAGCAGGGGACGAGGGAAAAGGCAGCCAGAGTCGTGGGTCAGGCTCCTGCACTGGGCCAGTGCTTGCCTCGTGTGATGAGAGGGAGCCAGAGTCCACGAGAGGGAGCTGAGCTGGCCTTTTTTAAGTATGCGTCTCAATTACTTGTTTAAATAAATAATTCATTTGCGTTTAATATGTCTTAAACTGCTCTGGCACTCCTGCTAGGAAGAAGCCTGGCACGGGTGGAAGTGTTGGCGGAAGAGGTAGCACATTCCTGCTCCATTATCAAGTGGGGATGGAGAGAGCAGTATTTCTAGCCTTGAACGTGTACTGGAAGAAATGGAGTGGAGCCCTTGAAGGCTCTATGCATATGTCATTGTTTTGACTTTTCCATGGGGAGTTTGGGGAAAGGGAAATGCAGGATCTGGTCTGACTGCTGTTGAGTCTGCCTCCAGAGAATCCAGGCCAAGCTTGTTAAAATTAGCGCAGTTATGCTGAGAGGTGTCCACGTCCAATCCTGCAGGCTGTTACTGCCTTAGTTTGCAATGTATAATAAATGTATGACTTCTAATCTTAGCCTGTTTCAGGCTGCCTGCTCGCCCTGAAACTACTTTTTGTGCAGATCTTGCATCATCCGCCTGGGCTGGGGATGCCGGGAGGTCAGCAGAGGAGAGGTGTACCAGCTCACGGCTGTGTGATTTGGTTCCAGGGAGAAGCAGGGCCACGGATTTAGCTGGGCACGTTGCATTTGAAATGATTTCTCCGTATCAGCATTGATTGATGCCTTGGTCTCGTGTATCAGATCATACTTTAAACCATATTCTCAAAATATGCTTGGACTTGGTGGCTGAGTAAACACCGACTTCTTTGCACGTACATGGTTATCTCTTGTGAAGGGTGTGTTGTCAGCCACAGCTTGGGGAGGGTTTGGCTGCTGGTGGGTGGGTGATAAGAGAAGACTGGGATAATGGTCACAGCACTGGGAGCACCACTTACAGTCCCTTGATAGTTTCCACCTTTGTTCCCCTCCAGCGCTGCTGACATCTACATCCGGGAGTATTTCCACAACTACGTGATCAACGGGCGTCTGCAGGATGTTCCCCTGAGGATTATATCCACTGACCGGCCCGTCACCATGACCGACCCCATTGTTCAGAAGTATTGCTGCCTCTCTGAAAACCAGCGCTCCTTCCGGCACCCCACACAGACAGATCTCAACAGGCACCGCATAATTATTACCACCTCCACGTTATCCAAGAAGTTGAAGGTCGCCCCGGGTCACTTCACCCACATCATGATCGATGAGGCCGCTCAGATGCTGGAATGTGAAGCTTTGATTCCACTCTCGTATGCCACTCTCGGCACCCGGATCGTCCTCGCTGGGGACCACATGCAGATAACCCCAAAGCTGTTCTGTGTTGGGGAGGCACAGTCCGCGGATCACACCATGTTGAACAGACTCTTTAAGTTTTACCAGAAAGAGAAGCACGACGTGGCCATGAAGAGCAGGATCATCTTCAATGAGAATTATCGTTCTACTGCAGGCATAATTGAGTTTGTGTCCAAGCACTTCTACGTTGGCAAAGGCAATGCTATCCGCGCCAGTGGGAACATTCCCCCCCACCCCGAAATCTACCCGCTCGTGTTCTGCCATGTTCCTGGTGTGGCCGAAAAGGATATGTCCTTGATTTCGTGGCAGAATGCTTCCGAGATAACACAAGTGACTGAGAAAGTGGAGGAGATTTATTGGAGGTGGCCAGATGAGTGGGGTGCCCGAGATCTGAGGAAGATCTGTGTGGTCTCCCACGGTGCACAGGTATGTAGGCAAAGCACGCTTTCCCTAGCTGGAGGAGTGTGTATGAGCTGCTGACTACTCCCTAAACCCTTCCTAATAAACGCTGGGCTCTGCTTATGATAAACCCATCTCTTGTGTTAGCAAAGAGGGGGAACCTGGGGTCTTGCATGCCACCACTTTTTAATCGAGGTGCTCTCTGTGTAAAGCAGTGTGCAGTGGGTGGCTGATGCCTCGTGGTGGGCTGCTTTAGTCGAAGATGTCTTTCAGCTCCCTCTAAGCGGGTTAACTGGAGGGCAGACTGGGAGCACTGGCTGAAGTCAGCCCAGGATGTGAGATGGCTGTTGAGTAACCTTGTTGGGGAACCAGCAGCTGAGAAGGGTGAGGGACCTTGGAGTTGGGGGAGCACGTTCCTGAGCTGAAACTGGGCTCAGTTATGCCTCTTTGTTCCTTACCAGGTTTCTGTAATACGGCAAGCGCTGAGGAAGAAGCAACTACAAGAAGTGATGGTGGAAAACTATGAAAACTTGCCAGGTATGTGCCCTTTGCAATAGTTGAATAATGTGTGGTTGTGTTTTGAGGTCTCCTGCGTGCTAGGGAGGACTTTTCCAGTCACATCTGTGGACAGGAGAGTCGATCACAGCTACTGCCACTGTGTAATGAGCAGGGGGAAGAGATGCTGGGTGGTGAGAAGAAAACATCTTGACATTGTCCTCCTTGCTAAAATGCCCAGGGCTGAGCTGATGGAGCAAGTGGGTTTTATGGGCACTTCCCCATGGCTGGTGGGCAGGGTGGTTTGCCTTTCCTTGCTGTGCCTGCTATACAGCATTTGTGTGCATCTCTCACACCAGATAACCAGGCTCTCTAAAGCTCACTCAGTGAGTGCCCATGCATGCATTTCCCTGCAAGATACCCAGGGTGGTCTCATGGCAAAATACCCTCTGGGAAAATGCCTGGGGTGCTTTCAGGCAGAGCTCCCTGCTCTTCCCCATGCGGCCCACATGGCGCTGACTAGGAGGGAGCTCCTGGAAATCCTCTGGCTGATTGCCATCCCCGTCTGGTTGGTAATTCTTGGAGTTCACCCTTGCCTTCGTGAATACGATTTCACACTGAATTAAATCTGCACCCAACTGTCAAGTCGTTTCAAACATAGGGATGTTGCTTGGTGGGAGGGTGGAGCCCCTGGAAGTGCCATCCCAGAGACGTCAGCACGTGTGAATCGCGTGAAGGAAGCCCCACGTGCCAGCAGGGGAGGCCAGGAGTAGAAGGGAATTGAAACTAACGTGCCCCGTGGGTACCCACTGCAGCCAAAACTGCAGAGCACTTTGCTGAAGGAGGAGGCCGCTGCTCTGGATGATGACAGAGATAGGGCTGTTTTTGTTCTCCAGTTTATGACTCATCCATGTTTTTAATATTATTATTATTATTTTTTACTGTACAGCTGGGACTCCTCGTGGTGAGAATTAACCAACCCCTGGGGTGTGTTTCTGCTCTCCACACCCTTTCTTTACATTCTCTTCCCAGCTCCGAAATCACCAGGGTGCCTCTTGCTGTTTGTTATTTGTCATGCCATCAGCCGGCAGTGCTGTCCTTGAGGGTAGAGGGACACTTGTCAAGGGTCACTGTCCTCATCCCCACCAAGCCCACAGGGCTGCTTCTGTGCTCTGCCATTTTGTCTCCACACCGCCCTTCCCTCCCTGGTGTGTGGGTGGTGGTGACCGGCGGCGTCCATCCCAGCTCGTGCCTGGAGGCCGTCGCGATCCCCGAGAGCGTTCCCTTGAGTGATTTGTGCCTTGTCCCCTCTGGTGCAGGGCGGGAGTTCCGAGTCATCATCATCAGCACCGTCCACACCAGCGAGAGCCTGCGCATCTCGGCCTCCCACAACCACGAGTTCTTCAACGAAGCCCGAGTGCTCAACACCATCATGACCAGGGCTCAGTCGCAGGTCATTGCGGTGGGGGATGCGGTGGCCTTGTGCTCCCACGGCCAGTGCAGCAAGGTGTGGAAGCGCTTCATCCAGGAGTGCATCGAGAATAAGAGCGCCTTCCCGGAGGACCTGACGATGGCGCAGATCAAGCAGGCCGCGTATGACAACGAGAGCTGGAGAAGGAGCCCACAACAGGACGACGAGGACAGTGACACGGACTCCGGGAGCTCTGAGGCCGACAGCCTGAATCCCGACGATCCCATCCTCCAGGAGCTCTTAGATGAGAGCAAGAACATGCTGGTGACGGTGTCCGAAGAAGGGCTGCTGAATGTGAAGCCTGAGACTTCAAACCGGTGCGAAGATAGGCAGGAGTACGTCAGCTTCTCCTCTCAGGTGATGCAGAAATATCTGCGCACGGACCCCAACGTGTACAAGAGGTGCGAGCTGGTCAAAGAAGGGTTTGACAGGGCTTCTGCCATCACCCTCAATGACTCTCCTGCCATGACCATTCAGATCAAAGGCAGGGTTCACTGCGGGACGGCCTTCACTGGCGACGAAGTGCTCGTGGAAATCCTGAAGGACAGCACGGATGACAGCAGCGGCCTCCGCCCGCAGGGGAAGGTGGTGGGCATCCTGAAGCGTGCGGAGAGCCAACGGACCTTCATCTGCAGGATGGATGAGTTTGACCCCCGGGTGATGATACCCATTGATCCCACCGTCACCAAAATATTTGTCCCAGGCCTGAAAGAGAAACCCAACGTCATTCCCATCCGCAGGTTTGTTAATAGGAAGTACAGGGTGGTCAGCTGCGAGAAGATCAGCCAGGACACAAGGAGACGCCAAGTCTTCTGTGTCCAGATTATCTCCTGGCGGGAAGGTTTTTACTACCCTTTGGGGATAGTAACTGCGATTTTGCGTGTGGCCTTGACTTTGGAAGAAAGCTTAAAGATCCTCAACTTGGAGTATGCCTTAGAGAGGCAATACCCAGATGATGTTACCAGGGAGCTTTCCGAATACACCTCCAGCAAACCAAACCTCGCCAAGGAGAATCTGAGGGACTGTCGGAGTTACCTGACCTTCACTGTTGACCCTGAAGGTGCTAAGGATTTGGACGATGCTGTCAGCGTCAGGGATCTTGGACATCAATACGAGATTGGGATCCACATCGCGGATGTGGCTGGCATCATTCCCAAAGACAGCGCCTTGGACCTGGAAGCGAAGAGGCGCGGTGTCACCTACTACCCCCCTGACCAGGAGCCTGTGTGCATGTTCCCACCCTGCATCAGTGAAGACATCTGCAGCCTCCTGCCACAGAAAGAGCGCCGTGCGATCTCCTTGTTCATCACCATAGAAAAGGAGACCGACATGGTGACGAAGGGAATCTTCGCCCTCTCTGTGATCCAGTCAGACAGGCAGCTGACCTACAGCGAGGCAGAGCTCTGCATTAAGAAGCACTACAAGGGAGGTGGGGATGCCCTTTGTTTCGATACCCTGGAGGACTGCATAGCTGTGGCTTATCACTTCTCCAGGATCCACCGCAAGTTTCGGCTGCAGGAGGATTGTTTCTATGACCAGCTGGATGAGGAAAGCTCCCCAGGTAACAGGGGCTCCCATCAGATGATAGAGGAGTTCATGATCATGTTCAACAGCTTCGTGGCTGAGTTCCTCACCAACCAGGAGAACACCAGAAACGTCACTCCTCTCCGGTGTCAGAGCGAGCCAAGCTCTCAGCAGCTTTCAGTCATGAAAGACAAGTACAGCCATATCATCCCTTTGTCTCTCCATCTCTCACACCACCTGAAATTTGCATCTCCTAATCCAGAGTCCCCTAAAAATGTACAATTCAGTCTCCTGGCCCCGATCTGGGAGCATTTACAGTCAGCTGCACATCAATGTAACCTCCATAAGATGCTAGACCTTATCGTTACTGATGACATCCACCCAAAGCTGGCCCCTGTGGTCCTGGAGTTCAGGAGACTGCTCAGCCGCTCCTATTTCAGTCGCTCCAACTCCACTGTCCTGTCGAAAATGGGCCACTACTCCCTGCATGTTGACTCGTACACCTGGGCTTCCTCTCCCATCCGCCGGTACATGGACGTCGTGATCCAGCGGCACCTTCATTCTGTCCTCCGCAAGAAGCCCGTCACCTATTCTTCTGATGACATCGAGTTTCTCTGTCACGACTTCAACAGGAAGAATTCCAAGGCGATGATTTACGATAAGAGAGCCCGCTCCATGCAGATGGCCACCCAGCTGAAGAGCCAAGTCCTGCAGAAGATGGCCTTCGTGGTGGATATCGAAGGGATGGACAGGTACTTTAAAGCCCTGTTTCCACTGAATAAAGAGAGTCTTCCAGATCCGCAGGTAATCAGCTACAGGGCTCTTCAGCTGATAGAGCAGCCCATGTTCATGCAGAAGCAGAAGAGTGTTAGGCTGACATGGAAGAGGAGGATGTATTCTGTGGAGACAATGAAGGAACACAGACTGCAGATAGGCACTCTCCACGACCATAGCATCGCCCTCTTCGAGACCCAGATGTGGCAGGACATGCTCACGGCCATCAGAAGTGAGAATTTTGAGAGCCTGGCCACTCTTCTGCAGAAGAGCAGGAAGCTCTACAAGCGGCAGGTGGGCTGGGTAAGGAAGAGCGAGTGCTCACACTACGCGGAGATCACCCTGGAGCTGAGCGCTGGCGACACGCTGCAGTTCCAGCTCACCACGGACGTCTTTCGGGGCTTCCTGGTGCCCTTCGTGCAGCTGTGGTGCGTGGCACCGGGTTTCGACGTCTGTCTGCAGCACACGGAGAAGCCTATCGACTGCTTCTCTGCGTACGCCACCCTGCCGTCCAAAGACAAGTACAAGCACACGGCGGAGTACAGCAAGGTGTGGATGCCGATGAGTGCCATGGAGTCTGCTTCGTGTGCTGTGGCTGAGAATGACTCTATTGTCATCCACGATGTCAAAATCACCTGGGCAAAGCAAAGGACGAGCAAAGGGCAGCTGCAAGGGACTTTCTGCCTAAACAAAAGCTTTTTGGATGAGTGCTCCATTGAGGTGGACTTTAACCACTGTTACCTGTGCATTCGCCTAAGTGGGCTGAAGGTTAGGAGCCTTGAAAACGATGAGGAATGCCTTAGCCATGGCCTCCAGAACATGTCTTTGAATAACAAGGACAAATCAGAAAACAAACTTGTGGTCGATCCGGACACGTACACTTGGGTGGCTCATGGGGTCACCGAGGAGTTCAACGACAACCAGAAGTCAGACAGGACTGGTCTGAATACTTTGAATTTTTACATCAACTATATGTCCATGGAGAACGTCCCCGCAGAAATCTCACAGCCTTCTGCCAGCTTCACAGTGGAGCTCATACCCAAGATGCTGCCAGACATGTAAGTGTGCTTTGTGCTCATGCTCTCGTTAGCCTGCCAGTGCAGCGTAATGGTTTCCCAGGGGACCCCTTGCTAGACTCAAGCAGGCTTTGCTTTGCCCAAAAATCTGTCATTGCTCAGCTCCTACCGGCCATGCCCTTGGGCCCTTGCCATTTGGTGGGAGTGGTGGCATTTCTCCCACCTGTCCTCCAGGTGGTTCCTTGCTGGTGGACCTCGAGGATGGGGCTGGGGAGGTAGAGGAAGGGTGCCATGGTGAGGTTTCACTGAACATCTGTTTCTTACGTTCCTGAATTGCTGCAATATGTGTCATAAAAGGCAGCGTGAAGCACTGGATCAGGGTTTGTTGAGCAAACATGTGCTCCCTGATGTTCCAGTCATCCTCCTGTGTTGCTGTGAAGCATGACCTGCACTTACCAAAGCACAGCTGATGTCCCGGTTGCCCTTCTCTGTTCACAGTGCAGAC
This sequence comes from Anas platyrhynchos, assembly GCF_047663525.1. NCBI lineage: Eukaryota > Metazoa > Chordata > Aves > Anseriformes > Anatidae > Anas > Anas platyrhynchos. The sequence continues at coordinate 17,273,352 of NC_092607.1, forward strand.
TGCTAATTGCATCTGTGACTGCTGTAGCTTTTCCAGGGCAGAATGTGCTTCCTTGTTTGTTGTAAATTTTAGGAAAAATTGAAAGTTAATCCAATAAAATGGAGTTGGGACATAATAAAGTTGAGTTGGGACAGAAGTTGTGCTCCTCGCTCTCAACATATTTGCGGGCTCAGCTCTTCAGAGAGGCACAAAAAGCAGAATAGGACTTGTATGAAAATTGTTTTAAGTTCTTTGTGAGAGGATTTAATGCAACACCAAAGGAGAAAGAATAAACAAGACAGTTGTACAAAGCTGTGTTACTGTCTTTACTACTTTATGCTGCACTTCACTCACTCTTATTTTTCCTTGTCTGACAGACGGAAAGAAAACGCAATTTGGAGGCTCCAGCATGCCTCCGAACTTGCTAAAAGCATCGCTTTAGGCCATGAACCTCCAAAAAAAGGTAGGTGCAAATATTCTCCTTTGCCTACGTGCTTCTAGCCAGGCTGGTGACCTGGCAGCCTCTGCAGGCCCCTTCCATGGGGATCCTGCTGCCAAAGCAGGAGGTTTCCCTGCCAAGGGGAGGGAAGAGCTGCTAGCCCGGTGGCGTGTAGGTGGTGTTGGTGCAGGCTGTCCTGCTGGAGTGGGTGCAGCCTGGATTTTATCCCCAGGGCTCACAGAGAAGCCTCAGGGGCAGAGCCTCTTGGCGTGGGACAAGGGTTACATTTGGGCGGTCTTGTTGCTGGGCTGTGATTGCTTGGTACTTGCCGCAGTCGCTTGGTACCTCCTGTTGAATTGCTTGTGTGCTCCCTCCAGTAACCTTCTCTAAACTTGTTCTCTTGTCTCTTTGCTATAGCAGTGACAAAGTCCAAACTCCTGCAGCAAAAATCCTTTGATCTCCCTGGCAGCAAGAGGAAGCTCAACGACAGTCAGAGACAAGCTATTCTAAATGCTTTAAAAAAACCCTTCACGCTCATCCAAGGCCCACCAGGTAGGGCAGTGGGGACAGCACGTGTACACGGTCACCTTGGCGTTGGGACCTTGTCTGTCACTTTCCATGGGGCCCTCAGTGAGACAGGCAAAGGTCACACAGGTTGGCAGTGCCTAGGGCTGTTCAGGGCAGTCCCGTTGGTCCTTGAATTTTTTCAGGGCTGGTCATTTGGATACTGATCTAGAGCAAGGGTGTCCCGGTTAAAGTGTTCTGAGCAGCATTCTTGTCTTTCTAGGTACAGGGAAAACTGTTGTTGGAAGTCACATTGTCTACTGGTTCCATAAGCTGAATGAGGAGACCAGCAAGAATGAACAAGTGCCTCCCTCTGATAAAAACAAGCCCCAAAAGAGAAAGTGCATCTTGTACTGTGGCCCGTCCAACAAGTCCGTTGATGTTGTTGCTGGTAATTATCTGCTCTAAGCCCTTGAAGTATCTCATACCGGTGGAAGGGAAAGGCTGTGAGCAGGAGGCTAGGAGAGACAGAAAATGGGGTCTGGTCCTCACAGAAGACTCCTCACTGCGGGGTGAGGACCAGTAACGGTGGGGTTGATGAGCGAGGGGTGGGGAGAAGGAAGGGGTTTTGCACGGTGAACGCTGGGTTTCTCAGCATCATCTGGCGCTGTCTGAGCAGGCTTGTTCTCCTTCCCCAGAGATGCTGCTGAAGATGAAGGACCTGAAACCACTGAGAGTTTATGGGGAGGCCATAGAGACACTGGAATACCCGTACCCAGGGAGCAACCGGCACCTCTCCCGCAAAGCCTTGCGGGATGCAAAATCAAAGCCTGAGCTCAGGTAGGACGACGTGGCCCCCCAGGCTGTGCGAGCGCTGGGGAGTGGTGCTTGCTGAACCCATAAAGCTGAACAAGCCAGAGCAAACGTGGGTTCCACTACACTGCTGCCGAGCAGCACTAATGACCTGCTTTGTACTTATTTTTTTTCAACTAAGGGTTTATAGTCTAACATAGCACCTAATTGAGAAACCCCAGTGATTGAAAACATCCTACATTTTTTCATCTCTCTTTTTTTTTTTTTTTTTTGAACTGCCCTAAACATCTCAGACGTCATTCCTGCTTGCAGCTGTTAACAGGCGGTTGCTATATTTTGTGTCCTCAAGGGTGAACTAAGTGTCAGGTCTATAAAGATGGAGAAGTCTGGCTTTGACTTCTTTAGCTAATGTGACTTCTCCATGTAGACATGTGTGGTGTGCTGCACTGGAGAAGAAATTGCTTGGGTCTCTGTGGGGAAGATATTTATGTATTGTCTCTTTATTCAGGGAGATAATCCTGCATCATCGAATCCGACGGCCACAAAACCCTTTCTGGCAAGTTATCTGTAGCTTTGACACTCGAGTGAAGGAAGGAAAGGAGATAACAGAAGCCGAAATAAAGAGGTGAGTAGAAAGAGACCTTGGTGAGAGATGTCTGAGTCTGCCCATGTGCCACCACCACCTGAAGTATCACAGTGCAGAAAGCTTTTTCCCTGGGAGAAGAGGTTTGGGCTGTGGTTTTGAGGCCTCAGCTGATGCAAGCTGGTAGAGCTCTGTGAAAGTCAGCAATTTTGCCTTGCCTCACGCAAACCAAGATCAGGTAAAAACATTTAAAAAGGTGAATAAGCTGTGCATTTAGAATGATAATAAACAGTGATTAGCTCAGGGTTAGTGCTACGGGGCAGAGCCTCAGCATCACTTCTGCTCAGTGCTGTAGGCCTTCTGGTCTGAACGTCACAGTATGTCTGTGACACCTGCATCCTACACCCTGAGCCTCTGCCCTGTTGAATTCAGAACAAAATGCATTTTCTGCTCTCTGTCCCAAGCCCTTTTTAGGGAACATGAGTTCTTTCTGGGGAGGAAAATAGAGCCAGAGGCATTTAGGAAAGTATAGCCTCTGCCTGGTTCCTGCTTGGGAACCTGGAGATGTTTCTCCTGTCCATAACCTGGTATCTTCTTCATTGACCATCAGCTACAAACGTGACTTGACAGAAGCTCGTAAATACGAACTGGAGCGCCACGATGTCATCCTGTGCACGTGCTCCGCCGCGTCTTCCAACTCCCTGGAGGACCTCAATGTCAAGCAGATACTCATCGACGAGTGTGCCATGTCCACAGAGCCTGAGACCCTCATCCCCTTGGTCAGCCATCCGCGTGCCGAGAAGGTGAGTTCCTTCCAAAGACCTGTCTCTAGGATAGCTGCTCAGAGCTCTTGAGTCTCTACACATCTTCTACCTCTTACCACAGTGCTCGTCCAAGTCTGACCAGTTTTTAAGGTTGTTCTCGGTAGTATCTGTGGTGGCGTACCAATTTTTCAGCCTCGAGGCAGTCTTTTCCTCTGGTGTGCAACTCTGCCAGCTATAATTAAAGTCTTGAGGCACAGAGAGGTACACAAAGTGCATGAGGATGCTCAGCAGGCACATGAGCTATGTTATCTGTTTGTGTCACTTAAAGCAGACTCATTAAGACCTGCTGTAGGCATGAAAGTTACAGTGGAGAACTATTGCATCTACTTGCTGCTCTGCTGGATCAGCTCAGCTCCCTGTCTTCAGTTACACCCATATGGTCTCCTCTGAATTTGCACTCTGCTTTCTGTAGGGGAAAATACGTGGTGTGGATGTGGCTTTGGTGCTTCGTTGCAGAGTGGGCATCACTGCCACCAAAATACGTGCTGACCTGGGTACAACGTGTCAGTGTGACAAGAAGCATGGAGCAGACTTGCTATGTGACAACTTTCTCCTGCCAGATGGGAGCTAGGCTCTGCAGTATCTGGGTCAGGATCGTTATATAACACCCAGCACGGTCCCTGATCGAGGTTGCTGTAACTCTAACATAAATAAATAGCAAGAGATGCCTGAATACAAATAGCCTTACACAGAGCTGATGGCCTTCACCACCCTCCCAGCTGAGGTGTCCATTCTTTGTTCCAGGTTGTTTTGCTTGGGGATCACAAACAGCTGCGGCCTGTGGTCAACAATGATTTCTGCAAGTCTCTTGGCATGGAGACATCGCTTTTTGAGCGCTACCGGGAACAGGCGTGGATGCTGGATACGCAGTACCGCATGGTGAGCTTTTCCTCAGGTTGATTGTCTTTATTCTGTAACAGAAAATGTTGCTGTCAGTGTCTGTTCCAAGCCACCAGGAAACATATTCCCCATTTCTCTTCCTAGTAACAAGTCAGGTACTCACCCAGCACCAGCTCTAGCACGCTGGCATCACAGATGAAACCTACCTAAAATGATGCTGCCGGTTGAGAAGTTCTTTGTTTTAATTTGTTCACCTCAGTTTTTCTCTCTCTTTTTTTTTTTTTTTTTTTTTTTTTTCTGCCAGCACAAAAACATCTGTGAGTTCCCATCCCAGGAGTTTTATGACCATCGGCTGAAAACGTGCCCCCAGCTTCAACACAAACACAGCGTTTTCTACCACAAAAACAACTACTGCTGCCCGATCATCTTCGGGCACGTAGAGGGGAAGGAGCAGAGCCTCGTGATCTCTACCGAGGAAGGAAACGAGAACTCCAAAGCTAACCCAGAAGAAGTGGAGCAGGCGGTGAGCGGGGTGCTGGGGAATTGCTGGAGTTGCAGAAGGGAGGATGTTGTGTTGGGGTGGGTGGTATGGGGACTGCGGAAGGAAGGTTACATTGAGTGATGAGACAGGACGAAGATCAGCAGGGTGCAGTTCCTCTTTGGGTCTACAGCGTGCTGGCCGTGCTGTTCCTGGCCAGAGGCAGTTGTGTGGGACCATGACCCAGGCACCATCACTGCCCTTGGGGCAGCCTTCTTGAGGCCTACTGCCTCTGGCCGCCTTCCCAGGTGAGCAGGACCCCGTTCTCCCCAGGTGAGGCTGGCGAAGCAGCTGACACTAGATGGCACCATCCATCCGGAGAGCATCGCCATCCTCAGCCCCTACAACGCCCAGGCATCCGAAATCAACAAGCGCCTCCTGAAAGAGGGCATCCGCGGCGTGACCGTCTGCACCATCATGAAGAGTCAAGGTGAGGCTAGGAGGGCGGCTTGGGTTGCTCCTCTCCTCTCCTGAGGACAAAAACAACTTCTCGGAGATAAATCTGATAGCAGGGTTGGTTCAGCCCTGCGGGAAGCAACCCTGGGCCTGGATTCCGAGTGATTTGGAATTAGGATAAACCTTTTGGAGTGCCCAGGTAGGGTGAGGCTGGTGAAGATAGGAAGGGTTTATCTGGAGGATGCCTGAAGGGGGTGTCAAAGAACTGCTGCAGCAAGTGCTCCTTAGAAAGCAACAGCTGGGAATTGGATGGCTTCCAACACTGGAGGAATCCAGACTGTGGCTGACAGTTTTGTGGGTCTTGCTGTAGAGAAATGAGTGTGTTATGGGGTGGCCAGATGCTTCCTTCTAAACAGTGTGGTCGTCCGTGTTTTCTAGGAAGCGAATGGAGGTACGTGATCCTGTCGACTGTGCGCTCCTGCCCTCGATCTGAGATTGACAGGAAGCCCACGAAGAGCTGGCAGAAGAAGCACCTGGGGTTTGTTACCGACCCAAACCAGGTCAATGTCGCCATCACCCGAGCTCAGGAAGGACTCTGCATTTTAGGTGGGTAAGCTGGGAGCGTGCTCCAGCCTGCAGGGGAACGGGGTGCTTTGGAGAAAGGGATGGAGGTCTGCACTTGTACAACTGATGGGCTTGCTTTATTCTTTTGCCCTTCAGACTGTCTGTGATTTTGTGATTTTTATCTGGGCAATCTGCACAAAGCAGAGAGCATGTGTGGCTCATGTGCAGCATGTATATTCTCTCTTTAGTTTGGACCATGTTGTTGCCATCACTTGCATCTTAGAGCTCTCTCCTGGCAGAATTTTGCTTCTGTTTCCTACTACTTGTGCGGACGTAGGCTGTGATGTGTAGGAAAGCTGCTCGCAAATGTGGCAGCACTGAAAAAGGAGCTGTGGTTTCACAGAGCTCTGGCTGAACAGAATATCCCTGCAAGCTACCCAGCACCATCAGGCTAGCAATGTTAGGCCACAGTGTCTCTGACCGGTCTGTGATGGTGTCGTATGAGCCTCTTCTGGCTACTAACCTCTTGCCTCCCATCCCTGTGCCAACAGGGAACCAGTACCTCCTGGAGTGCAACCCTTTGTGGAGGAGACTGCTTCAGCATTACATGAAGCGTAACTGCTATACCACAGCCCAGGAGATTCTTGTCAGGAAGTCGTCAGCCTTGCGCCGGATGGTTTTGTCTTAATGCGCTCGTCCGTCTCCACCAAAACTGTGCTACGCGTGCCTTGGGAAGGACGCAAATCTTTCCATTATTTGAACATGAACCATTGAGCCAAATGCACCGGGGGAGCCTGCGTCTTTCCCTGCACATTGACAGCTCAGCCTCAGTGTGAGCTTTGGTGTCTTTTCTTTTTATATTACTGCAACGTTGGACAGGAATTTTCAGCTCTAGCAAACCAAAAAGCACTTGGAAGTGGGTAGGTGGGCGTGTGACTTTATTAGTGATATTTTTTTTAAATGAAAGATGCTCAGTGGAGCCACCATCCTATCTGTCAGTGCAGCTGTGCTTTGGGGACCAAATACACGGCCCTTTCACTGCAGGTGGAATAACTGCACGTGGCAGATCTGCACAGCAAACTGAATTGCCATATGGGACCAAAGCTTCTGAGTAGTACCACTCATTGTAAAATGAAGTCCAGGGAATTTTTAAGGCTTTTTTTTTTTTTTTTTTTTTTTTTTCTTCAAAGCAGAAAAACAATGTTTTGCTTGTTTCTGTTTTTAAGCGAAGAAAGAAAGCAAAAAGAGAACCATGTACCATGCTGTCTAGCCAAAATGCTGTTCTCTGAGCTTGTAAATACCACGGAGCCAAGGCCAAGCTGATTTTGTAAATAGATTTTACTTATTCTTTGTACAAAGGAGGTTGTCCTCACCTGTATAAAGTTAATGAAAACCAAGGACTGCTCCTACCAGGAAATGTTGGAATTTTTAAAGGTATTTTAAACCGTTCTGAGTTTTATTTGAAATCTCCTCCTGTAAAGGCACCCCCCATCTTTCCTACTCTCTATTTTTTAAAGCTGCTTTTAATTTATTAACTTTTAAATCTGTGAGTTTGTTTCACAGTCTATGGCCTGAGTTTTTAAGAGCAGTGATGGAAACTTGGTAAATGTATCACAATATATGTGTGTATGATGTATTTTTTTATTTTAAGTAGCCAAACTGCTGTGAACTGGAAGTTGTCATTTTCCTAGAGAAGGTTGATTTTGCACAGTAACTTATGGCTGATATGGATATATAGTGGTGAAGTGGTGCTCTCTACTGAATCATGGAGCTGCTTTTGAAGCACGTTAGTTTTGAAGGAGAATGTCTTTACTTCATTTCAGTTCTGAATGTATGAAGTGCCTGCCTCAGCTGTCCCCGAGACCACACGTTTGGTTGTCTCTGGATGTTCACGTGGGATGGAGCCAAGATGCAATCACAGCGTTTTTGCACCACGTTTATATTGTGCTGGGACTCAAGTTGTCCTGGCATATGTGAAGGGTCTCTATGACTTCACAGCACAATGGCAGGGATGAATTTTGTCCTGTGATTGCAACTGAAAGCACTGCGTGGCTCTTCCCAGCGTGAAGGAATGTGCAATAAGAAAGCTTTGTGTCTGTCGGTTCTTACTTGGCACTGTGTTACTTCTCATGTTCTGACTCTGATAGACTTGACTCAAGAACTTATGGAGCAATTCCCTTCCTCTCTTCCTTGTTTTAAACTACCTTCCTGCACTTCCCCATTCGATGGGTTTGATCTGTACGTTAGAGACCACGTAGGATTGCTGTTGTATTCCTGAAGCATAATAACTGACCTATGGCTGCCAATTCCACCTGGGGCAAAAGTCTTTAGGAAGTAACTCCTGCTGGTTCTAAAGATGCTTGATTAAAGTTGGTAAGACGTGAAGTTCCGTTCCTCAAAGTCATTCCACCCTGGTTATTAACGATTCCATGCCAGCCTGATTTTGCAAATATTGCAATTCCAAAATAAACTTATATAGGAACAACTTTGTCAGCTAGTGAAATGCAATCATCTATCTCAAAGATGATTTGGAGAATTGCAGAAGATGCTGGAACTGTTCGGTGCCAGCATCATTCTAACAAATTCATCTCGGTCACTTTAGAGCCAGCAGGCCTTGTTTTTGTTATCTGATGTAACTGAGGAGTCTCTCCCCTGTTATTTCTGCTGGTTAGTTCATTACATCTAACACAAAAGAGGAGACTCTTCAGGTGTAGTGGCTTAGTCCAATGCTCTTGTGTGGGGTCTGGCCATGTGTTTGTATAGACCAAGAAAATGACCCACAAAGCACTTCCTTTACTCTCACCAGGAGGAAAAAAAAAAATGTTTACTGCTACGCCTTGGAGGGTAAAGCCTAGACTGAAATGTTTTGTTTAAGTCACCTCTGTGTTGCAAGACAATACATAGATTTATTTTTTTCTTTCCTCTGAAGATGTATTTTGTAACTGGTGTTTAGAAAATGCTCCTGCAAATCACCCAAGCAGCAGTAACAGCCAGCCCAGGTGCTTTGGCTGTTTGTGCTGTGAGCAGGTACCTGTAGAGTTGGTCATGTAGCTGTAATAGTCAGGGCTAGCAGAAAGTGCAATTAATCAAACTTTTTGTAGACTGTTAGGTATAGCTGAGTATCATGTTCTTGTCCTTATGCTCAAGAATAGAAGGAATCATAGAAATTAGCATAGGAAAAAAATTGAAAGTTGTTTGGTTTCATTTGCATACAGAGCTTTTAATTTACTTTTGAATTAATTTTATGTTCAAGCAAATATTCTTAAAACCAAACAAAAACCAAAACAACTCACCTTGCTAATTCCAATAGGAAACAACTGGCAGCACGGTGCACAGGGTATTTTGCTGGATCACAGGCTCTAGATTTTCCATAGCTCCCAGACACAAGAACATTGTTTCAGGACACGCGTCCAGCAGGATGATTTAATTTCCCCTGCATTAACTAGAGCTAGAGCCTGATTTCAACAACAGGAACCAGCACACACAGTAAGCGGTCTGCGTGGTTACCACAATCACCTTGCGTCCTGCTCCGACTGGCAGTGAAATTGCAGATGTGCAGAGCTAGGAAACCTCTCCTTGGCTCCAGCTGGCAAAGGAGAAGCCTCATGGACTGTTTCTGAGGATTTGGACAGATCTGTGTAGAATGGTCAATTTACTGCAATAATTATTATTTTTTTTTAATAGAAATGAAATGTTAAGTGTCATGAAGTGTAAATTAATGAACTTTAAATGTGGCAGGTTTTTATTTTTTGTATGTCTGTAACTTGCAGAAGATCTCAGATGACTCTTTGGATACAAATATTTTTACCTGCTTATAATGTTTGTAAGAATGAACCTCAACATTCCTTTTTTTTTTTTTTTTTTTGATATTCAAGCCATAATTGTAAAAGTGATTTGAACTTATTTAAATAATAAATTTTATTACTGAAAGGTCTGTTTGTGTGACAGTTTGAATTGAACCTGTGTGGGAACACCTATATTTGGACTGAAACAAATGTTAAAAAAAGAAAATGAGCATTGACAGCAGTACATGGCAGAAAAGATTGCCTTCTAGATATTGGTCTTCTGGATGTATTACCCTTTCCTGATTGTTTTATTTGATAATTTTAAAAATCAGACTGAACTTTTCATGCTCTGTAGGGGGTGAGCATGAAATCATGATTAGGTAATTACAAGGCATAGTGGGGAGAGGAGCCAGCGACGGTGACAAGGTGCGGTGAGTGATTTGAGGAGTTTGAGATTCAGTTCAGGTGTTCTGGTGGAAGGATGCTGGGAAAAAGAAATTGGGGAAAACAAACAAACAAATGAACAAGCAAACAACCAAAAAAAAAAACAAAAACAAAACAAAACAAAAAAAAACCCACAGAACTGCAAGAAGCCAGCACTGGGCATCTTTCAGTGGAAGGCAAGCACTGGATGATAGAGATGTTTCTACCTCCTGTGCTTTGCATCTGAGGTGACCTGCAAGGCTGCCTATCGGCTTCTAGCTACATCCACCTAGGAGCTGTGGCCAGTAGGAAGTGAGCATTGAAAAAATAAAATAAATTTTATTTATTTTTACTTCATTTTTAGTAAAAAAAAAAAAAAAAAAGGTATTTATTTTTTCTGCAAAATTTGGAATTGCTTACTGTTAACCTGGAAGGATTTGCAGAAGGCATTTACAAAGTTGCTGATGAAAACAGAAAAAAAAATCAGATTTACGCAGTGTTTTATTTATTTATTTATTTATTTAAGTAATTTATTTTCTCATTTACCTTTTTCAAGTGGAAAAAATGAGTAAACCCTTTTTGTCAGCTAGTTCTGGTTCACAGGTGCTGCTGTCTTCAGCTGAGCTCGCTGTCGTCAGTGTAATGGTGTCATGCCATGTTTCATAGACAAGTGTGTAGGTCTCTGCTCTTCTGATTGTGAATTCGTATGATCTGTCAGGCAGCAGATCAAAGACAACACACGTGTTGGAGCTGATGGCAACAATCCCCCTTTGTCCCAATTCCGTCTGAGTTCCATGCTTCAGTAACCTAAAATGCAGCTCATACTGCTCAGGGGATGACTCCTGATTTTCAGTAAACCATTTGAGATGGGCCCAGTTCTTGTAAGCAACCGATTCTTTTCGATCAAACACCACTGGCATCTTTGTAGTGAGAGAAAGCTTAATGTTTGGGATTCTGGTACCTCTGATGTCTGCATGTGACACCAAACGGTGCTTGGCGTGGAGCTTTCCTGGGACTTGCAGGGAAAGGACTTTGTTCATCAGCTTAGAGAGAACTGACATCTTCTGCATAACCGAGTCCCACTTGGAGAGGAAAGTTATCACGTCGCTTGTCTCTATGTAGCAGACCAGCTCCTCCCGACCTCGTTGCAGCTGTTCTAACAGCTCAGTTAAAAGTACCAGCTGGATTTCAGTCTGGGTTCTTGCGACCTTCTTCATCCTCTCCAGTCTCCAGGAGTCGATTATTTGGAAGACATCAGTGGAAATCAATGCACGGCTCTCGTCTCTCATGACTATGTGTGGGGGCATAACCTCCACATAGTAGTAACACTTCTTCAGAAGCTCAAGTTTCTTCTGATGATGCTCAAGGAGCTGGGGGCTCAGGTTAGATTGCAGGAATTGTAGAACAAGGCTTTTTCTCTCCATGTACATGTTCAAGATAGCATTGTCTTGTTCCTCTTTGCTGCGCACAGAGCTTTCCAAACTGGTTCCAAATTCATTTGGATTCACATTCATGATTCCAAAATTTGCTGTGTAAAAAGTACCTATAAGAAAATTAAGAACCAAAGGAAAAGCGACTGTGAAGGGAGCGTAATCATGGCTGTGACTCTTCTCTCCTCTCTTAACTAAAGCTTAGCTTATAAATTTATAGATGAGAAAGACCTGTTGGACTAGATGTAGTTTTAAAGGAATTTTCCTTTATAGTTGTATAGTTTCTAATGTTTTGTACGTTAATGATGTTTTATATAGAGGTTATACCTCTGTATAATAGATTAACCGTCAGGAATTATTCTCCAGTATACTCTACCAAATTTGTTCTCTATCTTTTTATCTTCGTTTTCATTTTAATTAGATGTGTTTGTACTCCTGTAAGCAATTCCATTCTTCTACATCTCTGGAGATGTCTATTATTCTCTTGTAATCTGCTGGGTTATTGAGGTTTGAGAGCCTCTAAACCCCATTTTCTAAGCCAGTTCCTAAAGCTACATAATCACCTTGGTGATTCCTCCACGTGAGCAGGTATGCAGCAGGCAGAACCAGGCGATGCTCTGAGGGCAGCTTTCAAGAGGTAAGCCCACACTTCTCCTTGCGCCTCGGCTTTAAGCAGCTGCTGGACAATCGTAACCTGGCAACGTGCACAGTGATGTATTGCATCCCGTTTCTTTGGTTATAGTTTACATCATCACCCCAGCCCCTCATAGCAACTCATTTTCCCTTGCCTCTAGAGCCATGGCGCTGGTAGTCCACAAGCAATTTATGATAAAAGGATGAAATTTCATGTAAAGCACCTTTGAACCATTATTTACATTTCATGTAAAGCACCGGTAAGGTGCTTCAGTAATGGTCTTTTAAAAGTCTGTATCTGCTCCCTTAGTCTCAGCTGTTTCGTTTACTGACAAAGATGTGTCCTTGGTGGTGCCGGATGAGCTGAGGTGGGAAGTGTTTCTCTAGTGTGTCTGAGCTGAGGAATCTCTGGCTCATGTATCATAGGCAGAAATTAGCTAAATTCTTATGTTCCCGTAGAGCCCAACTTGATACCGAGAATGTGGTTTTCACAAACTGAACACGCTTGATTTGTAAGAGAAATAAATGTGGAATTCTGAAAGCAAACTTTTGTGGCCCCAGTCATACTGCAATGATGTGATCTAGCAACTTGCTCTACGTAACTGTCTAGTTGTATATAAATTATTGTAGTATCTAACTGTGATATTTTAATCCCTACATGTCTTGTAGAAGCTAGATGGTGTTATGTAGTTGACAAATAGTTTTTTCTTAGCCTCCCTTTCCCTAAATAGATAAAGGAACTAATAATACTTCCTCACAGCAATTTCAGGAGTTAGTAAACCTTTCAGATGACTGGCCTCCCTGCATTTTATACTAATTCACTCATCCACAGCAACTCCTCTTTTTTTTTTTCCAAGAAAGCTGTCAACTTAAAAAACAAGCTGTATTTTCTTTTCACTTGTTCTTTCCACAAAAATACCCTAAACCAAAGCAGTGACAGTTCTTGGCAGCCCGGTATGGAGTGGAACAGGGACAACAAACGCAACAGGTTACACCACCCCGCTTTCAGAGCAATTTGGCTGTCTAGTGCAGTTTGTTTGCCCACAGACAGAGATGTGATTGTAGTTGTTTTCCTTTCTGTTTTCGTATCCTTTTTTTCTTGCCAGAAATGCCTGTTTTTCAGTAGCACCGCTATGCTTGCAAGCACGGAGGCTGCAGAGGCACCAGCTTGGGGCTGTGTGGCCCTGGGCACCCCAAGGATAGGGCTGGGGTGGAAAGGGGGAACTAAAGGAAGGTAGAGCCACCCCAACACCTTCCCCATGGCTGAAACCGAGCCCTGGGAAAGCCCTGACCCCTTCAGCAAGGGCCAAAGCCCCCTCACCAGCCCAGGAAGGCTGCAGCAGCCAAAGGCTCTTGCTTAGGACAACCCCAAATCACGTTGCCCAGCTCAGGGCAGCCCTGGCCCACCTTGCCCTATCTCAGGGATGTCCACTTTACCTTGACCGGCCCCAAGGAGTCCCGTCCCACTTCTTCAGTCCCCAGTGGCCCCGTCCCAGCCTGGCCTGGCCTGCACCCGCGGCCTGGCTGTCCGCAGTAGGCCGTGGCGGTTGCCATGGTGGTGCATTGTGGCATACGGGGGCTGTTCCGGGGCCTGTTCCATGCCCACGGCTGGGGTTGTGGGATGAGGATGAGGATTGCAATGCGAGGAGGTTGTTGGTTGAACAGATGTGGCAATAAACGTGGCATGCTCCCAAAGCACTGCTCCATGCACTGTCCCCAGGCTGCAGGAAGAGCAATGTCCGTGGCAGGGAACCCATGGCTGGGTGCAGGAGTTGTTCCCATTCCCTACAGCTGGGTAGCAGCTGGTTTCCATCTCCAATCTCTGCTGGTGGGGCCAAACGCATGTGGTCCTGCTACGTCTCCCCCAGGCATCCCCTTTTTACAGAGGTGCCTTTCCTAGCACACCCATTGGCTTGGCTGGGTTGGGTTTTGGGTCACACCCTGGCTGTCTCAAGGGCTGTAGCATTAGGGATTCCTCTCCAAATCATTTGTTTCTCCCTGTTCAATTGTTCAATGTGTTTATTTTCACCCTGGAAGCAGTATCTCAGGTTGCTTTAACAAGCCAGGTGCACAATGGCTGGTTGTCTTGGTGTCGTGGTGCATCAGTCCTGGGGCTGAGGGACTTGGAACTGGCTTTGGGCTGGGTTTTGTGTGCTCCCTCACCACCGCCAAGGGCTGTGCCAAGGAGTCCTGGGCTGCCAGCTTGGTTTCCTGGAGTGCACTGAAGAAAAGAGCAGGAGTGTGAGGGCTCCTGCCTTCTGCCCTTCTCTGTAACAAGCAAGTTCTGTTTCCCTCCCATTTTGTGCCCTTGCTGTGGGCTATGGGAGTGCTCAGCTGGTGAAGGGACTGTGTTCTGAGGAGTCTGGCTGTCGTGGTTTAACCTGGCAGACAGCTAAGTGCCAAAAAAGCCTTTCACTCCCTCCCTCCTGCCCCCAGTGGGGGAGAGAATCAAGGAAAAACAGGTAAAACACATGGATTTAGATAAACACAGTTTAATAGGACAGAAAGGGAAAGGAAAAAAAAATTATTATTATAAAGGAGTATACAAAGCAAATGCACAATGCAATTGCACTTGCTGACTGATGCCCATCCCTGAGCAACGGCCACCCTCCCCTGCCAACTCCCCCAGCTTCATTTTCTGCATGATGCCATGTGGGATGGGACTTCCCCTTGGCCATTTTGGGGCAGCTGTCCTCATTCTGTCCCCTCCCAGCTCCTCGTGCACCCCCAGGCTCCTCAGTGGCAGGGGGTTGTGAGGAGCTGAAAGGTCCTTGACTTGGTGTAAGCACTGCTCAGCAGCAGCTTAAACACTGGTGTGTTATCAACGTTATTCTCATCCTGAATCTTTGGATCTGCCTGTGTCTGGTGAATCCTCTCAGCCCCAGCTGCATGGACCAGTCCAAAGAACAGCACGTTTCTGGGAGGATGATTGTGAATGACTGTGCCCTAAATCCCCGAATGGTGGAACATCACCTGCCAGCACCCCACTGCTGCTCTGCTTAACACCTGCTCTGAGCCCAGAGTGGGATTTGGGATATCCATAGACAGGCTTCAGGTCTGATTTTTGCTATTCTGTAGATGTTACCACTCCCCAGGAAAGCACAGGTGATTCGGGATAACAGTGGGATCCACTGGGCTTTATGACATGCTGCGGGGTGGGGTGGTGGATATTTTCACTTCCCAGCAGTGAATCTGGCAGTTTTACGGCTGTGGCCAGACTTACTGCAGCGTTTTGCTCTCTGCAGGGAGACTGAGGCTCTTTCACAAAGCGTCTAGGAGTTTTGTTAACTTAAACACATAATCCTTATTAGAAAGATGTGTTGAAATAGGATATAAACTGCTCCATTAAGCAATACAAGCTTCCTTTTGGGTAGAAAGGGATTTTCCTGTTCTCCTTTGCTGAGGGACCCGTCTGGCCAGTCACCTCTGTTTTATCACAGAGAAGAGACAGGCTCGTCTGGTTCATGGCAATAAGCTCGATACCATGACCGGTGCTTTCATCAGCAAACTGGACAGGCGTCCTGCGTCTGAAGGTGCTTTCATACTCCCCGTGATTAAGTCTTTGGGTCAGGGCTTAGCCTTAATGCTGCCTTGTATGCTTAGCTGGTGCGTCTCCGCTAAGCTTTTTTAATTGAATGAGAGTCAGGATCCATAACCCCGGCCCTGAGCTTGTGCTCGAGCATTGAGCGAGGACACGATCTGTCATTTTAAGAAATCAATGCATCTTCTGCAGGCAGCCGGAGCTTACCATTTCATTTCACAGCTGCCAAGAGATTAACCATACAATTGTCAGCTGTGATTCTGTAACAGACATAGAAGATAACAAATGTAAGTGGAAGAAGGTTGATGTCCATGCTTGGAAGAGGTTAACAGAAATCACTTCTGGGATAAGTATGCCAAGTTCCTGCAGGGAACGAATGCACTGAGATGCTCATGTCATCGATCCGAAACCTGTCATTTGGGCAAAGTGTGCTCAGAACTGGACCTCAGCCTGGGCGGTCTGGGGACTTGAAGACGTAAGAAGAGTTGCAGAGGGTCCATCTCACCTCTCCTCCTGCTCTAGGTGGCTGGGGAAGAGTTGAGAACAGGGCTCACGCTTTGTGTGCTGTTCCCTCAGCACCCCCCCATCCAGCGATTTCTGGATATGTGGGGGTCTCTTTGTATTTACACCTCCCAGGGGAGAGCCTGCCTTTGAGATGAGGAGGTCTATTGCGGGGTTGTACCCCAGAAATGACCTGAAAATTACAGAGGTATAAGATGAAAGTATAACACCATTACAATTTAATGTTGTAATAAATTACAACATTATATAACAATATAATGAAATATCTGAGCTTTTCAAACAGCAGAGGTGAAGCCCTGGGCCTAGCCAGGGTTGCTCTGCCTTTTGGTAGGGGTAGAAGCCACCTGAGCACGGTATGATGTGAGATTGAAACTGGGTTTATAGCTGAAGTCCTGCAGAGACTTCTATACTCAGTTAGCTTGTGATTCTCATAGTTATAAATGCTAATCTTCATCCCAAATTAGCATGGAGAAACGGAACTCTGCTGGTTGCCCCTATCCTAAACAGCTGGCCCAGTTTCTGTCCTGATGTTAGGAATGTGAGCATAAACCTGCCGATGGTCTTCAAGCTGTAATTTTAGTGTTTTCAGTACCTTCACCGCAGGGATCAATTCAGCTGTAGGATTTTTTGGCACTCCATGAATTTATTTGAATTAATGCAAATACAGACGTGTTTGAGGCAATCAAACGCAATACACTCCTTTTCCCCCCTCTCATCATCTGAGCTGTCCCTATAGAGGAGCTGACAGCTGTTGTCTGTCACGTTTGTCATTCTGCCCTGTCCTCCTGCCCACAGCATCAAAATAAAGAACTTGTTAGCCCTGTCTTTGGGATCAAGATATGAGCAGACAATTGATTTTCCTCCTTCTTCTCATTAGTGACTTCTGACACTTAATAAAACATATATTTCCACTCCCGGAGCAAGCAAAACACCCAGATAATGCCTGTCAGAGAGAGCTGGGAGCTGGAATTCATCTTTATGGAAAATCAATAGCTGGAACAGAGAAATTGGCAGAATCCAAATTAAAAGTCGCTGGCAATTTCTGTCTTCATATTTCACATCTATTGCATTATGAAATAGTCATCTGCCGCGAAGGAAACCTCTGCAGGAGCAGAGGGGACGGTGGGCTTCGTGGTGAGGAGGTGCACGCTCTTCCTCTCTGCTTTCACACAGGGTCTTGCTGGGTGAAGGTGGATGCCAGCCGAAATTTGGGCAGCACCTGCTGCACCGCGGCCCCTGTCCTGGGGACAGAGCTCTGATGCCAAGAGCCAAGAGCGTGCCTTGCAGAGCAGAGCTGCCTGTCAGCTGGCTGCTCCCTGCTTCTTCAAGCCCCCTTATCACAAGGGTGTGACTGATTTACTCACTGTTCCTACCCCCCCAGTTTCACTGGTGCCTCATATACCTGAAATAAATTATACATTCCAGCTATATTATGTCCCCAGATCGAAATCATCACCACGCAGCAGCGAACGTGGTTTGCTCAGCAGGTGATTCAGAAGGGAGGTGAGGAGGAGGGGAGCTGGGGGCAGAACTGCTCTTCTGGGGTACGGGAACCCCAGCTGGGCCAGGCCAGGAAGGAGTTAATTGCACCCTCAAGGCACCAATTATCTCCAGCTAATTGCACCCTCTGACAACCCCCCAGGGAAAGAGCCCACAGCTGGGAGGAGGCCAAGGGCTGTGGCCTGTGCTGGAGCTGGGTGTTGCTGCTTGCTGGGTCTGGAGGTGATTTGGGGCAAAAGTTGCCCTGGTTTGGACCTGGCTCAGTGCTCAGCCACGAGATCTGCTACGGGCAGGGCTGAGAGCTTGGGATTTCCTCGGGTAAGGAAGCTTTTGTCTCCTGGCTCTCGTTTCCTCACTTGGTGGTGGTTGGGCAGCTCTTCAGCTCTGAAGGGGAGTCCAGGGGCACGCAGAGCTTCCTTTCTCCAGTTGGTGACTGATTAATGTTTTCTCATTAATCTAAGACCTCATTAATCTAAGACACTTGTGGTGGACGTGAGAGATGAACGCTGGGCTGAGCTTCAGGCTTACAGCAGAGGCTGGTTTGCAGATCATCCAGCTCGGGGAGATGGAGCGGGGTCACGGGAGCTCATTTGTCTTGCTGTAAGTTCATCAAAACCCCGTTTGGACATCCTTGCGCTGCGCTGCAGCTTGCGGAGCAGCCATCCCTGAGCACGAGCTCGAGGCAGGCTGTCACGTCCCAGACCCCATGGGATGGCTGGTGCTGGCAGGCTCGTGTCAGCCAAGAAGCATGCGTGCCCCTTTTCCATGAAAATCTCACAAAGGAGCAGGATGTGGTGCTCCTAGAGAGGTGGTGTCCATGGCCCCGTGCAAGGTCCCTGCTCTCCCCAGCGCACAAAGCATCCCTGCACTCATCCTGCTGGGAACACGGTGGCACCTTTAATACCAGCGGGCAGAGCTGGAGCCCACGTCATGAAATTTATCACCTGCCCAGCTTCCTGGCGCTCCCTTCCATCTCTCAGGGCTGCCACGTTAATCTGCAGCCCTGAAGTGCTGCATAAATCAGCCTGAAGCCTCCGTTCCCACAGAGTCCTCCGGGCTTCGCCCAGGGATGCTCACCCCGGGGGGCTCATCCAGCCCTGCCACTGGGCACGGGGATGCGGCAGCTGCTTGGCAGCGGCACCATGCAGCCGGGTCCTTGTGGCTGATCCGCGGGGCCGGGGCGTTGCTCTGGGAATGCTGCAGGGCTCCGGCGGAGGTGCAGGACGGCGGAGGTGAAGTCATGCCCGTGTCAGCTCATCCAACTCTCGCTGCTCACACGCCGGTCCCTGGGGACGCGCGGGCTTTGGCAGCTCTAAGTGGGGTTGGAGGCGGATGTAATTCTGGAGAACAAGATTCCTTTGCAAAACCTTAACGACAACAAAAAAAGAAAAAAAAAGAAAAAAAAAAAAAAAAAGAAAAATTAAAGTTCTCGGCTGAAGAGCTTGTTTAAAGATCCCTCTCTGGCAGAGGAAATAATGTCTTAATTCGCTCCCTCGCTGCTTCCCTCCCAGCGCTTCTCTTGGTCCCCAGAGTAGTGCAGGCCATTAATTCTGCCAGGAAACGAACTGTGGATGAGAAGTGGCTTTGTTTGAGGAGCTGGGACCGACCTGAAGTGGTTGCATGTGAAGAGAAGTCGCTGGTGTGGGGACGGGCAGGGGAGTGTGGGCACCCCGCGCACCTCCACGAGTGTGCGATGGGATGGGTGCCGGGCAGAAAATGCATTTGGTTTCCTGACCTGGCCACCTTTCTTTTTCTGAAGCCTTGGCTTTGTTCAGGAGGTGTTTTGGGTGATGTTTCTCCCTGTGCTCCCTCTCTGGGGCTATGGGAGGGGAGACAGGGTGACCGTGGCTGTCGTGGACTGCACTGCTCCTGCCCGAGCTGGTGCTGGAGAAGTGCTGCCGTGCTGTGGCTGATGGGACGGAGTTACCTAATGAGGGCTGGCTAATTACCATCCACAGCCTGCTCTGGCCCTGTGCTGAGCCTCCTGTGCTTGTCCCACAGCAGCACCAGAGGGTGCAGGACGAGGAGGTCCCGGCTCCGGGCGAGCTCAGCCATCCCCCTTCCAGAGTGCCCTCGCGTGTCATCGTCACCTCCTCCTGCGTGAAGAGCTTGGCGTGAGTCATCTCCCAGCTAAATGGAGTGTGTGGGCTCGCTGAAGCTTCAGGCTCTTCATCCTCTGCTTCCCGGAGCCTGACACGGGGTAAACCAGCAATTCATCAGCGCGGGGACGAGGCGAGATGGATGTCCTGTGCCGCAGCGCAGCCCTTGCTCCCCTCCTACCCACTGGGCCAGCTGCTGGTGGAGTGCTCCAGCGAGGAGCGCTGAAGTGCTGGCTGCTGGGGAGCTCAAGAGATCTCGAAAGAAAACAGGGACCTGTGCTTTGCGCGGGGTGACTTCATGCTCCGGCTCGAAAGCAGTGCCAGAGCCTCTGCCGAGAGCAGGCTCTTGAAAACGTTTCCAGCGCACGTGTCAAAAGCGGGTCCGGGGAGAGGGGGAGCGCTGGGGGCAGCACCTCAGGGATTAAATCCCTCGGGGGGGGGAAGGTCGGGGCTTGCACGGACAGCACCGGGGGCTGTTGGTGGCCGTGGAGCTGTAGTGGCCGTAGGTTTTTTTGCAGGTGCTTGTCCCACCCTGGCCCTGCCTTGGCCACGTGCAGCTCCTGCAGACGCACGTGCGCCCTCCCGGCGCAGGGGATGGCTGCCAGGGTATTTTATTTTTTTGTGTGTGCTGTCAAGCAATTGAAGTGTCTTTATGGAGTATAGCAGCCCTCTTTTGCATATGAAATAGGTCCCCAGAGAGCGAATCCGGAGCGAAACATCTCTCCTGGTGACTGACACCAAACTCTGCTAATGATGTTAAAAGCTTTTTGGCTGTCGGCGGCGCGGTCGCCTGCTCCTGCAGCGCGGGGGCAACACGTGCGGGCTGAGCCATCCCCGAGCTCCCGGGGACTTAAAACTTGATCACATTTACAGGGGCTGAGATAACAGCACCGGGGTGTGCAGGGGCCGGAGGGGACGCCACATCTCCAGCGTGTTGTGCCGTGAGCCTGGAGGCTGGCACCGTGGAGGGATGCGGGGGCTGCCCTGCGGTGCTGGTGTCTCCTGGGACCAAAATCCCATGTGTGGG
This sequence comes from Anas platyrhynchos, assembly GCF_047663525.1. Lineage (NCBI taxonomy): Eukaryota > Metazoa > Chordata > Aves > Anseriformes > Anatidae > Anas > Anas platyrhynchos. The sequence continues at coordinate 17,293,792 of NC_092607.1, forward strand.
GGCTTTTTTTGGTGGGAAACAAGCCAAATCCTCATGCACGAGGGGGGCTGCTTTGCTTAGAGACCGCTTTCACCTGGCACGTGCCGCAGGCGGGCAGAGTGGGCTTTTGTTTCCGACCGACTATTGTTCCAGGAAACAAAACCGCACAAAGCGGGGGCTTTTTGAGAGCTGCGCTCTGAAAGCAGCTGCTGAAGCTGCGCCCCTGGACGGCCTCGTGCTCCTCGCCCAGCAGAGCTGCCCTTTGCTGCATGTGCACTTTTGGATAAGCAACTCACTGGGGCTGGAGGTACAAACCACTGCCAGTGCTCTAGCCCCTTCCCCACCTGCAGGAAAGGGGCTCTGGGGAAGGACCGGGGGGCTCCGAGCACCCAGGGCTGTGCTCGTGGTGGGTGCCACGTTCAGCCTGTGTCCTTCAGCCCCGTGATTCCCCAGCTCAGCCACCCCAGCGAGGGCAGCGAGGCAGCTCCAGCCCCATAGCATCGCTCGGGCTGGGTCCAACCAGCCCCAAGACGGCCCCACTGGGCTGAAAGCTTCCATTTTAGGTCCCTGTCGGCAGCAATTACGGAGCACAATGGTGATGGGCGAATGCAGGGAGCTTGTGGCTGTGCTGCCGGCAGTTCTGGGGGGAGCAGGAGGGGAGGATGGCCCCGAGCACGTCCCAGCACTGCAGCTGCCTTGGGTCGTGCAGGGCTGTTACACAAGGGCTGGCAGATGATGCTCCATGGCCCTGTGTGCCGGGACACCCTGTGTCCCACACCGGCCCCATGTCCTTGGCACTCAGGACATCACTGGCTGCCTTCCTCCGCACGAAGATTTCTTGTCACTGCGGGACGTGGCTCATCCTCACTGGGATTTTTGGCTTGTGCATCTCAAGTGTTTGTGCAAAGAGAGACGGTTCCTGTGGTCCTAAACCTCAGTTCTATGGGGTATTTTCCTTGTCGGGTTTGGGAGCCACCTCTGGAGCTGGAGGCAGGCTGGGCAAGAGGCTGCTCATCCTTTTTGCCTTCTGAGCTGCTGGGAAGCAGAGGGACAGGGGAAGATTTCTGCAGGCAGCAGGTGAAGTGGGGCCGAGCTCACCTGTCTGGCTGATCGCTGTGACGCTCGGTGACTTGGCCCACTGGTGCCTGCAGCCAGAGCAGAGCTGGTCCCAGTGTGGGGTGAGATAAATGGCCACAGCTGCCTTGGGTCAGTGCCCTAATCCCCCAGCTGGGACCTTTGGGATGGAGCCCGTGACACTTCACAGGTGTCACCATGCCAGGCTCAGCTGGCTTGGAAGGAGTCACCGCGGCACCGAGGGGGCTGTGTGACCGTGGCTGTGACAGTGCAGATGGTTTCTGTACCTTCATGGCCACGAGACACGCACAGATTTATTAAAGATCAAGCAGAGAAACGTGCTTCGTGTTAATCCTGCTCTAGGTAGGGGAAAGGAGCAGGAAATCTTAACTGCTCAGTGTTTTCTTTTCAGAGGGCATTGCCAAACCTGGCTGCTGGCTCAGGAGGTCTCGGTGATGTGCCTAAAGGCACAGATGTGTGCTGTTGGCTCCATACCTGGTTTCTACACCGTGGTGAGAACACGTGGGGCTGCGAGGAGCTGGCTTGATGCAGACGAGGACCTTAAAGTGTGCTGCTCGGGGAATGAGGACAAACACACAAGGCTCGTGTTTCAAATTGTGTGTGGCTTTTCAACCCCATCACATAGCTTTATTCACACAAACGTCTCTTAATTTACAAAGCCTCTGCCACTCATTCACATCAGGGCATCCACAGTGTTCAAAGAACTTAAATAGAACATCTCATCATACCAACCCGAGTAAACCAAGTACAAAAAATATTTATATAAAGTTGTTCACACGTAGGTCCTAGATTACCAGCTTCTGTGCAAAAAAAAAAAAAAAATACAGATTCATTCGCTAACGTCATTATCTTTAGTTGGGAGTCTGGGTTTAAGCCTTGTGCTCTCATCACTACCTTGGGGCAGGGCTGCGGGGGTCCTGGGGCAGGCAGCCCCCGTGCCCCCGGTGCGCACGTTGCTGTTGGGGCTCCAGCACCTCCTGGTGTGGCCAGGACCTGGCTGTGCTGCAGAGCAGCTGGGTTCTGCTGGAGGAGGGAGCAGGAGACCCAGGGAGCTGCTGGAGAGGGGGCAGGCACCAGGATGGGGACACCAAGAGCCCCTGTATGGCCCCTGCGTGCTCCCGCAGCAGCTCAGCCCGAGCGTCACCCTCGGAGCTCAAAGCCCTGGGGCAGATGGCAGAGAAATGGGTGAATCTGGCAAAATTTGCTTTGTTTCAACGCCAAGGCTGAAAGGGAGAGGCGTCCCAGTGCGTGCCCCGTAAGCAACTGCCCCAAAAATTTAACAGGCTTAAACCCAGACCCGGTACTGCATACAGAGAAGACACACAACGCGCGCGATGGAGGATTTCCACGACGATGGGTAACGCTCGTTTTGAAGTCTTATTGCTCCAAAAAAAGGCTCCGGGAGCCTCTGATATGTGAAGGAGCCGGGTCCTGAGGAGTAAAGGAAGACCACAGGGGGAACTCTTATCTGTCACTAGCACCGCTGAACCTGGCACACAGCAGCACGGGGACAAGGGGGAGCTAATCTAACCCCTCCAGGCTAGAGCCACCTCTGCTCTCTCCTCCCCAGGGCCTGCAGCTGCCCGGGAGGTCCCACAACAGCGCAGGCTGGTGCAGATAACGCGTTTCCCAATCCTCCTGAGGCTTGGCTTATCCCCCCCCTCCCCACCCACCCCGCTTCCCTCTTGTAAACAGCAGAGTCAGAAGTAAACAGTTTCATACAATCGCCCCCCAGCACGGCTCCGGCTGGGCTCCGCAAGCCTCCAGGGTGGTAAAATTTGGGGAGAGGGCACTTGGCTCCCCCCCCCCCCCCGAAAACCACCAGTCCCCACGGATGCTTCCAAGAGCTGGAGATGGCCTGGCCCCGAGCTGGGCAAGGCGCTGCAGGTTTTTAGTGTTTGCTTTTCCTTAGCTTGAATTTCCCAGCAGCGCGACCGCAGGTTTTTCAGCTGCTCCCAGCACAACCCTTGCTCCGGAGGAGCAAGAATTTGGGGTCTGAGCCAACGTACCTGGGAGGAGAGATGCTAGGAGCTGTAAACACAAGGCAGCTTCGTCTATCGGCTGGGGGGAGTTGAGCACGAACAGCAGCAAAAATCATCGGGGGGAGGGGGAAAAACGCTTTTAGGGACAAACTAAACAGGGAAACAGCCACGTTGGCCGAAGGCTAGCAGCCCTGGGACTCGTCCTTGGAAGTGTTTGCTAACTCCTAAGTAAGGCACTACGGTCTAGCTCACGAACATCAAGCTGCTTTAAAAACACATCTGCAATGCAAAAGCTGAGGTGGAGACGTGTGGCTGGGAGGTGGCTTGGAGCTGGGAGGGCCATGAGGGGCAACCAAGCTGCTCTGAGGCTTGCCAGCCCCCCAGGGAGGAGCAGGGCTCTCAGCTTTGCTCCTGCAGGGCAGCCCCTCACCTTCCACCTCCACGCCCTAAATTTGGGGCTTGCTCTCCGCACACAAGCCTCCTGCTGGGCAGCTCCCTTCTCCTGGCACGTTAACACCCAGTGAGGAGCCCTTCCAGCAGGGAAACCTGTGCGCAGGGCAGGAGGGTGAAGCCCCCCACGGCCACCAGCTCAAGCCAGGGGCAGGTTGTAACAGTCAGTACGGAGCAAAAGCTCTGCTGGGTGGAGGAACAACGAGCCAGAGGTCAGGGCACTAACGCTGTACCTGTGAGCGAGGGGCTTCAGCTCTCGGCTGGGCTGCTGCAGGGTCTGCTGCTGGAGAACCAAAACACAGAGGGGCTGGATCCTGCTGGCATCGTTTTCCTAAAGAGTTGGCCTCCCCGCAGCAGTAGCCTCAGTGCTACGCCCAGTAGCAGAGGGATGGAGGAGAAAAAACAGCTCTGTCCTCCCCTTTCCCTATTTTCGCTCTGCCTTAGCCCCCACGGAGCCTACTCCTTTTCCATTTCTTCCCAGGAGGTCAGTAAAGCACGCTGGGCACAAGGAGGTGCCCGCTCCTGCTCCCCAAACCTGTGCCAGCTGATTTAGGCTGCTAGGAAGCGTTTTAGTTAGCTCTGAGCCTGCAGGATGGAGGAGACGTGGTAGAGGTGGTGCTGTACATTGCATTTACAGTGAGCAAAGTCTAAAGAGCATCGAGCCAGGGGCAGCTCCAGAACGTTATTAGTGTTGCTCTAATTACAGGGGGGAGGAGATGGAGGGCTGATTGCTCAGCCTGAGGTTCCCATCTCCCTGCCTGCCCTGTACTGAACTGTAACAGTGACCAGAGCCGACCAGCAGCGTCGCCTTTACCGTCTGGAGACAGTCACCCAGCACGAAGAAGTGATCTGCAGGAGGCTGGAATCCAGCCCACGAGCCGTTTAGGCCAAACCTCTTCTCCCAGGTGTTCCTCACCACTGAAGTTTGGCAGTAAATGGTTCGGAGCAGTGGATTGCTTTCTATTTCTCTTGTCTGCAGACAATGTCTGCCTAAAAATGTACCTAGGGGCTCCCCATCACCCTCTGTCTAGGTCTGCCCACAACCAGGGCAGATCTCCCTTCCCCAGCACCTTTCCAGCTCGTTCATGCTGCTCTATCCTAACGCCAACTACCTGCAGCCCAAGCAGTGTGAGGCTGCGTGGCTGTGGCATCATTTTACTGCTTGCAATACCCAGCTCCAGAGCCTCACCTTTCCTAAAGCATTGCAGTCCCGGTGCAAACCCAGCAATCGCCTCGCTCCCGTTTCCCGAGGTGGAAACGAGAGCTTTTAACCCCAAACCGTGCCCAGCTGGGCTCAGTGCTCGTGCCCGGCAGCTGATTGCCACCTCCTTACGGCACCAGATCTTCTTAATTAACATCTACCGAGTCAAACTGCAGCACAGGGGACGTGGGGAGGGCTGGGCAGGGGCAGCTCTGCTCTCTGGGTCTCGCTCAGGAGCAGTGAGCACGGTGATTGCCCAGCCTGTGCTCTTCTGCAGGCCCCTGCAGCCCTCCCCCACCGCCCCAAAACCCCTCTTTCCCAACAAAAAGCAACACCCAAAAAATTCACATTGCCAGAGATCCTGCAGAGACCAGGGATCTGCTGCGTCGTCTTTCTTCCCTTATCTTTGACATCCCCCGTTGCACGTAAATAATGGAGATTACCGGTCCCTGGTAGATAAACCTGCAAGAAAAAAAAAACAAGAAAGGAGAAATTATGACCAGGTCTGTCGGTTTTGGTGATCAGGTACATCAGTGGTTTTATCCCAATTAGGAGGAAGGAGGTGATGGGATAACTGGGCTGTGCTGGAGCCCCCCAGCTGGGTGGAAGGGCTGAGAGCTCCACGTCTCCACCTTTACCTCTTTTGTTATCAGTCCAGCCCTGCTGCTGGGGTCAAGCCTCAGTTTGTGGTCATTTTTTCCTCTTTTTTTCTTCTTAGAAGTGACTCAGAGAGCCCAGCACGGAGCAGGCATCCCGCAGCCCCAAAACGGGGCTCGTGGTGACAGCCCGGCTGCCACAGGGCCGGGCACTCGGGGTGCCAGCGCCCGTCCTTGAGGGCCCACGTGAGGTGTGGAACACGCCGTGACTTGGGAGCTGCTCGGAGCCTCTCGCCCCGTGCGTCAGCAGCAGCTCGGGCTCTCAAGTGGCTCTGCAAGAGGCCGTCAAAACCCGTTTCAGCACGACCAAGAGCTGAGCAGGATGGGCACAAAGCGCTGCCCGCCGGGGTGCTGGGTGCCTGGGTTTGGGGGAAGAATCGAGGAACAAAATCCAGCAGCTGGCTTTCCCCAGTTTAACCCCAAAAAAAACTCAGAGCAAGGGGAGCGCAGTGCTTTGCACCATGTGCTGTGATTTCCCTGCAGTTAGCAGCAGTTAAAACGTAAGCCCTGAGCCAAGTTCTGTGGGTAAAAGTGGGGTTCAGGTCCCCACTGGCACAAACAGCAGCAGGAGAGAGCTGCTGAAACAAAACTGCTGCTGCCAAGTGCTCCGATCCCTTAATCACAGCATCACTGAACATCCCGAGCTGGAAGGGATCCATAAGGATCATCAAGCCCAATTCCTAAGTGCTAGGATTTAAGATTTCTAGGAAATCTTACAGAAGCCCACACCTCGGAGCAGGTTTTAGGACGGGGCTGCCTCCACCGCTCGGAGCAGGAGCCGGGGCCAGGCGCACGCTGCATTTTGGGGGAGGCTGCCTGAAAACGCCCCCTTTCTGGGCTGCAGCGAGAAAAAACCCTTTCTGCCGAACGAGGCAGGCTTGTGAGAGCCACCGGGACGTCAGGGCAGGGGCGAGGAATTTGCTGGAAGATTTCTCCCGGGGTACAGCTCGCTCAGCAAGTAGGGCAGCGCCGCCGTCCGCGTTCCCCGGAGCAGCTTCAGGAAGCTCCTTGTCTGAGCAGCTCCGAGCTCGGAGACGAGAGAGCTCACCACGCTGACGCACGTTGTTCCTGGGGCTTGCTGGAGAGCTTTTAATCCCTTCGCTGACGCCATTTGGGGGGGTTTTAAGCAGCTCGAACGCTCGCCCGGCACCAGCAGGATGTGACCGACAGCCCAGCACCTGATGAGGGTGGCACTGACGCGCTGGGCACGGCGGGCAGGAGGTGGCAACGAGGTCCTGGTGGGAGCTGAGGGGCTTCAGAAACAGGAGAAGAGAGCGCAGCACCTGCAGGGGAGGCCTCACCGACATCGTACAGGAAGGGAGGGCAGAAAGGGACATGGCCAGGGGGTTGTGGGGGCTGAGGAAGGCAACAGAGCCACAAGGCACAGCAGGACAAGCCGACATTCGGCTGCTTTACAACCTTCTGATATAGGGGAAGCCTTCCCGTATCAGTAAGGAGGGTGAAATACTGCTTAAACCACGCTATCAGGAGACCATCAGCAGGTACCCGACACAATCCAGCTGCTAACTGCACTAGATCTGCACCCTCTGCCCAGAAGGCACGTTTTTGGAGCAGCAAAGGCAGGATTTACCTAAGCCCCTGCTGCAGGGCACGGGGAAGCAGTTTGGGGAAGGGCAGGACCCCTTTCCCCAAGGGATGCTGCCCACCTCTGCAGGACCTGCTGCCCCTGGGGCCACGGGAATTGCTGGTGAGGATGACAGGGTGATAAGGAGGTGATAAGCAGGTTTGTCTCCACCCCAACATTCAGCTGAAACCACGCCAGAAACATTTTCCTGGCTGGGAACTGAATTTAATGCCTGTGTTTTAGAAGGGTACCGGAGTACGGAGCCTGCCGACTGGGCAGCACCTGCACCAGAAGGCAAGGCAGAGCTGCCGGGATGTGGAGCACAAAGAGGTCAGTGGCGGAGCACAGGATAAGAGAAAATCTGATTGCCGGGATCAGGGTTAGAGTTTGCCAGGCTATGACGTGAACCAAACCTGAGCAGCTCTCAGGGAAGGGGAACTGCACGTCCCTGCGCCCGGGTGCCACAGCCCAGTGGCAGGAGGTTACCTGAGTTTCCCAGTCAGCTGAAATTACCTGGGAGCAGAATTCAGGCCCTGCCCTAAATCCCAATTTTAAGCTTCTCAAGCTTAAATTTGAGATTTGCATTAAACAAAAGCTCCGCGCAGCCGGAGCCAGGCTGGTTCCAGCGCACCCGGACAGGGCGCATTAAAAAACCCTCCAGGAGAGCAAAATTACTGCTCTGCAGCCCCGTGAACGAAGCAGAGGGATGCTCCTGCCGTGCCGTGTGAGGCTGTGGGTGTGCAGGGACACACGGCCGGGCTCCTATCTGGGCCACGCTGCGTTATATAAGCCCAGCATCGCCGCTGCAGCTGCGTCACCGGCAGACAATCGGGTGCAGGCTGACTGCGGAGGGGAGGGGAAGGATGGCTGGGGAGGCAGCTGGGTTTTATGCAAACAGCCCCGGGGTAGGACTGTCCCCTGCGTGTTTGTTATCCCTGCATGTCCTATTCTGCAGATATGCACAGGATGAATTCCCCCCGGAGGGCACGGGCTGCTTGCATAACTCAGCATCGTGTTGGGCACGAGCAGATGGCAGCAGCAGCGGCGAGCCCAGACCCTCACCAGGCAGCAGCAGCTCCCAGAAACGCCTCCTCCCTCGCTCCAGGGCATGAAGTAGGTGTCCTGCCCTGGCCCCGGGGGCTTTTTTATGCCCTCCTGAAGCACTCACGTTCCTGCAGACTCATTCCCCTGCCCTGATCCGCAGCCCAAGCTCGCCCCAGGACCAGCGCCGAGCCCCAGCCCCTGGCAGAAGCTGTCAGGTCACATCAGTTATTTGGCGCAGGAGAGCTTAAGGGAGCCAAAAGATTTTGTGCCAGGAATGCGAAGAGGACGGCTCGTGGAGCGGTTTGGACAAACCAGCAGTGACAGCACCACACCTACCCAGTGGGCTTTTCCATTCCTGTGTTCCTATCTCCTCGGGCTTCGCTTTGGGGGATGCATCAAACACTTGCTGTGCGCACACACGGAGTTGGGGAGCCCCCCAGGGTGCCAGGAGCTGGGTAAATCCCAGAGCCCCTGTCCCCAAAGGGTACATCCACCCGGGAACAGCACGCAGCCATCCATCACAAGGCTGCCAGCCAGGTTTTTTCTGGCTACAGCAGCAATTTTGGGTCTTTGCTGTCTTGTACCTGTGGCTTACTTTGATCCAGAGGGATCTGCTTGGTGTCTGGGCAAGGACTTGGAGGTGCTGTGCCAGCTCGTGAGGGACCAGGGCTGGAAAAACACCAACCTCACCCCTCGTGATCTGATTTTTTTTGATTTCATTGAAGCGTTTGGCCAGGAGAAGCCCAAATCACAGCACGGACCCAAAACTGGTGTCAGGGGGTGCTCACACGTCCCCCCCCATCACAAAAACCTGGCCAGGCCCCAAGGAGCAGGGCTCCTGCCAGCCCCGTGGCTGTGCCGGGGCTTTGGGCTGCACCAGCTGCTAATTCTGCTTCCCACCTCTGCTTTATTTCTGCAATAGAATAGGTGGAAAAAGAGCCCTCAGAAGCAGCGCTCTGATGAGTCACGGTAGAAATAGCTTTGGGAACATAAAAGACTCCATTGTGTCACCACAAAGTGCGTTAACGGGTTGGTACAGGGCCGGAATAACACAAAAACGGACGGAATAACATAAAAAAAAATAAAAAAAAGTCCGATCACTTACCCAGCTGCAGAGCACGGCGGTGCCCTGCCCTGAATTTAAGCAGCACACGTAACCTGGTCCATCCTGGTTTCAAGCTCAAAGGCATCAGGTCGATCCTGCGGGTTAGCAGCCAACATGTCTTTCAGGAGCTGCTTGATCCCCTCAGACATGGAAGTCCTGCGTTTCTGAGGGATGTGCAGCTCCATCTTTGGGTTTTCTAGCAGCGCTTCCCCAACGGGCACAATCTCAGTCCCCTGCTTGATGTAGGTCCCCAGCAGCTCCTTCTTGGTCTCGGCGTCGATGAAGGTGATCCTCTCGATCATGGCCCAGATGATGATGCCGAGGGCGAAGATGTCAGCCTTGGCCGTGTAGTGTCCCTCCCAAACCTCGGGGGCCATGTAGAAATCAGAGCCACAAGCCGAGGACAGCCAGTACTTGTTCACGTTCACGTTCCTGTTCTCCTGGCCCCCCCCTTTCTTGCCCCGAGCCCCGAGGCCGGCGCAAACCTTGCTGAGCCCGAAATCGGCCACTTTGAGAACAGGGGTGCCGGATTTCTCGGTGATGAGGATGTTGTCCGGTTTGAGGTCGCGGTGGACGATGTGGTTTTTGTGCAGGAAGGCGATGGCGCTGGTCAGCTGCAGCATGAAGCTCCTGTTGGTGGCCGGGTCGGGCCGTCGCGACAGCACGTACTGGTTGAGGTCCCCCCCCTCGCAGAACTCCATCACGAACCAGAGGTAGCACGGCTCCTCTGCGTAGCCCAGGATCCTCTCGCCTTACCAAAAAGGGGGAAAAAAAGAAGAGTGAGTTTTTCAGGAATGTTGCAAAGCACCCAGGTGAGCTCAGCAAGGCTCACAAAGTCGGGGGCCCAGGAACTTGCCACGGGGCAATGTGCTTCAGGCTCCGAAAGCCAAAGCAGCCCAGGGGAGGAAAGCACAGGGGGTTCAGTGGCAAATCTAGGGGAAAACTATTTCCAGGTGGACTCCGGCTCCACCACTGAGCTTTACAGCAGGCAGAGGTTGGTGATAGACTTGTGTTTTATTAGTGTGGCTGCCATGGGGCCATAAATCACCCCAATAGCCACCCAAGCTGTGCTGCACGGAGACACGCCGGTGTCACGGCCCTGCTGGCGGCTCTCAGGCTGGAAACGTTGACTGGGAGCACTGGGTTTGTGCTCGGGGGGCTCTGCCACCTCACACAGCGCTGGTTAAGTGTCAGCGAGGCTTCGAAGAGGAAGCTGGAGGCTGAAATGCCATCTCAGCCATGCCCACGGGCACACCTGCTGAGCAGTGCCACCGCTATTTATCATGGCCCGACCAACTTCTCCCTTCACCAGACCTCTCCCTGAGCCCGCCAGCTGCTGGCGCTGCCATTTCGGGACACAAACCGTGCCCCCAGGACTGCAGGAGCCTGAAAACACAAACCACAAGCTTTGCTTTGCTCCAGGAATTGGTTTTCCCTCGAGGACCACAGGGAGAGGCAGCAGGGACGCCGCTCGCTCTGCCACAGCGAGCACAGCCCAGACAAATGCGATCTGAGGCCAGTTAACTCACTCCACTCGCCTGACAAAGTCGTGTTGTGGGTTTTTTTTTTTAAAAGCAAAGCCCTAGAGACCACCAGGGAAAGCCACCTTCCAGCAGCAGGTAGAGCCGAGGACTATCAAGGCCACCAACCCTGGCACCCGGGCGCGCAGCGGTCAGCGGTGGGAGCGGGTGGGAATGGGGTGGGAATGGGGGAGGAATTGGGGTTATTTGCACAAACAGTCTGTAGCCATGGCTACTGCTATGGAGATGAAACACGGCAAAACACCGGGGGCTGGCTGCACCTCCCTGCCCTCAGCAGGGTCCAGGGATAGGGCCAGGGCACGGGGGAGCATCAATGGGGTGGGGACGTGGTGTAGGGGCACCTCAAGGGGTGGATGAGGGGGTGACGCCTTGGTCCTGTGTCATGGGGAGAGGCAAAGGGCAGCTGAGCTCTGCAGGACAGAAATCTGCAGCTCCCTCCGGGGTGAGGACGTGCCAGCGGGGAGCTGAGGCAGAAGCTGCTCGTCCCAGCTCACACCCAGGGCATGCTGAAGCCCAGCAGCAGGGCACGGAGCTCGTTCTTTGTGCTGTTCTCATGGGACGAGGTCCCGCTGGCTCCAACGAGAGGCTTGGTGTTGGAACGAAGGCTCTGAGCTAAAACCTGGCCCCCGACCCTCTGGAGGACGCCGCTGACCCGGCAGTAGCCGTGCTTCGCCTTGGGTGGAGCGCTGCTGGGGGAGCCCGAAGCCAAGAGTAACATTTCCTCATTTTCTTCCTATAATCTCAAAGTGTTTTAGCTCTTAAATCATCTTCCTGCCTTCAAAACAAACAGCTTTAAAACATAAAGAGCTGGCACGGCGCTTCCAAAGGATGAGATTTGTAGCCAGTCGGGCTGCCAGGAGCTGAAGGGATGCAGGAGAGGCCAAACCTGGCCTCCGAGCACCTCCTCACCAAGCGGGCATCCCTGTGCTGCCGGCCCCAATCCTCTGCCAAACCCTTCTATATCCCTGCAGCCCGTCCTGGGAGCTCATTACCAGCTCGCTGACTCGCCCAGCATCGCAGGGAGCAGCATAATGACAGCAGCAGCAGCATCCTGAGTCCCTCCGTGCAAGGAGGCTGCGCTGGAGAGCGGTGCCGGCGGCGCAGAGCCGGGTGCTTGGACCCCACGGGTGATGCCCGGGCACCCACAAGCACGGTGGGGGTCGGTGGCTCGGAAAAAGGGGTGCTAGGAAGCGACCCTCACCGAGAGGGGCAGCTCTGCCCATCTCCCATGGGTCAGGAGTAAAAAACAGGGCACAAGCCCTGGAGGTGCGTGCGCATCGGGGCACCGAGCGCACCGCTCACGTGCCCACCTCTCCTCGAGGCTTCCTTCTGCACCCTGCCCAAAATTGAGATGTAGAATGATAAATTTAAAATGAGGGCGACCTGGCACAGCCCGGCATCCAGGCAGTTATGCCCCCGATTCTGAAAGAGCCTGTGATTAATCCCCCCCCCACCCTGTGCCCTGGCACGGCATCTGTGCAGCCCGTAAATAGCCGCGCTGCGGTCGTGCGGAGCGGCACGGCCACACGCCGGCACCTCGGGGACGCAGCTCAGCTCTGATTTTAAAAAAAATAAATAAATATTTATCAGTACGGCATCAAAATCGGGGCTGGAGGAGGCAGCAGGGCCAGGGCGGGCAGAGCTCTCTGTGCGGGGGGTCTCCTCGCTGCGGCTGGGCACCCCAAAAACAGGAGGAAATTGGGAAATTGGTCCCTGTCCTCCTGCAGGATGCTGCCTCCAGGGGTTGAGCACGGGGAGAGGAGGGAAACCAGCATTAGGGCCGTGTGGGGACAGCCCCACATGCCCAGCCATGTCCCTATGGGTTTTGGGAGCTGATGATCTGCTCGGGGAACGGCCCCACAGCTCGCCACGGGGGTCTGGAGGAAAAAGGCTGCACGGGTGCAGAGCAAAACGGGGAGACCGAGCCCCGCGAGGGGTGTGGGGGGGGTCCTGGCACCTCACAGATTTGGTGTTTTTCCACATCTCCAGAGCACGTTGCCAAAAAGGGGCCTGACAGGCGGCCAAGGGAGCGTTTTGGGGGATGTCATCAGCATCCTGGTGACCCCAACAGCTCCACGATGCTGCGAGGGACCCCTGCGGGGTGGTGGGGGGTGGAAATTGAGGCTGTTCTTTGTGCTCCCCTGGCCCCAAAAGTGTGAGAACCCCCAGCATCACAGGAGAGGGGCTGCTCAGGGATTGGACTGGGCATAGGGGGGGGGTCCCCAGGGGTGCTGGCATGCTGTGGGGGGGGGTGTTAGGGCTGCAGGGGGGGGGCGCAGGGGGCAAGCAGCTGGGAATTGGGGTGTGCTGGAGAAGGCACACGCAGGGGAGGGCTGGGGGCAGCATTTGGGGACGTCCCCAGGGGGCACCTGAGCCTGGGGTAACAGCAAGGGGACCCCTGGGAGGGGGGCACGGGGTTGGGGGGGGGTCCCAATGAGGAAGGGGGCAGAGGGGAGGGGATGGGGGGGCAGCAGAGGGGCCAGGGGAGGTGACAGCGGGCTGGGTGCGTGCGGGGTCCCATGGGGGTGATCGGGGTGGGTGTCAGTGGTGGGGGGGCACAGCTTATGGGGGGGGACTGAGACAAGCAGGGGGGCACTGGGGTGAGCCGGGGTTATATGGGAAGGGCAGGGAGGTGAATAAAGAGGGGGGAGAGATAAGGGGGGGGACAGGGCTGCTCCCTAAGGGGAGAGGGCACTGGGGGGGGATCAGAGAAGGGGCTGGGGGCTCCATGGAGATACCTGGGGGGGGTCCGGGGAGCTCAGAGGTGGGGGGGAGGGAAGGAAGGAGGCAGGGGGGGACCAGGGGGGATCCAGGGGTGCTATGCCAGTACCAGGGGGGGGCTGTACAGGTACTGGGGGGGCCATGCCGGTACAGGAGGGGTCCATACAGGTACTGGGGGGGTCTAGAGGGGGGCGTGCCGGTACCGGGGATGGCCTGGGGGTGCCCTGGAGATGCTGTGCTGGTACCAGGGGTGCCGTGCCGGTACCAGGGGGGCCCTGGGGAGCCCGTACCGGTACCGGGGATGGCTTGGGGGTGCCCAGGGGTTGTGGTGCTGGTACCGGGGGGGCCCTGAGGATGCCATGCCGGTACCGGGGGAGCTCTGGGGAGCCCGTACCGGTACCGGAGATGGCCCAGGGGTGCCCGGGGGTGCGGTGTCGGTACCTGGGGGGGGTCAGGGGAGGCCAAGCCGGTACCGGGGGGGCCCTGAGGAGCCTGTACCGGTACTGGGGGGGCCCTGAGGATGCCGTACCGGTACCGGGGATGGCCTGGGGGTGCCCAGGGGGTGCAGTGCCGGTACCGGGGGGGGTGTAGGGGGGGTCCGTACCTTTGAGGGAGGTCTCGACGAGGCGCAGGTAGAGCTGGCTGCGCTTGTTGCCGTGGCTCATGCGCTGCCCCAGGCCGTGGCGCTGCAGCACGCACTCCTCGAAGCGCACCACGTTGGGGTGCTGCCTCCTCAGGCTGGTGAGGGCCCAGAACTCGGCCAGGGCCAGCTCCACGTTCTCGGGGGCGTCGCAACGGATCCGTTTCACGGCCAGGCGGGCACCGCTCAGGCCCGACACCGCCTCGTACACCACGCCGTAAGCCCCGCGGCCGATCTCAGCCAGCAACCGGTACCGGGGGACCCCACCGGGACCCCCCCCACCACCACCGGCACCTCCCGGCCCCGCCGCCGCCGCCATGGCCCCGCGCCTCGCCGCCCGCCGCCGCCTCGCGGCCCTTTGTGTCCCTCGGCGGCCACCGTCCGGCGTCTCCATGGCAACGCCCCCGTTGGGGGGTTTAAAAAGGGGGGGGGGGGGAGGGGGTTGCGCGCGCTCCCCCCCGGTTGGAGGTGGGGGGGGGGGAGGGGGGGGGAAAGCGCGCGCTGCCGGCCCCTTTAAGGAATTGGCCAATCAGAGAGCGGCGGGGCGAACCATTGCGGATAGGCGCGGGGGGGTGGGGGGAAAATGGGGAGGGGGGAATAAGGTCGCCGGAGGGACTGGGAGGGGATGGGGGAGGTGGGGAGGTTGAATGGGGTTAAGGGGAGGGAGGTGGGGTGGAGGGGGTTGGGGGTAATGGGGTGTGGGGGGGTGGGATTGGTTGTGGGATCTAATCCCCCCCCTCCCGCGCGGTGGGTTGGTATGGGCCGGGCTGGTGTAAACAGAGCGGGAGGGGCGGGGTTTGAGGAGGGGGCGGGGTTTGAGGCTAAAGGGGCGGGGTTTAGAGGGAGGGGGCGGGGTTTTAGAGTAAAGGGGCGGGGTTTAGGGTGAGGGGGCGGGGTTTAAGGGTAAAGGGGCGGGGTTTAGGGGGAAGGGGGCGGGGTTTAGGGGAGGGGAGGGGCTGAGCCCGGTGACGTGCAGCCGGGAGGGGCGGGGCCGGGCACCGGGGTGGGCGGGGCCAGTGTGAGGTGGGCGGGGCCAGGGGTGGGGGTGGGCGGGGCCAGCGTGGGGTGGGCGGGGCCTGGGCGGAGTGGGCGGGGCCGGGCCGAGGGGGGCGGGGCCAGGTCCTGGTCCCAATCCCGGTCCCTGTCCCAGTCCCAGTCCCTGTACTGGTCCCGGTCCCGATCCCAGTCCCGTTCCCATTCCAGCCCCATGCACGGGGCACGAAGCTCACCAAGACCCTGCCCCAAACTCCCTGCCCCACTCCATCCCCAAATTTGGGACATCACCGCTGCCAACCGGTCCCAAAATTAGGACATCACCTCCACCACTGCCGACTGGTCCCAAATTTGGGCTATCACCTCCCCCATGATCCCAAAGCTGCCATCAACCTCCCCACCACCGGCACCCGCTGCTGCCGGGGGGCTCAGAGGACCCCCAGAGATTGGGGTCGGGGGGTGGCGGAGCCCCCCGGTGCCTACAGGGGCTGGCTGACGTTATCAGCTATCGCTATCTGTTATCAGCTATCGCTATCTATTATCTCTGTTATCTCTCTCCCACGTGCCATGAGCATCGCTGCGCACACCCGTCCCCGTCCCCATCCCCGTCCCCCCCCGCGAAGCCGCTTTTTAGGGCAGGAGTTGGGAAAAGTTCCCCGTTGCGGCACATCCCTCACCCAGCCGCTTCGTTACCATCCCAGGGCAACGTCAGCGTGACTCAGAGGCTCGGTTCCCCCGTTAGGAAGCGACGAGATGAGCGTTAATTAAAGGCGCTGGTGGTTAATTAAAGGCGCTGGTGGTTAATTAAAGGCGCTGGTGGGTGGGCTCGCTGGCAGCGCCTTTCCCAAAAGGACCCCGGCACCCCCGCGCCCACCCGGGGTTGGGATCAGCCCTGGGACCCGGCCTTTTTGCAGCTTGGATTTGGGAGAAATCCGACCTCGTTACCCCCATCCCGTCCCCGTGCTCGGGGGCTCCCCAAAATCCTGTCCCCGCGGTGCAATTACCCCGCGGCGAGGTGGCTGCACCCTGGTGCCAAACGGGGGCGTTTTTGGGGTCAGGGCGGCTCCGTTCCCCTCCTGGGGCTCGGCAGACACCGGGGTTTGGTGGGGGGCTGGTGCCCTTTGGGGTCGTGGTGTGGTGCTGAGCAATAGGTGCCGGGGTCCTGCGCTGGGCTCACGTTGCTGCGGGGCTGTTTTTGGTGCTGGCTTTGAGCCCTTTTGGGTCCCAGCATGTGATGAGGTCTGGGGCAGCTCAAATTTTGGGGTGCAGCCCCGCACCGTTCCCCTTCCCCGCTCCCCAAGCAGCCACCAACCCAGAGGGGCTCCGAGCGAGCGGCAGCGGGGCGAAACCAGGGGGTTTTGGCGCCGCGCTCGGCGATTTTGGGAGGGCGAGCTGAGAGACGGGGTGGTTTTGGGGTGAGAAAAGCCTCGTGCTTCCCGCAGGGCTCCGGCAGCACGGGGTAAACCTCAGCAGGGCTGAGGGTGCCGGCTGTGGGTTTGCAGCTGCTTTTTTTTTTTGTTCTCCGCTTTGTTCTCTCCTGCCGTGCCAGCGGGAGCGCCGGGGATGGAGGAGGGCGAAGCAGCCTCTGCTCGTTCCCTCTGGGGACCCCCCCCACTCCCCGATGTTCTGCTGCCATCTCCCAGCATGGATCCCACACGGGACATCCCCTCCAGTCCCCTCCAGTCCCCTCCAGTCTCCCCCAGTGTCCCCCAGTCCCCTCCAGTCCTCTCCACCAGCCCCAGGGTGCTCCATCCTTGCTTCCCCCCCCCTTTTCCCTGCTCCCTCGGTCCCCCCACATGGGTTCACCCCCGGCTTGGCTGCCCCAAACCCCACCCCATAAAATCTCCACGGGTGCCCCAAACGAGGAGGCCAGTGAAGAAGGCGGCACTGGTGCCATGGGACCGTGGGCAACCGGTGCCTCATTGCCCAGCTCCGGAGGGTCCCAGCCGTGCCGACGGCCCCCCCGCGCCCCTCACCGGCACCGGGAGGGCTGAGCACAGGCACCGGGTCCGGCAGCTGGTGCTGAAGCTGGGGAGAAAAGTCGGGTTGCTGGGAAACATCCCTCTTGAGCACCGATAAAAATAGCTCCATCTTCAAGGCTGGAGCTGCTGGGGATGGGGCAGCCGGGCCCCGGCAAGGGGGGGGGATGTTGGGGGGCGTCAGGATGTGGGGCACGGTTTGGCACGGCTTTATGGGGTGTCCCAGTGCTGCCCAGCCCCAAACTGGGCTTGGAAATGGGTGGCAGGGGGGCAGAGCCAAGCAGGGGGTGCAGGGGGGCTCTGCCTTGCCTTCACCTGCCCCCTCAGCCCCTTCAGGCTCGGCATTTTGGGTTTGTTCCCGGGAGGAGGAGGGCGCGAGGGGAGGGCGGTGGGGGAAGACGGGGGGTCAGCGGTGTGTGGGGGGGTCTCTGCGAGGTCTTTGCTGCCTGATTGCAGCCAGGCTGGGTGGGGGGAGCCAGCCCCAAGCGGCTCCTCGGCCTCTCTGGGGGCGCAAACCCACCCCCTCGCCCTCCCCGGTGCCTTCGGGTGGGCTCCGTCCTCTCCCCGGCACCACCACGAGTTCGGGGCTTCTCCGGAGCCCCCATAACGGGGTGCAGCACCGGGGGCTCCCCGAGCTGCCCTGCATCTCGGGCACGGTTCGCATGAACACCCTGGCGAGGTTCACACCCATGCAGCTCAGAGACCCCCGCCTGCCGCCCACCGTGCTGGGGACCCACGTTCCCACCCCGTTGGAAGTCCCAGGGGGGATGCAGGGGTTTTGGTGCCGGCTGGGGGGCTCGCAGCCGGTCCCCAGGGCTCTTGGCGAGGCCGTGGCGAGGCGGGAGAGCCTGCTCGGGAGGTGGCGGGGATGCTGCGGGGCTGATTATTCACAGCTTCCCTCACCCCGATTGGCTCCGCGGCGCTGAGCGGAGCCGGGCCCCGCAGCAGGAGGAGACTCGGTGGCCATAAAAGCGGGCTTGGGAGCCGACGGGGCGGCGAGTCCAGCGGGCACCCGGGAGCTCCACGGCCTCCAGCCCAGCCTCGCCGCCGATGCCCGGCTCAGCTTGACGAGGGAGAGCTTCCAGAAAGCCCCGGGCGAGGGGCTCCGCGTGCCCCCCAGCTCCGCAGGGTTTGGCCAAGGGGGAGAGCTCGGCGGGACGGGCAGCGCCAGCAGGTAGGGCCAGGGCGCACGGCCGCGGATTTGGGGTTTGGGTCGCCGCCTCGCTCCCCTTCCCTCACCATCGTCCCCTCGCTGCAGCTGGGCACCGCTTCTGCTTGCAGGAGCGTGACTCAGGGTGTTTAAAAACCATCTCCCGAGCTGCTGTGCCGGGAGCACCTTGCGCTCCTTGCGTTATTGGGGCTCGGAAGCGTGGCCGGGGCTCCTCGGCGCAGGTGCTCCGCTCATCCCTCACCTCCCTGGGGCTCGTTTCCATGCTGGTGCTGCAGCCACCTGCCCACGTGGAGAGCTCGCAGCCTGGGACAGAGCTGAGGACAGCTGGGGAAATGCCCTCAGGGTGCCTCTGGCTGTGCGCCCTCGGCCAGACCCCGCTGCGCCGCGGCGTTGCTGGGTTTTGCCACGATTCTGGTCCAAAAGTCATTGGGTTTTTTTTTGGAGAAACGTTGGCCTGAACTTGTCGTCGGGTGATTTTTAAAACGGAGAGGCAGGGAGCTGCTGGAAGGTGGTTCTGCCTCTCCACCACACACCTGTAGGGTCCCAAGCTGGCCGGGTTAGACTTCCCCAGGAGGAGAAAGCTGCAAGCCTGGGTGCACGGAGCGTGCCTGAGGAGCTGCGTGAGGGCTGGGGATGTCTCTGCGCTAGAAATGCTCACGGTTACGGGGGTGGTGGCAGGGAGCAAAGCCTCCCCCTGGCCGTGCTGCCGGTCTCTGTCACCTGCTGCCTGCCTGGTGCCTGTTCCCCATCCCTCCGGTGCCGGTACAGCCGAGATCCTAACCCAGCCCCGTGGTACAAGGATGCTCTCGGGGCTTTTCCGCACGAGCAAAGCCCAGGTGGGCATCAAAACCCTGAGCAGAAAAAGGGGCAGGGATGGAGGGGCCCTGCGGGGCACACAGGACACAGCTCGGGTGTGCTGAGGGTGGATGCAGGAACCCGGAGCCAGCAGGGGCACTTCTAGAGGTGGCTGAGATCGTGTGGACGGGACGTGGCCCCGGGACACGAGCCCGAGCAGAGATCCCCAACCTCGGGGTGCCCCCAGGTGCCGCAGTGTCACGCTCTAACCCCGCTGCTCTCCATCCTCCCTTTGCCTCTGCCCTTTGCGTGCTCCTTCTTTTCACTTTTGCCTTCAGCTCTGCGTTTTTTCCCCCCGTTCCCCTGCCCCAGCCCTGCCCGTCTCTCCTCCCTCCCGCAGCAGGAGCATGGCAGAGCGCCGTGGGGACCTTGGTGGCAGTGCGGGGACAAGGTAGGTTCGCAGCGGTGCTGGGGGGCTGCAGCTTCTTCCCTGCTTCCAGACAGGTGTGGGGCGAATTCCCCGGGCTGCTCAGGGGATGCCAGCGAGGATCCCAGCAGCAGCGCTGCCGTGCAGCCGACGGATGCAATTAGTGAGCTTCGTTTCCCCCGGTACCGCGGCTCGCGCTTACCTCGGTGGCTGGGGACTCCTCTCTCAGCCCCGTCTCGGTGGCAGGGAGGTGATAAGGGACACCCTGTGGGGTCTCGGCGGTGTGGGGCAGGGCAGCCCATCCCGTTGTGCCCCTCTCCGTGCCCGTGCCCACCTTGGGGGGCCGCCAGCCCCGTGCCCACCGCTCTGCCGGGGCGAGTGGTGGCGGAGCCGGCGTGCGGTGGGCGCAGCCGAGGAATGCAGCTCGCTTGACACAGGATGGTGCAGATAATTCAAATTAAAATTTAATTTAGCGTGAATTAATACCGTGGCATTAACATTTCTTCATCAGTGCCAATTACAGTACATTAGCGGGCGCTGCCGGAGAATACAATAGTCTCTGACATGCGTCATTAACGTGATACAGATCCCTCTGGGTCATGCCTTTCCACCCCAGATAAAAGCAGCCACGGAGGCAGGAGGGTGCTTGCTGCCAACGCGCCCCTTTGGGTTCAGCTCTCCCTCCCAGGGCCATTGAGGGCCCAAAGTCACCACCGTTCCCAGCTGCTGCCACTGCTGCCAACCACCAGCCCCTCCAGCATCTCCGGGGGGTTCAGGGGTGGCACCGGGCCCCTCTCCGAGCCATGGCACGGAGCACCCAGCCCTCCTGGCCACATCCCCGGAGGTGAGACACCCCAGCAGGGCTCTCGGTAGGCTGGTGGATGGCAATCACGGCTGGCAGGTAGGCTCCATCCCCAAATCAGCTTTTTCCCCTCCCTCCCTCCCTCGCGTTGTACTCCCCACGCAGAAGCAGCGTGGGTTGGAGCAGCGGGGTGAGGCCGTACTGCCAGAGGACAACCCAGCTCCCAATTCTGCCCACGGCTCCCCCAGCCCCTTCTGCTGGCGGCTCCGCGGCTGGGCGTTGTTCATCCCCAAGGCCAAGGGGAGCGGCGCTGATTCATCCCCTCCACGCCGCGCAAACGCACGCTCGCGGTGTTGCAGAGCAATGTGACGCTAAAAGGAAAAGGGACCGTCCTCACAGACAACGCACGAGAGGTGATGGGGGGCTCGGGGTGGGACTCGGGTCCTCGAGGCTTGTGCAAAGGGCCAGGCTGCAGGCAGTGCAGCGTCCCGGCGTCCTGCGGTGTCCCCATGGGTCACTCCTGTCCCCCCTGGTGCCCAGGAGCAGCTCCCAGAGGTGAGTGGTGAGGGCACACGTCCCCAGGAGCGGGTGGAAGCAGCAGGTGGCTCGCTCCATACTATGGGGTGACCAGGGGCTCCGGGCACGGTGGGGTGAGGGTTTTGGGTGCTGGCCACGGGGAGGTGACGGTCCCTGTGCTGTCTCGTCCTCCCCAGGCAGCAGCTGCGGGGCAGGATGGCACGGAGGGCGCTGGTGCTGGTGCTCTGCCTCTTCCTGGCTGCGGCAGCCTCCGCCGACTGCGTGACCCAGTGCTCCCTGTGCGCCGGCCAGGGACGGGGCAGCGAGAGCAGCGTGCGGCCCCTGGTGAGTGCTGGTCCCGAGCAGCCCCCCGAATTTAGCAGGGAGGGAAAATACCAAGGGTCGGGGGGTTGCTGGACACGCTCAGGGACGTCGCACGGTGATGGTGCGTGGTCAAGCTGGGGGCTCGTATGGGTGGTTGCAGGCACCCAAGGGTGCTGGGGGTGCACAAGCTTTGGCCCCGAGCGCTGGGTGATGCCAGCGGGCGCCGTGTCTTGCAGATGTGCCTGCGGGAGTGCCAGGGCTCCTCGCCGCCTGGTGCCGAGTGGGAGACCTGCAGGAAGGCGCTGGCGCTGCTGGCCCCGCTGGTGGCCCTGGCCGAAGGGACAGACCCGTCCCCTGCGGAGGCAGAGGACGAGGCAGAGCCGGAGCAGGAGCTCAGCCCCGGGGAGCTGCCGCTGGCACCGGCCAAGCGCTACGGGGGCTTCATGAAGAAGCTGGCCAAGGGGAAGCTGCTGGCCCTGCTGCGCGAGAACGCCCACAGCAAGGGCGGCCTCAGCAAGAAGTTCGGGGGCTTCAGCCGCAAACCGGGGGAGCGGGCGGCCCCCGAGGACTACCCGGGGCCGGGGGACGTGGGCAGCGAGGAGTCCGCAGGGCCGGGGGCCGAGGGGCAGGAGCTGGCGGAGCTGCACAAGCGCTACGGCGGCTTCATGCGCCGGATCCGGCCCAAGCTGAAGTGGGACAATCAGAAGCGCTACGGGGGCTTCCTGCGGCGGCAGTTCAAGGTGACCACGCGGTCGGACGAGGACCCCAGTGCCTACTCAGCGGAGGTCTTAGACCTATAGAGCCCAGCATGGGACAGGAGACCCCGCGGGGCCCCACGCCTACAGCCCAGATGATGCCATCACCCCCCAACCCCTGTCCCCTGCCCAGCCCGGCACGGCTGGCATCGTCCCCACCTCGTCCCCACCACGGGGCACGGGCTGGGATCTGCCACCCCCAGCCCCAGCCCAGTACACCCGATGGAGGCGGCCCTGTCTCCGTCCCCATTTGTTCCTCTCCAGCTCCTCTGTCCTCTCCTCCAGGACCCCGTGCACCCAGGGGATGTTGTCACTCCTCCGGCTGCTGGTGGTGCAGCCCCCGTGCTCCCCATAACATGGGGGCAACCCCACTGGGGACGCATCCCCTGCCCTCCTGTGGCTGCAGAAGCACAGCAGGGTCTGGAAACCATCACAGCTGACGTATGGTACAACAGCTCCTGAGGGCTGAGAAGGATGAGCCGGAGCAGGATCAGGCCCTATAGGCTGGGATATGGCCATACAACCAGCAGGTCCCATGGGGGCTGCAGACATCCATGGGGAGAGGCAGCTGGGGAGGGCTCACACCATATCCCTGCCATGGGGGCAGGCTGCTGTGCTTGGCCGAGCACCCCATCCCCTCCTGGAGCTGCTCGTTGTGTCCCCTCATCCCAGCACCCACCCAGCCCCGTCACCTTCCCCGTCCTGAGAACACCCTCGAGGTTTGCTCGCAGGGGTCAGTCCTGCTTCCCCGGCCCCCTGCTCCCCCCGCAGCCAATAAAAGGCAGATGCCAACGAAGTCGTGCCCGGTGCCGAGCCTCTGCTTCCTCCACATGGATCCAGCCCTTAGCACGAGGTGATCGTGTACCCCAAAACAGGGCCAGGGGGGCCACGAGTGCCTGCAGGCAGCACCTGATGTACTCCACACACCATAGCACACCATGGGTGCCCCCAAACCCCACTGCTGCTGCTCCTGCCTGTGAAGCCTTCCCTTTGCTGCTTGTGCTTCCAGGACAGCATGACCCTGCTGGCAGCAGCTCCGTGCCAGGAAAGCCAAAGCCAGGCAGCAAACAGCCTTTTGAACATCTCAGCCCCTGTTCCAAGCAGGACACCACCAGCCCCAGCCAAGCCCCAAACTCTTGGGTTGGGGGGGAGAGGCCCCATGGCAGAAGCTCGTCCCCAGCACAGAACCACCCCATGTCCCCTCCTGGGGCTGCAGAGCACCTAAAGACATCGGGGGGCCACATGCAGAGCTGCCCCCTCCTCACAGTGCCCAGGGCCCTAACACCAAGCACCCTGACCCCAAGCTCCTCTCCTCATGGTGCTGGATGAGGCCTTGCCCCTCATGGCAGGCCCACTGTGACCCCCAGCCCACCACGTACCCCCCCCGGAGGTGACACGGTGACCCCCCCAAGCACAGAGACCTGCTGCTACGCAGGGCCAGCGCAGGACTTTTCACTTTTATTATAAAAATATCTCGCAAGCAAAAAGAAAAAGAGAAACAAGTCGTGGTCAGTACAAGCGGTCACACAGATCCCGAAGCAGCGGCGAGGCTCCCCGATGCCTCACGCGGGCACCATGGGGGGGGTGTCCCCACACCATGTCCTGGGGTGTGGGGGACACAAAAATACGTGTGTCCCCCCTGCCCCTGGCTGCAGGGAGCTGGCCTGGCCCCCCAGCCAAGCCTGGGGGTGGTGGAAGTGGGCATGTGAGACGCTGAAGCTCTACAGGGTTTAGGGTTTGTTTTTTTTTACGTAGGCCTCGTCCTTAATTTTTGCACATCTTATTCTAGTGCTACATAACACGGCAGTACACCCACGTACGACACAAGAAACATTGGGTTTGAAGCTCGAAAAATTAAGAGTTACATGTCGAACAGTCAAAACATGTTAAACAGTGCCTGGGGGGGGGAGCTGTAACCAGGGAGGGGGAGCGGGGCCTTGCTGCGGCCTCCAGGCCCGGCTGGGGCTGCGTGGCTGCAGAGGGAGCACGGCTCGGTCCTGGAGCAGGGCAAGGCCAAGGAAGAGGAGGAGGAGGAAGATGCTTGGTGCTGAGGAGCTGCAGTGCCCCGGGCAGCACGATATGGGAAAGCCAGCACAGCCCCAGCTCGCCTCGCACACCTCCCCAGCCTCAGGGGCCGCGGCGTGAGAGCCCGCAAAAGAGACACTTGGGAAGAGAGAGGCGGACGCTCACGTCCTTCCTTTAAAGCCAGAGTTTTTCCAGGCAGTAGAGCCCCCAAAGGCAGAGCAGGGGCCCCCCCAGCTGCGGGAAGCTGTGGCAGCAGCATCCCCACAGCATCTGGCTCGGAGGCACTGTCCTGGTCCCCCCCCTAAGCCCAGCCAGACGAGCTGCAGTGCTTTCCAGCGATGAATCCTTGGGTTTTGTAAGCAAACCCAACACACCACAGCTCAGGGGCCCTCTCGGCCAAGGGAGAGTCCCACAGGCAAGGAGTCCCCAACGCTGCCCCAAAAACCAAGTCTCTGCGGACAGAAGTCAGCCCCCAGGAGCGGCCGCGGTGCCAAAGGCTGCGCTTCCATCCCAAACCGCAGGTACCATAGCAGTCGGTGCTGCCGAAAAATCCTCCCCCTGGGGAGGACCTGGACCCCGCGAGCCCCAGCCGGTGCAGCCCCGCTCACTGCCGCTGGATCTGGACGCTGGCGTACTCGGAGGTGGTCTCCTCGGGGCACGGGGCGGGCCGCCGGGGCGCCTTGCTGAGGTGCACCATGTCCAGGTCTGCATAGGTGAGGTTGTCGTTGCTGGCGGGCGCCTGGCTGCCCTGGATGCAGGCGTACTCCGACTGCTGGCTCACCTCGATGACCCGCTGGACGTTCTTCTTCTCTTTGGTGAAGTTCAGGTCAGCGTAGGTCATGTTGTTGGGGTCGGAGTCCTGCGCGAGATACCAAAAGGTTTTCTTCTGAGGGCACAAGCGAGGATTCCCCTGTGCCCACCCCACTGCTGCTTGCCCCGGGACAGCTCAGCCCCTACTCAAGCAGCAGGAGCTATGCCAGCAGCCAGCTGGGACAACCCTGCAGCAACGTTTTCATCCCATGCCTTCAAACCAGTGGCCACTGACATGGCTCAGAGCCAGCAGGTGCCAAGAGCCACCACCAGGCCTGCAGGGACATCTCCCAGGGGGTCCTCTGCTGCTGCCATCCCCGTCACCACCATCCTGGTCAGGGCCTCACGCAGCAGCCCCCAACCCTTCTAATGACACCAGCTGCACGCTGCCCACACGGGAGCCAGCACAGGCTGGCTGGGACGGACAGATTGCTGCTGATCACGACATCGCACACAACCACGTCACCACACACAGAACTCCTCCACGAAGAGCCTCCTTCGCCACCGCGCAGTTGGTTCCAGTCATTGCAACCCAACCTCTCCCAGGAGGAGAAGGAAAAGAGGCAAAGGCAGAAGAAGAGATGCTGGGAAGCCAGCATCCATCCCCAGGGCAGCTTCTCCTCCCTCTCCCTCTTTGGCCATAGTGTGGAGACACTGAGATGCTTCATGCGGGAGCCACCACCACCACCTCTGCTCCCACATCTGCTACTCGCCCCTCCCCGGGTCCCACAGGTAAGGGACACACCTGGGTGGTTGTCCCGCTGCTCTTCTCCGGCTCATGTAACCTGGAAGGGGAAAGGAGACGGGTCAGACCGACCGAGCACCCCGTTTGCCTCTTCTCTAGAGATGGAGCAGGCGATGGGTGACTCAGTGAGGGGAGAAGATCTGCACTTACCTAGCAGATGGCGAGCTTTTACCTGCCAGAAGAGAAATAGGTTAGGAAAGAAATGGTTCAGGAAACGAAGTAACCCCCACTTCCCAAGGAATGCTAGCCCACACGCACAAAAAAAATAATAAATCAAGAGCAGATGCACATTTTCCTAGAGACAAGCGGCTGCATTTTTCAGAAGTTTGGCTTCATTTGGTGCAGGACTTTTCCTGGTGCCGAGCAGGAGATGCAGGGTGGCATCAGGTGTTTTGGGCACAAGGAGAACTGAGCGCTTTTGGTTCTGCACCAGGCAGAGCTTTCCCCACAGCCTGCAAACACCCTGCGAGTTCTGCTCTGTCCTCCCCTTTCTGCAGGAGCTGCAGCCATGAATTTCAGCATCAAAGCTCCGATGCTCGAGAAGAAGGGGCTGGAGGCAGCTGCTTCCCCTGCCAGGCACGTGGTTTTCCTTACCCTTGCTCTGCTTCACCCGGATGAGGTAGAGAATTGCAACCACCAGCAGTGCCAGCACGGTGCAGACCACTCCCACCGCAACGTAGATGAAGAGCGAACTGCCTAAAACGTGAATCACAGGTCAAAAATATCACCATGGGCCCAGAGGCAATGGCAGCACCACGAGCCCCTGCAGCTGGGGTCGGTGCAGAGATGCTCTAAGCACCAAGGACAGGATTTGGGTTCCCAGCAGCACTCCCCCAAGGACACAAAGACCTTGGACCGAATTCTGGTGGGACTTTGAGCTCTCCCAGGGGGTGACATCCCGCAGCCTTGCCCTCAGGGGCCACACGCACCGTTTGTGTAGGGGGAGTTGGATTCCTTCTGGCCTGAGGCGGCGACCCACAGCGTGGCATTCCTGCTGAGGGGGTCCTGGCCCTCGTGCACCACCCGGCAGGCAAACACGGAGCCGTTCTTCTCCAGCACGGCTTGCACCAACACCGTGCTCCTCAGATTGAACAAACCCTTGGAGGTCTCCGTCGGCTGAGGAGTGCTCCCCGTGTTCATCTCCTTCCCATTCTCCAGCCAGGTGACGGTGACGCTTCCCGGGTAGAAGCCCTGCACGTCGCAGGTGAAGCTCACCGTCTCGTTCAGCCCCACGGGGCCCGGAGGCTCCATGACCACTTTGGGGGGAACTGGGAAGAGAAGCAGTGGCTGGAACTGGTGTCCCCCGGCCCCGTGCCCACGGGGGTCCTGTCCCAGACCCAGGGCCGTGAGCACCGGTCCCCACCGAGCCCTCACCTCGCAGGATCTGGCTCAGATGGTAACTCCCCGTCAGCGGGGCCGTCAGCGTGGTGTGCCCCACCTGGCAGGTGAGCTCTGAGCGGATGTCGTCCTTCTGCAGCGTCACCGTCACGGTGCTGGACATGTTGTAGGTGAAGTTCGATGGCCCAGGGGTGACATTACGCAGCTGAGACTGCATCATGGTCTTGTCTTTGAACCAATTCACATTGATGTCACTGGGGAAGAACCCCCCAGACTTGCAGGTGAAGGATGCCACATTCCCCGGCTCCACTCGGTCACTGGGCCCGGACACAGTGGGGTTGGAGGGTCTGGCTGTGGGAGAAGCGCGGGTCCATCAGCCGGGCTGTGCCCCCCTGGCCCCGGGACCCTCTCCCTGGGCTGGCTCCTGAGCCCCTGCCCCAGAGCAGAGCCCAGGGGACGGGACGGGGGCTGACCCGGCAGGGCTGGCTCCTGCTGGGAGCTGTACTGGGAGCCCCACTCACCCTGCACCGACACTGCCGTGCCATCGCCACGCTGATACAACTCATCACCGGTGGGTCCTTTGCGAAACTTCACACAGTAATAGGTGCCGGCGTCCTTGGGGCGGACGTCTTTGATGAGGATGGTGAAGTTTGTGTTGGACCCATTCATTGCCCTCACCCCCCAGGTTGAGGGGTCTTTTTGGTCATAAATGGTCTCACTGCCACTGCCCCAGCCCTTCAGCCACTTCACAGGGCCGGGGGGACCACCTTCAGTCACGGTGCAGATCAGGGTCAGCGTCTCCCCCGCAATCACCGACACCTCCTTCTGGGGCTGGTGCAGCTGAAAGCCCTGACCCGCCTGAGCATCCGCACCTGGGGACAAACCAAACTCCATCAGGTCCCTTCCAACTGCAGAAACAGCCCCGTGGCCCCCATCCCAGTGCCTGTACCTCTGGCAGCGCAGCACTGCCCAGGCTCCGTGCCTGTCCCCACGGCACAGGACTCATGGGCAGCTCTGCACCGGCACCCCGAGGACAAGAGGCAGAAGGTCAGGAGCAGGCACAGCCCGTGCCTGCAGGTCTCAGCTGGGGAGCCAACCAGAGCCCAGCTGCACGAACGCATTTCACGCTCTGCACAGCCCAAACCTCGAGCCGAGCCCCGCTGCCTCCCCCTCCTGGCGCATCTCGCTGCCATCAGCCAAGAGGACTCAAGGGCACGCAATGCCAAACGCCAAGCCGCGGTCTCCCCTTGCAGATTGGGGATGTACCACCACATTCTGCACTGAACATCTCCGTGTGCACCAAATTCCAGCCCCGACTCGCCCCAGCAGAGCCCAGCTGTTAGCTGAAGCCCAGGAGGCAGCCGCTGTTCCTCCTCGCCACCGGCAGAGGAAACCCGTCGCCTTCCAAGCGGCTCCGCACCACGGCGCCCTGACGCAGCCGACCCCGTGCCCCTTCCCGCACGCACCCTCAGCAGGGCAAAATCCCCGAGGGCTCCAGGGGAAGGGCAGAAGCTCTGCTCTTCCCCACGGCCGGGCAGTGACCACAGCACACACAGCTCAGCCCAGCAGGAGCCGGCCACGTCCCCGCTCCCCATGGGGCGAGGGAGCCGCAGCACCGCAGGCAGAGCCCCCCGCGGCTCCACCACCTAGTAATTTTGGTGATGCTTGTCGTACAGCTGTATTTACTGCACCTGAACTCAATGAGTGCCTGAGGGAAGGTTTTTAAGCAGCGCGGAGGTGGGAGCACTGCCTGAATTCCCCTGCTGATAAGGGTGCTGCTGACCACACCGTAACCCCGGGGTTGGTGAGCGGGGCGCAGGAGCAGTGCCACGGCTGCGCAAAGGCTGCAAGACCTGGGCGGGCAGCTCCTGCTGCAGCTCCCAGCACTGGGAGCACACGGATGAAGGCCACAGGACTGCAGAAAGGACTTTGTACGAGCTGTGGTGCAATCAGCCCAGCCTGCTCCTCAGCTCCGTTTGGGTTGCGGCTGCGCCACAACTCTTGAACCAGAAAATCCCAGGGCAGGGGCTCCCGTGAGGCTGCCCACGCACCCCACAGCCCCACGCACCTCGGTCCCACTCGGGGGCAGCTCCACGCCAAGCCACAGGGAGAGACAGGCATGGAGATCTCATCTTTGAGGCTTTTTGGCCAGGGCAGCAGCTCGCTGCAGCCCTGCACGGGCCGATGCTCGCAGCCAAAAGCTTGAGGCCTCAGCATTTCCCTTCCGAGCCACAGCAAAGCCAGCGTGGTAGCAGCACGCGATGCCAAAACAGGCTTGTGCCAAAAGACAGGCGTGGAAAGGTGGAAAACAGGTTTGTGTCACACCTGAGCGCGCCCTTCAGGCTGAGCCTCCATTTCCTGCCTGCGCACAACGGGCTGGGCTTCTGCAAGCAGAGCCTGAGATTTTGGGGTGATGCGTGGCTGGGGAGGGGGGGAGCAGCCCCAGAGCAGAGACCCTGAACCCAGAGAGGGCCAACATGCGGCACAACTTCTGGTGCAGCTCCTCCTGAGAGCATCTGAGCATGGCACAGAAGTTGGAAAGCCTCCAGTGGAGCAGGGACGGAGCAGCTCCAGGCACCGGGATCACCACCCCCAGCACAAACCCATGACCCCTTTTCAGACCCAGGGCAGCCTCCTGGCTGCAGGATGCGTTCTGCTATCTGCTTCCTGCTCCATCTGGCCACCAACACCCACGTTGCCCCGTGGCTCATCAGCACGGGGTGCTGCAAAAAGGGCCGGGCACACCCGTGGGTGGCTGTGGGAAGCGGGGACCGGAGCTGGGCCCCCTCTGCGCCGCGTGACAAAAGCTTTGCTCGCTCCTCCTTGCTGCGATCCTGCCTAAAAGCATCCGAGCAGCGGGGCAGGGCTCCCCCCCCATCCTCATCCCCATGGGCACCCGGAGGGCCCCGTGCGCTGCAGGAGCTGCCCAGCTCCAGGGGACCAGCACAGCCCGCGCGGAGCCACGCGCTCCCTCTGCATCCTCCCTCTCTCCATCTGTCGAGCTCTCGGCGAGGCACGCGTCGTGCCCGGAGGGGAGGAAGGCGGTGGGGGAAGAACACCCCGCTTTGGGGTCTCTGAGAGGGGTTTCAGAACAGGGTCAAGGCACAAGCATCGCTCAGCTGCTGAGAGTATTTCTCTGTTTTGCCTCCTCGCTGGGCAGCGAGGCGAGGGGCTGCTGCTGGCCCCGGCACCCAAAAGCAGCCAGGGAGCACGGGGCTCTGTGCTGCCAGCAGCTTTCGGTCTTGGTCGTTACATAAAACGTTTCACGGCTCCAAAATAGCCCCTCTGATCGGGCTGAGACGAGGCTTTTTGGCTATTTTTCCCCCGTGAGTTCTGCTGTGAGGCACTGTGCTAATTCAGAGATTTTTCACGCAGCTCTGCTCGGATCGCCACATTCGGGATTCGCAGGAGATTTATTATCCATGAGCTTCAGCCATGATAACGTCGTGTTAACACCACACTGCCCTAACGAGGTGCTGGGAGCCCCCGGCAGCCCCTCGAGGCGCCGTGCAGGCTTCCCCACATCCCCTGCTCATTGCCCCACGTC
This sequence comes from Anas platyrhynchos, assembly GCF_047663525.1. Lineage (NCBI taxonomy): Eukaryota > Metazoa > Chordata > Aves > Anseriformes > Anatidae > Anas > Anas platyrhynchos. The sequence goes on from NC_092607.1 coordinate 17,324,018, forward strand.
CCCCGGCCGGGCACAAGCAGTTCCCAACATCGGCAGCACCCCACGGAGCCATGCCCCCACCCTCCTCGTGATGGGAAATCACAAAGGGGAAGTTGATTGAAAACCCCAGAACATGCAAGCTTGAAAAATGCAAAGTTTCCACCGAGGCTCCTTCTCTCCCTCCCCCTGAGGGCAGCTTCCCCTCGCACCACGTACGAGACCTCAGACTTTCACATCTCCCCTTCCTCGTTCCAGAGCCGAGCGCAGCCCTCCCCGAGCAGGCACCCGCTGGCGGCACGTGCCACCCCGTGCCTTTACTTCTCCCCACCGTGTTTTGCCCCACAACGAGCAGCAGCTCAGCAAAGCCAGCTTCCCACCTGCCACATCCCGCAGTGCCACCCCATAAAGCTCTTTTCTTAGAGGACAGACAAGCCAGACCCCAAACCTCCTGGGGAGGGAGCGCAGCCCTCTCCCTCTCGCCACCAAGGTCAAGGGGAGTTCAGGTGCTCTGTGCCCTTGTGACCTGCTCTGCCCTACACTCCTGAATTACCAAAGGGCTTTTTTCAGGCCCAAGGAGAGGGCAGGAGCACAGGCACCGTGCTGCCCGGGCTGCTGGAGCCCTCGTCCTTTATTTGATTTCAATCAAGAGCGCACCACCACCTCGCTCTCCTGCTGCGGTGAAAGTTTTCCATCTCGGTGACACATTTTTTTTCCCCTCTAACTCCACCTTTTTGAAGTATTTGCTAGCGCACAGATTGTAAGAGGCCAGGGTTTGAATTCGAGCGAGAGCGCTCGAATGAGTCCTGGTAAAAATAGATTTTCTTCTGAAGGCGCCGGGGAAGGAGTTTGGGGATGGCGAGGGGAGGGCGCCGTGCAGCTGGCCGCCGGCATCCGGGCGCGGATGGGCAGAGGCACCCCAAAATAATCCTCCTGGAATTTCACCTGCAGCAGGGAGGCTGCTGGGGAAACTAACAGGTGCCGGCTATAAAAAGAGCCTGGAAGCTGCAGTTTGGGGGAAGAAAAAGGGAGCGAGATAGTCACCCAGCGCCGCGCGGATCGCCGTAGTAGGGCTATATTTTACAGAATGACATCAGAGGAAGCCTCGGATCACGCACAGCCACCACTTGCGAGCTTCCCTCCTACAGCGTTAACAGAAATTTAACAGATCTCAAGCCAGAGCCCCGCGACCGAACAGATTTCCTCCTCCTCGGAGCCTCCGGGAAGCGCCCCCAAAGCCCTTCGTTGAGCAGAGCCTGCAGCCAAGGGCTGGGAGCAGCGGAGGTTTCACGAGGGGGCTTTGCAGTTGGGTTTTCCAGCACATCGCTCCCCTCTGCCCTACAGAAAGGCATCCTGCAGCCTCATCTCTTTTCCCTTTTGCTCGGCGATGGCTTCCTGCAGCAGCAGGAGCCCGTGCCAGCTCCTCGAGGTCAGGCTGGGTTTGACCACGGGGGCAGGAGAGCTCCCTGCAGCGTCTCCACCGAACCCACGTGGAAAGAGATTTGCATGCCTGAACCCAAAACCATTCACACAAACCACCTCTCTTCACCAGCTGGCAACCCAGCACCTTTTGCCCTGTTGGGAGGCCAGGATGGTTTTTTTTTTTTCCTACCACTGGCTTGGAAAAAAGGGGTTCTCCCTCCGGGGCGACATTTGATTAAGCTCGACAGCTTCGCTTGAGCCATTCATTTGTGGCAGGAAATCACAGCGGTTCACTGGAGCGGAGCTCACAGCCAGAGCCTCGCTGGCTTTCAGCAACCAGGAGTTTCCAGCTTAGGGCCAACACTCCTCAGTTGTGATCAGGCAATTGAGCAAACAAGCAGCGCTGTGGCGAAAGCATTTGCTTTCTGTTCGAGTTTGCGCTCAACTCCCCGCCGAAGCGAAGCTCCGACAGCAAACGTCTCCAACAGGCCCTGGGGAGCTCCCCCCGCACAGCACCGAGGGGTTTCAGCCCAGCTGGAGGTGGGCAATTCGCAGGGGGCTCCAGCTGAGGGGTGCAAAAATTTGGATGGAGCAGGCAAAACGCCCACTGGGGAGACGCTCCTGAACACGGCGCACTGCTCTCGCCCCACGAGGTTCGCACAAAATGCCCCGTTCCTCCCCAGAGGGGCAGAAAACACCGGGCCGGGAGAGCGATTCCTCAGCAGTTTCGCTCGAGATAAACAGCACTGAAATTAAATATTCTAGAAATGAAACATCCTTGAAAGCAGCCTCCACCACAGGGCTTCCTCCTGGCAGGACAAGAAACTTCCCACTTGCACGAGGGAAGAGAAAGAGCCAGGGAGCGGCACGAGCTCTTCTCTGCTGGCCCTTCCCTTGCTGCAGCCCCGAGCTTCTCCCAGGGACTTGCGGTGCCTGGGGAGGGCAGAGACACCCCCAGGCAGGCAGCAGGAGCCTGGGGGCACCCAAAGGTGGCCCAGGAAGGAGGGCTGGGAGGCGTGGGGTGCCCGGCATGGCACAATCCTGCCACCCCGGTGCTCAACGCTTGGGCAGAGCGCAGTAGGAGGTGCACGCAGCCATGGGGAGGGGAGCCTGGGGGGCAGCAGGGAAAATGAGCTGGGGAGGAAAATGAGCGTGGAGCCTCCCCAGCACCTCCACCGTGCTGCTGTGCCGCTCGGGGTGGCCTGGGAGCAGCAGCAGCGCCGGCTGCTCGCCGAGATTCGCCTCTCCCACGGCTGGCAAGGGGGGTGCTGGCAAATGGCTGGGAACACCATGCCTCTTCCCCGCATCTTTTTCCCAGGAAGGGGAAAAAAAAAAAAAAAGCAACCACGCTCTCCCCGCAAGTTCGCTCGCCATCGGCACGCTCTAGGTCACCCAAGAAAAAGGTCAAAGCCGGCGCGGGGAGCGCACGGCACACGGCGGGGAAGGTTGGGGAGCAGGGAGCGGGCAGCACCCGGCAGGACGCAGGGAAAAAGCAGCAGGGAGCAGGCCCAGCACCTTACCTGGCCAGGGGCGCAGGCTGAGCAGCACCAGGCAGGTCAGCGGCCAGGCAGGGCGGCGGGGCAGGAGCTCCATGGCCGGGCTCTTCCTGGGAGGGGGGGGGAACAGACACGAGAAGGTTTCAGAGCGCGCACCCCCGGGGCTTGGCTTTCGTTGATTGGTTTTGGTTTTTATTCGTTGTCTTTTTTTTTTTTTCTTCCTTTTTTTTTTCTCTCCTTCCCCCTTTAAAATGCAGAATCGCAGATGGAGAAGGAAATTGCACTTCGCAGCCCCAAAATGAGGAAGGATGGCCGTGCGCCCCCCCCCCCCCCCTTTCCCTCCCCGCTCCGCTGCAGGCGCACGGCCGGCTTGCGCCCACGCAGCACCCACCCCCCTCCAACCCCTGTACCCCCCCTTCCCGGTATCCAAACCCCCCCCAGCCACGGACACCGACCTGGCCGAGCCCCCCCCCACCCCCCCCGGGCCGTTCCGTTCCGTGCCGAGCCGCTCCGAGCCGTGCCGAGCCCGTTCCGCCCCTGCCCCGCCGCGGCGCCGCCTCCGTTGCTTGGCACCGGGACTGGGGCCGGCCCCGGTGGTGGAGGATTGGGGAGGGGGGGGCTCCGAGCTGCCCGGCCCCGCCTGGCTCCCGGAGAAGTTGCAGGGGGCAGCCCGGGTGCACGCCGCCCTCTTAAGGTGGGCTACGGAAGGATCCGACCCCCCCCCGGAGCCCCCCTGGCCAAGGCGCACGGGAAGAACCAGGGGCGCTCATCCAGGATCGGGGGTCGGTGGCTGAAGCCCCCCCACCCTCAACACGCAGCCCAGGGTAGAATTGAGGGGGAAAAGCCCCTGGGGGCTGCACGAGGGGTCTGGGGGCTCCGAAGGGGTCGCACAGGACCCGCTGCAGGTGCACGAGTGGGGGTCCGGAGGTGCCACGTGGAGGTCAGCGCATTGGGGTCAGGATGGGGACCCTCCTGGAGATGCCTGCAGCCAGCCCTGCAGGGCTCCTAGGAACAGCGGGACAGCCCCCCCAGGACCCCCCAGCGGGGAAATGGGGTGAGCAGGATGAGCCCAGTTGATGGGAGCCTGAGGATGGAGCGGCAGCGATGGGAAATGGAGACGAGGGAGGGAGCAAAGGAAGAGGGCGCCTGGACGTGAGCATCCCCAGGATGCGTGTCCCTGCAGCTCCCTGCTTCAACCAGCACAAAGTCCCTCCCAGGGGAGGCACAAGGACACGTCCTCCACAGCCTGCTCCTGCCGCAGCTTCTCCCAGCACCCGTGGGTGCTTCGGCAAGGCCGGGGACCCGGGGACCAGCTCGGTCCTCAGCACCTTGGGCAGCCACACACGACACTGGCAGCTCCAAGCAGGAGCCGCAGCAGGTCCTGAAGATAATTCAGCCCCCCCGGGACAGGTACGAGCTCTGCAGGCAGGAGCTGAGCAGCAGCACCCACCCACACCGCAGCACCCATCACAGCCGAGGGCTCTCCCACCCCAAGCTCGACCCAAGGGCAGCAGCCGGGGCCGTGCCAGGACCACTACAGGCACCAGCAGCTCCTGCCTCCTTCCCCGGCAGCCGCTGGGGCTGTCGGCTTTATTTAGAGCTTCCCATAAACAAACAGCAAAGATAGCTGAAGTGACTTGGCACCGTCAATCTGCGCACGTCTCAGCCCAGGCGCGTTCTCGTCCCCGTCCCTACAAGCTTCCCCATCAGCCCTGCCGGGTGCAGCTACACCCACATGTTGCATCCAGCCCTGATTTAACTCAGTTAGGAGCCAGGACAGACCCCAGGGACCTCCCCGGAGCAGCTGGGGGTTGCGCTCCTTTGCTCTGGCCACTGCAATTCCCAGGGAGCCCAGGAGAGAGATAACACGTGGCCACTGCCGTCCCCAGGAGCCCAGGGCAGCTGCTGCTTTTATTTCCCCTTCCCACATCTGGCGAGCACGTGAGCGAGCAGCATGGGCCCGGAGGAACCATTTGGTTTGGCCTTTGGCTTGCTGCACAGGCAGCGAGGCGTGGGGGGGGATAAATAATGGCTTTGCACGGGGAGAGGACACGGGATTAGCTGCGGTTTGTGGAAACCCTGCAGCACCGCGCATCCCTCCCAAACCACCTCTGGGAGCAGGAACCCAGAGAGAAGGTGCTGTCCGGATGCCCCGCAGCCCTTCAGTGCTTTCCAGGTTATTTTTAAATAGAGCTCTTGGAGGCCTGCTGGGTTTCAGCCCGGCGCCGAGGGTTCAGACAACCTGTTGGGAGGCGATGGCAGAGCGCAGACAGCCCGCGCGCAGGCAGCCGCCACCACGGAGCGCCGGGGAAGGAGAAGTTGGGGCTTAAAAAAAGCTCCGCGAGAAGAAGGCACCGAGGCAGAGCAGATGGCGCAGCGCGAGCTTCCCGGGAAGAGCTGCTAGTGCTCCCCATCAGGGAGCATATGGGCAGGCTGCGCTGCCCCCCCACCCCCTCGCCTCCTGCCCACGGCCCCTCCGCTCGCTGCTGGGGGGCCTGGAAGGAGCCACCCCGGGTGGGCAGCCCCCGTCCTGCAGCGAGGGGAGAGGAGCAGGAGCAGGATGTGTCGGATGCACGGCACCATCACGCACAGCTCCGTCTGCTCCAGCACCCACGCCAGCGCCCGTGCGCCTCCAGGCGAAGCCCCTGCTCCAGCATCCCACCCCGGAGCTGGGTGGAGAGCTGGGGAAGGGTTTGAGCAGGGCTTTTTTGGGGGGGATCGGTGCTCTTCTGGGGCTTCGAGGCAGCGGGTGGCTTCCTCAAAGGGCTGCGTGGGTTGAGGTGAGCCACAGCTGGGCGGCAGCGCCTGGCGGGGAGGGTTTGGGGCAGATGGTGAATCAGAGCCCGGCAGCACCCAAACGGGGCAGTCCCAGACAAAGGTTTTGCAGCGCTGGTTTTGCCCAGGCTCTTTTATTCGCCCATCAGCCTGTCTGATCCCCTCTGCTCTGTCTGCACGGCAGCAGCTCGCCTGGCTGGAGGGGAATTCCAAGGTGACCGGGGTGGGAGAGGTTTTAGTTCCCAAATGTGTGCCAAACACGGGCTTGGTAGCAAGGCTGACGGTGGAGGTGGCAGCAGACCATTAGAAAACACCTTGAGCAAACATCCAGCAGCAGGGTGTGGGCTCAGAACTGTCCCCAAACAGGTGACAGCCACTGATAACACACACATCTCCCTCCAGCAAGGTGCTGAAGGTTGCAGGGACCCTGCCTGCTCCATCACATCCCAGCCCTACAATGACCCGACCATGCCACGGCACCGCCTCGTGCTCCTGCTGCAAAACGAGGAGCTCAGCCACCCCGCAGCACGCTCAGCACCGCTGTCCTCCAGCTCCAGCACCCAAAATCGAGCCCCTTCCAGCCCACCAGGCAGGGTGCACGTCCTGCAGACCCCCCAAGCCTCGGATCCAGCACCCTCCCCGGGCTTCCAGCTTGGAAGAAAAAACACCCAAATGGCTTCTAAAGTAGGTAGCTCCAATTACACCGCTGATATTTAGGGCTTTCCAGCACAACAAATGGAGCTTCAGCTTCATTAGGTACCCTGCCAACTTAGCCCAAGACATCCAGTACAGAAAGAGCTTAAATTAGTTTAGCCGATGTTAACTTCTAACGAGCAATATGCCAACACAGGGGTGGAAAGAAGCGACCTGCAGCCAGCTTCACGGGGCACCACGGACACAGACCCCACCGAGCTGGACCACGGGGAAGGGACAAAGGCAGCAGAAGTGGTGGGGGAAGCACCCCAACCCCACAAACATCATATAAGGGATGAAGGGAGCATCGTACCTGCCTGCTCCTGCTGCAGCATCCAGCACCAGCACCACACTGCTGCAAAAAGGAGGGGAGAGCCCCCCAGGCACCCCCTTATCCCGGGGGCAATTAGCTGCAGGTGCCTCGTTAGGACCCCGGGAACAGCTGTGGAGTCCAGGGGCGGCTTCCTCCCAGTGCCAAGAGCCTGACTGTGCCCAAAAATCATCTCAGGGGCCTTGCAGGAGCTGCTCCTGCTTTGGTTAAACTTTTAGGGTGTGATTTAGGGCTCAGCTGGGACCTCACAGCCCGAGCTCCCTGCGCCGAGGGGCCGTGGTGGTGCTGGGGCTGAGCGCTCTCGCAGCCCAGCGGGGCCGGGGCACGTTTCTCATCACTTAGATGAGAACCCACTTAATTATAGTGCAGCTTGAGCGCTCTGCCAGGACCAGGGGGTGCCCTTGAAACCCATAAAATGCCGTTTATGGACCAGTTTAGCTCTGATTGATTCCTGCTGCTCTCTGCGCCGGGAGAAAGAGGGAAGGAGGGAGGGATGCCGGTGCTGGGAGCGATGCTCTGAGAGCATTTGTGGGGTTTATTCGCCTTCACCCCATGCGGAGAAATGATGGATCACCCCCACTGCTGGCTGCGAGCAGGGGGAGCAGGGCTCCCGTGTCCCAGTGCCGTGCTGGGGCTCACCCAGTCCCAGGCAATGCAGCCCCCACGGGATGCTGAGCAGCACCCAGTGGGTGCCGGAGCCGGGTAATTCCACCGAGCGTCCTTAACGCAGCCCAGGCACGGTTCCTACGGGGAATTCCTGCCAGGCTGTGTCACGGCAGGAAAGGTGGTTTTATATCCTGTGCCTGGCCTGGCAGCTTGCCCCCCCCCGGCCGGACCTGCAGGCGATAGGGCCGGGAGCTGGACAGAGGGACGCAGGGTTTCGGGGTGGAAATGCTGACACGGTGGGAAAAACACTCGCTGCCTGGCCGGCTGCCGGGAGCCCTCGGTCATTGCGGGCAGGATCCTGCCCCTTGCTCCGGAGGAAGTTTTGCTCGCTGGCTGGGGGTGCTGCGATCCCACAGAGCCCTGCCTGCATCCCATAAAGCCAGGGCAGCTCGCAGGGAGGGCACAGGGGGGCCCCAATCCTGCACCCCTCGGCTGCAAGGCTCAGGGGGGTATGGAAAGATGTTGGGGGTGTCTGCATCCAGGGATGGTCTTGAGACCCCCTGGGGATGCCAAAAGGTCAGACTGTGAGGCCGAAGGCTCCTGGGTGCTGTGGGTGGGTGGATGGGGTGCAGACGGGGTGCCCATGGGGATATTGGGGGTCCCTGAGCCCACTGCCACTTGGAGAGATGCTGGAGAAGACCTTGGTCCCCCCTTGGTGGCACAATATCCGCCACAGGGTGAGGATGCGGCCGAGGGAGGAGCAATATTATCTTGATTTTCTTCTGCCTTTTTTGTTTCTGTATCCTCTCAAAGTTCTTTGTTGATTGCAAATTGTTATCGTGAGAGCGCATCCGAGGCTGCAGCGGCAGATAACGCTCAGCGCGCTCCCAGGCACGGCTGCTGTAACTCCTTGCTGGCTGGGCTGCCTGGCAAAATCCCTCAGAGGAAAAAAAAAACTGCGAACGCTGGGGGATTGATCACCTTGGGCTATCTCAGCCCATCGCTTCCTGCTCGGCAGAGCCCTCACTGGAGGTGCCGGGACTGCTGCAGGACTCGGAGCTGGGCTTGGTGGTGGATTTGTGCTGGTGGAGGTTTAGGGGGCAGCTCCGGCCACGATGGGGAGCTGGTGAGGGGCTGGAGACCCGCTGTGCCCCCCCCCCCTGGCACCACCAGCACTGCCATCAGCCCTGGCACCGCTGTCCCTGCGCTCACCGTCCCCGCGGTCGATGTCCCCACAGTGGCCTTGCAGCTCGGGGCTGTTTGCTTTGGCCCTAGAGACACCAGGCACGTCCCTGCTGCTGCCGGGAGCATGAGGAAAATGCTGCTGCAAGGCTTTGGTTTGTTTGGTCTTTTTTTTTTGTTGTTTTTCTTTCCCCAGAGCCAAAGGGCAACCAAAAGCGCACCAGGATCAATTCCAGCTCTGCGATGTGTTCCACTCTCCTGGTGGCTGCGGTGGTCCTGGGGGTCCGAGGCAGGAGCTGCACAGCACAGCACCACCGTCCTGCCCAGAGCTCAGCACCGAGGCGCACGGCACGGCTGGAGAGAGGCACCAGGGGGTGTCTTTTGGTGTCGATGCAGGATCCGGGCCTTGCATGCCCTGCTCAGCACCTTGGGGTCCTCTCCCCTCTGTGGGGACAAGAGGGACATCACCAGGGCACTGAGCTCAGTCCCGGGGAGCGAAATCCACTTGTGTGCAGCACGACGAAGCGCTCCGGTGCTCATCGCAGCGCAGCCCTTCAGCAGCCGCTCCTGACCGCGAGCGTTAATGACATCCACCCAATTAGCCGCTGCGAGCCCCGGGTAGCCCGAAGGATTAGCAAATGAAATCATCATCGAGAGGCGTAAGCGGTTAACACCGTTAATTAGTCAGCGAGTGAATCCCTCACCCAAACACTGAACCCATCCCAGCAGCCGGGGAGGCCGGAGCGGGGCCGTTCCCGGGGTGCTGCCACCCATGGGGGCACGGTGATGGTGGTGGTGGATTTTGGGCGATGCTGTGCTGACCCCAGGGCCGGGAGTCCCCCATCCACGCTCCCGTGGCTCCTGGAAACGGGCGATGTTTATGGGGAATTCGCCTTGCTCGGGGAGCCGTTATTTTTACACGTCGCCATGGTTACGGATACCATGATAAAATTAAGCCCGAGCCTCGCCGAAGAAACGGATCTGTCAGGAGCAATTATTTTACAGGGCGCCTTGCTTTCCCAGCCCCAGCAGGGCCACGCTCCCCACCCAGGGCCCTTCGGGGCCGCATCCTGCCCACGATGCTCTTCCTGCATCCCTGGGTCCAGGCGCCACCGAGCTCATCCACCGGCACCGTGCTGGGAGCTGCCGGCGCCAGCACGGCCCCTGGGGGCTGGCAGCACCCCCGGGCACATCCACAGCCAAGAGCATCCTGGCCAGGGTGGCCGCTGCCGCTGAGAAAACGCTTTCAGCCTGTGCCTTGGCTGCCTCCCGCAGCTCTCCTGCCTCTCTAAATATTTTTTTTTCTTCCCCTTGCACTTCTCCTGAGAGGGGCACTTGTGTTGGGCTCGGGGCGCTGCCAGCACCGCAGCCGTGGCCAAGCGCGGCCGAGCTTTAAGGTCGCTCTGTGCCAGGAGGAGCTGGGTTCTGGAGTCCCCCCCTCACCCTGCCCTCGCTGTGGGTGACCCAAAAACATCTCCCCAGTCCGAGCAGCAGCCCTGGGCTCTTTTCCCTGCGTAAATCCTGCTCACGGTGCTGCAGCCCCACCGGAGCATCCCCGGGAGGCTGAGCTGAGCCGAGCCCCTGTGCGCGGCTCCTTTGGGGCACGATGCATGTGGGGGTGCTGGGGGGGGGACAAGGACCACAGCATTGTGCCACCTTCAGCTGATCTGACACGAGGGGCACCACTGGAGCTGGCGGGACACCCCCTGCCCACCCTGACACCCCCGTGGGCGCCAGCCCCATGCAGGGGCTGCGCTCCCCGTGCCGGCTCTGGCTGGCAGCGGTCCCTGAGCAGCGGCCCGTCAGATGCCGAGAGCACAAAGCGAGTTTTCCCTCGGCACTGGATGTTCCTGTTCGTCCCACGGCCCTGGAAATCCCTCCGTAATCCTTGCCAACTTCGTGGCCTCACCGACATCCTACGGCGAAGCAGCAGCGGGCTAAACGAGCGCTGGGTGTGAAGGATTTCCTTCCATCGCTGGATTTAAATGGGTTTGACAGCTTTCGTTTTCACTCTCTGTCCCCTCGTGCCCGTGGCAGGAAAGACGGAGAACGGCCAGAAGGGCAGAACCCAGCCCACCCCGTGCTGTCCCCAGGGGTGTCACAAAAACTGCGAGCAGGTAGGGCAGGGAGGTTCCCAGCAGCGATAGCTGCGATGGCACAGCCTCCTATCAGACACCGGAGAATCCACAGGGATGAGCAGCATCCACGGGACGCTTCTGCTCAGCTCGCAGCCCTGGGGTCCCTCTGATGTCCCCATGGATGAGGCTGAGCTTAGGGGCTGGAAAAATATCTGGTGTGCTGGAGAGAGCCGAGCCCCCCCCTGTCTCAGGAAATTGGGGGGAAGGATGGAGCTGGCACCGAGGCTGCGGCACGGAAGCGGTTCCTATGACAACCCCAAATCCCAGCCCTGTTTATCCCCTTTAATAAAAATCCACAATAACCATGAAACTGGGGAATAAGATTCAATAAGTAAGACGCGAAATAAATCAGGAACAGCACAAAGCGTGTCACCGCTTTCCTCCTGCTCCAGCCCTCGCTTTCCAATTAAAATGCTGCCCTGATAAATGGCGAGCTGGCGGGGTTTCGAGTTGCTCTGCCCCCTGAGACGGCAGGAACGGAGCCCGGCGGGTGCGTGGGGACAGGCAGCGGCGTCACACGAAGGCACGCCTGGGCAGCCTGCGCTCGGCATCGTCGGCGCTGAGCCCCGGGCTGGATCCCAGCCCTGCTCCCAGCGTCGCTCCCACCTGCCTCTTCTTGCCAGCCTGGCCCCAAAAAGGAGCCAAGGCTTGAATGCGTCCTGGTGGGCAGCCAGCTCCTGCTCCCCAGCAAGTTTTGGCACCCCAAAACATCCCGTGGACTTCGATGTGTGCAGGGTGCTGGCCATGCAGCATCACCGCGCTTCTCCCGGCAGCAGCATGGCCCCGGAGAGGCAGCAGGCACAAACGAGACCCGCGTGGTTTTTCCTGGAGCCCTTTGAAATGTCCCTGAGATCTTGGTGCCCTTTCCTTTTCCCTCAGGGTACCCCAGGCATTCCTCCAGCTCCTGGTGCTGCTCCCCGTCGGTGTCCTGGCACAGCAATGCCAGAGCACCGCAGGGTCCCCGTGGCACCGCAGGGTCCCCAGAACAGCACTGGGACCCCAAAACACCTCTGGGACCCCATGGCAGGGCACCCTGTGGCTTTGGGTGCTGGACCATCCTCGTCCATCAGCTCTCCCCCAGCCCACTCGCTGTCTTTGCACGCTTGCTGCCCGAGGCCCGTGCTCCCTGCTGGTTTCGGCACAGGCGCGGAGCAGATGCTGGGGCAGCCCCTGAGCACCCCTTGGCCCTTCTCTGACTGCTGCTTTCTGCTTCTCCTCCGAGCGGGGGGCTCTGCAGACCCCTCCCCATGACTCAGCCTCTCCTCAGCCCCTCTGCTGGGCTTTACCTCCCCGCAGACAGCCCCGCGCTGCGCTCCCGTGCTCCCCAACCTCAGCTGAAGCGCACACACGTGGTGGGGCCATGACCAGGCCTCCCGTCCCCCCCCGTACCCTCACCCCAACACAGCACAACCCCAAGCTGGGTCTGGGGGAGCTGCTCCCCCCCTGCACCCAGCCAGCGTTTCTGCTCTGCCTCCTCTCATCCCCCCCCTCCGGCACCGCCTGCACCCTCCGAGCTGCGTCAGCCCCCGGCAGCTCTCGGGGCCGGCTCCAGCACCTGCGTTTCTCACCCCAGCGCCCAGCGTGTGACCCAGCAGGACGTGACACCCGGCGGCACCACGAACCAAACGGAGGAAGGATGAGCAACAAGTCCCTCGTGTCCCCCTCCCCGTGTCACCACCGACAGCGCCGGACCCCCGCTGCCGCCCCCCGAGGCGCTGCCCAGCGCGGTCCTACCTTGGTGCCACGCTCGGGTGCTTGTTTGTGCTTTCACTGCCGGCACACCCCAGGCTGCTGGCTTAAAGGATTTTCCTATAATAACCACCAAATCCCTCTCCTGGGCTGTAAGCCGCAGACCTGGGCCTTTCCTAGGTGCACGGCTCTCCGCGGCGCCGTGCTCCTCGCCGCCTCACATATGCTCGAGTCAAACTGGATTTCCCCCCCTCCCGGCCCAGCCCAGTGCTTCAAAAGCCCTGTGTGCCCTCAGATTTCATTTCCCCTTGTCTGCGAGGTCTCTCCCCGGTTTCAGTCTCACCCACACGTTTTACATACTCCTGCTCGCGATCGTTTTCGGGACTCTCAGCACCGTCCCTGCGCAGAGGCTGCGGGTTCTCCCCGAGCAGGGGACCAGGCAGCTCTCCCAGCCCTGGCTCCCCACTCACCCGGTGCCACGGCCCCGAGTCCCCCGGGGGCTTGGGCAGAGGGGGCTGTGCTGGTGGCAGCCCCCTGCCTGGTAAAATCCCCCCAAACCGTGCCCTGGGCGCTCGGTGCTGGGTGCTGAGTGCCTCCAGCAGTGCTCCTGAAAGAAACGTCCTCAAACTGTCCCCCAAAGCATGTCCCCTGGTGCACGGGATGTTGCTTCAGCCATGCAAATTCATTTCACAAGTGGCTTCTCTCCCCCCACCACAACTTGCCCCTTGACAGGAGCTCTGTGCCGATAAGGCTCCCCCGTGCACCCAGGCTCGCAGACACGTTGCGCTGTCCTCTTTCGGTTCTCCTTTTTTTTTTTTAATTTCACAGAGAACAACAGATAAAGGGAGTTGGAAGCTGGCAACTGCGAACAGATCTCAGGGCCGGAGAGGCAGCAGCGATGATTTCTCTGCGGGAGGAGTGTGTTGAGCCCCTAACCCCAGTGTTTGAGGCGGGGTGCCTGCGCCTGGGGGATCCGTGCCAAGGCACACCCCCGGCTGCTGCAGCTGCGCCACGGAGCGCTCGCCACGCGGCTTCCTGCCTCGCTTCACCCCGTCCTCCTTCTCCTGGCGCGTGGTCAGAAGAAGGAGGTTAAAAATGGCTAAGAATAGGGAAGGAGTGGGTTGAGGAATCAGCATCACAAGCGCTGGGGTTGTGGGGTCGGGGTGTCCAGCCTGCCCCTCGCCCAGCAGCCGGGCACTTGGGGCGCAGGTTGGAGCAGAGCTGGGGTCCTGCTCTTCACCCCCAGCTTGCTCCGTTTTGTCCCAACCCTGCTGGGCTTGGGAGCTGCCCCCAGGGGGGCTCGGGGTGGTGGCAGCTCGGCACAAAGCTGACAGCAGTGAGTGGGCACAGGGCTGCGGGAGCCCCACATCTCCCCGGACCCCGCAGGCCAGGCGCATCGCTCTCACTCTCACACGGCAGGACTGGGCAGCACGGCTGCTAGCAGGCTTTAATGAGGACGGGCTCAGACACTACACAAATCATGAATCTGCCGAGCAGGGCAAGTTCCAGTGGCCTGTTCTGGCAGAGTTTGGTGTGCACGAAGTCCTCGCGGAGCCATCGGCACCACACGGCTCGCACGAGGCAGAGCTGCCCAGCACGGGGCCCTGATCCTGCACTCGAGGTGGCTGCTGGCCCTCGGGGTGGCTGCTGTGAGCCCGGACAGGGCAGCTCGGGCACCGAGCCTCCCCCTGCATGGCACAGCCACCGAGATGGGAATGAATTAGGAGAGCTTTGAGGTTCAGATGCCGATCTTGGGCCGGCTGTGCTGTGCAGACAGATACACTTCTTCTTTCTGGTGCCCTTCAGGGACCTCTCGGTTTCCTCCCCTGGCGCTGGCTCCTCAGCCCCCGGCGGGGCCGTGGCGGGGCCGTGCGTCACTTGGCAGCTGCCCTGATGCTGGCGTACTCGGAGCGGTCGGTGCCAGGGCTCTGGCTGCGCTGTGGCGCCTCGCGCAGGGGCTGCAGGTCGGCGTAGTGGATGTCCTTCTGCTCGCTGCTCTGCTGTGCAAACGGTTAAAGGCATCAGTAGGGAACCTTGGAAAAAGCACCCTCACAGCACCTTAATATTGGGTCAGCCATGCCACAGCCCCACAGATGCCCCTCACCACGAGGAGCAGCCCCCCTGCAGCAGCTGCTGCTCACCGAGCGCCTGCCCTGGCCCCGGGGCTGCTTCATCCCCAAGGCTCCCGGCCAAAGGCGCAGGTGCCCAGCAGCTCGCCCACGTCGGGGCATCGGGGCTGGGGGCCCTGCCCTGTACCCACAGCTCGCTCCTACCTGCTGGGGTGGCCTCGGGGTCTCTGCATCCCGGACATTGCTGCTGGGAGAAAGGAGGATGTTAGAGCCAGGGCCAGCCAGCCGCCCTCCCCACTGCGCCCACGGCACACAGCACGCACGGACAGTACAGAAGGGCACGATTTCTCGCCCGAATTTCAGCTCAACTCCCCAGCACACAGCTGCACCGTGCCCATACTGGACGTGTAGCAGAGGGCTGGCATGCTCCCAGTGCCTGGGCTGGCCTCAGGCCCTGCAGGGACTGGGGCACAAAACACCAGCCGGCCACGGACATGAGGGATGCAGTGCAGCGCAGCAAGGCACCACTGAATTAATAAAGATCTTTTCTGGGTCAAATCAGTGCTCTGGGGGGAGCAGAAAGCAGGAGGCAGAGGTGTGAGGCTGTTTGCTTGCCTTCAGCGTGCAGAGTAAGGAGGTGGGGGTACCAACCTGGGGGTCCCCGGGCTCCCTGCACAGGACAGGACGGGGATGGGTGAGCAGCCACCTGCGGGTGCCCCGGCTGCACCCTGGCTCTGCCCCTCACCCCGACACTTCTTGTGGTACACGCAGAAGATGAGGATGAAGATAAGGAGGAGGAAGAAGAGCACGGCAGTTGCAACCTCCACGCTGGGAAATGGAGAAGTCCCTGTGAAGACACAAGGCGGAGCGCGGAGAGGGTGGTGGGCGCGGGGCAGCGTGGGTCTGGCCGCAGGCAGGGCTGGGGCCAAGCTGGGGTGGTCACAGTGGGGTCGTGTTGGGCTGTACTGGGAGCCCCACTCACCGAGCACTGACACCACCGTGCCATCGCCACGCTGATGCAACTCATCATCGCTGGCGGTTATTTTGCGAAACTTCACACAGTAATAGGTGCCGGTGTCCTCGGGGCGGACGTCCCTGATGAGGATGGTGAAGTCTGTGTTGGACTCATTCACTGCCCTCGTCCCACGGAATGAGGAGTGTTCTTTTTGGTCATAAATGGTCTCACTGCCACTGCCCCAGCCCTTCAGCCACTTCACAGGGCCAAGGGGACCCCCTCCAGTCACGGTGCAGATCAGGGTCAACGTCTCCCCCACTCTCACCGACACCTCCTTCTGGGGCTGGTGCACCTTGAAGCCCTGACCCGCCTGGGCATCTGCACCTGGGGACAGTGACAGCACAGCAGGGGCTGAGCTCCCGAAGGAGGCGAGAGCTTGCTCTGATCCCCCTGCCCGGCACAGGCACAGCACCCACAGCTTGCTCAGCACTTTAGCCCAGAAATAGTGCAGGGTGTGGGGGAGAAAGCAGCACTAAACGGGAGCGGTGGAAGCCAACTTCAAAACGGGCAATGGGAGAGATCCCTTCCCACTCTGACACTGACGCGAGGCGCCAGAGGGAGACGGGGGAATTCCAGGCAGGAAAACCTCTCCAGTGCTGCGAAACTTGTGCAACAGGAGCCCGAATCCTGCCCCGGGGTCCCTCCTGCCCAAAGCCCCCGGCTGCCTTTCCACACGAGCTCCCCCCAGGGCAGCAAAGCGCAGCACCCAGCACCTCGCACACCCCTCACCGTCGGGCACATCCCCGGGGCCCAGCGCCACGTCCCGGTGCTGGGGGAAGTGGCCAAGGGGCTCCCGAGCAGGCGGCGGGCACGTCAGGAGACAACCGTGCCCCGGACAGCCCCACACCAGCCCGGAGGTGGTCGGAGGAGGAAAACCCCCGCACGGGGAAGGTTTCTGCAGCCGTGCACGTGGCAGCGGTTTGCGGTGGTGGCCAAGTCGCCCACCCCGGCCCCCCGATAGGCAGCAACCAGGCAGCGGGGCTGGGAAGCAGGACACCCATCCATGGCCCCTGCCGTGCCGCTGCCCCATACTCACCCGAGAGCCACGCCGGGACGAGGATGAGCTGCCCCAGCAGGAGCCGAGCCAGCAGCAGCGCGGTGCGGAGCGCAGCCATCGGCGCTGCCGAAAATCTGGGCTCCAACTGCAGAAGGAAAACGAGAAGCTGCACAGGAAATGGACACGGGCGCGTGCTGTTAACGCTTCTGCTGCCTGCCCCTCTGCCGGACGGACAGGGCAGGCAGTGGGAGGCTGAGCCGGGCAGGAGCACAGCGGGACTTAACCCCTAAAATGCGTCCCGGCTGGCAGCCCCCATGCGCTCACCCCGATGCCTGCGCAGAGCCATGGCACGGAGGGGCTGCGGTGGGCACGGGGTGCCCCTGGTTTCAGCAGGACAGCCCCGGCTGCAGGGAGGCTCCGAGGAAACACAGGGTGGGTGCGGATTCGGGCCCCTCGCTCCTGCTGCCCCGTGCCGGTGGTCGTGGCAGTGCCGCCCATCTGTGGGCTGCCATGGCTGGTGAGGAACAACCTCACGATGGCACAAACACCGAGGGAGTGGGAAGCTCTGGGCTTGCGCAGGGCAACGCAGAGGAGTACGGAGAGAGGCAAAACCCAAACCGTTTCCTTCCCCTTTGCCAGGAAGGGTTCCCAGGGCCCCACCAACTTGAGCCACACCGAGACACAGCTTGGAGGGGGACGAAGCCACTCGCCATGGCTCCGGTGACACAGGCGCTGCCTCTTGCCTGCCTGCTGCTGCTGCTGCTGGGCAGTGCCCCGGGTGAGTGCCCAGCCCTGCACAGCCCCGGCGCCTTTGCCAGGGCCTGCTCCCCCCTGCTGCTGGCAGAGCAACCCTTCCCTCTGCCCACAGGGATCTGCGGCTCTTCCCTGCCCTCTTCCAGCTTGCTTTTATCCCCTGCTCAGAGGTTTGCTTTATTTTTGCTTTACTCGAGCATCTCCAGGTCCCTGCTTTCTCCTTCCCGCACTGCAGCCCGGGGGCAGAGCCAGCACAGAGCCGTCTGCCCTGGGGGGCAAGGGACAGGGATGTCACTGCCCCCAGCTTTGTGCTGTGGGTCTGGGGAGGCCCCATGCTGTGCCCTGGCTCCAGGGCCCCTCAGCAGCCCCAAACCCTCCTCTCGCTGTCCCCAGGTGCGGATGCCCAGATGGGTTCTGGCTTTGAGCTGCACCAGCCCCAGAAGGAGGTGTTTGTGAGAGTGGGGGAGACGCTGACCCTGAGCTGCACCGTGACTGGAGGGGGTCCCCTTGGCCCCGTGAAGTGGCTGAAGGGCTGGGGCAGTGGCAGTGAGACCATTTATGACCAAAAATACCTCTCATCCCGGGGGACGAGGGCAGTGGTAGTGTCCAGCACAGACTTCACCATCCTCATCAGGGACGTCCGCCCCGAGGACACCGGCACCTATTACTGTGTGAAGTTTCGCAAAGTACCCACCGGTGATGAGTTGTATCGGCGAGGCGATGGCACGGTGGTGTTGGTGCAGGGTGAGTGGGGCTCCCAGTACAGCTCCCAGCAGCAGCCAGCCCTGCCGGGTCAGCCCCCTGGGCTCTGCTCTGGGGCAGGGGCTCAGGAGCCGGCCCAGGGAGAGGGTCCCGGGACCAGGGGGGCACAGCCCGGCTGATGGACCCGCGCTTCTCCCACAGCCAGACCCTCCAACCCCACTGTGTCCGGGCCCAGTTACCGCATGGAGCCTGGGAATGTGGCATCCTTCACCTGCAACTCCTGGGGGTTCTTCCCCAGTGACATCAGTGTGAAGTGGTTCAAGGACAAGACCCTGATTCAGCCTCAGCCAACCCACGTCACCCCTGGGCCATCGAACTTCACCTACAGGCTGTCCAGCACCTTGATGGTGACGCTGCAGAAGGACGACATCCGCTCAGAGCTCACCTGCCAGGTGCTGCACACCACGCTGACAGCCCCGCTGACGAGGAGTTACCATCTGAGCCAGATCCTGCGAGGTGAGGGCTCGGTGGGGACCGGTGCTCACGGCCCCGGGGCTGGGACAGGGCCCCTGCGGGCACGGGGCCGGGGGACGCGGTCTCCAGCCACTGCTTCTCTTCCCAGTTCCCCCCAAAGTGGTCATGGAGCCTCCAGGTCTCGTGGGGCTGAACGAGACGGTGAGCTTCACCTGCGACGTGCAGGGCTTCTACCCGGGAAACGTGACCGTCACCTGGCTGGAGAATGGGAAGGAGATGAACACGGGGAGCAGCCTCCGGCCAACAAAGACCCCCGAGGGCTTGTTCGAGCTGAGGAGCACGGTGTTGGTGCAAACCTTGCAGGAGAAGAATGGCTCCGTGTTCACCTGCCGGGTGCTGCACGAGGGCCAGGACCCCCTCAGCAGCAGCGCCACGCTGTGGGTCGCCGCCTCAGGCCAGCAGGGACGCAGCTCAGGAGGTACCGGCACCCGGGGGCTGTGGGGCTGGGGGCTGCGTTCCCCACACCCCACGCTCACTCCTCTGCTCCTGCAGGTGCCCATCTCCTGTCCAGCCCCGGCCTGTGGCTCTGCATGCTGCTTGACAAGGCGATCCTCGGCCTCGTGCTCTTCTTCCTCTTCAAGCGCTGGCAGGCCTGAAGAGAGGCCAGCGCGGCACAGCGAGGCCACCGAGACAGGAGAGACGCAGGAGAGCGTTGTCAGAGCTCCATCACCTCCGAGCCAAGCGTGCCAGGCTTGGGATGGTGGTGCTGCACGAGCAGACCTGCTGCTTCTTTCAGGGGTCCTGCACCACCTCCCCTGCTGCCTCCCCCCTCTGCCTGCTTGGTCCCCGGCAAGGCCCTGTCCTTTGGCAGCTCTCTGGACTGAGGGTCCCAGTCCCCCCCCACTGTCCCCATCCCCTCGTTGCGCTGCTCCACACGTGGTTATCACGATAAATACAAATCCTTGGAAAAAGCACGCTCGCGGCATCTTCATAATGTGTCGGCCATGCCCCCTGCAGCAGCTGCTGCTCGCCCAGCGCCTGCCCTGGCCCTGGGGCTGCTTCATCCCCGGGGCTCCCGGCCAAAGGCGCAGGTGCCCAGCAGCTCGCCCACGTCGGGGCATCGGGGCTGGGGGCCCTGCCCTGTACCCACAGCTCACTCCTACCTGCTGGGGCGGCCTCGGGGTCTCTGCAGCCCGGACATCACTGCTAGGGGCAAGGAGGTCCCTGGGCTCCATGCACAGCACGGGATGGGGATGGGTGAGCAGCTGCCTGCGGGTGCCCTGGCTGCACCCTGGCTCTGCCCCTCACCCCGACACTTCGTGTGGTACACGCAGAAGATGAGGATTGTTATAAATGAGGTCTCAATTCAATCTGAATTTTGTAATATTTATAAAACAAATATTTCTAAAATGTATAAAAGGTAAGTAAACAGCGCTGGGTGTGCAGGGAGTCTACGCTCCACCAACACGCACACACACACATCAAACATTCTAAATACATGCATACAGAACATTGCTTTACATAATAACCCGAGTATGCCTATACATACACACAATCAGGATAGGTAACAAACAATCCTTTAAGTTCCATAACTTAACAGTCTCCATTTTCCATTCTTCAGGCCTGATGTATCCCGTTCTTCCCAGATCAAAGAAAAGCAGATCCATCTCCTTCTGAAGGCCAATGAGGCCTGGGTCCAAAGGCACGTCCAGGTCAGCAGGGGGCAAAACAGCAAAAGCCTTCGATGGGTGTAGCAGCAGAGGGGCCCATGGCGTAGCAGTCAGATCAGTAAAGGAGCTCCAGCTCCCTCACTGTCTGGCAAGCCACACGTTTGTGATTGTGGCTCCACACGGCTCTTCAAGGCCTTAGAGACTGCTCGCCAGTTGCTGAGCAATCCCACTGCAACCTTGTCATTTTTAGTGGCAGAGTCCCACATCGTGACTTCAGTTTGGTCCCATATTTCAGGCTCATAAACTGTCCGACTGCTAAGAAGAATAAGCTGTAAGGTTACCAGGACAGTCTTTGTTCCTAAGGACGTACAATTCCCCATAATGCGCAGCTGCTGACCAGTGAGGGGCAGTTGTGTGCTGGGTCCGCTTCTCTCAGCTCGAGCTTCTCTCCAGCTCCAGTGCACCTATTCCCAGCGACTTTCTGTATGAGCTCTGAGCAGTTTGCTGAGTCTGGCCAAACCTATCTTCATGAGGCAATCAAAGTGCCTGTTCCCGTCCTGGTCTCCATTCTGCCAGCGTGTTCCTCTTCACTTCTTTTTCCTGCTTCTTTATTGATGTAACTTCATCGTGCTGCCTTTTTTATCTTGAGGGCAGGCTCCCCTCTTATACCCTTCTCTCCACAGCAGTTCTTTTCAAAACAACTTTTCATTGGTCAAACAACTTTGAATATAACAACAACAGCAAACACCCAGAAACATCCATGCCTTAACGGCTGGAGAACAAGAAACTGGAGACTGCATGGAGTCTCCTGAATCACCCTTCTTTGTTCCCTCTAAACTCTTTTATATTCCTGATGTCCTTGTCGTTAAGAGTTTAATGTTATCTCAATCATGGGGTTTTCTAACCCCCATGGCCACAACCCCAAATTTCCCCTTCTTTATTAATATCAACCATTTTCTCGACAGGAATTACCACTCCATATATAACAGGATGAATAAAGAGACAAGGAAGAAGAGCACAGCAGCTGCAACCTCCACGCAGGGAAATGGAGAAGTCCCTGTGAAGACACAAGGAGGAGCGCGGAGAGGGTGGTGGGCGCGGGGCAGCGTGGGTCTGGCCGCAGGCAGGGCTGGGGCCAAGCTGGGCTGGTCACAGTGGGGTCGTGCTGGGCTGTACTGGGAGCCCCACTCACCAGCACTGACACCACCGTGCCCTCGCCACGCCGATACAACTCTTCACTGGTGGCTGTTTTGCGAAACTTCACACAGCAATAGGTGACGGCATCCTCAGGGCAGACATCTCTGACGAGGATGGTGAAGTCTGTGTTGGACCCAATCTCAGTCTCACAATGGCACAAACACCGAGGGAGTGGGAAGCCTCTGGGCTTGCGCAGGACAATGCAGAGGAGCTCAGCCAGAGGCAAAACCCAAACCGCTTCCTTCCCCTTTAGCAGAAAGGGTTCCCAGGGCCCCACCAAGTTGAGGCACACTGAGACACAGCTTGGAGGGGGACGAAGCCACTCGCCATGGCTGCGGTGACACAGGCGCTGCCTCTTGCCTGCCTGCTGCTGCTGCTGCTGGGCAGTGCCCCGGGTGAGTGCCCAGCCCTGCACAGCCCCGGCGCCTTTGCCAGGGCCTGCTCCCCCCTGCTGCTGGCAGAGCAACCCTTCCCTCTGCCCACAGGGATCTGCGGCTCTTCCCTGCCCTCTTCCAGCTTGCTTTTATCCCCAGCTCAAAGCTTTGCTTTATTTTTGCTTTACTCGAGCATCTCCAGCCCCCTGCTTTCTCCATCCCGCACTGCAGCCCGGGGGCAGAGCCAGCACAGAGCTGTCTGCCCTGGGGGGCAAGGGACAGGGATGTCACTGCCACCACCTTTGTGCTGGGGGTTGGGGAGGCCCCATGCTGTGCCCTGGCTCTGGAGCCCCTCAGCAGCCCCAAACCCTCCTCTCGCTGTCCCCAGGTATTGATGCCCAGGCGGGTCAGGGCTTTCAGCTGCAACAGCCCCAGAAGGAGGTGTCAGTGATTGCGGGGGAGAAAGTGACCCTGAGCTGCACCGTGACTGCAGGGGGTCCCCTTGGCCCTGTGAAGTGGCTGAAGGGCTGGGGCAGTGGCAGTGAGACCATTTATGACCAAAAAGACCCCTCATCCTGGGGGAAGAGGGTAGTATATGAGTCCAACACAGACTTCACCATCCTCATCAGGGACGTCGAGGCCCAAAAAAGCCGGCACCTATTACTGTGTGAAGTTTCGCAAAATAGCAACTGGTGATGAGTTGTATCGGCGTGGCAATGGCACGGAGGTGGTGGTGCAGGGTGAGTGCGGCTCCCAGTACAGTTCCCAGCAGGAGCCAGCCCTGCCGGGTCAGCCCCCGTCCCATCCCCTGGGCTCTGCTCTGGGGCAGGGGCTCAGGAGCCGGCCCAGGGAGAGGGTCGAGGGGCCAGGGGGGCACAGCCCGGCTGATGGACCCGCGCTTCTCCCACAGCCAGACCCTCCAACCCCACTGTGTCCGGGCCCAGTGACCGCGTGGAGCCGGGGAAGATGGCATCCTTCACCTGCAAGTCTGGGGGGTTCTTCCCCAGTGATATCAGTGTGAAGTGGTTCAAGGACAGGACCCCGATTCAGTCTCAGATGCCCAGTGTTACCCCTGGGCCATCAAAATTCACCTACAACATGTCCAGCACCGTGACGGTGACGCTGCAGAAGGACGACATCCGCTCAGAGCTCACCTGCCAGGTGCGGCACACCACGCTGACGGCCCCGCTGATGAGGAGTTACCATCTGAGCCAGATCCTGCGAGGTGAGGGCTCGGTGGGGACCGGTGCTCATGGCCCTGGGGCTGGGACAGAGCCCCCGTGGGCACGGGGCCAGGTGACTCCAGTTCCATCCGCTGCTTCTCTTCCCAGTTCCCCCCAAAGTGGTCCTGGAGCCTCCGGGCCCCGTGGGGCTGAACGAGACGGTGAGCTTCACCTGCGACGTGCAGGGCTTCTACCCGGGAAGCGTGACCGTCACCTGGCTGGAGAATGGGAAGGAGATGAACACGGGGAGCACCCCCGGGCCTATTGAGACCCCCGAGGGCTTGTTCGAGCTGAGGAGCACGGTGTCAGTGCAAGCCGTGCCGGAGAAGAACGGCTCCGTGTTCACCTGCCGGGTGCTGCACGAGGGCCAGGAACTCCTGAGCAGGAATGCCACGCTGTGGGTCGCCGCCTCAGGCCAGAAGGAATCCAACTCCCCCTACACAAATGGTGAGTGAGAGCCTGTGCGATGGGTGCCCTGAGGGGAAGGCTGTGGGATGTCACCCCCCTGGGAGAGCTCAAAGGCCCACCAGAATACAGACCAAGGTCTTTGTGTCCTTGGGGGGTGCTGCTGGGAACCCAAATCCTGTCCCTGCTGCTTAGAGCGTCTCTGCCCCCACCCCAGCTGCAAGGCTGCAGGGTGCTGTGGTGCCGACCCAGCTCGGGAGGTACCGGCACCCGGGGGCTGTGGGGCTGGGGGCTGTGGGGCTGGGGGCTGCGTTCCCCACGCCACGCACTCACTCCTCTGTTCCTGCAGGTGCCCATCTCCTGTCCAGCCCCGGCCTGTGGCTCTGCATGCCGCTTGAGAAGGCGATCCTCGGCCTCGTGCTCTTCTTCCTCTTCAAGCGCTGGCAGGCCTGAAGAGAGGCCAGCGCGGCACAGCGAGGCCACCGAGACGGGAGAGACGCAGGAGAGCGTTGTCAGAGCTCCGTCACCTCCGAGCTGAGCGTGCCAGGCTCGGGATGGTGGTGCTGCACGAGCAGACCCACTGCTTCTTTCAGGGGTCCTGCACCACCACCCCTGCTGCCTCCCCCCTCTGCCTGCTTGGTCCCCAGCAAGGCCCTGTCCTTTGGCAGCTCTCTGGACTGAGGGTCCCAGTCCCCCCCCACTGTCCCCATCCCCTCGTTGCGCTGCTCCACACGTGGTTATCACCATAAATACAAATCCTTGGAAAAAGCACGCTCACGGCATCTTCATAATGTGTCGGCCATGCCACAGCCCCATGGATGCCCCTCCCCACAACACACAGCCCCCCTCCAGCAGCTGCTGCTTGCCCAGCGCCTGCCCTGGCCCTGGGGCTGCTTCATCCCCGGGGCTCCCGGCCAAAGGCGCAGGTGCCCAGCAGCTCGCCCACGTCGGGGCATCGGGGCTGGGGGCCCTGCCCTGTACCCACAGCTCGCTCCTACCTGCTGGGGTGACCTCGGGGTCTCTGCAGCCCGGACATTGCTGCTGGGGGTAAGGAGGTCCCTGGGCTCCCTGCACAGCACGGGATGGGGATGGGTGAGCATCGTGCCCCGGCTGCACCCTGGCTCTGCCCCTCACCCTGACACTTCTTGTGGTACACGCAGAAGATGAGGATGAAGGTGACGAGGAGGAAGAAGAGTACGGCAGCTGCAACCTCCACGCTGGGAAATGGAGAAGTCCCTGTGAAGACACAAGGCGGAGCATGGAGAGGGTGGTGGGCGCGGGGCAGCGTGGGTCTGGCCGCAGGCAGGGCTGGGGCCAAGCTGGGCTGGTCACAGTGGGGTCGTGCTGGGCTGTACTGGGAGCCCCACTCACCTGCACTGACACCACCGTGCCCTCGCCACGCCGATACAACTCTTCACCGGTGGCTGTTTTGCAATACTTCACACTATAATAGGTGCCAGCCTCCTCGGGGCAGACATCTCTGATGAGGATGGTGAAGTCTGTGCTGGACCCAATCTCAGTCTCACGATGGCACAAACACCGAGGGAGTGGGAAGCCTCTGGGCTTGCGCAGGGCAATGCAGAGGAGCTCGGCCAGAGGCAAAACCCAAACCGCTTCCTTCCCCTTTGGCAGGAAGGGTTCCCAGGGCCCCACCAAGTTGAGCCACACCGAGACACAGCTTGGAGGACGATGAAGCCACTCGCCATGGCTCCGGTGACACAGGCGCTGCCTCTTGCCTGCCTGCTGCTGCTGCTGCTGGGCAGTGCCCCGGGTGAGTGCCCAGCCCTGCACAGCCCCGGCGCCTTTGCCAGGGCCTGCTCCCCCCTGCTGCTGGCAGAGCAACCCTTCCCTCTGCCCACAGGGATCTGGGGCTCTTCCCTGCCCTCTTCCAGCTTGCTTTTATCCCCAGCTCAAAGCTTTGCTTTATTTTTGCTTTACTCGAGCATCTCCAGCCCCCTGCTTTCTCCATCCCGCACTGCAGCCCGGGGGCAGAGCCAGCACAGAGCTGTCTGCCCTGGGGGGCAAGGGACAGGGATGTCACTGCCACCACCTTTGTGCTGGGGGTTGGGGAGGCCCCATGCTGTGCCCTGGCTCCAGGGCCCCTCAGCAGCCCCAAACCCTCCTCTCGCTGTCCCCAGGTGCGGATGCCCAGGCAGGCTTTGAGCTGCACCAGCCCCAGAAGGAGGTGTTTGTGAGAGTGGGGGAGACGCTGACCCTGATCTGCACCGTGACTGCAGGGGGTCCCCTTGGCCCTGTGAAGTGGCTGAAGGGCTGGGGCAGTGACAACAAGACCATTTATGACCAAAAAGACCCCTCAACCTGGGGGAAGAAAGCAGTGAATGGGTCCAACACAAACTTCACCATCCTCATCAGGGACGTCCGCCCCGAGGACACCGGCACCTATTACTGTGTGAAGTTTCGCAAAGCAGCCACCGGTGATGATGAGTTGTATCGGCATGGCGATGGCACAGTGGTGTCGGTGCAGGGTGAGTGGGGCTCCCAGTACAGCTCCCAGCAGGAGCCAGCCCTGCCGGGTCAGCCCCCGTCCTGTTCCCTGGGCTCTGCTCTGGGGCAGGGGCTCAGGAGCCGGCCCAGGGAGACGGTCCCAGGGCCAAGTGGGCACAGCCCGGCTGATGGACCCACGCTTCTCCCACAGCCAAACCTTCCAAACCAATCGTGTCCGGGCCCAGTTACCGCGTGCAGCCAGGGTATACGGTATCCTTCACCTGCAACTCCTGGGGGTTCTTCCCCTGTAACATAAGCGTGAAGTGGTTCAAGGACAAGACCCCGATTCAGTCTCAGCTGCGTAAAGTCACCCCTGGGCCATCGAACTTCACCTACAGGCTGTCCAGCACGGTGACGGTGACGCTGCAGAAGGACGACATCCGCTCAGAGCTCACCTGCCAGGTGCTGCACACCACGCTGACGGCCCCGCTGAACAGGAGTTACCATCTGAGCCAGATCCTGCGAGGTGAGGGCTCGGTGGGGACTGGTGCTCACGGCCCCGGGGCTGGGACAGGGCCAGGGGACACCAGTTCCAGCCACTGCTTCTCTTCCCAGTTCCCCCCAAAGTGGTCCTGGAGCCTCTGGGCCCCGTGGGGCTGAACGAGACAGTGAGCTTCACCTGCGACGTGCAGGGCTTCTACCCGGGAAGCGTGACCGTCACCTGGCTGGAGAATGGGAAGGAGATGAACACGGGGAGCACCCCCAGGCCTATTGAGACCCCCGAGGGCTTGTTCAAGCTGAGGAGCACGGTGGCGGTGCAAGCCGTGCCGGAGAAGAACGGCTCCGTGTTCACCTGCCGGGTGGTGCACGAGGGCCAGGACCCCCTCAGCAGCAGCGCCACGCTGTGGGTCGATGCCTCAGGCCAGCAGGGATGCAGCTCGGGAGGTACCGGCAACCAGGGGCTGTGGGGCTGGGGGCTGCGTTCCCCACGCCCCGCGCTCACTGCCCTGTTCCTGCAGGTGCCCATCTCCTGTCCAGCCCCGGCCTGTGGCTCTGCATGCTGCTTGACAAGGCGATCCTCGGCCTCGTGCTCTTCTTCCTCTTCAAGCGCTGGCAGGCCTGAAGAGAGGCCAGGGCAGCACAGCGAGGCCACCGAGACGGGAGAGACGCAGGAGAGCGTTGTCAGAGCTCCGTCACCTCCGAGCCGAGCGTGCCAGGCTCGGGATGGTGGTGCTGCACGAGCAGAGCCGCTGCTTCTTTCGGGGGTCCTGCACCACCCCCCCTGCTGCCTCGTTCTTCTGCCTCCTCACCACCCGGCGAGGCCCCGTCCCTTGGCAGCTCCCTGAACTGAGCGTCCCGGTCCCCCCCCCGGTCCCCATCCCCTCACTGCGCTGCTGCGCACGTGGTTATCACCAAAAATACAAATCCTTTGAAAAAGCTCCCTCACGGCATCTTCATACTGGCTCGGCCATGCCACAGCCCCATGTACACCCCTCCCCACAACACACAGCCCCCCTGCAGCAGCTGCTGCTCGCCCAGCGCCTGCCCTGGCCCCGGGGCTGCTTCATCCCCGGGGCTCCCGGCCAAAGGCGCAGGTGCCCAGCAGCTCGCCCACGTCGGGGCATCGGGGCTGGGGGCCCTGCCCTGTACCCACAGCTCGCTCCTACCTGCTGGGGCGGCCTCGGGGTCTCTGCAGCCCGGACATCACTGCTAGGGGCAAGGAGGTCCCTGGGCTCCATGCACAGCACGGGATGGGGATGGGTGAGCATCGTGCCCCGGCTGCACCCTGGCTCTGCCCCTCACCCCGACACTTCTTGTGGTATACACAGAAGATGAGGATGAAGATAAGGAGGAGGAAGAAGAGCACGGCAGCTGCAACCTCCACACAGGGAAATGGAGAAGTCCCTGTGAAGACACAAGGCGGAGCATGGAGAGGGTGGTGGGCGCGGGGCAGCGTGGGTCTGGCCGCAGGCAGGGCTGGGGCCAAGCTGGGCTGGTCACAGTGGGGTCGTGCTGGGCTGTACTGGGAGCCCCACTCACCCTGCACCACCACCACCGTGCCATCGCCACGCCGATACAACTCTTCACTGGTGGCTGCTTTGCGAAACTTCACACAGCAATAGGTGCCGGCGTCCTCAGGGCAGACATCTCTGATGAGGATGGTGAAGTCTGTGCTGGACCCAATCTCAGGCTCACGATGGCACAAACACCGAGGGAGTGGGAACCCTCTGGGCTTGTGCAGGGCTACGTAGAGGAGCTCGGCCAGAGGCAAAACCCAAACCGCTTCCTTCCCCTTTGGCAGGAAGGGTTCCCAGGGCCCCACCAAGTTGAGCCACACCGAGACACAGCTTGGAGGGGGACGAAGCCACTCGCCATGGCTCCGCTGACACAGGCGCTGCCTCTTGCCTGCCTGCTGCTGCTGCTGCTGGGCAGTGCCCCGGGTGAGTGCCCAGCCCTGCACAGCCCCGGCGCCTTTGCCAGGGCCTGCTCCCCCCTGCTGCTGGCAGAGCAACCCTTCCCTCTGCCCACAGGGATCTGGGGCTCTTCCCTGCCCTCTTCCAGCTTGCTTTTATCCCCAGCTCAAAGCTTTGCTTTATTTTTGCTTTACTCGAGCATCTCCAGCCCCCTGCTTTCTCCATCCCGCACTGCAGCCCGGGGGCAGAGCCAGCACAGAGCTGTCTGCCCTGGGGGGCAAGGGACAGGGATGTCACTGCCACCACCTTTGTGCTGGGGGTTGGGGAGGCCCCATGCTGTGCCCTGGCTCCAGGGCCCCTCAGCAGCCCCAAACCCTCCTCTCGCTGTCCCCAGGTGCGGATGCCCAGGCAGGCTTTGAGCTGCACCAGCCCCAGAAGGAGGTGTTTGTGAGAGTGGGGGAGACGCTGACCCTGAGCTGCACCGTGACTGGAGGGAGTCCCATCGGCCCTGTGAATTGGTTGAAGGGCTGGGGCAGTCGCAGTGAGGCCATTTATGACCAATTAGACCACTCATCCCGTGTGATGAGGGCAGTGATTGATTCCAACACAGACTTCACCATCCTCATCAAAGATGTCCGCCCTGAGGACACCGGCACCTATTACTGTGTGAAGTTTCGCAAAACAGGCATCAGTAAAGAGTTGTATCGGCGTGGCGAGGGCACGGTGGTGTTGGTGCAGGGTGAGTGGGGCTCCCAGTACAGCTCCCAGCAGGAGCCAGCCCTGCCGGGTCAGCCCCTGTCCCGTCCCCTGGGCTCTGCTCATTTCTGCTCGTTTTGAAGTTGGCTTCCACCGCTCCCGTTTAGTGCTGCTTTCTCCCCCACACCCTGCACTATTTCTGGGCTAAAGCGCTGAGCAAGCTGCGGGTGCTGTGCCTGTGCCGGGCAGGGGGATCAGAGCAAGCTCTCGCCTCCTTCAGGAGCTCAGCCCCTGCTGTGCTGTCGCTGTCCCCAGGTGCGGATGCCCGGGCGGGTCAGGGCTTCGAGCTACACCAGCCCCAGAAGGAGGTGTCGGTGAGAGTGGGGGAGACGCTGACCCTGAGCTGCATCGTGACTGAAGGGGGTCCCGTTGGCCCCGTGAAGTGGCTGAAGGGCTGGGGCAGTGGCAGTGAGACCATTTATGACCAAAAAGACTCCTCAACCCGGGGGATGAGGGCAGTGGCTGTTTCCAACACAGACTTCACCATCCTCATCAGCGACGTCCGCCCCGAGGATGCCGGCACCTATTACTGTGTGAAGTTTCTCAAAAGAGCCACCGGTGAAGAGTTGTATCGGCATGGCGATGGCACGGAGGTGGTGGTGTTGGCGGTGCAGGGTGAGTGGGGCTCCCAGTACAGCTCCCAGCAGGAGCCAGCCCTGCCGGGTCAGCCCCTGTCCCATCCCCTGGGCTCTGCTCTGGGGCAGGGGCTCAGGAGCCGGCCCAGGGAGAGGGTCCCGGGGCCAGGGAGGCACAGCCCGGCTGATGGACCCGCGCTTCTCCCACAGCCAGACCCTCCAACCCGATTCTGACCAGGCCCAAATACCGAGTGCAGCCGGGGAAGAAGGCATCCTTCACCTGCAAGACCTGGGGGTTCTTCCCCAGTGACATCAATGTGAAGTGGTTCAAGGACAAGACCCTGATTCAGTCTCAGCTGCGTAAAGTCACCCCTGGGCCATCAAAGTTCACCTACAACATGTCCAGCACCGTGACGGTGACGCTGCAGAAGGACGACATCCGCTCAGAGCTCACCTGCCAGGTGCTGCACACCACGCTGACGGCCCCGCTGACGAGGAGTTACCATCTGAGCCAGATCCTGCGAGGTGAGGGCTCGGTGGGGACCGGTGCTCACGGCCCCGGGGCTGGGACAGAGCCCCCGTGGGCACGGGGTTGGGGGACGCGGTCTCCAGCCGCTGCTTCTCTTCCCAGTTCCCCCCAGCACGGTTGTGGTTCAGCCTCTGCGCCCCGTGGGGCTGAACGAGACGGTGAGCTTCACCTGCTACGTGCAGGGCTTCTACCCGGGAAGCGTGACCGTCACCTGGCTGGAGAATGGGACGGAGATGAACACGGGGTGCACCCCCAGGCCTATTGAGACCCCCGAGGGCTTGTTCGAGCTGAGGAGCACGGTGTCAGTGCAAGCCGTGCCGGAGAAGAACGGCTCCGTGTTCACCTGCCGGGTGCTGCACGAGGGCCAGGAATCCCTCAGCAGCAGCACCACGCTGTGGGTCGCTGCCTCAGGACAGCAGGGGAACAGCTCAGGCGGTACCAGCACCCGGGGGCTGTGGGGCTGGGGGCTGCGTTCCCCACGCCCCACACTCACTCCTCTGCTCCTGCAGGTGCCCATCTCCTGTCCAGCCCCGGCCTGTGGCTCTGCATGCTGCTTGACAAGGCGATCCTCGGCCTCGTGCTCTTCTTCCTCTTCAAGCGCTGGCAGGCCTGAAGAGAGGCCAGCGCGGCACAGCGAGGCCACCGAGACGGGAGAGACGCAGGAGAGCGTTGTCAGAGCTCCGTCACCTCCAAGCCGAGCGTGCCAGGCTCGGGCCCTGTGGTGCTGCACGAGCAGACCCGCTGCTTCTTTCAGGGGTCCTGCACCACCACCCCTGCTGCCTCGTTCTTCTGCCTCCTCACCACCCGGCGAGGCCCCGTCCCTTGGCAACTCACTAGGCCAGAGGTCCCGGACCCCCCCCCCGTCCCCATCCCCTCACTGCGCTGCTGCGCACATGGTTATCACCAAAAATACAAATCCTTTGAAAAAGCTCCCTCACAGCATCTTCATACTGGCTCGGCCATGCCACAGCCCCATGTACACCCCTCCCCACAACACACAGCCCCCCTGCAGCAGCTGCTGCTCACCCAGCGCCTGCCCTGGCCCTGGGGCTGCTTCATCCCCGGGGCTCCCGGCCAAAGGCGCAGGTGCCCAGCAGCTCGCCCACGTCGGGGCATCGGGGCTGGGGGCCCTGCCCTGTACCCACAGCTCGCTCCTACCTGCTGGGGCTGCCTCGGGGTCTCTGCATCCCGGACATTGCTGCTGGGGGCAAGGAGGTCCCTGGGCTCCCTGCACAGCACGGGATGGGGATGGGTGAGCATCGTGCCCCGGCTGCATCCAGGCTCTGCCCCTCACCCCGACACTTCTTGTGGTACACGCAGAAGATGAGGATGAAGGTGACGAGGAGGAAGAAGAGCACGGCAGCTGCAACCTCCACACAGGGAAATGGAGAAGTCCCTGTGAAGACACAAGGCGGAGCGTGGAGAGGGTGGTGGGCGCGGGGCAGCGTGGGTCTGGCCGCAGGCAGGGCTGGGGCCAAGCTGGGCTGGTCACAGTGGGGTCGTGCTGGGCTGTACTGGGAGCCCCACTCACCCTGCACCACGAGTACCACCGTGCCCTCACCACGCCGATACAACTCTTCACTGGTGGCTGTTTTGAGAAACTTCACACTATAATAGGTGCCGGCCTCCTCGGGGCAGACATCTCTGACGAGGATGCTGAAGTCTGTGCTGGACCCAATCTCAGTCTCACGATGGCACAAACACCGAGGGAGTGGGAAGCCTCTGGGCTTGTGCAGGGCTACGTAGAGGAGCTTGGCCAGAGGCAAAACCCAAACCGCTTCCTTCCCTTTTAGCAGGAAGGGTTCCCAGGGCCCCACCAACTTGAGCCACACCGAGACACAGCTTGGAGGGGGACGAAGCCACTCGCCATGGCTCCGGTGACACAGGCGCTGCCTCTTGCCTGCCTGCTGCTGCTGCTGCTGGGCAGTTCCCCGGGTGAGTGCCCAGCCCTGCACAGCCCCGGCGCCTTTGCCAGGGCCTGCTCCCCCCTGCTGCTGGCAGAGCAACCCTTCCCTCTGCCCACAGGGATCTGCGGCTCTTCCCTGCCCTCTTCCAGCTTGCTTTTATCCCCTGCTCAATGGTTTGCTTTATTTTTGCTTTACTCGAGCATCTCCAGCCCCCTGCTTTCTCCATCCCGCACTGCAGCCCGGGGGCAGAGCCAGCACAGAGCTGTCTGCCCTGGGGGGCAAGGGACAGGGATGTCACTGCCCCCAGCATTTGTGCTGGGGGTCAGGAGAGGCCCCATGCTGTGCCCTGGCTCTAGGGCCCCTCAGCAGCCCCAAACCCTCCTCTCGCTGTCCCCAGGTGCCGATGCCCAGGCGGGTCAGGGCTTTGAGCTGCACCAGCCCCAGAAGATATCAGTGATGCCGGGGGAGACACTGACCCTGAGCTGCACCGTGACTGAAGGGGGTCCCCTTGGCCCTGTGAAGTGGCTGAAGATCTGGGGCAGTGGCAATGAGACCATTTATGACCAAAAAGACCCCTCATCCCGGGGGATGAGGGCAGTGAATGATTCCAGCACAGACTTCACCATCCTCATCAAAGACATCCACCCCAAGGATGCCGGCACCTATTACTGTGTGAAGTTTCGCAAAACAGCCACCGGCAATAATGAGTTGTATCGGCGTGGCAATGGCACGGTGGTGTTGGTGCAGGGTGAGTGGGGCTCCCAGTACAGCTCCCAGCAGGAGCCAGCCCTGCCGGGTCAGTCCCCGTCCCGTGCCCTGGGCTCTGCTCTGGGGCAGGGGCTCAGGAGCTGACCCAGGGAGAGGGTCCCGGGTCCAGGGGCCACAGCACGGCTGATGGACCCGCGCTTCTCCCACAGCCAGACCCTCCAACCCGACTCTGACCAGGCCCAAATACCGAGTGCAGCCGGGGAAGAAGGCATCCTTCACCTGCAAGACCTGGGGGTTCTTCCCCAGTGACATCAATGTGAAGTGGTACAAGGACAAGACCCTGATTCAGCCTCAGCTGCCCAATGTCACCCCTGGGCCATCAAAGTTCACCTACAACATGTCCAGCACCGTGACGGTGACGCTGCAGAAGGACGACATCCGCTCAGAGCTCACCTGCCAGGTGGGGCACACCACGCTGACGGCCCCGCTGACGAGGAGTTACCATCTGAGGCAGATCCTGCGAGGTGAGGGCTCGGTGGGGACCAGTGCTCACGGCCCCGGGGCTGGGACAGAGCCCCCATGGGCACGGGGTCGGGGGACACCAGTTCCAGCCGCTGCTTCTCTTCCCAGTTCCCCCCAGCAAGGTTGTGGTTCAGCCTCTAGGCCCCGTGGGGCTGAACGAGACGGTGAGCTTCACCTGCTACGTGCAGGGCTTCTACCCGGGAAGCGTGACCGTCACCTGGCTGGAGAATGGGAAGGAGATAAAGACGGCGAGCACCCCCAGGCCTATTGAGACGCCCGAGGGCTTGTTCGAGCTGAGGAGCACGGTGGCGGTGGAAGCCGTGCCGGAGAAGAACATATCTGTGTTCACCTGCCGGGTGGTGCACGAGGGCCAGGACCCCCTCAGCAGCAGCGCCACGCTGTGGGTCGATGCCTCAGGCCAGCAGGGATGCAGCTCGGGAGGTACCGGCACCCGGGGGCTGTGGGGCTGGGGGCTGCGTTCCCCACACCCCGCGCTCACTCCTCTGCTCCTGCAGGTGCCCATCTCCTGTCCAGCCCCGGCCTGTGGCTCTGCATGCTGCTTGACAAGGCGATCCTCGGCCTCGTGCTCTTCTTCCTCTTCAAGCGCTGGCAGGCCTGAAGAGAGGCCAGCGCGGCACAGCGAGGCCACCGAGATGGGAGAGACGCAGGAGAGCGTTGTCAGAGCTCTCCTGCGTCTCCTCCGAGCCAAGCGTGCCAGGCTCGGGATGGTGGTGCTGCACGAGCAGACCCGCTGCTTCTTTCAGGGGTCCTGCACCACCTCCCCTGCTGCCTCCCCCCTCTGCCTGCTTGGTCCCCGGCAAGGCCCTGTCCTTTGGCAGCTCTCTGGACTGAGGGTCCCAGTCCCCCCCCATTGTCCCCATCCCCTCGTTGCGCTGCTCCACACGTGGTTATCACAATAAATACAAATCCTTGGAAAAAGCACGCTCGCGGCATCTTCATAATGTGTCGGCCATGCCCCCTGCAGCAGCTGCTGCTCGCCCAGCGCCTGCCCTGGCCCCGGGGCCGTGGCATCCCCAAGGCTCCCGGCCAAAGGCGCAGGTGCCCAGCAGCTCGCCCACGTCGGGGCATCGGGGCTGGGGGCCCTGCCCTGTACCCACAGCTCACTCCTACCTGCTGGGGCGTCCTTGGGGTCTCTGCAGCCCGGACATCACTGCTAGGGGCAAGGAGGTCCCTGGGCTCCATGCACAGCACGGGATGGGGATGGGTGAGCAGCTGCCTGCGGGTGCCCTGGCTGCACCCTGGCTCTGCCCCTCACCCCGACACTTCGTGTGGTACACGCAGAAGATGAGGATTGTTATAAATGAGGTCTCAATTCAATCTGAATTTTGTAATATTTATAAAACAAATATTTCTAAAATGTATAAAAGGTAAGTAAACAGTGCTGGGTGTGCAGGGAGTCTACGCTCCACCAACACGCACACACACACATCAAACATTCTAAATACATGCATACAGAACATTGCTTTACATAATAACCCGAGTATGCCTATACATACACACAATCAGGATAGGTAACAAACAATCCTTTAAGTTCCATAACTTAACAGTCTCCATTTTCCATTCTTCAGGCCTGATGTATCCCGTTCTTCCCAGATCGAAGAAAAGCAGATCCATCTCCTTGTGAAGGCCAATGAGGCCTGGGTCCAAAGGCACGTCCAGGTCATCAGGGGGCAAAACAGCAAAAGCCTTCGATGGGTGTAGCAGCTTAGGGATCCATGGTGTAGCAGAAGGATCAGTAAAGGAGCTCCAGCTCCCTCACTGTCTGGCAAGCCACACGTTTGTGATTGTGGCTCCACAGGGCTCTTCAAGGCCTTAGAGATTGCTCGCCAGTTGCTGAGCAATCCCACTGCAACCTTGTCATTTTTAGTGGCAGAGTCCCACATCGTGACTTCAGTTTGGTCCCATATTTCAGGCTCATAAACTGTCCGACTGCTAAGAAGAATAAGCTGTAAGGTTACCAGGACAGTCTTTGTTCCTAAGGACGTACAATTCCCCATAATGCGCAACTGCTGACCAGCGAGGGGCAGTTGTGTGCTGGGTCCGCTTCTCTCAGCTCGAGCTTCTCTCCAGCTCCAGTGCCTATTCCCAGCGACTTTCTGTATGAGCTCTGAGCAGTTTGCTGAGTCTGGCCGAACCGATCTTCATGAGGCAATCAAAGTGCCTGTTCCTGTCCTGGTCTCCATTCTGCCAGCCTGTTCCTATTCACTTCTTTTTCCTGCTTCTTTATTGATGTAACTTCATCGTGCTGCCTTTTTTATCTTGAGGGCAGGCTCCACTCTTACATCCTTCTCCCCACAGCAGTTCTTTTCAAAACAACTTTTCATTGGTCAAACATCTTTGAGTGCAACAACATCAGCAAACACCCAGAAACATCCATGCCTTAATGACTGGAGAACAAGAAACCAGAGACTGCATGGAGTCTCCTGAATCACCCTTCTTTGTTCCCTCTAAACTCTTTTATATTCCTGATGTCTTTGTCGTTAAGAGTTTAATGTTATCTCAATCATGGGGTTTTCCAGCCCCCATGGCCACATCCCCAAATTTCCCCTTCTTTATTAATATCAACCATTTTCTTGACAGGAATTACCACTCCATATATAACAGGATGAAAGAAGAGACAAGGAAGAACAGCACAGCAGCTGCAACCTCCACGCTAAGAAATGGAGAAGTCCTTGTGAAGACACAAGGTGGAGCGCGGAGAGGGTGGTGGGCGCGGGGCAGCGTGGGTCTGGCCGCAGGCAGGGCTGGGGCCAAGCTGGGCTGGTCACAGTGGGGTCGTGCTGGGCTGTACTGGGAGCCCCACTCACCCTGCACCACGAGTACCACCGTGCCCTCACCACGCCGATACAACTCTTCACTGGTGGCTGTTTTGAGAAACTTCACACTATAATAGGTGCCGGCCTCCTCGGGGCAGACATCTCTGACGAGGATGCTGAAGTCTGTGCTGGACCCAATCTCAGGCTCACGATGGCACAAACACCGAGGGAGTGGGAAGCCTCTGGGCTTGCGCAGGGCAATGCAGAGGAGTACGGAGAGAGGCAAAACCCAAACCGTTTCCTTCCCCTTTGGCAGAAAGGGTTCCCAGGGCCCCACCAACTTGAGGCACACCGAGACACAGCTTGGAGGACGATGAAGCCACTCGCCATGGCTCCGGTGACACAGGCGCTGCCTCTTGCCTGCCTGCTGCTGCTGCTGCTGGGCAGTGCCCCGGGTGAGTGCCCAGCCCTGCACAGCCCCGGCGCCTTTGCCAGGGCCTGCTCCCCCCTGCTGCTGGCAGAGCAACCCTTCCCTCTGCCCACAGGGATCTGGGGCTCTTCCCTGCCCTCTTCCAGCTTGCTTTTATCCCCAGCTCAAAGCTTTGCTTTATTTTTGCTTTACTCGAGCATCTCCAGGTCCCTGCTTTCTCCTTCCCGCACTGCAGCCCGGGGGCAGAGCCAGCACAGAGCTGTCTGCCCTGGGGGGCAAGGGACAGGGATGTCACTGCCCTCAGCTTTGTGCTGGGGGTCGGGGGAGGCCCCATGCTGTGCCCTGGCTCTAGGGCCCCTCAGCAGCCCCAAACCCTCCTCTCGCTGTCCCCAGGTGCGGATGCCCAGGCGGTTCAGGGCTTTCAGCTGCACCAGCCCCAGAAGGAGGTGTCGGTGATGGCAGGGGAGACGCTGACCCTGATCTGCACCGTGACTGGAGGGGGTCCCCTTGGCCCCGTGAAGTGGCTGAAGGGCTGGGGCAGTGGCAGTGAGACCATTTATGACCAAAAAGGCTCCTCATCCCGTGTGACGAGGGCAGTGAATGAGTCCAACACAGACTTCACCATCCTCATCAGGGACGTTCGCCCCGAGGACGCCGGCACCTATTACTGTGTGAAGTTTCGCAAAACAGCCAGCGATGATGTTGAGTTGTATCAGCGTGGCGAGGGCACGGAGGTGGTGGTGGTGGTGGTGCAGGGTGAGTGGGGCTCCCAGTACAGCTCCCAGTACAGCTCCCAGCAGGAGCCAGCCCTGCCGGGTCAGTCCCCGTCCCATCCCCTGGGCTCTGCTCTGGGACAGGGGCTCAGGAGCCGGCCCAGGGAGAGGGTCCCGGGGCCAGGGGGGCACAGCCCGGCTGATGGACCCGCGCTTCAGGAGGGCTGTGGGGCTGGGGGCTGCGTTCCCCACAGCCCGCGCTCACTCCTCTGCTCCTGCAGGTGCCCATCTCCTGTCCAGCCCCGGCCTGTGGCTCTGCATGCTGCTTGACAAGGCGATCCTCGGCCTCGTGCTCTTCTTCCTCTTCAAGCGCTGGCAGGCCTGAAGAGAGGCCAGGGCGGAACAGCGAGGCCACCGAGACAGGAGAGACGCAGGAGAGCGTTGTCAGAGCTCCGTCACCTCCGTCACCTCCGTCACCTCCATCTGTCAGGCTCGGGCCCTGTGGTGCTACACGAGCAGAGCCGCTGCTTCTTTCGGGGGTCCTGCACCACCACCCCTGCTGCCTCGTTCTTCTGCCTCCTCAGCACCCGGCGAGGCCCCGTCCTTTGGCAACTCACTAGGCCAGAGGTCCCGGACCCCCCCCCGTCCCCATCCCCTCACTGTGCTGCTGCGCACATGGTTATCACCAAAAATACAAATCCTTTGAAAAAGCTCCCCCACGGCATCTTCGTACTGGCTCGGCCATGCCACAGCCCCATGTACACCCCTCCCCACAACACACAGCCCCCCTGCAGCAGCCTCTGCTCGCCCAGCGCCTGCCCTGGCCCCGGGGCTGCTTCATCCCCGGGGCTCCCGGCCAAAGGCGCAGGTGCCCAGCAGCTCGCCCACGTCGGGGCATCGGGGCTGGGGGCCCTGCCCTGTACCCACAGCTCGCTCCTACCTGCTGGGGTGGCCTCGGGGTCTCTGCATCCCGGACATCACTGCTGGGGGCAAGGAGGTCCCTGGGCTCCATGCACAGGACAGGATGGGGATGGGTGAGCATCGTGCCCCAGCTGCACCCTGGCTCTGCCCCTCACCCCGACACTTCTTGTGGTACACGCAGATGAGGATGAAGATAAGGAGGAGGAAGAAGAGCACGGCAGCTGCAACCTCCACGCAGGGAAATGGAGAAGTCCCTGTGAAGACACAAGGTGGAGCGTGGAGAGGGTGGTGGGCACGGGGCAGCGTGGGTCTGGCCGCAGGCAGGGCTGGGGCCAAGCTGGGCTGGTCACAGTGGGGTCGTGCTGGGCTGTACTGGGAGCCCCACTCACCCTGCAGCACGAGTACCACCGTGCCCTCACCACGCCAATACAACTCTTCACTGGTGGCTGCTTTGCGAAACTTCACACAGCAATAGGTGCCGGCGTCCTCAGGGCAGACATCTCTGATGAGGATGGTGAAGTCTGTGCTGGACCCAATCTCAGGCTCACGATGGCACAAACACCGAGGGAGTGGGAAGCCTCTGGGCTTGTGCAGGGCTACGTAGAGGAGCTCAGCCAGAGGCAAAACCCAAACCGCTTCCTTCCCTTTTAGCAGGAAGGGTTCGCAGAGCCCCACCAACTTGAGGCACACCAAGCCGCACCTTGGAGGACGATGAAGCCACTCGCCATGGCTCCGGTGACACAGGCGCTGCCTCTTGCCTGCCTGCTGCTGCTGCTGCTGGGCAGTGCCCCGGGTGAGTGCCCAGCCCTGCACAGCCCCGGCGCCTTTGCCAGGGCCTGCTCCCCCCTGCTGCTGGCAGAGCAACCCTTCCCTCTGCCCACAGGGATCTGCGGCTCTTCCCTGCCCTCTTCCAGCTTGCTTTTATCCCCTGCTCAAAGCTTTGCTTTATTTTTGCTTTATTTGAGCATCTCCAGGTCCCTGCTTTCTCCTTCATGCACTGCAGCCCGGGGGCAGAGCCAGCACAGAGCTGTCTGCCCTGGAGGGCAAGGGACAGGGATGTCACTGCCCCCAGCTTTGTGCTGGGGGTGTTCTGGGAAGGCCCCATGCTGTGCCCTGGCTCCAGGGCCCCTCAGCAGCCCCAAACCCTCCTCTCGCTGTCCCCAGGTGCCGATGCCCAGGCGGGTCAGGGCTTTGAGCTGCACCAGCCCCAGAAGATATCAGTGATGCCGGGGGAGACACTGACCCTGAGCTGCACCGTGACTGAAGGGGGTCCCCTTGGCCCTGTGAAGTGGCTGAAGATCTGGGGCAGTGGCAATGAGACCATTTATGACCAAAAAGACCCCTCATCCCGGGGGATGAGGGCAGTGAATGATTCCAGCACAGACTTCACCATCCTCATCAAAGACGTCCACCCCAAGGATGCCGGCACCTATTACTGTGTGAAGTTTCGCAAAACAGCCACCGGTGATGAGTTGTATCGGCGTGGCAATGGCACGGTGGTGTTGGTGCAGGGTGAGTGGGGCTCCCAGTACAGCTCCCAGCAGGAGCCAGCCCTGCCGGGTCAGTCCCCGTCCCGTGCCCTGGGCTCTGCTCTGGGGCAGGGGCTCAGGAGCTGACCCAGGGAGAGGGTCCCGGGTCCAGGGGCCACAGCACGGCTGATGGACCCGCGCTTCTCCCACAGCCAGACCCTCCAACCCGACTCTGACCAGGCCCAAATACCGAGTGCAGCCGGGGAAGAAGGCATCCTTCACCTGCAAGACCTGGGGGTTCTTCCCCAGTGACATCAATGTGAAGTGGTACAAGGACAAGACCCTGATTCAGCCTCAGCTGCCCAATGTCACCCCTGGGCCATCAAAGTTCACCTACAACATGTCCAGCACCGTGACGGTGACGCTGCAGAAGGACGACATCCGCTCAGAGCTCACCTGCCAGGTGCTGCACACCACGCTGACGGCCCCGCTGACGAGGAGTTACCATCTGAGGCAGATCCTGCGAGGTGAGGGCTCGGTGGGGACCAGTGCTCACGGCCCCGGGGCTGGGACAGGGCCCCCATGGGCATGGGGTCGGGGGACACCAGTTCCAGCCGCTGCTTCTCTTCCCAGTTCCCCCCAGCAAGGTTGTGGTTCAGCCTCTAGGCCCCGTGGGGCTGAACGAGACGGTGAGCTTCACCTGCTACGTGCAGGGCTTCTACCCGGGAAGCGTGACCGTCACCTGGCTGGAGAATGGGAAGGAGATAAAGACGGCGAGCACCCCCAGGCCTATTGAGACGCCCGAGGGCTTGTTCGAGCTGAGGAGCACGGTGGTGGTGCAAGCCGTGCCGGAGAAGAACATATCTGTGTTCACCTGCCGGGCGGTGCATGAGGGCCAGGACCCCCTCAGCAGCAGCGCCACGCTGTGGGTCGATGCCTCAGGCCAGCAGGGATGCAGCTCGGGAGGTACCGGCACCCGGGGGCTGTGGGGCTGGGGGCTGTGGGGCTGGGGGCTGCGTTCCCCACAGCCCGCGCTCACTCCTCTGTTCCTGCAGGTGCCCATCTCCTGTCCAGCCCCGGCCTGTGGCTCTGCATGCTGCTTGACAAGGCGATCCTCGGCCTCGTGCTCTTCTTCCTCTTCAAGCGCTGGCAGGCCTGAAGAGAGGCCAGCGCGGCACAGCGAGGCCACCGAGACGGGAGAGACGCAGGAGAGCGTTGTCAGAGCTCCGTCACCTCCAAGCCGAGCGTGCCAGGCTCGGGATGGTGGTGCTGCACGAGCAGACCCGCTGCTTCTTTTGGGGGCCATGCACCACCCCCCCCTGCTGCCTCCCCCCTCTGCCTCCTCGGCCTGCACTGTTGCCGCATCCCTTGGCAGCTCCCTGGGCTGAGGGTCCCAGACCCCCCTGGCCATCCCCATCCTCTCCTGGCTGTCCCTGTCCCCTGCTGCCTGTCCCCGTCCCCCCACTGTTCCCATCCTTTTGCTGCATTCCTCCACACTTGATTATCACCATCAATACAAATCCTTGCAAAAAGAACCTTCATGGCATCTTCTTCCAGGAGAACGCTTCCCATAAAGGGCCAATTCCAGGCAGGGCCCCCCCTGGTCCCCACTGTTCCCCCCTGGTCCCCACTGTTCCCTCCTGGGCTCCTCGGCCTCAGCCTCTTCTTCCTCACCGGGGGAAGGGGCCGTGGTGTGCTGCCTGTACGGGGAACGTGGGGCACGGCTCAGAACAGGGCAGCGTGGCATGGCACGGGGCAGCACGGCTCGGCACGGCATGGCATGGGGTGGCACAGCATGGTATGGGATGGCACGGCATGGCATGGGGTGGCATGGGGTGGCACGGCACAGTTTGGCACGGGTCAGCACGGCTCGGCACGGCTCGGCACGGCTCGGCTCGGCACGGGACCGACTCCGCCGGTCCGCCGGGGGGAGCTGTGACCGGTGCGGGGCTCTGGGCCCCAGGTTTCCCATCCGGAGCTCTTTGCCAGCCGTGCCGAGCCGTGCCGGGCCGGGCCGAGCCGAGCCGTACCGGGGCGGGTCCCGGCAGCGCCGTAAGATGGCGGCCAGGGAGGAGGCGCTGAGGGAGTTCGTGGCCGTGACGGGCGCCGAGGAGGAGCGGGCCCGCTTCTTCCTCGAGTCGGCCGGCTGGGATCTGCAGGTAGCCCCCGGGCCCGGCACCTCGGGGCTTGGCTGAAGGCTCCCCGCTGAAGGGAGGGCTCCGCGACCCCCTTGGGGGTGCCCGACCTCACCCCCCCAAGGAGCCCCCTCAGCACCCATGGGTGCTGCCAGGCCGCCTTTGGGTGCTGCCAGGCCGCTGTTTTGGGGGCAGGGATGAGCCATGGTGGTGGCTGCCCTTGTGTTAACAGAGCCCAAGCATTGCCTGGGCTTCCAAATCCCATAAAACGGCTTCAGCGATGGCGTCCCTCAGGAGATGTGTTATTATTGCCTTGTGTTTGAGGTGATTCTCGGATCCCGGATGATTCTCTGGGTGTTTCTTTGCAGATCGCGCTCGCCAGTTTCTACGAGGACGGGGGCGACGAGGACATCCTGACCCTTCCCCAGCCGGCACCCAGCGCCGTGTCCAGAGGCACCGCGGCCAGGTGAGGGGGGAGCTCCGGCTGAGGTGTTCACTGAGGCTTTTTAAAACCTCACGGCGATTAATCCCATCAAAACCCGTGCTCTGTCTAAAGCACGGGCGCTAGATATTTATTCGGAAACTCCGCAGTGCTTTTAGATTTAATTCACTCTATATGACTCCAGAAATTGTGAAAATATCCACTTTTCTACATCACGAGCACGGGTGTTATTCCACAGCTGATCTATAGGCCAGTTAGAGTAATTCGCTTCATTGCTCAGGAAAAAAATAGTGTTTTGAGGTTAGAAGACAATCAGGCAGTCGGTAACACTTGTATTTAAGCAGGTTGTATATCCACAGGAACAATATTTTCGGATTTTGTGTTGCACCTTATCTAACCAGGTTAAGAGTTTTACAAAAATAAGTTAAATAATTTGTCCCTGCCGAATTCCTATGCTAGGAGTTCTCAGACTGGATTTCTCAATCTCTCAGGGGAATGCTACTTTTAAAGAGAAGGGGTTACTGGCTGTATGGCGAGGACAAAGCGCTCGTATTTCAGGCTTTGAGTAAATTCCATACTGCTGAAGAACCATTATTTTGCCTCAGACCACAGGAGCGTTGTTGGAGGCTGGCCTTTACCGGGGCCTGGCAGAGCAACCTGTGTCTGTACAGGTTTGGAAATGACTGCCCTCTGAAAGAGGCAACCGAATCCATTACGTGACAGGGAAGATGACTGAGGAGTTACCTCATCTGCTGGGCCTGCAGCCACCTTCCGAGCCTCCTCGGGTGCTCTCGCTGTTGTTTTTGGTTGCGGTGATTGCTACAGATGCCCAAGAACTTTGTTCACTGCTTGGTTACACCAGCGCTGACCTGTGATCTCATTCAGATCCTAAAAGTAGAGCAGAGTCAAACCCAACGTGCCGTGCTCAGCAGCTTCTGCGCACGTGTTTGAGCTGTGTCATGGGGCTGACGTGCTTTGATTGACTTTTGCAGTGACCATCGAGTAACATCGTTTAGAGACCTTGTTCATGCACAGGAGGATGATGACGAAGAGGAAGAGGGACAGCGGTGAGTTTTCAGTTAAAGAATTAAAACCCTGTCTTTTTTTTTTATGGCTTGCTGCATGCGTACAGATTATTGTTCAAAAGCAGATTTAAGCAGATACGTCATTCCTGTGCAGAAAAATCTCAGGTCTGACCCAAACTTTGGTCAGTGTAAATTCTGTGTGTGAGCACATGCTCCATGTTGCTGTATAAACACCTTTTTTCATCTCTCATTTGTGCTGCTGAGAGAAAGTCTGAGGTAGGATGTGGGAGCCCTTGGGGAAAAAACCCAAATCATCACTTGTGTCCCTGGAGAACACAAATATGGGAATAACGCAGGGACTGTTTTTCGTTTTGCTTGTCTGTGTGGCTTGAAGTGCTGCTTAAGGAGAATGTAATGGAATGTGGAGGTGGAAAGGAAAAATGTAGGTCCCTTTTTTCAGTGGGGACGTGGCCCACTAGCAGAGAAGTCTTCCCCTGTGTCAGCTGCAAGTAGTTGCAAACACTTAAGGTATAGGTAGGCCACCTGGTCTTCTGCACTCAGCTGTGAGCTGTGTATGTGTTGGAAACCAGCTGGAATCTAATCAACCCAATCTTCCAGAAGTGTTTAATTGCACTTCATTGAGTGTGTGTTCATTGCTTTCTGCTCAGTCCTGTCCCATGTGCTCTGAACTTTCAGCACAGTATTAATACCTTCCCTCCAAGTACCAGTTATTTCCTCAGTGAGTGAGGACGTTTCCTGTAGTCATTGCCTGCCTTCTTCCATCTGAGAGGTCAGAGACCTGCTAAAAGTCTTGTGTGAAGTCAGTAGCCTGGCTGGGACTAGACTGATAAAGCTCTTCCAGTGCTAGACTGTATCTCTTTCTAGGTCTGAGAGAGTCGTTATCATTTCATGACTGCTGATCAGTGGGTAACTTTACAATTTCCTGAGGCACACAGGCTTTTTTTTATTTATATCAGTTACTTTAAGTGGCAGATACAGTGGTCATTACTAATATTTGTGGATTCAAACTGTTTCATTAAGCTGCACAAAAGTGTACACCTAATTCCTGATATAAAACTGCTGAATCCTGGAGAAGCTGTGGTCCAGTCTTACCCAGCAGCGGTGTGCTTTCTGCCTAGGTTTTATGCTGGTGGCTCAGAGAGAAGTGGACAGCAGATCGTTGGTCCTCCAAGGAAGAAGAGTCCCAACGAGCTGGTGGAAGATCTGTTCAAAGGAGCGAAGGAGCACGGTGCTGTGGCGGTTGATCGGACAGCCAAAAGCAGCGGCGAGAGCAGCAAGCCTAAAGTGAGGAGTGCTGAGTTTCTTTTTTTTTCCCCTCTTTCAGTTGTTTTATGTTGTAATCATCTGTGTGTGGCTCCCACTGTGGCAGCTGTTGGGTACTGTGGAGTCCTGAAACTATTTTAAAAGAAAGTGAAGTCTGGGTTTGGCTGTTAGTGCAGCTCTAGTTCATGTGTCGAAGTGGCAAGAAAAGTCACTTTGAGCCATATTTACTGACTGTTCCGAGCTGGTCACTGTGCCCGCAGAGTAGCAGATGTTGCTGCTACCCTGAGGGCCTCCCCGTTCCTTCAGAACGGTGTTGGGGAAGGAGAAGCAAGCTGTGCTGGGTCTGTGTCACCCTGTAACCTCTTTGCCTGTCTCTCTTACAGCCTTTTGCAGGGGGAGGATATCGCCTTGGGGCTACTCCAGAGGAAGAGTCTGCCTATGTGGCAGGGGAGAGGAGGCAGAGCTCTGTTCAGGATGTGAGTAGCTCTCTGTTCTGTTTTGTAGATGTCACCGGGGGGATTTCTCTTCTATAGCTACAAAGCTTGTGAGCCAGAGAATATAAAGCTTGACAGCAATTCAGGAGGATGGTAAACCCCACTTCTTGTGGGATTTCTGATTGGGGGAAAAAAAATAGCCCATGCTTGAGACTTGGGTAAGCAGTGTTCTGGTGAACTTCTGGTTAAGAATTTGCGTGTTCCTTAGAAGCATGGGGATCTTTT
This sequence comes from Anas platyrhynchos, assembly GCF_047663525.1. Classification (NCBI taxonomy): domain Eukaryota; kingdom Metazoa; phylum Chordata; class Aves; order Anseriformes; family Anatidae; genus Anas; species Anas platyrhynchos. The sequence continues at coordinate 17,368,976 of NC_092607.1, forward strand.
CTCAGCCTCTGTACTGTGATTATATGGATTGTGAAAAGTGCTGTGCAAAGAGCACTGCACAGTAAAGCTGCTTTATTCATTGAAGAGACGCAGAGCTGACAACATCAGTACACAATCCTCCTGTGCTTGGGTTGTGAGCAAATATCCTTGGTGAGAGTTTGGTTTGGGCTCGTTGTCTGACATACCTTGGGCTTTTCAGCCGTATTCATCAGCAAAGGGGTCTGTGTTGTCACCTTCTAGGAGCTGATGCATGACCAATCCATGGCCAATGCTTCAGATTTTTTCCTTGCTGCTGAATGTACTGATCAAGACGAACCTTGCTGGAATGTTTTCTGCAGCTTGAAATTCCCTGCCAGTCAGCAGCTTTTCTCTTTGCGTCCAGTTATTCTTAGTATGATGCTTAGTGAGGCTGATTGTTGTTTGGGGACTGCTGCAGGTGCATGTTGTACTGAAGCTCTGGAAGAGTGGATTCAGCCTGGACAGCGGAGAACTGAGGAGCTACCAGGATCCATCCAATGCCCAGTTTCTTGATGACATCCGCAGAGGGTATGTAGCAAGAGGGCAGTGAAAGAAGAGCTGTATTTTGAAACACAGTTGTTCGTGGAATCCAGGTTGCTTAATTAATGGTGCATTTGTCCTGAGCTTTCTTACAAGGGCTAGATTCTTAATGTGTAAACGAAGGGAGGGCAGACTTGAAGATCTACTTCAAATGAACTGGGAAGTGGCGCTGGTTTATATGGGGCCTTGAGGTTTTGAAGTGAACAAACACTTTCATGTTTGGGCTGAGAATTTCTGATACGTTGTGTCATTCCTGGTAAGGGTCAGGGAAAAGTAACCTTTAGCTTGTGTCTGTCAGTGGGGAAGTGTGCACCTGCTTTGTTAGTTAGCAGGAATACACAGTAATTCCTGAAATTCCAGACATCTGTGGTTGTATTGGGTTCTGTGGCAGGTGCTGTTCCTGACTTGCTTTTTCAGGACAATTTTATTGGACACTGTCGTTGCAGGGAAGTCCCAGCAGAGCTGCGCAGGTTAGCACGAGGCGGACAGGTGAACCTGGATATGGAGGATCACCGTGATGAGGAGTATGTGAAACCTAAAAGTGTCTTCAAAGCTTTTACTGGAGAAGGACAAAAACTGGGCAGGTGAGGAAACAGCAGTGCTTTTTTGCTCTGTGTGTGTGTGTGATGTGAGAAAGTCACTTCAGATTTTTTGTGGGATGAGCCTACTGACTTGTCTTCCTGAAGAGAAGGTACTCGGTGCCTGTGGTATGTGAGGTATTCCTCTAGCAGAAAATGGGGCTTGGCCATGTGTGCTGTGGGCTCTTTTAGTGGCAGGAGGCAGTTCTCCAGTCTGGAACCACTACGGTGTGTCGTGTAGAAACAGGGCATGCTCGTTATGATGCTGCTGTTCTGTGTGGCTGTGCAGAACCAAGCTGTGGTGCTGTAACAGATGCTGGTAGGGGCAAAATTACAGCCAAGTGCTCACTGAATCCTGAATTCTCATTTCCAACCTTCACTGGCATCTCTTGCTTAGGAGCCCTAGTAGTTGGGCCCGGCAGGTGATAAGCTCACTGCCTGATTCGTGGCACCCTGCAGCCAGGTGAGTGGTTTGGTTTTTAACAGCTCTCTTTGTGTCTTCCTGTTCTCAGCACTGCACCTCAGGTGTTGGGCACCAGCTCGCCAGCCCAGCAGGCAGAGAATGAAGCCAAAGCCAGTTCTGCCATCACTATTGATGAGTCGGAGCCCGTCACCAACATCCAAATCCGGCTCGCTGATGGTGGCCGACTGGTCCAGAAATTTAATCATAATCACAGGTACAAAGGCAACAGGAAACACAGGTTACTAACTGGGAAGGCCTGAATGACACTGCGAACTGTGCACAGATGGAGCAGATGTTAGAATCCTGACTAGCCTGCTAAAGGGAGCTCTGGGGATCCTTCTGTATAGGTGAATAGGAATAAAATTATTGTGGGGTTTTAAGGCAGATGCTGACTGTTGGAAGGATAGGGTTTGCTTTCCAAATAGTGATGGATTGTAGGCAGCGATGCTGTGTCTAGGAGCTTCAGTATGAACAGCAGAACTTTTGTTAATGTCAGCTGTAAGAAAAGCTAAAACTATTCAGAGGGCTTTAGAATCTATCAGATAATGAGGAATTGGTTTTGTTATTCTGACTGTCAGTTCATACTTCTGCTGGGCTTTCCCCTGTATTGATTGTAGCACCAAGGTGTGCTCTTAAACAGCTTGGTTTGCTTGTCAAGCTGGCTGACATACCCTACTGATTTGTTCAAGTTCTGTCTTAAAGTCCTTCTCACCTACCTGATTTTGGAGAACGTGGCTGTTTGTCCGTACTTGTTCTTCTTATCTCCATAAGAGAATCAAGTACTTTTCAGAAAGTTACAGAAACCTTCCTCTGGGATCAGGTGCAGGAAATAGATCCAGTGTCACTGTTGTGACTGCTCTTGGGAGCTGAAATCATCTAGGTTATGCTGTGAGTGATGGGCACAGCTGCTTATAGCAGCTTAGCATCAAGCAATTTATTAATCTGTTCATCTTGAGGGCATCGAACCCTTCAGTTTCAAAACCACAGAAGATGGGCAGTGTAAAAGAACATCTTGCTGAGAATCTCTAACCTCTAAAGCAGCTTATTTCATTAAACAGGAGCCTGTAGAGAAGTATCTTAAATCATAGAATTGTGTGGCTGTGGTCTCTATTGTTACCTGGAAAGCAAGAGCCATGAGTGCAGGGTTGCAGACTCTGGAAAGGGTGAATTTAGGCTTTTGTTGTGCAATTCTCCGGGATGCTCAATAACAGGATTGCCCTTCTGTGTTTGATCCCTCTGCACAGGATCCGTGACATCCGGCTCTTCATAGTCGATGCCCGGCCAGCGATGGCTGCGACCAGCTTTGTCCTGATGACCACCTTCCCAAATAAAGAGCTGACTGATGAGAACCAAACCCTGAAGGAAGCCAACCTGCTCAACGCTGTCATCGTTCAGCGGTTAACATAAAGGAACCCACCTCTCGCCACACGCCTGCTCGCAGTGCGCGTGCGTGCGCCTGCGCCGTGCAAACACAGGCTCACATCTACTCATAGCTCTGGGTTCTTAGGTCTTGGTTGGACTCTTTTCTCTTTAGTTGCGTTTCCCATTTGTTTTGTTCTGTTTTCGTTTTTTTTTTGGTGATGATCAGTGGACTTTAAAATAAATAAACGAAACGAACCCGTTTTGAAAGGAGCTGCAGCCTGTTGTGCCACATGTTCTCCCAGGAGAGTTGAGTTACCTTTGTGTTGCGTTTCTGTGCTTTTTAGAGGGGAGGAAGGTACTGGGGGCAAGGGAGCTCTCAGAGCAGTTTCCTTCCATGCCAATCGACTGCTCATCACAATCTGTTACTCTCCTCCAGGGCCTGCTGCAAAGTACTCCCTTTATTTTTGCACATTAAATATAAACTGCACAAGAATGGGTGATCTTATTGTCAGGATGATGGTTACGCTGCTGTAAAAAAGCACTGTGGGGGAAATGTTTGTGAAACAGTTACTGCTCAACGTGGAAAAAGCTCTGCCCGTGTGCAGGTGCAAAAGTTAGCACTATTCCTGGCCTTTTCTGAAGAGAAAATCCTGACTTTCCTGTCCTCAGCAGAACTCTTAGGGGTGTTCGCTGCAGCACCCACCTGCTCTGCCTGCACTTCCTCCTGCAGTCCAGACCGACTGCAGCTTTAATTTGCTGTATTGCATTTCTTTGAGAAATCCAACTTGCTGCTGATTTTTTTTAATTATTTCAGAGAAGGCACAAAGCTGAATCAGCTTGAAGTGACTGAAAGTACAAGGCAAACAGTCGGTCTTACTGGAAAGCAAATTTTATTTTAAGATGAATTATTGTGTTGGAAACTTTTCAGGTGAAAAGCTCAAGGCTGTATTACCCTTTGGTTTATTTCCTTTCATCTGCTGAGGACCACACAGCCAAACACCTGGAATTTTCCAGCTTTAGTCTGTCCACTGGTTGTGTTTTGGGCTCAAGTCCCCATTTTTTTTCTTTTCTTTGACCAGAATCCTGCGGGTCAATTCATTGCTGTTAGACAAGGGGCTGGTAGCTCTGGCATAGATAGCATCACATGTGCGAGTTGCCATCTAGCGTCGTGCCACAGCACTTTTCACTGATCCAAAGCATGCTTACTGTCCTAGCCCCAGGATTTGGAGTCAAGCTGAACCGTAGGTACCCAAACGTCACCGGTATCCTGACGTCAGCCGACTGGGAGCTGCGCTGACACCAGCGGTATCGTATGAAAGGGGCTGGCTTGCAGCCACGCCAAGTGTTACAGCACACACTCCTCCTGCCTTAGTCACCCTGGAGCTCTGCAGCTCCAACCCTTCGTGCTCTGAACTTCCAGGTCCTCGCCTTGGCGGAGCAGAGGACGAGCTGTGGGTGCGTGCAGCCTGGGGAGGGCCAGCGGGTTGGGCAGGTTGAGCACGAGGAACCCGCTTGGCTGGATGCATTAATGCAAAGCTGCAGGAGGACCAGACCTTAGCAGGGGCATTTCAATAGCAGTTTCTCAGCTGAGAGCTGAATTAACTTACAGTTTTCGTTACCGAGTGGGTATATAACGTGCGTAACAGCATATTTGTAAATTGTGAAAATGATCATTAAAGCCCGCGAAATAGGAAAACGTCGTTTGACCCTTTCTAATAACGGCTGCCATCTGTTCTCCCGTTCTGGATGATGTCTATGCTGACGTCTGCTCTTACTGCTTGGGGTTGCCCTGCTTGCAGGCTTCCCAGTGCTGAGATGTCTTCAGCTAAATGAGAGAAAAAATCTGGGCAGCGCTGCTAAAGCTCTTTTCCAAGGGGTGAGCTCGGGGTTTGCCCACCTGCGTCACTTGGCGCTCCGTGTTATCACCACTCAGCCATCTCTGTGAACCAGCACAAGGGAATTCAGGGTGTTTCCCTCCCAGCTAAATATAGCCGTAATTGCCTCGTGGCAAGGCGCTCATCTTTAATTGCTCGTCGTCAGAGTTGTCCCGATCCCCACGAGGGCTGTTTTGGGGACGTGGGTCAACGCCTTCGAGTCCTGGACACGGAGCCAAGAGGGAAGCGAGTACGAATTGCTCGATCCCCGTTTCTGCCTCCGTTACTGGTGCCATGGGAGGGCTGGAGTGAAGGCAAGCTGGCCTTTGGGCTCTTGGGTCTTGACCCCAAAAGAAATGGGGTTGGCAGCCAGGCAGCAGCTCGGGTCCCACCGAGGATTTTCGGCTTCTGCTCCACGCTGGGGAGGTTCACGGCCAGGTTTCCTCTGGCTTCTCTCTGCCAGCGGGCTAAAGCGGTAAATTCAGATGGACTGTGGGCTGTCAGCTGTTTCTCCTCCTAAAAAAAATAATAAATAAATGGAATTTCTCCCCCAGAGCCGGAGGGTGGCAGTGCTGCAGAGAAGCCGCAGTTCCCCAGCACGGCTCCGACTGCACGCACCCCGCTGCCTGTGGGGTTAGGGTTAGGGTTACGCTCCTGGGTGACCTTCCTCTGGTTTTGGGGTTTAGTTTTGGTGAGTAGTGAGCTGCCCTTATCTGCTGGTGAGCAGGGTCGGCTTTGTCCGGCCACAGGGCTATCTGAAGGACGCCGACATGGTATCAGCAGCCACGATGGGGATATCTCCTTCATAACATTTTTTTTCTTTATTTTAACAGTCGTTGGCTGAGATTCGGCTCTCCTAAAACCGACGTTTGCGCCTGTGAAGAAGCGATTCTTTGTCTTTTGCACCAACAACTTTTCCACTTTGGGATTTTTTTTCCTCTAATTATTCCCTCCACGAGGGAGTTTTGCCCATCTTCCTGGTCTTTCACACACATGCTAAGGCAGACCTCAATTTCTAAAGTAAAAAATTTCAATTTCTGCGTAAGAGGCAGCTCGGTTTTATAATTGAGCTGTCCTGACTGCAGCCGATGCCTGTCCCTGTGGTTTTTAGAGTGCTGTTTTCCCTTCCTCAGCCTGGCAGCTGTAGGATTTCCTTGTTGTTGTTTTTTTTTTTTCCTCCATACCCAGCTCATTGTTTCCTCCTCTTCCTTTTCACGTCGGTGTTGCTAAGATTTAGTTCCTGTGTTTTCTGATAGCGTTTCCTCCCCGAAGCCCGCTTTGCACAATTTCCTGGGAACGCTGCCTGCTCTCTGCAGCGCTGCTGTCGCTGTCGGACGTTTCCTGGTCCGTGTTTCCTGCCTCGGAGCTTCTGTCCCAGCACCTCTGGCCAAAAATTTTGGTGTAGCTGCACCAGCTTCTAGGTACAGCTGCGCCTTCGGGTGCTCGTTTGGGTAAAAACGTGAAGATCACGGCACAAACCAACTGGCTCAGCTGGCAGGCGAAAGGCAGCAGCAATGAGATAGGGAGCAAAAAATCCCAGTGGGTGCACCTGCAGCTGGCAGAGGATGGCTGCACGTTCTGGCCTATTTTTGGGGCTGGTTCTGGTTGTTATAGCCTAATTTTTATCTTTGCTCCCCGTTGCTGGACAACGCTAAACGATTCCAGGAGGAGGGAGGTGACCTTGATGTGATGCCCTATTCCCGGGGGGGTCTTCAGCTCCCCGATGTGTTTGTTTGGTGGAGTGGCTGAAAGGATCTCAGCCTGCTCCCGGGATGTTTTTGGATGCTTGGTCAGGAGCATTTTCTACTGAAAGCAGCACTGCTCTGCGCATCCTCTGTTGTCCAGAAAAATGACCGCGCGGCAACGTTTCTTCTGCCTCTGCGCTTAGAGTGGAAAAGTGGCTTGGGGGATTGGTGTCGTTGTCACACAAAACACGACACGTGTGGCTTTCTCCAAAGCTTCCACCGCAGGGGGAGGCTGCGATGGCTCCGTTAGGGCCTTGGGCAGGAGCTGCTGTTCCAGTTCGCTGCTCCAGGCACACCAGTGCCAAGAACCTCTTTGGGGAGAGGACAGCGCTGCCCCCTCGCAGCCTCTGAACGGTCTCATTTCTGATCCTGAACCAGAACATTGACGGATGGAGGCTGGTAATTTTAAGTGACAGCTCTAATTAGGCAACGAGGTTATTTTTCTTACCAGGCCATGCGCTCCCACCGGCGCTCGTACCGTAAGCACCTGGTGCCACCCAAGCAGGCGCTGCCAGCCGAGCCCATGGTTCCCTGCCACCCCAGCTGTGTCCCCAGGGGATGGGGACAGCCCTTCAGCTCCTCTCGTGCTTTAAGCCTCAATCCAGGCTTCTCAGAGCCACACACTTCGCTTTCCATCCTGCAGGTACAGCGGCAATGAAGGTGTGAGCTCTCAGGGGGGGCGAGCTCTTGCACGTGCTTGCCAAATGGTGCGGAACAGGGCGCTCTTGTTAACGAGGCGAGGCCGTTCCTGCCGGCTTTGGGGCTTTTTGGGGCAGTTTCAGTTCACTTCAGGAAGGAGAAAAGCCTGAGGTTAGTCGGCTTTAGCTGAGGGTTTGGTTGCAGCTCCTGTTCTTGCTCCGGTAACTCAGGTGTGCGCTGCTCCGCAGGGCAAAACGGCTCCGGGAGCGTCTCGTTGTGGGGTGCCCCCCTGGGGGCTTCTGTGCCCACGGGGTTCTTGCCACTGCGCCGGCCACAAGAGGAAGCAAACCCGAGCTGCCCGAAGCAAGGGAGCTGCTTTGGGGTGCTGGGGCTGGCAGCAGGAGCCCACAGAGCCGGGAGGGGAGACCCGTCCTCAGAACCTGCTGGTGGAAGGTTTGCCACACGAATCCCACGTTTCCCAATTACGCACTTCTGCGGAGAGCAGTGTATTGCAAATCATGCAACAGGCCCACGTCTTCGGCAGCTGAGGAGCTCCCGTGTCAAGCACCTCTCGATTTACCGATTTAGCCTTTTTTTTTCCTGACTTATTTACTGCATTCCTAAATGCTTACCTTACTCGCCGCGCTGCCTTGTCTGCGCCGAGCCTGCCTCGCAGTGCAGGGAGCTCCTGAATAGGTTCCAGATGGGACTGGCTTCAGCCTTTTTTATTTATTTATTCCTTTATTTATTCCTTTATTTATTTATTTATTTATTATTTTATTTATTTTTTCCAGTGGGGCTGCCTTGCCTGAGCAGCCCCTCTCCAGGTCACGGCACCCTGCGAAAAGCTGTGGAACCGGCACGGCTTGGGGTTGTCTGAATCACACGTTCCTGGGCCCCGGGCTCGGAGATAAGATCTCGTGCTTCTGCAGCAGGGAACAGGGTTCTGGGGAAGGGACCTTGCCCATGCAGTGAGTAACTTCCAGCACGACCCCGTTCCTTTAGCAGCAGAGCTCTGGCTTCCCTCGGCACAAGGCTCAGAGTTTTTGTGCAGCTGCAGCACCGCTGCCTTCTCTCCCTCCTCGTTCAAAGCCTATTCCTAAGCATCTGACAGCAAAAAGTCGGGGTGGAGATGGAAAAGGCATCGTCCTTTCGCTCCAGGACCTGTGCTGTGCGTGGTGAGCTCGCTGGGTCAGGTTTGGGGCTTTGGTGCACGGCGTTGTTGGGGAGCTTACTGCCTGCAGCAGCCCGTTAGCAGCCGGGGAGGTGGGTGCTTTTTTTTTTTTTTTTGATCAAAAAGTGCCCCCAAAGGAAACCTTTGGGTACAACTGAACTCCCCGGGGGGAGCGTGCTCCGAAATCTGTCCCTCTGGCACAAAGCTGAGCCACGCTGTCACGCAGAGGCAGGATGAGAGCTCCCCGCGCTGCACCAGCGACCAGGACGTGCTGTCTAGACGAGACGGGTAACGCCGTCTTGCACAAGGCACCGAGCAACAGGAAAAAGGGCTTGGGGAGGATCTGAGCAGAGCAAAAATAAAGCTTCCCCGCCTGCGTCGACGAGAATTGTGCTCTGACACAGCCAGGGAGCAATAGAGGCAGCTACTCTGGGAGGTGGCTCGGTCGGCTGCTGGATTTCTGGTGCATACGCAGAAAATGCAGCTATTTGCACCTGGGGAGTAAATGAGTGCCGAGGAGCCGGATTTTAAGTGCCGAGTACAATTGCAAAAGGTGCCTTGTCTCTGCCCCGATGTAGGTTTGCATACTGAGCGGGTACAAAATGGCCTAGAAAAAAAAAAAGAATAAAATAATAAAATCCAGGCTTTTATGCTTCCTTCTGAGTTTCCCCTTTCCTCTCGGGTGGGTAGGGATGCATTGCGCTTTCTTATGGAGATGCGAGCTCAGATATGCTGGTGGGAGACAGCGATTTGGCTCCCACGGCACTGGCTGTGGTCCAGCGCCAGCGATATTTGTTATCTGAGATGTCAGAAAAATAGCAGTGAAAAGAGATGCCGCTGACTCAGTTGTGCTGCGGCTTATTAACCAAGTTCTGACTCAGCCTGCAAAATTTGGGTGTTTTTTTTTTTTAGATTAACCCCCGCTGGACAAGGCAAGGCTGAGCTGGAGATGATGCTTTTTAATTAATTATTTTTTTTACCGGTGTGTTGATCAGCCTTGCAGAAAGGGTGCCCCTTGGGACTGGCTCTTGGTGCCCTGGCCAGGAGCAGGGTGAGGCTCCTGCGACTGATTTGGAGCAGCATTTGTAAAGAGCTGACTGCAGCGAGCGGGTGGCCGAGCACAAGGCTAGGGGGTGGCGTGTGGAAGGACCCCCCCCCACTCCTGCCCGCCTCCTCGAGCTGATTTCTGCCTTCTCCTGCCAGGCTGCGTGCCGTGAGCTCTCCCACGCAGCCCCCGGGCTCCTGCCGCTCCTAATGCAGGGGTAATTTTTTTGGCTGTGGCACCGAGACTGCTGGGCTCCACTGCTGGGCTGTGAAAGGTGCCGAAGAAAAGCAAATTTCTCCTCGCTGGGCTCCAATTATGCCGTGTGGGGTCTGCCTTGCCGTGGGAGATCTCTCGGGAGCGCAGGCTGAAAGAGGCTGGTAATTACTGAGCTCACATCCCACGCCTCCTGCTCTGCTCTGGGCTAGGGCAGCGCCGACGTCTCGCACCCGTTAAGGAGAGGGCAAAGAGAGGGGCTGAGGGTTGTGCAGCCCCGGATAAGAAGCCAGAGCTGGGCTCCTGCTCTTGCTGGAGCCCCCGGGGGAGAGGAGCTTTGCTGGGGAGCAACCTGGGGCGAGAACCTCCCTGGTCCTGCTGTGCTCTCCGTGCTTTCCTTGCTTGTGCTGGGCTTTGCGCACTGGTGCTCGCTGCTGCTGTGGCTGGAGCTGCTCCTGGGATGGCTTGGAGCTTGGGCAAGCGCCTCCTCCTCCGTACCCTGAGATCCTGGTGTGGCAGCAGCCCTGGGACAGGGAGAAGGTGCCAGACCCAGTCTGACAGTTGAAGAGCCCCACGTTTCTCCATATGGCTGCCGAAATCCTGGAGCTCCCATCCCGCCGCCGCCGCGTGGGCAGGCTCCGGCCACGCTCCTCCCTCGGTGCCTCTCACTTCTCCTCCATCAGCCCCCCCCTCCCCGCCCCGGGGGCCTCTCAGATGTTGCATCTTCCCTTGCCAAACCTCCATCTCGCTCTGATCAGTGCCTGCGGTGCCGCTCCTCGCCGCCTTCTTCCTCTCCCTGCGCGAGGAAAGCCTCTGCGCCGCCGCTGCCACGCGCGGGCGAAGGACGCGGTCATGCTTCGTGGCGCTCACGGAGATGCTGAGGGCCAGGAGGGAGCAGACCCGCAGGGGAGAGCGTCCCAGGGCGAGGTAGGAGCTTTTGGGGTGCTGTGGCCTTCGGGGTGCTGTGGCCTTTGGGGTGCTGTGGCCTCACGCACAGGAGCGCGTCTCACACGTGCGCACCAAGCCTCGCGAGCGCAGGCACCCCCGCAGCGCCGCACGGCTCGAGCAGGCACAGGCTGCGGGGGTGTTTCGAAGCATTTTTATGACTCAAGCTGGGGAAGATGTTGTTAGAGCAAAGCTCTGCCTGCTGCTGCTGCTGCTGCTGCTGCTGCCTCTCAGGAGAAAGGGGCAGAGGCGTGCGGGGCGCCCTGCGAGCTGCGGAGAGCGTCAAGGCAACAAAAGCTGCCGCGGAACGGAGAGAAATAACCGAGAGAAATGCCTCCGTGGTTTCAGACGCTGAGCTGCTGCGGAAATGGTGTGGTGTAGGAGCAAGTGCTGCTCGGCGGTGCTGCAAGCCTCGTGCTGCAGCCGTCCCCGTGGGGTGAGGCTGGAGCCTGGCGATTTGGGCAGGGAGTGGGGCCCACAAGGGCCAGCGGGTGCAGGAAGGGGCCGGTACCCCGGCAGGCACAGCGGTGCCGGTGGTTTTTCCATGGCACGGGCTGCAGAGGAGCTGCTGCTAATTGTTGCACAAAGGGAAGGCACTTGGGACCCTGCAGGGTCTGAGGGCACATGGGAACGAAGCGATCCCTGGCTCCATTTCCCTCTGACCCTGCTGTTGGCGTGACCCACGGTCTGCTGCTCCATCCAGCTGCCTCTGAGCCAAGCTCTCGGCCCTTGTCACGCTCTGCTCTTCTGCTCAGCTCCTGCTGCAGGAGCCCGTGGCCTTTTATAGCCACGGCTGGACAAGGCCAGCACCTCCCCGACAACACTGGAGCTGCTCGGTGCCTTGGGAAAGCCCAAAACGTGTTGTCATCCTGGGACCTGAGGTCCTGATGAGTGTGCTCCCCCCAAGACAGCCTGCGGTGGGGCTGGAGGTCGGCACGGGCGCCTGCGCTGCTCCCCTGGGCATAACGGTGGCAATTTGCTCATGAGATCCGAGCAGAAAGCTGAGCCTGGGCTGGCCACCTGCTCCCTGTGGGGTCACCCCATGTCCCTCTGTGTGCTCCCCGTGGTGTCACCCCATGTCCCACCGCGTGCTCCCCACAGTGCAGAGCGCACGGCACCAGGCAGCGGCTCCACGTCGGGGCTGGAGGCTGCTGCTGGGAGCTTGCCAGGTCCTTGAGGCTTGGTGCGGTATTTACTGACGCTCACCACGGCCAAATAAAACAGAGGCTTTGCCATCTGCCCTTTTGCCACGCACTGAAACCTTCCCTGTGCTTCCCCGGATCACCCATGGGGATCCCCGGATCCTGGATCTCCGCGTGGATGGCCTCTGCCACAGCGGCTGGCAGCGTGGTACCATTTGTGCTTCGTGTTAAAGAATTCAAACCACGAAACTGTGGCTCAACAGGAGAGGAAAGGACGGTGTCAGGCTAGGACGGGGGCTAGGACGTGGCCTCGGGGGGCCCAGCGGGTTGGGGGGAGCAGCGGTAAGGGGCACCAGGGATGTGTCGTGCTCGGGTGGGCTTCCTCCCCACGTCTCCCTTGCAGGAGAAGCCAGGACTGCCGCTGTGCAGGAAGCTCTGCTACGCCGTCGGGGGCATCCCCTACCAGATGACGGGCAACGCCCTGGGGTTTTTCCTCCAGATTTTCCTGCTGGACGTGGTGCAGGTGAGCGCCGCGCACGGTGTGGTTCTCCACCAAGGGGCTCAGCGTAAACCCAGCAGGCTGGCGCAGGGGTGGAGTTCAACAAAGGTGTCCAAAGCCCCTGGAAATGCTCTCCGGAATGAGTTGTTCACTCCAAATCACAATTTCTCGATGCAAACACCGCCGGTGGGCACACGGGAGGTGTCTCCAGGCCATTTTGGTGCCTGAAGCGGTCTCCAGGGGATGCTGGCTGGAGCCAGCTGCGTCGTGCTGACTGCTCGCAGCTTTCACCAGGATTTTTTTTTCTCTTTCGAGCCGTGCTTTCTGGTTGCCCTCCAGCTGGAGCCGTTCCACGCCTCTCTGATCCTTTTCCTCGGAAGAGCCTGGGACGCAGTTACTGACCCTGCTGTTGGCTTCCTGGTCAGCAAGAGCCCCAGGAGAAAATTCGGCAAGCTGATCCCATGGTGAGCGTCCATGCAGCGCCTCAGGGGTGAGGTTTTGGGCTCAAAAACCTTCCAAGGAGGCAGCAGGGATGCTGCTCTGAGAGTTTGAGGTGGTTGTGGCTTAAGGGAACTACGAAAACCGAACATCCCCAGGCCCTGAAGGTAACACACCTTGCGGCGGGTCTGTGTGTCGCTGCAGTGGCAGGAGGAGTGTGCTGCACACCTGGGTGCTTGCTGATTCCCCGAGGCCTCCCGTGTTTCAGGCCGTGGGGTTTGGTGTCCTGGAGCCCTGCGGGGGCACACGCAGGTTTTGGCACTCGGGCTGTGCCAGGAGCTCTCCACCAGGCGCTCTCCATGAGCAGATATTGCCCACAGAACGCCCCCAGCTTTCTGCTGCAGGGCGAGCGAGGACTTCGGGTGTTTCAGCAGAATAAGAAGCTGTGAACAACTCGGGAATGACTTTTTTTTGGCATTGCTTTTGTTTTCACCCCCCTTTCTCCTCCCAGCCCGAGTGATGGAGCTGCCCTCGAGCGGAGCTGCCCCTCTCAGATCCCCATCTCACAGCCGGGCTGCGGTTTGGAAGCTGGGGACGAGGCTGCAGCTTGTGCAATGGGAAGTCTGCCCGCTTATCCGGAGGCACATCTGACCAGCTCTGCTTCCTCCCCAGGATTGCGTGCTCCACGCCATTCGGGGTGCTCTGCTACTGCCTGTTGTGGTCCACCCTCGCGGACGGCGCCCCCGCCTCCCTGAAATTCCTGTGGTACCTCTTCACCTACAACTTCTTCCAGATTTGCATGACTGTAAGGGACACGGTTCCTTCCCGGGGCTGTCGTGTTCATCATCCTCTGCTGCCGGGGTGTCCCGGCCACAGCCCCTGCTGCGAGGGAGCTGGAGCTGGGTCTGGGAGATGGGGAGCAGGGGATGGGGAGATGGAGTGGTGAATTTTAGTGCTGGGCAGCCTGTCTACGGTGATACAAACCTCTCCATCGCTGCTCTGTTGGAAAAGCAAAAAAAAAAAAATAAAAAGAGGGCAAAAAGCCACCTGAGAGCAGGGGAGTGGGGACAGGGTGGGTTGTGGTGGTGGAGCAGGGGAGCAGCAGCTGGAGCTGAGTGCTCGGTGCTCTCCCCAGTGCTACCACGTGCCCTACTCGTCCCTGACGATGTTCCTGGGTGGAACCCAGAGGGACCGAGACTCGGCCACTGCCTACAGTAAGTGCCTGTGTCCCCGCACCCTGGAGACCCTCCCCAGAGCAGGGGGGAAGGAGTTCCTCAGCTTTGAACAAGCCACAAAGCAGGTGGGGTGAAGCAGGATGCCATGAGACCAGCGTGGTCTTCTGCAGGGCATAGGGCCCAGATGCATTATTAGGAATCCTAAATGCATCCCAGCGGTCACTGCTGGAGCGAAAGGGGAAAAAAAAAAAAAAAAGAATGAGAGCAGGTAGAAACAGCAGGTCTCTTCTCCTCCTGGGACAGCTGTGGATGTTGGTGCCTCCAATTCCACCCCCAAAGCTGCTCCGTGGTCCTGAGGGCTGCGTCCCAGCAGCCGGGGGGGCTGTGGGGCTGAGGTTCCTCTCCCGGCCGCCCGGCAGGGATGGGGCTGGAGGTGTTCAGCACGTTACTCGGCTCGGGAATCCAGGGGCAGATGGTGGGCGCATCCCACGGCCGCCTGACGCACAGCTGCTCGCTGGGGAACGGGACCCTGCCCAACAGCAGCACCCCCAGCCTCGCGGGCTGGCTGGAGGGCACGGTAAGGACAGGTCCCGATGTGGGGCAGGGGCTGCCCACGGTACCCGCGGTGCCACCACAGTGCCTCTCGCTTTCCAGCGCAGAGCCTACGTGTCTGCCTCCCTGGTGCTGGGCTCCATCTACTGCCTCTCCTGTCTGGTTCTGGTTTTCGGGGTCAGGGAGCAGCCGGGTAAGTCCGTGCGGGCGCAGCTGGGTGGCAAGGGTGGGGTTGCAGGGGTTTTGTGGGTACAGCCTGCGGAGAAGCAAAATCCTGCACGCAGCTGGCACCTCTGTGGTCATCTCCGCGCCGAGATGTCAAACTCCAGCTCCTCGCCCAGCTGAGCTGCACCCAGACACGGCGGCACCGTCCCCCTGTGCCTCCCATCGCCGCCCCTGTGACCCCGCTGTCTCTCCCCAGGGCCCCTCAGCCCCCTGGGGAAGGCTGGGCTGCCCTTCACCCGCTGCCTGAGGATGATCGTGGGACACAAGCCCTACACCCAGCTGCTCTGTGGCTTCCTTTTCGCCTCCCTGGCCTTCCAGGTGCGAGAGCTGCCTCGGCAGGAGGAGAGCTCGGGGGGGGGAGGTGACCCCGCACGCTATTCGGGACCCTACGAATGTCCCCGTGTCACCTTCCCAGGTCATGCAGGGGATTTTTGCTTTCTTCTGTACCCACGCCGTGGGGCTGGCCGGGAAATTCCAGCATTTGGTGCTCGTCATGCTGGTGAGTGGGCGCCAGCGTCACCCCAAAACCCTTCGGCACCGCTGCCAACCCGCAAGGACGTCCCCGGGGCAGAGACCAGCAGTCCTGGGGGACATTGCTGAGCTCCTTTGGTTCCTCCTCAGGTCACGGCTTCCCTCTCTATCCCCTTCTGGCAGTGGTTTTTGGGGAGATTTGGGAAGAAAACGGCAGTGACGGTGGGCCTGGCGGTGAGTTTGCCCCCGGTTGTGGCTGTGGGTTGAGGAGCCGTGCCCCAGCTGCCCGTGGGGGGGACAAAAAGGGGACGGGGTTGCACACCAGGCACAGCAGTGGCAGGAGGCATCCTGCTCGTCAGGCACATCCCAGCTGCTGCCTGGCTCTGCAGGGAAGGGGCAGCACAGCTTGCAATTTGGCAGGGCGAAAAGAGCAGCAGAAAGCGCCCGAGTGCTTTTGTTTCTCCTCTTCCTCTCGCTTCCCCAGCTGATCATCCCAGCCCTGGTGGCCATCACCCAGGTGAGCCACAACTTCCTGGCCTTCATCCTCCTGATGATGGTGGCGGGCTGCAGCATGGCCGTGCTCTACCTCCTGCCCTGGTGAGCGGGGACACCTCCAGGCTTCTGCAAGGGATTTCTCTTTCTGCTGCCTGGAAAGCTCTGGGAGCAGCGGTGGCCGAGCCCAGGCAGCACCAACACGGGTTTCACCATGCCCACGGGGCTCTCTGCGCCCAGGTCCATGCTGCCCGACGCAGTGGATGACTTCATGCTGAGGAACCCCAGCTGCCTCAACCTGGAGGCTCTCTTCTACTCCTTCTACGTCTTCTTCAACAAGTTCGCAGGCGGCCTTGCCGTGGGGATATCGACGCTGGGTTTACAGTAAGCCCCCACCGAGCACTACCTCCCTCCCCCCCAGCTTTGGCAGCCCAGCACAATTTTCTGGAGTATCCGAGTGGAGATGCTGGAATGAATTGCAGGGGTACCCAAATTTGCCTTTCCAACATAGGAAAGGAGCAGAAAGGAGAGGGAATTCCCCAAATACAGCCTCTAGAGGAGAGAGATGGAGGTGCCTGCTTGCCTTTGTGCAGGGGGCTGGTGGGGAAGGAGAAATGTTCTTTAGTTTTGCAGGTTACCGCGCCGGAGACTGCACGTACAACCCCTCCGTCACCCTGGCCCTGAAGCTTCTCATGGCCCCAGTCCCGATCACCCTGCTGCTCATTGCCATCACCCTCTTCTGCCTCCATCCCATCAACGAGGAGCGGAGGAAGCAGATGAGGACGGAGCTGGAGGCGATGGGGTAAATGCAAGCTCCCCGACGGAGCTGTGGCGCTGGGTGCCTGCGTCAGTCCCAGCCCCGCAGAAATTGGGCGCAGGGGAAGGACTGCGTGTGCCCAGATCTCTGGGGATGCCTTTCCCAAGGGTTTTTGGGTTATTTTGGGGGCTGCTTCCAGGTTTCACGAGCGCTTGTGTTCCTTTTAGCAGGCGTCAGGCGCGGCGTGGCAGCTCGGAGCACCACCAGGGCTGACCCGGGTGAGTTCAGCGGGATGGGCTTGGGTTTGTTGTGCTTTCAGGATGTGCTGGGGTCGGGGACAGCCCTCGTTTCTTCTTGTTTCCCATTTCCATGCCCGAAAGGCCAGCCTGGCAGGGGTCCTCAGCCTCGATTCCTGCAGGTCCCAACAGATCTGGGCAAGATCTGTGCTGTGCAGGGGAGAAGGGGCCCTGCCAGCCTCACCACGATGCTCAAATGCGCTGCAGTGAGGAGGTGGCACCTAAACATGTGGGATGCACAAAATCCACGGGGGTTGTTATTGACAGAAACTCGATTTTTTAGGGAAAATACCACCTGGATAGTGCGTCTCTCTGTGCTTAGGCTGCCTTTTTATAGGAAAGAGGTTTACAATTTCTTTGAGCGTGGGTGAAGTTCCAGCCAGGAGCATAAAGCTCGTGCAGGAGCGGTGAAATTGGGGGAGCAGCTCAGTCAGGAGCAGCTGAGTGGCTTTTAAATCGCAGCCCACGGCCACATCTCCCCCGGTGCTTCTCGGCACCCCCACGTCCCTCCTGGCAGCAGGGGGAGAGCAGAATCAGCCCCCCAGCCACCAGCACCACGGCTCCGCTCAGCACCGCGCCGAGGCAGCGGGAGAGGCCGGGGATTTTTAGGGCTAGGGCTGCGTCTGACCGCTGGCTGACCTTGCAGCTCTCCGGTCCGGTGCACACTGGCAGGATCTGAGCAAATTACTCCCCGGTTGGGCGCTGAATTAATTTGAAGCCTCGCGGCACAGCTTCGCCACGGGCGGGGGGAGATCGTGCTTTAGAGACACATCAGGGCATCTGCAGGATCATCGCAACAGCCCAGCTTCAGAGTAATTTCTCAGAAACAGAAAGTGCTTCCTTTTTTTTTTTTTTTTTGCCCTTTTACTTTTTTTACTTTTTTTTTGTTTTATTTTTTGGTTTGTGAAGGATGTTTCTTGCGAGTGCCCGAGTCCACGGCCGGGCGCTGGGATGTGCTGCCCGCCGCCACCACCTCGCTTTTCAGCCTCGCTGCCCGCGGGTTTAGGAACGAGCAAGAGCCTTCGAACCACGAGGCAACACCTCGCTTCCTGGGGTTTTAATGCCCCGAAGCAAGCATTAATTATGTTCGAAGGCACATATTAATCGGGCCAGAGGCAGGGGCTGAGCAGGGGCTCCCACCCCGCAGCACGTGTGGGCAGTGGGCTCCAGGCTCCTGCAGCACGGGGTGGCTGCTGGCCTCTGTGGTGCCTGTTACACGGGGAGATATTTCTATACACCAAAATATATATATATATAATAATAATCTCATTTGTTTTTTATGCTATTAAATCTGAGCGATCACGCTTTTCCCTCCTGGTCTTTATTCCTCTGCGTGTTCTGTGTTCTGCCAGCAGCTGATCCAAAGGGCAGGGAGATCTTGGAGCAGAATTTATTTATTTTTTTGGGGGGATGTTGTGTTTTTCCCCACAGTTTGGACACCAGAACCTGAGCTGAGCCCTCCCTTGCTCCGGACCAGGGCAGGTCAGACCCAGGGGCTGCGGTCTGCCCCTTCTCCTCCTCGTTTATTTTCTTCCACCCTCGTTTATTTTCTGCCCTGGTGGTGCTCAAGGAAAGTCACAGACCACAGGCAGGAGCTGCACCTTACACCTTTAATGTAAAATAATAATGCTGCAGCTTAAAGAAGGGAAAAAAAGACACACACAATTGGGTATTTTGGTATTTAAAAGAATGCAGGCAAGGAAGAGAAGCAATTAAAGTAACAGATAATGGGATGAAGCAGGTTTTGAGTGTCTCCTCGTGTCCCATTTTCACGCACTTGCAGAAAATCCTGGGTTTTTATTCACCTCCTGCCCGTCCTTGGCACTTCTGCTCCCCTGGGGCTGCTCAGAGAGAGAAATGAGGCCACTCTGAAGCGAAACCTGCGCCTGGACAGAGGAGTTTTATGAGCTAAATAATAATAAAAAGAAGAAGCAGTTTCTCTTCCCGTTAGAAAACCCTCTGAATTGCCCAAAACCGCCCTTTTTAACGTGGAATTGCCCAAACCCCACACTGCGCTTCCAACCCCGGGGACACCCAAAACTCTTGAGGGCGCAGGAACGGGGAGGGGGCACACCGGGATGTGAGACACATTCATAGTCCTATTTTGAACCCTGAAACATTTATTACAGAGATAAGAGGGAAAAAAACGGGGAATGGGGGGGGGGGGGGCTGCACCGAGCCCGGCTCCGGTTTCCCCGGCAACCGCGCGGTGCCAAGATGGCGGCCGAGGGCCGGGCAGGAAGGAGGAGGGGGGGGGGGAAGCGGGCAAGATGGCGGCGGGGCGGGGCGGGCTGGCGGGCGGGCTCCATGGCGGCTGTGGCGGCGGCTGCGCAGCCCCGGGCCCCTCCTTCCTCGGGCTGCGGCCGCTGCGGGTGCGCGACGAGCGGCACCGGCGGCAGCACCGGCACCGGGATGGGTGTGCACGTGGAAACCATCGCCCCCGGCGACGGTGAGTCGGTGCCCGGGGATTTTTATGGCTTCTTTTTTTATTTTTATTCGCCCTTCTTCTCCCCGTTCTCGGCCAGGTGCTCCGGTGTTTGGTGCCGGTACCGGGCCCGGTTGGCTGATGGTGTGTGTGTGTTTCTCCCCGTAGGGCGGACATTCCCTAAACGCGGCCAGACCTGCGTGGTGCATTACACGGGTGAGTGCCCCCCCCCCGCTGCCGGTACCGGGGAAGGGGGGGGGTATCGCGATTCGTGTCGGCCCCGCGACAAAAAGTCGCGATATAGGAGAACGGCCCCCACCGGGATGTGCCCCCCTATCCCCCCCAAAATCATCCCGGGAGCCTGCGGGGACCCCCGGGCGTGTGGGCGGCCGGGCTGGGCCGCGGCGCTCCCCGAGGGAATGGGGCGGGGGGGGCCCCGGGGCGGCCCCGTGAGGGGCTTGGGGTGGGCGAGGGGCGGCCCCCGGCGGGGGTGGGGGGCCCTGGGGTGCCCCCGGTTGGTTTTAGGGCCGGGGGGGGTGCCCCCGGTTGTCCCTGTGGGAGTTGATTTGAGCACGAGGGGGACCCTTCCCCGTGGCACCGGGGGGGTTTTGGGGTAGGAGACCCCCCTCTCGGGGGGCTGTGAGGGGTCGGGATGAGACCCCCGGTGCTCGGTGAGCCCCCCATGGGAGCCTCCTGCTACTTGGGGGGGGGTCCCCGGGGAGTAGGGGAGCGCTGCCGTCCCCGTGGCCCCCTCCCCAATATTCCCCCAGGGGTTATCTTGTGGGGTGCAACCGGGGACCCCCAGCCCAGCCCAGGATGGATTTGGGGTGGGGGCGCACTGGGTGTCCCCAGCTCTGCGGGATCCCCCCCCTGAGGGATCTCCTGTGGGGTTTTTGGTGGAGGGCAGCCCCATAGCCGAGGTGGGCGACGTTCCACGCGCTGCACTTCGACGGTTTCTGTGGATTTTGGGAATAAATCGACGTCGCCAGCCTGGAAAATGCCCCAAATGGAGAGGGGTCTCTCCTCCCCCAAAGGGGGTCTCTCCTCCCCAAAGGGGGTCTCGCCTCTCCTCCTGCAGCTCCAGCTCAGCGTGTCAGCCCCTGAGCCCCGCGATGAGCAGGGCTCGGCCCATCTGGCTCTGCTAATTCCTGCCCCCCCCCCCCCCCCGGGCAGGAGGAAGATGAGGATGATGATGATGATGGTGCCGGGCCGTGCACAGCGAAGCCCTACAGAGGAGCAGGAGGGCTCTGTAAGCCCCCCAAAGCTCCCGCGGGGGCTGTCTGAGCTCACCGTCCGGGCCCATCTGCTTCTCTTCCTTCTCCCCCCAACACCCCACCCCACCCTGCCTCGGTTTTAAGGTTTTAATTCCCTGCTCGGGAGGAGAAGGAAGCAGCTCGGAGCCCCCGTTTCCTCTGCCGGGGGAAGAACAAAGGGATGCTGGCAGGCAGTCAAGTGGCTCTCGGTGGGCCAGCCCTGCCTCCTGCCAGCCCCCGCGGCCCCCAGCTCTCCTGCCAGCCCCTTCCCGGCAGCAGCAGGTGATAAGCTGGGCTTGGGAGCGGTTCTCCGTTTCATTTTTAGGTATTTTTTGTTGTTACCGTCGTCTCCTTTTGGCGTTTATCCCCCCTGCAGACAGCTCCCTGACCCCCAGTCCACCACGCGTGGTGCCCTCAGGCCACCGTGCTGTCGCTGGATGCTCCCCGCATCCCCGAGAGCAGAGAAGTGAGTTTAGCTTCCCATAAATATGGGGAAATGGTTGATTTCCTCAGCCCTGTGGCTCGCTGTGACATTTATCAAGCCCTGAGCAGCACAGGGGCAGCAGTAGGGACACATCGGTGGCTGTCCCTATGCAGAAACCCACAGGGAGCGTTGGGCACCACGAGCCCTGCTGGGCGTGCAGCGCCTCCGCTCTCCCTCCCTGAGCTATAGATTTGCAGTCACTTGATTAAAATCCATCTTGGGAAAAAAATAAATAAATAAAAAAAAGCCGGGGAGCTGAGGGAGGAGGGGGGATTACGGGGAGCCGGCTTTTCCCATCCTTTGCACCCCCGGGTGCTTCGTGGCTGATTGCTTAATTTAGGGCAGGGCTGTTGTCCCCTCGCCCCAGAACCCGTTTTTTTTTGCAGCTCCTCTGCATGGGTGAGAGCAGTTTTTTCATCCCAGGTTTGTGAGGGATGAACGGACAGACAGGGCAATGCTCAGGGAAGGATGCGGAGAGCACAGCATCCTCGTGCTTTTCAGCTCAGGAGCCACCAACCCCTCGTGCTGGGATTGTCCCAGCAGCTGCAGAGCCACGTGGGGGGATTTGGGGCAGCTGAACCTTGTCCCTTTCCTCTGGTTTCAGGTCAGGAAGGGAGAAAAGCTGCTCCAGCAGCGCTGGGCTGAGGGAATCGGGGATTTGGGAGGTCCCCGTGGGGTGGGCAGCGGGGAGCCAGCTCTGCCGCTCGGTTGGAGTGGAGCCTGCAGGGGAATGGAGGAGCTGGCACAGCGGGGCTTTCGAAAGAGCTTTTGATGTGAAATCTGCTCCAGGAGGCTGTTAAGGAAACGAAATTGAGGGTAAAGTCCTCTGATGTGCTCTGAGGAGCGACGGCAGTGGGGTGGGAGGGTCGTGGGGATCGTGGGGAGCGCGTGGCTGGTGGCTGCAACCCTGATCCTACCTGGATCGGGCTCCTCGGGGGGCTCATGGGGGGCTTTGCTGGCAGAGTGGGGGCACTCAGCACCCCCAAAACCTGGGGGTTCAGCCCTCCTGGTGCTGGGAGCAGGGTGGAAGAGAGGAGAGGAGCTGGGGGAGCACCGGGACTGTCCCGGGTGGGCAAAGCAGCACCTCGGAGGGAGCTGGGCTCAGAGCAGGGATTGATGCTGGAGAGCTCTGATTTATTTTTTTTTGGCAGGGTGGGCGCAGAAGGAGCAGGATCTGTCCCCAGAATTGCTGTGAGGGCTGAGCAGGGCTCGGGGCTCTTCCTGTTTGCGCAGCACCTCGCGCGCTGCCACGCTCGCCCAGCAGCAGCCTGCGGTCGCGAGATGTTTCCTACGGGGGGGTGAGCAGCTGCCCGGTGCTCGCAGGAACCCAAAATGCCTGTCCCCAAGCCGTGTGTGGGGTCCCGTCCTCCTGCAGAGCCTCTTCCCCCTCCAGCTGTAGGAACGTGCTGGGTTGTGGCTTCGAAGCGGCTGCGAGCAGCTCCAACCCCAAAGCTCAAAACCCAAAGCGCTGCACGGAGCAGGGGCGAGCTTCAACCTCCTGGCACGGGGCTGGAGCGGGTCCTGGTCACTCCTCAGGTGTCCCAGGACCCTCGATTTCGGTGGGAAGGGTTTTTCGTGCCGTCCCTTCCTCCAGCTGGAGCAGCAGGGCCAAGCCGTGCGTTGCTCCCGGCCGCAGCGTGCCAAGTGTGGCAGAGACCTGGCAGCGCCGCCGCTGCTCCCCAGAGCCCCCGGTGTGACGGCAGTAGCCTGTCTTGGCCAAAATCTCCGTGCTCTCCCCTTTTCTTCGTCTCCTCCGAGCCCCTCGGTGTCTTTGGGGTGTCTCCAGGAGCCGTGGTGGCCCCGCTGTGGGGTCCCCAAGGCGGCGTCACCGCGACGAGCCGGGACGTGGCCTGGGTCATCTCCTGCTGCTGGCTGCCCGCGGAGTTTTGGGGCTCTGCCTGCATCCAGAGGATGCTTCTGCCTTCCTAATGGCTTTGAGATCTCATTATCGCCTCGCTCGGGGCCGGCAGGGATGAGGAAATGGTTGCTCATACTCGGCGGAGGCTGGAGGAAGAAATCTCCTGGGAGCCTCTCCGGCTGGAGGATGTGCCGGAGATGAGGATGCCACCTCCGAAGGGCTGCAGCCTTTTTTTTGTTTCACCGCTGCCGTGGTGGTGGTGGTGGGGGGCGTCCCACGGCCCCATAACACGGAGCAGGGTGAGCCCCACGTGCAACCAGCACCTTCCTGGCTCGGGGTTGGATCCTCTGGGCTGGCGCAAGCAGCTCCATGGGGTAACCCCTCCGTCCTGCGGGCAGGGAGCTGCCCGCTTGGAAATTCTCCCCGAAACCAGGTTTTGGGAAGGTGAGACCTGTGCCAAAGGCTGCCTGGTGACTCCCACAGCACCAGCGGTGCTTTTGGGTTCGCTCTGAGCTGGCTCATTCGATGCTGCTGCAGGAAGCAGGTGCCCCAAGGGTTTCCCATACCCATACAAGAGGATTTTTGGCTGCCGCCCGGTCCCGGGGGGCTTTGGGCACGGAACCGAAGCGTGGAGGGGCTGAGGGGAGAGCGTGGCCTCTGCTTTCTGCAGGCAGGGTGAAGGCAGTAGCTGGCTGTGCTCATTTTCATCACCGCGAGGTTTGTCCTGGAAGGAGGAAACGAGAAAAAGCCAGATTTGTTGTTCCAAAGTCCAGGGCTACAATAGGGGTGAGCGGCTGAGCTGCTGCTGATGCTCTCGGAGCTTGGGGCCCCGGCGGGGAGCTTTTTGCTTTCTGTGGAGCTCAAATCTCCCCTCCCCTCCCCAAAATAAACGGGGCAGCAGGGTCCCCTGTGCCGTGGCGCGGTGCTAAATGGGGACAGGCTGCTCTGGGGGATGTGCAGCAGCCTGCTGTGACGAGCTGCTGGTGAAAATCCTGCCCTGGGTGGGCTCAGGGGGGTGCTGGCCCCGTCCCCGGGGGCTGTGGGTGTCCTGTACCCGTGCTGTCACCTCCTGCCCTCCGTGCAGGTGCCCTGTTTTGCGTTTTCCCTCGCCTGTGGGCAGTGACTCACGGGTTTGGGGAAATCACCGCGGCCCGTGCGCTGCTGGACGAGGCGACAGGTTTGTTTCTCGAGAGACCGGGGTGGTTTTAAGCCAGAAAAAAAAAAACAAAAACAACAAGTTCCGGGCTTTTTTGGGGAAGTCGAGAAGCGAGAAACGTTTGCAGCAGCCGATGGTTGCTCTTAGATTTCAAACCCTTGGGTGCTGCTCGTCAGCAGCTGCCGCAGGCACGGGCTCTGCCTTTTTATGGCCGTGGCAGCCTCAGGAGAGAGGGACGTGGCTGTTCCTGGGCACGGGGGAGCTGGCAGCAGCCTCAGGACCCCACAACCCCAGACGTGGCTCTGCAGGCTCCATCCCAACGCTGCTGCAGCAACACCAGAGCCCTCGGAGCTGCTGCTTTTGGGGTCTGTGAGCCCTCAGCTCTGGTTCCTGTGCCCACAGCCCTCTCTGAGCTCCGTGTGCCAGCGGTGTGGACACCCCAGGTACAAAACCAGCTTCTCCGGGCTCTTGGTGCCCGTGCAAAGCTCCCGGCGTGGCTGTCGCCTGTCCAGCAGCCAAAATTCTCCCAGCAAAGCCTCCGCTCCTATGAGGCAGCTCCGGCTGCGAGATTCCCCAAGAAGGTCACGCAGGGAGCAAGGGAGGGACTGCGGCGAAGGGAGGAAATTCCTCCCTCGCTCGTGCCGTGCCGGGGGGAGTTATATTTAGCCCTGGGGTATCAGCCGGAGCCGTGGAGCCTGCGCTACGTGGTGGGGGCTGCAGGATGGGGGCTGCCCAGGGCACGTGGCACCGTCTTCTCCCCCCTCCCCGGCACTCCTGGGCACGGTTTGGCTCCTGTGGGGCCAGCAGTGAGCGAGGATGGAAACGTGCCCGGGTGGCTCGTGCCGTGCCATGGGGAGCAGCCGGTGCCGGGGGTCCCATCCTGCCCACCCCAGGGTGCTCCCCCAGCCCCGTTCTGCTGCAACAGGAGGTGCTGGTGAAGGGGGGGGGCTCACCCCCAGGCTGGAAAATGAAGCTGCTGCAAATCCCCTTTGACTCAGGGCCACGTGAGCTCCACCGGGGCGACCGTCACCTCCAGGTGACAACCTGACCCGGCACCCGGGTGCGTTCGCGTGGCTCCGTTCCTGGTGACGAGCCTCATCCCTCCCCTCCTCTCCTCCCTCTTTTCTCTCCCCAGGTATGCTGGAGGACGGGAAGAAGTTCGATTCCTCCCGCGACAGGAACAAACCCTTCAAGTTCGTGATGGGCAAGCAGGAGGTGATCCGGGGCTGGGAGGAAGGAGTCGCCCAGGTACCCGCCGCCTCTCTCCGCGCGCGCATGGGGACGGCTGCGTGCAGCTCTTTTATCTCGCCCCCCCTCGTTCCGTGCTTTCCGCCCCCTCCGCCACGGGAGGCGTGGGCGTGAATATCATCACCTCCTGCGTTTGCCACCTGCCAGATGGCAGGAACGGAGAGAGCAGGGCCGGGCCTGAGGAACACCTACGGCACACGCCGGTGACTCAGCGGTGACATTTCTCCACTGAGTCAGCTCCGAGCGAGCTCCGCGGGGAGCACTTGGGGGGCCCCCAGCTCCCGGCAGCGACGGCTCCCGGGCTGCAAAACCCACGCAGAGGCTGGGAGGGATGGAGGGAGGCAGGCAGGGAGGGATGGAGGGATGAAGGGAAGGATGGAGGGATGAAAAGAGGGATGGAGGGAGGGATGGAGGGAGGCTTCTCGGCACGGTGCGTGACTGCGGCTGGGAGCCGGCGCCCACGCCGCACGCAGCACGAGGATGCTGCCATCTGGAGGGAACGGTCTGGCAGTCCCTGCCTGGCCCCAAAAAACACGTGCGTGAAGGACGTGGCTCTAGCCCGGCTCCGTCTGTGGCAGCCCTGCTCCTTTCGCAGCCTTCCCCTTCTGATGGTTTTCCCGTTCCTCTTCTGTCCTCGCTCCTTCCCAGCACAGGGAGAGGAGCTGAGGCCCTCCTGTGTCCCTCCTGCTGCCACTCTCACAATATTTGCACATCTCCTGACATCCCTGTCCCTTTCCCTGCCCCCAGATGAGCGTTGGTCAGCGGGCGAAGATGACCATCTCCCCAGATTACGCCTACGGCTCTACCGGCCACCCGGGGATCATCCCACCCAACGCCACTCTAATTTTCGACGTGGAGCTCATGAAATTGGAATGACCTACCCCAACGCCCTGTCCTCGGGTAAGGAGGGGGGTTGCAGGGGGGCTGGGGGAAGACTCGAGGCCCCCCCATCTGGGCAGGGGGGGATGGAGGTGATGGTGGCTGGGGCTGTGAGAAGGATGGGGCAGGATTCTGGCTGGGGGAGGCTTGGTGATTTGGGGACCCCTCTGGTGACACAGGCAGTTCCCAGCAAGTTCATACCTCGGGGACATTCTGGTGCTGGGTGATTTTGCCTCAATTCCTTCACGTTGTGTCCCCGCTGCCCCTTGCACCTCTTTTTCACCCCCACGTGGGTCCCACGGTGCAGGCAGGATGGGGCCGTGCTCTCTGAGCCAGCTCCCCCCCCTCTCGTCACCAGGGCTCCACTTCTGCTTTGAGCAAACCCTGCGGTTTGCAGCGAGAGCCACTCTCGCTGAGCGTGCTCCTTCCCCCTGCAGGGCTTTGTCACGGTGCCTCCTCTCTTCCCCCAGACAGGTTTGGCACATGGAGGAATCCAGAATCTCAGCTTCAAGAAGAGTGCACATGACTTCGTACGGAGCTTTTCCTGATAGTCCACTACACTCATTGTATAACCTTACACCTTGATTGAATGCCTTTGGTCACTAAGCTTTGCGTCTGACTCTTCCTCCTCGTATCGTGTTTTTATGTCTTTTTAAACTATACGCCGTCAACCTCAACTCTTTTTATTATTTTTATTTTTGGGGGGGGGGGTCAAGTCCTTCATTTTATTTTCGTTCCAGGTGTAGTTTTGACCGGTAGCACGCAGACGGGCTGACCTTTTAGCTAGGAGTCGTTTGAAGGCGAGGAAAACCCGCGGGTTACTTGTCTGGGTGCGCAGATCTCTTGTGGTGTTCTCAAACCAGAAAATTGCTGCTGCAAAAAAAAAAAAAAAAAAGAAAAAAAAAAAAGCCATAGCAGGGTGAGGCTGGCGAGGCGGAACGGATGCGGAGAGCGCAGCAGTGCTAGGATGGTGTGTGGTCACCCCCCCCTGCACCCGGGGCCCCCGAGGAAGCAGCGAGTCCTCCCCCTGCTCCCCGGGGGCCAGCGCAGCATCGCCGGGGGCTGTTTTCCCCCCGCGCCCCCCTCCCAGCTCAGTGGGTCCGTCCCCAAACCCCCGTTTTGGGTTTGCGGAGACGGGGTGCCCGTGGGAGCTCCGCTGCGCCCTAGAAATTCAAAATTTACATTGAGTTTTTTTTTTTTTTTTTTTAATAAAACCACAAAAATCGGCAGGGGAGGTGGCGGGGGGCTGGAGGGGGTCAGCTCGTAAGGAAACACCCCCCCCATGTGTGTGTGTGCGTGTGTGTGTGTGTCCCCTCCTCCTCTCCCTTTTGGGAAGGAAAAATCAGACCCCGATTATCCCCGGTCTGAGCCCCCCCGGCCCTTCTCTCCTGCCACCTGATGCTGGTCATCGCCGCTTTGTCTGGTCTCCTGCGCCGCGTAGCTTCCCCCCCCTGCCCCCCCCCAGCTGCTGTCCTCCTGCCCCCTCCCTCTGCCCCGCGTAGTGATTTGGTGAGAGAAAATTGCCGCCGTTCACTTCCTTCTCCACCGCCTAAAGGTATCAAGTTTTATTATTGCAATAAAAACGCTTTATGCTGGCTTTTCTCAGCCCTGTGTCTCCCAGGTTTTTCCGGCTCGCGGGGCGCTGGGGAGGGCCGGCCTCCTGCCCTGGGGTGGCAGAGGGAATAATTTGCCCCCCCCCCCAATAATTATTTGGCACAGATAATGAAGCGGTGTCCTGCTGGCTTTGCATCATCTCCTCGCCACAACCCCGCTGAGCATCGCCCTCAGCATCCGGCCTTAGGGCTGCGACGCCCCGATGGGTGCTCCCTTCCCCAGGGAAGTCTTATTTTGCCCATTTTTGGGTCTTTTGGGGGCTGGAAATAGCACTCCTGCCCGCCTGCTTTGGCAGGGGCTTTGCTCCAGGGGGTGGCTGGGGCGATGCTGTGGTTCCCACCTGCAGGACAGGGCTCGCAGCCCCTCTTTTTTTGGTCTTTTCTTGCAGAACCTTGCACGCTCGGTGGTGGGGAAACATTTGGGGGCTCGGGGCGGGGGTGCTGCTGCTCTCGCTGCCTGTGTCGGGGCCGAGGAGCCCACAGGGCACGGGCTGAGCATCGAATTCAAGGCTCAAGGTCCCCAGGGTTGGCCTTTGCTCCGTTTGCCACGATCAATAACGCGGCCGGGGCGAGTCCCCGAGCTGCAGCGGGGCTGCGGGAGCCACGTTTGTGTTTTAGGGGGGCTGCGGGGCGGCTGGAAAAGGCGCTGGAGGGAGCTGGTGCCTTGGGAGAAGACGCAGAGCCTGCAGGCTGGGCTGCCACCCTCTGGGCTCCTGGTGCCCGCAGCACCCAATTTGGGAACGTTTTTGTCTGGGTGCCTCGGGATGGATGTTCCCAAGCGTCCTGGTGACCGCACCTGGGCGGAAACTCCTGGTGAGCTCGGGTTTCTCTTCCTGCAGCCTTTTGCCTTAATTATTAACCGGTGCCAGGCTGTGCCGAGGCGCTGGGAGCAGAGATAAGGCAGCACCGAGGAGGAAGGGGCTTGGGGGGGGCTGCTTGGGGCTGTCCCTGTCCTCCTGTCCTGCTGCTCCTGGCCGGCTGTCCAAGGGGCTGCGTGGCCAGGGCTGGTGGCCTCCTTGGAGAGGTGGCCCCGGGGACACGGAGGAGGAGTTGTGTGTGTGCAAGAGTGAGCGAGTGTGAGCGCACACGGTGTGTGTGCCACCAGCAGCGTGTCCCTGGGCTCTCCCCGTGCCCCCCCGAAGCTGCAGCCTCCACCAGGACCCCCCCAGACCCATCCCCATGCGGTGTCCGGGGCAGGCGCAGCCTCCTGCCCGCGGAGCCGTCCCTTCCAGGAGGGTTCCTGGCTCTGCCTCCCTCCCCTGGCGCTTGCTCCTGGCCCCGTTTTCTCAGCTGTGGGGCCACTCCCGTCCTGGGCACGGCCAAGCTAAAAATACCTCCAGTAAATAAATAAAAAACCACCGCCAGTAAATAAATCGCTTCCTCCTGGCCCGGCGGGCAGGGCTGGGACGTGCCCGGCTCCTGTTGGCCCCGATCCCAGGCTGGTGCCACCGGTTCTGGGCACCTTTGGGACCCCATTTCTGCTCCCCGAGGACTTGGGGACACGATGGCATCGTGTGGCTCGGTGCCACATGGATTGGGGACCGTGGTGACGCGGCGATGTCCCACGGCAGCGGGACACCCTCCGCCTGCGCCCTGACTCACCCAGCGTGGCACTGCTTCGGTGTTCCCAGCTCTGGGACGTGCCCACGGGGCCTGGTGGCTGGCTGGAAGGGTGCGGGACGGGGCACGTCAGCCCCACGCGCCCCAAACTGGGGTCACGGGAGGCGGCCGCCCACGCGGGGCTCCTGGCACGGGCACCCCCCTGCGCCCACCCCGGGGGCACGGAGCCGTGGTGGCCCCGGGTAGGGGCACGGTGACCGTGGTGGCACCCAGCTGGGTAC
This sequence comes from Anas platyrhynchos, assembly GCF_047663525.1. Taxonomy (NCBI): domain Eukaryota; kingdom Metazoa; phylum Chordata; class Aves; order Anseriformes; family Anatidae; genus Anas; species Anas platyrhynchos. The sequence continues at coordinate 17,398,376 of NC_092607.1, forward strand.
TGGGGGCACCTGGGGTGGCGATGCCAGGGGGGGTGGGGGTCTCCGTGGTGGGTGTAGGGGTGCACAGCCCCAAATCTGCAGCACCCAGCATGGCTGGAACCACGGAAAGCTGCCCCCGTCCCCGTCCCCATCCCCGTGTGCTTTTGGATGGGGGTCAGCACCCCCCGAAACCCCCATAATATCGGTTCTCCAGGCTGCGTTGCCTTCATCTTCCTGCTCCTCCTCCTCACCTGTGCCCCACCTGGGGGTGGTGGCAGTCAGCTGAAGCCACCAGGCCCCTCCCCGGGCCAGGCACTGCTATAAAGCCCCAGGGCCAGGCACGGGGCAGGGCGCAGGAGCCGGAGCTGATCACAGGTGAGGTCGGGGTGATTTGGGCTTGGGGGGAGCTGGGTTGGGTCCTGGGGGGGGGCTTGCCCACATCTTGGGGGTGCCACTGCCGGGCAGGACCCTGCCCGGCTCCCACGGGGGTCAAGGGGTCAGAGCGGGGTCTGGGTTTGTCCCCCCCATGCACCGAGGTTTTGGGGATGCTTTTGGGGGCACCGCGCGGGGACATTGGGGTGGAGGGGGCTGGGGGAAGGGGGGAAAGGCAGTGACGGGAGGGCTTTGCCCACGGGGACACCGCCCTTGGGGACGTCTCCCTGCCACGTTTGGGGATGTTGGCACAGCCCCGATGGGTACCGGGGGACAGCGGGGTCTGTTCCCCATGGAGCAGCAGCCACCGGGACGCTCGTGCCCGTGCTCGTGCCCGGCACGCGGCCACCCGTGTCCCATCCCCGGGAGGTGACGGAGGCGGTGACACGGCCCTGAGTCACTCCAGAGCTCGTGGGTGACAGCCTGGGCACGGAGCCAGGCACGCAGGGAGCAGGGCGAGCCCCAGCTTTGTGGGGGCAGCAGCTGGGGCTGGGGCTGGGGCTGGCTCCTGTTCCTGGTGCCATCCCCGTGGGGCCACGAGGGATGCTCGGGGAGAGGCACCCCCGTCCCCAAACTGCCCCAACCCCGTCCCCGTTCCTGTCCCAGGACACGGGCGCAGCAGCAGCAGCAGCGATGGCAACGCTCTACCCCTCGCTGGAGGACATGAAAGGCCACCAGGTCCTGCAGGTTGGTGTCAGATCAGCGTCCCTATGGGGTGGGGAGGGATTGACCCCAAGGGGCTCACCCTGAGCACCCCCCCTCTCTCGCCAGGCGCAGGCAGCCGCTGGTGTCGGCACCCCCGCCACGACGGTGCTCACGGAGAAGCCGAAGCTCCCCTCTGGTAACGTGGGCTGCGATCAGCCCCCGGTGTTGAGGGGCTCTTTGGGTTGGGGGGTCACCCACCACGGGCGGGGGGCTCAGCGGAGACCCCCCCACAGCTTGGCGCAGGGGTAGGGGATGGGGTTTGGGGGTTTCTCCCCTTTGGCTCATCCCGAGGGGGCTCTCTCCATGCCCCTTGTGCCAGTTGCTGGCTCCTGGTCCTGGGGGGCTCCCAGATGTGTGCGGGGGGGGTAGCTATAAACTGGGGACCCCCCCCCACTAAAGCCACCCTCGCTGTGCCCCACAGCACCGCCCATGCTGTACCCAAACCTGGCGGAGCTGGAGGACTACATGGGACTCGCGCTCTCCAGCGAAGAGATCCAGAAAAAACTCTTCCCGGACAGCAGCACCGTAGGTGTCCGGGCTGGGGCCCCCACCTGCCCTGTTCCAGGACCCCCCCAAACACAGCAAACACCTCCTGGGGGGGTCCCCTCCCGCAGCCACATCTTGCCCGGGGCAGGGGCATGGTGTCCCCAGAGGGTTTGATGTGAGGTTGGGGACATCGCAGGGCCCCGCGCCCCTGCTGGCCCCCCTAAACCTGGCTCCCACGCAGGCGCTGACCCCCGCCGGCCCCCTGCCAGGCCAGCTGGTCGCCCCCCTGAGCGGGAACAACGCGGGGCTGCGGCGGGCGGAGATCAAGCCGGGCGTGCGGGAGATTCACCTCTGCAAGGACGAGAAGGGCAAAACGGGGCTGCAGCTGAGAAACATCGACCAGGTGAGGGGCTGGGCTGGTAGGGGCTGGGCACGGCATGGTGTGGTGCTCCATGGCATGGCATCGCACGGCATGGCACAGTGCTCCATGGCATGGCATGGTGCTCTATGGCATGGCATGGCACAGCATGGCATGGCACAGTGCTCCATGGCATGGCACGGTGCTCTATGGCATGGCATGGCAAGGTATGGCACGGCACGGTGCTCCACAGCATGGCATGGCATAGCACAGCACGGCACGGTGTGGAGCTCCATGGCATGGCATGGCATAGCATGGCACAGCACAGTGCTCCACGGCACGGCACGGCATGGCGTGGCATGGCATGGCATGGCATAGCATGGCACGGCACAGTGCTCCACGGCATGGCACAGCATGGCACGATGCTCCATGGCATGGCACAGTGCTCCACGGCACGGCACGGCATGGTATGGCATAGCATGGCATGTTGTGGTGCTCCATGGCACGGCATGGCATGGCACGGCACAGCATGGTGCTCCACGGCATGGCACAGCATGGCATGGCACAGCATGGTGCTCCATGGCATGGCACAGTGCTCCATGGCACGGCATGGCATGGCATGGCACGGCACAGGGCGGTGCTCCATGGCATGGCACAGCACGGCACGGTGTGGTGCTCCATGGCATGGTGCTCTATGGCATGGCACAGCATGGTATGGCACAGCACGGTGTTCCACGGCATGGCACGGCACGGCACGGCACGGTGTGGTGCTCCACGGTGTGATGCTCCATGGGATGGCACAGTGCTCCATGGCACAGCATAGCATGGCAGGGCATGGCACGGCACAGCACGGTGCTCCATGGCATGGCACAGCACGGTGGGCTGCACCATTGCACGGCACAGCACGACATGGCACGGTGCCCCGCCGCACAGCCTGGCACACCGCAGCACGGCACGGCCACCCGGTGCCAACCCCGTGCCATCGCTCCCCGCTCGTCCCCAGGGCATCTTCGTGCAGCTGGTGAAGGCCAACTCGCCGGCCTCGCTGGTGGGGCTGCGTTTCGGCGACCAGATCCTGCAGATCGACGGCAAGAACTGCACGGGCTGGAGCAGCGACAAGGCGCACCGGGCGCTGAAGAAAGCGTCCCCGGAGAAAATCGTCATGGTGGTGAGGGACAGGTGAGCGGCTCAGGGGGGGACCCCGGGCGCACGGTGCCACGCACGGGGCTGGCGTTGAGCCCGCTGTCCCCTCAGGCCGTTCCAGCGCACGGTCACGGTGCACAAGGACAGCACCGGCCACGTGGGCGTCGTGGTGAAGAAGGGGAAAATCGTCTCGCTGGCCAAGGACAGCTCGGCCGCCCGCAACGGCCTCCTGACCCACCACTACATCTGCGAGGTCAACGGCCAGAACGTCATCGGCATGAAGGTAGGGACCCCAAAATGTGGCTGCCGGCTGTGAGGCGCCGCCCCTGCGGCCTTTTGTAGGGTCTTTTTTGGGTTCAAACAGCAGGATTTAAAGACTCGGAGCCACCAGGGTGGTGCCACCCCGGGGGAGGTGTGGGTTGGGGAGGTTGGGTTGTTGCACCCCCGCGGTTTTATCCCTGTTAGTTTTTAGTTTTTGCACAACCATCTGTGCAAAACACACCAGGATGCGGCCAGGGCAGGCACTGCGAGCTGCTGTGCCGGGGGGGGGGACATGGGGGTCACCGCTCACCTCCCACCACCCTCTCACCCCCAGGATAAGCAGCTCACGGAGGTGCTGGCGGACGCAGGGAACGTCGTCACGCTCACCATCATCCCCGCCGTGATCTACGAGCACATGGTCAAACGGTGAGACCGGGGGGTGCCTGCACCCCCTGCCCCTTGTTCCCCCCCCCCAAAAAAAGCTCCAGGGTTACCCCCATGGGGACCCGGGGGCTCTCCCCTGAGCACCTCCCCTGCGCCCAGGCTGTCGGCGGGGCTGGTGAAGTCGTCCATGGACCACTCCATCCCCGACCTCTGATGCGATCGCCGCCGTCCCGCCACCGGTGTGGGCACCCCCCCGGCTGAGCCTGGAAGTGGGGGGGCTCAGAGGGGCCCTAGAAGGGACCCCTGCAGCCCCCCAAAGTAGCTGTTGTAGCACAGAAACCCATAAAACGCCTGGGGCTGCAGGGCAGCGCAGGGCAGCGCAGCGCCGTCCCGCATCCTCGCTCTCAGCAGCGGGGATGGGGAAGGTGCCCCCACCTCCACGCTGCCTCCCCTTGTCCCAGGGTCCCCCCCCAGGTCCCCTCGTGTCCCCTGTGGCCTCTCGGGGCAGATGCCAAAAGCTGGCTCCAGCGAAAGCAGACACAGACCCAGCGACGTTTATTACATCCACCACAGACAGCGAGTACAGGACAGTGGAGAACGAGAGAAGAGGGGGATTGGGGCGGGGGGGGGGGAGGTTACAGCTTTTTTTTTTTTTTTCACTTCTGTATTTAAAAAATATATTATATAGATTTGTCTTTCAAATATAGTCGTTACATTTATTTCTTGGCAAAGCTTTGGATAGTCGGACAGACGCGTACACGGATCCACAACTACATTGCACGAGAGGCTGATATCCCGGCTGCGTTCCCACTGCTTCTCCCCGAATATTTTACACGGTGCCCCCCCCGGCCCCACGGACTGGGGGGCGCGGGGAGGCTCGGGGCATGCAGGACACGGCGGGGGGCCAAGGCGAGTGGGCAGCAGCCGGGGCCCCATGAGCGTCGCCAGCTCCTGCAGCACCCATGGGTGCTAGAGCGGAGCTGGGGGGCGAGGGGGGGGAACACATCGTTAATTCAAGTCACGAAGGAGCCGCAGACATTCGTGGTGGGGGCCGGGGCCCGTGCCCCTCGGCACACCCAGGAGGGAGCCTGAAGTCTGGTGCCTCGCCGGCCCCCGCTGACCAACCTTTGCTGTCTTTGCTTTTCAAAAAAAAAAAAAAAAAAGAAAGAAAAAAAGAAAAAAAAGGCATTTTCTGGAGGCTGCCAGCAAGGGGTCGGCTCATCCTCACCCCCCCACCACCACCTGGGCCCCCACCCCGGGGTTTTTGTCCTTACCAGAAGAAAAAAAAAAGTGACCCTAGTGCAAAGCAAACGAACGAGCGGTACGGGACCGACGGCGCCGCGGGCGGCTCAGCCTTGCTCTGACGCGTGAGGTATATCCAATGGTATCGCCAGTTCCACCCAATTTCACCCAATTCTGTCCGATTTCACCCAATTCCATCCGATTCCATCCGATTCCATCTCAGTTATCCGGGGGTTCCCCGCTGTCCCCCCGCCAGCAGCCGCAATTTGCCGTCGCTGTGCGGAGCTGCACCCGGCGCAAGGAAGGTGCCCATGGGGTGGGGGGGATCCACCACGGCCCCATGCTGGCCCCCCCGGTGCCCGACGGCTCCTTGCCATCAGAGAGCTGTCCCCTGGGCCACGTGGGGACATCCGAAAAGAAACCAAGTGCAATGAAGTGACCCCCCCAGCAGGGTGGCACCCCCAAAGCCATGCCGGGGGGTGGCACAGGGTTTGGCCATCCCGTGTGTCACCACCCCTCCACGAATGGTCCTCGGCATCCTTTGGGACAGAGGTGTCAGAGCAGCAGCAGAACCCCCCCAAACCCCACCCCGCGCCCCTTTTTGCCCCCTCCTTGGGGTTGCATAAGGAGCCGGAGGAGACGAGGTGCCCCCAACCCCGGGGGAGCGGGGGCAACGCCGGCACGGGGGCTTTACAATCAGCGGTCGGGTCCGTGGGGGCGGGCAAGGGGGCGGCGGCGGCGATTTGGGGAGGACGGGGTGGGTGGGGGTCAGGGCTGGGCGCTCCCCCCGGGGGTGCCGACGGCGTGGCAGCCCATCCTGCGGATGGAGTGCAGGGCCACGGTGCAGCAGCCCCGCAGCAGCGAGCTGATGTTGTAGATGGGTTGGCCCTGCCGGCGCTGCGAGCGGCACAACCACGCCACCGTGGGCACCGCCGGCACCACCACGGCCAGCAGATCCACGAGGAAGTGGCGGCTCCAGTAGCTCTTGGCCGGGGCTGCGGCGTCGCAGCTCGCCTCCGTCGCCTCCTCCTCCACCTCCGTCGCCGCCGCCGCCACGCAGGTGATGGCCACGGACGAGCCGGTGCCGTGGGGTTGCTGCACCGTGGGGTTGTTGTGGGGGGTCCCCGTCTCCGCCGGCACGGTTTCGGGGTCCGCGGCCACCAGGTCCATGGTGCCGGCGGGGTTGGGTTGCTCGCAGCCGTCTTCCAACTCGGAGACCCAGGCGGAGGTGGGGCTGCCCAAACTGCAAGCTTGGGACTTGATCACCTTCTCCAGGAGGGTGTCCAGGTCGGGCTGGCAGTGCGCAAAGTCCGTCTGGATGGCTCGCTCCTGCATGCAGCTGGCCTGCACGCCCGCCTCCACGCCGCCCCGCAGCCCCAGCAGCTTCTCGTAGGTGGAGCTGGGGGGCAGCCGGGCGCACGGTTCCCCCCCCTCCAGCAAGTCCGGGCGGCCGGGGGCTTCGTCCGCCCCCGCGAAGCCGCTGTCGGCCCCCTCGTCCACCGAGATGGTCTGCGAGCCGCCCACGTTGCGGTCCCCGGCCGCCTGGTCGCTCAGCTTGGTGTAGGTGGAGCTGCGGGTGAGGGAACGGGCTGGGGACCCCCCCGCCGACTCGCCGGCCCCCTCCTCCTTCAGCGCCCCGTTCTGCGCGATCTCCATGCTGTGCAGCAGCGTCTCCAGCTTCTTGTTCTGGATGTTGATGTCCACGAAGTACTTCTGGAGGCCCTTGTCCTTCTCCATCAGGTTGTTCTTCACCGTGTCGATCACCTGCTTCAGCTGCTTGATCTCCTTGCGCGCCTCCTTCAGCGCCAGCTGGGCCTCCACGCGGTGGCACTCCTCCTCGATCCAGTCCTCCTGCATCCTCGACAGCTGCGTTTTCAGGTCCTCGATCTCAGCATCCCTGCAAGAGACAGGGGTGGGTGCGTGGGCACGCAGCGGGTGACCAAGGTCCCTGATGTGCCAGGGCACCGCGACAGCGCTGGGGATGCCACGGAGCCGAGCGTTCACGTGCCCAGCCATTACCGTGGGTGCTTGGAGCAGTGATTTGGGGTGAGAACACCCTGAAAAAAACACGGTTGGGACCCAGGGTGGGGTCCAGAGGCTCAGGGACCCCTGGGAGAGGTGTCTGACCCCTTCCCGGAGGGGCTGCAGAGGGCTGCGTGGGGCCAGGCAGGTGCCCAAGGCGGGCGCACGGCAGCTGGGGAGGCAGCGAGGAGCAGATGGAGCTCAGCCACTCCGTCAGAAAAAACTGTGGGAGGGAAAAACCGGCGGCGAAGGGAAGAGGCACAGTCACCTCCGGTGAGATTTACAAGTTCTGCAGCCCCAAAATCTGCTCGCCGGGTTGGCAGTGAATTCGGATTGCATGGGAAGAGAACAGGGGGGGAGCTGTGCCCGCGATGCCCTGCAGCACCGTGGTGCTCCTCAGGAGCAAAGCGGGCACAAACCCGAGGGCGAGGTGACACCGAGGGGACACGGGCAGCCGGGTCCTGCAGCGCACTGGGGGTGACGGCGCGGGGCTCACCTGTCCTGCAGCCGCTCCTGCGTGTCCTTCAGGCGAGCTTTGAGGTGCCGGATGCAAACCTCCTTCTGCTGGAGGGGTGTCAGGTACTGCTCCGGCGTGGGCGGCTTTATGCCGTGGTTGTCGCTGCACAGGTTGTACTTGGCCGAGCGCCTGCGGGGACACGGCCGTCACCCACCGCCAGCGTGGGGCTCGGTGGAGAGGCTGATGTCTCTTTTGTAGGGTGGTGCCAGCCCCGTCAAGCACCCCAAAAGAGCCCCACGGGTGGGAGGGGAAGGGATGCGGGTGGCAAGGCGGCTGTGCCACCCTGGGCACCGCTCGGCGGTGGCTCTCCGAGGCCCTGCACGAGCAGAGCGGGGGGCTGGTGGTGCTGGGGGCCCCGAGCAAGCTTGCTGGGGAATGCACAATGAGGGTGGGGACCCCAGGGTGGGATCAGGGCCGTCGGATGAGGGTCTGAAGGATGCGCAATGGGATGGCTCAGGATGGAGCAGGTTTGGAGAGCCCGTGGAGAGCAAGCCGGGGCACCCAGCACGTGGCACAGCACCTTGGGGACCTTCTTGCATTGCCACCAGGACAGATGAGGCTGGTGGCACTGGTTTAAAGCCCGGGGCAAGCAGGGGGAGGCCAGGAGTAGGAGGGGATGGGGAGCGGCTGCAGCTCCGTGGGTGCACGAGAGGAGCAGGGGGAGGCGCAGGGACCTGCGGGCAGCACGAGGAGCTCTCACGGTGCAGCAGGGTGAACCAAAGCCCCCCCAGGTCGCAGTGGGGTGGTCTTAGCCCCCTGCCCATCGCAGCAGCTCCGTTAGGGGCAGCCAGGCAGAACGGGGCCTCGCAATACCCGTGGCCACCCCATCCGTGCTCTGGCACCGTCTCCGTTCCCCAGCTTGCCCCCAGGCCCGTCACTGCCTCCCAGATTTGGTGCCACCTCCTCCGGGAGCTGGAATGTGGCTGGGGGCTGGTGGGGGCACCCCAGCTTGGTGCAAGGCACAGGCAGCCCCAAACCCTGCCCCACAGCACGAAGGGGATGAAACAAAGCCCTGACACTGTCCCAAAGTGAGCCGGGGCGCAGCGGGGGGGATGCGAGCAGTGCGCAAGCCACAGCCACGGGAAGGACGGGAGGGAAAGGAGACACAACAACGGCAGCGGGGGGGTGCTGGGGAGGGCGACGGGGGGCTCGCAGCCCCACGGGCAGCTCGCCCAGCCGCCACGGCAGCAGCACAGCCTCGCTCTGCGGCCCCTGCCCCTGGTTTGGGCTCCGGCAGCACTTGGGGGCAGAGCTCCCATGGGTGCTGTCCCCCCCGCCATGGGGGGGCTGCGGGCGATGGGTTACCTTGGGGTGGGGCTGCTGTCGCTGCCCTTGCAGGAGCCAGAATTGCTGCTGCTGCTCAGCGAGGAGGTGCCGTAGGTGTCCCTCCCGGGGGGCGAGGGGCGCCTGGAGGCAGGGAGAAGAGGCTGTGTCTCAGGCCGAGTGGCTGAGGGCGCCGAAGACTTAAAGAAGGAGGCCAAGCCACTCCGTCCATAAAGCCCGCGACTGCCAACCACCACGCCGAGGGCGCACAAGACAAAAGGACAAAACAAACAGCGGGGATCAAAATGGCACGGACACGCTGACGGGCGCAAAGGCAGGGCGGGGGGGCTGCCCACCCACTCCCCCCCATAATGTGGCACCCCCCTGGGCACCAGCACGGCACCCCCAGACCCCAGGGACCGGCACCAGGAGCCCCCCCCCGGGGGCAGAGCTTTGCTGCGGTGCCCACGCTGCCTTTTGGTGCCGGCGCTGGCTGCAGCCCCTCGCTCCAAACCTGCAGCCCAGGATGTGGAAATATTCAGAGGGGAATAAATGCCTTTTTTTTAACCACTTTTTCCCTTTTGCTTTCTATCACTGGAGCCCAAGGAGGGACCTTCCCAGGGGTGGGCACCTCCCGGCGTCACCGCCTGTCCCCAGCGCCCTCGCGCCGCTGGCTGGGGACGGGGCCCCCACCGGCACCTGCCTTTGGCAGACGGGACCAAGAACTCGACCCAGAGCCCAAAGAGCTGATCCTGGGACCAAGGATTGATCCCAGGACCAAGTTATCGATGACATGGGGGGGTCAGAGACACACAGAGAGGGACGGGGGTGCGGTGCTGGGGGTGCTCCATGCGGAGACGGGGACGCGGTGCAGCGGTGCCATGCGGCGCCCCCAACCCAGGTTTGGGCGGCCGTGCCGTGGAGCAGCAGCCCCGAGGTGGGTGCACGGGAGGACGGGGGGGCTCCTGCCCTGCTGCTAACCACGAGGAGAGCCGGCCGGGCTCCGGGGACGAGAGGCTGAAGCATATTCACCTTCGGGATCCGGTGGACGAGCGTCTGCTCCCCGGCAGAGACATGGCCACGGTGCCGCGGGTCCTGTGCGCAGGGGAACTGCGGGGTAAACGCAACAGAGAGAGGAGGTCAGGGTGGGGAAAAACCCACGCAGAGGTCAGCCCCAGCACGAGGGCATTGATTTAAGCCTTGGGGTCACCTTTATGGGGACGGACGTGGGCTGCATCCCGTGCACATCCCAGCTCTGCTCTCTGCCAGCCTCTCACGGCTCACAAACGCGGGGATGCTGCGTGCACGGGGTCCTGCCCCGGCACCACAGCTGGGGTGGGGGCTTTCTGCATTGCAAGGCCAAGCAGAAGCAGCCCAGACGCCCACCCGAGTGTTCCTGGGCAGAAATGGGATGAAACCTCGTGGTCCTGATGCCCAGCCCTGCACCTCGCCATGTCCCACCCCACCGGTGACCGTGGCACGCTGCTGTCCCTGCTGCGGGCTGGAACATTTATTTCTCGTCATTAATTAAGCCAGGATCAGCAGGGAAAGCAGGTAAGGATCCCTGCATGATGCAGCAGCAGCCCTAAACCCGTGAGAACCCCAGATCTTTGCCTGTCAATAAATAGGGCAGACCCAGGGGTCCGGAGCTATCGGCTGGATCCCGTGCTCGCGGGCTGCTGGGGACAGCGGGGGGGCACCACGTGGGACCCCCAACCCCCGGCATATTCAAGCTGCCGGCATCTGTCCCAGATTTTGGCAGCTTCAGCCCCGAGCAGCCCCAGCGATGGGAGCTGGAAATCGATGGGTTGGGAGCGCTGAGTGCTGCTTGGGCTCCGCTCACGGGGAGAGAGAAAAGCAGGGAGAGAGAGGGGGGAGAGGCTGGAGGAAAGGAGGGCACCCTGCCAGCTCGCACCCGATGTGGCCTTTGGCGTTGGCAATCCCAGATTTTCTCTCCCAGGTTAATTCCTGCCCAAAACCGAGCTCCCCCCCACGTTTCTCCCCAGGGTTTGCTGCTACCTGCTCCCCAAAGCAGGGCTCCGACGGGCTCAGGGAGCTGCAGCAGAAGGGCTGGCAGCGCGCAGCCGTGGCGAGCCCCCCGCTCAGCACCCAGGGGTCCAGCCCCAGAGGATTTGGGGGTCCTGGATGTGCATGGGGGGGAGTCCTGGGGCAGGAGCAGTGGTGCTGAGCCCCTCTGGGTCAGAGCTCCGGGACCGGCAGCGTGCGCGGCCGCGGGGCTGTGCTGCTGCAGCAGCGTGAATCAGCATCCAGCAGAGCCTGGCCCTCCGGCAGCGCCGCGCACTGCAGCACGGGCACAGCCTGTCCCTGCTCCTCTCATGTCACCCCGATCCTCTGAGCAGCCCCCGGGCAGGGCTTTGTGGGGATTTGCAGCCGCACAGATTAACTCCTGGCCCTCTCGCAGCCCCGAGCAGCGTGCGCTGGCTCACGGCGGCCGAGCAGCACCCGGCAGTGCCGCTGCCTCCTGCTCCACTGCGAGGTTTCGGGTGCACGACGAGGCTCTGCTCGGAAGGGAGCCCTCCGTGTGGCACTCAGCACCCTCGTGGCACGGGCTGGGTCCGCAGTGGGGCTCCGGCGAGTGCCCACAAGCTGCCGAGGTCAGGCAGGTTTGGCAGACTCGGGGCCAAAGCCACCGCACCGATCCCACGTGGTTGTGGTAATGCCCTGCCTCTGAGGGCCGAGGTAATTACTGTCTGCAGGCAGAATTAAAACAACTGTGGGAAGCAGGGCGAGGACCTACGGTGAGGAGCGAGCCTTGCCGTGGCAGCACGGGACAATCCCAGCGCTCTGAGTGTGAGAAAGGCACAAGAAGCAAGGACCCCGCTGCAGCTCCCCAGCACGGCAAGAGCGCAGGGAGCTCTGCTGCAACCCCAGCCGGGGCTTTTCAGGGGGAAAATTGACACAGGGACTGAGCCTGTCCGCTCTGTGCTCCGCTGGGCAGCTGCCCAGCACCCAGGAGGGGATTTTTAGGGGCAGAGCCATCGCCCCAGCCAGCCTGGAGCCGAAACGCCGCGTGCCGCTGGTGGCAGCCTGGGTGAGAGCTTTCCCAGCGCCGCCGTGGCAAGCAGCCCGTGCACAGCGGCTCTGGCTCTCTGCGGCGGCGGCTCGTCCATTAGGCATTTAGGAGAAATGCACAGAGAGGAAATGGAAAGTGTTCAAAGATAAATGAGCGAGGCCCCGAGCGCGCTGCGCGCTCGCCAGCAAGGAAGACAATGGCAGCCGCGAGCGGCCGCGGGGAGGGCCAGGAAACGCAGCGGGGTGATGGAGAGCAGGTCACAGCAATCCCAAATCATCCAAGGCAGGAGGCTTCTGGAAGGAGTCAGAGCAAAGCTGCAGGAGAGAAGAAATCCCATAAAAACATCGGGGTGGAAGGCAACCCATGCTAGGGCAGGGGATGGGCGGGTTCGTTTCTCCATGTCAGAAGCACAGGGGGCAGAGGGTCCTGCGCCACCAGGCAGCTCCAGCAGCGGCTCTGCACCCCAAAAAGAAACAGAAATGAGCATCAGGAGCCTGGGCAGTGGGAAAGGAGACAAAGGGCCCTGCAGGATGTTGTGCTGCAGCCGGCTGCACAGCCCGAGTCGTGCAAGGGGTGAACCCAGAGCGGGACCCAGCGAAGCTTCACCGTGCTCGGCTGCGCAATGGAGCTCGAGACCTCCTTGACCAAGAACCTCTGGGGGACCTGATGTCCTCCACCTTATTTCCATTTTTTTTTTTGCAGCAGGAGGAACAGGAGGAACGCCTAGCAGGGCACAGACAAACCACGGGAGGATCCCTCGCTGGTGGGATGCTGCTCACAGAGCTGGAGGCAGCGGGTCGTGCCCCAGCAGAGACGTGCCCGCGGCGCAGACCCCGAGCAGCTCTCCCCCGGCACCACAAAGCTGCACCTGAGCCCCACAACGGGAATGAGATTCGGGGCGTGCTGGCAAATCCTTGTGTGGAGGAGCCGGAGCTGCTGCCCGGGCCAAAATGGGACTTGGGGGAGCAGCAGGATGAGCGCTGCCTGCTGCAAGCTCCAATCCTGCCTCCCAGAGCCAACCAAGAGCAAAGCTCCCCATAAACCTCCCAGCCTGACCCCGCGAGCCTGGGTGGTGGCAGCACCACAAGAAATGGGTGCTGGTGCCCCCGTGGGGATCCTGCAGCACCCAGCGACCTCCGCCTGCTGCCCAGATGCTCACAGCCTCTGTGCCCGTGGCCGTCACCGCCGTCCTCCCCAATTTCTGGCTGTGACCGCGTTGCGAGCGCATCCCCAAACTGCTGCGGTCAGCAGCAGGCAGGGCTCAGGGGGCTGCTGGTGCTGACGCCTGCACCGGTAGCGGTGCCAGGCACCAGCACCCCAGGACACTGCACAAATCATCTCCCCAAAAGCGCAGGGCACCCATAAGAGCCCCCCCTGTGGCTTCCCAGGGCCAAGGTCCCCCCCCAGGGGGCTCCGGGCACTGCAGGGACATCGCGCAGGGATGCAGGCTCCCACCACCACCGACCTAAAAACCACGCAGTGATGACGATGCAAAGGGAGGAGGGTGGCAGAGTGCTGGGAAGGGCGAGCTGAAGCTCTGAGGAGGATTTCCCCGGGATGAGCGGCTCAGCCTTCACTTCGCAGCTGCTGCCCTGCAGGGAAACCTCTTTGGCTCGACCGCTGCCACCTCCCCATGCCAGGCTGGTTCCCCGCTGAGCCAGCAATGGAAAGACGGGGCTGGACCAGCTTCACTCTCCCTCCTACATTCCTTCCTGCACGGCAAACGGTGCCAAGGAACCCCGGTGAGACCTCTGAAGGCTCCTCAGCTCATTCCCCCAGGGCTTTCGCTATCGCAGGCTCCCGAGTTGACTCCTGCCAGCTCCGGAGACACCTCGCCTCTCTCCATTTCTGCACGCCCGCAGTAAGACCGGCTGCTGCCCTGCCCCGAGCTGCCCCACCAGCTCATCCTGTCCTCCCCGGGGAACGTGTGGTGGGCACGCAGGGGCGGGCGGGCTCGTTTCGCAGCCCTAATCCCAGCCCTGGCGCTGCGGTGGCTGCCTCCCGGCGCGGTGCCTCGCCAGCCGCTGCTCGGCTTTCCCCGGTTTTCTCGCCTGCTGCTTCTTTTGTCACCCCCCCCCGCGGGGTGAATATGCTCCCTGCTCGCCTCGCTGCTCCCGGCGAACCGGGACAGACGTCGGATTTTCCTCAGCGCGGTGCTAGCAGGCTGCCTCTGCCGCGTGCCACCCACGCAGGGCTCGAAATAGCTGCAAAAACGGCCCTAAACGGGGCTGGCCGAGCCCCAGACGGATGCAGCGCACGCACGGCACCCCGGCTGTCGGCGCAGATCCGCGTTGCGGCGAGGCAAAAGGACGTGTTTGGGCTGGGGGGGTGCCCAGACACCTCACCAGGCCTCTCCAAAGCCACACGAGAAGGGTTTGGTGTCGCTCCTCCGCTGCCTGTGCCGCACGTTTCCTTGGTTTCCTCGCCCTGCTCTGCCGCGGGGGCACCGAGCACCCTGTGGCACCCTGCGGGCACCCGGGGCTGGGGGCTGCTGCGGCGTTTCCAGCCTCCCCGAGACAACCCCATCCAAAGCAGCGAGCCGAGAGGGAAGGCAAAGCACAGCTTCGGCTTCCCAAGGAGCAGGAAAAGCATCGTGAGGAGCCCTCTCTGGCTTTGCTTTTCCCTCACGCTACAAATAAACAAAGCACGAAATAAACAGCCATGAGCTGCGTTTGGGACAAAGTGGGTGCTGCGGCCCAGAAAACAGCAGTGGGGCCAGAATCCTTTGGTTTGTAAAAGGGGACTGGGACCTGTCTGGGCGGCTGTGGAGAGAAGCAGGATGAGGCCATCAGGGCTGATGATGAGGTGTATGGGCAGGGAGGGGTCCCCAGGGGACCCCCAGAACCACAGCCTGGTGCACGGCTGGGACCACGACCGCGCTCCTGCTCCAGCCCCAGGGGTGCTTTTGGGGACAGAGACACCGGAGGAAATTCACCGAGTAAATTGTAAAAGCCAAGGCCACCCCGGTGCCCACTTTGTGCCGCGCTCCCTCGCCACCTCCGTCAGGGTTAGGGGCTGCTTCGCTCCTGCTTGGCAGCTTGCAGGGGGGCAGCGAGGTCCCTGGGGGCTTGGAAACCTGCTCCAGCAGGGACCTGGGTCCCAAAGCAGGCAGACCCTCACCTGGTGGCCGCACAGGGCAGATGCAGAGGGCAAAATGCACGGGAGGTTTATGCAACACCACCGAAAAATCCATCCTGCTAAGAGTTGTTATAGCGCGCCACGAAACACGGCCGTATTTCCTTTTATTCTCTTGTTTTGTTATAAAATGCTGAGCTTACACCCAGAGATTACAGGAAAATAGAGACCATTAGAGGCCGGGTCATGCAGCTCACCACTTTTCCAGCTGACCTTCCCGTGCTGTGCTGAGCCCCCGTGCGCTCCCCTCCTCACCCCTTTTCCCAGGCTCTCCAACCCAGCACGGCCACGGGGGCACTCGCGGCACCTCCTGGCTCCCTGAGGGAGCCCCACGGGGCCTGAGCCATGGGACCAGGTTTGTCCTGAGCTGCACCCCCAGAAGGAAAGGGAAAAGAGCCTGGCACAAACCCCACGGTGGCAGCGACCGCACCGAGGGCAGGAGCAGGGTGCCTGGCACCCAGGCCCTCCAGTCTCAGCTCAGACTGGCAGGACAGCAGGCGGGGGGGGGGCAGTTACAGCTCTCAGCCCCTCCTGTGTTTGGAGCCGAGCTGAGGACCAGCAAGCAGAGAGAAGAGAGCTCTCCTTCGGGGTAGGGAGGCAGCGATATGGGAGAGAAATTCAGCTCCTCCTCCCCTCTGCGCACACGCAGCCTCGGCGTGGCGGAAGGGACGCCTGCCCTAGCCACGATCCACCTCGAATCGGGGCTGGGAAAGGCAGCGGTGGTGGTGGAGGATGAGGTCCCGGCCCATTTAACAGCACATTTAATGGCACATTTAACGGCACATTTAATGGCACATTTAATGGCACGCCGCTTGGACCACCCCAGCCAGCTGCAACGCATTCCGCCACCGACACCCCCCCAGCGCGGGCACTGCCCCCCTCTGAGCCCAGGCGGAGAAGCTCGCAGCTCAGGGACCCCCGGAGCCCTGCAAACCATCATTTTCCCCTCCTCGCACAAGGTCACGACAAAACCCAGACGTTTCCTAGCGGGGGTGGGCGCACTGACACTTCCCAGGCACAACAAACGCACAGCAGCGGGCTCCTCCGGGCGGGCAGCACTGACCTTGCGGGGAGGAGAGAAAAGGAGCGCAGGGCTCATCCATCACCCCGTTTGTTTTCTGTATCCCTTCGGAGACGGAGCTACAGGCCATTAAGCAATAAAATCGCCATCGCCCAGCAGCTCCAGCTCCTGCAATGCCCCGCAGAGCTGGGAGAAACGTTTGGGCTCTGTAGGGAGCAGATGCGGGGCCGGTGCGCACGGGGAGGGTCTGGTGCATGCAGGGTGTGTCCAGTGCGTGCGGTGGGGGTCCGGGGTGTGCCGTATGGCTGGGGGGTGCAGGGTGGGTCTGGTGAGTGGGGTGGGGGTCTGGTGCAGGTGATGGGGGTCTGGTGCACGCCATATGGGTCTGGTGAAGGTCTGGTGACCATGACATGGGTCTGATGCATGCCGTGGGGGTCTGGTGGATGCCGCACGGGTCCAGTCTTTGCGATGCGGGGCCAGTGGCGTGCCGTGGGTGTGTGCAGTGTGTCTGCTGCAGAGGCTGTGGGTCCGGTGCGTGCGCCACGGCTCTGGTGCCCACCCCGGGGTGCTGGTGCCCACCCCGGGGTGCTGGTGCAGGAGGCAGTGCGGGTCCGCTGAGCGTGACGTGTGTCCGGTGCGTGCCGCGGGGTCTGCTGCATGCGATGCGGGTGTGCTGCGGGCCCGACGCGTGACCCACCCCAAGCATCCTCTGCCCTTAACACCCCCCCTTTTTGAGCCCCCCCTCATTGCGGAGAGGGGCGCTGGCAGCCCCCGGGGTGCGGGTCCCCATCCCCATCCCCAATCCCGGAGCCAGGAGGGTCCCCAGGTGCCCCCCACCCCGCTCACCTGCACGGAGCCCCCCGGCGAGGTGGGGGCGGCAGGGCCAGCCAGCGGCCTCAGCGACCTGGTGGGGAAGGGAGAGAGCGGGCGGTGAGCGGGGGCTGCGCGGGGAGGGGAGGAGAATTTAGGGACCCCCCCCCGCGCCCTTGCCCCGCGCCCTCCCCAGCCTCCATCACCTGCGCCGGCCTCCATGGGTGCGGCGGGGCGGCTCGGCTCCTCGGCGGCGATGGAGGCAGGGATGGGGATGGAGGCAGGGAGGGAGGCAGGGAGGGATGGAGGGAGGCAGGGAGGGATGGAGGGAGGCAGGGATGGAGGCAGGGACGGGGATGGAGGCAGGCAGGGAGGGAGGGATGAGCCTTGCAGCTGCGTAATTTGCCTCGCTCCTCTGCGCTCTTAAAGCGACGGCGGCGCGGGTGCCCCCCCGCGGGGGTTTCCCCTCCGTTTCTATGGCAACTCCCCAAAAAAACCCAGCCCGGGGGTCTCGCTCGCCCCCCCACCCACCCACCCAGCTGGCAGCGGCGGGGCCCCATCCTCGCCCCCCCGTCCCCCGGCTCTGCCCTCTCCGCCCCAGCCCTGGATGCGCCCGGGGCTCGCTGATGGCGCACTGGGGCCAAGGAGCAGCGAAACCACAAAAATCTGCGCCTCACCCGAGCCGGGGCTGGAGCTGGGCGCTGGGGCGAGCAGCAAAAAGCAGCAGCAGGGCTGGGGAGCAGCCCCCCGGGGAAGGAAGGAGAGCTCCCCTTGGGAGAGGTGGGTGCGTGCTGGTGGCCGCTGGCACGGAGCCGAAGCTCTCCGGCACGGTCCGGTGGCTCCTGGTGCTACCACCCGCTGCCTTCCATGGAGAGCCAGATAAACCTCCCAAATTATTCAGAGAGTGACCGGAGAGGGTGAGGCTGCTCCGTGCCTCCTGGGACTCTAGTGTGAGGCTTCCTGAGGTCGGCATCAGGGCCTGGTTTGGCCTCCAGCTCTCCTCTGCGGCCCCACAAGTGCCCCAGGGTGGCTGCAGGGAGCGGGAGAGCAGGGGGGTGTCCCCGTGCCCACACCGCTCTTACACACCAACATCTGACAGCCCACATGTGTGTGCCAGAGGATTTAGGGAGGGAAACTGTTGGTGTGACAGCAACGCCGGAGAACTGGCTCCTGCACTGGGTCAGAGTCCAGCACCTGAGCACGCTTGGCCAAGAATAAAAACCCGAGTCCCAGGTCCCAGCCACGCACAAAGTCTCGGAGCCAGCTGCTCACCAGCTCCTTGCGCTTCCTCTGCCTTTGCAGCCTCCATTTGGAAGTCCCAGCCGGTTATTTTGGAATTCTGACAAACCTGTTTTGTGAATCCACTCCAGTCTTTCTTCAGGTACTGTTTCCAGCAAGGTTTGTACCTCATTTATTCTGCCATACAGGCTGCTTTCAATGCGTGTACGTCCTGACAACCTGTCTCTTGTTTGTTCCGTCTGCTCGCCTCCAACCTCCTTTTGTTTCTGTGTTTCCCACTGAATGCCATGCACAGCCTGGCCCCCCGAAAGACAAAATTAACGAATTATCACATCTGCTGCCACCAGAGCTCCTCTCACTATCGTGGCAATGGCAGCAGCTCTGGTGTGTAAGGTGCACGTTCATTTCAGATTCCTTCTGGGGGGGAAAAATGCTGCACTGATTTCTGAGGTGTTAAAGAGCAGAGCAGAACTTGAATACTGTTAAGTCAGAAAAGGAAAATTTGGTTTCTTTCACAGAGAATGGGAAAGTTTCCCCAAACCGGCTCATTTTTCCCTCCCTTGCACCCATAAAAATAACCCATGACAAAACAGCAGCGAAGGTTTTTTTATTACTTATTTTGTCGAATAGTCTAAAATGGAAAAAAATAAAAAAAGCTGGACCAACATCCCTCCATCAGCCAACCAAACACCCCAGCTCATCCCTTCCTGCCCAGGGCAAATCTTAAGTAATTTTAAAGCTTATTTTTTTTATCCCTGTAAATAGAGACATTGAAATCAGTGAGGGCTGCTCTTCCTCCTATTCCCTAAACCCCACATATACAAACAAATCAGCGCACGGCAGGGAATGCCACATGTTAGCATGACTAGACACACCGGGGTGGAACCAAAACACACATCTGGAAAGTCAGGAGGACAACAGCATCCGCCCGTTTGAATTTTAAGAACATCACAGCAAACGCTGAGAAGGGGAACCCGAACAACAGCTAGGTGGCTGAGCCTTCAGAACAAACACCAGTGAGCTAAGGAAACATCTTTGTTTGATTTTTATTGATTTCATATAAAGAGACGTCAACATACCCAAAGCACTGTGACACTTTGCGTGGAGCACCGAACGTACAAAGCATTCCATGCTGAGCAGGCTCCGTTAACCTGCCTTCACCACAGGAAAAATGTTATCTTTACAAAATGACAGTAAAGGTGTTAAAACTCCCCATAAATTAGATTAAAATGCCAAGGATTAATAATATTTCAGTTCAACATCTTTTTTTAAATAGGTCTATCTACACATAAATAAAACTGTTAGTCTTTATGTAAATTTGCTCCACAAAATCCAAAATTGCAGGATTTCTAGGAAGTAGGATTTCTTCCTGATGCTTGCATGACTTCAAGGACAACATAGTTGTCTATTTCAAGACATGAAGATAATGCTGGAGACAGTAGCTTGTTAGACCTTAAAATATCAAAATATCAAAGACTGAACATTCTTTGAAATAAGTTATTTATTTGAAATAAATAATTTTAAATAGACTAAAGATTTTGATAAATATAGTTTGACAGATTTCTTTTCTCTTACTGATGGAGTAAGACAATTAACACACATGAGCCCTGCAAAAAAAATAATTTAGTTTCCAAAGCCGGACTCTAAGAAAGGCTTTAAAGAACTTCCATGAAGCCCTTCATAATGTAGATGTCTTATGTGGAATACGTATTTTTGCTATCTAATATTAACAGTAAGTAACTGCTCATTTTAGAAACACGTATGTAAGAGTAAAGGTTCTAGTGACCACCTGGGTACCCAATGCTGCAGCAGCACGCCTGCCCAAGCTAGTTATTTTGCAGTCCTGAGAGGTCACATAAATGAGGGGAAGCTCTGCTGAGTTCACCGTGGTTTGACAGGACTTTAATTTTTTCATCACGAAAAGTATTTTCTAAAAAAAAAAACGTATTTCTGTTAGCTTATCTGAACACTGTGTGATTTCAGTAAGCATTGAACATTCGGCCGGCAGTGGCTGTAATGTCTGCGAATGGAGCGCTCTGAGCGAGCTCGATAACGAGCTGTTTCTTCAGAACGAGGAAGATGTAGAACTTGGCCGCAGCTTCTTTCCGGTTATTTTTCTGACAGAGCTCCCGTAAGCTGAAGGAATTCACTCCTGATTTGTTCAGGTGCTGCGGAAGGAAGAAAAAAAGAAATTCAGTTGGGTCAGTTTAACTGCTAGAAAAAAAAATTAAATGGATCTCATCAAGTCTAAATTGAAGAGGGTTGCTCAGAGTGATGGTTTCCTGGTTGAAGGCCTAGAACAGGATCTTACCTTGGCATTTACATTTACATAGCGGCTCTTAACATTTTATTGCCATAATATTGCTAGCACCTACATATGTTACTAACATCTACATATGCCCACAGTTCTACTGAGTTCAATGAAACAGCACCGAGGCATACGATGCAAGCTGTAATGGTTTTCATGATTCAAAACTATAAAAATCATTGCATACCCTGCTCTTCGGAATACCATCTATAGACAATTTCAGTCACAGATAATTAGCTGTTATTATTGCCTGGTTTTTAAGGGCTGCATATATATGTAAGTAGTTATTTGTGGGTGTTGCACTCAACCTTTGAAAAATATTCACATAGAATAATTAAAAGAACAAGAAGGCTGCCGAGTCGAACTCTAGCACTGGGGAAAAGCTGGGCTTGGAGCGTAGTTTGGTGGATTTTGCTTTGGCAGAAGCTCAGCACTGAGATGACAGGGCGAGGGTTTGAACATTCACCATCAGGCCAGACAGTGCTGCCTCCGAGGTGCCTGTTAATGTCTTACTGATACTGAATCATTCCTTACAGCTTCACCACTTTTGAAATGATTTCTGCAGGAAAGGTAGAATAAGCCTCCCTGACACAAAGACTACCCTCCCTGATAATTTTGAAGCACCTTGAAAGCACTGGGGCATTAAAAGCTCTCTTAAGGGGTTACCAGCTTTCTTTGTAGCATAACTATCACTCGTTTCCATAGCCTTAAACTCAGAAACGACTCAAGCAGATGAATAGCCAAATGAAGGCACCCTGCAGTGCATAGCAGAGATCTGGCAAACCTGGGAGCAGCTAGAAACTGGGTTTTGTAGCGATGCTCTAGAGCAACCTCATAGAAGGAAGAAAACAAGGGCTTAGCAGTACAGCAAACGCTGCTGTGAAAACAACAGTTCAGAAAATTCTAGTGATTCCAGCAGCTGTGGGAGAGTGGACATCGTGTCAGGCACTCAGAATCCTGGTTTTCTGCATAAACAGCCAATAAAAGCCAGCTACACACTGCACATGACATGCAGGAATATGCTAAACGGTATAAGCAGGAGGTTTTCTGACTTCATCCAACTGAAATCGATAGCTGTGTTTGGTGTTGATTACAAAATCCACTACTGTTACCTGTAAAGTTTTTAAGAACTGAAGAGTTCTTTTGCTCTGCTTAATTTCTTCTTTGTTTTTGTTTTTCATTGCTAGATCCTGTAGGAAATAAAACAGAAAGTTAGACAGCATGAGTAAAAAGTCAAACACCAAAAAAGGACAAGAGTTCTAGCTTAATTGAAAATTCAGCTGAATCTGGGCACTCTGATGGCCATACACAGATTATGTGGGACTTCTGACACCTCTGCAGGCTTTGTGAAACAGAGAGAAAAGAATGTTAACCATGTTTTTTCTGCTACAACTAGAGATATCAGGTGCAAAACCACATTATGCACTACGAAACTGGTCCCAGTGAGCCCCAGGTAGGCAGCTTCACAATAAGAGACCACTCTGTGTAACTGGGATTCTGACAGGATTTGTAGTGGTTAGGAGTCAAAAACGATGTTCAAAAATTCAGCTTTAGGTTTTGGACTTAGCCTCTGCGGTTGCCTGGAGACGACTCCAGAGTTTTCAGTGTCTGAGTATCCTCGCAGTCAGTAAGTTCAGAAAGTTTCCTTCTTACATGGAAGCACAGTTTCTAAATAAGTTTCTAAATAAGGAGCTGTTTTCCTCACTGAATCTGTAACCTCTGAAGATAAGAGTACATCCATCCCTGATTACTAAGCTATTAAAATGTTTGACTGGCAAAATATGTATTAAAGATTGTGAGCACACCACAATTCACTGCAAATTCATGAAATCTTTTTTTTTTTTTTTTTTTTTTTTTTTTTTTAATGTTTCTGTGAGATAATGTAGTTCTGTTCTGAAATAAGTGAGAACTACCAGCTTTGAGTGCACATACATTTAACTCAGCTTGCTGTGTCGGAGCTTCCTGGCCCAGTGAATTATTCACAAATGAGGAGCTCTCAGATAAAGCCGTTGCATCCTGCTGTTAGAACAGAAAGATCAATTGGCATTACAATTTTTGCATACAGTATCATTCTCTATTACATAATTCTGCTTAAATATATATATATATAATAAATGTTTTCCAAAATGATTTCTACCACATCTTTTCTCAAATAGGAAAGGTCTTTGCTACAGTATTTATCCTACAAATATGGACTCTGTTCAGGCACAGGCCTTAAATTTTCTGTTGACATTGGGGCCAGTTTTGTCAGTCCTTGTCAACCTTGGAGAGTCTTCTATTCTCTAAAAACTCCCCCTTCTCTTTAGCCTAAATAAAGATGGCAGAAATAGATCATTTCTTATTGTTTCTTTCTCAACTTGAGACAAGAAAAGAATAATCATCTTTAGAAATGATAAAATATATTTTCAGTACAAACAGGTTATATTTTATATTAAAGTTCCAATTATACTCAGTGTAACCTATACAGATTAATATATATTTTAATTAACAGTTCATTCATTGTGAGAGTCTGCCAAAGTGCTTATAAATAAAACTTTCCCAACACAAGCTAATTAATGCTATACTGGCTGTCTCTGTAACAGGCTTTTCAAACATATATTAATAAATTCTTAATTTCTTTTAAATGGAATCCTAACATAAAATGAAAAAAATAAATACATTTAGGTCTGTAAAATTTATGGAAACTGCTCACTAGAATTTCGCCAAAGTTATTATCAGTTTCATTTCTGTTACTCTGTGATGTCATTACAAATGAATCATTTCTAATTTTTCTCTCAGTCTCTGAATGAGCTGACTGCTGCAGGGAACTTGGTTCTTCTATTATCAGCATTTCTGTATTAACAAAAATAAATAAATAAAGAAGATGAAAAAACAAAAACAACAACAAAAAATCCCAAAGGCTTAAGAGGAAACAACTGTTAATCTCTGTCCTTAAAAATAATAATAACAAAAAAAAATACTTACACAACCTTCTCTTTTTATAATTAACATAGCCGATTTCATTAACATTTCAACTTATTTGGCCTACGATTCATAGAATACTGCACACAAAGTGTGTGTGCACACCGTGCATGTGTCTGAAACATATAAACTAGATAATATTTGTCAATAGATAATGTTGCAGCACTAGAATTAAACTGTTACCTGAGGTATCTTGTTCTTTTCTTGTTTCTTCCATTTCAGACTCCACCTGCATTACATTTCTTGCCATCTTAAATCCACGACTCTCAAAGCATGTTGCAAAAAACTGGAAAGAATTATTTTTGTTTTTTACTTTCAGGCTATAAAGTTGGATTATTATTTGCAAGCACCAAAACAAAGGTATGAATATGGACTGATATTAATTACTGCAACCCAGAATTTAGAGAATTTAAATCTGCATTTTTTTAAAGTAATAGCCTTTTGCAGCTTCAACTTTGGCAGTGAAATCCACAAAATCATCTTAGGAACAGCTAGGATCATTTTTTCCCTGATGCTAGACAGTAAGGAGGGAAGAAAGAAGGAAATATCCACATTTATCTGAGTTTTGATTGCTCTCCACATGTACCGGTGTGAGAGTATTTTTCCTCCTCGTAAAGAGCAAGTTGTAATTCTGCATCTCGACTCTAAGAGGTGAAGCTGCTCTGCTCTAACGAACCTGCAGAACTGTTTGCCTGGAGAACCTGTCTCTGAGCTCTCAGCTATACAGCAGAAGAAACACAGCGCGATTAACACGAGGCTGCTGCGCATGGTTTACAGCGTAACTTTCTGTATCACCTTGTGTACAAGCTGATCTCTTTTCTTTGTCTTATCATTATTCCTAAATATAACTTATTTGAATGATCTGTCAGATAATATGTGGGGACATGAAAGGCTTGATAGATCATATTTCCATGAAACAAATCTATCTTTCTTGCACAACAAGAGCAGTAAGGTCTACAGCCACAGGTAAGGGTGTTCTGGCCCACCCGTCTAGCCCAAGGGATATAGTGATCAGAAACCTCTCGGCCTTCTGAAAGGCAAGGTCTCCTGACTGCTGTCCAGCTGGAAGCTTAATCTCCATTTGGGAAAGTACAAAACAGATTGTCATACCATTTTCCTAAAGTAATTAAAGATAAAATATTAAAGTTTAAGCCTTATGTACCTTTAAAGTAAGTGCAGAAGAAAGACATGATGCCATATCAATCACAGAGCAGAAACAAAAAATAAAATAAGAACAATTTAAAAAGGAACAAAATTGTCAGAAATCATTTAAAAAGGTATGTTAGTGTACAGTCAGTCAGGTGCTGGTATGTGAAATGAAGTATCAATTCTCAAGTTTCTTTGTCATTTTCTACTTGATGTTGGAGCACTGAAGACTGGAGCCAGGAGCTCTACAGGTAGACTTTCTGCTGAAGTAATTAATGATGAGGACACAAATAATCATTAGGTATCCAACCGAACTGTACTGCAAAATGATACTTACAATGATGATTGTCAGTTTCCTTGGAGTTCACATGAAACCAAGACTGCAAAATCTCTCACAGTTAGATCTTAGAAGTGCAACAATCCCATAATCTACACAGTGGAATAAAAACCTACAAGGAATAAAACTTTACCATTTGTAGCTCAGCATGAACCACAGACTGTGTAGGGTTGGACAGGAGTGTGTCCGCTCCTCCTGATTCTTTCCATGCCATTGTCTTTTTTGTTGGGGGTGCAAGGTCTAACGTAGCAAGGATGTCTACGTAGTTGTTAAGTTGGTTGTATATAACACTGCAGCTGAGCTCCTTGTCTGCATCCACCAACAACTTCCTCTTTCTTTTTTTTTTTTTCCTCTGGTTGAAAGCTAAGTAGAGCAAGCATTTATTAAAAATATACATATATATTAAAAAATAAAAATAAAAATAAATAAATAAATAAATAAAAGGTATTGACCTCAATATATCCCTGATCCTGTGACTTAGTTCACTGACATACCTGTCTGTAATGTATTTCAGCACTGAAGGGACTACCTAGCAGGAAAGGGTACTACTGAAGAAACTTACAGAATTCTCCCCTTTAGCCATGTATTTATTGTTTGGAATTACAATATTCAAAACTCAGAAGGAGTGTTTCAGCCTCCCATTTCTGATCTAGCCCTGTTTTTCATTGATAGCTGTTACACAGTGAATATACATAAATAAGGTCTAGTCCACAGAAAACTTAAGCATGAAAATACCCACTGTGAGTCTAATCGACAGGTTGCTGACCTCCCAAATAGCTGCACAGGCTTTAAAATTAAACTACAGGTGGATGGAACATTTCTCCAAAAGTTTCCATAAAGTTTGCCCTTTGTATTCTTGTACAGGAAACTGCCATATGTTTAATTACAGAAGGCATGAATATTGTACTAAAGAATCAGGAACACAATGACTTAATGAGAACACATGAGATCCCAACAAGCCCAAGTGAGCTATCTTTAATCCATCAGGAAGTTAATTATTCCAACAATTGCTGATGTACTCAACAGGTTTCATTATCTCATAATTAATATCTGTATTTGTCAGCTTTATACTTTCGCAATAAAATTAAGATGCACATTGTAAACACAAAATAGAGACACTAATTGGTTGCATATCCATAGTTTCCTGAAAAATCTTCTTTTACTGGAAAATTCCAGTATAGTATTCTAAAAACTATATCAATACAATCTTGTTTACTTGCTAACATCCACCAACACAATAGGTGAGGCTTAGATGTACTCACAGGAGAAAAGGAACATTTTTCTTTTTACATCTTAATAAAGTTAAAAGATCATGAAACAAAAATTTACAAAGGTCTGAAATTTTTAAGGTCATTATTTTACACCCAAAGGATCACTGGCATGTCACTGGCAATAGAAGTTCTGAAATTTCAGTAGCACTCATGAATAGGCTGGGCTTGCACTGCTAGCAGAACTGCGGAGCAGTAACACTTGATTTGGTATGTGGAAGGAACTGTAAGCAGAGATACGGGCAGATCAGATGATCCTGATCAACCTGGTACTGTTTTTGTATAATAAATACCATAAGATAGAACTGTGACAGCAGATGAAAGTGAGAATAATCTGTTTTTCAAATATTTACAGTAACAAGAAGAAAAACAAACCTAGCAGTGCAAAAAAACAGTCTGTCAGCAAAAAAACAGTCAAGTTCTGACCTGTATAATCAACTGGTGCAAGCACAAATCCTTCATCTTCTTTAGACAAAAGTATTGTTTCGTTCATTAGATGGCTTTCTGTCTGAATCGCAGTGTCTTCGCAGTTGGATTCAACTACAAGAAAAACCAGAAAAAGCCTGATTAAAAAAAGATGGAATAATTTCTCAATCTCATGACATATAAGGCTGATACCAGACAAAAAAAAAAAAAAAAGATTGGAATTAGAAAACTATGGTTGAGTCCATAATCTCACAATCACTTTAAGGAGTACTGTCTGACACTGCTGCTGTTTATGTCCTGCACTGCACTTCCTTTTGCTGACACAAGAAGCTGTATAATCAGGTAGTGAAACAGACTGAAGAACTAAACTGTTTCTCATTAAAGGTGTTCCAGATTACTCAGTTTTAAAGTCACTGTGCAATGGTGGTATAAGGATTGAAGATTTAAAGTTAAAAAATAAAATAAAATAAAAATTAAATTAAAAAAAAGATTTTTTTCCAGAAGCACTTTTCAAAAATTAATTTATATTTCATCAGCATCATTCACCAATGTCCAATAAAAATAAGACTAAGAGCACCTGCATGAACTACTAAAAAGTAATTTGTAGCTGAAATATGAAGTTAGAAAAGCTGGTAGGTAATGTTCAAAATTCAACAAACCCTTATCCTGTCTCCTCTCCTCTACAAAGTGATATCGTACTGCCTAAGCAGCGGAGTGGATCTGAAGCATATCCAACACAGGATATCATATAAAAGTGTTTCTAAGCAATGTTGTGGTACAAATCTAGAATTTCTAGGCCAAATTAAATTATACCTAAAATGGTGAAAAAAATATATGAGGAAAAAAGGAAGAGAAATTAACAAAGGCAAAAGACTTGGGATGTTATTCCATTCATACAAAGCTGAATGCGAGTAACTTTAATGCAGGAACAGAGAGTTCACGTGAGCAAGGAGAAGAGACTGCAAACTCACAGGCTGTGGTATTCTCTGGAAGATCTTGTGGTGAAGGAAGTTCCTCCTCCATATCAAGAATGTCATTAATTAGGCCATTTTGCTCATCCCTCAGCAGGATTTCTTAAATATAAAATACATAGTTTTAAATCATGCCAAGTCTTAGTAGTCATGAAGTAGTTTCAACAGTAAGAAAAGGAGAACATTTAGGGACATGGTTAATGGGTAATGGTGGTGGTAGGAGGACAGTTGGACTAGATAACCCTGGATGTCTTTTCCAACCTTACTGATTCTATGATTAGTCTTAATTTTGAGATTTCCATCTTTTCTTTGAAAAGTATGGTATTGAAACTGTTTAAAAGGTATAAGTTTATAACAGTTTACATAAATACCCTAAACGATAAACATGTAGAAGCTACTTCATTGCCTTTGTTATTACAACAACCAGGATAAAAAATGATGCAGCATTTCCCCCTTTAAAATATAAACTAAATTACTAAAAATTAAATATAAATCAAATGCTTTTAGTTCTAAAAAAAATAAAAAATAAAACAAAATACTACCTTCTCTAATTTATTTTTACTTGGCAATGTCTAAATGATCATGTAGTGATAAATAGCAAAAATTCTGTTAATCTGTGGCAAAGCCTACCAATCATATCTGCACCAGCCTCCTCATCTCCAAAACAATCCTGCTCAAAACAGTAAACATCTTCATGCAGTGCAGACTTGTCTCCATTTATGCTCGCAGAGGTATGATCAGCCATGAGATTGTTGCTGCTCATTAAGAAGCTGCCATCAAAGGAGCTCTGTTTTCTTAGTGTTTCTGGTTCCTCATCTGAATAAATACAGAATTTCTGATGTTTCATCTGCATAAATTTATGTGAAACATATTTATCCATTTCCTATTTTTTCGAATAATTTTCAAAAGATTGTAAGATTTCCCATAACTCAAATTAAATTAAAAAAAAAGTCAACTTTAGCTAACTCAGTAAAAACCACCAAATGTTGAGTGTGATTCTCAGTCTCTAGTATCATACTATATTACTTACACAAAAATTAGAGACCATATGATAGGCCAATCAGCACAAACATAAACAAGCACTCTTTTAATAATAGCTTTTTCATATGGGGAAATTATTCAGACTGTACAATATTTTGCAAAAAACATACTTTCCCTTACAGAATATTTCTGATTTCTCAACTTCTCTCACCAAAGTTTCTGTCCCAGAGAAGTATGTTGCTTTCGTAATCCTCTGTAAGCGTGATGTCTTCAGCTCTGCTCCGATTCAAGGTAAAATGTTCTGCAACATCAATGGCACTGATGGAAAAAACAAACAAACATAAACCATTGTACAAATTTAGAATGAACAGAAAGCCACTATTTAAACTAGTATTAATACTAGGGCCTGTATTTATACTAACTTTTGTATCTCCTCCCAAGGTCAGTAAGTTGTTTGCAGGGCTCACTCAGACAATTTTAAATGAGAAAATCTTGATGGATAAGTTCAAAATATTATTTTATTGTAAAGGGTCTGTTGATTAAATGGACTTGGAGGAACTCTACAAAAACACAATTATTGTGACTGTAGCCTTGTAAAGTTTGGCTCAGGGTTTTGAAGAAATCAGTTACCAAATCAAAACAATTCTGCACAAGTCTTGATCAGATAACTGTAAGGATATATTTTGTTTCTTAAAATACTAAAATAATGAATAAAAGGTAGGGAAGAGCTTACTTTAAATCAGGTAGTGGAGTATCAAAATCATGAAATTCTTCAGGTAATGTAATGGACTGATAAGCAGCTTCAAAGCTCTCTTCTGGAAGGTCAACAAGTCCTAAAAGAAACAAAACAAAACACAGTAAGTATCAATAAAATAAAAGTAACATTCTCCCAAGTAGATATAGTAAGACTATAAAGCCGTCAGGAAGGTATGCTGCCTTTATAAAGAACAAAAAGGTAAAGTTTAGGCAGTTTGTTAACAGGACCCAAAAGTGAAATTAAAATTCTCAATTTTCATATCTATTAGAAGCCACATTTTTTATAGACAGATAGAGAAGAGTATGCTGCTGTTGGAAACTGCTACAGGTGCTGAAATGCTGTAAATACACTGGGTTTATGAACAGTTAATTAATGTCACTGAAAGATTCTCAGCTGACATTCAGTCTAGAGTCTTTCATACCATTTAAAACGAATTAGTGTTTTATTTTTCTATCCTGTGTCTATATTACACTATTCACCAGCATCAAATAATTACAAAATCAGGCTGCAAATACGTAGTAGTCAGAAAATCCTGGAACAATTCAGGTTAGAAGGGATTTCTGAAGGTCGCCTAATCCAACCTTTGGCTCAAAACAAAATTAATTTCTAAGCTAGGTCACTTTTGACTATTTCTGATGCTGGAGTTTCCACTGCATCCCTGGACAACATGTTTCAGCATTTTACCATTTCAAGTATGATCTTTTTCCCAATTACATCTAGGTGGAGTTTGCCTTGCTGCAGTTGTGACCATTGTTTTTTGTTCTTGTGCTATGTGGTCCTCTACCAGCTCCTATAGTAACTGTTGAAAACAATACTATGTATTTATTGCAAGTGTTTCTTCTAGCATTTTCCAAATGTTTACAAACATTACCTAACTAATCTCCATCATATCCTTGAAAATCATGTAGAGTAGTTATTTGCTATTCTGCACACAGGCTAGGTCACAAAGCACATTAAGGCTGGCAATAGAGGCCAGTGTCCTGTTTGCAATCTTTTTTTAGACAACAGTGCCTCCCCATTTGTGCCTTAAAACAACAAACATGCAGCCTTTTTGAAAAGGATTCAGTCATCTCGGTTCATTTCTTGCTGGCTTTGTGGCTAGAGCTCAAATCACAGTCAGATCTGGCACTAACACATTGTTAGACATGTTGTTGGTGTCATTAGACAGGAAAATTAATTATCTAGCAATGGGGGCTGAATCCAAGCTTCTTCTTGTATGACCGTTTAAGATACTGCTTCTTTTAAAGGTGTCAAAGACCTGAAATTGCATTGAAATAAACCAGACTAAGCCTTGGCAGTAGGCACCAATAAATTCAATGTCCTTTGGGATCAATAAGCTGTATTTAACAGAAGCTTCCAAAATTAAGTTTTAAGATAAGAGCAGAAAAGGACACAGATGGAAAAAAATGCAGAATTCTGTACCTACCTGGGCGAAAAGCTGTCTTCATTTTTGTCAAAGCTTCAGTACAGTCTGCCAAGAGGTACTTTGCTTTCCTGTGGTAAATCCGCACCACTCCTAAGAGTAAGTGTCCAGAGGTGCGCAGAGCTATTGTAAACTTTGACATTTACAACAAAAAAGTTGTTCAGGAGTTAATATTTTTGGCCAAAAAATAAAAATAAAAAATATTACACAGCAGTAACAGAATTATAGTAAAATACACTGATAGAGAACTCTAAGAAATTCAACAAGACTTTGTACTGTTATAGAGGATCACAGACAAACAAATTTCCAGAGCTAGGAACTTCTAGTTGCTTCTGTCCCGAAGCATTGCCGTGCTGAAGCCTAAGCCCTCAATCAATGCTCTTGTTTCATGGACAAGGTCTCAGCTGGCTACCAGTGAACAGTGTAACACATCTTGAAAAGGAAAGTAGCTGCACTTATTCTAATATTTGCCACTTTGTTTATTCAAGTGAGAGGACATTGTACCAACTATGCTCTTATTTCTGCAGTCTTCCTGCACCAAGAACTCTCCCTTTGGCCATTCCAATGCTAGACAGAAGCACGCAAAGAGAAGACTACAAACTATTTGAAAACACTTCCAAATAATAATACTGAAATCGTTTTGACAAAGTTCAATTAATCATAACCCGTGCAAGGCAGACAATGAAAATCAGACTACCAATTGCCAAGCAGGTATTTTCACAGGGAAAAAAAATAAAAATCCTGCTTGCACCAGCAGAATGCCTTGGATCTCCTTAGGCATCGATTAGTGACAGTGCAAAATGTTCCTTACTGTTCTCTTGGATGCAATTGCAACAGAGAGGCCAAGGACTGAGTCATGGATACTCGACTGCTTGCATCTGTGCTTGTTTGAATCATACCTTATCTGTGGTACGCAGAGGATTAATACAGAATCTGTCATAAGCACCAATTACGCTTAATTATATATTTATCTGCCTCTAATGGTGGGCCTGGAAGAATTCCACTGACAGTTCAAGGATGGTTGTGATATGTCAAAGGTTATTTATCATAAGATCAGAAAAACACATTCTTCTTGAATGGTTTGTGTACAATTTTGTGGTATTTTTCTCAGTCCCTTTACTTTGGTTAAGCAGCTGGCTTTTTTTTTTTTGTTGTTTTTGAGAAAATTTCCTCAAATACTTGGCAGTTCCCAAACTATGTTGCATAGCCGCAGCTAGTACTCAGTCTCTGAAGAAAGACCAGCGCTACTACATGATATTGACAAGCTCGTCTCGTTTCATGCAGTAGCTCAAACCCACTTACCACAATCCCGTGGCCAGCTGTGCCCACAGAGCACACTCCGGAGCTCCATCAGTATGTAGAAAAAATACGTTTGAATATGTTGTGGTAAAATTTTTCTTATACTGTAGTTAAATATATTCCACAGATCTCCAAGGGCTAAATAGCAAGTAAAATATTTATATCAATTTAATTTAATGGAACAGAGATTTTATCTGAGTGAAAACTGAATAAAATCACAGTAGGAATCTCTCACACTGGTTTTGAAACAGCCACAAATTTGTCTTACTAAGTCTTCACAACAGCAAGTCCTCTTCCCTACAGAAGATTTACAGCTCTACCCCAGAACTTACCAGAAGGCACTTTAATAACC
Organism: Anas platyrhynchos; assembly: GCF_047663525.1. Classification (NCBI taxonomy): domain Eukaryota; kingdom Metazoa; phylum Chordata; class Aves; order Anseriformes; family Anatidae; genus Anas; species Anas platyrhynchos. Next base: position 17,430,636 of record NC_092607.1, read on the forward strand.
TACCTTTGGTGAGATGATGTTTTCAACGGTAGTCTCTAAATTACACTCGAATATATGAGCTTTGGTCAGCTTCTTCTCCCAGTGGGCGGCAAGCCATATTTTGGCCAACGGCCCACGCTTGTTCACGAGCAAATGCATGTAGAACATGGTGTCGGGGCTGAGGCTCGCAGGTCACCTCTGCTGCCACTTTTCCTGGGCTTTTCTTTTTTTCCCTTGTCTTGCAGGTGAAGCAGAGGAAGGTCCTGGGGCACGAGGGGAGAGCAGGTGAGCAGAGGGTGTGAAGCTCCAAGGGAAAATGTCCGTCAGGGCCTCGAGGAGAGCTGGAGCTGTGGGTCGGAGCTGGCAGAGCAAACAGCAGCAGAGGAGCAGCACACCTGCAGGCACAAGGAGAGATGTCACGGGGGACAAACAGACTGCGAGGGGCTTGTTGGGGGGCACAAAGGACGGGGTTTGGGGAGGGATGGGGCTGCAATGAAGGGCGGGAGGTGGAATGGGGAAAGCCCTGGGGAGTGGAGGGGATGAGGGGACTTAGCGGGGCTCTGAGGGGATGGGGACAGGGATGGGGGTCCCTAGCCTGGTGCTGGGGACATGGGGGGCTGTAGGGTGCTGAGGGGGCTTCAAATGGCTGCCAGGGACTGTGGGGACTTAGCGTGGCGCTGAGGGGATGGAGGAACCCAACCTGGTCCTGAGGTGATGGACGCTGAGGAGAGCTGAGGAGAAGGGGGATTCCTGAGGGGACCGCGGTACCCAGCCGGGCACTGAGGGGATGGAGACGACTCGGCAGGGTCCCCAGGGGGTGGCAGTGCCCAGCGAGACGCTGAGGGGACAGCGGGGGGACCTCAGTGGGATCCCGAGGGGATGGCGGTGCCCGGCAGGGCGCTGAGGGCGGCCGCGGACCCGGGGCTGAGGCCTGAGGGCGGCTCCCGCCAAAAGGGGAGGGCGGCGGGCGGCGGCCACAGCCCGGCCCGGTCCCGGCACAACGGGGATGGTGCTGAGGGGGGACACAAACGAGCCTCAAACCCCCTGCCCCGGGTCCCGGGGGGCTTTGCTCTGCAGCCGGGGGCAGCCCCGTGAGCCCTGAGTCCAGCGTGGCAGCCGCAGCTGTATCGTGAGGCGCCCGCGGCTCCCCCGTCACCTCGCTGTTTGCTGACAAAAATCAGACCTCGGTTGTCACCACAGGGTGTTTGCAGCCCCTTCCCAGCCTGGATCAGGGGCTGGGAGGAAGGGCAGGAGAGGGTTTTCTGTCATAAAACCCTCCTGGAGGCAGGCATCCCCCTGGGGACATGGGGGACACCAGTGACACCCATTAATCCTACCCAGGCGCCCAGCGCTGCCCATCCTGCAGCCAGTGCTGGATCCAGGCTGTGTCAGCTCCAGCCTTCCCAGTGCCAAAATTGATTTAAAATCCTGGGTCTGAAGCCAGCCCTGGCCATAAATCAGTCCCCCTAAATCACTGGGTGTCCCCACCTGCGTGGCAGCCAGCGGCTGGTGCCCGAATTGCCCAGCTGCTGCCCCTGTCCTCTGCGTCACCTTGAGCCCTGTTCCACCGAGGGATGCTGCAAGCAGCAAGAGGCAGGGACAAAAATTCTCCTCTACAGGGCTGGATCGGGGCCCGTGGGTGTCAGGAGCCTCTGCAGGACCAGTATCACCCGGGCTGTGCTGCAAGGGGATGTTCTGGAGGGGACCAAAGGGGGACACCTGCATCCACAGCCCTCCTGGCTCTCCCCATCCTTGTCCTCTTGTCCCTTTCCCTCTTGTCCTCTGCCCTCCCGGGGCTCCAGCTTGCTGTCCCCTTCATCCCGATTTAATCATTTTGTCCCAGCGGCCTGTCCCTGTCTCCACAGCCCCATCCCACCCCCTCGCCCTGCTCCGTCTCCCAGGCTGCCTCCTCCCCTCCCTCCTCTTTCTATTTATTTCCAGCTCTCTCGCAGATTCACTCTGCGTTTTGGCAGTGCTGCCTCTGACCTTGGCTGTCTCCCTCCTCTCTGTGCTCCTGCGCTTGGCAGCATCAATCTTGGCTGTCTCCCTCTCTCCTCCCCTTCCTGGTGCCAGCGCCCTGGGGATGCTGTGGCCCTGCCAGCCCCGGGTGGGCTCGGGGCAGTGTTTGGGGCTCCCACCAGCCCTGAAAACCCACCAGCCCTGAAAAGGTCCAGCACCCACCCAGTAAATGCAGCAGATCCAGGAGCAGCTCAGCAGAAGCAGCAATGTGCAAGGAACATCGCTCTACCTCACCCATTAGCGGTGTCCTTGAGAGCATAGCTGTGGGTTTGGGGTGCAGGAGCAGCGCCCTAAAACATTGACCCCATGGCAGAGTGGGCGCAGACCCCAGTCCTAAACCACTGCTCCAGCACTTGTGGGCTCATCCCTGTCCATGTACAGACTGGGCACATTCGGGTGCTTCAGCACCACAGGGCTTGGGGACCCCAAAATGCAGGGGATGACGGCGTGCATTGCTCTGCTCAGGAGCACACCGGTGGCACTGCTTTTTCTCCCAAATTCAGCAATGTTCGAGGTGGCAGAGCTCGGTGCTGACGCTCTCTCCTCCCGTCCTCACTGCCGTCTGCCCGTCTGGTGGCACAATGTGCCCGCCTGCTCCAGATCCATCTTTTCCTGCTGATTCGGGACAATCCGTGTCCCGTGACCTACTTGTCTCTGAGCATCTTCTGCCTTCCCGCCGAGTGGGTTGGCACTGAAGCCGCTCTAAATGTGGTTAACATGTCAGGATGCACTTACATTTATTTTTAATTCTGCCTCTTTCTCAGCCCAGTTCTGGATGCGTCCCCGGGGACGCTGTGCTGGGAAGCCTGTGCCTTTCGACACTGGGAGAGGAGACAGGAGGAGCGAGCGGGTGGGTCGCAGCCACACAACGCTCACTGCAAACAAAAATTAATAAAATTGTGCGTATCCATGTCCCTGACACAGAAAAAGGGAGTGAGCAGACCCCCTTTTTTCCTCTGTCGGAGGTATTGGAGCGCCGGATTCGGTCCCTTTTTGGGTGGTGCAGGTCTGCAACAGCAACACTAATGGGCAGGGAGCTGGGGGGAGCTGTAAAGCCATGTTGTGGAACTACACAAATAATTAAAGCAGGCAGAAAACCTTGCAGGGCACCTTGGAGGAAAATAAAGGGAGGGGAAAAAAAAGCAAGAAAAGAGGTAAAAATTATCCAGGGGGCAATTTTTAACACAAACTTTAGAGTTTAATGCAGATGATGCTCAAGGAAGGATAACGTCGTCACCTGTCATTAACCTGGCGAGCAGCGAGGGCAGGAGCCAAGCCTCCTCTTGCCAGAGCCAGCACGTGGGTGTGTGCAGTCGATGTGCTGGGCTAAGCTCATCCTCTTAAGCTCTTTGGACCTTTTTGATCAGTTTTAAGTGAATTTCACAGACCAGAGAGAGTGCCTACCGGTTTCATGAAACGGGTGGAGCCGAGTGTGGCCACAGGACTTGTATGAGGGGATGGGACACGGGGGGCTTGGGGTGGGGGCTGCCAGCCACATGAGCTCACCCGGTGCTGGCAGTGGCATCCACACATCAACTGGTGCGATCGCACACGAGCTGCTGAAGACGCTGAAGGCATGTGAATGTGCTGAAGGGGATGGCAACGTGATGGACAAATCTTCCCGGCAGCTCTCAGCAGCCCACCCGCTATCACTCGGGATTTACGTCCGCACCACCATCTCCAGGCACGGCTCCAGAAGCAGAAATAGCACATGTCTTATTAACAAACGGGCTGAAAGCGTGCTCCTGCCAGCAGGTCACTGCTGGGGCTCGGGCACGGATCCAGTTTCAGGTCAAAGAGAAGCGGAGCGTGTTCGGCAACACGAGTGCTCTGGGAAAAATGGGATAACGCGGCGAGAGACGGGGTGGCGGGGAGCTGGGGGCTGCGGGACTGCAGCCACCTCTCCTGGCTGGCACCATCTGAAGCTGGAGCACCCCACACCTGGCTCAAAGCCTGGGCCAAGCCCTGAATGCTTCCCTGGGGATTTGGGGTCAAGTTTGGCCCTAGAAGGGGCTCTCAGCAGGTGGCTGGGCTGGAGCCCTCCCTGCTGCAGCCCCCATCCCCAGCCCACCTCTGCCCCGTGCCCCCTGCAGGGCCAAACGGTTGTGGGGCGCACAGCCAACACCCCATGGGACACATCCCTGGGACACATCCCGCACCCTTCACGGCACAGACCCCTCTCCACCGCTTTGCCCTTTCCATCCCCACCCCTCCCCACGCAGCCCACCCTGGGGTGCCCACGAGGGGGGGGTGTCCCGGTGCGTCCAGGGTGCGCACGGAGGGGTCCCTGCTGCGGGTGGGGAAGCGTTGCCGAGACGGTGCCGGTGCACAACGGGGCTGGTGTGCACCGTGTGTGTGTGCGTGTGCCCGTGAGCCCCCCGGGGCAGCGGCTCTACGTGTGCGAGCGTGTGTGTGTGTGCGTGCGGCGCCGGGAGCCCCGCGGGGCCGGCAGCTCGGGGCACCGCCGCCCTCTATCCCGAGCCACCGGCACCGGTACCGGGCAGCCGGCGGGGGTAGGCGGCCGGGAAAAGGTTGGGGAGGGGGGGACAAACCGAGGAGGGATCGGGGAGGCAGCGGGGGGTGAGGGAGAGGGAACGGGGCTGGGTGCGGGGACCGGGGGCTCCAGCGCGGTGCGGGGAGCGGGGGGAGGCGGCTTGGCACGGCTCGGCACGGCTCGGAGAAGCGGGGAACCGGAGGGGACAGATCGGAGCGGGGAAAGCAGGTCCGGGGTGGGGAAAGGTGGGGGGCACAGCCCGATTCGGGGAAAGCAACGTGGGGTGGGGGGCACAGGGACACGGCTCCCGTGGGGGGAGGCGCAACGCGGTTTGGGGGACCCGGGTCCCACCGGGGGGAGCGGTCCCGGGTGCGGGGACGGGGCAAGGGAGGGGGCAGAGCCCGGTGCGGGTGAGCGGGGCTCGGAGGGAGGGAGCAGCTCGGTGTTGGGGGGGGGACGGGGACACTCAGCCTGCTCGGGGAGGGAGGATTTGGGGTGGGGAACGGGGACGGGGACATCGCCACCCGCTCCGTGCGCGCCGCTCACCTCTCTCCGCGCAGGGCGGCGGCTCCATGGCGGCCCCGCGGGCGGCGGAGCTGCGGAGCCCGGTCGAGACGGCGGCGACAGCGGGGAACGGAGGCGGCGGGGGGGGTCCGGGGGGGTTCGGCCCGGCCCCGGGCCCGGGGCTGGCTCTGGCTTTGGGCTGTGCGCTGAGCGGCGCGGCTCTGGTGGTGCTGGCGGGGGCCGTGCCGCGGGCGGCGCGCCCCGACCCGGCCGTACCGGCGAGGCAGATGGAGAGGCTGGAGGCACGGGCGGCTCGGCTCCGAGCACGCCTCGATCGCTGCACCGTGGCCGGCTTGGCGTTGCTGGCCCTGGGAGGGCTCCTGCTCGCCGCCCTCCTGCTGGCCGCCGCCGCCGCTCGCCGCCGAGCCCGAGCCGCTCGCCGCGCCGGGGGCACCTACGGCTCGGTGCGCCTGAGGATGCGCAGGGTGTCGGCCGAGGGGGCTCAGGCACTGCTGGAGAGCCAGCTCAGCCCCCCGCCCCAACCCCCCGAGGGGCCGGGCTCGTAGCCCCGCGCCTCCCCGGGGCCCCCCGAGCCGCCGGCAGAAGCGGGGCTCCCCCCGCAGCGCCCCGGTCCCCGTGCTGTCACAGCCCGGTGAGGCTTCGGGCACCCTCCTGGCCGCCTCGACCCCTTCTGGGGTGGGGGTCCCGGCCGGCAGCAGCGGAGTGACACGGCTTGGGGACACGCCGCTCGCCTACACGGCCCCTGCCACCAGCACCGGGACGATGGCACCACCAAGACACCCGTGGGATGCCCACGCCACGGTCGGGCATGGACACGAGGCCGAGCTCCCCGTGGCAGCAGCAGCCGGCTCCTTCCCGACAGCCAGGGCTGCTCCTCGCTGGGCCGTAGCGCCGAATCCTCTGCCAGCAGCGACCTTTTTTAGCAATAGTTTCTTCTAAAACTGTGGCGTGGAGGTGGCACTCACACCGCTCTGGGGACAGCCAGCGTGACCGATATCCGCGTGGCACCAGCCAGCCCCCACCAGCCCCCTGCCTCTGCGCCACCCCCCAGCCCCACTGCGGAGAGCGGGGCGAAGGCTGGGACCCCGCTCCCACCAGCAACCCCACAACGGCCCCAAAACCCATGGTGCTCTGTCTGCGGGAGAGAGGATAACGCACGGCGCCTCGGAGCAACATGGTGCTTCTTCTCCTGGTTTCCAGAAGCAGCTGTGCCCCGCCGGGTGCCCGAGCCTTTGTGTTGCTCGCCGGAGCCATTGTCTGCGGCGTGAAGGCAAAAATTGCATCTCGGGAATTAAACGTGAAGCCTCATTAAAGCACGGCGTCCTGTGGGAAGAGAAATCGGTACGAGCGGGGTGCTGAGAAAGGGACAGAATTATCCCATAGGAAAATGCAGCCCCACAAAAGGTGGTATTTGTCATGAAGTGCTGCCGGTTTTTAATCCAGCCCGTAAATCACTTGCTTCAAATGTTTCCACGTGGAGACAAATCCCTCCAGACAGCCCGACACAAGAGGAAAGTCATTTTTACATGCGGTGCCATTGCCAGGGTCTGATTGTGGTTGGGGGCTTCCAGAGCATCCCCCCGATGGCTGGGGGCAGCCCGCAGCCCGTGCCCCCCTTCTCATCCTCTGCCCAGCATTTGTCCTCCAGCCCTCACAGCCGCTTCCTCCTGTTGCTGTGTCCCTCTCCCTGTCACCGTGTCACCTGCCCGTGCTCTGTATTTATTGTAGGGTCTCGGGAATTAGCCCTGAATGGCTTTGTGTAGGCACTTCATGTCACACAAGTGCCCGGGCCCCTTTCCCTGGGCTCCAGCAGAGGCTGGAGCAGAACACGGCTGCCCTGAGCCAGGCACAACCACACATCACATCCCCGTGTGCCACGGGGGGAGAAAACCTGCGGGGTCTGGGTGCACAAAAAGGGTCAGGGGGCAGATGCCACCGAGGGTGTCACCGAGGGCTGGTCCCAGCACCAGGGCAGGGAGGTTCCCGTGGGTGCCCCAGGGTTGGGGGCTGCGAGGAGGCCCCCGGGGGAGGCTTGGTCACTTTGAATAAGGAGTGAGGGGTCTTCACGGGATGAGAGGCTGAACCTGGTGGAGGTTCTGCTGGACACCTTCGCGTTGTGTGAGCACAGAAATCCTCCTCGTTATTCCAGGGGGGCTACCCAAAAGGCTGGACTGGAAGGAGGCTGCCACTGCTGCGTAGCGCCGTGCTGTGCTGTCCCTTAACTGGGCCTGGAGGGCTGGAGGAAAACCCTCGTGATTGAAATATAAAATATTTAAGGTGAACAAAGTGTGTCGAGGAAGGAATGCCATTAAAGAGCCTCCCCCAGCGAGATCTCTAGGACTGGAGAGTGATTTGGCACCGGGGCGGTGGTGGGGACCCCATTGCGCGCGGCGGGAGGCTGGTAGCAATGAGCTGCTGTAGCAGGAGCTGCTTTGTTTTCCCCGTCTGTGTAACATCCCCTGGTTCCTCCTCCCTCACACCATCCTCGGGGCACGCAGGATGCCGGGGACAGAGCATGGCTGCAGGGTAAATTAGCAGCGCCGAGGGCTCTGCGTTGGGGAGCGTGCAGCGCAGGTGCCGCGGGCTGGGCGGGACGGCAGATGGCCTGAAGGGCTCTCCAGGGATGGCAAGCCATCGCCAATAACCCAGCCTCTTTCTTCAAACCTGCTGTGGAAGCACCTCCTCGGCGCCCAGGCGAGGAGGGAGGGCTGGGGCCGTGCCAGCATCGCACACTCCAGCCCCTGATGCTCTTTGCAGCCCTCTAAAATTCACCCAAGGCGCGTTAGCCACCTCTGCTGTATGGTGGGAGCTGAGCTGAGCGGGCTGCAGTTGTTCTCCTGTCCCATTTCTTTGTCCTGCAGAGCACACACATCTCCCTCCACCTCTCCTCTGTGGAGCATGGGTATCAGAGCCCCCCAAAACCCCAAGGCTGAGGCACGAGCCTGCACCCACCCCGGCTCAATGCAGGGTGCTCGCCCTCTCCTCAAAGCCTCTCCTCTCCCACCTGCTCCCCCTCAGCTGCACGGCCCCACGAACCCGCTGGGGTTAAGCGCTGCAGACAAAAGATTGTTTATCAGGACCCGACGCAGCCTCTCCCCGGAGCTGGCTCGTTTTAATTAGCCCCCATCAAAGCAGGCTGTGTCTCTCCCTCCTGAAAGGTTGCAGCGCATGATTAATGCAGGCGGCGGAAAGCAGCCGCCTCCCGCAGAGGGGAGCCCCTCTGATAAGGCCACAGCCGCAGCACCGAGCATCTCGGCCCCCCCACAACAAGGTTGGGGCTCCTTCTCCTGGGGGGGAAGCTGTGGGCAGGCTCAGGCTGCCCCAGGAGCTGGGAGAGCAGCAGGGACACAGCAGGGACGCAGCAGCTCCTGCTGATGTGAGCCCTGGGGAGATGCAGGGGATGCTCCAGTTCCCCCAGTGCCAAATTTCTGCAGCCGGTTCCCTCCCCGCTCCCACCTGCACACAGCCCGGGGTGGAAAACGCTGCAACTGAGCTGTTATCAGCTGTGTTTGGAGGCAAAGGCAGTTTAAAAGGAAAAGCCTTTGGGGAAAAGGGAGAGACAGAGGGGAGCACTCCCCCGTTTTTATTTATGCCTCTGCAGCTGCACGCAGCGCAACAACGGCGTTCAATACCCCGGAGAGCCAATTACCACCAGGAGAGCAGCCGGAACGAGGGCTGGGCCATTCTCCACTTAATTTACTAAATACAGTCTACTCGTCTCGGAAAAACGCTGCTGCTCAGGGGAAGGAACAAAGCGGGCTCCCAGCGTGAACCCAGCACCCCAGGGAGAGCAGGCACAGCCGGGGCAGAGCTCCCGGGGGCACCTTTGGGGCTCCTCTTCTCATGGGGGGAAAAAGGGGGAGGCCAGCTGGGGCAGGGGGGTGACCCCTCAGCAAGTGCTAACACAACACTGTCGTCAGGTTTTTATTTCAAACTCCAACATCCTTCCAAGAAACCAAACCACGAGAACAAAGCATGAACCCAGTAAACTGCAGCCCCCAAACTACCCGACACGGGGTGGGCTCCAGAAAGAGCTGCGGATCCCGAGCTGTGCAGACCTCCCTGCGCTGTCTGGTGAGGGGCAGCAGAGACCCTCCAAGCAGAACCTCACCAGCCTCACGCCACGGGACTGACAGCAGGGAATGGTGTTCCTGTACAGCCCTGCAGCAGAGCAAATCCCAAATCCTTCAGCTCTGCCAGGCCCAGACAGCCAACGCTGGTCCCGGTGGCCATGCCAGCACCAAACCTCCTCCTTGCCACGGTGCCAAACGGGCACCCTCCGTGCTGCCTGCCTGCAGGTTTGATGTGCAGCCCCGGGACTGAAGGACAGCGTGGCTGTAGGGCCAGAAATCCCATCTCTCTCTCTTCTCATGCACATTAACAGCTTGGTGTTGGTGGCCTTCACATCCAGCGGGCATGGCCATGCAAAGCTGATGACACAGAGACCCCCTGGGACAGGCTTTAGCTTTTTGTGATCATCAGCTCTTTGCTCGGATAAAAAGCATGAGAAAAAAAACACCTCTGCATGGGGAACCTGCTCCCTCCCCAGCACCACCTGCACGTTTAACCCCAGCAGCGAAAGCGATGCCACCCCAAAGAAACAGAGGGAACCTGGCAGCCCAGGGTTGCTCTCAGCACGCCCCACTGCTCCCCACGCTGCCCTCGCATGGGGCAGGCCCACGTTTGCTGCGTGCCCACTGCTGGGTACCCTCAGAGGAGCAGAGAAAGAAATAAACCTACTGCCCCCTCTTCTGTTCTGAACATATGGAAACCTTTACGGCCGGTCTGAAGCCCAGGAACGTGGCCCCGAGTGAGGAGAGGAAAAACGCTGCTGAAAACATCAAAGTCCAACAAAGAGGGAAGCGAAGAGGGGAAAGTGCTCCTGCTCCCCGGGAGACCGCTCGGGCTGCAGCCAGCTGAGAAACCACTCGGTGAGTCCTCACATGAACATGTCGTCGTAGCCCGGAGGGGGGAGGTGGTCAGGATCTGGCCTGGAAAGGAATTGGGAGCAGAGTCAGAGCAGGAGCGAGAGCACAACCCTGGGAGGAGGAGGAGAGCTAAGGGCAAACTGCAGAGAGCGTGCTGAGGAACTGCAGCGGCTGCCCAGGTGTCAGCGAGCACCTACCTGCCCCTGCCAGCCCCCACGGGGCCAAAGGGGTCGAATCTGGCTCCTGGTGGGACTGCTCCTGGGGGAAGGCGGCTGGGCAGACCTGTCGATGGGTCAATGCCCGGCTGCCGGAACCCAGACCGGAGAGGATCGAGGATCATTCCCCCGCTCCGACCTCTGGGGAGAGGAAAATAGCAGAGAGGGAGATGAGCTGAACAAAGAGCAAAGCGCTCCTCCTGCGGCCCTGCCCCACGCTGTGCCACGAGCAGTGCTCGGGGGCAGACCCAGGATGCGAACCCAAACTCAGCATCACGCCAAGGTGGAGGCTTGCACACAAGCCCAAACTGGAGCACCAGCAAGCACCAGGTCCAAGGCAGCGCTGTGCCAGCGACCCCTCATGGAAACACGCAGAGGGAAGCAACAGCGCGTGCCTGCCTGCCAAAAGAAACGCTCAGGTTTCCCTGCGTGTCCCCCAGCTGCTGCGAGAGGGGGCTGCAGCCGTGGAGGGGCAGCTTCCCTCTTCCCCCAGCTCCTTCGAGGAGCGTCAGGGCAGTGACAGTGGCTGAGGAGTCCCCGAGGAGCTGCTGGCCCTTTGTGCAGCGCTGCAAGGGCTCGCAGAGCCATCCGGGGCTGCCGCCAGCCTCTCCAGAGCTCTGCCTGGAAGTCATTTGCTGACCACGGCGGCTCCTCGGAGCTGCCCCACGCTGCGAGTGCCATTCCTCATAGGCGGCTTTGTGCAAACTCAGCTGGAGCCTCTGGACACCGCTGCCATCATACAAGTCATTAACAACTGCGCTAATGAGTTCCATTACGCCAGGCTGGCTGCCCAGAGAGCCCCGGGACAGCCAGGCCCCACGAGCATATGCCTGGGAGTCTGGGTCTCCAGCCCCAGCGCTGGCAGGTGTCAGCACACAAATCTGCTTCCATTTACCGTCTTTTTTGTCCTTTTACAGAGAAACTTCTGATGAAGGGCTGGAGGCGGCGAGAGCAGGGTCCCCCCCCACAACTGAACCCCCTCTCCTCATGCTATCGGGTTTCCTTCCAGCCACCCAGGCTCCAGGCCTCTCCCTCCAGCAGGGCAGGACGTTTCGAGCTGGCCCTTTTCTAGCCAAACCCGCGGAGAAGCGAGTCTTGCAAGAGGGGAAAAAATGCGATCCCCACAGGAGCGTGGTTCCAGAGAGGACTCCCCTGGGCTGCAGGGCACTTTGCAACAATTCCAAGGACTGTTTTCTGTCTGAGGCTGTGCTTTTAACTGGATTGACGGATGACAGGTTCTCCTCGCCCACCCAAACCAAAGACCCAGAGAGGGATCTGTGAAGACGAGTCCCCCAGACAGCCTGGGTGGAAGCAGGGCTTCCTCCAGCATCCCCGCTCTCGAGTGCCTCAGAAGAGCCTGGAGGCTCCCAAGCAGGACTCGGCAATCTGTGGATTTAAGCCTCCCCTTCTCCAGACTGCTGGGCTGTAGACGCAGCAGCTGGTAACATTTTGAATTAGAGGCTTACATCCACTTAACGACGTATTCAGCTTTGATTTACTGAAGGAATTAGTGCATGGTAAATGAATACAGGCTGATTATTAAACAGACGCAGATTGCAACCTATCATCTATGCAAGCGACGGGATCCTGTTACAATATTAGAACCACATTGAGGTTTAGAAACCGTCCGTCCAACCGCTCTGCGCTGAGGAACCGTCCTGCTGCCGCCCGCCCTCGGAGACACTTCACGGGATGCCTGAGCCAGGCGGACCCCGGCTGTCTGAGGAGCAGCCCCAACCTCCCCACCCTTCCCCAGGGCAGAGCAGGGGACGCTCCTCTTCTTAGGCACGCGAAGCACCGCTTCTCCCAGCCACACTCACCCGAAAGGGTCCAGGTCTTCCCCACCGACAGCAAAGGGGTTCAGGGGACGAGGCCTGAAACAGAGCACAGAGTGAGCGAGGAGGTCGGTGAGGGGCTGACCGGCCCCATGGAGCCACCAGGAGCGAGCAGGCAGCGTGTTTGGTGCTGCTGTGTGCTTACGGGAGCCTTCCCGACAGCAAGAGCAACAGCTCTGCACAGCAGGACCCAAAAAGTCTTGGGACCAGTGGGACCGAGCGGGCTCTGGGAGCTGCTCTGTGCCCAGACACAGCAATTCCCTGCTCCGGGGTGCAGCCGGGTGGGGATGTCGGTGCGCACGGCAGGCTCGCGGGAAGCTTGCAGAGATGAAGGGAGCCCTGCTGCTCCCACCGCTCCGGGCTGCAGCTGTGGATGCTGGCAGTTTCCATGCCAGGGGCTCCCTGAGCAGTGCCAGGCTCTCCAGCGCGTCCCAGGCAGCCACACAATGACAGTCCCGCTTCCAGGAGCGTGGAGGTTTTGGGGTGGCGAGCCTGCAGCCAGCTGTCACAACTCCTTGCCAGCACTATGTGCCAATAACGCGGTTTCAGAGCCATGCCCAGCTCCAGCCTGTCTGCCCACGGGCGTGCGGGGCCTCCCCAAGGAGCAGCTTGCACCCTGAGCACCAGCAGACAGCAGCGGGGCCGAAGAAACAAGAGGTGCCGTACAGGGTAGAAGCCACAGCCGGCTCCCCAGGGACAGCGGAGCCACCGCAGCGTCTCTGACTTGCGGCCAAAAAGGATTACAGCTTGTGAGGGAAGAGAGGGGGGAACCTGCCCGGCACACACGAGACATGGCTGGGCACAAAGGGGCCAAGGAGGGATGATGGAGTGGGTTGTGTGTGTCCCCTGTCCTCAGCTTTGCCAGAGGAAAGAGAAACTCACCAGGACGGCGCTCTCGTGCCCGCAGGCTGCCGAGGAGGGGCCATGAGGGGGTCGTAATCCCTGGGCAAGACAGGGTCTTCCTTCTCTGCCTTGGGCTCCTTCTCCTTTTCTGCAGGGCCTCCGAGGGGGGCGATGATACCTGAAGAGATCTTTGCCCTCAGCTCCTCCATGTTCTTGTACACCCTGAAGGGAGGAGAGGGGAGGCAGTGGGATGGGGAGGCCACGGCACCCGGGGGTGAGGGTGCTGGATGGGCTGTGAGGGGAGAGGTGAGGGGATGGACATGCCTGAAGCGTCCCTGGCACAAAACGTGCCCCCAGCTGGCAGCACGGAGGGGATGGGAAGGGGCAACAGCACACAGCAGCTCTGAGGCCCCAGCCCCATTTGAGAGGGCGGAGGTGCCTCCACCCAGCACAGCCAGGCAGGCAGTGCTCTGGAAATAAAAGCACCAGGCTGGCCACAGCCCGTTCACAGGTGGCGTGGCTGTCCCCTGGGCTATGATCAGGACCCCACTGTCTCCTGAATCTCTCTTGCTCTGCCTCTGGATTTGTACAGGACAGAAAAGTCCTCCAGGCTCTTCCTAGCCTGGTCTCTGATTCCATCTGCCCCCCTCCCTACACTGCTGGGACTTTTTCTCCTGCAGAAAATGCCAGGGAACTGCGATTACTTGTGGAAATCATCCAGGTACTCTGGGTTGATGTAGTCGGCCACCGCCAAGGTCACATCTGCCACCTTCTGAGAAGTGCGATCCTGGCAAAAGACAGGGGAAGGAAGGTGTCAGCAGCCAGGCAAAGCTGGGCCTAGGGCAGGGAGCAGGTACAGCCACAGACAGGGGCTCAGGACATGAGGAATGAGCTTGCCTTTTTTCTGTCCACATCCCTGTGCAGTGCCTGAAACCCAGGAGCAAACAAACTGCAGCGTACAGCAAGGCTCTCCCTGCTTGCTCCCCCAGCCCGGATTGCAAAGGTGAAAGACCAAAATCTCACAGCACAGTCAGAGACAAGAAGCTGTGTCATGGGGCAAAACCATCCTGGGCATGTGCTGGTTGGGAAGGGGTTTACAAACACATCCCCAGTTGGAAAAGGGACGCAGAAGGGGCAACTCCCAGGCCAGAGTCAGTCCCTGCCCATGGTAGGGGAGGTGGAATTAGATAATCTTTAAGGTCCCTACCACACCTGCCAATTCCCGCAGCAACCAGCCCGGGTACTCACCATGACATTAACGATCATACTGTCCTCCACCATGATGGCCTTAAGCAGCAGCTCACGGGCATCATCTGTGGACTTGTAGCGCAGCGTGTACACCTCCTTGTTGGCTTCCCAGCCAGCAGGCAGCAGCTCCGACTTTCGTTCATCAGGACGTGGCTACAACAGGACAGACATGCTGCTGAGACCCTGCCCACCAGGCAGAACAGAAGGGGGCAAAACCACCCCTTGTTGAGCAGGAACCAACAAAGACCCAGACTGGTGGATGATGCTCTTTGTCTCCTGGCACCCTGCAGCTCCCCAGCGTTGCGTGGCTGTCACCTTGTTTGTCCCAGCCCCACAGCAGAGCAGCTGGAGGATGGCACTGCCCCCAAACTGTCCCCTCCCGAGGTAGTGGGGGGCTTCTCTGCCAAACCAGTGCCACTGCCCCCCGTACCACATCAGGTGCCCTCCTAGCAACCCCCAAAACCAGGCTCCTGACCCCATATCCCCCTCCTCACCATCAAGACACCCACAGCAATATTCCTCCCCCCCAGCACCACACTGCCCCCTTCCCTGGCTTCCCACTGGGTCCCCCCAAACCCAACAGCAAACCCCTCCAGCCCCGTCCCCCCCCAACACTACACCAAACCCCCACCTTCACCAATGGGCCCCCCCCCCACCACCGGGACACCCCCCAACAACACCCGGGAGCCTCCCCCCTCGACTCCCAAAGCTCCAGACCCCTCCGCTACCCGCACCCCCCCCCAGCGCCCTCCCCGAGCGCGGCGGCCGGCCACGGCCGAGCGTGGGCGGGGAGCGGCGCTAGGAAAGTCCGAGGCTCGGCGGGGCCTAGCGGGGCCTAGCGCAGCGGTCGGCCGGGAACAGGAGGCCCGGCCCGGCCATGCCCGACCCGTACCTGCTCCCCAGCACCGAGGCAGCGGTAGCCGTGCCGAACCAGCTCCCAATGGAGGCCGCAGAGCAGCGCATCCTGCGGCCGGGACACGGCGGCCCGGGCCGAGGCGTACAGCGCCTCCAGCCCCGCCATGGCCGCACCGAGGAGGCGCGGCCGGGCCGGGCCCCCGCCCTCCGCCGGGCCGGGCCGGGGCTGAGATCCCCGGGGAGAGCCCGAATCGGGTCGGGGAGAGTCAAAGCGGACCGGGCCGAGCCTCACTAGGGGGCCCCCGTCCCCTGCTTTAAGCCCCGGGGTTGGGGGGAAATGGAAGCCGCAGGGAGCGAGGGGCAGCGGTGCTCCAGGGCCGGCCCCCCTGCTGGGGGATCACGGCGTGGTTTGGGCTGGAAAGGGGCAGACGTTGTTAATTATTAAGATTAATATTGTTAAGACCACCCCTGCCGTGATCAGGGGCATCTGCCCCTCTGTCGGGTGTGCAAAACTCCCTCTAACCAGACTGTGAGCCCTTCAGGATCCACAGCTGCCCTGTTCCAGCATCTCACCCCCTTCAGAGTGTAGTTTCTTCCATATACCCAACCTAAATCTGCCCTCTTTTGCATCAAAACCCCTTGTCCTGTTATTTCAGGACCTGGTAAAGTCTTACTCTCTCTTCCGTACATGCCCCCTCTGTATGTTGGAAGGCTGCAATAACGTCAGCCTGGAGACTGCTCATCTCCCGGCCAAACAACCCCAACTCTCGTCAGTCTTTTCTCCATGTTCATGGCCTCCTCCAGACCTCCTCTATCAGGTCCAGGTCCGTGTCTGTCTTGTACTGGGTCCCCAACCTGGATGCAGAACTCCAGGTGGAAAGCGGAGCAGAGGAGGATCACCTCCCTCGACCTGCTGGCCAGGTTCCTTGTGATGCAGCCCAAAACACAGCTGGCTTTTTGGCCTACAAGTGCACACTGCTGCCTCATAACCAATTTTTCACCCATCGGTAGCCCAAAGTCCCTCTGTGCAGGGCTGCTCTCAGATTGCAGGGAGGCTAGGGTTTTTATTCCCCCAAAAAATTTAGCACTACTGCATGCCAGGTCTGTGTCGTTGCTGCCTCTCGAGGCTGTGGACGTGGCAGGGCTCCAAGGGGGCTCCATGTGGTGGTACCAACCTCACCGCCTGCTGTGAGCAAGAGGTGCCCAAAGCAGCCACGTAGTTGGGAATTTTGCCTGGTTCCTGCTCCCTAACCCCGGGCTCTTCCTCACCAAGGATCAGCCTGTGACCAAACCATTTGCTGATCCAGTTATTAAAAATCTGGAAGAACCTGTGGCTGTGCTCACGTGCGCATCCCTATTGAGTATTTCCCTCGGCACCCAAAGGGACCAAAAGTGCGATCAGCTAATGACAATGTTATTCTGGTTCTTTCCACATCTCCTTTCCCTGTTTATAACACTTGAGTTCTGCTTAAAGTTGCCACTGAGCTGTAGTCAGGGGCTCTGTTTCCTGGCCCCGCTGTGGCCTGGGGCTGGAGCCGGTGTCTCTGGCGTGTCCTCAATGCGGGTGGCAGGAGGCTGGGGCTGGAGTGGTCCTGGATAAAGCAGCCTCATGCCAGGGAAAGCCATCATCTGCTGCTTTCCCAATCTGAGATCTAGCTCCTTTGGGGATGCTCTGATTCATCTTGACTTCATTATGCGTCTATTAATTAACTCACACTGTCCGCTCTTTCCATTTCCCCCTCAAGAAGTCACTGAAGCTGAACAATTGACCACAGACCGTCCTCACTGCTCAGCGCTGCCCGTTCCCGTGAATCATTTCCCTGGTGGCTGTGGAAATGTTGCACCTCTTGCTAATGCCCCCATCAGTCCCAGCTCCGCAGAAGACACCCGTGGCATGGAAGCCAAGAGAGCCGAGCTGGCCAGGTGGGAATGGGCAGGAAATTAGCACCGATTTCCACAGAGCCAGGGCTTCGCAATAGGAATGTGGGACTCAGCTCCTGCTTTGCTCATTTGTGAGGTTATGGGGGGAGTGTGGGGAACAGGATGTGTTTTGTGGGGCTGTCAGACTCATATGGTCCCGGTGCCTGTATGAGCTGGGCAGGAGCTGCAGGAGCCCTGTCCTGAACCCTGGAGAGCCTCACGGGGTGGTGGGCGCAATGGACTGGGGGACACGGGGACACGGGGACACAGGGACACAGGCTCGGTGCAGCTGGACATCTCTGCCCCTTGCTCTGGGAACAGGGTCTGGAGGGTGGGCAGCTCCTGGGGGCTCGGGGCTCTCCTGGGCAGGCTGAATCCTTCTGGGGGTGGCTCGAGAAATGCAGTCCCACGGATGTGTCTGCTTCATCTGATCAGGATTCGATGAGAACACCAGGAAATGCTGGAGCCGGGGCTTTTCCATTGCGGGGCCTGTGATTCACGGCCAGGATGGGGACCTGGAGCTGCCCGCCAGTCCCCAGGTTGGTGCCTCCGTGCTGATGGAGGCCAGCTGGGCACATGCAGACATTAAAAGACTTTCTGGCTCCGTTTTATCCAGCAGATCTTCTAGCGGGGATGAAGGCTGAGATCCTCTCCACCCTCACACCAACCTGGGGCACGGCCTCCTGCATCCCCACGGGTGCCAGCCGTACTGAACCACACACGAGGGGTGACTGGGGGTGTCCTGGGGGGCTGCAGGAGCAGGGCTGAGACCCCCAAGCACCCCTCTGATGGGGTACAGCGGGATGCCCTCCGTGCATCCCCTCCCCAGGGCTGCATCCCCCATGCCCGGGGCTGGCTGCCGCTAAATCAGAGCTGCCCCTGCCGAGCCCATGGTGCCTGTCCCCCCTCGTCCCTCCTTTGCCCCAGCTCCTGGCTCACTGCAGCTCGCTGATGATGAAAACCTCTGGCCACATGAAAGTGGCTCCCCTAACGCCAGTCTCGCAGCCTGCAAGCTACGTGGGAGGCAGCGGACGGCACAGCCTGGGCCGGGATGCGGCAGCCAAGTCGTTAATGAGGTGATGAGGATTGCAGAGCCGGCTCGTTAGTGCTGCAAGGCAAGCGCGTCACGGCGGCCGCCGCAAACGCTGGGGCTGGCGTTGGACAGCAGGCGAGGTGGCCGGCAGCTCCGCACCGCATCCTCTTTGTGGGCTGGTGGAGCAGAGCCGGGGGCAGGAGTGACGTGGAGGGAGCCACGTGAAGCCCCCGGAGCAGCCAGCGCCCTGCGCACATCACACGGGTTCCTCAGGATCCACTGCTGGATCTGGAAGGAACCAGTAGCAACCCTTCTGCTCCTGGTGCTGGAAATGCAGAGGAGCCTCGTGTGGCCCTTCTCCTCCCTCTCTAACCCAGGAGAGCGGCAGGATTTGGGCCTCGTGGTGGAGAGAGAGGAGGCAGGAGCCGGCCGGGCGCCGGCAGGTGGAGGGATGCATCAGCCGGGGCTCACCTCCGTCACACAAACCACAGCCTCCCCTGACCTTCATACTTTCCCACTGCCTCACTGCTCCCGGTGGATGCGCCCACTGCAATGTCGTAAGGAGGAGGAGAGGAAACCGATTTCTCAATCGCCTGCAGCCCGTGAGCCCTCCGTGCTGGGAATGGCAGCCAGCAGGGCCAGGGCGGCTGGCTCACCGGTGTGCTGTGCCGTGCTGTGCCGTGCCATGCCATGCCGTGCCGTGCCATGCCGTGCCATGCCGTGCCATGCTGTGCCATGCCGTGCCGTGCCGTGCCGTGCCACGCTGCACCACGCTGGGCCACGTGCACCAGCCGTGGCACGGAGCCGGGCAGGAGAAGGCAGCGAGGGGCCACGGCCAATTCCTGGCTGGGATTCCTGCGAGCAGCCGCGGCGGCTCCGCAGGCGTCGGGAGCTGCTGTCATTTGAGAGCATCGGCCCGCCCTTGGGTCGGCGCGCTGTTTATCCTTTCTGCGGATGGGGAAACCACTGCACATCACCTGGCTGAGGCCGAGCAGGGCTGGGTGCTGGGGGGTGGCTCCTGCCGGGTGCCCACACGTGGCTCTGTGCGCACGGAGCCTCCCTGGCAAGCAGCCCGAGGGATGGGATCCCCACTCCTGAGCCTGCTCCACTGTTCGGCCCTCCTTCACGCAGCTCTGCTCAGCCACCCATCACCTACTGGCACGAAAGGAGCCACCAGAAGGTGGCCAAAATCACCGTGCCAAAGGGCTGAGGGTGGGACGGGGCACCGGTGGCTCGTGCTCCTGGAATTAGTTTCGCCCTTCACTTTCTTCCTTCGTTTCCTTGAGAGGGGAGGTAGTCGCTCCGTGAAAATTTGTCCTCCTCTCTGTTTCCCCCAAATTCCAGGGAAAGATGACACCGAGGCAGGAGAAAGGAGCTTTTTCTCTTGCGGAAGAAATTCAAACCACATGCGGGCGGGTTCGCCGCAGGAGCAGGAGGAGGGACCAGGCTGCGGGAGAGCAGGCTCTTGACAGCGATGTGAAACGTAAAGTCAATTAGCACTTTCAGGACTCTGAACATGCTCGAGTGCTGCGTTTCAGGCAGGCATAATCCCTGTCTGAGGGATGCTGCCAATAGGCTTTGAAAATAATTAGGAAGCCCAGAGCCCCAGTGCTTCCCAGAAAAGGCTGTTAGCTCTGCGGTGGAAACCTTGCTTGCAGGGAGCGCATCGCGCAAACACAGCCCTGACTCATCAGCTGGAACTGAGCTCGGTTTTCGGGAGGTTAACTGGCTGGAGCGTTATCCCAGATGGGGCTCCTGTGCTCCCTGTGCTTGCCTTAATTCTAGGGATGCCCCACACACCTGAGAGGAGCCGGGGCAGTTTTGTGGGATTTGTGTCACCCAGAGATACCGACACCCCTTCTGAGGGGCAACAGGGATGGGGAAACTGAGGCACGGCGCTCTTCCAGCACCTGACCCATCAGCCTGGAGGGCAGCAGCAACCTCAGCCCCCCCGACACCTCCGCCTGCAGCCCGGGCAGCCGCCGCCGTCCTCCTCCAGCTCTCTGGGGACCTCGGCCATAGATCCGCACGGCTCGGGACGGGCTTTGGAGGAGGAAAACAAGGCCATCAATCACCCTTGCTTCACTGCAGCCCCAGCCCGCAGGCAGGGCCGGCTCCCATTGTGCACAGCCGGGGACCCCCCGCATCAAAGCGGCCCCGGAGGGCAGTGCCCTGCCCGCCAGCTGCCGCCTGCGCTCCCCGCGCCGCCTCTGCCCCGCGGCCACGCCGGGCACCGGGGTGCAAAACCAGCGCCTGCTCGGCACGGCGGGGGATGCCCGAGGCCACCTCGCTTGGGGACAGCATCAAAGGCACGGAGGATGCTGCTGGGGAGCAAATCCTGCTGTCTGCCCCTTCCCTCTGCCAGGGTGAGGAGGAGGAGGCTGCGGGCAGAGGTGCTGCGTGCGGAGGAAGAGCCGGCCTCAACCCCGGGCTGCCGTCGAGCTCGTCCCGGAGTGCTTTGGACGCCACGTGAAGGCCCCCGCTCCCCTCAGCACAGCCTTCCCTTCGCAGTTTCTTCCATGACACACGGTGGTTGCTTCCTGCGGCTCTGCCCGGCGCTGCTGCAGACAGTACATTCGGTTTGGGATGGCGCCTGCAGCTCCCCAGCATTTCTCTCTCCGTCTCAGGCACGCACGGATGGTATGAGGCAGCGTGCTCGGGGAGTATCAGCTTGCCCGCGCCGTGCTCTTGGGCAATCGCTCGCATTTCTTCGGGGGAGCTGGTGGCAAACGGCCCCAGGTGGAAAGGGCCCGCTGGGGGCTCAGAATGGGGTCGGGGTAACCACACGGGGCACAGGGCACGGCACCCCAACACCCCGAGCGGTGGGTGCAGCAGTGCCACGGCAATTTTGGTGCAAAACCCTAAATATCCCCGATGTCCACATTAGCAAGGGGATGGGGAGACCCTGCCCGTGCCCCCCCAGCAGGAGGGAGCAGCCCCACTGCCTGTGCCCACCGGGTTTCGCCCTCCCCGTGCGCACGGGGAGCTGAGTCTGCAACACCCTGGGACCAAAGCTCGCCCCTCTGCAGCCTGGGGCGCAGGCTCACGGATGGTGTGCAGCAACTGATGTCTTTTCCAGCTCACTAATTAAGACATAGAATAAAAGTTATTATAATGCTGGGCTGTGTGCTTAAAGGGAAACTTCTCCTCAAGGTGCCAGGTATATTAAAAGAAGGGGGAGAGCAACAGGCGGCGAGGGAGGGCTGTGAGCTGGAAAAAGGGCACGAGGGGAGGGAAATGCCAGGGAGGTTGGGCTGTGCCAGCACAGCGGAGACACAGCGGGGATGGGGGATGCAGCACCTGCATCCCTCACCTGCACAGCACCTTTGGGGACCTCCGGGGACCCCAGTGATGGTGGCTGTGGGGTCCCAGGCACTGGGGGGCAGTGGGTGGCTGTGCCCCGGGCATCACAGCGAGGCAGGAGGCCCCCTGCTCCTCCGTGTGCCCAGAGCATCCCCTGCGGGGCTGACATCCTGGCATGGCTCATCCAAATCTGTCCCAGTTTTCCCTTTTTTTAACTGGTAGGAAACCGCCCCAGCGGGGGCTGCTGAAGCAGGAGCACTCCTGGCATCACCGACCTCTGGGGATGAGAGGATCCATGGGGTCTGGGGGTGCTGGGGCTGCAAAAAGCCCCCAGCTCCTGCACCCAGCCCCAGGGGCGCAGGGAGCCCCCCGGCGAGGCTGGGGGTAACAGGGCCGTGGCCCCCGGCCCCCCCGCCCACCTACACCGGGTGCCTGCAGCATTTTGCACTTACACATGTAAAGCATTAGGATTTGTTTAGAAGCCTTTTATTGTCGTATTTTGTTCTTTATTTCCTACAAATTAAATTTGCTGAGGGATATGTGCGGATTGTGAAATTATTATGAGAATAGTTCCTCTGGGTTTTTTAATTTCCTTTGTATTAAATTTTTTACGGGCTTTTAAAAGACTATGAAAAATTCACCAAAAAAAAAAAAAAGAGGAAAAAAGGATAAAATGAAAAAAGAAGTAGGCATACCAGGGAGGGAAGGAGAAGCTCCTGGGAAGGTGACCAGGCCAGAGCTGGGAGCAGCCACTGCTGCCACCAGCACCAGCACCAGCCTCCCTTCGTCTTCCCTGCGGGGTTGGCGATGCGTTGGGGCTCGGTGGGACGAAGCCGGCAGCCCCAGCACCCGCCGTGGTGGGATCTGCGTCCCCCGGGAGCCCTTTCCACGCGACAATGCCCCAGTTCCCCGAGCTGCAGGGAGCCAGGAGGGCGCCCGGCCGGGCTGCACCTCCTGGAAGTGCTCCCGAGCCCTTTCGCTGCCGGGGCGCACGGCGGCGGCGGCGGTGGCGCAGCCGTGCCACCCTCCTGGCCCTCGCGTCCCCTTGCGCTGGGTGTTTCCAGCTTATTAAAATCGCAGACACATTTTTCATCTCTTTATTTCTGCGACTGTCATCGTCATTGTTTCGGGCTGGTGCAAATTGGGAACTGGCCGTCCACTGACGCTGCTGCTCCGCTCCAGCCGGCAGCCGCCCTCGCCCCCGGGATGCGCAAAGGGCCCCGCGCCGGAGACAGGGATGGGGACAGGATGGGGACAGGGACTGGGATGGGGACAGGGACAGCACCATCCTCCTGCCACCGCTTCCCTGGGAGCTTCTGAGCCACGGCAGCAGCATCCCTGCGCCCGGGGCACCGGGGACATGCGTCCCCTTCCCTGATCCCTGCTCCCCGTCCAGAATTGTCACCGTGTGCTTCCCCGCACCAGGAGGGAGGGGATCGTGCTGCACCTCCAGCTGTGCGGGACGAGCTGGTGGCTAAGGAGGACATCAGGAACTCTCCGTTAATAATGAGGGAAAGGAAGAATTCAGTGAATGCATAACTTAAATCAGGAGAGAGAAAATGCCAGGTCTGCGCGCAGCCAAATTGTCCGGTTTGGTGGGAAAGGGAAGGGAAGGGAAGGGAAGGGAAGGGAAGGGAAGGGAAGGGAAGGGAAGGGAAGGGAAGGGAAGGGAAGGGAAGGGAAGGGAAGGGAAGGGAAGGGAAGGGAAGGGAAGGGAAGGGAAGGGAAGGGAAGGGAAGGGAAGGGAAGGGAAGGGAAGGGAAGGGAAGGCCCAACACGATGTTCCCTCTGACCACCACATCCCTCTGCCCCGCAGTGACATTCAGACCCTGGTGACGCTGGGGACCGAGTCCCACCCTGCCCGCATCATCCTGCCCGGCGTTTCCTCTGGGACAGGGCAGCGCGGGGTGCTCACCACCTTGCTCTGCCCATCCCCAGTGCTGCTGCCACGAGCTCCAGCTTTGGGAAAAAGAATGCGCAATCGGAGCACACCCCAGGAGCCTGCTCTGGGGAGCTGGAGCCTTGCCAGGGGTCGGCTGCACCTTTGGGGGTGCCCTGGCCCCGTTTATCACTGGGGTCACAGGGTGGTGGCTCGTCCGGGACCAGGGACCCCAACCATCGCTCTCCCCGCCACGCGCAGGCAAATTCCTTTCTCATGAGCAAGAAATATGAGTTCTCCTTTTTTTTTTTTTTTTTTTTTTTTTTTTTTTGTTCGGGAATAAAATATTTTTTAAAAATGAAATCAAAACCTATTTACTTCTTTGTGGTCTCAGTGGTCTCCAGCCGTGTTTGTTTTCGTCTGGAGCTCAACGCGGTGCTGCCGGGGCGCCTGCAGTCTGTGCACGGCCCTGAAGGGATGGCAATGAACCTGGGTGCCCCCGGCCCCGCTGCCCACCCCGTGCCCCCACGGGCAGCCCAGAGGCTTCACCCCACGGGGGTTCGGTGGCAGAGGATGGGAGCGAAGGGTTTTTGCTGTGTGGTCTTCCGAGGGGGGCTCAGATCAGGCAAACAGCATTGTTAAAGAGCAGACAACATCGGTAACCTCTAATTATCCCCTCTCCTCGCGGGAGGAGGCGTTTTGCACCCGGGGGAGGCCGTGCCACACATCACCCTTTCATCGCAGTGTGATGGGATTTTCCCCCAGCGCTGCTGATTGGAACCAGCCGAGCTCCCGCAGCGCGGCCCTGCTCCACGCCGCCACCCCGAGACCCCCCAGGGGCACCGTCGCCCCCCCAATGGGACCCCGCTTTGGGGAAGGGCTGACACAGCTGAACCAAAGCACGGGCCTGCATGGAAATGCCCCTGCCTTTGCAACGAGGTGGTGTGAGGTTGGTCCCTGTCCCCATTCCATCCCCATCCTCATTCCCATCCCATTCCATCCCATCCCATATCCCATATCCCATATCCCATATCCCATATCCCATATCCCATATCCCATATCCCATATCCCCATCCCATCCCATCCCGTCCATCCCATCCCATCCCCATCCCATCCCATCCCATCCCATATCCCCATCCCCATCCCCATCCCCATCCCCATCCCATCCTATCCCCATCCCTACCAATTGTCTCAGCCCTGAGCGGTGCTAGGACCCCGTGGCAGCGGGACCTCAGCCCCAGGTTTCCCATAGGTGCCCCAGTGCACCCCAGGGTGCCCAGGTGCACGCGGGAATCTCGGGAGCTGAACCATCAGATAAATCCTGCTGAGAACTGCAAGGAAAGGCCGGGACAAGGGCACTGGGTGACACCGTCCCTCTCTGCCACCATCCCCGCTGTCCCCCCAGGTGGGGAGCCGTAAAAACCCCAAATACCGCGGGGAGGCCGGATGGCACGCTAAGAGCGCCCGGAGTGAGTGCGTGGCAGGGAGGAGGGTGGGGATTTGTGGAAACGTACTCCTCCTGGCAGACATTTTGCCTTCATTTAATCTTTTTTTTTTGCTCGGATTCCCAAGCGGAGAATTCTTTCCATCAACTAGAGCTTGCTGGAGCAGCTCCGCTCCCGGAGCACCGTGGGCACCAGGGACCCGCCAAGGGCTTGTGCCACCGCGTCCCCTCCACGCCTCCCTCCCGTGACACTCGTGGCGAGGTCGGGGACACCCGTGGCCCTGTGCCACCTTCCCGCGCCGTGCGTTGGCCGAGGCGCTCGCCAGCCCCGGCCCTTTCCTCCCCCTGCTGTGGTTTCGGCGTTTCGGGGGCTGGTGACGGCGCTGAGCCTCTGCTGCGCGCCCGGAGAGAGGAGCTGCCCGCAGAGGAACGGCGTTTTAAACAAATCAGGAGTATTAAAGCGAGCTTTGTTTCTATTCCAGCTCCCGAAAATTGAATTTGTTAGTGGCATAAACAGGATATAAAGGGCTGAAAAGGAGAAGAAAATATATAAAAAAAAGAGAGAGTGGGAAGCGCTTTTCTCCGTGGCTTTCCCTGCGATGGAGGAAGCGACCTGTGGGGACCACATCACTCCTGTTCGTTATTAAAATCCCATTCCTAATCGTGAGCAGACCCTGCTCCCTCGCTCCCTTTCTCCTTGCCTTCATTTTGGGTTGGGATTTGGACTCCCCGGTGCCAGCGCAGGGTTGGGGAGGTTCAGCAGGAGCAGTCCCGGTGCCAGCACTTGGGCTGGGTCCCTCGGTCACCAAAGCCCGCAGCCACCCAGCACCACAGCCCTGCCCCGGGACCTGCAGCACCCTCCGGGCTGAGCCCCCCTTGGCCAAAAAATCTCGGACAGCTTTAGGATGGAGCGCGGGGGGGCAGGATGCGGCCACCTGCAGCCCAGCTGCCCAAATGAGCTCTGCTCCCCATTGCACAGGGGCTTTGAAGACATTCCCAGCCCGCTTATCCTTCCTCCCCCATCAGTGGGAGAGGGATCAGTGGTGGATTTATTTATTTTCACCCCAAAATACGAAGATGGGCTCTACCACTAGCCCCGGGGATGCTCAGCCGGATCAGGGCCCTGGGGGGCTGGCTCCATCCAGCGTGCCGGGGCTGCTCCTGGCGCTCCGGGTTTTAGTAAAACAAAGGTCTTCCCTTCGTGATTTACACACTTTCCTTTTTTTTTTTTTTCCTCCCCAAATTCCCGTTGGTTGGTGGTGCTCCCTGACGTCAGCCGCGAGCGGGGCCAACTGCCAGGTGGTAACAATTTTCCTGAACATCGCCTAAATATAATTATCACTCTATTTTCACTTCAGAAATATTAAAGCTTGTGTCCCTCCTGTTATTAATTCTGAGAAAAGCCCTCACGGGTCACCGTGACTCACGGTGCCGCCCCGCTGCGCCGTGCCGCCGGCCCCCTCGGGGGTGACGGGCTCGTGTCCCCAAATCCCTGCGGCACCGGCAGCCACCGCAGCCACGGGGAGCATGGCCTGGGGACGGGATGTCCACGGGGGGAGGATGGATGAAGGGTTTGGGGACACCAGAGGAGGAACCTGCATCCCCAAGGGGGACCAAACTCCCCATTTCCCATGGATGGGGCGCAGGACAGCCCAAGGGGGACTCGGTGAGCTTGGGAGCAAGGGACAAGGACCAGGAGGGGACACACCTGGGGGCACGGCAGGGCAGGGGCTGCGTGGGGTCAGCCTGGACTAGCCCCCCGGGGCAGCACCCAGCCCCGTGGCTGGCCGTGGGCCGTGCGCTGCGCATCCTTCTGCCAGCGGCACGCGGCCGATCCGAGGGCTGGCTGGTGGCGGGCCCTCAGGGCGCGCCGTTTCCTTCCAGCTCCCTGCCCAAAAGCATGGCCAAATTCCTTCAGTTTGGGGCCAGGGCAGGCAGGAGGAGAGGAAGCAAGGAGCCATTAGCGCTGGTCCTGCTACAAATTGGATCCTGCTCCCTGCGCCGTATCGGGTTTGCCGGGAGTGGAGCCACGCGGCCGTGCGCGCTTCGAGCCACAGGGGCAGCAGCAGCCCCGGTGGCCCCCCCGGTGCTGCCTTTGTGGGGTGGGCTTTTGGGATCCGAGCACCAGCCAAGGCTCTGAGCCCTCATGCACGTTGGGCTGTCAGGGTTTGCCTTCCCTCGGGCACCCACAGGCAGAGCTGCCGGTCCCGGCACCGCACCGAGCCCCCCGGCCACCGGCACGTGCCACAAGCCCTGGTGCGGCCAGGAGAGCCCTGGGTGTGGGGACCACGAGCACAGCAGCTGCTTCTGCCACCCCCCCCCAGGCTCTGCAGTGTCTGGGGGGGGGGATTTCAGCATCCAGGACCACGATCCTGCCCAAAGCTTTTGTCTTCTGCTGAATTCCTCCTTGCGAGAGTCATCCGCTGGAGTCAGAGGATTTGCCCTCCTGGGGAATGATGTGCGAGCGAGAGCTGCGGAGTCACATTCGAATTATTTGAAAAGGGATCGGGCTTCTGAGTGTTGAATCACGTGGAGCCAGGAACACTCATCTGACTGATGCCTCCATCTGTCTTTCCCAATAGTTTCCTTAAATAGCATAAATATTAAGAGAAATTCAACTGGAATTTGGCATAAATGGTTCTTAGGAGACCAGAAGAGGGCCAGCTGCTAAAATACCACTGGCTTGCTCCCTTCCAGTTACAAACACATGATTTTCGCTGCTAGGAAAGCCAGAGGCAGCTCCTGGCCGTGCCTGGCAGAGAGGAGGATGCTCCGTGGCCGCTGAGATTCAGCTTTGTGGCACAGAACATCGCGCCCGTGTGTGAGCAGCACAGGCAAAGGGCACTCCGGGGAGCAGCAGCAGCAAAGCCACCTGCAGCACACTCCAACATCCCCGTGTCCCTGCAGCTGGCCCTGTCCCACCATGTCCCTGCATTTCCAGGCTGCCCAAAGCCAGACCTGCTGCGGGAAGTGCCCCCGGGGCCCCATCCTGCTCCCCGGAGCCCATTTCCCTTCTTCTCAGAGCCTTCCCGGAGTCACGGTATGGCTGGGGAGGCAGGAATTGCTGCAACAGGAGGAGCTTTCTGACCATTTTTTTTTGCAGTCTTCAGTTCCCCGAAGCTCTCCTCTGCCTTTCTCATTTAGCTTCATCTCCGCTCAGCTCTCCCAAAAAACCCTCAGGCAATCGCCGAGCCGGGAGATGGGTTTGTGGTCCGGGTCGGCGCGGGGCACTTCCCACACCGAGCTGGTCTTTACTTCGTCCAGCCAGCTTGGCGGCTTCTCGACTTCCAAGCAGAGCTTGCAGGATTTCAGTAGCACATGTGGGAAGGAGATTGCTATCGGCTGTGAGCCGGCCTTGGCGTGCGATCACTTGTGGAAACGCCGGGGACCGGGGGCGCTTTCCGCGGGGCCCCCAGCGCCGACGCTCTCCCGCTCCTCAGAACCAAACCACCCCCAGCTCCCA
This sequence comes from Anas platyrhynchos, assembly GCF_047663525.1. NCBI lineage: Eukaryota > Metazoa > Chordata > Aves > Anseriformes > Anatidae > Anas > Anas platyrhynchos. Next base: position 17,458,619 of record NC_092607.1, read on the forward strand.
GCCCTCCCGTCCACCTCCCTCTTCCACCTGCTCGTGGCAAGACGTCTCCAAACCCTGCACCACATCCCGCCGGCACCCACCCCGTGCGGCCATCCCCGTGCCACCGGGATCTGCCCCGGTGCCACCTCTCCGCGGGGACGCCCGGTGGCACGGCAGCAGGTGAGCCCAGCGCCGGCCGTGCCCTTCCCCGAGCCCGCCGGTGCCACCCGGCGCCGAGCCCGGCCCGCGCCAGCCGCCGTCATGTTTTTCCCATTCTGACAGCTGTACGGAAATTGGAAGGCGACGCTGACATGTGTCAACAATAACCAGCGAACAAGCGCCGAAGGCGGCGTCTGTCCCCACCACCTAGAGGAGGCTGGCCACTCTTGGCTCAAATCACGACAAGTTGCGGCTGGGAAGCAGGAGTATTGTTTCAATTATTTCCATTATATAAAGTCAAGCCATTTAATATATTCTGCCTCAAAGGGGCTAAACTAAAGAGATAAAATAAACACTGGAAATCTGCTCCGCTGGCAAGGAGGAGGAATTTGGTTTCGACACCAAACCTTCGCTCCCACCTCTCCGTTCTCCTTCGCTTTCCTCCTCCCGTTTCCCTTCTCCTCCCGCTGCCCCTCTGCCTTCATCACCTCTCAAGACCAATTCCATCTCTTGGATTCGCTTCTGTTTTGGCAGCCGGGCTGCTCGGAGATTGTGCAGCCGCATCAGCGGCCAGGAGCGAGCAGAGCTGGCCGAGCCGCGGGCTGGCAGGAGGGGAGCGGGAGCTGAGGTGGAAACCGGGCCCCCAGGACCCATCCAAGCTCCGGACCTGATGGTTTGGTGTCCCCAGAGGGACCAGTGGGATGCAGGAATGGGGCCTGGCCCTGGTTGGGGCATGGAGGAGGAGGAGGAGGAGGAGAGCGTGCCGTGGGGCTGCGGCGAGCTGCTCCACACGCTCGGCTGACTCACGGCGTCGGTGCTGCGGTCAAGCTGCGCTCACGCCCTGCTGGGACAGATGACTTCTCCCAGAGGGCTGCGAGCATCTCAACGGCTTCGCTTGCCCAAGCCCACAGCAAGGGGCTTTGATCGGGAGCTGCTTCCCACCCCGGCCACGCTCTCCTCCCTCCCTGGGTCTCGCCAGCCCAGGTGTTCCCAATATGCCGCTCATGTAAGGGCAATAAACCCGCAGCTCGGCCTTTCCCGGCACGTTTCTCTGCGCATCTGCAGGGCGCAGCGCTCAGCCATCCCCGTGCAGGTTCGTGGTGGTGCGGGACGACCGGGCAGAGCCCCGGGGGAGGCTGGAGGTCCGCAGGAGGTGGCGGTGCCGTGGGATGCCCGGCGAGGCCGCGGTGCGGCGCGAGGTGGAGCCGGCGTTTCGTAAGCGCTGGGGAAAGGGCCTCTGCCGAGCTGGCGCAGGGAGCGGCTGTGAATTTCCATTCCTGTGGGAAGTGGGCTGCCACCGTCCAAGCATCTGGGGTTGTTATGATGGGAGAAGAATGCCAAATATTTTTCTTCCTTATCCACTACCATCCGTTGAAATCCTCCCCTGATCAAACCCATATTCATCGCTTTGGATGCACGAGGGCCTCTGCTTTCAGCGAGCCGTCCCTCCCTGCAGCCAGCCCCGCACGCACGGCTGGAAACCTGGGGAGACGGCGACGCCTCGCCCACGTCCCTCCACCCCTCCGAGGAGCTCCTGCCCTCGTTTCCAGCCGGCCCCACCAGGACTCTTCGCCACTCCGCTGCCTCGGCTGGGTGCGTGCCCGGTGCCAGTGTCCCCGGCTGATCCACCGTCCCCTCTTGGAGCCCCAGCATCCCAAAATCACCCGTCCGGCACGGCGGCAGGCACGTGCGCCACGGCCCCGGTGTGCGCGTGCCTCTGGGCCACGCGGGGAAGCAGGCGGTGCTGCCTTGGAGGGCCACCAAGATTTTCCAAAGATGAAAGCGTGCTCAAGTGTCAAACAAACTTTCCAAATTATCTTGCTGGACATTTTCTCCCTGGTGCTTTGGAAGACGGTGGAGGAACATTTCATTCCCTCCGCGCTGGCATGGTGAGGAGCTGCATGAGGGAGCTGCTCGCTGCCAGCGGCGCCCGCGGGCTCAGCCTTTGTTCCTCGCCGGTATCATCTGTGAGTCAGCCCAGCCGCTCTGGCCGGGGCCCCGGCCGGGCACCTCGCCCCGGCAGCCCCAAAACGCCTCCGGAGAACAAAGAGGTAACAGGCGCCTGATTAATTAGCGGACAACAAATCATCCCTTCCCACTGCAATTTTCAGAGGAGTAGTCATAAATAGGCAAATTAAGGCAAATGACGGGATTTATCTGCTCCTTCGTGGACACTCAGCACCCATCGCGGGCTCGTTAGCAGCAAAGCGCGCAGCCGGCACAGTAGCACTGCTTTGGTTGGCAAAGCCTCCTGGTGCTATTGTACGGCCAGAGTGATGAGCTGAATGACTCCCGGCGTGCCGTCCCCGAGGACCCATTGCTAACGAGAGCTACCTAATTAGCGGGATGCAGCACAGGGCATGGCCTCGGAGGCCGGGAGCAGGGCGGCGATGCTGCGGCCAGGGCGCGGGTGTCAGGAACCCGGCTCAGCCCCTCGCCCTTCCCCATCTCCCCGCTGCTGTGGCCAGCGGGGCTGTGCCATGCCTGGCAGGTAGGGGCTGCTGGCCACGGGGTTTTGGGTTTTAATACATAAAATGTGTTATTTACAGGCAAACTGAGTGGCTCCTTGGAGGAGCGGTGCCTGGGCACGGTGCTGGCTCTGCACCGTGCCAAACAGCCAGCCTGGGAGATGCCGCTGGCTTGGGCTCCACTCGCCCATGCTGGAAGAAATAAAGTGTTACCCGGGGAAGGGGCCCTCTCCTGGCCCTTTCACATCGCCTCCCTTCCAGCCCCAGACGAGGAGAATTGAAATCAGCCTGCCGGGAGCTAGGCTGGGGCGAGGAGCTGCCAGTGGCCAGGGTGCGAGCCGAGCTGAAGCTGGGGCTGCCCTCGGTGATGTCTGTCACCTCTAAACCCGCAGCAAACCCCACAAAACTCATCCATACTCTTCTTTCTCTCCACGCTGCTGCTTTTGGCTAACGTGAAGGTGGAGCATCGTCCCAAAGTCCCCTTGTTGCGCCGCCGTGGCCACCTGAACTTGTCCCTCTCCAAAAGTGCTTTCCTGCACAGGCCGGCTCTCGGTTTTTGGGGTTTGCATCTCCAATCCCCCACACCACGGTGAGCGTCCACGTGGACGGGCACGGGCTTTGTCTGACCCGCTGCCAGGCACCCTCGGAGCTCTCCACGCTCCCAGACGGGGCGAGCACACGCCGTGCAACGAAGCAGGCAGCTGGCTGCTCGGCACTTCTTGGGTTTCCCTGTGCCGCCGAGGAACCGGGGCTTATTCATGCAGAAGCTCCCCGCGACGAGCACGCAGAGGGGACGGTTCGCAGCTGCCGAGCCCCGGCACCGTGACCCCAGCCAGTGCCCGGGGTTGTGGACCCAAACACGAGGTGCCCGGTGGTGGGAGCAGGATGAGGATTCGGGATGAGCTCGGAGCAGAGCCCCGGGTGCCCTCCCGGTCCCGCGCACGTCTGCTGCGCACCGCCACGCACGCGCAAGCGTGGGGCCCCCGCCAGCCCACGTGGATCCGCGACGGGGGCGCATTATTGCAGGCATGTTTGTTTATGGAAAGTAATGCCGAGCCAGATGCTGAAAACCTGCATTTTATGGGTAATTTTTCAATTTATTTCACATTGGCATTAGAAAAAAAAAAAAAAGAACAACAAAACTAAAGCGATCCCAACCATTATTACTCCTGGTTTCCTATGGCAAGGCCAAAGGGGTCTGAAACGGCTCCTTTGTTGTCTGAATCGTTAACTCCTTGGGAATGAAACGCCGTGGTGCCGAACGGGAGAGGCAGAGAGAAACCTTTAAGGGGGGTGGGGGGAGAAAAGGGGAGCAGGAGGGAGAAATTCAGGTGGGAAACGGAGAGCAGCCCCGACGAGCCCTCCCTGGGCAGGGCTGCAGGGGCAGGAGGGAGCACAGCAGCCGGGGCAGCCGCCTCCTCCCTACCTCCTCGTGTCCCCAATCGCCCCCAGAGCTGCTCAGATTTGGGGCAACAGCGGCCCCATCAACCCCATCAGACACATCCACCACGGCCCCACAGGCACCGCTCCCCAGTGCAATGAGTTTGCTGGTGCTCATTGGTCCCAAAAAAACATTTATCCCCCCCAAGGTGGAGCTGCCCCACGGCATCCCAGGCCCCAGGTTTTGGGTACGGGGCAGGCTGGGCTGGAGGGAACCTGGTGGGACCGGCACCTGCGTCGGGAAGCGCCGAGCATCCCGCGTGCAGATGCGGCGCGCAGACATGTGCAGGGGGTGGGAATTAACCCGCTCCAGCTGCCTTCAGCCTTGTCTGCAGGATGTGAGCAAATCCCATTAAAACTGGTGCATCTGCGAGAGGGAACCAGACAGAAACTCTCCTGCGGGCGGCTGGAAGCCGTCGGGACGGGCAGCACCGTGCCGGATCCGCAGCAGCCCCACGGCCGCTGCAGGCACCGGGGAGCGGGTGCGGGTGGGAGAGCCGGGGCTCAGCAGCACCCTGAGCCTCCCAGCTCCAAACCCAAATCTCTTTGTGGGGCGAGAGAGGATGCAGAGCGCTCGCAGAGCCACCTGGGCACAGCCAGCTGCTCCAGAAAGGCTGGATTTACCCAAAAAAAAAGGTAGGGGAAAACACTCGGCCCTTTTCTGGTTGGGATGCGGGATGGGAAGGTGGCTCAGCATCCCTCCCAAGGGTCCTGCGTGCCCTGGGCAGGATTTCCCTCTCCGGGGGGAGGAGAGCAGCTCGCCCTGCTGCTTTGAGCTTGCTGGTGCCGGGGGTGGGCGCACGGCCAGGGGCAGCCATCGGGGTTGTCACCGTGGGCCACCAGGCCGCTGGGAAGCACGGCCCCTGGCACGGGGCTGGCACGCGGGTCCTCGTGGCTGGAGGAGGGCACGGAGCTCCTGGGATGGACACAGAGCAGCGCAGGAGCCCCTCGTGAGGCCATGGTCACCCTCCGAAGCCATGTGGGGGCCACGTGCACCCCACGGGGGGCTCGGAGGGACGCAGTTGCCCCTGGAAGGTTTTGTTCTGTCCTGAGCTCCCATGGGGCAGGGCAGGGGCAGGGGGGGACCTGAGTTTCTGCACCACAGCCCTGGCCACCCCCCATCCTGCAGCCCTGTGCCCTCCCCTGGGCACGCTGAGACCCCCTCTGGGGGCATTTGGGGGGCGAGGGGCGCAGGGAGCTGCCTGGGAGCCAGGTGCTGCGAGGCACGGCTCGGCTTGGCTCGGCTCAGCTCAGCTCAGCTCAGCTCAGCTTGGCTGAGTTTGGCTCAGCACGGCTCAGCTCGGCTTAGGAAGCTCGGCTTGGGTTGGATCGGCTTGGCACGGTTTGGCACGGCTCGACACGGTCCCACAGGGCTTGGCACGGCTTGGCACGGCACGGCACGGTCCCGAAGCGCTTGGCACGGCTTGGCACGGTTTGGCACGGCTCGACAGAGTCCCACAGTGCTTGGCACGGTTTGGCACGGCTTGGCACGGCTCGGCACGGCTTGGCACGGTCCCACAGCGCTTGGCACGGTTTGGCACGGCTTGGCACGGCTCGGCACGGCTCTGATCTACACGGTACAACTCAGCACACTCCCGCAGCGCTCGGCACGGCTCGGCACAGCACAGCTCGGCACGGCTCGCCTTGGCACGGCTCGGCCCCGTTCCCTCATCTCTCTGCGCACCGAAGCCAGCCTCCCCCCCCCCGGCTCCCCGATCCCCCCGCCGCCCCCCGCCCGCTCCTGGGCGTGTCCCCCCCGGCCTGGCCCCTCCCGTGCCGTGCCGTGCCGAGCCGTGCCGAGCCGTGCCGGGGGCTTCTCCGTGCCCCCGCAGCGGGATGGAGGCGGCGGGCGGGGGGCGCGCCCGCTCCGAGGCTGCGGCGGTGGCGCTGGGGCCGGGGGTCGCGGCCCGGCCGTTTGCGGGGCGCGGGGCCGGGGCCGGGGCCGTTTTGTCATCGCCGGGGCTTGCCGGGGGGGGGTCGGGGGGGGGGGCGGCGGGGGGCTGGCAGCGGCTATAAAGGCAGCGCTCCCCCGAGCAGCCGCCGCTTGCCCGGCACCATGAGCGCTGCCCTGCCCTGGCGGCCCGGGGCATGCCCCCCACCCGCGGCTGGGGTGGTGTGAGCCCCCCCGCCCCGCTCCGCGCCGCTCTCCTCCCGGTTTTCCTTTCCCTTCCTTTCCCTTCCCTCCTTCCCTTCCTTTTTTTCCACCGCCGGGGCGGGAGGCGAGCCCGGCAGCCGCTCGGATGCTCTGAGATTTCTCGCCCGCCCTCAACCCCGGCTGCCCAGATGCAGTGGATAACCCTCATGGTGCTGCTATTCATCAGCTCCGTGGAAATGCTCGCGCAGAACCGCTGGAAGAAGCAAGGTAGGGCGCACGCTGAGCGGGGCTACCTCGTCCTGCCCAGGTGCCACCCGTGGGTGGCTTCGGGTCCCCAACGTGGAGCAGGAGGGGGTGCCACGGGGGTCACCAAGCCCCCGGGGCTGCTTCATCCACGGAGAGCCCCCCGGGGCTGTTTCCTACATCTGTGCATGGAGAGGGCAAGGCTCAGCCCCAGCGGCATCACCTGCCTTGTGCCAACGTTGTCCCACTTGGGGTGGCAGGGGACAGGGGACAGCTGGTGGCACGGGGACCAAAATCACAGCCCCCCGGGGCAGGGTGTGGGTGGTGGGCGCAGGGCGCAGCGCTGTGCCGGTGCTTCTGCTCCATGCCTTGGGTGCAAAACGTCCTGGGAGGATGCTCGGAGGTGCTGTCCCCTGCCCCATCCTTCGCCCCCGAGCTGCTGCTTGGGTGTCCCGAGGCTGTGCCGGGGGGCACGGGCTCGTGTCCCCTCCGTCGGGTGGTGCCACCGCAGCCTGGGCTCTGCGCAGTGCGGGACCAGGGCTCCCTTTTGTAACTGGTGCTGGAGCAGGGATGGGATCTTGTGAGCCTTTGGAGGCCTCGGGCTCCTGGACAACTTTCCCCAAATCTGTTGGACGTTGCTGTAAGATGCTACGGGATGAGTGAGGGCCTCGGGTCCTCGCGGCACCCATGGGTCTGCGCCTCAAATTTGCGGTGTCTCCCCCCTGTTCGGGCTCTGCTGGCTGCTCAGCTCCTGCCCCGTGCCCGTCCCAGCTCAGCCCCGTGCCCAGCAGCTGCCACCGTGCCCGGGGAGGTGAAGCCAGGAGCTGGCCCCCTCATTTCCCTGCTCCCATGCTCTGGGTGGGGGCCCCGTGCCGGTGCCAAGCGCAGCGCTCCGCCGGCTCCCCGGCACCGCTGCCGGTGGCAGGAGAGAGACAGGAGGAGAAGAAGGGCTGGGAGCAGCAGGCAGGGAGAGGGCTAAAAAGCTGCCCAGAGCCCTCCCTGGAGCTGGTTTTAAAGACGGTGACACGGATGTCGCTGCCACAGCTCGTCCCATCCCACGGTGGGGCTCTGCACCTTCCCTGCCCCAGCTGGGTGTTGGAGAGAGAGCAGGAAAAAAAATAATAAAAAAAAAATCATCAAAAAGAATCAGGGAAGGGAAAAGACGCTCGTAAATCCCTGGGTCTCCTGGGAAGCTGCTCCAGCTGCAGCCAGGAACACAAATGTTGTCAGCGTTTGGTAAATATGTAACGGAGACCATAACAACTTAATGGATCCAAGGTGCTTCGTTAGCGGGCTCCCAGCACACGCAGCCTCCTGGCCGCAGCGAGCCGCGCTGCGCCGTGCCGCCGCGCTGAGCAAGCCCCTGGCCTCCAGGGGAGAGGGGACCGGGACGATCGGGCTCGGGGGTGGCTGCGTGGCACAAGCAGCACCTGGGAACGCCGTGCCGGAGCTGTGGGGTGTCCCCTGAGTGCGTCTCCCTGCTGTGTCCCCAGCCCTGAGCTCCCTCCCTCGCCCGCTGCCTTTCCAAGGGGTCCGAGACCACGTCAAAGTTGCTGCTCCTTGCTCGTGTTCTCGGCACCCTGGCACGTCCCAGAGGCTGGCCCCAGTTTGCTCCCAGTGGGATCCAGTCCCTCATAGGGCTCACCCCCATGCAGGGGAAGGCGGTGGCTGCGGGCCCTTACCCAGGGCTGTGCACCAGGCTCCGGTCACCGCAGCCTCCAGAGCTCTGCTCTGCCCAGGGCAGCCTCCTCCTTCAGCCTTTGCTATGTGCAAAAAAAAAAAAACAACAAAACAACAAAATCTTAACACTGTGAGACCTGCTAGCAGCCAGCCTGGGCCCCGAGCACGCACCACCCGTGTTCCTGGCACTGTCGCTGGCTGTACAGCACGAGCTGTTGCTCGGGGGTGTTAGAAGCGAGCTTTCTGTCCCAGAAAAGCCAAACAAACTCTTCCAAACGCCAGCGGGTGCAGCAGGCGCCTCGCTGGTCGAGCAGAGGAGCCTGGGGGGGCCCTTTTTGGAGACACCCCCACTATTCTGGGGGTGCAGAAGGACCCCGCTGTGTGGGTGGGCAGCGAAACCAGCGGCTGCCCTGGTGCTCCGGGCTCAGTCACCAGCTCCTGAAATGCCCCCGGGCCACGAGCATCTCCTTGGGCTGTGACTCTGGTGGGGGAAGCTGGCTCTAGGGACATGGGGGCACCTCCAGGGCACCTCCCCGCTCCTTGTCCCCGTGTCCTTGTCCCTGGGAGCAGACCCCCCCGGGACCCGCTGCCCCCCGTGCAGGTCGGAGCGCGGCGGGAGCAGCCGGGGAGGCGGCGGCGGCGGCTCTTGAGCCACCAGACAGATCCTTATCGCGGCTCCACTTGAACGTTTCCGAAACGCTCTTTGTTCCCTTGACGTATAACAGGCAGCAGCCAATTAACCGGGGTCAGGGCTCGTTTCTACCCGCCGGCTGCTCCGGGGGTCAGCGCCCTGTCAGATGCCCGAGGTGCCCGGGCTGGCACCCGGAGCTGGGCGCAGCACGGAGGGATCCCCGGCCCCACCGTGCCCCCCGCCGCAGCCCCTCTGCCCCGCTTGTCTCCGCAGTGAGCGCCGGCCTCTTTGAGAACTGCACGGGCTGCGTCCTGTGCTCGGAGGACAACGGCTGCATCACCTGCCACCACCGGCTCTTCCTGCTCATCTGGAGGGACGGCATCCGCCAGTACGGGATGTGCGTCCACACCTGCCCCCCCGGCTACTTCGGCGTGAGGGGTCTGGAGGTCAACAGATGCACAAGTACGTGGTGTGTGCGCCGGGGTCCCTGCGCCTCCGAGCGCCCCGGGGTCCCCTCGCTGCCCCGCGGCTCCTCTCCCAACCCGGAGCTGCGTTTGGGAAGGGCTCCGGGTCCCTTTGCGCACCGGGGCTGGAGGCTCGGAGCTCGCCCCCAGCTCACGGCACCCCTTCCCGGCAGAGTGCAGGTCACCCAGCTGCGAGAGCTGCTTCAGCAAAGACTTCTGCATGAAGTGCAAGGAGAAGTTTTACCTGCACAAGGGCCAGTGCTTCCGGCAGTGCCCGCCCGGCACCGCGGCGCAGCCCGGCACCCGCGAGTGCCAAGGTAAGCGGCGCCCGCTCCCCGCACCCCACGGGTCATGCCAGCGTGGTGTGGCCACCATCCCCCTCCCCGTGCCCCTTTTTTCCCCCCAGAGACGTGCGAGCCGGGGCCCTGGGGCGAGTGGAGCGCCTGCACCCACGAGGGCCGGACCTGCGGCTGCAAGTGGGGCTTGGAGACGCGGGTGCGCGAGGTCCTGGGCGCCCCGCGAGAGGAGGGGGCTTCGTGCCCCGCGCTGCTGGAGACCCGAAAGTGCCGCCTGAGGAAGCACTGCCCAGGAGGTGAGCGCAGCCCCTCCTGCCCCCCGCAGCCTCCCGGCTTGGCGCCCCGCCGCCGCTCTGCCTAAAAGCGAGGAGCCCCGCGGTGGCGGGGGGTCCTGCGGGGTTGTGGCCGGCCAGCCTGGAGCTCATCTCCCAAGCATTTGGAGGCCGGTGGCTGTAACCGTGAAGTTCTGGAGAAAGCTGCCTTCCCAGGCACATGTGCTGAGCAGCCCCGGTGCTGGCGCCGGCAGGGACGAGGCTCCCCCTGCCCTGTTTTGAGCCACAGCCCCTGGCACCGGCTGCTGTCCTGCCCGCCTGCGAAGGGAGAGGCAGGGCCCAGGTTTTCTGCTTGGCAATTGCAAACAGAGAGGAGTGAGTTCCTCGGGGGGAAATACCTGCAAAAATCCGCAAAATCCCAGAAAGCCACATGGAGCCGGAGGGCATCACCCGGGGGGATTTGCAATGCCCAAGGTCCCCAGCCCACCCCGGGATCCGTCCCCAGGGCTGGGCACCATCCTGTCCTCCCCGGTGGCTCTCCCTGACGTTGTCCCCAGCCCTCGTCCCCGGGGGCCCTCCCGTTGCTGTGGCACCGCAGTTCCCTGGCTCGGGGCTCCCTGGCTGGGGGCTGCGGCGTGGGGGCTCCCCGGTGCCCCCTCTCAGCGCCCAGCCGGCGGCGCGGGCACGGGCGCGGGGCTGGCGATGGGAACCAGGAGGAGCCTGATGTCATTTTTGGATGCGAGCGGCTGGGCTGAAGCTGTTCTAATAAATCTCTGCTTAATAACTGGCAGAAAGACAGATTGCATGAGATACCGATCTGTGGGCCTTGGAAGGAGATCTGAGCCCCCGGCCTCGGCGCTGGACAGCTTTGCGGTGCGGAGCCGTGGGTTCGCTCTGTATCCACACGGCAGCGGCAGGGAGGGCGCGACCGAGGAGAGGGGTGCGAAGGGGAGAGGAGAGACGGGTTGGAGGAAGGTGGGAACAACAAAAGCTGGGTGTGCTGGGGCTGCGGAGCCAGGGGAGCGTCCTCATCTGGGCACCATCCATCATAAATAACGGTTGGGTGCTGACAGCGCGGCGGAGCTGATTTCCTTTCCTGCTCAGGCCCTGACTCGCAGCTTTGGGGCGCCAGGTGGCAACGATTTCGGGGGAATTTGGCTCCCTCCTTGGCTCTGCAGCCCCTGGGCTCTTGAAGCTGGTGACAGGTTGATGCGGCCAGCTTGGCGGTGGTGCACGAGGACGGGCTGCTCTGGAGCTCGGCGCGCTGCCGGGCGGCTGACGGCGTGTGCCTGCGGCACCGTGCCCGCACACAGCCTGCCCGGAGCTCGGTGCCACCACAGCCACCCCCCTGCACCCGTGGGGATCACAGTTTTTGGGGTGCACCGCATCTCACGGGGCCACCTGGGCACCCTCTCCTGCCCTCTGTGAGCCCCGAGGCTGCGGGGATGGGGGGCACCGCAGGGCTCCTCGCTTGGGTGGGGATCGGCTCCAGAGCCGGGTTTCTCCCCAAAAACACCCAAGGGAAATCCCCCCGCAGCGTGGTGTGGCTGGAGGCAGCGGCCTCCCCGTAAGCAGGGCAGGAGCAGCCCCTTCGTGTCTGGCAGCCCAGCCCTGGGCAGCCTGCTCGGCGTCCCCGCCGCGGCGGAGCGTGCGCCTGCCCTCGCTCCCAGGCTCCTGTCCCGACCGGCCGAGTGCTCGCTTATGGGATCCAGATGCTGGAGGACAACGAGTTCACTTGATGCAGCCAAGACACCCCAAGACCCGGAGAGCCGGAGGAAGGCTCTGCCTCGGCCCCAGCCCGGGCTGTGTGATGAGAGATTTTGTGCTACCACTTCTGAGCCGTCCCCGGGCAGCTGGAAGCGAGAAGCATCTGCGCTTGGCCACGGCACAAAACCGCTCACGCTGCTGTAAATCTGCCTTGTGTTCCTGCCGCGCTCTCCAGACGCCTGGCATTCGTGCCGTGCCCTTTCCTTTGTGGGTGGCAATTGTCTGGGAGATCAGAGCAGAAAAACAGGGCAGGAAAAGAGATGGAGCCCTCGCAAAGAACCAGCGTCAGCAGCGCCGGCTCCTGCCGCCCTCGTGCTCCGCGCCCCCTGCGCCCCCCGGCTCTAGGATGGACACAGGGGCAGAAGCTGCCTGGTTTGGGGGTACCCAACCCACTCCAAGGCATGGGGTCCATCAGAGCCCACAGTCCTGCCCCATGTCCTGGTTTGTTTCGGTGTCTCAGCGCCGTCCCCATCGGAGCTGGGAGCTGGAGGGGTGCTTGGAGAGGGGTGGCTGCACCCAGAGGCCAGCCACGTCCCACCAAGCCTCAACCCTTCATGGTCCAGCTGGGGGCTGTGCTGTGCGGGGTTTTGGGGCTTTGGGGCCTTGGGAATTTGGGGATTTGGGGCTTTGGGGTGGCTGTTGTCCTGCTCCTGCTCACGGAGAGGTCGGGGTCTCTCCGGGCAGCACCCGCTGTGGCTGGGGGCAGAGCTGGCCGTAACCCCCAGCCTCACATCAGGAGGCTCCCCGCTGCCCGGCCCCAGCGAGCGAGCCCTCCTTTTCTCCTTCTCTTCTCTTCCAGAGAAAACCAAACCCAAAAACAAAGGCAAAAAGCGGCAGAAGAAGCAGAAGACAGAGCCGGACGCGGGCACCTAGCGGCGCGGGCACGGCGAGGCGAGCTCCCCCTGTGCTGCCCTGCCCGCGTCGCCCCGGCTTCCCAGCCACAGAAAATTGCACAATTTTCTCTCTCTCCCCCTTTCGCCCCCCTCCCCCTTTCTTTTCAGGCAATTTATGGCCTGTAAAACATTTCCTTTTCAGAAAATCTAATTTGCAGTGTCCAAAGCAATGCCTCGGGGCTCGGGGAGGGGGTGGCTCCCTTTTTTTTGTTGTTGTTGTTTTTCCCTCTCCCCCTGCCTGCTCGGCCCCTTCCCTCACTGCAGCCGGGTGAAATGGGGCCGGGGAGGGGGGGTTCGATCCTGCCCCAGCACGTCCCCTGGGCAGGGAGATGTCCGTCCCCATGGGATCCCGACTGCGCTGGGGTGCCGGGGACCTCACAGCAGCCCAGCCTGGTCCTCAGCATCTCTTTGGTCCCTTGTGGCACATCCATGGGCCAAATCCTGCTGGCCTCGTGCTCACAGCCTGTGGAGAGCCGGACGAGCTCCGTGCCAGGCGTGGGCGCAGGATTTGGGGGTGGCCCTGCCCACGCACCCCGGAGCCACCAGCGCCACGCCACCAGGATCAGCATCGTGGCCCCCTCCCGTGGGTGCTGACCCCGTCCCCATCCCTCTGACCCAGCCACCGTGTGCGCATCGCCCAAAAAAACCACGCAGGACGCGTGTGTGGCCCGTAGAGAAGCACCTCGGCACGTTTCAAACGCGTTTTGCTGGAACTGCTGCCCTCCCCGGGGGCACCTCTGTGAATATCCCGGGTCTGGCTGCCCCATCCCTGCTCCCAGCACGGGATTTTGGGGGTTATGGGGGCTGCGGGGCCTTTCCAGGACGGGAGCGCTTGGTGTCAGCATCGAGCCAGCCCCGGAGCCTCGCTCGCAGGCACGGGGCAGCTCCTCCGTTTGCTTTCTGTCGAATAAAAAATGTTGAAGCCTCCGGCATCCGTCGCCTCGCGGCTTCCCTGCGCCGCAGAAATGGTTTCCACGAGGCATTAAACCCCAGCCCCACGCCTCCACCCCAAAAGCGGTGGGGTAAAAAGCGGCCACCGGCTGCCTGGGTCGGCCTCGGACCCCTCCGAATTGCCCAGGCCCTCAGGAACTGGGGGGGTCCCTGGGGAAAGATCTTGTTTTGGCGTTTCTATTTGGAGCAGCAGCAGCATCTCGCGGCGTCTGAGCCAGCAGAAGGGGAAGAAACGTCCCCAGGACCCTGCCCCGTCCCCGGGTGCTGCTTTGAGCCCAGCCCATGGGACCCCTCCGGGGCTGGCTCTTGGGGTCCTGCTCCTGGGGAGGGGGTGCAGGAGGGATTTGGGGGCTTGGGGCTGCTCCGAGCCACCCCAGAGGCCGGCAGGGGGATGCCTGGGGGCTCCCGAGGTTGCCCTGGAGCTGCTGGGGTGCTGAGGAGATGCTGGGACGGGGCAGCACCAGCAGGACACCAGGGCATGGAAAAGGGGATTTTGGCTGCCCCTTAAAACCTGGTGGGGTCCCCGCTATCCAGAGGGGCCGGAGCACCCCGTGCCCACCACAGCCCCCCCGGAGCTGCGTAACCGGGCGGAAAACCCTGGGAAGGTGCCGGGGTGTTCCTGTGCCGAGGGATTTTTGTTCTGCCATGCCAGCCCGTCCCCACGGCCAGCCCCAAATCTCCTGGGACAGCTTAGAAATAGCCCGGCACGTAGCCTGGCCCCCGTGGGCTCCGCGCCAGGCACTGGGGCCCCGTGCTGGCCATGGGATGGCTGCGCCGCCCCGCGTGGGCGCACGGCACAGCCAGGGTTGCAGGGGCATTTTGTTTTATCCCACACCCCGGGGTGGGTTTGGGGTGTCCCCAGGCCACCCCATATCCATGGGGCAGGCGGAGGTGGGGGTCACCGGGGTCTGCACGGCACCTCCTGGGGCTGGCGGGGACGTCCCTTTGGCACCGTGGGCAGCATGCGCACGGATTTGGTAGATCACAAGTGGAATGGGGGCATGGTGTGTGTTTGGGGTCGGCCCCCCGACACTGAAATTACCCCCGTGAGGCTGGGGGAGATGGGATATCCAACGATGTCCCCGTCCCATGCAGCTTGGCCACCGCAGCAGCTGCTCCTCGCTCTGCGGGGCCGGGGTCTGCATCCAAATCCTAAACCCTAAAAGGGCAGCCCAAGCCCCCTGGGGGCAGGAGGAAAACGCTGGCTGAGCCCCAAACCCCACACGGGATCCAACCGGGTCCCACCACCCTCCGCCGGGTCCCCACGGTCCCCGCGGGCTCGTCCCACGGCCGCAGCAGCCGAAGGCAGCGCTCGGCTTCCTCCCCTGATATAAATAGCTGCAGGCGGGGGGAGCACGGCCCGGGGGTCCCAAGGGTGACAGGGGGCAGCGAGGGCGGATGGGGGGGACCCTATGGGAAAGGGACGAGGGGCTCGGGGCTGGGGAGGGCACAGTGGGGACGTGGGGGGCCGGGGGGCCAGGGGTGGCCGGACTCTGTGTGCGTGAGACATGGAAAGATCACGTGTGAAACTTGATCTCCCCGCAGCGGGCTCGGAGGAGAGAAAAAAAGATAGAAGTATTGTTTTTAAACAGATTTTTTTTTTTCCCCTTTTGTTTTTCTTTTTCCTTTTTTTTTTTTTTTTTTTTTTTTCCTTGCAAGACCCAGCCTAGCGAGCGATAAAAGGAGGCCGGGGGCGGCCGCAAACCCGCTCAGAGCGCGCCGGGAGGAAATGCCGAGGGCGCAGCGCCGGGGCTGGGCGCTCAGCACCCACTGACCGACTCCTCGCACCCGCAGCACCCTTGGGTGCCTGGGGGAGGAGGAAAAGGGGGGGCTCCCCGTGCCGTGCCCGTGCCATGCGGGCGCTCGGCCTCGTCCTGGCGGCTCTGTGCGCGGTCACAGCCCAGCGGCGGGTGCTGGATGGGGGCGGCCGGCGGCGTTTCCACCGCGTGCAGCACGGGCACTGCAGCTACACCTTCGTGCTGCCCGAGGCTGACCCCGCTCCCTGCCCTCCCAGCGTCGCCCCCGGCCCCTCCAACGCACTCCTGCAGCGGGACTCGCCGGCCGGCACCGCGCACGCCACCCGCGGGGCCGCCCAGCGCCTGCAGCACCTCGAGAGGATCCTGGAGAACAGCACCCAGTGGCTGCTGAAGGTAGGAGGAGGCGGTGGTGGGGTGCCAGGGGGTGAGGGGAGGCGGTGAGGAGGGTGGTGGGTAAGGGGGTGCCCCCCGCAGCTGCCCTACACCCGCCGATGCCGCTTGCTGCGGTCAGCTCTGCGCCTTCCCCGCTGGGCTCAGCCCCAGGGACAGATCCTGCCCCAATTTTGTCACCAGAGGGGATGGAGAGGGTGCCACGGATGCCACTTATCAGCAGTTCTCACCGCCCTGCATCCCCCACCACGGGTCCCCTCCTGGTGCCCACCGCAGCAGCGGTGCCGGGCACCCCGTGGGGCTGAGCTCTCCCCATCCCGGCTCAGGATGTGGCCCCGCTGGGAGGGCAGCAGAGCCAGGAACCCAAGGGCAGGGGCCAGCGAAACCTCTCCAGCTTCATCCTTCTCCCCGTTATGGGCTTCACAAAAACTCCTGGCACCGCCTGAGGCTCTGCGTGGGAATCACAGATCCCAGCCGGCCAGCCCCAACGGGGCACGGGGAGCCTCACCGGAGGGGCTGTGGGGTCCAAAAGGGGGGTCTGCGGGCAGCAGGAGGGGACCCCTGCGTCACGGGGACCCCCACCCACCTTGGGGACCCCCGTCCTGGGTGCTGCTGCGCCCCCCAGCCCCGGCCCCTTGGCGCGAGGCAGGAAGAGGTTTTTCCTTTCCGAGGTCTCGCTCGGTGCCTCCTGACCCCGCATCTGCAGCCGAGCGAGCGGCCGCCTGCGTCACACCCGGGAAGAGCTCCCGGGAGGCTCCCCCCGGGGCCACGTCCCCGCGGTGCCCACGATGGGGACGGGGCAAGAGGCTCGTCCCCAAGTGCCACCCGCCCCCGAGCCGAGCGGCACCGCCGGGGACGCGGAGAGCAGCAGCGGGCACCCGTGGGGACACCCAGGGCTGTCCCTGTCCCCTCCTCAGCTGCCTCAGACCCCAAATTCCTCAAATTTGCCCCAACTCCTCTCAAAGCCAGCTGTGGGTGCTGCAGAGGGAGCGGCGAGGCCAGGCTGGCGGTGACCAATGCCCCCCGCTGCGGGGACGCTGCTCCAGCGGCGTTTGCGCACCTCAGCTCCGCGCAATCCCGGGGTCCCTGCACCCTAGGGTGCTGCCATGGGGTCCTCTGGGTGCTGCTCAGCCCCACTGGGTGCTGCTCAGCCCCGGAGCAGGCAGGATGAAGCCTCACACCTGGGCAGCTCTGGGCAGAGGTGCCCAAAATCACAGCCCAGGAGCAGGGGGCAGCGGCCAGTGCCCGTCCCCTCCCGCAGCACAGCCCCTCCAGCACAGGCAGATTTTTATTTCTTTTTTTTGCTTTTTTTTTTTTGCTTTTTGCTTTCTTTTTCTGTTTCTTTGCTTTCCTTATTTAACTGGGACTGCGCAAGGAGGCTTGTTTTGGTTGGACTCCAGGCCTGAACAAACAAACTGGGCTCGAAGGAGGCACCGGGGTTCGGGGACGGCTTGTAAACAACGCCAAATCCCCGTCTGCCAGCGGGGCAGATTCACGCTGTGCCCTGGCCCGTGGCTCTGGCAGGACCCCCCCCAGCCCCTTGCAGGGCTCCCCACCCCGCCAGCCCCCTCCTCTGCCACCACAGCCCCCACTGGGGACACTGGGTGCGGGGTCACCCTCTCCACGCAGCCGAGCGCAGCCCAGGGGGGACAGCCGGGGACACCAGTGAGGACGTGGCACGCAGACTGGTGGCACTGGCCGAGGACGTGGGCACTGGGTGCCTGTCGGTGCCACCAACCTGACCACGGGGCTGAGACCCTGCGGGGACTGTCCCCAGTGGCTGCCCTTTTGGCGATGTGTCCCCAGCGTGGGGACAGCGGGGTGGCCGTGCTGCACTCCCGGCCGGTGGTTGCTCTCTGCTTGGTTTTGCTGCTGGGCAGAAATTTTTGTTCAGGCTGCGAATTTTGGGCAGTGCCCGATCTTGGTCTCCCTGCACCAGGCTTGAGAGGGACTCAGGACACATTCCTGGCGCTGGCCCTGTCTAGGGAGCCTTTTGGGGTCACCCGCAGCCCCGCAGCCCCCTCCTGGGGTGACCCCAGCCCCTCTTCAGTTCCTTTTCCTTAGGCAGAGCCATGGTTCGGGGGCTCCCCCAGAAGGGGCAGGGACCCCCAAAAGAGGCAGATCGCAGGGAGCAGCCGGGGCTGGGGCTGGGGCTGGAGCCAGGCTCTTTCTCAGCCCCCCCCCAAGTGCCAGCCTGACCTTTTCCACGGGTATGTACTGCCCCGCGCTCAGAGGGATGTTTGTTTTGAAAAAAAAAAAAAAAAAAAAGGCAAGATCGAGAGGGAGAGGAGGCCTCCCCGAGCCCTGAGAAGCAGCAAGATTAACGACGTGGTTAAAGGGAAACTCTCCAGCAATCACTCAGCTGGGGAAATGTTTTCCAGACCCGGCTCTCAGACGCTCCCCGCTTCCTCCCTGCGAGGGAAGCCCCCGGGGACCTGGGCGCAGCCCGAGGTGCCCACGCTGGGATGCTCCTTCCCCCCCCAGCTTTACCTTCCAGCCACTGGGGGGGTTACACCATTATTTTTTCTGCGCCATCAGCCCCCCAAGTGCTCGAAGAGAGGCGATTTCACTTCACCTTGCACTAACAAGTGCGGCAAGGGGCTGGGTGCCCCGGCACCGCCATGCCACAAGCACCGGGACCGGGGGCTTTCCTTGCACCAGCTCACCGGGGGGGGCAGGAGCCACCTGGATGCGGGGGCGCGGGCAGCTCGGGACCCTCGGGGTGGGAAAGGGGTCGGGTTGGGCAGCCCCGGTGCAGGGCCGCGTTCCCAGCGTGGGCGGCAGCGCGTCCCTTCCGCTCCCCACGGCCCCCGTGGGGCGGCCGGGGGCTGCAGCCCTCGGCGAGGCTGTCACCCCGGAGAGGGGCCGAATGGAAAGCTCACGGCGAGGACGCCAGAAATAGAAACCCCTCTGGGAAGCGCCCGTCCCCCGCGGGCTGGGAAAGCGGAAGATGTTTCGGAGCCGTGTCCGCAGCCGGCTGCTTCCCAGCCCCGAGCGCTGCCCCGCCGTGGGGCAGCACCGTGTGCCGGAAAAGCTGCTGTCACCAGGGCTGGGGACGATGGCAGGGAGATGCCACCAGGCTTGGGAAACTGGGACAGCTGGGACAATGCTGGTGCCGATGCCAAAGCTGGTGCCGAGCCCAATGCT
This sequence comes from Anas platyrhynchos, assembly GCF_047663525.1. Taxonomy (NCBI): domain Eukaryota; kingdom Metazoa; phylum Chordata; class Aves; order Anseriformes; family Anatidae; genus Anas; species Anas platyrhynchos. The sequence goes on from NC_092607.1 coordinate 17,477,251, forward strand.
GATGCCAAATCTGGTGCCAAAGCCACGCAGGCTGCCTCGAAGCACCCAGGAGGGGTCGTGCCATGCTGAAACCTTCCCGGGCTGTGCCAATTTGGAGGATGGGGGCCGTGGTGAGGCTGGGTTTGGGGTGAGCTCCCCGACTGACCCGTCCTGTCCTCGCTGCCGTCCGCAGCTGGAGAGCTACATCCAGAGCAGCGTGAAGCCGGAGATGGCGCAGCTGCAGCAGACGGCGGTGCAGAACCAGACGGCCACCATGCTGGAGATCGGCAGCTCCCTCCTCAACCAGAGCGCCGAGCAGACCCGAAAACTCACCGACGTGGAGGCCCAGGTAGGTGGCAGCGACGTGGGGCACTCGGTGCTGCCCCCAGGACCGCCCCAGGGGCAGGTTTTGTGCGCCCAGGGGGCTGCCGCTGGTGGCTGGGGACCCCGCTGCCCACCCCAAAGCTCCCCCTGCTCCCGGGCAGGTGCTGAACCAGACGTCGCGCATCGAGATGCAGCTGCTGGAGAGCTCGCTGTCCACCAACAAGCTGGAGAAGCAGCTGCTGGTGCAGACCAACGAGATCCACAAGCTGCAGAGCAGGAACAAGTAAGGGTCCGGGGCTCCGGCTGCTCTCTGGGAGGGCTGGAGCCCCTCCAGGGCTCGCTGGGGGCCCTGCGGGTTGCACAGCCCCATCACAGCCCCTTTGAGCTCGGTTCCTCCTTCACCTTCACCCTCCCTCACTAAGGGCACCCACGAGGTTGAGAATTGCCAGGTGTCCCCGGGGATGGGGACAGCTCGCAGGGGTGCTGGGGATCCACAGCCAGGTTTTGGGGCTGCTCTGCTCCCCGCTCAGCCCGTGTCACCGCCACGTGTCCCCTTCAGCATCCTGGAGGTGCGGGTGCTGGAGATGGAGGCGAAGCACCAGGCGGAGCTGGCGGGGCTGCGCTCGGAGAAGGAGAGGCTGCAGGTCGTGGTGAGCCGGCAGAGCGGCACCATCGAGGACTTGGAGAAGTCGCTGCTGGCGGCCAGCGCCAACTCCAGCCTGCTCCAGAGGCAGCAGCTGCAGCTCCTGGAGGCGGTGCAGGGCTTGGTGCGCCTGGTGGCTCAGGGCAGAGGTGAGCGGGGAGAGGCAGAGGGACTGGAGGGGGTTTGAGGGGGCTGGGGACCCTGGGGTGGCAGATGCCCGGCTCACACAGGGGTGATTTCACCCCAAAAATGAAGAATCCCAAGAGAAGCTCAGCCTCGTGCCCGCATGGGAAGGGCTGGCACCCACTTTAGGGCGCACACCAGCCGGGGGATTTGGTTTGGTGGCAGCGTGGCCACCCCCTCACCCAGACGCACAGAAATGTCACAAAAAAAAGGAAAACCAGGGGACACAAAAAAGCATCCGAAGGGAGAGGGGAAAAGCAGAAAAACCAGGCAGGGCTGCGGGACCAGGGGGGGCTCTGAAATCCCCGCTGCCCTCTCGCACGGTGGGAAGCCCCGGTGCCACCGGCGCACCCCACGGCGAGGTGGGGAGGGCACCCCAGGGCCCTGCACATCCACCTGCGTGGTGTGGGGCTGGGACAGGCTGCACCCCCGGTGTCCCCCCCCTCGGTGTTAATGCCTCCCCCCTGCCCCCAGCCTCGCTGCCCGGGGAGGAGCAGCTCTTCCAGGACTGCGCCGAGCTGCGCCGAGCCGGCTTCCACACCAGCGGGGTCTACACCCTGCACATCGCCAACCTCAGCGAGCCCAAAAAGGTGAGCGCAGCCCGGGGGGGGCTCCTGCTCATGCATGCAAACCCCATACCAGTGGCTGCACCAAGCCCAAGGATGGGGAGTCCTCGGGCACCCCCCGAGCCATGGGCTGAGCCCCTCTGCTCCCCGCTGCAGGTTTTTTGTGACATGGAGACGGACGGCGGGGGCTGGACGGTCATCCAGCTCCGTGCCAACGGCAGCCTCAGCTTCCAGAGGAGCTGGAGGGAGTACAAGCAGGTCTGTGCGGGGACAGGGATGAATTGGGGCACCCCTGTGCCCACCGCCCGCACCCACCCTCCCCGTGGCTCCCCCAGGGTTTTGGGGACGCGGCGGGCGAGCACTGGCTGGGCAACGAAGCCGTGCACTTGCTGACGAGCCGGGCGCCCTACGCCCTGCGCGTGGAGCTGCGGGACTGGGAGGGCAGCCAGGTCTATGCCCACTACGGGAAGTTCCAGCTGGGCAGCGAGAGGCAGCTCTACAGGTAGGAGAACGGCGGCGAATTATCCCTGGCCCCCCGCAGCCCCCAGCCCCCAGGACTGGCACGGCTCGCTGTGGGTGCCCAGGAGGTTGCAGGGTTCCTGGTGGGGTTTTTGCTGGGGTTCTCAGTGGATTTCCTCCCCGGGGATGTGGCTGTGCTGCCTGCTCCTTCTTCCCCCTGGTTCTCGAAATCCCAAAGTGGATTTTGATGCCTGAAGTTGCGTTAAAACCGAGGGATTTCCCACCCCAGCAGGCAGCCGGCGCACTGGCTCACCGCTCCTCTCCAAAAGGGCTCGTCCCCAGGGTGCTGCATCCGTGTCCTCGCGGGGATGCCAAACCCTTGTGGTGCCAGGGACAGGGCCTGGGGGACAGCACAGGGCCTGGGGGGCTTTTTAACCCCCTCCCCAAAGCATCTAGGGGGTGCTGATGGCACACCCGGTGCGTCACCCTCGGCCGCAGGCTCTCGCTGCAGGACTACAGCGGCACGGCCGGGCAGCAGAGCGGCTTGGCCCTGCAGGGCACCAACTTCAGCACCCGCGACGCCGACAACGACAACTGCCTCTGCAAATGCGCCCAGATGCTGTCGGGAGGTGAGCGGGGAGCTGGGGCTGGGGTCCTGAAATCACCCCCCCAACCCGGTGCCCAGCCCCGCAGCACGCTCCCGCCCCGCTCCCTCCTCCCGCAGGCTGGTGGTTCGACGCCTGCGGGCTCTCCAACCTGAACGGGATCTACTACCCGGCCCGGCACAACATCCGCAAGCTCAACGGCATCCGCTGGCACTATTTCCAGGGTCCCAGCTACTCGCTGAAGGGCACCCGCATGCTGATACGGCCCGCGGGCTTCTAGCGCGCTGCCGGACCCCGTGCCGGCCCCAAACCCGTGCCAGACCCCGATGGAACTGAGCCGCCCGGCAAGGGAGCTGCAGGGAAGCTTTTCCCCCAGTTATTATTCCTCACTCTTGTTCCTCTCGCCCCCTGGGAGCCCGTGCGGAGCGGCAGCGGGGCCGCGAGGGAGGCGCTCGCCGTGCCGAGGAGCTCGGGGATGTGGGACCCATGGGGGCTCTGCTCCATCTGAGCTTTGGTGTGCGTAACCCATCCTTTCCCAGCCCAAATTCTCACCGTCCCCCCATGTCAGTGGGGTTTCTGGCCACGTTGAGCAGGGACAGGGGTCTGGGAGCCCCGGCACCTCCTTGTGCGCTCAGCCCGGAGGGGCAGACAGCCCGGGCTCTGCCTTTTCTCTGTGTTTTAGGGCATTGCATTTTGCTTTTTTGCCACCGTTTTGCTTTCCCCGCGGGTTCAGCAGAGCCGGCGTGCGAGTGCCCCGGGAGCTCGAGGCACTGGTGGCATCTCTGTGCCAAGGGACACGGCTGTCCCCTGCGTGTCCCCTCCCGCGTGTGCCATCCCCGTGCCAGCCGTGCACGCTGGGCACTGCTCCTCGCGGGATGGGGCTGGTGGGAAGGGACAGGGGCGTCCCTCGAGGCACAGGGGACCTGGGTCTGGTTCTGGGGGCTGGGGGGTGCTGGTGGGGGGCAGCAGCCAGGAAGGGGTGGGATGGGGCTGGGGGTGGCACATGGAGAGAGGGGCTGGGGGGTAGCAGAAGGGGGCTGGAGGCTGGGGGTGGCTCAGGGCTGGGGCAGGGGTCAGAGGGAGGGGAAGGGGGGTGTTGGCAGGGCCGAGCCCCCCCCCCCCGTGCTGCCAGCTCCAGCCCCTGTGGTTGTGTGCACGTGGCAAACCCAAATTTGGAGACGGGTTTGGAGGCGGCTTGGAAAGCGCGGGGCGAAACGCAGCCGGGTCTCCATCCGCTGGGAGGAGCCCCCGCGCCCTGGAGCTTGGCACGGAGACGTTTTTATTTTTGTACGAAGAGATATTTATTGTCCCAGAGCTGCGCCGGGCAGCACCCGTGTCCCCCCCGCCCCCCCAGCACCAGCCCTGCCCAGGAGCGAGGCGTCCCCGGACCCGTGGTGTGTGCGGGGGGGTGTCCGTGCTGCCCCTGGTTCAGCAATTTGGGCAGGAGCAGGAGCAGGAGCGAGCAGTCGGTGGGGTGTCCCCTGAGCTAAATTTACTGGGGTATTTTTTAAATTACCCCAGTAAAAAAAAATTTAAAAATTAAATTTATTGGGGTCACCGCTGGGGACAGCGCGGTGCTGCCTCGGCCCCTCGTGCACCGCACGTACGGACTCCACATAAAGGGAGCTTTCAGCAGCCTCCTCGTGACGCCTGGGTCATTTGGGGAGGAACGAGACCCCAAATGCGCCCCCAGCCCCATCACACCCAGCTGGGGAAGGGACTGCTCCTCCCAGCCCCATTCGTCCCCCTCGTGCCCCGCTGAGGCCGGGCAGCTCGGTGCATGGATGAGGCTGGGTGCTGCGGGCTCAGAGCCCAGCCTGGTGCCCAAATTGGTGCCCAGCCCCATCCCCCTCGGCCCTACAGCTCGGGGACCACCCCACAGCATCATCTGTAGGGGACAGGGGTGACACCGGTGCCCCCAAAGCCCTGGGGACCAGCGGTGGTGGCAGCTGCAGAGCAGGGACCCCCCTGACCCCCCTCCCTGACCCCACTGCCCCCGCAGCACCCAGCCCGCGGGCAGCTCCCCCCCCCCCCCGGGCCTGCCCCCAACCCCACTCTCAAGGCCTTCGCTAATTAACACTGATTAAAACAGGCGGTGCAGCTGCCACTTCCCACAAGGTGCTCATCAGTGGGGCCGTGCGTGATAATTAAAAAATGGAGAATGCAAATGGGGCCGCCCGGAGGCTCTGCGGGCTGCAAGCATCCTGGCTGCAAGCCCTACAACCCCCCCCCCGTGCTCCCCCCATGCCCCCCTGTGCCCCCCTGTGCCCCTTCCCAAACCTTGGTGCTGCCATTCCCTCGCTCTCCCCCCGGGGCATCCATGGGGTTGGGGGGCAATTCCCCGAGATGTGGGATGTGAGACACGGGAACAGGCAGGGTGGGGGCCACGGAGACCCCCCCCATTATTACTCCCCGCTATAAATACCCGGTGGGCTCAGCTGTGGCTCCGCTCCGAAACCGGAGCCGACGGGGAGGCAGCTGCCAGGGAAAGTGATCGGGAGCGTGGGGAGCGTGGGGCAGGGCTGGCCCCCTGTCCCCCTGTCCCCCAGGGCAGTGGGGGGCTGGGGCTGTCCTCCTGTCCCCCACAGGGACACACAGACAGGGGGGCACCCCTGGGGGGCCACGCGTCGCCTCGCCACGGCTGTGCCAGGGGGTGCTCGGCCCCGCTCCCCAGAAGAGGGTCGACCAGGGGGGGGCTTCTCCGTGGTAAATTTAGCTCAAGGGACACGCCGGGCTGAGGAATTCGGCAGCACAGCCGGATTCAGCCTGGAACGGGGACGTGGATCCCGCAGAGCTTCCCCTGGGGGGGTGGCAGCCCCATGTCCGGCTCCCTGGGGAGCCCCCAGCACCCCACAAACCATCATTATTCCAGGATCCCTTGGGTGCGCGCTGCCTCCCCAGCCGGCCGCCCTGACTCACCGGCCACATCCTGTCCCCAAATCCCTGCGTGGCCAGCACGGCCCTGGGTGGGGTTCTCCCAAACCTGCCCGGCCTCTTTTGGAGGAGCCGAGCGGGTTCTGTGTGTGGGGTGGGGGCTCTGGGCACCCTGCAGGGAGCGGGGTTGGGCCGGGAGCTGCTGCAGCCCCGCCGCCACGTGCTGTGCGCGGCACAAATCCCTGCTTCCTGCGAGCATCCCGCAGCCCTCCCGCGCCCCCCGTGTCCCAAGTGGGGGCTCCCTGGGTGCCCTTGGAGCCCCCTTCCCCAGCAGCACGGCACCAGGACCCCCTCCTGCCTCTCCTCCCGCGAGGAACCCGGGGCTGCAGGAGCCCGCAGCCGCGCGAGGCTGCCCGGGGAGAACACGCGGGGCGCTTTCATCTTCAAAGCTCTCCCTGCGCCGCCTTTCATCCCCTCGCCTCCCCGGTGCCTGGGAGGTCTCCGCTATCTCCTCCTCATCTCGCAACCCCGGAGCAGCGAGGACACGGCCAAGCTCCGAGGAGTTTCGCTGCAGAGGGCGCGAAGGCAGCGCCCGGCAGGGCTGCGCGCTTGGCGCGGCGCTGACTGCGGTGCCGAGGGGAATCCCGCAGCCGGGCTCTGCCGGGACCTGCCAGACCCAAATACCACCCCGCCGCACCCTCCGGGCCCCGCGCTGGCACGGCACGGCACGGCACGGCACGGCACGCACACTGCCTGGCACCCCTTGGCTTGGCACCACCAGGGCCAGAGGCAGCGCGCCTCGTGCTGGTGACTCCAGGAGAGGTTTGCAGGGAAGGGGCACGTTGTGACCCTCTTCTCCCCGGTCCCCAGCGCTCTGGGGATGCCCAAACGCATGAATTCCTCCAGCACCAAGGCCCAGCCCTTCTCCTGGCCCCTTTCTGCCCGGGTAATTCCCCGGCCAGGCCCTTAGGCAGCAGCAGGGCTGTCCTTCCCCACCACATCCAGAGACAGCCACACACGCGGCATCCAAAGCTGAGAAATTTAATAAAACCTTCTCCGTTGTTATCACTTGTCTTTTCTTTTTTTTTTTCTTTTACAGATCACGCATCAGGAAAACCAGTAGAAACGAGGAGGAGACCGATAAAACCGTCTTCATAAATAAGAGGGCACAGCATGCCTGGGCTTTCTTGCTGACAGACAAAAAGGGAGACACAAACACACGCACGCACACACCGAGACCCGGGCTGCTCCGAGGGGAGCTCGGTTCTGGCCCCCCTGGCAGAGCACCCAGCTCCTCCAGGACACTCACCAGGACGTTAGGATGGGGGCCGCCTGTGACCACCCCCCCAGCCGCATGCATCCTCACCCCCTGGCCACATGCAAGGTCCCCAGCAGTGCCCCTCAGGGCTCCCGTGCGCTCCTGCACGCTGGCACCCATGGGTGCAGCCGGGATGCCCCCTCTGTGCGGGTGGCACCGGCCGTGCACCCCACAGCCCCGACCAGCAGGATGCCAGCAGGCTCAGCCTCACCCCCAGCCCTCCGCGGGCTGACGGGGACCTGGCTGCTGCTTTTGGGGCCCCCCCAGAGCCAGCTCCATCAGGAGGCGAAGTACCAAAGAGCAGCAGGGACGAGGCACGGCGCCCGAGTCCGAGGGTCCCGGATGTCCCCACCGCTCCGGCATCGGCACCGTGCGCCGGCGCGCAGCGGCGCTACACGTTGGAGACCTGCTGGGGCTCGCGGGCTTGGCGCAGCCCGTAGAGCCACTTGATAACGCGGGCGTTGCGCTCCACCACCGAGATGCCGTAGGGCATGCGCTCGGCCGGCCGGCCCTCCGGCGTGGCCGCGCTGCGGGGCGAGCGGCCGCCCTCGGAGCTGGCGGTGCTGACGCTGTGAAACTTGACGGACACGATGTCGGAGCTGGCGCGGGCAAAATGCTCGGCGCCCATGTCCCGAACCTCCTCTGGGTCGAGGCCGCAGTAATTGAAGAAGCGCTCCAGGTCGGCGGTGGCCCGCGAGAAGCGGTCGCTCAGGTCCGACTTGGAGCGGTGCAGCAGGGTTTGCCGCCGGGCGCTCTCCGGGCGGTTGGGCGAGCTCAGCGCCGCCGCCGCCGTCGCCGCCGCCGTAGGCAGCCTGCCCGGGGCGGGTGACAAGGCCACCGGTGTCACCTGGCCGGTGGGTGCCACCCTAGAGGGCAGAGCCCCGCAGGGCCGCACGTCCACCCTGCGCACGGCCACGGTGCTGGGGGGCTTGGTGGCGGCGGGGCTCTCCGGTGCCTTGCCGGCCCCCTCCGCCACGGCGCTGGGCGCCTCCGCTTTGCACTGCCACTCCCGGCCCCGCGGGCTCTCCGCCTTGGGGAAGGGGCTGTCGCAGATGTTGATGAGGTTGTTGAGGATCTCCAGGTTGAGGGAGGTCTTCGTCGCGCCGGCCTCCGAGCGGCGTGGTCCCGGCGGCGTCTTACGGCTCGGGGTGAGCATGGCTCGGCGCACGGCCGGCGCGAAGAGGGGCTGCTTGAGCAGCGGCGGCTTCACCGGCTCCTGCTTGGTGCTGGCGACCTGCTGGCTCTTCACGTACTTGGCCTTGTCGGCCTCCAGCCTCTCCACGGCGCTGGGTTTCCGCGCGCCGGGCTCCAGGCGCCGTCGGAAATATTCGGGGCCCTTGTTGAGGATGCGGATGGGCATGGCCGAGGTGAAGGGCGCCGCCACCGCCGCCCCCTTGGTGGCATCGCCGGCGCTCAGCGCCTCGACGGGCATCGTCCGGGCGGGTTGCGGGGGGCTTCGGGGGGCGCGGGGGGCACGCGCCGCGACCTGCAAGGAAGGGACCAGGGTGAGGGGTTGTCGGCGGGGCGCTGGGGGCCTCCTGCCCGTGCCCCCGGGGTGGGGGGGATCCGCGGGCGGACAAAGGCCCGAGCGGCTGCGCGGGGCTGTGCGGTGCCGCGCTGTCTGCTCCGGCTGCGCCGAGCTTCCTATTTCAAGGCAAGGGACCACGCCTCCGGCTGGCGTCCCCGAAACGCAAGGAAACCCGGCCAATCCGCGGAGCAAAGCCTGCTTCAAACGGCACCATGGCCAATGGGGCCGCGGGGAGGGCGCCCCGACATCGGCACAAGGGGAGCCCCGGAAGGGAGAGCAGCCCCTCGGTGATGGCCGTGCTGGGGGGGCATCACCCTGCCGGGGGGTACCGCTGGCTCCGTGCGCCCAGCACCCCACCGGGCTGGGAACCTGGGGGTCCCCGCTCTTTGCAGCACCCCCGGTGCTCAGCCCCACTGCAGAGCCCCCCCTTATCCTATCCCCCTGCCCCTATTTCCTCTTTGAAAGGAGTTTATGGGGAGCAAGGAGCTCCCCATTGTGAGCCCCCCCCCAAAAAAGCCCAGGGGGGGTTCCCAGCCACATTTCCCCTGCCAAAAGCCGCGCTGGAGGCCCGTGAACCCCGCACCCTTGGGAGCCCGCCAGGCACAGCAAGCACCCGCCTGCCCCAACGGTTGCACTGAGGCAGCTTCCCCACCCATAGGAGGGGGGGCACAGCCTGTCCCGTGCCCCCCACACCCTCCCCAAGCCCTCCCACCCCGCAGCCACGAGCAGCCCTGGCACCCTCCAACCCTTCCCCAGCTGCTCCAAGAATCCCCCGGGGTCCCCCCCTTGCAATTTGGGGCTCTGCCATCCGCCCCCCCAGGCAACGCTCCAACCCGGCCGAGCACCAAGTTGGCTGCACCCCCCCTGACACCGAGCCCCCCCAGCCCCACAGGGCCTGGTTTTGGGCACAATCAAGCCTGGGGGAGCTGTGGGCGAGCCGAGGCACTCACCAGTGCAGGAGGGGGGCACAGTGGGGCCAGCACGGCCCCGCTTCCTCCTCCCCCAGCGGCCCCGAGCTGGCTGCCTCACCTGTGGCCGCTCACCTGCTTGCACAACTTCCTGGGTACAGCCCCACGGCACAGCGGCTGCGGGCGGCAGGAACCGGCCCAAAAGCCCCAAAGCCCCACGGCCCCACGGTGGCCGCCAGCCCGAGCCCACCAGCCTGACCCCCCGGCCCTACGAGGGTCCCTGGTGCAGCCCCCGGGTGCGCCGCGATGGGTGAGCAGCCAGGGGAGGGTGGTGTCCCCGTCCTTGTCCCCGTCCTTGTCCCCGACCTTGTCCCCGTTCCTGTCCCTGTCCCCGTCTCCTGCACCATGGGGGTCACTGCTTGCCCCTGTTCCCGTCTCCTGCCCCAGGGGGGGCACTGCTGCCTGACCCAAAAAGTGTCCGTGGGGACTGGGCAGGCACATGGGCAGCTGGGGAGAGCCCCTGCACCAGCACGGATCCAGGGGGGGCTTTCTGCACCCCTCCACGGGGAGCCCAGCGCTCCTCCCCAGCAGTGCCAGGCACCGAAATCCTCGCTGGGCAAGGATTTTGGTGTCCCCCCTTGCCCACACACCCCATGGCAAAACGGGGCTAATTGCAGGGAGCGGGGGCACCGAAGCCCAGAGGGGAGATGCCCAGGGGCGAACCCCGCTGGGAGGAAATCACCACCAGGCTCCCCCGAGGCCCTGCGTCACCCAGCCCTGGTGGAGAAGGGACACGAGAGCCTGACTCACCCCCTCTGGGTGCTTTCCAGGCTGCGGGGAGAAGCTGTCAGTGGGGTGCCCGTGCCGCAGCACCCCTCGTGTCCCGCACCACCCTGCCAGCAGCCCCCCCTGCTGCCCCTCAACCTGTGCCAGGGACTGGGAGCACCCTGGGGAGCTCCTGATGGGTGAAGGGACGAGCACGCAGGGTCTGGATCCCCAGCAAACTTGCCGTGCCCACCGTGGGCTCCCATTTCCCTGCTGGCACGGACGGCCCGGCCGGGCACGACCTGCTGCTCCGCATTCCTGGCGATGGGGAGCTGCCAGCCTGGCACAGCCGCCCCAAACTGAGCCGAGCCACCCTCCAAACGGCCCGGAAAACAAAACCAGGTTATCCCCAACCTAAATGGAGCGTGGCCACCCCGGCACAGAAGCTGGCCACCCAACTTATGCCCGGCCACGGTGACCCAGCCCCGTGCTGGTGGCACGGGACCGGCACGGGACGGCACCACCTCCGCCACCTACCTGGATCTGCCCTGCGCCGTCGGAGCCTCCCTGACCCGTGCTTGTCCCCTGGTGGCTCGGTGGCCCCGTGTTTGCTGCGTCCCCACACCGTGGCCTCTCCTGCTCCCTGCGGGGCGGCACTGGAGCGGGTCTGCCCTTGGCGAGGTGGCTCACGGCTCCCTCTGAGTCACCGCCGGGAGAAGAAGACGCCCTCCGAGGCAGCTCGGTGGTGCTCGGAAGGGATTGAAAACACCTCTCCTTGCCAGCGTGCCCGCGGAGGCACGGGGTTTTCCTCCACGCCAGGCCAGGCTTTAATTGCGGCTGCGTCATGGAGCGTGGCCGTGGCAGTGCCGGTTGGGCAGCGTGGATGCAGGAGCACGCTCGTGGTTTGGTCGGGGAGGAGGGAAGGGCCCCACCACAGCTCTGCAACCCGAGCTAAAACGTCCCCAAACCACCCCCTGCCCTCGCCCAGGCAGGGCTCGGACCCTCCCCAAAGCCCCACAGGGTGTGCGTGGGCACCCGCTGCCTCCGCAGGGACGGGTCCCCTGTGCCCGTGCCGGCCCCCAGGTCACTGCCACCACGGTCAGCCCCTGGCCCCCACAGTCCAAAAGTCCCCAAAGTCCAGCAGGTTTCTGTGCCTCCAAACAAAGCGGCTCAGCCAGGTGACAAGGACACCGAGCCTGGGGCCACAGGGAGCTGCTGGCCTGCGCCCAGAGCGGTGTCCCCGCAGCTCCCGGCGTGTCCCCGCGGAAAAGCACCGCCGGGTGCCACAGGTGGGGGCAGAGCCCTGGGCATCTGCCCGGTGGGAGCAACCAGGCTGCGTGTCCCCCCCCCGTCCCCGTGCCAAAAGCACCCACGAGGGCTGCAGGAGGCGGCTGCAGGCAGCTGCCCGGGCACGCCGGGTGCTTTCGGAGCAGGGCGTTGCAGCCAGACAGCGCCCCGCTGCCTCGCCCTCCCCCCGGGGGGAAACCGGGGATGGATTTGGGGAGGGCAGCCCAATGCAGGAGCATGCCCTGAGCGCCCCATTCACCGCCCGTCCCGCGGCTCCGCAGCGGGCAGGGATGGGGCAGGGGTGGGTGGGTGCCGGTGCTGGCTCCGTGCTCGCCTCCCACGGGCGCTCGGGGCTGGGTCCCTGCACGTGCAGCTTCCAGGACCCCCCAGGAGTGAAAGGCAGCCATGAAAGAGCCAAAAAAATAAGAATAAAGAGGGCTCAGAGGCCAAATCCTCCCTGTAGGAGCTGGGTGGAGGTGGCTGCGGGTGCCTGGCATCGCCCCGCGGGGCGGCGGGTGCCTGGCACGGGGCCCGGCTCAGCCCCCGGATCCGGGGAGGGGTTTGGGCTCCTCGTCTGTGCCCCCCACGGGACCTTCCTTCCGCTGCCACGCTCACCTGGCACGTGCTAATTGCTGGCGGTTAATTACAGCCACTCACCCAGACCAGGCTACAAACAGCTCTGGAGCTGGGAAAGGGACCCGGCATCGCGCAGCGGCCCCGTGCCAGCCACCCCCTGCTCCCTGCCTCAGTTTCCCCACTCCCATCCCTGCCCAGGGTGGGCGCAGGGAGCTGCCTGGGGGGCTGCGGGGCTGGTAGGGGGGGGTCCCACGGTCACAGCCTCGCTCCCCATCACCCTGAGGGCTGGATGCTGCCCGGCTCTGCGCATCGCTCCCCGCAGCCAGGCTCGTGCCCGGGTGCGGGGGCCCCGCCAGATGGGGCCGTGCCGGGTGCGAGGCTTTTGTCTGAGCAGCTCCAGGCCCGCAGATGGTGGCTGGGCTGCAACGGGGCCGGGGCCGTGGCCGAGGGCTGGCGAGCGCCGTGCCCTGGGGATGCGGCCCCCTTTTGTTGGGCTCTCACCTCGGGCAGAGGCCCCCTTCCCCAGGCGCCCCCCGCGCCAGCTTTCAACTTTCAACTTGACCTGCTCCATTCACATGGAAATGGGATGCAAATGGGGACGGGGAGCTGAGAGGAGGAGGAGGAGGATGGAGGGGAGGAAGGGACCATGGGTGGTGACCCGCCAGCAGGTCCCTGCGCCCCCCCTGGGCTCCCCCAGTGCCCATCCAACTGGACCCTTGGACTGGGAGAACTGGGGCACCGCTGGGTGCACGCGATATCCTGGGGGAATCGGGGGTCCCTGGGGTGCGGGGGGTCCTGGGGCTCAAGGACAGACCCAAAACTCTCCCTGGCTCCTCCTCCCCATCACCCACATCCACGGCACCCCGCTGCACCCTCCGGTGCCATTTCACCCATGGGGGGCACGTGGGGAAATGGAGGGGGCTTCCCGGTGGGCCTGCCCGAGCCCGGTGAAGTCCCGTGGAGGACGTCTCGGTGACCAAATGTTGCCATCTGCCTCCGGGGCCTTCGCTCGCATCTGCTGGGGGTGCAGAGGGGGCCGGGGCTGGGGCTGGGGCTCAGCTGCTGCACGGCACGGGGTGGGGGGGACAGCCCCCACCCCTCCCCAGGCACGGCAGGCGGCACGTGCCGGCAGGATTTTGGGCGAGAGGCACGGAGCAGCGGTGCGGAGCTCGGTCCCACGCCTGTCACCCCCTTTGTGCCCCCCCTCCGAGCCCCTGCGACGAAGCCAATTAGCCCTGGGGAAAGGCTGGCGGAGGCTGCGCGGCTCCTTTGTGCTGCCGAATTAACCCAGGACAATCGCCGGCCCCACCGGGAGCTGGGGGCTCAGCTGCGCCAGCACAAGCCCTCGCGCATCATCCTGGAGCTGCCACCCCCAAAACGTGGCCAAGAGACCATGGGAACCCCAAAAAAAGGGCCCCCACCGCTCCTGGATCCCACATGGGGATGGTGGAGGCAGGATTGAGCTTGGTGCAGGGGTTGGTGAGGACCCCAGCGGGGCTGGGCATGGGCAGAGCAGGCAGGGGATGGGCAAGGGACAGGCAGGGGACAGGCAGGGGCCAGGCAGGGCATTGCACAAGGTATTTGCAGCCTGCTGCAGCCCGCTCGCCCAGCGACACCCTGTGGGTGCTGGGGGAAGAGCTGGAGCGAGGGGTCCCGGGGAGCTGGGTGCTGGGACGAGCCAGCGCCAGGTTGCCAAAAAAAACCAACTGGCTTCTGTCCCCTGCACCCCTCCAGCTCCTGGGTGATGCGAGCATCTCATCCAACAGCTCGTGGTCACATCCCGCAGGGTCCCCAGGGTCCCCAGGGTGAGGTGGAGGTGCCAGAGGAGCATTTATGGGTGGCGTGCGCCCCGTGGGACGGCCACATCCCGGCCACGCACCCCCTTGCAAGGACGGCTCCGTGGTGGCCGTGCTCGGTGTCCCCAAGCCACCCGGCCCAGCCCGTGGCCCTGCTGCCATCCCAGCCACCTCTCGGTGACATTTGCACGCCCGAAATAGGTGGGACACCATTCAACTGGGGACAAGGGCAAAGCGTGTGACACATCCAGGAATAATCACCGGCACCAGGCAAGGGTGCGCGGGGGCAGGCGGCGAGCACGGGGCTGGCCCTGGCAGCACGTGGGGACACGAGGGGACAGCTGCCCACGGGGGCAGGACGAGGGCTGGGCTGTCCCCGAGCCGCCAGGGACAGGGTTAGGAGGGGACACAGCTGGACTTTGGCCACCGGGGCTGGGTTTGGAGCTTAAAGGCCCCCGAGAGGCTGCGTGGGGCGAGCTGGGCTCGGTGGCACGGAGGTGAGGGGGACCCGGTGGCCGGTGCCGTGGTGGCCCAGGGGACCCAAAAATGCCGGATGGGGGGAGAAGGAAAGGGGTCCCTGAGCCCCAGCCCCCTCTGGCTGTTCCCATTCCTTCAGGGTGGGCAGGGGTCCCTGGGGTGGGTGGGCAGGGTGGGATTTGATCCCCCTGCCCCCCCCGGGCACTCGTCTCTCCGAGGACCACCGCGATTCTCCCTCATCCTCTCCTCTGCTTTGTGTCTCACCTCGCCCTGCACCAGCACCCGACCGTCCCCATGGCTCGTGAGCCCCCCTGGGACCTCCTGCGCCCCCCCGACCTGGGGCAGGTGCCCTGAAAACGCGGCGTTGGAGCCGAGCGGGAGGCAGGAGACCCGCGGGACCCCCCGCCAGCTGCTCCCCGAGCCAGGGGTGAGTCTGCCCGCTGGGAGCAGGAGCAGGAGCTCACCGTGCTGCCACCCATCTGCATCCGGAGGCAGTGACGTGCCCGGCTCACGTCACGGCCCCCGGCAGGCAGCAAGGACTCGCTGCCGCCAGCCAGCGTGCTGCCTCCGGTTCCCAAAAAGCACAGTGAGTTTCCCCAGGGGAGGTTCCCCGGAGGTTCCCCGGGGACATCTCAGGTCAGGAACCCGACTCTTCCTCACCTCCGCTCCCTCCCAACGTCCCCAACACTTCCCGGCCAGGATGAGGCCGTTTGTGGGCCGTTACCCTGCCTGGGTTCAGCCCCTGGACACCAGGATCCTTCCGCCCTGAAGTTGTGGCCGCTCATCCTGCACCCCCCTGCCCTCCCCGAGGCTCGGGGGCACGGATTTTGGGGGGTCCCCCAACGTCTCCAGGAAGCCGGTGGGGAGCGGGCGCAGGAGCCTGGGCGCACGGAAGGGCAGCAGGTGCCGGGGTGGGCAGGGGATGAGGTGTGGGGCTGACTCAGCTTGGCTGGTATGAGCCAGGGCCAGTTTTGCGGGTGAGGCCGTGGGGCCCCCTCTCCCCCGGGGCCACCGGGGAGCCTGCCGGGCTCGTACGGCACCGGCGGGGAGGAGACGGGCGCCGCTCGGCGTTGCCCGCGGGTGCGGTGGGAAGGACGGGGTCTGGGGTCCCAGGAGAGAGGCTGCACAAGCCCCACAGCCCCCAGGTGAGATCCACGTGCCTCCCGTGCCTCCTGTGCCGTGCCGTGCCCGGCTGTGCCATAAGCAGGGCCAGGTCCAACACCTTGCCAGGTCCCCATCCTGGCTCCGTGCCTGGCGCGGCGTGGCCTTGGCTCTCCGGAACGGGGCCCAACCCAACACAGGGCAGGTGCCGCAGGCAGGGCAAAGGGGGGGTCCCGTGGCACCAGCTGCGGGCAGCAGGAGGGGGTCCCGAGGTGCTGGGGGGGGTCTCACCCCTGGGACAGGGGGGTGCCGGGCTGCGCCGTGCCACTCCCTGCGTCCTGGCAATAAAAGAGGAGCGGCAGGGGGGTGACACGGGCAGGGGGGTGACACGGGCAGGGGGGGTCGGGATAGGGGTCCGGGGGGGTCCTGAGCCGTGTCGCTGAGCCCAGCCTCTCCCCACAGCACGGCGGCATCGCCCTGGAGTGGGGGGGCGCCGGGCGCTGCTGAGCCATGGCGCTGCTCACCCACCTCCTGGCCTGCGTTTTTGGCACGGGGTCCTGGGTGGCCATCAACGGGCTGTGGGTCGAGCTGCCCCTGCTGGTGAGGGTGCTGCCGGAGCAGTGGGACCTGCCCTCCTACATCACCATCATCATCCAGATGGCCAACGTGGGGCCCCTCTTCGTCACCCTCATGCACCGCTTCTGGCCCGGCTCGCTGAAGGAGGTGGCCGTCATCTACGTGGTGGTGTCCCTGGGCGTCGTGGCCTGCCTGCTGCTGGCCTTCCTCTGGAACCAGACATCCCTCATCGCGGGGACGCCCCACAGCACCGCCTTCCTCATCCTCACCTTCTTCCTGGCCTTGGTGGACTGCACCTCCTCCGTCACGTTCCTGCCCTTCATGATGCAGCTGGAGCCCCAGTACCTCACCACCTTCTTCATCGGGGAAGGGCTCAGCGGGTTGATCCCCGCTCTCATCGCCCTGGGCCAGGGCTCCGGCATCTCCAGCTGCGTCAACGTCACCCTCCCGGACAACGTCACCAACACGACGGGGAGCCCCGGCTTCCAGATGGAGACTCGCTACTTGCCGGCCAATTTCTCCACCCTCCTCTTCTTCCTCCTCATGACTGGGATGATGGTGGCCTGCCTGGTGGCCTTCTTCTTCCTCGCCAGGCAGCCTAAAGTTTGGGAACTGTCCCAGCAGCAGCTCGTCCCCAGCACCATCATCCTCAGTTCCTTCGACCAGATCCCCGAGGACGCAGCCGGCTCGGGGCGAGGCGGTGGCTACCCGTGCCCAAAGAAAACCAAGCGGCCCATGGAGGACCCCCTGGAGACGGCGTCCCACCCGCTGGCCAAGCTCGCCTTCATCTACCTCCTGATCGCCTGGGTGAGCTCCCTGACCAACGGGGTCCTGCCGTCGGTGCAATCCTACTCCTGCCTGCCCTACGGCAACACCGCCTACCACCTCTCGGCCACGCTCAGCTCCATGGCCAACCCCCTCGCCTGCATCGTGGCCATGTTCCTGCCCAGCAGGTGGGTACGGAGCCCCAAAAATGCCCCTTTTTGGGGGTTCTAGGGGAGAAAAGGTGCCTCCTCCCCGAGCTGGGCTGGTGCTCCCCGGTGTCACCCGCCTGTCCCTTGCAGGTCCCTGGTCCTGCTGGGCGCCCTCACCTTGGCAGGGACAGCTTTTGGTGCCTACAACATGGCCATCGCCGTGATGAGCCCCTGCCCGCTCCTGCAGCAGTCCCAGTGGGGCGACGTCGTCATCGTAAGTCCTTTGGGGTCCCTCAACCCTGGAGAGCTCTCGGGGGGGACCACCCCACCCCACGACCCCCCGGCTGACCGCTCTCCCCTGTGCCACCAGGTCCTCTCCTGGGTGCTGTTCACCGGGACGCTGTCCTACGTGAAGGTGATGGCCGGGGTGATCCTGCGGAGCCGCAGCCACAGCGCGCTGGTGTGGTACGGGGCGCTGGAGCAGTTGGGGTCCCTGCTGGGCGCCCTGCTCATGTTCCCCCTCGTCAACATCTACGGTTTCTTCACCTCCGCCGACTACTGCAGCCTGCAGTGCCCGGCCTGAGCTCCTCGTCCTCTTCTCGGGTTCAAATAGAAGGAGATTGCTCAGTATTTTGGCCTCTGAACCCCCCCTGACGCCCCCCGGAGCGCACCGCGGCACCGGGACCCTGCGCACCTTGGGGCTCCCCAGGATGTGCCACCCCCCCTAGGGTTCTCGGGTGCTCCCCTAAATCAGCAGGGGGGTGTTGGGTGTGAAGAGGTGTTGGGGTCACCGCTCGTCCCTTCCCTGGGGGGTCTGGGTGGTGTTTGGCACGGTGCCCCCCCCAGGGTGCCCACCCCGTGCACCCTTTGTGCCATCGGCTCTGTCCCCGGCACTATTCCCGTCCCCATTCCCAGGATGGGGGGGGGCTGCAGAGGGCTGAGGAGAGCAGGGATAAATGTGCCCCCCCCGGGGACATAGAGACCAGGAGATTTGCTGTCGGGGGGGGGCAGACAGCAGCTTTTATGGCACCGGGGGGCACCAAAGCAGGTCGGGATGAGCTGCCCAGGGGTTTCCATCCTCTGCTGGGGTCCCACCATGCCCCCCATCACCCCCCATCACCCTGCACCCCCCAGCACCCCCAGCACCCCCCCTGCACCCAGACGGGCACCACGGGGCGGGGGGGGGCACAGAGCGAGGCAAAGGACAGCTGGGGGCCCTCACGGCCGGGGACGCCAGGGCCGTGCCACCCGGTGCCCGGCTGCACCCAGACCCCGTTAACGGGGGAAACCGGGAGGGGGGCACCGAGGAGGGGAGATTGGGGGGGGGGACACCGGGCGGCACGCGCGTGCGCCCCTTCCCCGGGGCACGAGGCAGCCGGGCCTTTGTCCCCGGCTCTTTGTCTGGCAATCTGCTCCCCCCGGGACCCCCGCTCCGCTGTGCCTTAACCATGCAGATCCCAGCTCCCGGCCCCCCCCCGGCTGCGAGAAGGACGAGGCTGGAATTGATAATTGCCCACCCGGGGGGGGGGGGGGGTCCCGCAGCCCCCCCCCCCCTCCCAGCTCCGTGTGGCCTTCAGGATCCGGCCCCGTGGGCACGGAGAGGGGGGGTGAGGAAACTGAGGAGGGGGCTGAGGAGCAGCAGGAGGTGTGGGGGCACTTCGGGGAGGGGGGGGCTCGTCCCGTCCTGGGAGCTGGGTGCAAGGAGCTGACGGGGTGGGGGGGGTCCAGCCCCCTCCCTGTACCCCGCACCCCCCTGGGGATGCTCCTGCGCAGCCCAACCCCACAACCAGGACCCCTCGGAGACCCTCGCCCATCGGACCCCCTGCCCCCCCCTCCTTCCATCCTTCCCCCCCCCCATCTCCAGGGGGGATCAGTCCCCCCCCCAGCCCCCCGAGCTCGCAGGATTATTTCCATACAGCTGCTCGGGAAGGGACGGCTTCAACCCTCACCACCCAGGCGCGCGCTCCAGGAGTGCGCCCGAGCCCTTTCTTCTTGGCTTCTCCCCCCCCCCCAAAAAAAAAAAGAAAAAAAAAAAGAAAAAAAAATCGTGGTGGGGGCAGGCCGGGGGGGCCCCAGGCGTGCTGCAGTCAGCAATATTAGCACAGCTCCGCGGGGCTGATTGCGGGTTATTACCATACATTATCTCAGTCCCCTGCCTCTGAAAGGAGCCGGTTCCTATCCAACCCCCCCTCCCCGTTTCTCCACCCCCCCCCTGGTCTTTTACACTTAATTACCTCCCTTATTACACCCCGGCCTGGAGAGAGAGAGAAAAAAAATATATAAAAAATGGGAGGGCAGCGGGCTGGCGGGCCCAACTAGGGCGTAAGTAATCGCCCGTCCGTGCCTGCGAGGAAAGGGGAAATAAATCGGGGCGCAGCGGGGCCGGGGCTGCGCCTCGGGGAAATGGGACCTTGGACTTGGTGCACGGGGCCAAATGGGGTCAGGCTGCCGAGGGGAGACAGCCCTGGGGCTGTGGGGGGAGTGGGGTGGCTTTGGAGGTGTTGGGTTGTGGGGTGCTGCGGGGTATGGGGTGCTCAGGGTTGTGGGGTGCTGTGGGATATGGGATGCTGTGGGTTATGGGGTGCCCAGGGCTATGGGGTGCCTTGGGCTATGGGATGCTGTGGGTTATGGGGTGCCCAGGGCTATGGGGTGCCTTGGGCTATGGGATGCTGTGGGTTATGGGGTGCTCAGGGTCGTGGGGTGCTCTGGGATATGGGATGCTGTGGGTTATGGGGTGCTCTGAGCTATGGGATGCTGTGGGTTATGGGGTGCTCAGGGTCGTGGGGTGCCCTAGGCTATGGGAAGCTGTGGGTTATGGGGTGCCCAGGGCTATGGGGTGCCCTAGGCTATGGGATGCTGTGGGTTATGGGGTGCCCTGGGCTATGGGATGTTGCAGGGTATGGGGTGCCGCAGGAAATGGGGTGCCCTGAGCTATGGGATGCTGCAGGCTATGGGGTGCCAAGGGCTGTGGGATAATGTGGGGTGCTCTGAGCTATGGGATGCTGCACCATATGGGGCAATACCAGGCTAGGGGATGCCCTGGGTTATGGGGTGCCACACAAAGCAGGTTCAGAGCTGCCCCCAGCTCCTGGCACAGGTGAAGGTCCCCCCGACACCGTGTCCCCAGCCAAAGGGCTCCGGGGGGGCCACCAGCGGGGCCTGGACGTGCCCCCTTGGCCACCTCCAGCTGGTGCAGAAGCCCTGGGGACGCTCCGGGGGCTCACTGGGGAGCTTGGGGGGGCTCAGGGTGGTCTGGGGTGGGGGGGCACAATGGGGGGCAGAACCCCTCCAGCAGGGTCCCCCCGTGTCACCCGATGGAGAGCCTCATCCTGCGCCGGGGGGGGCGCAGCGAGTGGGGGCTCGGGGGGCTCGGGGGGGGACAATGGGGACAGGGATGGGGACAGGGGCATGGGGAAGGGGCAGAAGGTGGGAAAAGGGATGGGGAAAAGGGATGGGGACAGGGGAAAGGGGCGAGGGGCTGGGAGGGGGGAATGGGGACAGGGACCAGGATGGGGAAAAGGGAAAGGGGTCACGGGGGGGGGACAGGGACAGGAACGGGGACAGGGAACAGGGTTAGGAGCAGGGAACGGGGATGGGGACAAGGGACGGGAACCGGGACAGGGAACGGGGACGGGGACAGCGACGGGGACGCCCCCGCATCCCCCCCCCCATCTCCAACCCGTGTCCTTTGCAAGCCCCGGGGGCTGGCGGCGGGGAGACAAAGGCGGCAGGAGGCAGCCGCCCCCCGCCCCCCCCCCCCCACGGCCCCGCGTGTCCCCATTGTCCGCGACGGGGGGGAGGCGGAGACCGGGGACCCCCCCCCCTCTCCCTCGTACCCCCCCCCCCTTTTTGGTGCCAAAGCGCCCGGCGCACCCTGGAGGGGGGGGGGGGCGCTCGGAGGGGCTCGGGGCGCGGCCGGGCGGAGCGGCCCCCTCCCCACCCACCCCCCCCCCGCTGCCTGCCTTCCTCCCCCTCCTCCTCCTCCTCCTCTTCCTCCTCCTCCTCCTCCTCCTCCTCTCGCCTCCCTCCCCTCGCACTCGGTTCCCCGCTCCTCGCCTCCCGCACGCCCGGCGCGGAGCGGGGCGCACGGAGCCCCCCCCCGCCCCCGGTCCCGGTGCCGGTCCCGGTGCCGGTTCCCGGTGCTGTCCGGTGCTGAAGGCTCCCGGCCCGGCCCCGCCATGCCCCGCTCCTTCCTGGTGAAGAAGCTGAAGGCGGACGCCTTCCCCATCGCCGGGGTCCCCGCGCCCCCCTACGCCCCCCTGGAGCCCCCCTACGCGCTGCCCGGCCCCGCCGCCGGTGATGGTGAGTGCGGGGCCGGGGGGGGGGGCTCCGGGGCTGCTCCCCCACCCCTCCCCGTGCTATTGTGTGAGGCAGAGGGGAAGGCGAGACGAGGGGGTCGGGGGGTGCCGGGGGTGGTTTTGGGGTTTTGGGGGGGCTCCGGGGCGCGGGGACGCACGGCAGGGTCAGGGTGATGGGGGCGTGACGGGAGGGGGTCCCCCCGCTGTGTGCCGAGGGTGGGAGCCGGGAGGGGGTCGGGGGGGGGCAGGGGGCAGTGTGACAGCATCGGGGGGGCTCGGTCCTGATGGGTTTGTGCCCCCCCCCCAGCCCTGGCCAGGGGTCACCCCCCCAAGTTGGTCCTTGGGGACGCGTCCCCTCGGTGACAGCGGCACCTTGGGGGGCACCCCTGGCTGGACCCGGCTCCCCCCACATTTGGGGGGCTGTGGGACTGGTTCCTTCGCACCTCAAGTTATTTATTTTTTTTTTGGGGGGGGGGCACAAAGCAGCCGGGGGTGTGCAGGGGGCTGGGAGCAGGCTGCTCGCATTGCCTGCGGCTTTCATTGTTCGCGGCGGTGCCCCCAGCCCCTCGGAGAGCTCGGAGCAGGCTGGCACCTCCCGGGGCGCACAGCGGGAAAAGGGGGGGGTGTGGGGAGGGGGCAGCACCCCCCCCACACACACACACACACCCAGCACACTGGGAGGGGTGCTGAGTCCCCAGAGGGTCCCCAAAACCCCGACCTGCGAGGTGACACCGGGCAGGGGGCTCTGGGAGCCACCGGTGCTTGGCAGAGCCCCCCCAGAGGGGCAGCCCCGGGGTCTGTCCTGGGAGCAGGGACCAGGGAATCCCATCCCAGGCCATGCCCCCTGGTCCCACAACTGCTCGGGGACCCTCTGGATGCACGGCTGGGCCTGATCCTGCCATGCAGGGCTGCTGAGCCCCCCCCTTTCTGCTGCTCGCTGCTCCCCAAAAAAGGGACTTCAGCCACCAGGGCAGGGGCGCGATGTTCACCCAGAAAAGGGGGGGGGTCCTCAGCTCCCCCCCAGCCCGGTGGGGAGCCCGAAGCTGGTGGGGGGAGGGATGCTCTGCAGCTGGGCAGAAGCTGCCGACGCTGCTCTCCTGGAAATAACCTTGCTGCATGCTCGGAGGCAGCGGGAGAAATTGCTGAGCTGAGCGCTTTCTGCACAGCCCCTGCGAGCGCACTGTCAGCACGGCGCGGGGAGAGAGAAGGGGGGGGGGGCTGCCTCACGGACCCCTCCCCACCGCAGCACGGGGACCCCCAGCATCCAGGGGATGAAGCAGCCGCGATGGGGGGGTCCCACGGGCAGGAGGGGGCCGGGATCAGGAGTGGTTTGCAGGGTCACAGAGGGGGGGCATGCACGGTGCCCTGGTGGCACACATCGGCACCGAGCCCCTGCCCATGGCAGAGCCCGCTGTCCCCAGCAGCAGGGCTGCAGCTGGCCCTGCACACAATGCAGGTGACTGCCAGGACCGAGATAGGGACCCCAGGGTGGCAGCTGTGTCCCCCCCCCTCGTCCTTAGCCACTGGCCCAGCAGGGAGCCCCCCGGAGCGCGCGGCGCGGTGCCCACGGTGTGCTGGCAGCAGGGGGATGGGGACATCCACGTGGCGCCTGCTGTGGCACGGGGAAAGTGGCACCTGCACGTGCAGCAGTGCCAGACGGGGTGACACGGAGCCCCCCCAGCCCTGGGAGCGGGCTGGGGGTCCCTGTCCCCAGGGGAACCCAGGGTTAGGGCGCAGCAGCCTCCGGGTGCCACCAGTGCCACGTGCCCTGGGGGCGATGATGGGGAAGATGGGGGGACATGGGGGTGACCTCCCCAGGCCCTTTTGTGCTTGCCTGCCCCAGTGGGATGATGTGGATATGGGGGCTGACAGCCCTCAGAGGCTGATGGAGCTGGGGGCTTGGGGGCTGTGTGGGGCTGCAGCCCCCCCAGGGCACCCAAACCCCACCAGCCCCACTCCTTTGGGGCATCCCCAGATGAGGACAGGGGAACCTGGTGGGGGGCACCTCCTTTTGCACCCCCGTTGGGTGTTTTTGGCTCCAAGCAGGGCTGGTACAGGGGCAGAACCTCTCCCTGGGGGGGACGGTGACCCCTTTTTGTCACCCCTCAGGGTACCTCCAGCACTGCCTGGCTCCCTCCAGCTACGACTCGGACAAGAAGCGGGGGCTGCCGGCGGCACCACCAGCGGACCCAGCTTACGCCCCGGGGCAGGAGGAGTACAGCGACCCCGAGAGCCCCCAATCCAGCTTCTCCGCCCGCTATTTCCACGGCGAGGCGGCGGTGACGGACAGCTACTCCATGGACGCCTTCTTCATCACCGACGGGCGCTCGAGGAGGCGGCGGCGCGGCGAGAGCCAACGGCGCGGTGGCCACCGCCACTCGTGCCCGGAGTGCGGCAAAACCTACGCCACCTCCTCCAACCTCAGCCGGCACAAGCAGACGCACCGCAGCCTGGACAGCAAGATGGCAAGGAAATGCCCGACGTGCGGCAAGGCGTACGTCTCCATGCCCGCCCTGGCCATGCACGTCCTGACCCACAACCTGAAGCACAAGTGCGAGGTGTGCGGCAAGGCGTTCAGCCGGCCCTGGCTGCTGCAGGGCCACATGCGCTCGCACACCGGGGAGAAACCTTTTGGGTGTTCCCACTGCGGGAAGGCGTTCGCCGACCGCTCCAACCTGCGCGCCCACATGCAGACCCACTCGGCCTTCAAGCACTACAAGTGCAAGCAGTGCGAGAAGACCTTCGCCCTCAAGTCGTACCTCAACAAGCACCACGAGTCCGCCTGCTTCAAGGGCTCCGAGCACAGCTGTGCAATAGGGAACTAACCACCTCCGACACCCCACCCCGAACCCGGCACCCCCACCCACCCCATCCCATCCCTGTGCCGTCCTGTGGCTGCAGGACGCGTGCCGCCAGCTCCCAGTTCCCCCGCCCCCCAGGACCCCCAGGAGAAGGGTGCCCCCACATCCCCGGGAAGGGCTGGGTTGCGCCCCCGTGCCCCCCCAGCCCCGTGCCCCACAGCCAGGCGGGTCTCTCTGTGGGGACTCGCCCCGGACCCTCTCACCCCCCCCCAGCTCCCGACGCTCACCGCTATTTATTTAATTTATTACTATTATTTATTTAGAGCTGCTGCTTCTCCTCCTCCCGGGAAGCGCCGGGGAGGAAAGGCGCTCGCTGCTCCCCCCTCCTCCGCCCCCCCCCAGGAGCAAAAAAAAACTCCCCTGGTCCATACCAGGGATGGGACCGTGGGCCGAAGAGCCAGGACTGATGGCTCGGCAGGACTGACGGACACCTGCCTCGGCCCCTGCTGTCCCCCCCCCCTCATAGGAGCAGCCCCGGGGCAGGACCCGCACCCGAATCGCGGCCCCACACCCCCCCCATCCCCTTCTGGGGCTACTGCTGGCCCCCCCCCGGCCACCCCCCAGCCCCCCAGGAGGAGCGGGTCGGTGGTGCCGCAGAGCTCGGGTGAGTCTATTTAATTGCTCTTCTTATTTATATTATTTATTACTTACCCTTTTCACTATTTATTTGCCAAGACTTTGGGGGGGGGGCCACCAGCCCTTCCGCACAACTCACAGGAGGCAGCGGCGCCCCCGTGCCCGGGACCGAGCCGCGGGGACAAGGACGGGGACGGGACCCCGAGAGCCACCGAAAAGCGGGCACGGAGGCGGGGGGCGACACGAGGAGGCTGAGCAGCCCCCCCTCTACACCCCACAAGCCCCCCAACAAGGCCAAAACCGCTCTCCTTCGTCTTCCTCGGAGCCGCGGGGGCACCCCAGCGATTCTATGCAACCTCCCCGCGGACCCCCCCCCGGTAGCCGCTTCCTACCTCGGGCCGCGAGCTGCCACGGCCCCCCCAACCCCTACTGGCCCCCGATACCTTCGGGGTGCCCCCCCCACGCCGTCTTCCTCCCCACGTAGTCTTCCTCTCACCGTGGCCGCGGGTCCCGAGGGCACCGCGGTGGCCACCCCGCGGGCACGGTGGCCACGTGCCGCGTGCCACGCAGGGGGACATCGTTTCGAGGTTTCCCCTGGGGTGGTGCCGCCCGTCCCCGGTGTGTACATAGCGGACACCACAGCAATAATTTTCCGTGCATGATTGATTTTTTTTTTTAATTTTTTTATTTATTTTATTTTTTTTTCTGCCCGGTTTTTTGGATTCGGGCGGCCGCGGCGAGGCGAGCCCGACCGAGCTCCATGCCGCCCGCGGTGTTACTTGTAATGCAATTCAGGGATATAAAAGGGATTTCTGCCACTACCGGGGGTGTTTCGGGCCGTCTGTACGGGGCTGGGGGGCAACAGGGGAGCTGGGGGGGGCAGGGGTCGAGGTGAGCCCCCAGAGCAGCCGACAGCACCCGGCTGGGGAGGAGCAGCAGAAAGCAGAGAGGGGGGGGGGTCAGTCCTGGGGGGAACCCCGGCAGCACCCAAGCAGTGAAGGGCCCCCCCCAGAGCCCCTCAAACCCTTCCCCATCACCAGCAGCCCCCCCCCAGTGGGCAGAAGCCCCCCCCCCAGTTGGTGCTGGGGCTGGTGGCCCCCAGGAGCTGGGCAGGGGCTGCAGAACCGGGGGGCACCTGGGGTCTCACCCCCCCGGGGGGGGGCACAGTGCTGCAGAACCCCCCCAAAAAAACGCCCTCAGACGTCGCAGCCGGGAGCAGGACCTGGAGATCCTGGGGGGGGGGCGTCCAGCTCGGAATATTTGGAGGTGGCGGGGGGGGGGGGGGGGCGCAGACAGGGGATGGGACCCCAGCAGGACGAGCGGCCGGGGGGGGGGGGGGCCCGGTGCCCCCGGTGCTCCCGGTGCTGCCGCTTCACGGTGACTCTGCAAAACCCCGGGGGGGGGCGGAGGGGAGCGGCCGGGGCGGAGCGGCGGGGCCAGGAAGCGGCTGAGAGGCACCGGGGGGGGGGGGGGCAGCGGGACCATGGCTGAGACCGGCACCGGGACCGGGATCGGGATCGATACCGGGATCGATACCGGGAGCATCCACACGCAGCACATCGCGGCCGTGCACAACGTGCCCATGGGGGTCCTGATCCGCCCCCTCCCCTCCGTGCTGGACCCCGGCAAGGTGCGGAGCCTGGTGGAGACCCTGCAGGTGGGCACCGGGGTGGGGGGGGCGCACGGCGCATTGAGCCCCCCTCCCCATCTCCCCATACCCCTCCCGGGGGGGTGCCGGGGCACTGCTGGGGAAGCTCACGGCCACGGGGCTGTGTGTCCCCCCCCCCCCTTCCCATTTCTCCATCCCCAGGAGGATCCCGAGCGGGTGCCCCCCATCGATGTGCTGTGGGTGAAGGGCAGCCAGGGGGGGGATTATTTCTACTCCTTCGGGGGGTGCCACCGCTACGCCGCCCACCGGGAGCTCAACCGGGACACCATCCCCGCCAAGATCATCCCGACAACGCTCAGCGACCTCCGCACCTACCTGGGCTCCTCCACGCCGCAGCTGCTCTAACGGGACCCCCCCCACCCCAAAAATCCGGGACCCTTCCCATGGGGGTCCCCTGAGGTCCCCCCCGTGCGTCCGAGCCGCGGTGAGCGTCCCCGGTCCTGTCCCTGCTGGGGGGGGTGGGATGGGGTCAGGGTGGGATGGGGTCGGGGTGGGCGCACCCCCAGTCCCGGTAGGGCGCACGGGGGGGGGTCCTGGCTCCGGGGGAAGGCCGGCAGGTGGCGGCGTTGTGCTGCGGGAATGGGGCCGGGTGGGGCGCAACCGGGACAGCTCCGAAATGGGACAGATCCGAAATGGGACAACACCGAGCCAGGACCTCACCAAACCAGGACCTCACCAAATTGGGGCATCACCAAACCAGGACCTCACCAAACCAGGACCTCACCAAACCAGGACCTCACCAAATCGGGGCATCACCAAACCAAGACCTCACCAAACCAGGACCTCACCAAACCAGGACCTCACCAAATTGGGGCATCACCAAACCAAGACCTCACCAAACCAGGACCTCACCAAATTGGGGCGTCACCAAACCAGGACCTCACCAAACCAGGACCTCTCCAAATTGGGGCATCACCAAACCAGGACCTCTCCAAACCAGGACCTCACCAAACCAGGACCTCACCAAATCGGGGCATCACCAAACCAGGACCGAGCTGTGCCATAGCACAGCCAAACCACGTCCCCAAGCTTCACCCTACAGCTCCGGGCTGACCCCACAAGAGCCTGCGCTGAGCCTGCCCCCCTCATCCGCCTGCCCCATCCTCGGACGCATCCTGCGCCCCCTTCCCCATGGGGCGCATCTCCGAGCAGCGTTTGGGGACCCCCCCACTCGTGCTCTGGGAATAAAGGTGCTCAAAGCCTCGTGGCTCTGTGGGATGGTGCTGGGGGGCAGCGGGGGGCAGGAGCAGGTATGGGATGGCACGGGGCAGCGGGGACACGGGGCAGGAGTGGCACCGGTGACAGCAGGCAGCTGATGGCTTGGGAACGGGGACGGGGGCTGAGCTGGGGGCCGGGATGCTGTGGGTTCTGCAACCACCTCTTTGCCCCCCCCGTGCAGGCTGGAGGAGCCGCTGCGAGCATCCCGGGGGCACCTCGGCATCCCTCCGAGCCGGGAGCCGTGGTCCAGGGAGGGGAAAGGCCACTGAGTCCCCCCCCCGTGCCGTGACTCAGCCGCGGCGCTGGGACAGGAACCGCGTCCGGACGCCTCTGCCCTCGCTCTGCCCCCTTGACCGGCCGGATCCTGCCCCCCCCGGGGCACAAAATGAGCCTGGCAGCGGTGGGGGGGGGACACGGGCAGGGCAGCGCTGCCCCATGGTGCAGGGCACGCTTTGCGTTTCCGCAGGAGCCCCTGGGGAGGAAGGGCAGGGTGGGCTGGGGGCTGCACGAGGGCAAGGGCCTGGGTCAATGTGGGGGGGGGGCCAGGGCACGGCCGGGCTGCATGCGCCGTATCAAAGCCGCCCCCGCCGGGAGGAAGCCCTGCAAGCGCTCGCGCCGAGAGCAGCCCTGGGCTGGGGGTCCCTCATGGGCTATAAATTTCTCCGAAGAATTGTGGCGTGCTAAAAAGTTTCCTCTCCTTAGATCGCAAGGGGGGGGGACGGGACACGAGGTGGCAGCTCCGTTGGTAGCGCAGGAGGTGGATATGGGGTGGATATGGGGTGTCCCCAACCTGCTGAAATGAGACCCCCAGGGTGGGTGGGGAGGGGTCCTCGCCCAGCACCCGGGGCGTCTGGTGGGGGCTCTGCTCACCCGGCACGAGGAGCTGCGCCCTGCGCAAGTGGCAGCGGGGTGGGGGGCAGAGCTCAGAGCTGCGACCCCAAAAAAAAAAAAAAAACAAAAATCCTGCACCCCACGGGGGCTTCTCCAAGCTGGAAGCCCCCCCTCAGGACCCTCTCCTGCCAGGCCAGAGGGTGCCCGGTGGCACCGCTCGGTGCGGGGAGCATGGATCAGCCCTGGGGCTGCCATCCCCGCAGTGTCTCCGTCTGTCTGTCCGTCCGTCTGTCCATCCGTCCCTCCACCTGTCCCCCCTTTTCCCTCTGCCTGACCCTCCAGGAGGGCTCCGGTGTCGCCGGCTGACAGCCGATCCCGGCTGCCTCCAATCCATTCGTTCCAGGGCAGGAACAAAGGCGCTTTGTGGGGGCTCCCCTCCCGCTCCGTCTCTGGGCCATGCTGGGGAAGGGTCCCGGCTCCGGAACTGGGACAGACTTCCCCGCACGACAGCCGTGTAATGCCTTCCAGACCCACCCGCAGGTACGGGTGGGGGACAGGGCACCCCGTGCTGCCCCGGGCACGGCCACCGGCTTGGGGACCTGCTGGGAACCGCTGCCACCAGCAGCAGCCCCATCCCCGTGTCCCTATCCCAGTGTCCCTATCCCAGTGTCCCCATCCCTGTGTCCCCATCCCCATGTCCCCATCCCCGTGTCCCCATCCCAGTGTCCCCATCCCCGTGTCCCTATCCCAGTGTCCCCATCCCAGTGTCCCCATCCCCATATCCCCATCCCCGTGTCCCCATCCCAGTGTCCCCATCCCCGTGTCCCTATCCCAGTGTCCCCATCCCAGTGTCCCCATCCCCGTGTCCCCATCCCAGTGTCCCCATCCCAGTGTTCCCATCCCAGTGTTCCCATCCCCGTGTCCCCATCTCCGTATCCCCATCCCAGTGTCCCCATCTCCTCTGTCCACCCATGGGGTCTCCAAGGACCCACGGATTCACCCGCTGAGGTGTCCCCCTGTTCACAAGCAGGGGCAGCGTCCCCTTGGTGAGACCCCGGCCCTCGCTGCCCTGCACTGCCCAGTTTGGGCCCTAAATTGGGGAAAAGGGGCACGGGAACAGGCAGAGGGGTCGGTCCTGGGCACCCCCTGCTGCAGGGGGGGCTCACGGGGTGCTCGGGGTGTGTGGGATGGGATGGGATGGGATGGGATGGGATGGGATGGGGATGGGGATGGGATGGGATGGGATGGGATGGGGAGGTTTGGGGTGGGACGGGGCAGGTTGGGGATGGGATGGGGAGGTTTGGGGTGGGATGGGGCAGGTTGGGGATGGGATGGGAAGGTTTGGGGATGGGATGGGGAGGTTTGGGGTGGGATGGGGAGGTTTGGGATGGGATGGGGCAGGTTGGCTGCTGCTCCTCCATCCCTCAGCAGGACCAGGCACAGCAGCATCCTGGCAGCCACATGCTCGGCGCGGCCGCGGGGTCTGGAATCCATTTGCCTCGCCGGCAGCGGTGTTTTCCCAGCAGGGCTGGAGCAGCCCGGTGGGGCGGGGGGCAGCCCCGGCCCCCCCGTGCCATCTGCTCCCTGTTTATTTTCCTCCACTTAACTATCACCTCCCGGATAAACACTCCCCAGAGCGGGGAGGGCAGGGGGCACTTCCCAGCGAGCGCAGGGGGCACCCAACCCTCGGGGTTGCCGGCCCCTTGGCCTTTTGGGACACCCCAAAACCAGCAACCGGGGGGGCTGCGGGGCTCGGAAGCGTGCGTGGGGCTGCGGGTGTGCACCCAGAGCCGTGCACACGCACGCACACGCGGCGTGTAAGTGCACACACACACGGGCACGCGCTCACATACCCGTGCGCACACGTCCGTGCACCATTGTGCGCGCGCACACATGCGTGTACGGCCACTTACCCGTGCCATGCACACTCACACACACTTGTGCACACTCGTGCACACTCGTGCACGCTCAAACACTGCCCCCCTTGCACACGGAGCCGCCCCAAAACCTTTTGCTCCCTCCCTCCCCGTGTCCCCACGTGCCCCATCCGCCGAGGCCGCTCCCGGCCACCGGCACCCCGCGCGTGGCCGTGCCCCCGGGGGCACCCGGCGGGGTTTGGGGGGCTCAGGGTCGTCCCCCCTTGTTGCCCCCCCCGTCAGCTGGTGGCCATGTGTGGGCGGCCGCACCTGAGTACACAGCCCCTGCCATCCGTCTTGGCGCTGTCAGGGCCGGGGCGGGGGGGCCCCAGCTCACACCCAGCGGGGTGCAGGCAGGGCGCCCGGGGGGGGTCGGGGGGTGGGCATGGAGATGGGGGCTTCTGAGGGGTCTGTGGGGTCTTTCTCTCCATGCTCTGCTCAAGAGGAGCCACAGCCAGAGCTGTGTCCCCCCCCCCGTTGCAGGAGGCTGCAGCCCCCCAGGGATTATTTTCAGCCCCCCCCCTGATCCATCCACCCCAGTCTCCCTGCCCCGTGCAGGCACCTGCCCGCTCCCCATGCCCCATGAGGGGCTGTAGGGCATGGAGCTGGCAAGGGCAACGTCCCCGTGCCCCCATAGAAACCCAAATCAGTCTGCACGCCCCCCCCCCAGCCCTCCCAGCCCCCCGATGTGGCCCTCGCCCCCCCCCCACAGCGTGATTTACAGGCTCTGCGCAGGCGGACAAATGGTGAAGGAAAACAGGGCTGGGGCCCCACGGCGAGGGGCTGCCCGCACCCCGCGGGGGGCAGAGGGGCCGTTTGCTGCCATGGGGGGGGGGGACACACAGCGCAGCCCCCCCAGCACACGTGGGGACAGCCCGGAGGGGACCCTGCTGCCCCACAAGCTCCTGTCCTGATCCTTAGGGCTTTGGCCGTGGGGCGCAGCGGGACGTGGTGTCACCTCGTCCCCTGGCTCCGGGTGCCAGGACCCCCCCCCCCAAATCCCTTTCTCCTTGGGTATTTTCAGCCTGTTCTCTGTGCCCCCAGCCCCCAGCAGCTCCCGGAGTTCCCCCTTTTTGCCTCGTTCCTCCACGGGGCTGGAGGCCAGACGGGGAGCACGGCTCGCAGAGGGCAGCTCTGCGGCCCCGATCCCAGCCCAGCAGCTCCTGCAGCCACGTCCCCAGCAGCCCAGGGCCATTTGCCCAGGGCCGGGCCCTTCTCCCCTTTTGCCTCCCCCCTCTTGCTGCCCCCCCGGAGCTCAGGATTTGGTTTTCCCAGAGCCAACAGGAGAAAAAGCTCCGCTGCCCGTGCGCCTGGCAGGGTGCGGGGTCCAAGGGGACCTCGTCCCTGTCCCGCTCGGCACGCGTGGTGCCAGCCCTGGGGACACAGAGGGCGAGGGGCTGCGGGGCTCAGCCTCACCTCACGTCCCCAGGGCACAAACCTGTCCCCGTGGGCTGTGCCCCCCCCGGTTGATGTCCCCCTGGTGAAGGAACCCGCTGCCAATCCTCCCGGTTGAGCCCCATCCCAGCTCCCGCGCCCTGGTGCCACCCCGCTGCTGGCAGGGGACACCTTGAGCAAGGACCAGGGGGGACCCTGATCAAGGCACCACCCCGCAGACCCCCAGGGGGTCCGGGATCGGGGTCCGGTGCCCCCCCATGGCACAACCATGAGCGTGGCACCGCGGCGAGACGGAGCAGGGCCAGGGCGCAGTGGCCACGGCCAACGCTTGGCTCCGGCCAGCCGGGGCGAGGAGGACGCTGGCCTCCTGCCTGGTCCGGCGGCCAGCTGGGGGCTGGCTGGGGGTGGGCTCCATCTGCAGCCCCTCCCCAGCCATATAAATGCCGGTTCCCCCCACGGCCGGCCGTCCCAGCCCCGCTTGGACGCAGCAGCTGGCGGAGAGGCGGCCGTGCCGGCGGGGGACGAGGGCTCCCCGCGGTTTCGGGGGTTGCCCCCAACGGGGCGGGGGGCTCCGGTCATGGCTTTCACCATGCTGCGCCCCGTGGCCGCCCGCGTGCTCTACCCGGACCTGGCCATGCTGTCGGAGGACGAGGAGAACCGCAGCGAGAGCGACACCTCGGAGCAGTCGTTGGGGTGCTACGAGGCCGTGGAAGCGCGCCGAAAAGTGGCCCGAAAAGCGGGGCCGGTGGTGATGGTGAAGCAGAGGCAGGCGGCCAACGCCCGCGAACGGGACCGGACCCAAAGCGTCAACACGGCTTTCACCGCCCTGCGCACCCTCATCCCCACCGAGCCCGTGGACCGCAAGCTGTCCAAAATCGAGACCTTGCGCCTGGCTTCCAGCTACATCTCGCACCTGGCCAACGTGCTGCTGCTGGGCGAGGGCTGCGAGGACGGGCAGCCCTGCTTCAGTGCCATCTACGGTGCCAAGGGCGAGCTGGAGAGCAAGCAGCCCCGCAGCATCTGCACCTTCTGCCTCAGCAACCAGCGCAAAGGGGTGAGCTGGGGGGGGGTTTAGGGGCTCGGCACGGCCCCCCCATCCCCAAAAAGGGGGCTGAGAGGGAGAGGATGGAGGGAGGGAGGGAGGCTCGGTGCCTCCGGTTCTCCAGCCCCCGCCGGAGCTCGCGGCCAAATCGGAGCCGCACGCCCACAGCTCCCG
Source organism: Anas platyrhynchos (assembly GCF_047663525.1). Lineage (NCBI taxonomy): Eukaryota > Metazoa > Chordata > Aves > Anseriformes > Anatidae > Anas > Anas platyrhynchos. The sequence continues at coordinate 17,510,110 of NC_092607.1, forward strand.
CTGGCGTCAGAGGGCTGAGGCTGCTCCCACACCTCCGGCCAGGCCACGGGGGTCTCGGGGGGTTAAAGTCACCCCGGGGCTGGGGGCACGAGGATGGGGTGGGATGGGATGGGGTGGGATGGGAGCGTGGGGCTGGGGGGCTGTGCCCGGCTCAGCACCGTCCCCATCCTTGTTTTATCCCAGTCCCCGTCCCCGTCTCATCCCTGGCCCTGTCCCCGTTTTATTTATTCTCATCCCCTTTTTATCCCCGTCCCCATCCCCGTTTTATCCCCATCCCCGTCTCCTCCCCATCCTCTTTTTAACCCCGTCTTCATCTCCTCCCCATCCCCATCCCCATTTTATCCCCATCCCCTTTTTAACCCCATCCCCTTCCCCATTTTATCCCCGTCCCCATCCCCTCCCCATCCCCATCCCCTTTTTATCCCTGTCCCCATCCCCATCCCCGTTTAATCCCCAACCCCTTTTTAACCCCATCCCCATCCCCTCCCCATCCCCATCCCCATTTTATCCCCATCCCCACGCCCCTCCAGCCCCTCCTGGTCGCGGTGATGGAGCAGAGCTCAGGGCGCCCTGAACGCCCCTGCAGGGGGCTCGGTGCCCCCCCCATGAGCACAGCAGCACGGGGCCGGGGGCTGCAGGGTGACCCCGGTGCTGTCCCCAGCTGGCACCCATGGGTGCGGGCACCGTCCCCATGCAGAGCCCACCCTGCCACCCACACCATTCCCCTGCTGCTGGTGCCCCCCCACAGCCCCCAGGACACCCCCAGGCAGTGTGGGGGGGTTGCTGAGCCCCGGGGCAGGGGCCATGGACCTGTCACCGTCCCCACGGGACCCTCGTTGTCCCCTCGGGTCACCCGGAGCAGCGGCCATCAGGGCCCTTTCATTTTCTGCTGCTCCCTTTTTAATTATTTTTCCCATTCCTGTCCCCTTTCCCCTTCCCCCCCCCCATTTGGCTGGACCCCACAGCCCCCCCAGGCTGTCCTGGGTGTCCCCCCGCTGTCCTGGGATCCCCTGCAAGGGCTGGGAGCTCTGGTGGCACCCAGGACCTTGGGGACAAGGTCACCAAGGGTCCCCAAGGTCCCCCCGCTCTGCACCTCCTGGCGCTGGGGCAGGGCTGGAAATGGGCTGGGAATGGGCTGTACTGGGCTGGGAATGGGCTGTACTGGGCTGGGCTGGAAATGGGTTGGGCTGGGCTGGAAATGGGCTGGGCCATGCTGGGTGGTGCTGGGCTGAGCCGTGCTGGGGCCATACTGGGCTTTGATGGGTTGTGCTGGGGGATACTGGGATATGCTGGGGGCTACTGAGTTGTGCTGGGTGATACTGGGCGGAACTGGGGGACACTGGGCCGTGCTGGGTGATGCTGGGATGTGCTGGGGCATACTGAGCTGTGCTGGGGCTACTGGGCAGTACTGGGTGATACTGGGCCATGCTGGTCTGTGCTGGTCAAGCTGGCCGGGGCCAAGCCCTCACCCCATTGGGGCCGTGTCCCTGTGGGTGATGGGGACGTGGGGACCTTCCTGGGACCCCGACCCCACGGCTGCTCACCGGGCACCACCACGTCCGTCCGTCCGTCCACCCATGCCCATCCCAGGCAGCGTTTTGGCACGGTTCCTCCCCAAATTCTTTGGCACGCGTCCCCCCCAACCACTTCAACTCAATTCCTCCACGGTGCCCCCCCCTTCCCCGGAGCCGTGCACCCCAATCCCAATCCCTACACCCCCCCTCCCCTAAATCCACCCCCCTCCCCAGGGACCCCCGGGCACCCCGCTGCCCCGGCGCCCCGCAGCTCTCCCCTCCTCTCTCCGCAGGGTGGCCGCAGGGACCTCGGGGGCAACTGCCTGAAGGTTCGGGGGGTGCCCCCGCTGCGGGTGGCACGGAGATGAAGCGGGGCCGCGGGCACCCCACCGGAGACAGCGGTGGCACAGCCAAGCCCCAAGAGACCGCAGCGGGGAGGGAGGCGACGGAGCCCGGCGGGGCCGCGGGTTGGCACCGCACCAACGCCGGCACCGGCACCGGCACCGGCACCGTGGCCGGGAGAGAACTTGTTGGGGGGGGGTTGTTTGGTCCCAAAACCCCTGGGGTTAAAGGAAAAGGGGAGGGGGACCCGGCTCAACGAGCAGCCCGTGGCGTGGACGGTGGTGGCGATGCGCTCGGGGAGAAGGGGGGACGGCGGCGCGGCCCCGCGGGCGCTCTGTGTGCACACGCAGCAGCTTGGAAAATAAACAAAATCTCTTATTTTTCTGATGGGATGCTGCCTGCCTGCTGCCCCGGTTCCCAAAACGGCCACGGCCCCAAAGTCCTGCGCCCAGAGCAGCTCCGTGACTCTGTGCCGTGGGTAGGGCGCAGCCACGCGCTGTCCCCGTGGTCCTGGGGGTGTGAGACCCCCGGCACAGCCGTCCCCGTGGCCCCAAACCCTGCAGATGGCTCTGATCCTAAAAGGGTTTGGGTTATGGAGAGGCCCAAGGTGGGCAACACCGGGCTGTGCCGTGGGATGCATGGGATGGAGGGGATGGAGGGGACATATGGGGCGCATGGGGCGCATTGGGCGCATTGGGTGCATGGGGTGCATGGGGTGCATGGGTTGTATGGGATAAATAGGATGAATGGGATATATGGGGTGCATGGGATGCATGAAATGCATGGGGTGCATGGGATGAATAGGATATATGGGATGCATGGGATGAATGGGGCATTTGGGGCGCGTGGGATGCAGGGGATGCGTGGAACACATTGTGCGCATGGGATGCGTGGTGCATTTGGGATGCGTGGGACATTTGGGATGCGTGGGACATTTGGGATGCGTGGGACCCATGGCTGTGCCACGGCTCTGCTCCAGCCCCGTGGTGCCCAGGCGACGCATTGGGGCTCATCTCACTGCTTTTTGGGACACCCCTTCCTCTTTTTGGGACCACCACCACCGCAGCAGCAGCAGCACCTACACGGGGTCAGGCGGGGACACTGGGGGGGGGGTTCCCAGCCTGCTCCCCAACTCCCCCCAAAAAAGACCCTGCTCACCACGGGGAGCTGAGCCTGGGAACAACACCGGGTTTGGGGGCACGCAGCCCCCAGGGACCCCACATCCCACGGAGCCGAAGCAGCTGCGGACGGGGGCTTGGAGACACCGGGGGTCCCCCGGGCACGACCCCGGTGCAGGAGAGGATCGGGGATCCCCCCGAGGGTCTTGCTTTAGGTTTGGGGTGCCGGTGGGAGCCCACGGGCACCCCTCAGCCCCCCGTGCAGCCGGGCTGGCTGTGACCCCCCCCTTTTTTTTCCCCTCTCCCCCCCCCCCCCAAGGGTTTGATTTATGGAGCTGACAGCGCGGCGCAGCTGCGAGAGCGAAGTCCCAGGCGGGGAGCGGGGTGGGTGGGAGAGGTTTGTTCTCAGCGTGTCTAATGCGTCCCAGACCCCAAAAAAAACAGCCGTGAGATTCTCCAAACAGCCCCCGGACACAAAATCCCTGCCCTCGGCTTTATCGGGGGGCAGGGGGCAAGGGCAAAGGGGGGGGGGGGGGGCCACGCTCTGCAAACAGCCCCGGAGATGAAAGGGTTCGGTCCCCAGGACCCCCCCCCGTGAGCCCCCCCCGGTCCCTGCGGTGTTGAGCTCGGGGCTGGTCCCGCTGTGCCCCCCCCCCAATGTCCCCGTGCTGAGGGTGGGGGTCCCGGGGGTCCCGGGGGTCCCAGCAGCATGAGCACTGGTCCCAGTGTGTCCCCAGTACTGGGGCCGGTGGGTGTCAGGGCTGAGCACGAGCGTCCCAGTGGCTCTCAGGGATTGGGGTTTGGGAACCAGTATGTCCCACTGCCAGGGGCTTGGGTCCCAGTGTGTCCCAGTGCAGGATCAGCTCATCCCAGTACGTCCCAGTGTCAGGGCCTTGGGTCCCAGTGTGTCCCAGTGCAGGATCTGGGCATCCCAGCATGTCCCAGTGTCAGGGTCTCAGATCCCAGCAAGTCCCAGTGCAGGATCAGCGCATACCAGTACGTCCCAGTGCCAGGGCCTTGGGTCCCAGTGCAAGATCTGCACATCCCAGCATGTCCCAGTGCTGGGTCCTTGGGTCCCAGTGTCTCCCAGTGCAAAATCTGCACATCCCAGCACATCCCAGTGCCAGGGCCATGTATCCCAGTATGTCCCAGCACATCCCAGTGCCAGTGCCACATATCCCAGTATGTCCCAGCACCTCTCAGTGCCAAGCACTGGGGCGCCAGCAGTTCCCAGTTCAGGAGCTGTGCACCTCCCAGTACCCAACCACGGCTCCCAGCACGTCCCAGTGCCAGCAGCCCGCCCGTCCCAGTGCATTCCAACCCCTCCCAGTACAACCAGAGGGAACCGGTGACTCAGAGGCTCTGACGGGAGCCGGGTGCTCGCCCTGGGGACCAAGCGGGGGGCACCCATGGGTGCCACCAGCCCCGCGCCGCGCCCCCCTCCCATCCTCTCCCTCTTCCTGAGCACGGACCCCTCTCAGAATGGTTTTTTTGGGATTTTTGGCCGCTCGCTGTGGGGCAGGAAGGTGTCCCCGAGGCTCAGGAAGGAAAAACACTCAGCGCTGAACCCAAAAACGCCGTCTCCGAGGGGCCGGGGCTGGAGGCGCTCCAGGCCTGACATCACCTGGGAACTGGAAGCGGGAGCGCAGCTGCACGCCGCCGCGCCTGCTGCTGGGATTTTTTTTTTAGGGTTTTTTATTTTTTTTTTTATTTTTTTTAAACTCGTGTTTTTAAACGGGCTTTTTATAGATGTCTCTCTCTTTTTTTTTTTTTTTTTTTTTTATTATTTTCCCTTGCTCCGTTCCCCTCCCAAATATTTCTGCCTCTGTTTCGGCGCTTGAACCTTGCTGGGCTGGAGAGGCAGGAATGCAGCGGGGCTGCGGCCGGGGGGGCTGCTGGAAGGGGCTGGGATCCACCCCTGGGATCCAGATCTGGGATCCAGCCCCAGGATCCAACCCCAGGATCCAGCCCTGGGATCAAGCACTGGGATCCAGCCCTGGGATCCATCCCTGGGATCACGCACTGGGATCCAGCCCCACCCAGGATCGATATTTGGGATTTGTCCCCAGGATCTCCCCCAGATTCTAGCCCCAAGACCCAGCCCCAAGATCGAGCCCTGGGATCCATCCCCAGGATCGAGATCTGGGATCTGTCCCCAGGATCCACCCCAGGATCCACCCCCAGGACCCATCCCCAGATTTCACCCCCAGGATCCATCCACAAGGGCTTATCCCCAGGATCCACCCCTGGGATCCACCCCCAGGATCCATCCCTCCTCACGCCCTGTGTCCTGGCAGCCCCCCTGTGCTCTGCCCGGAGCAGAGGTTTTAGGATTCAGCCCCCAATCGTGTCCTAAATGGCCCCAGAGCGAAGCTGCCTCGCTCCGAAATCGTCCCCATAGCAGCAGCCGCAGCCACGGCCCGAGTGGGGCCTGGGGGCAAACGGCCCCATAAAAGGGTCCCCGGGGGGTGGTGGGGAGGGGAACGGGGGGCGAGGATGAGGGGTGGGTGGGTGGGATGGGATGGGATGGGATGGGATGGGATACCCACCCCACAGCCCCTGTCCCCCAAACCCCCCTCATCCCCCAAATCCCCCACATCCCCCAAACCCCCCAAATCCCTCACATCCCCCAAATCCCCCACATCCCCAAATCCCCCATATCCCCCAAATCCCCCATATCCCCCAAACCCCCCAAATCCCCCAAACCCCCCACATCCCCCAAATCTCCCATATCCCCCAAATCCCCCAAATCCCCCAAATCCCCCAAAACCCCCTGCATCCCCCAAATCCCCCAAATCCCCCACATCCCCCAACCCCCCTCATCCCCCAAATCCCCCAAACCCCCTCATCCCCCAAGCCCCCCACATCCCCCAAACCCCCACACTCCCAAACCCCCTCATCCCCCAAAACCCCCCAAATCCCCCAAACCCCCCGCATCCCCCAAGCCCCCCACATCCCCCGCATCCCCCACATCCCCCAAGCCCCCCGCATCCCCCAAACCCCCACATCCCCCAAATCCCCCACATCCCCTGCATCCCCCAAACGCCCACATCCCCCAAACCCCCCGCATCCCCCAAGCCCCCCACATCCCCCAAATCCCCCTGCATCCCCCAAAAACCCCTCATCCCCCTGCATCCCCCGCATCCCCCAAAACCCCCTGCATCCCCCAAATCTCCCACATCCCCCAAATCCCCCGCATCCCCCAAAACTCCCTGCATCCCCCAAACCCCCCCAAACCCCCCAAATCCCCCAAACCCCGCACCTCCCCCTCTTCAGCCTCCCCGTGGCTCCCTGTCCCCGTGTCCCCCCGTGCCCCCCGTGCTCCCCAGGGGGCTCGTGTCCCCCCCCGTCCCCCCCCCCTCAAGCAGGGACAGGGTGTGAAGGCTCTGTGGGGTGAACGCCAGGTTAATGTCCCGCTGGAGCTTCCCTCCGCAAACAATAAGACAATGCCCGGGCCGGGGGCCGCCTGCGTAAAGCAGCGGCGAGGAGGGGAAGTTGTAATATTTGGATTTAACCCTGGGTAAATTAAGGGAGAAAAAAGGAAAAAGAGAGCTCGGGGGGGTAATCAGAGAGAGGCTGGCCCCCGTGCCCCCGCACCACGGCCCCAAAGGGTTCGGTTGGGTTTGGGGCTGGCCAAAATGGGAAGGTAGAAGGGGGTTGGGGGTCCCTAAGGGTACCGAGGGGTCCCGTGTGGGGCCCGGGGTCGAGGTTCGGGGTGGTGCAGGCACGAGAAAAGGGATCGGGGCCAAGCGGGTTATTTTAATCCAGACCTGCTGCAGCTCATGGGAAATAAAAGCCCCGTTCCTACAGCTGGGGTGGGCCCCCGGGGGGCTCGGGCACCTCCAGCTGATGGCGAGCGGGGTGAGGACGGGTAATAGGGTGGGGGTCCCCCAGGGTGTAAGGGACCCCTTGGACCCCAGCCCCAGGAGCTGTGGGCACCCCAAATGCAGCGTGCTGGGCCAGGAGCTGGGTGGGGAACCACGAGGGGCTTCTTGTGGGGTCAGGGGGCAGGGAGAGCGCTGTGGGGCCGGGGTTGGCTTGGCCAAATCGTGGCGATGGTTTGGGGGTGTTGGGCTGGCCCCCAAATGGGGTCTGGCACTGTGCTATGGGATCCCGTGGGGTGCTTTGATTCTGTGACCCCCCAAGCAAGGTGTCCCCTTTTCGGCCACCACCGGCCCACCCGGGGTGACCCCAAAACGTGGTTGGGGCAGGTGGGGGAGAGGTGAGCAGCAGGGCAGTGGCGTTATGGAGCCCTGGGGCACTGGAGCCCGTTTTCGGCCCCCTCCCGCCCCCCTTTTTCCCTGCCAGGAGCCGTTATCAGCGGCGACGACCCGGAGCGGTCCCATGGGGCACCTCCAGCCCTTCCCCTCCACCTACCCCATCTCTCTCCCGCTCCGGCCCACGTCAATGCGGCCGCGAAGGTGTCGGAACAATCGCCTGACAAAGGGTTATTTTTAGGTTATTTTTAGGGGCCGGGGCTCGGAGCGAGGATACAGCCCGGCCGCTGACAATGGGGGGAAGGGGGCCGGGCTTCCCCCCGTGAGCTCTCGGCAGCAGAAGGCCCCGTAAGATTTCCTCGATGACCCTAAAGCCGTACAATACAAGGAAAGCACACGAGGGAGATACCCCCGCCAAAACGAGCTGCTCCTTTACCTAATGGCACTGACCCCGGGGCTGAGGGGGGCTGCGGGAGGGGGGGACACCCGGGGGTGTGCGGCCCGCCACGAGGACACGGGGTAGGGCCAAGTGGGGGGGTCCTAAGGGCAGGGGGTTGGGGGTGAGGCTGAGCACGAGCCCCCCGGCCCCATAAGATGGCTGCCAGGTGGGCTCCGTGGTGTGCTCCAGCACAAGGCCACGCGTGTCCCCCCAAGGAGGGGACAGGAGTTGGGGTGCGGCCCTATAAGGGTGGGGGTGTGGGGGGGGCTCGGGGTGGTTTTGGAGGGGGCCAGGCTGGGTTTAAGGTGTGGAGGGGTTGGTGTGAGGGTGGTGGGACGGGGTGAGGTGGGAGGCGTCTTCTGGCCTAGGTGGTGCTGGGATTATGGGATTTGGGGATTCTGTCATACTGGGATTATGGGATTTTGGGATTCCGTGACTCTGTGATTATAGGATTCTGTCGTTCTGGGATTCTGGGATTCTGTCATACTGTGGTTCTGGAATTCTGTGGTTCTGGAATTCTGTCATTCTGTGAAAATAAGATTCTGTCGTTCTGTGATACTGTGATACTGGGATTCCAGGTTCTGTCATTCCAGGTTTCTGTGATTAGGTGATTCTGTGGTTCTGGGATTATGGGATTCTGTCATTCTGTGATTTTGTGATTCTGTGATTTTGGGATTCTGTCATTTTGTGTTTCTCGGATTCTGTCATTCCGTGTTTCTGTGATTATGGGGTTCTATGGTTCTGGGATTCTGGGATTATAGGATTATGGGATTCTGTCATTTTGTGATTCCGGGATTCTGGGATTTTGTGATTCTGTGCTTCTGGGATTCTGTCGTTCTGTGTTTCTGTCATTCGGTGATTTTGTGATTCTGTCATTCTGGGATTTTGTGCTTCTGGGATTTTGTGATTTCGGGAATCTGTTACTCTGGGATTCTGGGATTTTGTGATTCTGGGATTCTGTCATTCTGTGTTTCTGTGACTCTGTGTTTCTGTGGTTCTGGGATTCTGTGCCTGTCATTCCGTGATTTTGTGCTTCTGTCATTCTGGGACTCTGCATTTTTGTGATTTTGGGATTTTTCGGTTTTATGACTCTGGGACCGTCACTCCGCGTTTCCATGACCCTGTGGCTGTGCCCCCCCGCTGCCTCCCCCACCCCCCACCCCTCACCCCTCAGCACCCCCCCATGGCTCCCCCACCCCAGCCCCGTGCCCGCAGCCCCCCCCCCCTGCCCGGTGCTCCCCGGGAGGCCCCGCCCGTGCCCGGAGCAGGCCCGAGGCCGTTCCCGGGCCCCCCCTCAGGCCTCACAGGCCTCAGTTGCCCCCTGGCGGCGGGCCCCGCGCACAGGCCGCGCCTCACACCCAGCCCTCCACTTGTCCCCCCCACTCCTCACCCCCTCACCCCCTCGGGACCCCCCTCACCCCCCCCACCCCCTTTGGCTCATCTCGGCCTCCCCTTTTAGCCCCCCCCCAAAATCCCACTCTGAGAACTACAACCCCCAGAATCCCCCGCGGCGCACCCCCTCCGTTCCCGCCCAGCTCCTCTCTATGGTAACTTCCGCTTCCGGCGCTGCCTCGCTCTGGTCCCTGCGGCTGGCGGCCGAGCCTTGTGCCTCCGCCATATTGTCTGTGTGCGCCCGGCGGGCGGCGGCTCCGGCAGGTACCGGCGGGGCCCGCTGGGGCCCGGCCCGGCCCCCGAAAGGCTCCGAGGCTCGCCCCGAACTTCTCCGGCTCCATAGGGGAGAGGGGGGAGGAGCCGCCGCCGCGCTCCCCGCTTCGCACGGGCCGCGCCGTGGGGCCGGGCCTGGGGGGGGGAGCGCCTCAGGAGGAGCTGAGGGGGGGGGGGAGGGGGGATGAGGGGGTGGGGGTGGGGTGTGAGGGAAAGTTGGGGGGGGAGGGGGGAAGGGGGGGGCTGGGGGGTGAGCTGGGAGGGGATGAGGGCATTGGGGGAGTGGGGCTGGCCGGGGGCCGGTTATAGGGCTGCTTATGGGGCCGGTTATAGGGCTGCTTATGGGGCCGGTTATAGGGCTGCTTATGGGGCCGGTTATAGGGCTGCTTATGGGGCCGGTTATAGGGCTGCTTATGGGGCCGGTTATAGGGCTGCTTATGGGGCAGGTTATAGGGCTGCTTATGGGGCAGGTTATAGGGCTGCTTATGGGGCAGGTTATAGGGCTGCTTATGGGGCAGGTTATAGGGCTGCTTATGGGGCCGGTTGTAGGGCAGGCTATAGGGCTGCCCATAGGGAAGGCTTTGGGGCCGGTTGTAGGGCCGCCTATGGGGCTGCTCATGGGGCTGGTTCTGGGTAGTCTATGGGGCTGGTTGTAGGGCTGCCCATGGGGCTGGTTGTAGGGCAGGTTATAGGGCTGCCTATGGGGCTGCTCATGGGGCTGGTTGTAGGGTAGTCTATGGGGCTGGTTGTAGGGCTGCCCATGGTGCCGGCTGTAGGCCAGGCTGTGGGATAGGCTATGAGGCTGCTTATGGGGTCAGTCCCAAGGCTCCCCCTTATCTCCACAGGGAGGCCCCAGGCAGCTTTCCCCTCCCCCAGCCCTCCGAGGGGCCCTCTCAGCGTTCCTCACCCTCGGGGCTTCCCCTCCCCTGCCTGCCCCCGGCGGGGCTCCCCCCTTTTTACCCTAAATCGAGGGGCGAGGAGAGGCTTGGGGCTGATGGCGGGGGGTGATCACACAGCCACCCCTCTCCTAAATCCCCCGGGGGGGGGTCGGTGCCCCCCCAGTGCTGTAATCCAGCGCCTTGTGCCCCGGGGCAGCAGGCTGCGGGTGAAATGGGCTCTGTAAAGGAAAGGGCAGCTCGGATTATGAAACCCCGTGCGTGCCGCCCGGCAGATTACGCTTCCTTAGCGAGGGCTCGGGGCCCGACCCGTGAAGTTTGGATTACAAACAGCCGCTGCTGGGCTTTCTGCTGACGGCAGCGGTGGGGCTGGGCAGAGCTCGCGAGGGCTGCTGAGTCCCTGCTGCGGGTCCTGAGCCGTGTCGGGGAGCAGAGCCACCCTCTGTGGGGTGCTGGGGGCTCGGAGGGGCCCCCTGGGTCACGGCAGTTTGGTCCTCGGGGTGCTTTGTGACCTGCCTGGGGGGTTGGGTGTGTGGTTTTGGGGTCAGACCCTGCTGGGGGTGGCAGCACCGTTTGTGGAGGGGCTTTGGGGGCTGCTCCAGGCATGCAGAGGGAGCCGTGGTGCTGTGTCGGGGCAGGCAGCAGCTCCTGGTGCTCAGGAGGCTCCTTAAAAGTGCAATAGTTGCGGAAAATATTGGGTTTTTTTTGCAGGGTTGGGGTCTGTGCTGTATTGCTGGTCGGTTTAGGTGTTGGGTGTGAGTCTGCCAGCATGGTTTGGGGTGTAGGGCACGTAGGAAGAGAAAAATTGCTCCCCCCGAGTGCTGTTGGCGTGGGCACGGTGCAGAAAATGGCAAAGTTGGTGCTCGGGGAGGGGGGGCTGCGCTCGGGAGCCCGGCGGGCAGGGTCTGGGGGTACAGCTCTGCACCAGGGACGGTGAAACTGGCACCAAATTCTGGAAAATGTGAAGGAAAACGGCTCAAGGGGCGTTCTGGGAAATGTCCTGGAGGTGGGACCTGTGCAGGGGGGGTGATGAAGCTCCTGTTTTTGAGAAAAAGAGTGAGATTTCAGGTGGCTTCCAGGTAGTGCCGCTCAGGGGGTGTGGAACGGGTTCCTGGGGGGAATTTGGGGAATTTGGACAGGGAAATGTTAACAGAAAACCATTTCCGAAGCGGTGAGGGGCACGGGGAGGTAACTCCTCCCAACCTTGTTGAATTCGGTCTCCTCACGCCTTCCAGCCGAGGTTTTGCTGCGTTCTCTCCTCACAGAGCTCGTTTTCTCTTCCTGCCTTCCCTGGCGTCCCCCGAGGAACACGGGAGGAAGACAGAAGCGTGTGGGTGACATTGTGGCAGCCGGGCTCCATTCGTGCCACATCGCTGGCGGGGCAGGGACTGTTTGTGGGTTACCGGACCCACCCCCTCCACGGATCATCATTTTTGAGCCCCGTGCCCTGAGGCATCAACTTTGGGGTCTGGAGGGGTGAGAAAACCCCAAAGCTGTTTGGGTTTGCTGGTCCTGCGAGAATAACCCCACGGGTTTTAGGGTCAGCAGGGGCTGCTGTGCCCCGGGCTGGCTGCAAACGTTGTCTGTGAGCACGAGACGCCTCTTGGATAACTCTCCTCAGCTTGGGTATCTCCTTCCAGGGCTTTCCAAGAGCTGACTTGCCTGGAATTTGCAGAACCCGACTGCAGGGCTGGCGAGCTGCTTTGGGATCCGGGGAAGCTGCTTGGAAGAGGAGGCGGCGGCCGCCCGCAGCTGGCGGTGGTCCTGGCGCTGCAAACAGAGCGACCCCAGCCTTGGGGATGGGTCCTGGGCTCCGTCGAGGTGCCAGACCCGTCAGCAGGAAGGATTGAGGAGAAATGGGGTTCTCTGTGCATCTGTAGGGGCAAGGATTTCTGCTTTTCAGCCCCAAAGTGAGCCCGCCGTGTGCCTGCCCCCTTGTCCAGGCTGCTGTGGGGAGCTGAGGGGCCCCCTCGGGGCTCTGTGCAGCCAACACTGACTCAGGTTCCTACTGGGGAGGGGAGATTTCAGTAATTTCCCACAGAATTTTGTTGTTTGAGCGGTAGGTTATGACCTTACAGCCGATTTCTCCCTTTTTTAAATGAATTATTCACCAGTAGCGACCAGTAAAGGGGCAGGGATGGAGCTGGGAAGTGCTGGGCTGGGAGGTGGCTGTGCTTTGGGGGTGCTGCAGCCACCACTGGGGCTTCTCCGTGGGCCGGAGGAGGATGAGCACGGCCAAGGAACCTCAGGTGTGGGAAGGAAAAGCTCGGGAACTGCTCGTTTTCTTACAGCCTCGCCAGATTTCTCTCCCCGTGACGTTTCAGCCCTGCCTCGTGCAGTGTACACCACCCGAGTGACCTGCCAGGAGCTCCCCTCGCTCACTGATGGAGTTGTGTGGAGCCTACATCAGCACCAAGCAAGCTGCAAACTAAAAAACCACAAATTTGGGGCATTTCAGAAGCTGTGAGTGCATCCAGCAAGCCACAAAGACGCATCCTCCTCCTGAGCCACCTCTGGATGCTGCCCGGGGGCTTCTCTGAGCGATTCCTCCTGAGCCTGCGGGGTGCAGGGACGCAGAACGGTGCCTGCATGGTGGGCACAGCGGATCTGAGGATTTCTTGAAGCAGCTCCACGCAGCACAGCCCCGTTTTTATCCTCCAGCCTCAGGAACTTCTGCCTCCGGGCACGGCACGGCCACAAAATCACAGAATCACAGAATTTCTAGGTTGGAAGAGACCTCAAGATCATCGAGTCCAACCTCTAACCGGGCTGGCCGAACAGAGTTTTTTGCTCCATCACAGCGCCCAGGAGCCACGGGGCTCAGTCAGCTGAGCCATGGGGCTGGCAGAACTCCCCGTGCTAATTAGGGAGGGGAAACAACCCCCCACTAATTACAAAGGTTGAACTTTCCAGAGGCTGCTGCCAGCTCACCCCGTGTCGGAGCCTGCGCTGAGGCCGAACCATTCCCGGTGTGGCAGGAGGAGCTGCCCGGTGCTGCTGGCGTCCCGCAGACAGTGGGTTTGGTGATTCTGCTTGGGAAAACGCTGCCCCCAGCAGTGGGGGCTCTGGTTTTCAGCACTGTGCTGGGAAGGAAGGGAACTGCCTCTCTCCACGCTCAAATTCTCGCAAGGCAGCTTGCTGTGGTGTGCTTAAAACTTAAAGAGAAGTTGATCAGGGTGCTCTGCCTGCCCCAGGTGGAGCCCCCGAGGGCAGAGGGCTGCCAGCAGCACCGTTTGGCCACTCCTGGCTATGCCGTTTTTATTTGTTGGCTGTTCCCAGCTGGTTTTTTAGCCGTTTTTCTTTGCTTGTGGAACAATTCTGGCGTGGTGGCAGTGCCGAAGCCCCCTGCTCTGAGGGGCTGGGAGCCTCAAGGGCCCGGTGTCAGGCAAGCCTCGGTCACAGTGTGTCAGGAAAAGCTTTCCCTGGGTCTGTGAGCTGGGTTGGTGCTCAGATATGAGGGAGAGGTCATGATTTTATGGGAGGGAGGGAAGAAAAGAGCTTCAGGGCTGCCCAGCTACAAATAACCCCGAGGAGATGCGGCGAGGAAACTCCCCATCCCTGGCAGCCTCCTGTTGCTGGAGGACACCCCGGCCGCCTGGCCCAGGTACTCGTGCAGCCCCAGAGCTCTGGAAATGTGAGGAATTTTTGGGGATGGCTGTCCAGCTCGGCTGGGACTCCGGGAACCTGTGGGGGATCCCTGGGAGCTCCCCTAAAACGGAGCTGGTGGAGCTCAGAGCGGGAAGGTTGGGGCTGAGCTGCTGCCGGGTTTGTGGAGCAGCAGAGCTGAGTTTCACCCAGCTCTGCGGCGTTGCCATCAAACGTGGAGTTAAAGTAAAAACATTTTCATGGTCCTGTGGCTCCCCTCAGCTCGTGGCCCCCCCTACAAGGGGTGACTTCGTCGTTGGCAGGCGCCGCGAGGAATTTGGGGGAGGAATTAGAAACGCGGGTAGGGGAAGCGCCGCGCTCGCTAGCACAGAATTGCTCCAAGATGTTTCTCAGCCTGTCAGCTCTTCTCCTCAATTCCTGATCGTGTCTTCCTTTCAACTCAGAAGCAACTCTTTCTGTCTCTTTTTTTTAAGGGAAAATTTGAGGTTTTTCTGCATTAGCCTTTATTATTTCTCCGCAGCCGGACACAGGCAGCTATTTAAAAGAAATCTGGAAAATAATTTTGGTGGAAAAAACAGAGTTGGAGCAGACAGCGCCGTTCCAGAAAATATCAAGAGAAAAGTTTGGTCTCGAACCTCAGCTTTTTTTTCAGCTCCATTAGGTTTTTAAAATCTGCTTCTCGACTGATGCTGTCCCTTTAGTAGGTAAATGGGTTTCGGGAAAGGATGTAAAATGTCAGCTCTGTTAATCCAGGCTTGTTTCTATTTCGGCTATAAAATCGTAGAAAAATATAGGCTGCGAGGGACTTCTGGAGGTCATCTGCTCCGTGCTCGTCGTGCTGCAGATCCAGCGTTAGGAAAATGCAGGAATTGGGTTTCTGTTGCGAGACAGAGCACAGGTTTTTGCTGAAGTCTGTTACTGTTGCTTCTTCCTTTACGGTTAACGCGGGATTTGCTTGATGCTGGCTGCTGGTCGGCTGCACTGTGAGTGTTGAAACATGTCCTGAGCTTTTAATTTCAGGGGCACCTGCCTGGTTTGAGGTTCTCTGAGCGCTGCAGAAGCGAGCACGCCGTCCCTGGGTGGCTTCATAGGCGAGGGATCAGCGGGCTGCATGGCTGGTAACTGGAACGTTCCCCACTAACGAAGCACGTTGTGTAATTATTATTTCAGAGCCTGGATTTGGGCTGTTTCTGTGAGAGGTGAGGGGCAGGAATATTCCCTTGGTTCCGGGCTGCCTGGGGAGGTTTTGCCCAAAATGCCCTGGCTGCTGACTGCCCGTGGTCTGGTAACGAGCTCACGCTGATCCTTCGAAGCCTCTCTAATGACAGGTCTGAGTTAAACCACCCCCAGCACCTCCTGCATGAACTCATGTGGCAGAGCTGCCGCCAGGAGCCACCCAGAAACATCTTTGGTGTGCCCAGGGGCATCACCCCGAGCAGAGGAGCTGCTCCGTGCCCTGGTGGTGCCAGGCGGGTGACCGAGGGCTTTGTCCTCGCTGCTCCCTGCCGTGTAGCACTCGTGGTCCTATTCCTCAGCGGAGCACTTTGCCAGAGAGAGAGGATGATTTTCAGAGGCATGTTGTGTTCCCCTGAGCCTTGAACACTTCAGCTTGGCTCCACATCACCCCAAACGCTGGGGCATCTCCTGGTGGCAGCCCCTTGGTGGCACCTGAGCTGCGTGTGGGTGCAGCACGGCTCCTGGCTGGGTGCAGCGGGTGCCGTGGTGCTGCCGAGCAGCTTGGAGCAGTCCCTGCCACCGTAACTTATCCTCTGATGCTGTCATTTATGCAGGAATTAATAAATGACCTCTTCTCTCCAGCTTCTGACCGCAGCAGCACAGCTGACCCTTTAATGTGCCCAGGACACTCGGTTTGTTCAGGTGTAGTTGCCACTCCTACTGTAGATTTTTGGCCTGAAATCTGCAAGCTGAACTGACGTTGTGTGACCACACCTGTACCTGATACTCGTCCTCAGCTGTCCTTCATCTCAGAGAGCTGGGATCCACTACAAAATCATCCCCCTGCAGGGGCAGTGAGAGCAGAATCGGTTCCTTAGCACTTGGAGTAGACGAAGTGGAAAGTTGTGAGGCCAGGAAGTTTGTGCATGGCAGTAACGGCTTCAAACCCAAATCCTCTCTGCAGATTCTTTCCTCTTTCCCCGTCAGGAGCAGCAGACGGCGATACCTGCCTTCAGGGGCGCTGGGTGCCATTCTTAGAAGCTCCAGTCGATGATTTCCTGAAAAAAAAAAACAAAAAAACCCTCTCTGAGCTGTCTGTTACAGCACGGAGCTTGTGCGAGGCTGCAGCTCCATGACAAGAAAATATCCGCTCTGAAGTTTGATCTATCTTTAGATAATGAGATTGATTTCTCCTTTTTTTTTTTTTTCCCCCTGCTGAAACAATGATCTTTCTCAGCAGAACGACGCGGAGCAGCCGTGTGCTTTCTGGATACCGAATCACGCTCAGAAGGCAAAACTGCCAAGTCATCTGAGGCGTGCGTGGCCTCCCTTACTTCCCACCCGAGCACTGGGCAGATGAAAGAGCGAGCTGGAAGCACAAGGGACGAGGAAAAACAAAACCAGGATGAAATGTTGAAATCGGGAGTGTTTTGGTAAAGGTGCCCCTTCTGCTGCCCTCCACGGGTGGCTGTTGGGTGTCCGGCTGCCTCCTGGGCATCCGAGTCGTGGACACAAATGCTGCGAGGTCTTTGGTGATTGCCTCATCTTCAGGAACGTGTCTTTTTAGGGGAATAATGCTTTGGGAATTGATTTTTACTAATATTTCATGTTCTTTGCTTGCCCACCGCCTGGCTGAAGCGTCCCGTGCGTTGCTGTGCTCACCCCAGTCCCGTCCCTGTGGATTTTGTGTCCCTTCGTGCCCCCAGGGCTGGATTCCTGCTGCCCTGCCCCACCTGGAGCCGCCCTCGAAAGATTTGCCTGTCACTCGGTCACAAAATGAGCCCCGTTACCAGGCTTTGTGCCACTAGAGGAGGCTTAGTCCGTGCCAGGAAGAGAAATGGGAATGTTTCTGCGTCCGGATGCGGGACCAGCTGCTGGGGGAGCAGCGTGAAATGGGGAAGGACGTCAGAGCCATGCCCCTGGGTCACCCCCTGCCCTCGTAACCAGCAGCTCTCACCGGGGTCCTTGCAGCAGGCACCAAAGGGACCAGCAGGAAGCTGCCACCAGCAGGATTCTCCTGGAATTTTCTCATGCAGTACATCCCGATAGCCTCAACGAGCCGCTCCGAGTCCATTTCCAGCTCTCTCTGATTAATTTCTGATGAATGGTGCTGTTACTTCCTCCAGCAAACCATCCCCGGGGATTTCGGTTCCAGCTCTGCCCCCTGCACGGCCCTGCCAGACCCCAACCGAGCTCCTCCACCCCGCAGCACGGCTTCCTTCCTCACGAGTGGATTTGGCAGCTGACAGCCTTGTATTTAAATGTTTTATGCCCGTGTCAGCTTCCACATCTGGTGGGGGATTTGAGGGGTGTGAGGGACCTGCTGTCAGGCAGGGCAGTGCCTCTGGGACGAGATCAGAGCTCTCAGCACCGTTTGTTGAAGTGTGGGGCTGTCTGCCCTAAAAAATCAGACATCTTGCCCCGTTTTCAGTGGGCTTTATTGACTTTACCAGTGATGGCAAGCGTGCTTTTGGTAGCTAGGCTGGATTTATAAAAAGTAGGAGGCTTAAATGGGTGGTGCAGCCTCAACAACTGACACCAGCCTGGTCTTGGGGAGGCCCAGCAGAGAGCTGCTCTGTGACCGGTGTCCTTCCAGTGCGTCCCAGTCTTAAATGGGCACAAACTGGGGCGTTTCTTTGTCACACGGGGAGCACCAGCACAGCTCCTGGCTGCCTCTGCCAAAAAGTCCTCCGAGCGTCTTCAGGCCCCAAATGGTTTGTAATGACCTCGGTGAGATCTTCCCAGGGTCCTGAGCTCCGATTGTTGAATTTTTAACAAAAAAATGAACGTGGGGATAGCAGGGGAGCCAAGCTGACTCCCAGGGCTCTGCTTTAAACGCAAAGTGGTGCTTCCAGAAATCGAGACTTGGGGATGTGCTTAATTTAGGCCGCACGGGTGACCTTGTAAATCCGTCAGCTGTTCGCAGCGGCGATGGCTAGCGCCGTGCGAGGGGCCACGGGTCGTGGAAGTTCTGCCCCACGCGCTGCGGGAGGAGCCCTCGCTGCGGGGCCGAGGGGAGGAGGCCCTGAGCTGATAGGGAGCACGCCGCGCTCCTTCCCCTGGGGGAAGTTATCTCTGCAGCCATAAGCCAGGAACTCGGTGCCCAAAAGTGGCGAGATGTGCGCGGGGTGTTACTGCTCCTGGAGGGGCCCAGCGGTGCTGTGCTGTGTGAGGGGGGGCAGGCAGGCGGCTTCCAGGGCCCGACGAACGATCCCAGACCTGTGGCTGGGCTCCAGCTTCTCCTTTTCAGCAGCTTTTAATGATTAACTTCAGTATTTTTATAGTATCTTGAGATTTTAACCTTTGGTTTTTTTATTTTTCTCTCTGCAGTTGGAAGAATCTTGAGGCCTGCCTGAGGCCTTTCTCCCCTGTCCAGCCTCGGAATTCGGGTAGCCCCTGGTTTCAGACATCTCCTCACTCCCACCTGCCAACCTGTCTGATATGTCGGGACCCGTGCCGAGCAGGGCCAGGGTTTACACGGATGTGAACACACACAGACCCCGGGAGTACTGGGACTACGAGTCGCATGTTGTTGAGTGGGGGTAAGTCCCGGGGCTGCACCGGGCTCTTTCGTGCTCTCTGGCAGACGCCGTGTGTGCGTGGCACGTGTTGGGATCTCAGCTTTTCTTTGGGATCGCAGATGGTAGAATAACCTGTTGCGTACCTGAGAGTGTTTCTTGTCAAAATTTTAGATCCCCAGCAGTGTGAAAGCATTTTTAGCATCTCCCTTGAGAGATTGGTTTGAGGAGTTTTTGCCAGGTAGCCAGGAAACTTGTCCTCCCAGAGGGAAAGAAGTCTTTTTTTCTCTGAAACACACTAAATGGTCCTGGGTGTAGGGCCGAAAAGAAGTGAAAAGGTTTTTTTTCTGACTTGGAGGAGTGAAGAGGCTCAGCAAACTGAATTAGGTCATGGTGTTTTTTCACTTATTGCTCTGCTCTCTGCAAGTGACTACAAAAGACATACGTACGCTCCTCCTTAAAGGAAGGAGGCGTCTAAATTGATCTCATGACTGAACCGTCCAAGAATCAGATGGCAGCGCTGCCAGTTTCCTAGCTCTGTGCTCCTGCTTTGTGCAGCAGGGCTCGGGCTGAGGCCTGGCCTCAGCTTTGCTGCAGTTCCACTTTCCTGAAGTGCGAGCTGGCTTCTGAGTGTTGTGGTGCCTCGTGCCCAGTCTCTTTCTAAGTGGGCCAGCCCTGAAGTTTTGGCCTTAATGGCTTTATTGATATTTTAACGTTGTGTTAGGGAAAACGTAGCTTCCAAATCTACGGACTGCTGAAAGGCATGGCTCAAGTTTGCTGAAATGCAGATGGGCTCGTGTCCCTTACTGCAAAAGAAACAGTTTGTGGATTGAATCTGACTTGGGCAAAGAGAAGCTGCCTGTTTCTTAATTCTTAATCATCACATTCCGATTTCAGGTGCTCGTTAAGCCACCTTGTCTGCAAGGTGAGTCAGTGATTGAGGAGTGCCATGTGAACTCTGATGCAAATGATGAACTCTTGGGAACTTTACCTTTTTATCTCCGCAGGAATCAAGATGACTACCAGCTAGTTCGCAAGTTAGGCCGGGGCAAATACAGTGAAGTATTTGAAGCCATCAACATAACAAATAATGAAAAAGTAGTTGTTAAAATTCTGAAGGTGAGCAGGGATTTGGGCAAAACGTGGAGTCTGTCTTGAGGTGTTTGGTTGGTCAGAAAATACAGCATTTGGTCTAAAATGCTTTTATGTTCTAAAACTGAAATCCTTAAAGTCTGGCTTCGGAGCCTCGTTCGGTGAAACGGGCTGTTATTTTAACCTCCTAATAAGAAACCCTGTGCTCCGTTACTGAGTTAAATTTCTGCCTGCAAGGAATTAGCCTTTATCGTAAAGAAGCCCTGATGTGCAACACATTTTTACTTGGAGCTAGAAAAGTCTTCAAGAGCTGACCAGAGAATTCTCACCTCCTCCAACCACCAGTGCCCTGGCGTGCTTTCAGGTGGATGGAGGCCTCTGAGCTAAGGGGATCGTTGTCCTTTAAAGCCAGCGATTAAACTCACTGACTGCTAACCTGAAATTTTTCATTTCTGCTCTGCACGTTCCGTTGTAGCCGTAATATCTTTCCAGACTGAGTTAGGGTCTCCTGGAAACGGGTTGTTCCACAGACGGGATTGGTGAAATGCCTTCGTTTAGTGGCCCTCAGGTAGCTGGAGGACTTCTCAGAGTTAGACATTTACCACACGCCAGTTAACAAGTTTTTGACTATTGGATCATGTTCAGACAACTTTTCTTTTTTTAAAAAAATTAAAAAGCCAAATTCATAACCCTTTTTCACATGAAACTGATGTTTCTGGCTGTCAAGAATGTATCATAAGAAAAGAGACTGCAGATGCTTGAGCCCTTACTGGAATGATGCATAGTCAGGTAACAAATCCAGCTGTTTGAACTTAATTTGCAAAGCTTCTGATGTATTTTGTGACCTTACGTTCACATACCTTTGCCATCTAGATGTTGAGCTATTTGCCTCACTTTACTGGGACACTTTGTCTTATGCTTTGGGTTTCTATTCTTCAGCCTGTTAAAAAGAAGAAAATCAAGCGTGAAATCAAGATCTTAGAAAACTTGCGAGGCGGTCCCAATATAATCACTCTTGCAGATATAGTAAAAGACCCTGTGGTGAGTATGGAAGGAACCCAGAGGGTTCCTTGGGGTCATGGGTGAAGTTGCTGTGTTTGGCTTCAGCTCTGATTTGGCTTTTTGTTTTCTCCTGCTCTTAAATCGTGCTTTTGAATCCCGTAATCAGATCACCCCTTAATCTGATTAACTCCTTGTAGAGGCCCTTCCCCTGTGGGTCACTTTAGCCCCTCGCTCTGTAAGGAGGAGGTACCAGTGAACTGAGACATGTTCATTTGTTCTGCAGGCAGTACTGCTGCAGGCTTTGGCTCTGTTCCCCCTATCTGAGGGCAATTGCAACCATGTCTGAGGCAGAGGGGGGTTTTAGAGTAAAAATGATTGAATTATCCTAAATGAAAGCAATTTATCTCAACAAGACTTTTTTTCTGTTTCAGTCTCGGACCCCTGCTTTGGTTTTTGAACATGTAAACAACACAGACTTTAAGGTACGGTATGGGTTGTGCACTTCTAATATTTTCCATTCGAAAGCCACTTGTAATCTTGTTCTGGGAAGAGGCAAGTACGTAGGGGGCAGGCAAGTTCTTTACTCACTTCCTTCCGCCATACCAGCTGTCTTTAAAGATGAATTTACTTGGGAAGTAAAGTAGAAGTTTGTAATTAGTCCCTTAGCACCATTTTGCCACAGAAGTTACACGATGAGAATCCGGATTCCAAGTGGTATTGTAACCCTTGGAGCAAATTCCTGTTACCTCATGGCCCGCCGGTGCCTGTCGTAGCTTTACTCGGGCTGAGAGCACCCTTGGCTTTTTTTGAGACCCCGTCTGCAGGCTCAATGCCTCGTGCTGCTGGTGGGCAAGTGCAGCCCGAGGGAAGTAAGCTGTGTATGTGATTTGTAAGGAGAGAGGAACAGACTGAACGTCTGTGGGATCAGGGTAACTGGGGGAAATGTTTACTGGCCATTCAAGTGGGCTTGGAGGACTGCAGCAGCAGAGAACAGGGCTGGGTTTTTCTGGATTGGCACGGACGTGGTGTTTGTCCTCAGTGTTGAGCGCTGATGTAATGTGTTTGTTTCCCACAGCAATTATACCAGACATTAACAGATTATGATATTCGATTCTACATGTATGAGATTTTGAAGGTAAGTTGGTGTTTTGCTGCTTCAACGGGTTGTTTTTAGGATTTGTACTCAGCTAATCCTATAGGGATGGTTGTGTTGTCACACTAATGGGGGAAAGGGAAGAGAGCCTATGGAAGAATTGCATAGAAAAATCTACATCGAGTCAAATATCAATTGTTTAGCCTTGTTTCTGCAACAAATTCTAGTCCTCTTTTGAGGATAGGAAATTGTTGTTTGGATACACTGAGATAACTCTGGATCCTAAATCAAAAGCCTCTGAAAACAGAAAACTGTAAACTGTAACTGGCTGGGTTTTTGCTTTAATGTCATGTGGGTCGGGTATATTTGTTCCTCTGAAGTAATTATTTTCCTCTTAGGAGTCTGGGGAAGGGGATGCTTTTTTTTTTCACTAGGGCCTATTAGAGGCTCTGGAATTCCATTTTTATGAGGAAGCAGATGAGGTGAAGCCAAACGCGTCTGTTGCTGGTGCTTAATTTTGAGAGGGGGCTTTAGAGGTATTGTCTGTGAGTCTAGTCAAGGATGTAACCCTGGGCAGCAGAGTCGTGCTACCTAGTTAGCCTTGATATATGTGGAACATTCACTTCTGAATACGATGGAACCTGCAAGGTTCTTGCTATTCAAGTCCTTTGCTTTCACTTACAGGCTCTAGATTACTGCCATAGCATGGGAATCATGCACAGAGATGTGAAACCTCACAACGTCATGATTGACCATGAGCACAGAAAGGTAACGGGGCAGGGAGGGGTCCTGCTTTTTCTCTGGGGAGACCAGGGCTTCGTTTTGGGTACTGCTGTGTAGAGGTACTAGCAGATAAATTCAAGGGAGACTGCGCTTCTATCATGTGAAAAAACTTAAATCCTGTAATGGATTTCTAGAGGGCTGGTAAGGAGAGGAATTTTATTTAGACCAGTTGATGTTGGTGTGGGGAGAATACCTAAAGAGAGATTCCAATCTGCTTTAAAGTAACCGAAAATAGAAAACTTGTAAATGAAGCTTCCAGCTAAACTCATTTGTAGTGTGGTTCAGAAAATGGAGAGCTGGTGCATCCCTTGAGCCATTTTTCTTTGTTTTCTTCTGCTGTTTCTAGCTTAGACTAATAGACTGGGGTTTGGCTGAATTCTATCACCCTGGCCAAGAGTATAATGTCAGAGTGGCTTCCAGATATTTCAAAGGACCTGAGCTCCTGGTAGATTATCAGGTAAGAATTATCAGCATTTATCACCGACGTGTGTACAGAAAGCCCGTGCCATTTCAAGGCAGTGAACGAGAAATTCAGATATTTAGAGACCTATTCTAAAATATATTTAAAAGGCTTTAGAGCCACTGATTAAAGAAACCAGTGAATTATATGAGGACGAACTGCAGAACTGTTGTCATGGATCCTGGAATACAACTGTTGGATTTTTTTTTTTTTATCAAGGCCGCTTTTGCAGTAAGTGACAGGAATGAAACAAAGTCCTCGGGAGAATAGCTACTGCTGTGTGAACTTGTAAAGCTATAAAAACATCCCATAATCTGATGGCAGCTTGCATTATGGAAATGCTGTGGGCTGGAAATGTCAGTGTTAGTGTTAGACCTTGTGGAGTCAGCACTTTCTGGTGCTTGCCATTAGGCTTCCCTTCTCCGCCCGTGTCTCTCAGTGATTGATAACATTTGAAGGCTGCACTTGAGAGCAGGAAGAGGCACGGGGTCTTTGATATCTTTATGGAGAATGATGGAAATGGGATCCCTGTGGTTCTGCTAATTGCTGTAATCCCAGTTTGAGTGACTGGGAAAGCGAGCTGAGCAGAGGTCTGGTGATAAACATGTGTCAGTCTGTTCCCAGTGTCACATGCCACGTTTGTACCACTGGGGAGGGAGGGGGGGCTGTTAGTATTGGAAGTCTTTTCTGCTTAATTCATTAGAAATTGAATTGTCCTTCTGGTTTTGTACAGATGTATGATTACAGTCTGGATATGTGGAGCTTGGGTTGCATGTTGGCTAGTATGATATTCCGAAAGGAGCCATTTTTCCATGGCCATGACAACTATGATCAGGTGAGAGCTGGTCATGTTCAATCTCTGTTCTCTGGGAAGGAAGGTTTTCTGCTCGTGCTTCTATCAGGGGATCCAAAGAAGAATTTAAGTATTTCTCTAATGGCTTTTTTGCTCGGTTTGAAGCCACGTTCCTTCTTAAAAGCATGTGATATTGTCTAATCCAGTAAATAGAAATAGATTTGTGTTGTATTTATGAACTCAGTAGGTATCTGGAAAAGTTATAACCGTAGTTATATTAAGGCTGGTGTGTTCTGGTATATAGACCTGCTCCTCCTGAGGTCACATATTACGTGAAAAGCCC